>NC_139609.1:61913277-63283283 GCF_964270895.1 Podarcis filfolensis
TTTGTTGTGTTGCATTAGATTGGATGCA
The DNA here is from genome assembly GCF_964270895.1 of Podarcis filfolensis. Classification (NCBI taxonomy): domain Eukaryota; kingdom Metazoa; phylum Chordata; class Lepidosauria; order Squamata; family Lacertidae; genus Podarcis; species Podarcis filfolensis. Next base: position 61,913,306 of record NC_139609.1, read on the forward strand.
GAATCAGGTGAACCATTCTCTAGTGGCACTGGAGTGGATGAATAACAGGGACAAGTGGGAGTAGACATACCCTGGGGTCTTGGGGGTGACACTTCAAAGCCTCATCCTCAGCATCAGCTGATTTCTTCTCCAGTTGTATGATGAGATTACAGTATGAGTTTATGCTGTGACTGACCAGAGATTCATTCCACTCCCAATGTTATCCCAGCACTAGGGCTGGGATAGAGATATTGGTCAGCAGTCAAGCTGCCCAATGAATGAATCTCTGCCCTGTGCAATGCCGATCCCTATGAGCTGTAGCCATTTAATTCCACTTCAGTCTACTGTGTAGTTATTTGCTCCTGTTCCTCACTCCACACTGTGGGCACAATACAAAAACTCTGTGTTAGAGAGAATGCATATGGAACAGAAAGAAATACATGAATACATGTAGGGCCATGACCAAATCTGATACAGTACCTACCACAAATACTTTCAAGCTATTTTAGCTGCTTATGACTTTACTAAACTCTGAAATTGAGGGAAATTCAGAAGTAACTAATAGAATATTAAGAACACTGGAATGCAAGCTTTCTTATTCAGAAATCTGCTGTATTCTTCAAAGTATTCTGTTGGTCTTAGACCCATTTGTTGTAATGTGACTTGGCCCATGTAGAACTTTGACGACTGAGCTGTCAGCCTAATTATTTTTTTTCAAAGACAAGGTTAAGATGTTATTTGATCTCCATAGGGAGGAGATTCTTGAATGCAGACGTCTCTTAACTAGAAGATGAAGGAGCAAACCTCATTCTTTTGAAGTCAACGGCAAGGCATTTTGTCTTCAATGTGAAGAGAATTGCAACTATATGTATAAAAGATGGTTAGAAGCCAAGCTGGAACAATTCTAATTAAAAATGATAGCTGAGTTCACCAGCCTTCACTTTGATTTTTAATTTATTTTGATTTGAATTGTGAGGATCCAGTGATGTCATCAGATAATTATATCACCATGTAATATGGCACTTCATTGTCAGTGTCTTATATCATTCACTGTGTTATTTTATCTCAGATTAGGCAGTGGCACTCAGGAATGCAAGCACTTCATGTGTCAATTTCTCATGTACCATTATATTGATTGACCATTTATGATTCAGCACAACCAATAGGACGGCATATAGGAACAGCATGTAATCTTTTTACAGGTGTTATATTTGGACTAAAATCATGCAATTTCTGAACAGCAAGCTAGGGTTAAGGTACCTTGAAAGCCTTAGATCAGGCTTTCCTCAACCTCGGCCCTCCAGATGTTCCCATCATCCAGTTCCCATCATCTCTGACCACTGGTCCTGCTAGCTAGGGATCATGGGAGTTGTAGGCCAAAAACATCTGGAGGGCCGAAGTTGAGGAAGCCTGCCTTAGATATTTTTCACATTTTCAGACAGAATTTCTGTAAAAAATGTTCATCATGCCATGAGATGTTTCTTAATTGTGCACACATAGCATGATAGAAAGTTCAGTTAGAAACATACATGTGCCAAATATTTTCAAAACAGACTTTGCTCTTCTACAAACCTCCCTCACTAATACTTTAATGAAAAAGTAGTTCCACAAAAGTCCAGTTATTTACCTAAACTAAAATGGCAATAGCATTGTTGCTGAAAGGCTAGCTCTGCATCACTGCCATATCATGCTGACTGATCCTGGTTGAACCAATTCTAGAAGAGAGCTGCTTCTTCCAAACTAGAGCCTGCAGGGCCAAACTGCCCAAGCACACAAAAAGTCCATACAAAAAATCATACTGCAGAGTTGGAAGGGACCCCAAGGTTCATCTAGTCCAAACCCCCTGCAATGCATGGATCTCAACTAAATAATCCCTGACAGATGGGTATCCACCCACTATTTAAAAATCTCAGATGAAGAAGAGTCCACCACCTTGTGAGGCAATCTGCTCTGCTGTCCAATAACTCTTACAGCCAGAAACTTCTTCCTTGTTAGGAATCTCTTTTCTTGTAATTTGAATCCATTGGTTCAGGTCCTACTCTCCAGAGCAGGAGAAAACAAGCTTGCTCCATCTTCCATGTGACAGCTCTTTAGATATTTGAAGATAGCTATCATATCACCTCTCAGTATTCTCTTCTCTGGGTTAAGCATACCCAAATCTCTAAACTACAGTGGTACCTTGGGTTAAGAACTTAATTCGTTCTGGAGGTCCGTTCTTAACCTGAAACTGTTCTTAACCTGAGGTACCACTTTAGCTAATGGGGGTCTCCCGCTGCCACTGCGCCGCCATCACACAATTTCTGTTCTCATCCTGAAGCAAAGTTCTTAACCCGAGGTATTGTTTCTGGGTTAGCGGAGTCTGTAACCTGAAGCATCTGCAACCCAAGGTACCACTGTATTCCTCATAAGGCTTGGTTTCCAGATAATTTGCAGGAGATCAGAACCATGGACAGCTCACTTGTTAGTTGATCAGTTAAGCTGTATGCAAGCTATTGAGAAATACTAGCATGTGAACCACTTGTACAAGTAGTCCAGTACTGAGGTAAAATGAGTTGAATTAAAAAGAAAGGGGTTAGATCAGTGTAGTTTTATGTGGTGTTAGCTGGCCAATATGAACCTAATAGTCCTGATTCATAGATTATACAGGAGTGGGTTGTGTACCTGCTTCTGCTAGGGTAAGAGTCACTCTCCCCTAACCGAGCAGAAATCTAACCTCATTCAGGAAGGGAGTGATAGTTCAGGGATATATTCACCCTTTGAAAGAGTCTCATCTCTAAAGCACCATTCCAACAATCAGTCCTGCAAGCACCATGTTTGGAGGCATGTGAACAGTGCAGAAATGTTGCATGTGAATATCTGAGAGTGGAATGTGGTGTTGCTGCTCCTTGGAGAAAAAAAAGGGGGAAGGGCTGTAACTCAGTGCTAGAGCATTTTCTTTGCATGTGGAAGGTCCCAGGTTCAATCCGCAGCATCTCCAGGTAGGACTTGGAAATACTTCCTTTCTGAAACCTTGGAGAGCCACTGCCAATCAAAGCAAGCCATACTGAGCTAGGCGGGTTGTTAGTTTGATGGAAGATGAGGCAGCTTTCTGTATCCCTCCTTCCTTTATGGAAGTGAATGCCAATTTGCCTATCTAACCTGAAATGCTTGCAATCCCATTTTCATTATATACTAATGCAGAAAGGAAGTACCTAGATATGAGTGATGCCAAAATACTAAAAACATGAGGACAATATGTGCATGACCTGCTTTATTCTTGATTTCTTGATTAATAGTTTAAATGGCACAATTTAAAACTGATAATTCTTTTCAGAGAGTCTGTGTGAGCTCAGGTGATGCCAGATGTGTCTGTCATAGGGAAGGTTAAATACTTACAGTGCTTGATAATTACCTAATCACCGTTACTATCTCACATTAATTCTACCCCAGGAACTGGTTCATTATGACTGGCCTATATTATTCTAGTATGAGTTGGGATGAAACCCCCTGTTGCTTGCACTGATTTAAAATAATAATAATGCTCCCATTTACTACAATCTGAAATGGAAATGAACAGACCAGATATTCTGTCACTGAACAGGCACAGCAGCCAGTAGATGGGGTTGCCCCCTCCTTTTCTTTCTGGAAGGACTCTCATGCTTTTAATAGCTGAATGATAGGCAGAAATTGAACATGTCACAGTGATGTGAACATTTTCCTGTTGAATCTCTGACTTTTCCACAGCTGTTGATGGCTTGTGAATCAGAATAAAGGTGAAACATTGCTTTTTCTCAAGATAAGAGGTTGATGGTGTTTTCAGTTATTTAGAATAGTTAACAATATTTTTTAGGAATTCAGTGTAGTCAAATGGTGAATAAAGATTTTGACCTGTTGTCAGTTCTGGGCAGACTTTTAAGGGCTGCTTCACATATGCATGTGCCCTGGACTGGCTGGATGCAGAGAAGTGATGAGAGGTGCCAGCTAAGCAATCCCCAGGGAAGAAGGCTCAGAGCCAGAGGTGGTAGGATGACAATGAGTGGTCAGAGGGAGAAGAAGGAGCAGACTGGGGGGGGGGGAGGTGCTGGAAGCTGAAGAGACACCAGGGTTTAGTGAGCAGGAAGACACTGGGGCAGAGAGCAGTTCTGCTTCAGAGGCTGGGGGGGGCAGGAGACGGTTGCTGCAAATAAGCAATGTAGATGGTGTGGTTGCAGCTCAATGTCAGAGTGCATTATTTGCATATAGAAGATCCCAGCTTCAGTTCCTGCCATCATTTTTTGTAAGTCACTTTGAGTTTCATTTTTGAAAAAAGCAACTATAAATATAGTAAATATCATAATTAATAATAGTTTTTAGATAGGTCTGGGAAAGATGCCTGTCTGAGATTTTGCAGAGCTGCTCCCTGTGAGTGTAAATATTGGACCAATGGATTGATTTCTGGGCACTCAGGGAAAACATTGTTTCCTTTTCTTTGCAACCCAAACCTTGCTGGAGGAGAAGATGTTTAGGTCTGGATGCATTATTTGAAAACTTAGTGTGGACCTAGCACAAGTAAATGCAATTACTGAACTCATTGTGCTAAGCAGACTGCCATTTATGCCCTGGATGGCATAATGAAGCAAGCCCTATTTCCTGAGCTCAGGGATCTCTCCACACATTGTATGATAATGGTGTCACATTTTAGCTTCCTTAGCAGAACCAGCCATGCCATGTTGATTGTAAAAGTTTATGAAGAGTTCCATTAGGATGACTTTAAAAGGATGCTGCAAAAAGAAGGAAAGAAAGAAAGAAAGAGCAGCAGTGTGTAAGTTCAGGATATTAATCTTGGCCTGCTAAATACTATGCAGAGTGTGCTAATGCCTTTTCAGAGCCAAAGCAGCAGAAGGACATCAAAAGAGTAGCACACACAAAAAAGATTTACTCTGCCAACTTTCAAGCACCTGAGATAAGTGACCCACTTCAAAGATCCCGTCAAGGCTTTAGATGATTCATGGAGAAGCTTCTCATTTTGGAGCAAGACCATCCAATCAGAAGAAATCTGGCAGGTTTGTGTCAGAGGGCAGAAAGCGAGATACAATTTCTGTGGTCTGGAGTCAGTCCATGTTGGATACCTCTATCAAGGAACATTATTTTCCAATTAAAAGTTAAGTCCTTCACTTGGATTAAACAGCACCAGCCTTTAGGGTATTGTGGAGAGGAGAGAGCTTATGTCACTTTCCCAGCTCTGATTGCAGTAACATTTTTTAGCTTGCTATACAGTTGCAGTCTATGGTTATTGCTACGTTCCAGTACATTTAACACCTCCTAAATGTGAGTAAATGAAAAATCACATTTACTACTCTGTTTTGCAAGCAAAATGTACTTATGGCCTCTTTTTTGTATACTGCAGTTTTAAAAGCAGTTTTGTTTTAAAATTCTGTATTTCCATTACTAATTCTGCTTCCTCCCTGTATAGTGGGGACTGGAGGGGGAAAATGCAGCATTACATTAAAATGAATTATTATTTAGGTTCAAAGCATTGCCTAAAGAAGGAATGTCCTAATCAACATAAGGAAAATAAGAGCAGGGAAATAGAGTTCTCAGAGGATATTTGTATTTGTGCCTGCTTATGGGTGGGAAACAGAAAGATCAATTTCCAGTCTATAGTTGCACTTCTATGCATACTTATGTGGGATTATAATCCTTTAAATTCTATGGAACTTACACCTGTGAGACTTGCTCAGCCTACAGAGATCAGGACACGGGTTACTAAGGTTACAGGTTACTAAGGCTCTTTTTGACACTGCAAATAAAAACCTCTTGGTAGAACCCATCCTACCCCAAATGTTACTTCTAACACTGAACACAGCTTCACACACTAACTACCAATAGCACACAAAGCAAGTAATCAGGACTGAAGCAGTGTCTGTATTACAGATCCAGGAAGTAAAGGCAGTCTACGCACCTTATCAAACATGGCAGCCTTTTGGGATAAAAAATTCCAGTTTTTTCTTGTCATCAGTGATGGTGGAAATGAGCGATCTGGATGTGCATGTGGGGGTTGTAGCTAGCAGTGCTTTTGCCCAGCTTAGATTGGTGGGCCAATTGCACACATCACTAGAGAAAGCAAACCAAGTACTACTGAAATATGTCATAGTTGTGTATGTATTATTTAGAATACTTATATGGCACTTTATAGCCCCAAGGGATTCTCAGAGGGGTTCTTACAAAAGATTCTCAAAATAGAATCACACTCAGACCTATTACAGAAATAGAAAGTGTATGGTGTAGGGTCTTATGATATTTTTCTGCTATTCTGTTTGTATTCTGTTTATTTTCCCCCATGAATTTTATTGTATATTTTGTTTCTTTTGTGATATTGCTTTGTGGATTTCTATTTTAGCCAGCTTGGGCATTTCTACATCATCTTAAAGAGAGAGCCATCTGACTACCAGAAAGACCTCAGGAATTCAGAGCTAGGTGATTCAGACCAAAAACCTATCTTGTCTGGCATCCTGTTTCAATGGTGGTCAACCGGATACCTATCAATGTGTACAAGCAGGGCAAGAATGCAATAACATGCTTCCATCCATGTCCACAGCAGCTGGTATTTGGAGATATACTGCCTGTGATACTGAAGACAATATAGTCATCACGACTAGTCACCACTGATACATGTATCCTCGATGAATTCATCTAATTCTCTTTTAAGGCCATATAAATCAGTGGACATCACTGCATTTTGTGTCAGTGGATTCTATAGTTTAACTGTGTGAAGTGCTTCATTTTGTCTGTCCTGAATCTCTCAACTTTCAGTTCTGCTGGATTATTCTGGGTTTTAGAATCATGAGAGAGAGACAAGAGCTCTGTTTTCTCCACACTATGCATGATTTTTATACATCTCTGTCATGTTCACGGAGAACTTGTTACAGATGGAGAATTGACTAAGTAGAGGCCCCTTTGGACTTGGCCTGCTATTCTACTGCTAGACTGCTAGACTACCAGAATAATGCTCCAGTCCTTCTGAGAAGAGATGGAGCTATTAGGGAAGCTGATAGAAGAATCTTGATTGTAAATTTCCCTAGTTACTTTCTCTCTCATTTTTCACTGATTATAATAATCTTCTAATGTTGACATATAGGACAATTGGACCATGTCACACCCCTTCTTTAATAAGCTTTATGGTCTGTAGATGTGCAATAAATTAAAAAGTTCATTCTTGGATTTTTTTCAGAATCTCCTTAAAATTCATTTGCTAGCTCTGGCACACATTTAAGGAGCCATTGCTAACTTTTCACCAAATAATTCAAATCAAAATGCAAAAACAAGTACCTGAACTGCATCCCCACAATCCCTTTTCTGAAAAATTCATTTGCTCATTCACTTCCCTCATATCAGCAACTTAAAGACCTTTCTTCCCTAGACCCTCTGTGTGAAGTTTCCAACCCCATTTTCCTTTATGCTTTCCTAAATTTCCTGCTTTTACCTCCTCCACGTATCCATCTTCATTCTCTACTTTCTGCTCTGCCCTTCTTCCTTAATCCATTCTGTCACTTATCTCATTCCAAGACATCATGGTATCTCCAGTCCCTGGCTAAATGGCTCTTTAATTTCTCTCACAAAAATGCTGTTTTCTCAACAAGCTATTGCTCACATCTTACTCTCTCTGCAGCGCCAATGCTCATTGACATATGATGACATCACAGCAACTGAGGACTCAGCATTGACAGAAAGAGGGCAGGGGACACCACTTTAAAAGCTTATTTTAACTAATTATACTGCCAGAAACCAAGATGAATACAGCATTGCATCAGCATCTAATGAAACCAAAACAAAGTTTTCCATTCCTTTCACTGGATCTGGCCAAATTCATGTGCATCATGCAAAGGGCAGTCTTTGAACACTGAATGAAACAGATTCAGAAAACCAAAGCAACTATTGATTTTTTTTTTGTCCACTCCTGATTTGAACTGGGTAATAATAATAATAATAATAATAATAATAATAATATATTTATACCCTGCCCATCTGGCTGGGTTTCCCCAGCCACTCTGGGTGGCTCCCAACAGAATATTAAAAATAGAATCAAACATTCAAAACTTCCCTAAACAGGGTAAATTGTAGGGTTATGTACTTAGCTTGGCGTAGGGGGTTGAATAATGAGGCACGGTGGGGTGGTTCAGGGATCTTTTAACCCTGTCAGAGTCAAAGCAGGATGTCAATACTCCCCCCAAGTCAGATCAGGCCCCCTATGAAGCCTTGTGCCACTCTCTTTTCCTGTGCTTTCCTGTTCTGTACACTGCCCTGTATTTTCCATATCTCTTATGTTTCTCTAGGCCCATGGGCTTTGCAAGAAGTGAAGCTGTCTAAAATGCTAGCAGAGCATTGTTACTGTCTTTTGTGTGTGTCAATGAACACAATCACAGGATTATTTTTAAAGTTAAAAGCTTCATTTAAGGTGTTGTTTTTTAAAAAAGGGCTGTTGCTTTGCTTCAACAACAAAAGCTCATCAGAACATTAGGATAGCTTCATATTGTAAGACCTATTGGAGGAAACAAACAAGCACCAGAAAAGCCAATATGAAGCTGCAAAACTTTAGAAATCTGCAGACAGGAAAACATACTGCATAACCAGTATGCAGTATGCAAATTATTTTGTTGTTGTAGTTGTTTAGTCGTTTAGTTGTGTCCGACTCTTCGTGACCCCATGGACCAGAACACACCAGGCACTTCTGTCTTCCACTGCCTCCCGCAGTTTGGTCAAACTCATGCTGGTAGCTTCGTGAACACTATCCAAACATCTCGTCCTCTGTTGTCCCCTTCTCCTTGTGCCCTCCATCGTTCCCAACATCAGGGTCTTTTCCAGGGAGTCTTCTATTCTCATGAGGTGGCCAAAGTATTGGAGCCTCAGCTTCACGATCTGTCCTTCCAGTGAGCACTCAGGGCTGATTTCCTTAAGAATGGATAGGTTTGTTCTTCTTGCAGTCCATGAGACTCTCAAGAGTCTCCTCCAGCACCATAATTCACAATTATTTTAAGGTAAAGAATAACAGGAGACAAACCCCTGCTTCCCCTCTGATTAAGGAGGAAATCTTATATACACCCCTCCCAAGGCCCTGGACCTATTCTTCTGCAAGTTGGTAGCCTTAATACCCTATGGAGGGACACCCTTAACAAACTACAACTCCCAGTTCCCATAACTATTAAAGTGGGATAAGAGGCTCGTAAATGGATGGTGTGAGTGTGACCTTTGTAGAGAATGCTCACCAGATGTAGGACAGGATTCTGTCTAATGGATGTGGTTGTATTAGAGGTGTTAGAGTTTCTTTAGTACTGGGGCACATGTAGCTGCTTCCTTACATACCTAAGAGCTGCCACTTTGCAGTTTTGCAGCTGTGACTACCCTGGATTTACTGGTTGCACCCCTATGTTGGGTCGTCTGCTGTTTTCCCCGAATAGGCAAAAGATGAAGGGCAATTGGCTAAGAATAAAAAATGAAGACCAGCTTGTAATTACTATGGAGATGCATTTACTGGCATAATTGAGGCAATCGTCCTCCCTCCTTTCTGCAAAGTGCACTTCAACATCCAAGCACTTAAGAAATGCATCACAACAAAACTGCTTACAAATGAGGATTTGGGGAAAACAATCCCTCTCAATAGGGTTTTCAAGATGGTAACAGGACACTGAAATTCAAAATCCCTGGGCAAATAATTACGTAATCAGTTTTACACTGATGTAAAATGTCTAATGTAGCATTTTTATTCTTCAATGAAGTTTCAGCACACAGATAGGTCTGGGACTTTGACGTTACTCAAAGACATTCAGATGAAAGCACAGAAAGGGAAATGATAATTAATAATAATAATAATAATAATACAAATCATAAGTATAAACTAAATTGCATTTACTCATCAGTGGCATAGAAAGAAGCTCAAAATGAGAGGTGCAAAAATTAATTTTGATCAAAGCTTTTTTCTTTTTGGCAGAAAGTTGTATAAATCTGTAAAGCCCTAAATTCCCTGAGCTCAACTCAGTTGATACAGTATAAACATGTTGATGGGGTCCCTCATAACTGAGCTGAGGACCATTTTGCCACCAAAGGTGAAGGACAAAATAGTGCCCTTTCCTATTTTTCCATGCAGGCAGTTGAGGAGTCTGGAACTTCAATCTTCCTTCAACACTAGTAACAGCACAGCATCTTCCACTGTGCCTGAATGCAGTAGGCTACCTTAGGAGGGGCAAGGCAGATCCTGTGACACACACAGCCCTGTATGCCCAGACTGCATACTACCCCTCTGCATCTATCACCTGAAGTGGCCACCTCACTCTCCCTAACAATGAGGCTTGCTCTGCTGATAGACCAAAGCAGACACAACGTAGGGGGAGATCTATCCCTGGATCTCCCAAAATGTTTTTGTTTTAAAACAGGTATGGATGGGTGGTTTTGATTGGAACAGCAATACTGGAGAAGAAGATGCTAAATTCTTTCTTCCTATGCTCCCCACTCCCACTTGCTGCTATTAGTCTTGTTTGGTGGTTTTTTAAAAAAAAAATCTGTGATTTGGGCATCTTTCTTTCTTTCTTTCTTTCTTTCTTTCTTTCTTTCTTTCTTTCTTTCTTATGTTTAGACCTTTTAACCCCCCCAAGACAAAATTCCCTCTAAGACTGCATAGAAAAAAGCAATAACAAAAAAGTTAACGCCATTATCAACATGAGTATTAAAAAAGAGAGACAAGGACAATAATAAAAAAGCTGTCATGGAGCAAAAGAGACATTCCAAATTAGACAGCCAGTTTAGCATAAAATATGAGCAGAGCCATGAGAACAACTTAATAAAACCCTACCCTACCTTACCTCAAATACTCTAGTTAACGCTATTTAAAAGCAATCTGAAACAAATGTTTTCAATGCCCAACTACAAGAAAGGAGGGAGCCAAATATAACTCCCAAGTGAGAGAGTTGGAGCCACTGTCAAAATACCCCAACCCTTGTGCCAGTTAAAAAACTAAACATTGTCACAAATGTTCTGATGCTCTGAGTAAAATTGTAGTCCTTTGCAGTACTACAATTTTGCAGAAGAAGAAAAATCCAGATGATGACCTCCAACATCATACCCTGTTTCCATCTTGAGAGTGGCTTCTTAAGGTTGCCATCTGTGTCCCAATTGTGGCTTCAAGGAAACACAAAGATGTGTTGATTTATTTAAAGCATCTTTATCCTGCTCTTCAGCTGAAAAGGTTCCCAGAACTGTTTACCTCAGATCAATGACACACAAGACAGTCCCTGACTTCAGGCGCACGGTCTAAAAGACATCTCAGAAAATGGGAAAAAATGAAAAACTGGAAAGAGGAAAGCTAATGCAGGCACCAGTTTTTTAATTTCCAAGGGTGGCATCCAGCAGCAGTCTAATTCAGCGTAGATCTATTGAAGTTAATGGCCATGACTAACTTAGGTTCATTGATTTCAATGGGTTTTCTCTGAGTAGAGCTTTGGCCACATTTACATCATACATTTAAAGCACTATGAACATGGCTTCACCCTAAATCCTGAGAACTATAGGGCTGTTAGGAGGCCCCTGCTCCCCTCACAAATTGTAGGTCTGTGAGGGGGGAAGCCATGCCTCCTTAAAGTAATAGCATAGTGCTTTAAATGTATGGCATGAATGTGGCCTCAGCTGAATGCAATCCAAAGTTCTTAGACTCACTACCTTGCCGTGATTCCAATCTCTCCCTCTCCTTCAGCCAGGTGGAATAGGCTGCTGCTAGATGAAGGAGGGAGCAAGTCCACAGATGGATTCTCAGTAGCTGCACGCCTCACCTGTGGAGATTTATGAGTTTATGTGCAGTGACACACCTATGTTTAACACCAGGATGGAATGCAGTGGGCTAAAAATAAAATCCAATGCATCCAAAAGTATAAAGGGAAATTATGTGATAGAATGTACCCAGGTGGGCATACATAAGCAAGACAGTCCCTGTGGATGTTCTTCTCTTGGAGTGGATTGATTCAAGCATAAATTAAAGAGCCAGCCTGTAAAGCAGGTTTCTGACAGGATGGTTCCTGTGGTTTGACTGTCTGTAAGGACTGCATATCTTCAGTGCTCTCTATGCGGGACTTAAGAGGGACTACTTAATTTCCTTGTGCAGAGAGTAAGCTAGGTCCCAGAGAAGTGAACTGGTCTGCCAAAGGTCAATCTGGCAGGCAGCTTTAACAGTAAATCATGAATGGCTTACTAAATGCTCTAGTGAATTATGCCTTTCTTCTTTTCCAAACTTAACAGCCACTTCATGTATCCCCCCCATTACACTAAATAAATCTAAGGTTCGTCATCTTCTGTTGTGTCAGCTACAATCTTGCTAATAAATGTTGCCAGGCAAACTCTTTTGGCAACTCATTCATTACAGTACATTAACAATTCTCAAAAGCTGTGAGCCCACGAGGGTGACGAATATACAGCTCAGTATATGAAAAGATACCCCCCCACCCGATTGTCAAACAAAAATGTAACTGTCAAAGAAACCTAACACTCTAAGGTTACAGTCTAAACCTACTCTTGAGCAAGGTTCACTGGACAAGAAGGAAATGTCTAGTGCTGACTCACTGGCACTAAATGAACACAAAGTTAGTCCTTGTAAACACTCCACTGCAGGTGAAATGGATGCCATCTCTGCAAATACTGCTTCTTAATAGCACATTTCTATACATGTCTACTCAGAAGTAAGGCACATTGGGCTCAACATAAGATTTCAGTCTTTGTCAACTATGTGACTATGAAATATGCAGGAGTCTGGTCCTCTTTTGCCCCTGAAAATTCAACTGTCCCCTTTTTTGTCACAACAAAACCGATTTAAAAAAAAATAAAATGGAAGGAAGGAAGGAAGGAAGGAAGGAAGGAAGGAAGGAAGGAAGGGCTTTTGAAAGATGGAGGAGTTAAGGAGAGAAGGATAGAGGATTTATGTATTTATTTAGGCCTGGGAACAACAAAAAGCTGAAACCTCTTATCCCCTCCCCCTTCCTTGGGAGATTTTCATTTGACTTTCATGCCATCTCCACGCATGCAGCCCTTCCTTCTCAGACAGGCAATGCAGTCAGAGTCCAAAATGGCTGATTCAGCACGGAATCATTTACGCAGGAATGATGAAAACTGTCATTTATTTCCCTGCCTGGTAATTTGCAGCAAAGGGAGCAGGAATTGGGCAAAGGGCCAACCGACAAGCCCTATGGGCTTGAAGTGGAATTGTTTCTGGACAAAGAAACACCCCACCACCACCACCAAGTCTGAAAAATGACCCACCAGCTACTGTGTGCATAGAGACGAAGTACATAAATGAGAAAGAAAGGAGGAAAGGCAACACAGTTTTCTGGGACATAGGCAGTCACATTTGCAATGTAAACTGGCTGAAGCATCCTTTGGTTGGGGGGATTCTGTATGAGACAGTGGTCTCGTGCTGGATCAATTATTTGACTCTGATGAGCATGATGTGTTTGCGCAGCATAGTGCCACACGTCTCCTACCAAGTCAAAGTAATTACCCAGCACTGCCTAAAGCTGTGATGATAGATTTAAATACTGAATGGCAATTCTTGTGTGGTGACCTTCCCCACCCCCACCCAGCTTATCCTGTTTGCTGCTGTGCTCACTAGTGCTTCTATTGACATGCTCAGCCAAGCCATTGTAGAAACTGACTTCTGCTGGACATGTACAAAGTGAAACAATCAGATCATACCCACTGGCTGGGTGAAGGAACTGGTGGCAGCAGTCTCAGTGGAACGGCATTTCAGTTAATGGTGTTATAAAATAACCCAGTTGTTATAATAAAGATCTAGAATAATCTCATGCTTTCACCCTTCCTATTCACTTACTGAATGCAAGGACCAAGGACATCACAAAAGTGGTTATGTATTAAGCATCTTCAGAATAAAAGGACTGAATCAAACCCCAGAAATTTCTGAACATAATGCAGTCACAAACTATCTCAAATGCCATTTGTGAAGGAGATTCAAGTGTTTATTTTAATAATTTGTTCCATTTTTCCTAACAGGTGTTTTGGTTATTGCTTTCTTGCCCCCCCTTTATATTATCTTAACCATTGCCTCTTATCTCAAGAAGGAACATGTTTCTCATTTTCTGTCTTGTGGCATCCTTTTAGAGTTTGAATCTTCCTCTCCATTAGAAGCAATGCAAAATGCAGGAAGTGACTCCAGGAGCAATATTGTGGATGAAACAATGCTAACTAATTTATTTTTTTAAGTATGGGATGGAAATATGGAAATACAGTTGGATAAAAAATGTCCAACTTAACCAGTAACAAATGATCTAGATTTTAATATAATTCAGGGGGCATGTAGGAGAATACAAGGGGTGTACAGTGATAGAGATTTAACTATGGGGTCCTCACATCTTGTGAGAGCAAAACTAAATTGATACGATAAAATTAACTTGGTTTGAAAGTATTCATATTTCTTCTTCTTCTAAAAATCAATACATCATTATGATCACAAATACATTTTGAAAAACTGATTACTCTTCCATTATCAGATTGGGAAAATCTATGGAAGTTTACACCCATGGCAACTTCCCCCTTGGAGTGAACAGCAGCTGCATGTGGAGCATGGAAGGTAGGAATAATAATAATAATATAAGAATAATAATTTATTATTTCTACCCCGCCCATCTGGCTGGTTTCCCCAGCCACTCTGGGCGGCTTCCAACAGAAGGTTTCGGTTCTCTATATTTCTCATTTTTCCAGTCTCAAAATAAGTTCTCTACAGTTCTTGATTTCCAAATTTCTTTTTTATGCATCCTCATGAAAATTCTTCAGCATTTTAATGTGACTTTCTCCTAATAAAGACCTTTTTTTTTTTGAATTCAGTTTCACTAATGAACACATTTTTGTAAACTATTTTCAGTAATATATTGATTTTTATGCACACTTTCCTCTAATAGATGCATTTTTGTAAACAAACAAACAAACAATGTTTGTCTTAAAAGAACTGCTTTGCAGACTTTTGATAAGTGTGAATTTTGGAGGAAGGCTGTGTTTCAGTTCTCATATTGTTTCATAAGGTGTAAGATTTGACATTAAATGTGAATTGAATTGAATCACCGCCATCTCTAGTGGAAGAACATCTGGATTTGAACTGGGATAAAAAGTTAAAACCTCTTTCTTTCAAACTGGGAACCCCCCTCCCCCCAATAGTTACTCAGTAAAGAGAAAGCAAGCATACCGGAGCCAATCGTGCAAATAATGTCATATGGTGACATTTCAATGCAACATAACTTATCATATTCCTCTGCAACTGGAAGATGAGGAGATCTAACTGAACAAGGAAACATTTTTTCCAGCTATTGCTGAAAAAAATCAAAAGAGAATTGGTGCTGCTATGAATATTGTGAAACACCATTAGTAGTTTGACTCAACTCTCTTTTGCTTCTAGCAATATTTTCAGGTGTTATGATAACTCACTCTCTTGCTTCCTGTGATTTTTGGGATCGGTGATCTGTCTACTCCAGGTCCATTTACTTTTGCATGTTTTTATTCAGAATTCTGTTCTATTTCTGCATTAGCCTGTGATCTTCCAAAAGCAGCCACACTTAAAATGCATAATTAAATCATACTAAAAGGTGTATTTTCCTTCAAGGTACATATTTAAGCATCTATTTTCTCTCAAAACACATATTTAAATGTGCATGTTATCTCAATATTGAGATGTGTGTCCCCATCCACACTGAAAATACTTTATATGTTTATTTCAATGCATATAAATACCGTCAGGAGAAGCACTGCAGCATTAGGGAAGGTGTGAAATCTGGCTGTTAGCTAAGCTTTGACAGACATGGTGAAGGTGCAGATCAAGTTCTCTGAAAGCACAGATAAGGCTGAAGAGGTGTCAGTCCATATTTTGTGGAGGTTAGCCCTGTGGATCCAGATTGTTCGATTATTCTGTTATGTAAAAGGCTTGCTTGGTGCATTTGTTACATATATTTAGGCGCCAGGCGAAAAACACTCCCTTTCTCTCAGGCCTTTAAAAATGTTTGTGTGAGGGTATTGTTTTTGTTCATTACTATGTTATGTGTTTTTATATTATAAACCACCCTGTTATCCTCTGATGAAGGGTGGTATAGAAGTTTAAGAAATAAAATACAAAGGAAAAAGACGAGGCACATGAACCTGTGCCTAGAAAGTGTGGGTCAAGCAGACGAACTCTTGGGGCCATGCTTTCTAGACACAGGAAAACAGAAATGTGAACAAGTCCTTGTACTATGTATAGGCCTTAGAACATTCCTGCCTTTTCCTTGACACTGTGGTTTCTCTCCTTCCCCACTTCCCTGTGTTAACAGCTGTGATAATTTTGTCTATGCCTCAACACAGCTTTATAGTCCATCGTTACCCCACTTTCTGCAAAAATATCCTCCACCTTACTGGCACCCATCCCCCTTCACTAAACAAGAAGAGGGCTTTACATCCACTTCGTCTCATTCTATCAGCTGATTCTCCTCAAGGGTCACTTGTCTTCTCCATTGTTATTTGCAATTTATCTGATTCCCAAACCTGACATTATTGCTCACTGTGATATATAGTTGCTTGTCTATTGCTTACCATGTGCAAGTATATTATTCTGCATCAACAATTCTTTTGTGTGTGTATATGTGCTGGTCTCCCAAGTTTAGAGCAGCATTCGCTGAATTACAGAATTTGATGTCTACAAATCATCTCCCTATCCACAGAGATAAGACAGGGTTCATTATAGCAAGCTCTACTGCAAGAATTTAGGTCAAATGGTCTTGTCCTTGCACACTGCATCCCTTTGGTATTGTGTTTATCATACCCAAATTCTGCACTCCTTCGTTGAAAATGAAATTGCCTTTGAACACATAAGAAACAATAATTCTGGTAAAATCCTTAAGGCAGCCAACAACCTATCTTGGCCTCTCCCACCTGATTCTCATTTTGCTCTCAGAGTAGAACAGCATTAGGCCCAGCCTGCAATTAGATCAGTTGCTATAGTGTGTGTGTGTGTGTGTAAAATAGCTCTTGTAGATGCCTAGACGATTCCACAAAAGTTGATGTAATGCATGGTTTTTGCAAGACTTTTAATATGGCCATGCCAAATAGCAAATTCATATGGCAGGTATCTATTGCAAGCTGTGATTTTGGTGACATCGTGGCCCCAATGTGTCTCCTGGTTACTCCTTCCACTTTCTTCCCTTTATTACTGTTGAGATCAATGGCATATATGAGATTGCAAATTCAGAGCCTCTTGGGCTAGCTGCCACATCCTGACTTGAAGGAGCCTCTTGCTCCTATTGTGCAGAATCTTATTAGCGGTAATGGCATGGCTATGTGAGCAATGCTCTCTCTCTCTGTGTGTGTGTGTTTCACACTTAAAAATTAGAAGAAAGGGAAAACATAATTTGTTTATTCATCACCCAAGGTACAAGTAAAATACAATCCTGAAGCAGTTCAACTAACAATCTGGTGCAAGACATTTTGCCATTTGCAGCAGAAGAGCTTCCTGTTTCTCTTCTCCCCCATAAGGCAATAACCCCCTGTTGCTGCTTTAAAAGTGCTTGTTGAGGGAACATAAGAGGATGCCTTATACCAAGTCAGACTATTGGGCAGCCCCGGGGTGGTGGATGGGTATGTGTGATTCACCTCCTCTCCTGATCCACCACCACAGCCAAGTCTTAGCTCATGGTACAACCATCCCTGGAATTTTTACCATATAAAAATACAACAGCAACAAAAATAAGAACAGTATGAAGTAGAATGAAGACAATAAGAAGTAGAAAGCTTCCACTTAAGCCAGTTCCAGCAGAATGTGAAAACTTAGGCCGCCAAAGACTTCCTAAAAAGGAAACATTTTCAGTATGTGGCAAAAGCCATTGACAAAGTGGGTTTCAACCAAACATATTTTAGTGAATGAAGGGACACTCTGGAGTGACTCCATTATGGATCTTAATAAATGGGCACATTTATCTGGGAGAATTGTAGCTGTTGTCAATTATAGGCATGCTTTTAAAACAATGCCTAAGTACATAAGAGCTATGTATGTTGAAATGTTTTATCTTCAGTGGTTTTAAGTGACAGATTTGATAGAATTCCCTCTAAAGTTAGATGCTGTAACCAGAGAGAGGTTAAAGCAGTCTTCATGGTTTTTGTTTTTTTAAAACAATTAGGTCTTTTACAGACCCTAATTAAAGGTACATAAATATGCTCATCCTGTGTTTTTTCCTCATCAGTTTCTGCACTGGGACTCTGTGCTAGAAGATGCCTGAATCTCTCATTCTTCTACCTGTTTTCCTCCAGCACCTCAATAGCTTTTTTTTAAAAAAGCATAATTACCCTTCTAAACCAGATATATGCCCATGTGGGTGTTTCATTGGTGGGCAGGTGGAAATGTGGGTCAGAGAACTGTTAGTGCTGGCTGGTCATCTGACTTGAAGTTGAGGAGCTGAATGTAATTATTGCCGCCTGTATTGTTCTTTACATCATATGTGACAGCAAAAACAATGCCTTCAGTGCTGCTTCAGAATCCTATTCAACCCTGATCAAGCACAGTTTAGATTGCCTGCAAAGGCACAGGAAGTTAACTGAGCATCCTTGCTGCCATAGTTCCACCACTTAGAAATTTTGGTAATTAAATGGTATATAAACAGCTTCAATAAATGAAATAATAAATAATGGGCAACTACTAGATCTCACCTGGGGTGTTGCTGTCAAGATTTTACCCTCCTCTTTTATTTGTATTTTTGGAAGGACACAGAGGTTGCTGGCCACTGGCTGCTGTGCCACTCCTCTCCTGGGTGAATTGGAAGGGACAATTGGAAGACATTAGGACAACAGCCGTGGTTCCCAACGTGGGGCACACGCCCCACAGGGGGGCAATTTGATTTTCAAGGGGGACAATTCGAGAATGAGTTATTAACAGTGAATGGCCTTTTAGGCTTCCTCCATGTGAATAGGAGTTCAGTTTCTGAATAATAAGAATTATATGTCACCGGGGGTGGGGGGAGCACCAGTATTTTAGAGATTCTTAGGTGAGGCATGGCCAAAATAAGGGTTGGGAACCACTGGACCAGAGCATTTCCTGGACATCCACAAAAGTTGCATAAAAGGCACAACACCAGAAAGTACCGCCAAGGTGTTAGTAGGAGAGTGGGAACAGAAACAGACAGAGAAAATAAGATATGCAGGAAGAGTGCATCAGAACCCCTTCCCTCTCTCTCCTCTTCCTGCATGTCCTCACAACCTCCTTAAATCTGCTCCAGAAGGTTGGGGAAAACCCCAGGACTGGGGAGAGGTATGGCATGTGCAGGAGAGGGAGGGGAAATGCCATCGTGCAGCCCAAAGTCATTACACTAGTGGAGATATTTTGTTGAATACCAGCCATGATACTGAAGAAGAAAAGATTCTCAGAGGGGTGGTCCCAAAACAAGGTATACAGCACCCCAAAGGCTGCATGGGTTGAGTCTGGGGACTGCAGACTCCCCACCACTGACTTAGTTTATGTGAGATGCAATCTTGAGTTTGTGGTTTTTGCTTCTCCCACCAGAGTGCAGTTTCACAGTCAGATCTACACATGCCAATTAAATTGTGCAGCTTCAACAAAGTCCCTTCTCAGCAGGCAACCTTCAACTCAAGACCAATTCCCAGCTGAATGTGATTGGTGAATGAGCCAAGTTAAAAATTTCCTGAGAAGAAAAGGAAGATGGGTGGCTTAGAAGCACAATGGCACAAAGAACAAACAGCAATTGACCCTTAACTATAGTGTTGCAAGCATGAAGCAGCAATAACAGTTACATGAATAACTGTTTATTCCATTCTGGCAAAACAAGCAAATAAACTGCCGACGGTGGTTCGAAACTTCATACAGTGTAATATTCCTTTAATGGAATGCTTTTAGAGAAGAGCAATAAAAATAAATTGAAAAGTGCTTTTGTACGGGATACAGCACCATAAGCACCATCTGAGCAAACAGGATAACACAAAGCTTAACTTAGCATCTCCTCTTTTATTACTCAGAGTCGACAGGCCTTATAATAGTATAAATTCACTTTAAAATGGACTTTTAAAAACAGCCTTCTGGGTTAATTCTGAGCAGTATAATTACAGGTCTTTTAATGATTCAGAACACAACTTGCTCGAGAGCAGTCTTAGTGATGAGAACAGAATTTCTCTGGAGTAAATGTCCTGTGAATTGCAGCCTTTGGTTTGAGACCAATTAGCTAGCTTCTGCCAGCTTTCAATGGACTATTTCTCCCCACTTCCCGCCATCGCTGTGCAAACTCAATTTCACAGTGAATTTATCTACATGCAGTAGTAAAACTAAGTGGTTTCCAGGGCTGGAAATAGCCATATTTGTTTTCTTATTCTTTAAGTACATAGAAGCTATTGGGGAGAAATGCAAAACAAAGCCACTTCGCAGCAGTGAATGTTGCTTTATTTGGGGAAAAGAGTTCAGAAATCAGACAGTATTTTTGAATGGTCCTGCAACACTTTTTATAAAACCAACACTTCCTGTGGATAGCAAGAGTTTAAACTGAATTAGCAAGAGCTTCCAGTTGAGACCCAGTGAAAAACGAGGTTCCATTTCACTTCCCCGGTGCTGTATGGTTTTTTTTATATAAAGAAGAACCTTCCAAGTTTAGAGGTAGTAATAGCAGCTCCTGCCCCATTTTTTGAGAGATTTAAAGGCAGGCCAGATAAAGCAGTAGGAAAGTGGCCCTCATTCTCTGTAGAAATGATAGCAGGGGGAAATAGCAGAGAGGATGGACTTATAGTTCAATCCGGTACTGACAAGACAAGAGTTGAAAGGCAGATCAGGAAATAGGGATTCAAGCTGTGCTGGATTGGATTACACTCCCTCTCAAAACTCAGGTTTGCAGTTTAGGTGTGACTCCTGGCAAGGAGTGCATTTGCACATTTATAACACCAGTGTACCAGCTGTGCCCATTCCTGGAGATATCTGATCTGGCCACGGTGGTACATGCCTTTGTTAATACATGCCTATGTGTGGCTACCTTTGGAAAGTGTTTAGAAACTTCAGTGGGTCCAAGATGCTGCAGCCAGATTGTTGACTGGAGCAGGTTACTCATTGTTACAGCAGCTCCACTAGCTATTGGGTCATTCCTGGTCACAATTCAAAGTGCTGGTTATGACTAAAATGACTAGGGTCCAGGTTATCTGAAGACTGTATCTCCCAATACAGTGGTACCTCTGGTTACTTACTTAATTCATTCCGGAGGTCCGTTCTTAACCTGAAACTGTTCTTAACCTGAAGCACCACTTTAGCTAATGGGGCCTCCCACTGCCGCTGCGCCGCCGCCATGCAATTTCTGTTCTCATCCTGAGGCAAAGTTCTTAACCTGAGGTACTATTTCTGGGTTAGCGGAGTCTGTAAGCTGAAGTTTATGTAACCTGAAGCATCTGAACCCAAGGTACCACTGTATAAGCCTGTTTCAATTCATGCTACGGGGGAAAGCCAGAATAAAAAAGAAACAAACACAAAAATAAATCAATACATAAGTTGCAAATGTCCATTGAAACTGAAAATACAAAGAAAGGCTCATTTTATAAAACATGTACTTTGCTTCTGGAAAAGAAATAGGTTTAGAGGCCTGCCTTAACCTTGACTTCTCAGAACTTCTCTTTCTATATTTGCAATATAAATGTTTTCTGTTGTTCTGAACAAACATGTCTTTATTTTCTCAGTGCTTTTTTTTAGTATCTCATGGAACAAATGACCATACAAATGAAATCCTCTTATAGTATGCTGGGTTGCTTGCTGTTAGGTGCTAATATATTGCCATGGCTCATGATACCTTTATGCATCCAATAAAATGTATGAAATCCAGCACTTCATGTTCTGTTCCCATTAACAAATGGTGTGAGCCTTGTAGGTGGTTGCATAATTACTTGCTAAGGTTAAGAGGCCTCTTTCTTCTTTATGTTTTGACATTTCTATTCCAAAAAGTTGGATTTGATTTTGTAGGTGGCATGTGGGCAGCATAAGAGGGGTTTTTTGGCAGCTTTGAAAGAGGCTAATGCATCTCTACTAAAAAATTAACAGTGATATAATGAAAACAACCAATTTCTAATAGTTAACTGGCTTTAGGATTTGCAGCAGTTCACAGAAGAAACAGAACTGTGAGGCTGAATGCATGAGAGATTCAGGTAGATATTTGGGACACTAACATGTCATGCTTTTTTAAAAAAGAAAACATGTCTTCCCCTAGTACTGACAAGGTTTACGGGTAACGGGCCCCCAATACAAATTTTCAATGCTCAAAAAATCTCATTTTGATAGTGAGTTGGGGACCTTTACCATGATATTCTTACCCTGTTAGTAATTAATAAGAAGGCATATTATGAACTGATGTCCTGCTTCAACATACCCGCATAGTAAGTCTTTCTGATACTAGGTCGGTAAGTCAACTACTCACTGTTGGTACATAGTCAGAATTTGATTTCTTTAGCCCCTTGCTCAGTCTGAGAAATTATCCTTTCTAACAGCTGGATGCCAATCCAGTCTTAGATTTCAGTGCTGATTCGCATCATCCATTCTTGTGATTCCCACTTTTACTGAAAGTCTACACAATCACTTAATAGCATTAGGCTCCAGTTTCACATGGGGAGGAAGCGTGGCAGAAGAGTAGAAGATGCACACCACAGAAACAGATCTCTGCTCTAGCATAGCGTCTCTGGATGGGACTCTTGCCATGGCCAAGGCCACTGGAGCTGCTATTACCTCCTTCTCTTCTGTATTCTTGCAATTAATCAGGTGCCAGTGCAGTGTGACTTATGATGAACATGAGCCTGAACAACATTTAGTGGAAAGGCAACATTCAGGCATTTGCTAGATGCTGTCCTCCTTAGCTTCAATAAAGAAGTGGCCTTATGTACTTGCAGACCACAGAAGGGAACCTCCGACCTAGGGCCAAATGCAGTCCTTCCAGCCTCCCTAACTGGCCCTTAGGACTCTCCCCATGCCACTTACCCTCCTGAGGAATACATCATACCCAACATGCTTTGCACCCTCCTAGATAATTTTTTTGGCCTGGCTGGGATGCGTCCTTACTTGCCTGAATAGAATATCAAAAAGGATCTGTTGTTCTATCTCATTTTTACTCTTGCTCTGCCCACCATTGGCATGTGGCCCCCATAGGCTGCCCAGAAGGGATCGTGGCCCTCAGGGCAGAAAGAAGCTTTTCCCACCCCCCGATTCAGATCCTGGGAATGAGTCAGACTGTGCTAATATTGTTTTATGTGTTATATTTCTATCATGTAAGCTGCCTCAGAAGAATTGTATTCAGAAAGGTGGCCTATAAATATTTTAATATATATATTTTTTAAAAAAATTTCCAATGACATCATATTTTGGGGCTGGTATGTGTGTTTGAGAGTGCAAGTTACAGTGAGAGTTATAGTTGATGATGTTTCTATGCCTGAAATGCTTTCAAGTCTAGCACACTGAATAAGAATCCTCCTTTTATTCAAATAAAATCTTTTGTGAAAGGGAAAAAAATGGTTCTATCAAAGTAAATACGCCTGGGGATGTTCCTGAATCAAACATCTCGCTTTGTCCTTGTGATGGGTAAGAGTTGAGAGCAGGGAAAGAGCAAGTTGTCAGAGTTATGAGAATCCCTGCAGTATAGCAAGAAAAAAGAGAGAGCTTAAGACATTTACAGCCAAGAGCCTGACTGCTTCTCCAATATTGCTTTTAATCGGGCGTGCAGGCACAGTGATAGGGTCTTTAATATGTGACAAACATCTGATCTGTTCTCCATTCTTCAGGCCTGTCCCGTTTCCTTTCTTGTTCCAGGGGGATGATTACAGAGCACTTTGCCAATAATCCAGCAAACCTTTCATACAGTAGATCAATCGGAGGTTGTTTTGTCCTAACCAAACTCAGCATTATGGTCAGTGCATGTCAAAGGGGTTTAAAATGCTCATTACATAAGGGATAAGATTCCTGTAAGAACATAAGTAGGGCCATCTGGGACAACCAAGTAGCCCACCTAGTACAGCATCCTGTTCTCACTGTGGCCAACTAGATGCCCATGGGAAACCTACAAGCAGAACACAAGCACAACAGCACTCACTTTCCAGCAACTGGTATTCGGAAGTATTACTGACTATCTCTGTGGTCTTTACAAAAGCCCTCCTAGCATTCCTGATCAATGACAATAAATCTAAAAGCCGGTTTTGTGTCCTTGTTCCTAGTATTGGCACCACTGTCAAAATATTAAATATATAGTCTGCCCTACTATACAGATAAGGAAGAATGCAATCCCCAGCTATCTCTGACAGTGACATGTGCTCAAAGGGTGGAAACTATTGAATCAATAAGCCCATCTTTATTGTATTAACCCCTAATGAGGAAGATGAATTCACAAATTTTGCCCATTATTGTCCTGCTACAGTCCTGTTCTGGTGCAAAACAGAAAACAAGGAAGGAGAGATTATAGATATTTAGGGAGGCATTAACAGAGCTCAGAGAAGCAGCCCCCGCTCCTGCAATCACAGTAGTTCTGGGTGAGGGAGGTATGGTTTTGGGGTGTGGCAGGCCTGGTAAGGAGCACATGGCACAATCAGTTAGTGAATATGCTGTGTGCCAGCCCTCCCTCAAACTTGGGTTGTCCTATCAACCAGCTCTTGGGTCTGTGGTTAGAGTGGACAGTGGGTTGCCTGTTTGTGATCTAATTCTCTCTCTACCCCCTAAGCAGGCACATAACTGCCACTGTTTTCTGATTGATGCACTTATTGAACCTTATCTGATGAAATAATGCCCCCTCTGTAAATGGACAACACATACAATACTATTCCTAGCCTGCACATTTTAGGAGCTGATTTCAAAAAAAGATTCAAAAATAAAAAGGAAACAATTTATCTCTCTGGTGCTCAAAAGCAATCAAGTCAGCTCATGAGCTGTTGCCCTCCATTTCTTTGGAACGGAATAATACCCTCCAGACTGAAACTACACTATACATTCCAGACTGATCAATATATCCAGCTTCCTGGATCCATGTTATGTCCAAGGTAATATTTGAGCTTTAGTGCTAGCTGATATTATGTATGATTGATGGAATGTTTATTGTTTTTAATCCATTTGGCTGCTTGTTTTATTGAATATTTTATTATTGTATATTATACTGAAAAGCTTTTATGTTTGAGCCACTTCGGTAGCCTCAGTTGGAAAGCTGGCTTAAAGTATATATCCAGAAAGATATAAAAAGAAATAAGCAGAATTGTAGCAAATTGTTGCAATAGTGGGATTCAGACAGACACCTTCAGTTTAAGTAGCTCAGAACAGTGTTCTAGCTCCCAACCCATCTCAGCTGCTAAAAGTCTCTACACAGATGCAGTGTGCTTGCTCGTGCCCTTACAATCCTAGACATATCTACTCACAAGTAATTCGCATTGAGTTCAACAGAACTGTCTTCAAGGTAATGTAAAGCAAGGATAGAGAACTTGTGGCTCTCCAGATGTTTTTGGACTTCATTTCTCATCAGCCGCAGCCAGCATTGTGGACTACAACTCATGATGTGAGTTGTAGTCCACAATATCTGGAGACCACAGGTTCTCCTCCTCCTCCTGAAGGGTAGGATTGCAATGGATTTGATCGCTTTCTTTCCTTGGTTTCATCTGCAATAGCTAAAGAGAGTCACATTAGTCCCAACACTCTCATCACCTCTGAACAGGGAATCAGAGGCTTTCACTAGCTATCATTGGATCATGCTAACCACTTGGAGCTCTCTGCAGGCAAAACCTATACTGTTTGGGGCTTGGGCTTCCCCTTCCCGCCTACTTGTCCATGGATTTCACCAAGTGGGCAATAATGAACGTGGCTACAGAATCTCTGGTTTCTCTTCAGATCGTATAAATCTTTTGCCTTTTACAGAATCTCTTCTGTGGTTATTATGCCTTGATCTTCTACAGCTGGTTCTCTACCATAGCAATCCTTGTCAAGCAATCTTACATCCAGTTATTTTGAGGGAGCAGAGGCTAGGTTTGAGCAAATCTGCCAATTTAACTTTCTCCCCATTTCTCATTTCCCCCCCAAATAAGTTCAGTTGTCTGGATTTCCACACTAGTTTGCCATTTTAAAAAGTCATAATGAAAATTCACCAGCACTTTAGTGTGACTTTCTCTTAATATACACATTTTGAAGGGAATTTTTCCTACAAAATACATTTTTGCGGAGCAGCATCCCCCCAGAAATGCATTTTATGTATTATTTTCACTAATATATGCATTTATATGTAGACTTCACCCTAGTAATGCATTTATGTATGCATTACTTAGCTGGAACTGCATTACAAAATTCAGAAAAGTGAACATTTCAAAGGCTGGGTTCCGATTGCATAGTGTTTCAGACACTGCAAATTAGGTAAAGTCACCTTTAATTGTTAACCGAATTTAATTTTGCTCTCAGCAGAGGTGATAGGTGGTGTACTACAAAGCAGCTTGCACACTACTTGGGTCTATGTGGTGGTTTCTTTTCGCCATTTGATTTGTCCTGTTGGCCAACCCTTCAGAATGTGCACATTTAAAAAAAATTCTAACAAATATTCAAGGATGTTCCCACCCTTGGAGATCAGAAAGACGGTCAATTTTTGAACTAAGCACCAAAGACAAGATTTGGAAGGCTTCACAGCCTTGAAAGCAAAGAAGCGGTGCAATCCATGATTCCAAAGTGGAATGAAGAAGAGCAAAGATACGCCTTCTTTTTGTAGTGTTTGTAGGTTTCCCCACTGCTCCTTGGGACTCTAAGAGGCCTTGTATCACCCTAGTTCACCCAAAATAATGTGGGCCAGAAAGAAGGACACTTCTGCTGCCAAATCCAGGAGGAAATGATTCTGGATATACCAGCCAGGTGTTCATATAGTAGAACAGGATGGCTATTCTGAGAATTCCCCATTGAGTCTTGAGTCAAGAAGAATTGCCTGAGCTATGCAGCTTCCATATCCCTTGTTTTTATCCTTTCTCACCTCCTGGAAGCATGCTCCCTCCAGTCAGTACATATTTAAATAGGGGTACTTGGCTGAGTTGCAGTGCTAATAATATTAACAAAATACAGCCAGCTATATTAAACTGTTGCCACCTAATGGTTGAATCATCAAAAAGAATTGTTTCATTCCTGAAAAACTACTTAGCAGGGTCTCCATTTTGAACTCAGTTTCATATGCATGGATTTGATATGCAAGAAATCTTGAAGCTTTTAGATGCTATTATACTGACACATACTATAAATACAAAGAAAAATGTCCTAATAAACTTGGAGGGAAATAGCCAGTTCAATTGTTTTTCCTAAGCTATTATCTTAAAAGCAGATTCAGACATAAATATACTATCCAAACCAAAATGGAAGTCTATGTTTGCAGTAATTGCACCCCAATAAAAATTATATATGTGTGTGTGTGTGTGTATTCCTCATTCAGCCCTTACAGTTCTCCTTCTATCAATCTTTTACATTCCCCATATTATTCAGTTGAATATTTAATAGTTCTTTCAGGTACAGATTCACTAACCACATTATCAACTCTGCAGAAAAAGTGCACACACACCCAAATGGGTTAAAGAGATTTGTGCCTGCCTTGGACAGAAACAGTGACATATCCCTCTAGACTCCTTGCTTGGAAAACACAATTAAGTGAACTAGAGTGGGGCCTCTGGAAAGAAAATTGGCTGGATAGAAACGTGCAGAATCCAGACATTCAATGGGCAAAAATCAATCGTTCCCATCCCATTGGGATATGACACTTTGGGGGAAAGTTTGCTTTTCTATCACTCCACTGTGTAGAGATATGTGTGTACAGTAATTCCTAAGCCAATCAATACACATCTCAGAATGAAAGATTGAAGCCGTCAAATGCAGAAACATCCCAGAGATGAGAAATGCCCAGGCAGGTTTTTCTTGGCCAGCTGTCAGTTCTCATCCCCTGACTCCTTATTCTGACAAACTGTGGCTTTGCTATACAGTATTTAAAGTGGACACAGGCTTGCTATAATGTTTTGCCAGACCAGATGTGGCCACGAGCTGCATCTAAAGAATGGTGTTTCCTTAATGCCTGATGGCTCAGAATTGAACTGATGACCCCAACTTAGCTATGCCTTCCTTGTTACAAGATCAATTCCAGTGTCACAGATTTGATGTTTAGTTAATTGCTTGATAGGTTTTCTTTTTTATTTTGCAGGGCTTAAAATTAAAATTGTGGTAAGCTATAGGACAGGCAAAATAAATGAACCAGCTAAAGGGTAATATAAAATGTCTAAATAAGAAGTAATGTAATGATCACAGGAAAGGAACTTTTCAGCCCAGTACTGCTATATACACTCCAAAATATACTGATTTTGTATGCATACCCCAAGCTGGATGGGGAATCACATTTGCAAATGGGTGGCATAGGGCCTCTGCAATTAGCCAGCTGGTAGCTAATTGTCCTTTTGAAGTGGTGGCTGGTGCCCATTGGGCAGAAGTTAGGGAGGCCAACAGTAGGTGGAGCCAGAGACAATGACAAGCAGAGATGATAGAATGATGGAGAGAACTAATTCCAGGTTTGTCTCCATTGTCCTTCCTGCTGAGTTGTACAAAGGCAAAACTGAGGCTAAAGAGGAGGAAACTGATAACCAAGGCACCCCCTAGACTGGTTGTAAAATGGCAGATAGGAGCTGACTTGAGGCAGACGGAAGTTAGGGGCAGTGTGCCATTTGCCCTAATAAACCAGCCTCTACTGGTCTATTAGCTTTGAAAAAGCTGGAAGGCAATCAGTTGTTCAGGAAGGAAGGAATGTGTTATGCCTGGGCGATATGTCAATAGGAGGAGCAGACTGTGATGTCAGCTTCCCTCAGCGATATATCGCTGGTGAAACCACCACCGCTCCTGAGTCCCTCTGCTACCAACTTCCTTCAGCGAGTGTTGCTAGCATAGGGACTCAGGAGTTGTGGGGTTTCACCAGTGATATACCGCTGTGTGAAACCGCCATCCCACTCTGCCCTCATACTGCATCAGTGAGGTGCCGATACAGCTTGTCCCATAGTACAAACTGAGATGAATTACACCCTGATGCCGTGTGCTGAACTGAGGAAGTGGGGCAAAAGTGAAGCATCTATATGGTGCTTCTCAAGCATTATATTCTAGTATTTCTTGCTTTTTACCATCAAACTGGTATTGGCTGCCCATTTTAAAGGAACACACATCACCAAGAAAGAGCACAAGACACTCATACAATGATCAAAGGCAAAACTGTAAGTCATTTCTTTCCCTTGCAAATGTTTCATCAAATTAGCCCCAAATCCTATAGGTTCTTATCCCTTCTTCTTGTGCCCTAGAACCATCTTTCATCTGCCGAAGATCCTAGTTTCTGCAGACTCTCCCATTGGTAAGCTCTTTCTTAAGAGTTTGGACCTTCACACTCATATCTCATCCAAAGGATATATTCCTCTAGCCATATTTATATGTTATGAAGCATCAGCTTTATATATTTATATTTGAGAAAATCAGTTATACCATATCAATGTGCCCCATGCCTTTTCGGCCACCAACTTTTAGCCTTCCAGATCAGATGTGCCAGATCAGAAAAAAATAAAATAAAAATCATTCTGAAGGTTAAAACCTTGTCTTTTCTCTTTCCCCTCATCATCTTTTATGAAATTAAAGGAATAATTTGTTCTCTCCCCCCGCCCCACCCCCCGTGAGTTGACGCCCTGGAATCTGGAAAGTCACCACTACGGATGGGAACATTGCCAAGGGAATATATATACACGCTCACACTGACATTATATAACTTTTCTCCTCTACTAAATGTTAGGGAAACATAAAACAGAGAGCATAGTGAGAAACTGCTGCATTGGCATGAAAAGAAGTTTTGTGTGTGTGCTTAAGTGGTGGATAAAACAGTAAGATGATGGCATTTTAGGGGCAGTTCTTTCAGATATATATATATATGAATTATCCAGTCTTATGCTTAGATGAAAATATTCTTTTTCAAAGGGGGGGGGGAATCCCAGGGCGGTCTTTCACCATCCACAGAGAGAAGTCAACCATTCAGCCATAATGGCATTATTAAGCAAGGAACATTCCAAGCTTAAAATGCTCTGCTTGAAGCATACTTTTGGTGAACTAGAGGCAATGATAATGAGTCAAAGAAATACATGGAAACTGGAAACTTCAGAAAATGAGGCATACAAAGGGATACATAGTCTATGTGTGCTCAATGTGTGCATTAGTGGAACTAAGAAATAGGAATATCTCTGAAGTCTGGATTCTTTTCCTCAATCTTTTTATAATGGGGTTAGCACCATAGCATTGAAGTTATTTGCAGCTCATCTGCAACCATATTTTGATACACCATTTTCTGACTCCAACTTTCAGAATCAGAGCCATCTGTTATCCGGAGAGAAGAAATACTAAGTTATAGATACCTGAGCCCTTCCATGTCATTAGCTGGAAATCTTTTTTTAGCTAAAGAAGGACAGGATGCTGGGCTAGAGGGTCCATTGGCCTAATGCAGCAGGCTTGTTTTATGTCCTTAGGAAGCGGCAAAGATGGAAGAAGCATTTTCACAACTGTGGGAATAACCTTAGGGGCAAATGAAACATAAAATGTAAGGCTGGCTATTTTTTGCCACGAGGCAAAAGAGAGAAGCCCCTGTTGGCAACCTTTCAGGGCTGTCAAGCTAGAGTGGCTGTCATGGGCACCACATGCACACTGCAACTATTCCCACACCACCACATACACACACTGTCTGCCCCCCACCCACCAGCAATTAGGCTTGAAAAAAGTATTTTCACTTCCCCACCCCAAATCTAATGAGGGGTGATCTTCTTAGAGGGTACAGCTGGGGAGGTAAGATTTAACTGTTGCTTCCAGGCTGCAATATTCCGGAAGACTCCCAGCCTCACACAACAATTAGGCTTGAAAAGAAAGCTTTCTGCTGGAGTATTTTTTTCAAAATAAAATAATAAAAAATGAGGATAAGAAGCAGTTCACTTTTTATTTTA
The DNA here is from genome assembly GCF_964270895.1 of Podarcis filfolensis. Classification (NCBI taxonomy): domain Eukaryota; kingdom Metazoa; phylum Chordata; class Lepidosauria; order Squamata; family Lacertidae; genus Podarcis; species Podarcis filfolensis. Next base: position 61,944,248 of record NC_139609.1, read on the forward strand.
TTCTCTTGGAGTGCATCAAAGTTATGAATCTGAGCAATCCATTTGGAACTTCCCAAGGGGCTGAGTTGTGAGGACAAAGATCTATGCATGACTAGATAGTACAAAGCTAGAGAGTTAGGGTCACAACTTGGGCAAACTTTATCATTTTCCCATGAAACGAGGGAGCTTCTTGAATTCAAGACTCTTCGTCCACCAAATACAAGAATGATGGGATACATTCTGTGCAAACCATGGGGTGCATGTGTATGTCTCTGTGTGTTTGCTTCTCACGTACTGAAGCCAATGTGAGAAAACCAACCAACACATATGCTTAAATATATGCAATTGATTCAACACAGATACAAAAGGCATGCCCTCATGTAGTGATGGTGACTCAGAGATGGTGACTCAAGGAAAGCGATCCATGATGAGTGTTTGTATCTCATGAGGTTCCATGAGGAACACCAAGCAAGGAGCAGAAGACCAGAGCAGTGGACATTTTATAAGATGACTGTAATTTCCTGGGTTAAAATTAAATTCCTTTGGTTGCATGAAAAGTCTCATGCTTCATTTTCATGGTTTACAGTATTAACTATTACACTACATATGAACATCCCCCTATCACATCCATCAGTTTTACCAGCCACTGAACTATGCTCCCAGGCTAACTAGATACTTAATACACCCCAATTGTTATATGTTGGATGTATACAATGAATACAGTTGGCTTCAGTGGGCCTTGCACAGCCAAAAGTGGATGAAGAAGCTGCCTCTTCGTGTCCAAAAGTCTTTTCATGAAAGGATTGCTTTGATCTTGAATCAAATCTACATGTGAAGGGAGCCCAAAGGGCAGAACTGTTTAATTTGCCTTAGCTTGGATTCTCCTCCTTCTAAGGATAATAAATACAGACATAGCAAAGAAAAGACACATATAAATTGCTGGCATCAAAGAGTCCCTCTTTAATGCCATTCAGATAATGTCATAGCACTCGGTCTTCCTAAATTTAAATTATTAGCAATGACCAAGCTCTGCTCCCTCTTGATGCATCACTTAACCCCATAATCAGAAAATCTATTCCATTCTCTGCCTTAGATTGATGATGTCACATTACACTTGTTTTTTTCCACCAGACAGAGCAATCATGCTAGAGTGAACCAATCCTGAATGTGGCGGCAAAATGCCTATAAAGGGTGTGATTAATATCGCTGATTCCTTGGTTAAGCCACATACTGCATTTCAGAGCCTACTTTATTTGGGATGCATTAAGATGTCACTAATGGATATTTCCCCCACAGAATGATTTTGTTCTTATCCTTAATAGGATAGCTCACTGCAGATGCTTAAAGGTGTATATTTTTTTTTCCTTTTTCAAACTATAAGCGATCTCCCACTTTTATGCATGTATCTTCTTTACAATAAGAAATGACACAGAACAAACAAAAGGAATCAATGCTTTCACACCCTCCGGTTGTACAAATATAAAGTACTTGCTTTTTTTCACTAAAGCAGCAACTAGGAAAAATTAGCCTTATGTGGTAAGGAGGTTTGAAGAGCAACACTCCTTCCTTGTAAAATATGTACAGCCTGTGAATACTTTGTGACTTCCACATCTGCTGGGTCTAAATGGGGAAAGGAGCAGATCAACATCAAAAGTACACATATTGCAAGCAATAGGTCAGTATCTTATTTGGACAATGAATTGCAGACAGTGGTTCTTTCAGTGTTATCTTGCTTTCCCATCTCTCCTCACACTGTGGTATGCTTCATAACTAAACACCCAGTGTCATGATCCTGAATATTGTTAGCCTCTCATTTTGGATTTCTAGGCCCAATCTCAAGTCTCCTCTTAAGCTGTGTTCTTTGTTTGCTCCTCCTCCTTGGTTCTTTCTTCCAAGTTCCACTTACACCAAAACTCACCTTCTCTCCACTTGCCTGGGTGCATTCTGATGCTGACTTCCTTTTTCTCTGACCCTCCTGTTCCTCTGTTGCCTTTTCTTGGTTCCTCCCAAATATCCTCCTCCATTATTTTTGCAATTCTCTGTCCTCTTTTCCTTCTCAGCTGGCCTCTTCCCTCAGTCTTCCTTTCTCTATTTCCACAGTCCTCTCTCTATAAAATCACAAGGCCACCAGAAACTGGCAGTTGAGTTCATATTTCATCCCACATTAGGGTCCTAAATCTCCAATTGCATTGTGCATAAATGGATAAATGGTTTTAACAAGAAGAAGAAGAAGAAGAGTTTGGATTTGATATCCCGCCTTTCACTCCCCTTCAGGAGTCTCAAAGCGGCTAACAATCTCCTTTCCCTTCCTCCCCCACAACAAACACTCTGTGAGGTGAGTGGGGCTGAGAGACTTCAAAGAAGTGTGACTGGCCCAAGGTCACCCAGCAGCTGCATGTGGAGGAGTGGAGATGCGAACCCGGTTTCCCAGATTACGTGACTACCGCTCTTAACCACTACACCACACTGGCTCTCCATTGGCTTCAACATTGGCTTCATATGGTTACTTTTGGTGCACCAGTTCCAATGGAGCCAGTTCCAGCCCCAGGGCCATGTGTGAAGGCTCAAAGCCTTGCAGATGTAAACAACATACAGTACATGCAAGAGTTCAGCCCTGAATTCAGTGTGTTGAGATGAGATTTTAATATACCCATTTGGATGCACAAGAGGAAGAGAGGGCAGACTGTTTTATCAGGCAAGCAGAAATTCTTGTTCTGATAAAAATATGTGCTTAGAGCTACATTGAATTCCTCTCTCTGCTTCCAACTTATCATACTCTTCCTTGACTCCACCTGCCTTGCTTGGAGAACTGATATTTTTGAAATCAGCAGCTGATTGTTGCCATTCCCATATTTGAGGGAGCCATGAGACTTTTCTGTCCCTGGATGAGCTTAGAATCCTCCCACACCTTTTTATTAAAATAATTATCTATCATTCCCTAGAACAAAATGGCTGGATCTCACTTTAATGCACTACAGTTCTGCAAAAAGGGTTAGAGGTCTCCAGACAAGTTACTGGAATTGCTTGAAAGGTATTTTCAAAGCACTGAATGAGTTGTCACCTATGGAGCTTGCCTTCTGCTAAATCCAAAAGAAGCTCAACAGAATTGGTGGGAGACAAAATTAACTCAGCACCATCCAATATACCAACCACTGAGTACATCTTCTTAAAGATAGTTAAGGATTTTCCTGGTAGGCTGCAGAAGAGGTAAAATAAAGGAAGGAGGGAGGGACATAAAATGCCTTGCTAAAAAACAGAACAGAACTACCATAACAAACTATCCTGCTGAATAAATGTTTATTTTCCCCTGAGTCCCAAAAAAGTATTTTGTGGAAACCAGTTGTAATTTGCTTTGGAAAAGTAAAAGCGCAATTTAATCTGCAGAAGCCCAAAATCAAAGAAATTGTTTAGTATAATTTTATGTTAACCATGATGATAAAGGCTGCTCCGAGCTGCCAAAGTACAGTCTGAAACTTGGTGGACTCATCTTCAAGAGTATCCGATCCATACATGACATAGATTTTGCACATATACGACAGTTAATCATGTGTACAAGCCCTTTTACTGTTACTGGTGTATCTGTTTCATGGATAGTAGGTAGAAGGCAGCTGTGCTTAATTTATATTGTAGATTGAGTGACAATTTTCCTGTGAAAAAGGGCCCACTGTACAGAAGACAATCAGGTTCTGTTTTGCTGCGAGTGGCTATAAATCAGTCATGCAACCAGATTTATTGACAACATGTGCATTTATCTATGCAAGTAAAGATCTATTGAGTATTCCACAAATTCTGAGAAAAATGTTCTGAAAATCTAGGTGTCAGATATTCAGGAATGTATGGACTATTCATTATTATTCCATATTTTAAAGTAGCTAGTAGGGAGGTGACTTGCTCTCCTATAACATTTATTTACATAAAACGGAAGTATGAATATAAATAGGCATGGGATTAATATATGCATGTTTATAAAGGGCCTGAAATAACAAGATTTGACATTGTTGAGCTAAATGGAATCTTCTTTCTGCAATGCTCTCAGTGGTCAACACTAGGTTTCTGAAACCACTGAATATTCCAGTTCAAACATCTGTGGGACTGAATGTTAAATTCCGGATACTTTCCATAAGCTCTCGTTCTTTATCTTAACTGAGTATCCCTAGGCAATGAAATTTCATGCTAATGAATCCAGTTGTTGGATTGGGAACCTCCATTTGCATCACATATCTTACAAGTTTCCATATATGTGTGGCAGCCTGCTTGAGCGAATAACATTATGCAAAAGCAGTGATAGCTATGACACCAAATATTATTTTTTAATCAGCTTGGAAGCCCTGTGTTCACCCCATTCCCTACTTTTATTGTCACTCTCACCCAGCATTTCTATTCTAATGGATTCATTTTGAGAAGATAAATTTCCAATGGGTAATATCCATCATTGGAAGGACTGAAATGCACTCTAACAATGCAAACATTAAAGCAGAGCAAAGATCATTGGTCCGGCAATTTTTCACGTGTGTCTCTGTTTCATATAGATTGATGATGCTACTGCATTTATCAGCTAGATTCCTGTCGTACGTGGAGGCTGTTTTACAGCCCCCGACTTAACCTTGCTAGCATTGCTGTATCGCAATATCTTGAGTATCCCTTAACAGTTTATAGGGCTCTTTCAACAGCTCAGTGTGTAATGACATTCCAAACTCATACGAACATTTATATGAATTCTATCTTTCTGCATTCCCAGTGCGGGAGGGAAAAAGAACTGTTTTCTTTATTATTTTTTCTCCCCCCCTCCTTTTTATTTTTTAAAAAAGCAATCTTGGTTATAAAGTCTGACTCAAATCAGCAGTGACCTTTGTTCAACAGTTACTGAGTTATAACATACACACACCCACACACCGTCCATTTAGATATTGGTAGGGGGAAGAAAGTTTATTGATTTTCTTAGTTTGTTAAACCCCTTGGGCTTTTTACAGGTATTTGTCTTTGCAGGGAGGGATGGTGCAAAATGGGTGAGTTTATTCTTTATTCCCAGATAAAATTAAAATTCTGGTGCAAAATTGATGAGGCGCCTGTTCGATGCAACATTGAATTTTGCTGGCTCAGTCGGTCTCTTGGATAGCAGACAGAACGTTTGTTTAAATTAAAGCATTGCTTGTCCAATCTCCCCAGAAAATAAAAAGGGGGGGGGGACTCATCTTTACAGAAGGAAATCACGCTTTTTAACCCTTCATTGTAAGTGGGAATACAACGTCAAGGACAAATTCACTGCCTCTTTGTATGTACATTTGTTGGGAAATGGGAACAAATAAATGAGCTGTTTTGAAATTCAATAACAAATCTTGAAAACAGTTACCAGAGATCTCTTTTGTCCTGGCTCCTCGAGCCCTTTCTTATCTTGGAGGTGTTTCATGTTTTCTACTCCTAATGGATTGGATGTAAAATCTCTTCTGTCCCCATTCCTTCCATTTACGTCCCATGTCTGTAAAGTGTCCAGGGCTGTGGAGGCTCAGAGAATGAGATCTTTGTGAATTTCCACACTTCACTGACAAATGTGTGGATTGGAACTTAGCTATTCAACAAATTTTGCACCTTTTTAGAATGTTGCAATGTCATTCATGACAGTTTAAAGATATCCAAATACGTATCTAAACATCTAAACAGACCAAAAAAACAAAACAAATTAGCACAGAATGAAATGAAATAGAACTGTGGGTTTTAAAAAAACGTGAAAGTGACATGGGATGGAAATACAGTAGAGTCACCCAGCCCTTTCCTGGTTGCAATTTATTTTATTTTATTTTAAACAGAGTTGGATATATTGCTTTGATGTGAAACATTGATAAATATTTTGAAGCAGATTGTTTTGCCTGTTGCTTACCACAGAACTGGATCACAATCTCCAAATATAATACAGAATATTGAGTGTGCCAAATTTTCAGTTTCCAGATTGATGCTGCTCTACAAATACTTTCTGCACCAATAACTAGCACATGGTACTATAGCACCCAAACTATTTCCTTTTTCTTGTTTGCAGTGGCAAATATTGGGAGTCTCTGGTATGTGCATGTCCTGCATTGTCCTATTTTCTGCCAAGTCTGAATGATTATAAAGTATATTCTGCCATTTGAATGCTAACACAGTGGTACCTCGGGTTACATACACTTCAGGTTACAGACTCCGCTAACCCAGAAATAGTACCTCGGGTTAAGAACTTTGTTTCAGGATGAGAACAGAAATCATGCAGTGGCGGTGCAGGGGCAGCGGGAGGCCCCATTAGCTAAAGTGGTATCTCAGGTTAAGAACGGACCTCCAGAACGAATTAAGTTCTTAACCTGAGGTACCACTGTAAATCCTATAGTGATGTAGTGTAGCCAGAGAAAGTTCATTCTAAATGTTTCAATTTAGCTAAATCTAGCTAAAGGTAGGGACCCGGGTGGCACTGTGGGTTAAACCACAGAGCCTAGGACTTGCCGATCAGAAGGATGGCGGTTTGAATCCCCGTGACAGGGTGAGCTCCCATTGCTTGGTCCCTGCTCCTGCCAACCTGGCAATTTGAAAGCACTTCAAAGTGCAAGTAGATAAATAGGTACTGCTCCGGTGGGAAGGTAAACGGCGTTTCCGTGCGCTGCTCTGGTTCACCAGAAGCGGTTTAGTCATGACCCGGAAGCTGTACGCCGGCTCCCTCAGCCAATAAAGCGGGATGAGCGCCACAACCCCAGAGTCGGTCACGACTGGACCTAATGGTCAGGGGTAACTTTACATTTACCTTTAGTTAAAGGTAGGTTTCATGTATATTAAAACCATACCTAACTTAAAAAATAAAGCTACAATTAAAGCCAAGAGATAAAAAGATTACCTTCTCCACTAAACTTAGCATTTTATAATCCAAAAACTCCACCCACACCAGACATTTAAAGCATGTGGCTTTCTCCTAAGAATCCCTGGGAACTAAAGTTTAGCTCACAGAGCTGCAATTCCCAGCAATGTACAGTTAACAGTGTACAGTTCATGTACTTCTTCACTGCAGGAAAGCACTGATGGCCACCAACTTGAATGGCTTTAAAAGAGGATTCGTTCAGTTCATGGAGGATAAGTCTATCAGTGGCTACCAACTATGATGGAAGCTATACTCTGCCTCCATGGACTATTCAAGGTTCATGGGCATAGGAAGGGGGGTGGGGGTGGCCCGCCTGGGTGTCATCCCGGGGTTGTGTGTGACACAACCCTGGCCTGGCGCAATTCCCGTCGTGCCAGGTCACACCCCCAGCCAGGTGCGATCGCCGACGCGCCGGATTGCACCCCCTGGCCGGGCACAATCGCCGCTGTGTGGATCACCCCACCCTTGGGTGCATGGCACCACTCCAGGTGCCCGAGCAGCTAGCTCCGCCGCGGCCAAGGTTAGAGAGAGTATGCTTCTGAATAGCAATTGTTTGAAACTACAGAAGGGGAGAGTGCACTTGTGCTCATGTCCTGCTTACAGATTTCCAGCAGGCATCTGGTTGGCCATTATAGGATGCTGGATTAGGGCCACATTCACAATATACATTTAAAGCAGTTTAAACAATCATGGCTTCTCCCAAAATTATGGGAGCTGTAGTTTGTTAAGGGTGCTGAGAATTGGTAGGAGACCCTTCTTCTGCTCAGAGAGCAACAATTCCCATAATTCCCTGGGATTGGTTGTTAAACCACTCTTGGAATTTTAGCTCTGTGAGGAGAATAGGGGCTTCCTGACAACTCTTAGCAACCTTAATAAATGGCCGGTATTTTGTGGGGAGGGCAGAGCCATGACTGTTAAAAGTTGTGCTTTAAATGTATTGTGTGAATGTAACCTGCATGGGCCATTGGTCTGATCCAGCAGGGTCTTATTCTGTTCATATGTTCTTACTAATGGAAATCTGTGTTTTCCCCAGTCTTAGAAAGAAGCTTCTCTCCCTCTTTTTATGTAAAAATTTGCAGGCTTCCATTCTTCCATTTGTTCTAATTGCCTTGGAATGGAATCTGATGGGAAGATTAACAGTCAAAGAGATATATGAGGTAAGCACAAATACATTCAATAGATTTGACAGTGTACACAGAGGCAAACATTTCTCATTGTTTATTTACCTGGATGTTCACCATTTGAGCAAGGGTTGCCAAAGGCAGGATAATTTATTGAGAGCTTAGCAAATAAAGCGTGATTTGAATCTGTCAGAGACAACCTTTGGAACAGAGCAGAGTCCTAAGATGCCAAGTACTGGCTTGACTCTCTCCAGTTACAGCAGCGCCAGAAAAGAGTGTGTCTCATGAGTTGGAAATGCAAAATGGTACGTTGGCAAGGGAAAGAATGCACATTTCAGACACGGATGTCCTCTTGTCTGCTCTTTCTTTCAGCCCTCCCTAGATCTGGTACATGATCTGAATTTTATCAGGTAGAATGTATAACTACAGGATAAATATTATCCATTTTATAGTGGCAATAGGAGTTACCCTTTGCATGAGTTGTCTGGGTGAAGCAACACTTTACCTCAGGAATGTAGGAATTTAGGAAGCTGCCCCGTGCTTGAATAATCTAGCTCAGTATTGTCTACATTGTACAGGAGTAGTAGTTCTCTATGGCTTCAGGCACAGGTCTTTCCCAGCTCTACTAGGAGATACTGAGGGTTGAACTTGGAACCTTTTGCATTCCAAGCTTCTGTTCTACCACTGAGCTTCAGCCACCCTCAACTTGGAGGCGCCATTTAGGATGCCAGTATATATAGCACACCATATTGTTACATAATGAATGTGAAGCAAAAAGGACATGTTGGCTATGAGTCTTCCTATGTTTTGTCAAGCATGTCACCAGAAGAGGCCTTTAGAAAGAATGTTCTGTCTTCTGTGCAGGAAGTATTTTGTGTCCCAGTTAAAAGTGATACATTTTCTGAGAAGGTCAAGTGTGCATTCAGCGGCTGTCATTATGAGAAGTTAGGAGCAAGCTATTACTTTCCTCTGGGATGGTCCCAGGTATAGGCTTTTTACAAGCTGCAGAAAAGAACTCTCTTTTATCTCTTTCCCTACTTTGACCATACAGGAAACACAGCAAATTATGATGTTCAGGACATGAAAACACATCAGTTATGTTTTCAAACAAACTAGAAAATAGAGACAGCAGAATGTTTCTTGAAAATCCATAGCATTTCCAAGACAAGTATGGCTTTCAAGAAATCAATACATATTAAATTAGCTCAGCTTCAGTTTTGACCCGGTATTTCAGACTTCACCAGTTTAGGTAGATTAAAATGGTGATGTTGTATCATTCTCAAAGTTGGGGTTAAGCAATTGATCTACTGAAAGAACATGGATTATGGAATACAAATGGATGGAATGAATCAGACTTAAGTGAGGAATATTTGACTCCATCTCTGCTTCATTGAACAGCTATGTTTCCTTGTGGTTTGGGTGCCATGGTTTTAAGAGAAGAACATTTATTTGTTGCATTTATTTGGTGGGTTTTGTTGTAAAAAATGCTCCTCAAAAAGTGAAGAAGACTTTTGGCAAACAGAAGCATCCTCCAGGCTGACTGGAGAGCAGCTGCTAATTTGCACATTTTAGTTCAACGCAATACATATTTTCGTGAGCATGGAAGAGGCCAAGCTACAGCTGGTGGACCAGTTGCATTAATTCCTCAATACACTTATTGTAGAGTTGCTACTACTAAAGTTGTAGTTTGAGAGTGAGCCTGGATCCATCTTTGTCAGTGGAGGCTTGGGTAAATTCAGTAGCTAGTAGCAGTTATGGCCATTATTGGGCAAGAATAGCCTGATCAAGGTGATTCAAGTTAAACCTCAAGTTAAACCATTTATTGTAATGCACTGTATGTGGGGTTACACTTGGGCTTGGTCCAGAAGCTCCAAACAGTGCAAAATGCTGTGACTGGATTGTTGGTCCAGTCTTGCTGAATAGTAGGTGGATGACCTCCAGTGAAATCTGCATTAAAAAGTGAGTATTCAGGTCAGAGGCAGAACCTAAATGTCTTTCATACCCTTTTGCCCCTCCCCTTGGCTAGCAGAAACCAAATAAATTATGCAAAGGAAGCAAATAGATGCAAATTCAACTTTGACTGGTGCAGAATTTGTGCTGCGGTATCTTTTTGGTTTTTTAAAAAAATGTTAACAATGTTTACATTTGGTGTTTTTCTACCATTTGGAATAACTGGGAAATATTCCTTCTCACTACATCCCTAAAAGTGTATCACCCCAGGGCACACTATTAAAAACTGGTAAAGTTGTGTGTTCTTTATTTTGATAAAACACAATTGTATCAATGAATTGCAAAGCAGTAGGAATGGCAGATCAGCTAGTGACATTGACTCCAGAAGGGTCAGGATTGCTCAGTGAGAGAACCCTGAGCAGAATGAGTTTCTCTCAGCATCAGCATGGTAGCACCCTGATGAATTACAGCAGAATCTATATAGTGTCATGTGGAATGGAGAAAAACACTGAGACATTTTCATTAAATTACCTTTTCTTTGGGGGGGGGACCCCAAACCCACCACACACACACTCACAAAAGAGTGAGATTCTAATTTCATTTCACAGCCCACGCTGTTATGCAAAAGCATATTTAACCCAATCACTAGCGAGGTCACTTCCATCTGTAATATATTTGCATGGAAAAGAGGTTGATTTCACCCTAAGCCAAAGGCTAACCTGGCGTCGCCATGCAAATATATTTAAATGAAATCTATCCAAGGCTGCAAGATTACATTTCCAGGGAATAAAGGATAGTCCATCGGTTGCAAGTGAGCACTTTGTTTCATTGATTGAAAACTCGTTTCAAGAGAACGAAAAGTGCTTAAGAGAGCAAAAGGGGATCATTCAGTGAGTTAGAAAATTACTTCAGTTCTCAGACCATGTCCAACTAAATATAAAACAAACAAACTCATGGAATTGAATTATTTAAAGCTGTTTCTAACATATCAGAGAAGAGCAAAGAACTACAGAAAATGAGTTTGTAGCAGCCTGCAGTTTCCTTACTGCACATGAGGTAGGGATTGTGGAAAAAAGAAAATCACTTTACTTTCTGCAACATGGACTTAAAGACTTATCTCCCCGAATGAACCTCAGTCACTTACTCCTATGTGTAAATCAAAGCATATAGTAAATGTATCCCAAACTATGATATCACAGTGGTGCACTCAGGGAAGGACCTGGGGGCAGAAGTCCTGGGCCACATGCAGCCAAATTACCAAGAGGGTTCTCAAAGGCCACGGGACTGGTTTTGAAAGTGAAGCAATATAATATTGCATTATGTTGTGTTTGTTTTGTGTTCTTATACACCCACTTTCCCCACCAAGAATGAAAAAAACCTCAAAATGGTTTTCATTAAAACATTACCATCTAAAGAGACCCCCACAATAGAACCATTAAATCCAGTGGGAAGATCCTGTAAAACCAGATCACCTGAACAAATGAATGGGGATAAAAGAAAGTTGTTCATCAGTTTAGAGTGAGTAAATTGTTTCACTGAAGAAAATTCATTTTGCAAGACCAGCCAAAAAGAATGCTTAACTGCATATGTGCTCAGAATTAAGCCCCACTGAGTTCAATGGGAGTTTAATCAAAACACGGGAGGGAGAGAAGCTGGGCTCTATAAGGAGAGAATCTTAAAGAAGCCTCTGTTGCAGTTTACACTCAAGGAGTGGGGAACTATTTGCCTGCATCTTAGTATGGTTTGCTAAAATGTGCAATAAGGAAAGCCCTCTGGTACTGAATACTGGGGAGGTGGTGCGTTGATAACCCACTGTTTGAGTGCCTCAGCATATGTAGGAGTGAGTCACTGGGAGAAGCCAATATTCCTGTCCCTTTAGCCTGTGTCCAATTCAAAATATGGCTCCTGTTAAAAATTAATGGCCAAGCAGGAGCTTCTGGAATAGACTGTCCTATCCCCTGATTAAGAGCTGGAACCTACAGCTTTGTTTCACAGCTCTCACTTTTCTAGTAACATATTCTTGCCACTGAACTAGGCTAATTTTGAGCCACTGACCTTGCTGTGAAAGGCTCCATATCTCATAAATTACCATTCCCCGTGAGCTATCTAGTAATAAGGAAAATGCTGAGGATAAAGAACATCTAAGATAAACAGCAGGCCATAAATAAGCAATAAAAATGACATACAGAATAGATTAGGTGAAGACATAAAGTAAACTCTGTGGGAAGGTTAATTGTTGTCTTTCCCTTCGCCTGGAGGCATTGAAAATAAACAAGAGGAGGAGACATGGAAGCATGGGCTGAGTCCAGCCAACACGAAGACAACGAGGCTTCTGCTTTGTGATTCAGTAGAGGCATTGTGCAAAGCATTAACAGTGAACAGTATAAAAGCTGATCTGGACATTTACTAGTCAGGCTTTTTTAGAATCCTGCTTCAGATCCATGACTATTCACTGTAGGTGAGATGTGCAAGTATCTACAAAACCAGAGTTCATAGAAACTGTGTGAAGCTACCTCATGTTGGGAGAGGTACTTGTAACCTGGGGAGTTACCCCTATATCTGCATGTATGGGAGTTAACCCCCTGTCTCAGCTAAGGCACCTTGTCCAAGAGCAGCCTCACAAAGAGCGCATTGCAGTAACCCACAAGGTTACCAATGCATGGACTACCATGGCTAAGTCGTAAAATACAGTAATTATTTCTAAATTTGGATCTATAACTAAAAATTGCCATTTGCAAGCTGGTGCCCTCTTTATTCCTCTTTTTTGGTGATGAAGACAGCTATTTTGTAGCCACTCTACACCATCTTTCTACTTACATGAGAAAGGATTCAAAGAAGAAGTGTTTGGATTTCAGTCTTAGTAAATGTTTACTTTACCTGTAGTAAAGCGGGATAGCTGGGAAATGTCTATTGAGAAAAGGCCTGAACATTGCTGCAACTGAACAGTATGCTAGCCAGGACATAAATATATGTTGCCCACTTCTGAGCTGTGCATCCACCTAGCAGATCAGTTCTCAAGTATCATAATCCGATTTATTAACATGGGCGAATGGTGATGGAATATTGTAAAGGCTGTTTGTTACTGAAATGTCCTTGAATACCATGAAGTATTGAGCGCCTAGTTAAGCTTCCCTTCCCTAGTAAAGTGCTCTTAATATCAGCCAGCTACCATATAACATGGTTTGCTGAGCATTTAACTAATTCTTTTCTGATCTTTGGATAATTGTTGCATGACTGGTGGTGCCAGAGGATTAAAGTGCTGCCAGAACATGAATGTGTAGGGGAACACACTGAAGATTCATGTCCTCGTTGGCTAGATGCAGGAAATAAAAAATTAATGCACATAAATATTGATCGGTGCTGACATGGAAATCAATTTGTACACTTCCTTGCTAAATGGAATAGGAGCAATGTTCTATAGTTGTTTGGGAGGGAGTGTATGAATATGACATACAGAGGGGAGATTCAAGGTAAAACGCTAAAGGGCCAAGGAAAACAAGTTTAATAGTCTGCATTGGATCCAAGTTATTCACACTTTAGTTAGTCCCAATTAAGTTTGCCTGTTAATTCCAATGGGACTACAGTGAGACTAAAGCATTAATAGCTTGGGTCTGGATCCAACCTTTTGTTTGTTTTAGGGTGTGTGTGTTGCTTCCTTACGATATGGAGAAGCCGCATAATAGCAGTAGCTTCCTCAGCTGTACTAGTGAGCATAAAAACCTAACAACTTCTATCATCCCCATGCTTCAGGGCATAAAGAGATTGGGGTCAAGATGCAATGTTCCTCAGTATATTGTTCAGAGGCTAGGTGTACTGGAGGATATATATTTATATTCTATCTTCTTCTAAAACACTGGGAAAAGAACAAACCATTGTACAAGAGAAATTACTTCATTGTATCGTTGCTCCCGTGAAAGCCCTGTTTCATGGGATGCCCCCATGGGAATTCCTGGCATAAAAGGCCTATTATCTAATCCTTTCTGCATGTATAAATAGGATTTAGTCATAATGAAAGCTCCAAATGTAAGCCACCTCTCCTTGTGGTATGTGCTGCAGTGAAGAAATTTTTGGCAAAACGAAGACAAGGGGCTCTTTTTGCCAAAAAACAGCTTTGTTCCACTTAGTCTGGGTGCCAAATTAGGATACTATTCTCACCCGGATTTGCATTCACCCTGGACCAAGAAGATAGTTGCATTTCTGCAATGTTTTGATAGTTCCATGCCAGCCCATCCCCTGTAAGCATCGGACCCCACAATATGATATCAGGTGTGACCTCAAGCATATTACGGGGCTGGCCCAAGGTTTTCTGTTGCTAGAGGAATTAACATTTTGCCTGACAACTGTTGTTCCTTATCATATGCTGAGCAGTATACCAACAGGACATGAAATGATCAAGACTTAGCTAGATACTGTCCTCCCACTGTCATTTTCATCTTAGTCACATTGTAATGGTTTCTTTTTACTGCACTGTCTAGCCCTATTGGAGATCAGAAGGCTGTCAAGGTCCCCTGGAATGAGAATATTGCCCAGTCAATGAGTACTGTACACATTGCTGAAAGGGTCATCTCTTGAGTTTGGACACCCTGCGTGGCTGCCTCATTCACCACTATGCCTGCGGTGGCTGTAATGAAACACGCATATGAAAAAGGACAACATTCAATACAAAAGTAAGTGTGCATAAGTTGATTGAAATCAATGAGCTTAAGCACCCATTGAATTGTGTCTATGAAGTTTAATGACTAAACTTAATGACTAAACTTCATACAATTTGGTGCAGAATGAACTACTACCCATGCAGGGTCTTCTTGATGTAAGCCCACTACATTTCTCTTGATCCTCCTGAGCCAACGGTGGGGGGCACAGGGTGGGGGAGGAGAGTGGGGAAAGCCCCATTGCAGAAGTGGAAGTCCATGTTCAGGGCTTCCATTGATGGGGCTCATTAGGTACATCTCACCCATAGATTCTCGTGGCACCTTAAAAATTAACTTTTTTTTTAATGGCCTGATCTTTCATGGACTTCCTCAGAGAATTTCTGGACAATTTTTTACTTACACCCTAGGCAGAAAATGGAACTATGAATTCCTGTGGCAGGTTTCACACTTGACTTGTTTAAATCCCCCATCAGTCATGAAACCCACCAAGTAACCTTGAAAAAGTCATTATCTTTTAGCTTAACCTACCTCAGAAGACAGTAAGGCAATATAAAATAATACTAGACTATTCACGCACGCTGAAATGCTCCTTAGCATGTATTACTAATCATTTGATGTAAAATGGGAAAGTGACCAAACTCACAATGCTGTTATCAGGATGAATGAAATTAAGACATTTTGCTGCTTGTCCTGCTCTTTAAAGATAAGGTGGACTACACAAGTTAGCAATACATATGTGTTACCTGTTCTTTGGATAGTGAGAAGTTTTTCTCCCTCTCATAACACTGGGAGGTCATTCAGTGAAGCTGTTTGGTGGTAGTTTGGGGACAGACAGAAGGATTGCATAGTTAACTTATGGAATTTGCTGCCACAGAACATGTTGACCACTAGTCACTGAAAGGGGGTTAGACAAATTCATGGAGGATAAGGCAACCAATGGTGGCTGGTGCCCACTGGGACTGGCAAGGCAGGGAGACCAACAATAGGTGCAGAAACAGCCAATGACAAGCAGAGCTGTCCCCTGGCTAGTTGTAAATAGGCAGGCAGGCAGGCAGGCAGGCAGGCAGGTGGGGCCTGGCTGATAGCAGGCTAATGTTGGTTGAGGCATTGCCGTATTAGTTCTAATGAACCAACCTCCACTGCAATGGCAGTGTTATTGTAACTGGTATCTGCTACCTCCAGGGTATCTGCTACCTCCAAGTCAACTGGTATCTGCTACCTTCAAGTCATTGTAACTGGTATCTGCTACCTCCAGGGCTAAAGGCGGTATGTCATTAAATTACCAGCTGTGGAGGAGCAATAGCAAGAGAGGCTTATTGGCTCCATGTTCTGTTTGTGGGCTTCCCAGGGAGCAGGATGTTCTGATCCAACAGGGTTCTTCTTATGCTCTCCTGCCTATCAAGTGAGCGAAGTGGGAAAGCCTCCCTCAAGCAAGACATGGACAGTGAGGCACAAGTGGGGAGGTTGACTGCATGTGATTGAGGCAGGGTTAGGCTAACCTCACTAGTGGATGGCATGGATGACGTTTACCTCACCTTTGGTTGCACCACTGCTGCTTACTAGATGGTAGAGGGTGTGGACAGGTGTGTGTCATGCAGTATGATCTATCTCTGTAGATCATGACATGGATATAAAATCGACATAGCTTAAATATGGCATGAGATTCTCCATCTTGAACCTTGCTTGACCCTTGGTCTCATTTCAGGATTTATTTCACACCCTGTGGGTGCAATATGGAGGCACCTATAATAGGTGAGAGATGGTTTTTGTTAGATGCCTGTGAGCCCAAGTCACAGAAATTAAATACCTGAAGGTGCAGCAGCAAGCAACACCATCCCTAACCCTAATAATTACAGATTTTTTGTTTATTTTACAAATGAAGTCACACAGTGCAAACAAGCAACATGCTGTATCATAGAATCACAGACTTGTAGAGTTAGAAGGGACCATGGGGGTCATCTAGTCAAACCCTCTGTGATGCAGGAACCTCTTGCACAATGTGGGACTCAAACCCACAACCCTGAGGTTAAGAGTCTTATGCTCTACCGATTGAGCTATGCCTCTACAGTTGAAAACTTGGTGAAAGATTTAGGCATTCTATATGGGACATTTTTGAATGCTGTGCAAATTCTAGACCATATATACACCACTCCAAAACTTTCTGATAAACTGAGATTTGGATATGAGATCCACATTACAGACTATATTAGTATTATGTTGTTGTTTTTAAGTTGGCTCTTGGTCGTGTTCATTTATTTACATATTAACATTTTTATTTATTCTTTTTATGAGTTGTTGTCTGGGGTACTTACTGTAGAAGAGCAGGATATAAATGCTAAATAAATGAAGAACAATATATTATTCCATAACAGAGCAGTTTTTGCGTGCAGAAAAAAGTGCTGTCCTAACAGAACAACAAAGATGTGCATTTGTAAAAACAAATCTCTGTTTAAATCACTCATAAGTGAAGTGAGGCACTCGAAGGAGCTCTTCAACATGAAAAACAGCAAACAGAAATTGGGGGGGGGGGGCGGAATGTACAAACCAAAAAACAAAACCAATTTAGTCTCATTATATCTGAGCTGTAAGACATCTGTGATTTATGCTAGCAAAATCAGTCATGTTTATTGATTTCACTGAGGTTATTAAAGAAGACGGGGATGTTGAAGCAGCAGCAGCAGAAAGTTTAGTTAAACTTTGAATGTTTATGTGGGACTTCAAATAGGCTTTTGAATGGTGGCTGTTAACAAGCAGCCTTTGTGCGTGTGCACACATCTTGCACGTAAGCAGGACACATAACTGGGACCGCTGCTGCCCAATTGGTGCTCGGCCGTGTTTGTATGAAGAACAACATACATTTGGTAGACAAGGAGTGAAACGGGATGAGATGCAGCCAACTCTGCAGAGGAAGTTCAAATGAAGAAAGCAAAGACATAATGACTTTTTTATATGGTTCAGTGGTAGGCAATGTGCTGCACTCTAGACCATGGGTAGGCAAACTAAGGCCCGGGGGCTAGATCCGGCCCAATCAGCTTCTACATCTAGCCTGCGAATGATCCGGGAATCAGCCTGTTTTTACATGAGTAGAATGTATCCTTTTATTTAAAATGCATCTCTGGGTTATTTGTGGGGCATAGGAATTCATTCTCCCTGCCCCTCAAAAATATAGTCTGGCCCCCCACAAGGTCTGAGGGACAGTGGACTGGCCCCCTGCTGAAAAAGTTTGCTGACCCCTTCAGACACTGTGAACCTCAACCTGAGCACGGGCCATACTGCCTGAGCCTGGAGGGAGTTGAAGTCCACAAAACCCAGAGGGCACCAAGTTGCTGACCCCTAATATTTTTCATAATTACTATGCCAGTAGAGATGTACGAAACTCTCCCCATCTCATTTGGACATTTTCTTAAGAGCTACAAAGTATCAGATAGACCTGACCCATCTCATTGTTTCCTTGCCATCCTTCTGCTGCCCCATGTCTTTCTCACATCTGGTTTCTCTCTTCTTCCTACCCTTACAAGGTGCCTCCTCCCTTCATCCCTTCCCTTTCTCCCAAATGTAGCTTCCATCAGCAGTGACCAACAGGTATTTGAACTCAAGGTTTCCTGGAGGTAACCCTGCACCCAGGTGTTTGTGTGGAATATTGCACCCCATAGTTATTTATCTCTTTGACATCTGATGGGATGGTGTTCCACAGGGCGGGCACCTCCACTGAGAAGTCCTGCTGCCCGATTCCTTGTAACTTCACTTCTCACCATGAGGGAACCACCAGAAGGTCCTCAGAGATGGACCTCAGTGTCTGAGTTGAACGATGGAGGTAGAGAAGCTCCTTCAGGTATACAGGGCCAAGGCTGTTTAGGGCTAAATCAATGTTTTTTATTTCTCTGCCGTGATTCCCAATGGGAGGGAAATAATGTGAGAAAAAATGGAGGACTGTGGAATGTACCTCTGCTCTCACTTCCACCCTGCTGAAGGAGCTAGATAAGGTGAAACAACTGTCTTTGGATTCTGCCTTCCTCCTCCACATTGCTGTAGCATTGCATAGTAAAAGAAACTAAACCCTACGGCACTATGCCTGGAACTTTCACTGTTGCTGAGTGCTTAATAATACATTGTGTCCACATTGCAATGTAATGTGGCATCACAGGGTTGACCATTCCTTCACCACAGGATGTGCATCACACAGCAGGAAGAAAGTCTAACACATGTACATTTGAGTATGAGTACGACATTATTCTTTTCTGTCTCTTTTCAACACTGCATTTACTGTGCACATTAATAGGGTGATTGAAGAGCTCCTGCATTAAGTTATAGGAAATCTATTAGGATGTAGATGGCTTAGGCCATTTATTTCTCCCTCTTACCAGTTTCTAAGCCAAGGCACTGAATAGCTGTATATAAAAGAGATGTCAGAAAAGCCATAGTGCTTCAATTTGCAGCTGGTCCCTTAGTGCTAGAGGCGTTGATTCTTCTTGGCATTTGCTGATAAGCCAATTTCCCCCCTCTTAACTGGGTATGTTCAAAGTTATGAAGCATAGTGACCACATATCACCACGGTTTTTGAAGGCATCTCTAAGAAAGTATGCCACAAGGTTCAAGGTCTCCTAAAACGTACACCTCAGTGGCAATTGGCTTTCACTTTCAAAAATATCCATTGAATAGGAAAACATGAAACAGACTTTCCCCCCTTATGTGTTCAGTTGTGTGTGTGCGTGTTTAACAGATTGTTGGACTTCACTCTGAGCTGAAATACCAGTTTATGCTTAAATTCAATGGAGAATGGGTCTAGTCACTCTTTCTCAACTATACCTCCTTACCCTTAACATGAGAATGAAGATAAATAAGAACAAAAGTGAATTGCTACTCTGAAATGTACAGAGATGGAATTTATAACATTCACCTATTTATTATTATTATTAACATTTGTATACCGCCCTATATCCACAGGTTTTAGGGTGATTCCATGCACAGTTCCCACCTTTTAATCTCTTTTTGAGGGTGGCTGATCTGGAAGGGGGGGGGGCAGAAATGACCAGAAGAGGTGGTTCCCATGCCACTTGCTCAAAAACTCAGGTGTGCTCATGGACCTAAAGGAGTTGGCAATGTCTAGGCTCATACTAGCTCTGGTCCATGGGGTCACGAAGAGTCGGACATGACTAAACGACTAAACAACAACAACAGGCTCATACTGAAGATCAAGCTCAAACAAGCTTTGGCCATTCTGCTCCATGGAAGTTGCCAAGCTCACCTTAGGACAGCTGTATTACCGTTTGACAGGTGTACCCTGCATTTGCAGTCTGTACTCATACTAAAAATCATGATCTAACTGGGTTATACATACCCCTATGGAATCCCACCAGTACCAACCTCCATGCAATTGCTGTGAATGGTAATTGGGCATCATGCATATGAAAGTCTGGAGCATTCATAAAACTTTGCTTCCATTTGACTGTTTGATTAGATCTTTAGTAGCACATAGAGCAATGGCTATAAACTTCCAGGTCATGGAGTAGCTAACTGGCTTACATTTAATCAAGAGGGATGATCCAGATGTGAGTTGTATTTATTGGTGTAATTCTCCAAAACGCTGTTCATGTCTCTGCATTTATCTTGCTCCTGCCGTGGACTGCAATCTATTTATTTGTTAGTCCTTAATGTGAAAATTTTACTATCAAACAAAAATATGTAGCAACTCTCTCTCTCTTTCCCTTGCTATCTAAATTAAATCTCGCTCCTTGCTTTCCCTTCTGCCTTCCCCCATCCTCCCCCTGCAACAAGTCTAAAACCCTCACACAATTCTGATTATGCATGCAGCTCCTAAAATCAAGCTGGGTTCCTTGCGCAGCCTGAAACATAAGATCAGAGTAAACATGAGATCAGAGTACTTGGAGAAAGAAAAGATCAGCAAAACGGGAGCTTGGTATTAATGTCAGGAAAATTCTCCTCCTGTTTCAAAATTATTACATATAGTACCTTACGTATGTAATACCATGGCTCAGTAATTAAAGGCAGGATGATTTATGAAGCTGCAGTATGGGGAGAAGTTGTTCTCAAGCCTCACTGTACCAGATTCAATTGGAGTAGCTTGTTCCAGTGATGTGTCATCTCCCCCCCCTTTTTTTTTGGTGTGGTGGGAGGCGGAATAACTCTAATTCTCTGGTTTAAGTCTAATTGAATTTATTAACCCATGCCCAGCAGATGCTTCTGCAGTCTCTGGCTAGTTTTGTTTTCTGCCTCACAACACAATCCTCTATGTATCTACTCAGCAATAAGTCCTACGGAGTTCAGCGGGCTTATTCCCAAGTGCATGGATATAGGATTCCAGTCTTAAAGTGGTCTCCTGTTGGTTGCTAAACTAATCTCTGTATTTCCTCCTCATTTGAAGGCAACTTTGTCCTCCTTCCCCTTCACCTCTCATCCAGGCAGTTTATTTGCATATTAAGTATAATGTGGGAACTTGCAGATTGAAGCTGCAGCAATTTCCACTGTCAATTTGAGTGCCTTCCTCATCATAAATGTGGCTGCAGCTGAAATCTCCAAGTTCCCAAATTGAGGGCATATGTTATACTGTGAGGAAAGCCAAAAAAACAAACACTGCAAAAATAGTTAGAGAATAGGCTCCAGAGCTGGCTGACATTTATTTTTAAAAATGATTTGCACTCTGGCTTTGGCCCCCAAAAGATCCCTAATGAAAGGTACAAGAGTAGCTTAGAAAAGCTACAAACCAACAATAAAAGACCAGTTTTAAAAATAATAGCAAGACCAAACATATCCATACACCCTCTAAAGAGGGAGCCGATCAAACCTCTCTGCAGGATGGAGTTCCACAACCTGGGTGCCATAACTGAAAAGGCCCTGACCCACATCCCAAGCAACCTTATTTTCCTTTGGCAATAATAGAAAAGGAATAATTTAGCACTGGGAGCAATCGATCTGAAAACTGCAAAAAGGGAAGAGGTGTTCTTAGCTTAGAACAGTGCTTTTTTCTGGAGGAACGCAGGGGTACACATATCCCTAAACAATTTGTGAATCTAAATATTGAGGGGCAATATTTCAATATGAGTAGGAAAATGAGAGTACCCCTAAACATTATTTTAAGAAAAAAAGCACTGGGTAAGAAACCTGCCAAATTACAGACAAAGGTATTTATTTGGGCTTCACTTTTCAGGTAAAATCATTTTCCCTGATTACAGACTTTTGACCTGTCAGTCACAACAAAGCTTACTTTCCACCTTCTCCTTATTCTGGTGATTGTTCTCATGACAAGCTTAGAGACATTACTTTTGCTTACATCAGATGCAGCATTTTAAAAATGTTTTTATCACTGAGCTACCACCAAGTGTTCCAGGAGGCCCTGCTTCCCCTCTTGCCACTTTGTAGAGATCCTACTTTGCCCCGATAAGACTAACTTCTCTCTGACATATCCTGCTTCACCCCACAATTCAGGATTCGGCTGAATCTAGTTCACACCCTTATTAGACAGGCCTTCTTGATATCCTTCTTAAGAGGTCTCAAGAACCTGCTTTCCATACTTAGACTAAATCAACAGGTACTTCTAATACCTGTTATTACAGGAGACTATTATTTGCCATCTTTCTTCCCTCAATTACACTAAGAATGCCATGCAATGGAACTGCTTGACTAAGTAGGTATACAGTAAGAACAGGTCTACAACACGGACCAACTTTGAGTTCGATGCTACAGCACTTCTATTAACAATATCAAAATGCTTCTGAGTGTCTCATTTAACGCTCAATGTACTTTTATGACTAGGCTTTCCTCAGCAATACTTAATAGTGCCTTGGTTTTTTATACACATATGTACAGTAAATGCTTTCATTCCAGAATCTCATCTATGTATACAGTCTCATTTTCTTTCAGATCAAGATAATTTTACATTCATATTGCAATAGTCAAAGAGTTTGAGTCATCTCAACTTTCTTGGCATCTTCAGATATTACAGAGTTTCTGCACCACCATCTGTGCGGCTGGCCTCTTCACTCGAAGGACAGGATCTTCTAGTATTGTAACATCTTCCCTATTTTATTTGGAACTACTGCCTAACTATTGATTGTAATCCATTTTGACTTGATGCACATTTCACAAAATAGCTTAGGTTTAAATCTGTTTGCTGTTGGCTTCCTGTGGGCAACTCCACTTCATCGGGTGCCATTCACAGGAGCATAGGAAACTACCTATTATTATTATTATTATTATTATTATTATTATTATTATTAATTATTTATACCCCGCCCATCTGGCTGAGTTTCCCCAGCCACTCTGGGCGGCTCCCAATCAAGTGTTAAAAACAGTACAGCATTACATATTAAAAACTTCCCTGAACAGGGCTGCCTTAAGATGTCTTCTGAATGTCAGGTAATTGTTTATCTCTTTGACATCTGATGGGAGGGCGTTCCACAGGGCAGGCGCCACTACCGAGAAGGCCCTCTGTCTGGTTCCCTGTAGCCTCACTTCTCGCAATGAGGGAACCGCCAGAAGGCCCTCGCCGCTGGATCTCAGTGTCTGGGCTGAATGATGGGGGTGGAGACGCTCCTTCAGGTATACAGGGTTAAACTGAGTTAGACCATTAGTCCACCTACTAAAACTTTGTCTACACTGCCACATTATGGCTCACAGGTTGTTTCAAAAGCAGCTTGTTTTATTTGGGGAAATCTACAGTTTGAAACCTTGGGTTAACATTACCCTCCTTTTTGGGAGTAGCACTGACCCCATAGGCTTTTTGCAACATATTTGAAACTCTGGCTCTTTTTCCTGTTCACAGCTCCCATTTGATATATTTTTGCTGAAGCCAGTTCTGTCTCCACTCCTGGTCTACCCTTGGCTATGATAATCTTGGCATGCATCCCAGTCAACCCCCTATGTCCTGTTTTGATTCCTCTTTAGCATTGTTGATATCTCTTATTCAGGGCACCTCCATGTTGGGTACTTCTTAACAGGTGATTTCCCCTGAAGTATGCAAAACTATGCATACTTACTTGGGTGAAAGCCTGATTTAACACACTTACTTCTGAGAAATCATGTATCGGGTTGTATTATAAAAGTTTCTTTCTTATTTTTTTTTAAAAAACACATTTTTCTATTTATTTGTTTTGTTCTATACTAATCTGTTGTTATTCCACCTGGGTTAATATTTTTTCCTGTTTCTCAAAACAAATCTTTAAGGAGCTAGGTTTGAAAAGGATTAGGCAAGTTCGTGGAAGACAAATAAATTATTGGCTGCTAAGTACATGAGCCATAAGGGAATGCAACCTTATTTTCACAGCATCTCTAAAGCTTTGGTTAATAGAAAAGAAAAACAGAGTTTGGGATTAGCCGCAAGCAGCTTTGTTTTTTGTCTGCTTTCTATGAAGTCTTCTATAGAGGCCACTATCAAAGACAGGATCCAGATGGAACCCTGCTTTGACCCAATCTGGCAGTTCTTAATTGTCTTCTGTTTCTGGAAGTTGATCACTCATTGGCCTTTAAAACCTTTTAGCAACAGTTTTTCATTGTAAATCAAAACTGAGTGAAGAAATCCAATGCCCAAGGAAGTCTACAACCCACACACTATTTCCAGTTTCCTGATGGAATACTGAAGCTATTCTGAAAACCATATAAAATTGTGAGGTCTTAGTAACTTTTGCTGTGTGTGTGTGTGTGTTATGTTTAATTAAAAATAAAGTTTTGGGAATTTCTTTCTTAAGGACTGATGCAATTTCGAATGAAAGGGTGTTGGACCACATACTCAATGAAGTTTCAGAAACCTAATAACAATAGTGAAAATATGGATAGACATAGATACATTTATAGATACTAGGGATGGGTACATCTGTCCATTTTGGTTTCTCTCAGTTTCTCATCCTTCCATTTTTAAACTCAGTGGCCCACATTAGTTTGTGAATTAAAAAATAAAAAAGCCCCCGTGACTTCATTAGCATTGTACAGTAGTACAATTTTCTCATAATATAGATGCCTGTATACATTTTTTCCTAATATATACATTCTTGCAAAGTGACCCCCTCTTTTGTAGCATATTTTCCTATGTTATTTTCACTAAACTATGGAACTCACCCCGCCCCCCAGTAGGCAGTGACAGCCACCATTAAACAAATTTGTAACTGAGAGGGCTACTGATGGTCATTAGCCATGATGCCTATCCTCTGTCTCCACAGAGACAGTGATGCTTCTGAATACCAGTTGCTGGAAACCACTGGAAGGAAGTGTTCTTGTGCTTGAGGGCTTCCCACAGGAATGGGCTTGGTTGCTGTGAGAACAGGATGCTGGGCTAGATGGGCCACTGGTCTGATCCAGTAGGCTCTTCCTATGTTCTTAGTGTATGCATTTTGAGGCACATTTTACCCTGGTATATATAGCTTTGTAAACATCACTTGGCTTAAGAACTACATGGCAAAATTTGAAGAAGTGTGAATTTACCAGTGTTTTGGTTCATGTGTTGCTTTGGTAAGTGCTAATCAAGTAGATTCACCTTTCTATGTGAAATGAACAGAATTTATCTCCCATCCCTAATATAGACATAGATACTAATTAGCTTTTTTGTATATATTAACTGTGATTTGAAGTTGCGCTATTAATTTAGTAGGGCACTATTCATTGCCTTAGGGTGCTTCCAGGTGGGTGTTTATTGTGGGATAAACACACAAGTCTTTCCCCCCTTTAACCCCATGGTTCCCAATGTTGGGCACACGCCCATGGGGGGGGCAATTTGATTTTTAAAGGGGGCAATTTGGAAACTTCTTTAGACCAAGTTAATGGCCTTTTAGGCTTCATCCACATGAATAGGAGCTCACTTTTTGAATAATAAGAATTATATGTCACAGGGGCAGGGGGCAGGATTTTAGAGATGCTTAGGTGGGGCATGGCCAAAAAAGGTTGGGAACTACTGATCTAACCATAATAAGTGTAGCTTGGTGGTCTAGTAAAGTGTCAAAGAGTTGGATCGAGACTTATACAAGTTCTGAGGAGACCCAGTGACATCAATTGGATTTAAGCAGAATTAACTTGAGTCCCATTAATTTCAGTGGGTCTACTCAAAGCATGACTTACAGTACAATGTCCACTGAGAAGTAAGTCCTATTGAATGCTGTGGGACTCGCTATCAGGTAAATGGTGTTAGGAGTGCACTGTAGCCTTAGTTTGGATCCAACCCAAAGACCCCCAACTTAAATACAGGCAAATAGTCAAATAGCTCGTGTAGATTTTTTGAACTGCAATTTTTTTCATTTAAAAAACAAAAAAACCTCTTTTTCCAGGGCTTTATGGATGTGTGAAAAGTCCCGTCCCCCCCGAAAAAAGTTGCCCTGATTATGGGCAATGATAATGGCTTCTAGGTGAAGAGTTTATCTTTGACAATTTTATTACATTTAAATTTCCATATCATTTCTAATCCTTAACTAATCTTAATGGCAATTTTTATATGTATATTGTACTACTGTTTCATAAGATTTGGTCAATTGGGCTGACAGGGAGAACACTATTATTCATATGGCATATGAGATTTCAGATCTTTGTGGTTTTATTAGGTCTCTGAAGGTGACGGGGTGTGGTTGAAATAGTTATTAATAGGATGTTTGATCTTAATTGTTTTGCTGGTAGAATATGTTATATGAAGTGGTAAATTGCTTGAGATTTTCCTTCAAAACAGTTTTTGGGCACATCACAGGATTGGTAGTTGATTTCCTCTATCTGGACTGGATTTCCTCGTGTGGAAGCACACCCAAAAGCAGAGGCTGTCCACCTGCATGCATTATTTTCCATGCAATTTAGATTTGGATGTGCACCTAAATTCACATGGCCAGCCACCTGTTGTCCCAACAAGTCATGTGTTACAACGTCATGATTTAAACTAGCTTGAGGTGAAAGAATGGCTCTTCAATGCTTTCAAGCAATGAAGCTACCAGCGCAGTATACCAAGGCAGGAAGTATCAGGCCTGGTTACCTAGGCAACAGAAATGTGTTCCCTGCCACCCGTCCCTTATGTGCAACAGATTGGGGGAACAAAGGCGTTGAACAGGCATAGAACTCGGAAGGATTGCAAATCTAAGTAAATAAGAGATGCTATACCCCTCCCCGAACTGTTTTCAAGTGAGATTAGCCTTTTAAGTAATAGAAAATGCCCTTCTTTCAATGCCATGCACCAGGGAGGAGAATCTATCTATTTATTTGTGTGTCTGTCTGTCTCTCTATTGATATATAGATATATGTATTCTCTGCTTCTGTGTGATGGATAATGTATTAAGGCACAATGCTTCAGCAATTTGCAGTGAAAGCCATCTAGTGGTTTCCTACTGCATAAAAAATGACCCAGTCAAATATATTCCATATTACTCAGTGGCTGACATATTCTTTTACAAAGCAATCCATTTATTACAAGCTAAATTTGGTTTTCTTTACCCTTTGTTCAGCTACGTCCAGGTCTTACATTTTCATGTCAGATTTATTGTACCATGTAAATATGGAAGTCATCTGCTGGAAACAGACCTCTGTAACAGAAGAGTGATATTAGTATCATGACGTATTTATTTGTGTTCTGTCACATAGGAATGCGAATGATCACACACGGAGTTCGGCTTTTATTATGTAGAGTGTAACATGGTATTAGAAGCAGTAATACTACTACCATTTATTTATTTATACATTATATTTCAGGACGAAGTTGCCCTCCTTAGATCATGCACAAAATTCCATAAGTACAAGATTCTAATAATAATAACGAAACAAAAACAAAACAAAATGTCCAATTAAAGGCACATTACAGACCCATTAAAACTGGACAGTAGCATTAATTAAGCACAATAATTAATTACAAGAGGAATGAAATTAAAATGTTTAAAGATTTTTCTTATTTTTTCCAAATATTTCCTGGGAGACTAAATTCCATAAGCCCTGGTACCGTTTTCATTGGGAAACAACTGGATAAAGATTTGTGAAGGAAATCTCTGGATATCCTCAGATCCATAGGCGCTGTCTGGGGGAGCCTGGGCAGCTGAAGCCCCCTCCAAAAATTCAGGAATCCCCCCCCCCCAAAATCTGCACCAGCCATGTGTGCACGCTGAGCGATATGCTCACCTTAACCACACAGTTTGGGGGCAAGGTGACACTCATTGCAGTAATTCATATGTCCTGTTCTTAAGCTGATAACTCTGTGGGGCACCACTGATATTTTCCATTGCTGGATTTACTATGGACCACATGGTACAGCTGAACCAGGTTCCACAAAAAAGGCACCCGCAATAAATTACAGAATTATACACACACGCGCAAGCGCGCACGCACACACACACACACTGCTTTTTTTCTGGAAAAAAAATGTGTAGGGGTACTCTCATTTTCCTACTCATATTGAAATACTGCCCCTCAATGAGGCCTAACTTAGATCCACAAAATGTTTAGGGGTATGCGTACCCCTGCGTCTCCCCAGAAAAAAGCACTGTATATGTGTGTGTGTGTGTGTGTGTGTGTGCGCGTGCGTGTGTATATAAAATATTTTATTTTATAGTTTTTTATTGTTTATATTTTGAATTAGATGTATATGGGGGCACCAAAATCTTTTAGGTGCTTAGGGACTCTAAAGGTCTTAATCCGGCCCTGGTGAAAACTATGAGAAAAACATTCAAGAAACATACATCAAGTGGAATTGAAATCTGTTGGAAACATCAGAGCCAAAGCCAATAATTGCATCCTCTTGAAACAGCACATAAAAGTAACAATGTTCATTCAGTTATACAGTGTAAATTCACTTCTCTCCAGAGCCCTTTCAGAATTCCTGTTTTTCCTTCTTGCTTAAGGACTTTCACAGAAGTGAATAATGCTCTTCTCTATCACCTTTTAATTTGAATGGCAACCTCCTCAGCTCTGCTTGGCTGTCACTTCTCTTTCAGTCAATTTGATATGGCTGGACCTTTCCCCCTAGCTAATTACACTAAGATGCATCTAGCAGCAACAAACAACCCTTTTAAAAACTGAGAAGACCCAGAGCACTGAGTACCAACTATACTTCCCCCATTCATCCACTCTAAAGAGGTTTTCTTTTATTATAAAAAAAACCACCATTTGACAGTCAAGAGTAATAACAATTAGTAACGTGGGCTTAATGCATACATCTTGACAGTGAAATTATGCGTGACTAGCGGAAAGGATGAGTGCCGTGGTGATTTGGGAGAACTGGCAGCTTCCTACAGATGGGTTTCTGCCATGAGCCATCAGTGTTCCTCTTTCATTGTCAAATCTATGAAGTAAAGAAAATCATGAAAAAGAAATAGTTTGGGGTATTGTAGATGGATTCATATGAACCCGTGTGATTCATATGGACCTGTGTGATCTGTTCGTTTGAAATTCAGTGCAAGCAAGTGAGCAAGTTAGCAACTAAAGGATAGGTATACTGAGGCACCCTTTAGGCCAGTCCTTTCCTGGGAAGCCATAGACCGTGGCTGTTCACATGCTGAGGGGACTGGGGAGAGTAGTTGCCCACCCGAGTTAGACAAAAACCACAACCTAACAATATTTTCTGAATTTGGTTAATTGTTTCTTTAGTTCTTTAGTTCTTCCAATGGTTGTACGGGACCGCCTCTCCTGGTATGCCCTGCGGAGGACCTTAAGGTCCATAAATAAGAACACTCTAGAGGTCCCAGGCCCCAAGGAAGTCAGTTTAGCCTCAACCAGGGCCAGGGCATTTTCAACACTGGCTCCAGCCTGGTGGAACGCTCTGTCTCATGAGACCAGGGCCCTGCGGGATCTGATTTCTTTCTGCAGGGCCTGTTAGACAGAGTTGTTCCACCTGGCCTTTGGCTTGGAATCAGCCTGATCCCCTCCCCCTCTTTCCTCTTCCTTCTGTGATGGAACCCCTATTTGGAGACTTCCCTGGCTTTTCTGGCCCACGTAGGACCAGTCTGGATAGTTGGCTTTGGTGAAGATTTGACGTTTTCTCCCCCCAAACAGTTTTTGATCTGGACTTCCACTGAAATGAGGCTGCATTTTAAGTTGTATTATAATCTTGTTTTTAAGTTGTATTTTAATCAATTGTTTTTATACCTGATGTTAGCCACCCTGAACCCGGTCTTGGCCGGGGAGGCGGGGTATAAATATAAATAATATAAATATAAATATAAATAATCAATACGACCTTCCTACCAACAGTTTTGGGGAAAGATTGAGGGCATAAGGAGAAGGGGACAACAGAGGATTGAAGCTACCAGCATGAGTTTGACCAAACTGCGGGAGGCAGTGGAAGACAGGAGTGCCTGACGTGCTCTGGTCCATGGGGCCACGAAGAGTCGGACACGACTAAACACCACCACCAACAGTTTGCCTTATGAGTCCTCACTGCATGTGCAGGGACAGTGTCTAGGAACAGCTTTGGGAAGGGGGCCTTCAGTATAGCATCAATATCTGGCACCATCACTAGTCTGTATAGTAGACTTCCCCATGACTCTTCCCACTAGCTGAATATAAGGTCCTACCCCTTTATTCTAGTGAAACAGGAGTGAGAATAAAGGTGTGGGAAATTACCTCATCTCCTGGGGGAAAAGTGATTGCCTAACACTCTGTATCGGACTGAACATTTAAGGATACTTAAACTATTGACTGCAAAGCCACCGGCAGACATTTTTAGAGCAGCCTTCAAGCTTACTTCCCTGCAGACTCTCAGCCACATTGAAGTATCCACCTTCTGGATGTCACAAAAGAAGAAACAAAAAGGACAAAGTCAGCACAAAGGGCCTCTGTCAGATGAATGCCAACCTTCTGAATAGACTGCAAAATGCTAACAGTGTCAGCTTCACGTGAGCTTCCAGGACTCCTGCAAATGTTTAGAGGGGATGGCAAGAGACTGAAGGGAATTTCTAGGAGAAAAGCAATTTCCATTTTGACCGTCTGGTTTTGCAACTGACTACTTTGGTCCCCAAGGCAGATTCTTTTTATAGTCTTAAAAATGCGCCGACTCCACTGCTGGAAGTCTATATAATACCTGCACTTAAGCCTAAGAGGCTTGGGTAAATAAAAGGAAGGGAGGAGAACTCAGGGTTCAGAGAGGGCAACAGTGAGGTTTAAAGGGAGTGTTGATGCCCGGGGCTTTGAGATGACAGTAGGGGGGAAAGCAACAGTCACTTCAAACCGTATAGAGGGAGAGAGAGGGAGAAAGAGAGAACGCTTCATTCAGGCTAAAAGGTGGATTCAGTGAATGAAGGTCAGTTAGTCATTCTTTACTGCACTTCCCAAAAGCCACAGCAATGTTCAAGCACACACGCAGAAACACACACACAGCTACTATACAAATAGAATGCAGGAAATATAAAATATAAAAATGACCTGAACTACTTTACATCGTCTACAATCCGAAAACCACTTAATCTGGAGAAAGTTAAGTTAATGTTATTTACTTTAGGGTATATATGCATAGGGTTATATGCAGCTGTACTGTTCTGCTCATGCAGCACACATCTGCTTGTGCAACGGAGTGTCCCATGCTGCAACCCCTAGTATATCCTAAGAATCTACTGTAGTGAGTTGGGGGACACTCCAGAGCAAATTTTTGGTGAGCATGGGGCAGGGCCGGCCCAAGACATTTTGGCTCCCGAGGGGAACCACAAAATGGTGCCCCTACTGCCTGCCAGGGAAGAAGGGGTGAGTGAAGATTTACATCAGAAAAAAGTGTGTGTGTGGGGGGGGATAAAGATCTACATTAGGAATGGGGTTTGGGGATAAAGGTATGTATTGGGATCTGCTGCCCCTGTGGATCCTGCCACCTATGGCAGTCGCTTCACCTTGCTTCATGGGTTAGCCAGCCCTGATATGGAGAGAGGAAAGGAAGTAAAATTCCATTAGTTGAGCTGAACTCTATGACTACAACCCGTATGACGGCACTGAAAATAACAATGGGCAGGAGTCTCCTAAGCAGCA
Organism: Podarcis filfolensis; assembly: GCF_964270895.1. NCBI lineage: Eukaryota > Metazoa > Chordata > Lepidosauria > Squamata > Lacertidae > Podarcis > Podarcis filfolensis. Next base: position 61,975,735 of record NC_139609.1, read on the forward strand.
CCCATCAGCTGAAGCCTTGAGTAATGATTTCCACTTGCACAACAGAGCTTTCTAACTCTCCTTCCCTGTTTGCCCACCCAACCCACTGAAATTGGCAGGGTGGCAGTGGTTGGGAGAGCACCCAGAAGAGGGGTGGAGAGGAAATGCTTGCTCAGATGGAATGATTGGGAAAATGTGACAATGAATTCCACCCAATGTTTATTTGCATATGCAAAATCAACCTTTAGTTCCAAAATTAACCTTTAGTAATTTTTGGATCTTTCCCTTCCACCATTTATAAAATTACCATAGTTTATGAAACAGAACCAAATAGAAAACAGACAGCATATGTCTTGGGACGAAGGGCATGACATTACATGCTTGGAACAATGAGGGAAGAAATTTGTATGAAGGATTGATACTCGTGGCAATCAAACCCATTCTGAGTACAAACTGGCGTGTGGAGAAATGAGGGTAATGTAAACTTTGAAATCCGAGACAGTAAAAACTTCATGGGGACCTCATTTCCCTGTGTGGAACCACTGGAAATCACCACAATTGCCAATATTAGGGACACATCACAAATGTATTCCCCCTTTTGTGACAACTAGCCACTAAATGAGGGCAGGGTGTTTTGTCTTCTCTCTCCACACACCGCTCCCCTGTTAATTGACAACTATGGCGAGGTGTGCGTGTGTGTGTTGTGTGTGTGTGTGTGTGTGTGTGTGTGTCTTTGCTCTGACAATGAATTTTCCCAGAAGCATGTTTAGATCCCACCCTCCCTCTCTGGATCGTGCTTTTCTAAGCCTGGGATGCGTTACCTTAACCAACCACAAAGCTCCTTATCAGTCCTTCAAATTCTTCCTCTAAAAATGTTATTAATGGCTCTATTGAAGGGCTTGGTGAACTGCTGAGGCACCCACTGCTTGTACTGTGCTTATTACTTGATTGTTCTTTCTCTCTTATGTTCTGTCTTGCATTGCCTTGTGTTTTCAAATTTAGATTGTTAATTCCACGAGGCAGAGGGCTGGCTTTTCCTCCCAAAGTGTTTTAAGTGTGTTAAGTAGGTTAAATATCTTTTAGAGGTGATTGCGCAGTGGGGTCCTTGTTTATGATTGATGTTCCTAATAGCAATAATAATCCCTATAGCTAATAATGATAATAATCCATATAGCAGATTGGCATAATTGTGTCTTAAGATAAATCCCGCTCATTTTAATATACAGCAGCCTTAAGTACTATTCTGTTTGTTGCTTCCACAGCAATTTCAGGGAAGGAAAGAAACATATAAAGAAGTTCTTTTAGTTTTACCAATCTACATTACTTTTATCTTGTAAAAAACCTGTGTGTGTGTTTATATGTTGTGCTGATCTTTTTGTGTGTTTTAAATAATTGAGTGAGCAAATAAGAGAGAGTGCAATTAAGAAATTAAAAATGTAACAGATTGTAATATTCATATTTTCTTATAAATGTTTTAAAGTGCAGGAGACACCCTACTTACAAAGCAAATTATGTCTGGGGAAAAAGTGGTTTTTTGCCCTCTGTACTGTTTTTTGTTGTTGTCGACCTGACATAAATTCCATGACCAACAAAATGTTTTCGAACTGCTCTGTGCTCTCTCTCCACTGTGATAGGTGTTTTGGGTTTCAAGCTGCACTGTACAAAATGAAGGTCTGTGCTCTTCTTCTATTATAATGGGGAATCTAAACATGGTTGTAACTTTTGGGCCTTTTAAACAAAGTGGATAACATTTACAAGCGGAGGTGCCCCTCCAGGGTGGTTTACATCTGCCAAACTGCAGAAAAATAGGCTCATGGGATTTTTGTGGGGGAAGTAAATGGGATTCACTTTCCTCGTCCTTCATATTAGTGTCATATTTTCAGTGGGGGGAACAGGGGTTTGTCCCTTGCTCTTTCTTATCTTAAGATACTTAAGAGGTGGCCAAGTAGTGCCTATTCTTGCTTGTGTTCTGAAGCTTTGCAGCTTTACTCTGACCTTTCTGGTGCTAAACCTTGCATATCTCCAGTAGGCCCTAAAATGAAAGACTGTCTAGAAAGCTGCCTGTAGAGTTCCGAAGAGCTCTGGGTTTGCTTGGGTTTTCCCCTTCAAAAAAAGAACAGTGCAGAACTTAAAAACAGACAAACTTAAATGAATCTTTTAGCTTAAAAAATAAATAAATCCTCTGCTGTGCTTTAACAACAACAACAATAATCTGGCACACTTCAGCATTCATTCATTTTGGGCAGGCTCACTTCCTGCAAAACCATAAATACAACAAATATAGCTATATGTTACAGAAGCATTGAAAAAGTATAGAAACATGATGCTTGGGTGGAAGGAAAAGAACCCCAAATCACTCAAGTTTGGCTCATGATTTGTCTCTTATACAGACCTCCTACTCAATATATTAGCCCAATTGGCACAGCTTCAACAGTTAAAACAGTACCATATCCTGGCAATTGAGGCAGAGTAATGGCTAAACTTACATGAATATTCGAAGTTGCCTTGTACTGCATACACATTTGTCCTGTATGGGCTACTTGGCCTTGTAGGATTGGACTACTCAAGGATTTTATTCAGAACACATTTTTCAACAAACACACTTGTTTTACATCTCCTAGGCGACACACTTATCATTCGGTTTTAAGACTTCTCTGAATTTTTAAAATACAGTTCTCAGTTGGAAAAAAGCCCTATGTAAAAGAGTAGAAAATGTATATTTTATGTTTAAATGCAGACAAACATGCACTCTTTCAGGTAAAATGTAAGCAAAAATAAGTTTTTGTTGCAACATTAAAAGATGCAAATTTTCATCCTTTTGAAAAATCACAGAATGATGCAAAAACAGTACAAATTGGACTTATTAAGTGAGACAGACTGGGAAAAAGCTAATTCATCCCTCCTTATTTCAGGACTCCCCAATATATTTCACAGCCTTGCTACCTGAGATACCTTAAAATTCAGATTATGAGTATTCAACCTTAAGTATGCAAAGCGTATGTTCTGCCACTGAGCTGTGGGGATCAATTGCCTCCCTGTTTGCCTCCATGGGACAGGGGGCTGCAATTCTCCCCCCAAAAGAGGTGCTTGGGGCTTTTTGCACAAGTTCAGCCAGCACTTAGGGATAAAATGTTCTGGAACAGCAGCACCAGATCTTATGATCTCCTGTGCAGCGAAGCACAGATTCAGGCTGTCAACAAAATCCATCATATAAATAAATATTAAGTGCTGAGTAAAGCCAGGTAAAGGCAGAAGTTTCCATAATGAAAAGGGCCAGATGTTATTCAGAGCTGGCTTAAATGGACAACCTTGCAATCTTTTGTCCCTGTAACTTAAGTGAATTGTAGGTCTCTTGGGTTCACACACATCACAGCAATCAAGTTTATTTTTCTGAACAAAATAAATCCTACGTACCATTGTCAGCATTTCAGATGTTCAGAAGAATCAATGCTTTCTCAAAAGTAAAATGCCCAGAGAAGAAAAACAAATCCCCTTGAAAGGGGGTGATAAACTGTATCAGTGACAGCAAGAACAGAAACATTCTTCATTGACTTTCTCTGCATCCCAGAGCAGAAATCAGTGAATAAGTTAGCAAGGAATATAAACACATTTTTAATGGGTGAGAATGTGGATTGCATTTGAAATGCCATGTTTTCCAGTGTGATTCTGTAAATTATAGAAAATTATACCATGTGATGACAGCAGATGAAATTAATGAGCTTAATTTCTTAAGCAGCAGAGACAGCTCCAGTCAAGGTGGCAATGGCATTCAATATTTCTATTGATCTTGGCACCATGGCCTAGGTGTCAGGCAGTGGGGGGGGGGCATGGGGTGGAGTCAGTCTACCAGCACTGGTATCACTGCTGTTTACCTGGATGGGGACAGGGAGGGGGGAGGTACTGTAATAGTAATGGTATTGTTTGTAGTTGTTTTATTATCTTATGCAAAGTTAATATTTGCATTGCATTGATGTCGCCTTTATCGCTGTGAGCTTTCTTGAGGCCCCTTTGTGTGGAAAGGTAAGGTAAAATAGAATAAACAAGTGGCTTAATAATATTACAGTTATTCTGTGATCACATTTTCTGTTGCAGAGCATATAAGAAGCAAGACACGGCTGGAACAAAGAGTGGTCAGCGCCATCCTTTCGTTAGAATGGTTCTGGCACTAGCCAAACACCAGGAAACCTCAGCCAAAATAGTGTGACACCAAAGTAAACAATATTTAGGGAGCAATCTTTACAGAATGGCATGGTCATCACAGCACCTGTTGATCTGGGGTGGAGCAGGCAGATCACCACACCAACCTGGAGCTGGTGCGGCAACCAGGCCTGAAGTGGGCACAGTGTTGCCACATGACAGCTATGGGGCTGGCTTGGGATTCAATGGATTCTGAGCAAGTTCAGCTCTGCTCTCTCCCTGCCCTGGAAATTCCTGTTTCATGTCTTTCTGTTGACTGCTACTGGTAGCACTTTCATCTGTCCACACATTTGGCAGGTGGAAGGGGGAGCTGCATGCTGGTGAAGTTGTGTGGACATCTCTTTCCAGGCAGTAGCTGCTATAGAGCCAACAGAAATTCACAAGGCGGTGGGAGACACTTCTGCCCAATCTAACCTTCCTTTCCCATCCAGCACAAAGGGGGCTTGGGTTCCTCTGTAATTCATACGGATACCACTTTTACATGCATTCGCACATAAATCTACTGCTTCTCATTTCCATAGTATAATATTATTATTATTGTTATTATAAAGTTGCACAAAAATACTATTTAAATACACATTTATAAATATATTTTCTTTCAAAATATGGCTTTCTAAATGCATTTTGAAATATTTAAATAGGTTTTGGGTGTTGCTGTTATTGTTGCAACATGCAAAGGCCCGTGGAGAAAAAATTCCAATCTACACCTCAATCTGTAAATTGCAGATCAGGTCAGTTTGTATTCAGTTGAGCAGAGATCGATTTTCTGAAGCATTTTTAAGCGCTACTTTGAAGAGGCTGAATACCCCTCACTTGTAACATCCCACCCCACTTCAGAATTATTTTCGCATTAATGAACAGTTTCCATTTGTCAGAGTTAGTGCAGGGATTGTGGCAGTTGGACTCATTGCCATGCTTACTTTCCTTCGGGGTATCTTACATTATTACAAATTTTGTCTAATTTTATGTATGCAAAGAGGGCTATGAGATTAGCAAGTCTTAACTTAAAGCTACCCATATTAACAATGCACAGGCTTTATTGCTTTCTGAAATAACAAATAATAACTGCTCAAAATGTGGCAGCTAAAATTAAAAGAAAACCTTGCAAGTTGTTTTCCTGTTTGGGCCCAATTCCCACACAAAATGCATTTAGAAAAAAGAGCAGGGCTCCGGTAGCTATTGCTTTGGGGTTCTGCTAGCTTCAGCAAACTGTGGAAAGCATTTCAGCTTGTACAAAACTGGAGGAAAGACATGCTAAAGAAAAGATCTGGCCATACGAAAAAGCTTACCATTAATCCTGTCACCAAAGGGCTCTCCTTTATCATTCACATTTTACATTTGTATCCCAGGCTAGACAACTTCTATAATCACTGGATAACATTCCCCTTCATTTCAAACAGTGATCTTAGATCCCATTAGCATTTATCACATAGCAGGAATGTCTCCTTGCACTCCCAGAGGTGGTGGCTATGCCGGAGGTACTAGGGAGCCTAATAAGCTTTCTTGTTGGCTAATAAGTTGCCCGAGGCAAACACAAGCCGTCTTTAGCTTCTAACCTAGCTTGTGCAGTGATAGATGCTACTGATGGAGTGGCTTAACGCAGAAGAATGCTCTTAACACGCCTTTAAAAAATGCATTCCCTCTGTTTTCTTTTTTGAAGCTTTGGTTCCCAGTAATGGCCTAGAAATGTTCTAGCACACCCTAGTTGAAGGCATTACCCCACCCAATGACACTGAAGAAGATACTGCTATTTAGATTGCAGGGTTTTGTTTTGTTTTAGAACTGTCATCCAGCAATAGAAACTGTTTGTTGCAAGGTACTCTACAATGACAAAACAGTAAGGAATGGTCTATCACTGTTCTTGGTTCCCCAACACTTCATACATCCTCGCCTGGGATAATCTCTACACAGTATTCAAATGCCTTTTCTGTGAAATGGTGCTTCTTTACACATTACAAAATCCCTATAGGAAAGGAACTTGAATATTGCATAGGGATTGTTGTTATGTGAGCACTGGTTCAGTAGTGGCGCCCCAGATTTGGAACACTCTTTGCTCTGAGATGCAGGATTGTTTGAGTTTTTGGCACCAATTCTTCACTTAAATTCCTTGGAATTTAATATCAGATTGGGTGGTTAATTAAGTTGCAATTTTATTTGTTTCTATTCTCTACTGTTGTTATGTATACAGATGTTACTCTCAACTTAATCCATCAGTTCTGGTTTCTCTTAATTTCTAATTTTCCTACTCTTAAACTCAGTTTTCCACATTTTCTCATCACCTTGTATTTTTTAAAGTCCTCATAAAAATTTGTTACCATTTTTGTGCATGTTTCTCCCAACATACATATTTTTGCATGTGAATTTACCTGATACACACATATTCACAAAGCAAATTTCATGATTTTTTCAATAAGACATGCATTTTTGAATCTGCACTTTATCCTGGTATAAGCATTCTGTACACATCATTTGAATGAAGACCAGCACTGAAAATTAAGAGAAGTGTGCATTTTGAAGAACAGCTGTGTTTTGGTTCAACATATTTCCCCCGAAAATGTTAATTAGGTGGGTTCACCTTGAAGTGAGAACCAAATGCCTTCCTCATCACTACCCTCTTTCAAATTTGGTGGTATAAAAGAAAAACCAGCTCCTTCAAGACTGATTACAGCTCAGTGGCCCAATGCTATTTTAAACTACTTCCCACTGAATGAAAATCTCTTGGTGAATCTTCTTAGTTTCATATTGTAAGAGCCTGAAGCTAAGCACAAGTTTGTTATTAGAGATAAAGCATGCTACAACCAGAATAAGCAGCATTGTGATCGGAATTCAGAGGGTTTAGCAAAATTGGATCGACTTGCCACTTACGAGCAAAAAGCCACAAGCAAGGGGGGGAAAGCCCAAAAGGTCATCGTAAATGATACTACAAGATCATTTTACTGACCTTGGCTTTTAACGGCCTGAACCTAATTAGCAATCCAATTGTAGCTGAAGGCAGCTGCACATTTCCTTCTGCAGATCATGCAAATCCTGAGCAGGTTCTTAGGATGTAAAGTAGCAAAATACCACATCAGCCTGAAATTCTGTTGTAGGATCTAAACACCCAACTGAGGCTTGATATATATTTTCTAATCAGAAGGAAATGCAAATGTCCTTGGAGCAGTGTATAAAATATTAGCTGTTTTCACAAGTTAAGCTCTTAAATAGTTTAGTATTTCCCACAACAGTAAATGGAAATGGGGAAAAAAACCTGCACTGAGTTGACTGCTTTGAAAAGAATATATACACTATCCTTTGTAAAAAAAAAAAAAAAAGTTATGTATATCCCAAAATATAAAGGGGAGAATTTGTGGCACTTGTGAAAATACCTACCCTTTTTAAAAGGCTGGGGAATATTATACACAATCTGACTAGGACAGTCTTAACCAGCAGTGGTAACAAGAAATGGGGGGTAGCTTTAATGATTATGCACACTCATTTAAATCAAAGGTGCTCAGTAAACTATGTATGCAAATAATCATAGACTTGTAAAATTGGAAGGGACCAAAAGAGTTCAACAACTTGCAATTCTGGAATCTTTTTGCCCAACATGGGGCTCAAACCCATGGCCCTGAGCTTAAGAGTCTCATGCTCTACCAGCTGAGCTATCTTAATATGCAAAATTGAGGAAGAGCCAGAGTTCAACAAATTATGCATTGCATTCTTACCACACAGCCAATGACCATACCTTCCCTAGTAGACAGGGACACACAATGAAGGCATCATTGGCCTCTAGCTCTGTAATGCTTATCAGGGGTGAGTATTTTTGTTTCTGGGTTGCCGGGGAAGAACTATGCCTCAGGGCCCATCTGAAATATAGATTTAAAGCAGTATCATGCCACTTTGTGGCTTCTTCCAAAGAATTCTGGGAACTGAATTTTGTTGAGGGTACTGAGAATTCTTAGGAGACCTCTATTCAACACACAGAGCTACAATTCCAAGAGTTCCCTGGGAAAGAGGGCTTGACTTTGAACTGTGTAGTTCTGTAAGAGGAATAGGGGTCTAACAAACCATGGGTGCCAGGATTCTTTGGGGAAAGTGGTATGATGGTAAACAGTTTAAAGTGGTATGATGGTAAACAGTTTAAAAACATTTTAAACTGGTAGTGGTGGGGCCTGTTCAGACAGGTCTTCCCACTTTTCCAAAACCAGATAAAAGATAGATCTGTGCATGCAGTTGTCTTTGCCTTCAGTAGGACAAGCCTCAAAGAGCCCTGAGTACTTCAGTGAACCACTTACTAATCCCTGAACAGCTTTCCTAACTTTTTTTCGGTATATTACTGGACTTGTGAAGCCTCTTTCTATTTCTCCTGAACTAGAGTGCTTGCAAGAAATCTCATAAGATACGTTCACACTATGTTTTTGCAGTGCGTTGATGGAAAGTGCATTAATGAAACATTAAGATGGGGGAGAGAAATTGGGGGATCACACGGGATCAGAAGAGAGATCCCTAGGCCTGCCAGAAATTTTTTTTTGATTATGTTACTGTATGCAAATGTTTGCATGTTTAGAAAAGAAGTAGCACCTGACTTGAAGAGTAGGCATAGAAAAAAATATGTGATGCTTAAAAAATGTGAATTTTGAAGCACCCTTCATAAATGGGTTTTCAGCAGCATCTACATTTGCATGGTCCTGCCAGAACTCTTAGCACCCTCAGTTCCCAGCATTTTTTGGGGAAACCACAACTGTTCAAAGTGTCACAATACTGCTTTAAATCCAGTGCTTTTTTCTGGGGGTACGCAGGGTACACATACCCCTAAACATTCTGTGAATCTAATGGAAGAAGAAACTTTTTAAAAGAAATTAGTTTCTTCTCTAGCATGGTGAGCCGTCAGTTCCATTGAATAGCACAGTGAATCGTCAGTTCCACTGCTATCCCCAATGGCAGCCTCATTTCCTGTTATGGTGTTTCCTGAGTCTCAGATTGAAGCGAACGTTTAACATTTTTTAAGAAAGAAAGAAAAAAAACACTGTTTACATCTATAGTGAAGGTGCAGCCTTAGGTATGGATTTCCCCCTGCAACCCAGAAGGAAAGCAGTCATCCCTATCCAGCAAGAGAAATCTAAGTACAAAAGTAGACTTTGATGTGTGTTCCTGATGCCTACCACCGTCTGCATAGCAATGCAGGGGAAGCCCTCTTTGAGTTGGCTGGGAATGTAGTTTATTTTTCATTATGCACTTGGGCCACTATTGGTTACATGTGTGGATAACTGCTTATGAATACAGCTGGTTCAGCGTCTATAACCAAAAGGCAACTTTGTTTACTTTGTCACATTGAGCTATCTTCCAGACTAAGTTCTGAACTTCAGAAAAGTTAATGAGAGCGCGAGAGAGAAAAGAATTAATAAAAGAAACTTTTGGTGCATCTGACAGCACAATCTTTACCCCCCCTCCAAATGCTGATGTTCCTCTGTGCTGGAGAACACTTATCAATATTAAGGAGTACATGGGAGAGAAGAAAAAGGCAGGAGCAAAACAGAACATTTAACAAGAGCGTAATTTAGCCTGTTGGCAAGTGCTTAAAGTCTGCTTCATGAAAAATTACTTGCACAATGGTGTGACTGGGTTTCTGGGCTTCCATGCATAAATCATAGTATTGATTCAATGTGAATATCAAGCATATTCAGGTGTATAACTGCATGTGGGCAGAGTTAAAGCAGGAGTGTGGAAATTGGAGAGGAAAAAATACCCTCCCCTGTTGCTTCTAGAAGCCTTGCTACAACAATCGAACAGCTAGACTGTGTGCAGATTGTTAATTAAAACATACTGGTAACCACCTTCTGTAGAATTCTCATGAAAGCTTCCAAGCAGGAGAGAACCTATAAGCAGAATATTTTCATCCTATTTTTAGGGCTGGATTTTATTCTTTTAAAAAGGGGGAGAAGAGAAGAGGAATTTATATTTGCGTAGAGATTAATGACACTAAAGAGAGGGAGAACTATACTTAATTTTGTTTGAAGGCAAACCTCAATAAGAGCAGACACTAGGGGCCAAACTGCATGTTATCAAGTGTGTAGCTACATTTTGGGGCTTTTTTTCTTTAGTTAATTATTGAGACCACAGTGTGTGGGAAGGAGAGGTTTATCCTTTCCCTTCCCAGCCAGGATATATAATAGCATGGGGGATGGAGATGAGTTTTTCATCTCAATCGTGGCTGCACAGTGTTGTCACAATAATAACCAGGGTCCCCTGCACCTTCAATTAATTAAAGGAAAATAGGAACTGACAAAGCAGCCTGTTTCATTCTTAGTTGTCCATTTTGAGAAGATTTTTTTCTTTGAATTCACAAAAAGTTTGCATCTAAATTATATTACGTTTGTATGCACTTTTTATGTAAAATACACACTTTTCAATGCTTCCAGTGTTCATCTATAGAATACGCATTTTGTACACTTCTTAAAATGAAAAATGCTATTTTGTGTGTGCACTATTTGAACACACAAACTGTTGTGGTGTAGTGGTTAGAGGCTCCAGCTAGGACCTGGGGTAAAGGTAAAGGGACCCCTGACCATTAGGTCCAGTCATGGCTGACTCTGGGGTTGCGGTGCTCATCTCGCTTTATTGGCCGACGGAGCCGGCGTACAGCTTCCGGGATCTCGTGGCCAGCATGACTAAGCCGCTTCTGGTGAACCAGAGCAGTGCACAAAAATGCCGTTTACCTTCCTGCCGGAGCGGTACCTATTTATCTACTTGCACTTTGACATGCTTTCGAACTGCTAGGTTGGCAGGAGCTGGGACCGAGCAATGGGAGCTCACCCCGTTGTGGGGATTCGAACCGCCGACCTTCTGATCGGCAAGTCCTAGGCTCTGTGGTTTAACCCACAGTGCCACCCGCGTCCCTGGACCTGGGGTACCAGGGTTCAAATACCTACTTGGCCATGAAGCTCACTTGGGGCAACATTACCTCTCAGCCTAACTCACCTCACAGGGTTGTTGTGGGGATCAGTTGAGGAAAGGAAGAGCCATGTATGCTAACTTGTGCTCTGTGGAAGAAAAGGCGGTCTACAAATATGAACAAACAAACAAACTATGGCTATGTAAACTTTATCAGCTTGAAATGCAGTCAGGTCATTTCCTCCTGTGGCATTGCAAGTCTCTTTCTTTCATTGCTGTTCAGACCGGGGTGGAGGGGATGTCTTCAAACAATGCCCATTTCCTGATTTGTTTCTCTGTGCTGAATTTCAATTCACTGAAATTGTCATCTGCACATGTTCAACAGATGTCTGAAAGGTACGCACCTGCAGCTTCCATTTTCAAATCAGCAGAACCTGGCTTTAGCAGAAGTGCATCAAACAGGAGTATTTCTTCAGAAGCTACAGAATAAGACCTGTGGATTGTGGCCAATGTAATTTGTGCTCAGCTTTGAGTAACAGCTGCAGAAGCAAGCTGGAGTAAGCATTAATGTGTACACAGCCTGTGTACACATCTGAACAAAATATGAAGTGATCTTATGAGGAGTTGCTTTCCAACCTGCAAGCAACTTCAGAGTTTTGGATTGGGTCTATCTGCTGCAAAAACAACAGCAGCAACAACAACAACAAATTGAATTCCTCTGCTGGAACATTACTATGGCCTTGACATGTATGTAGTAATATAAACTGGGGGGAAGGGAAATGGGCATGAATGGAGCTGCCAAAGTTAAGCACCTTCAACAATGCAATCCTGTGCACACTTTCCTGGAAGTAAGCCCCACTGAACACAGTGGTACCTACTTCTGAGGAACCATGCATAAGATTGCATTGTAAGGATATTTAAAGAGTATTTAACTGAATAGCATTGCTAAACGTATCTTCTGCTGCAATCATTGAGACTTGAAAGCACTACATTTTACCTGGTTTCTGCTTGATAGCTTTTAAATTAAAAGCTTGAAAACTAAGGACCGTTGTCTTCTGTGTGTGAGATGTAAGCAGGTCCATTGTCTTACTTACTGTAATATCTATAACGGCTCAAAGTTGCTCCTCTGTCCTCTAAAATTTAAACGCGATTTTGTAAAGCTAAGTATCCAGCTGCCATAAGAGAAGTTGCACTTCAGTTCTGCTACTGAGAGATCTTACTTGTAATCAAGCTGGGATTTGTTCAGTGCTTTTTTTCACGGGGTAGTCAAGGGTATGGAGTACCAGCACCTCTCTTTTTTGGTTGTTGTTAAAAAGTGTGGCACATACTGTAACAACTTCATGATGAGATCCGGCACTTATTCTTTCTAGAAAAAAGCACTGGTTTGTTTTATGTCACATGCTTTGCTTGCTCTCAGATATCCTCTACAATTTAGTGCCTGACACTAATACATTTGGGATAGAATATGTAGAATATGCCGATCAGAAGGTCGGCGGTTCGAATCCCCACGACGGGGTGAGCTCCTGTTGTTCGGTCCCAGCTCCTGCCAACCTAGCAGTTCGAAAACACACCAGAAGTGCAAGTTGATCAATAGGTACCACTCCGGCAGGAAGGTAAATGCCATTTCCGTGCACTGCTCTGGTTTCGCCAGAAGTGGCTTAGTCATGCTGGCCACATGACCTGGAAAAACTGTCTGCGGACAAACGTCGGCTCCCTCAGCCAATAAAGTGAGATGAGCGCCGCAACCCCAGAGTAGTTCGTGACTTTACCTTTATGCAGTATCTTAATTCTGATATGCACAGTTATGACCTGTCTTAAAAGAGCTCAGGAGTTTTCACTTTGCTTCTGCTTTTGGAAACTTCTTGAATGGGCCTGGGTGTCATTACTTTACATTGGAGAAAAGTTGTGCAAGAGAGATATCAAGGATTGTATTGCTATTCTGAATAGCATTACAATAGAAAGCCAAGGACACTGAAATAAATACAGAGGACACCAGTCAATTGCATGGGCATGCCACGGTTTCCTCATTCTCTATCCCCATCCATCTCTCAATATTTTTTCAATGGGGAAATTATGCAGCAGGCGTAGAGTTGATGAACATGCCGTCGGATCACTCGCCATTAAGCAATAGACACTGAGGCTCTGACTAAAGTAAGATGAGGTATTTACAATAGCCAAGTTTCTCACAGGAAGATAAAGCCCACATTTGTATGCACTGGGATGTTTCTCAAGCATCACTTTGCACTGAAAGGAATTCTAAACTCAGTCCAAACAGTTCTGCCTCTCCTACTTTGTTTTATTCTTCCCCAAATACCACCTACTTGCAGAGGGCTATTCTCATGCAATCTTGCTCAGTTTCATACCTTGTGAATAATGGAAGGATAGAAAGGATTGGGTATGAAAACAAATATTACGTTAGAATGGCCCCTTATTCGTATTTATTTGTTTAAATGGATAGTGTGTTTGGAATAGGGAGGTTAAAAATACAAGGATATTCAAGGCAGACGTTAGGCTTGTTCACATGTTACACTGAACTGGGATCGAAGGGCAGATGGCTGTTGCATTCTTCTTATATTGCCCTACCGGATCCCAGCCTTGCAAAGTGATGTAGGCAGAGATTAGGAACAGTCAGCACAGTTGCATTCCTGAAGCACAACTGTATGACTCTGACCATTTCAGAATTGGGAAAGAATTGACTGAGATATAGCATGCAATGGATGGAAGATGGCTTTAAAAGAGGATTAGGCAAATTAATGGAGTATAAGGCTAGCCATAATGGCTGCATTCTCCCTCCACTGTCAAGAGGCCGCATGCCTCTGAATACCAGATGCTGGGAACTACAGGTAGGAAGTATGCTTTTGCACACAGTTTCCACTTGAGGGTTACCCATGGTATTCTGGTTTATCACTGTGAGACAGACTAGATGGGTCTTAGGCCTGATCCCGCAGGCTCTTATGTTACTAGGAGGAAATAGATGTCAAGAAAGTACCAACTTCAAAGGAAAACTGGAGCTGCCGCCCACCTTTATAGTTCCATTTCCCTTTCCATCATTTGATGGACATCTTGTTAGCTCATTCCATATTATAACAAGATCTGTTTTACTGAAACTGCTATTATATAAAAATTAATCTCTAATGAACATAACTGTCAAAATGCTATTTTCATAAAGTAACCCCCCCCCAAAGGCTGCATAATTGGTGAATTTCAGAAAAGGAACTATGGGCAGCAAGCATGTTGCAGATTGTGCTCCATGTCTGTAAATATAGCCTCTGCAGGGGACAGTGTTTGAGAGAAGCCGATGGGGAAAGTTGTGGGATCTGTCCCTGTCAAAATGGAAATTTCCAAGAACTTTAGGGAACAATTTGGATTCCCTTCCCTCTCAGCCAATTTCTTCAGCTGCCTGACATGGGAATTGCAGACTGGTATCTCCAGAAGTTCAGGTTTTATATAGGGAGATTTTAACTAAAACAATATCCAGGCCCCTATTCAGATTAGGTCTGCTGCACTAAACCCTTAATAATAAATATTAATTACATGCTAAGGCCATTCTAATTTCATTATATGAATGTAGTTCTTTCCCAAAAAGATGAAGGAACGGAAGGCTCAGTTAGGGAATTATATTTTATTATTACAAGTATTAGCCACTCCACAGAAAGATTTTCAATCAATGTCATGCTATCCTTGTCATCTTGAGATTAGTATGCAATTTATTTTCCATCTGGCTACTAAGCACATTACTAAACTTTATGGGTGGATAGATCAAGAATGTGAAACAGCATCATATCTGGGTTATTTTCAGTAGAGATGTGGCCAGAGGCAGTGGAATTTTATGTATCAAAACTCTCAATTCTGCAGCTGGAATAAACAATGCTAATTATAAGAATCAGCTTTGTTCATTCCAGTTGTATTTATAACGCTGGTGCAAGAGTTTTGAAGGATCTGAATCTTATCCAGTACCAATGTTATTAGCTCTTAATGATCAGGTTGCTTACAGTCAAACGAGACTCCTGAGACAAAGGCATCCTAAGGTAGAACGATGTGATCTGTTACCAATCAATTTGAATGGTGATGATTTCATCTGATTCACTAATAGGTAATTCTGGTAAAAGACTTTAAATGGCATCTCACCATACATTACCATATGATAACAGCTTCAAACAGGCAGACACCAATTGTGATAACCACATTATCCACATGACAATTGTATGCATCTGAATCAATCTGTGATCAGGATCCCTACCTTCTCTTTTACATATAAGCAGACACCTTCTGTATAGTAATTGTCCAAGAAATTTTGCTGTCTGAGGTTGGGCAGTATTCTCCTCTCAGTCATGGTGCATAGGGCCCAAGAGTGTCCAGAGTATTTTAGCACCTGAGACAGCACCTCTTCCTGGGATTAAAAATGAAGTAAAAACTAAATAAAATAACTAACAATTTGTTGCCCTTTTGTGCCACCCAAAATAAGCTGCTGGAGATAGCCAGCTTGCTATGCCTAGTGGTACTTCTGAATTTGACCCCCCTAGGTGGGAGTATATACCGTATTTTTCGCTCTATAGGACGCACCCGATGATAGGACGCACCTAGTTTGGGGGGGAGGAAACAAGAAAAAAAAATCTGAATCCCAAAAGCCAGAGCAGCAAGAGGGACCTGGCTTCTGGGATAGCCTCTTGCTGTTCTGGCTTCTGGGATAGCCGCTGGGATAGCTGGTCTAGCTTTGCGCGAAGCCTCCGCAGGGCACGGGGAGCCTTCATCCCCGTGCCCTGTGGAGGCTTCTGGGACAGCCCGAGAAGCCTCCGGAGGGCAGTGCGAGGTTCCGCTGCACTCCAAAGGCTTCAGGCGGCTATCCCTGAAGCCTGGAGAGCGAGAGGGGTCGGTGCGAAAAGCAACGCGTAGCCTCCAGAGCGCGGAGGGAGCGCTCCCTCTGTGCTTTGGAGGCTTCGCGTTGCTTTCGCTGAAGCCAAGGAGCCTGCATTCGCTCCATAGGATGCACAAACATTTCCCCTTAATTTTTGGAGGGGAAAAATTGCGTCCTATAGAGCAAAAAATACGGTATTTTTCAGATCTCCTCTGTTCTTTATCTAGCCTCTATGCCTTTAGCTGATTTAAACAACTGATTTCTGCATAATTGGCTGCTATTAAAAACAAAGGGACAGGCCAGACATTTTGTATGGTAAATTGGCCTCCCTAGCTCAAAGCAAACTTTCTTAAAAAGGAAATGTACCCTGTAATGTTGAGTGTGCGATAGAAAGACAGACAGCGAGAACACATATTCATTTCTATAATTAAGGCTGTGGAGAAAACCTATTGGATCATTGCTCATACAACACCTCCATCCCACCCCGCAAGTTAATTTCAAGTGCTTCAGCACACCAGCAATTTCCATAGCAGGTACCCCAAATGTATTTCCAAATATATTTTTTCTAGCATTAGAAAATGAACCTTAAAGGCATTCCCCCCCCCACATTCAAATAGACCTTAAGAAATGTCTTTCCATTTTCATAATATCAACCAATATTCCTTAGTCTATATTTGCATGTTTCAAAAAGGGGGGGTGTCTGTGTGTGTGTGGGGGGGGTGATAGATACCTGCAGAATTCTCTCTCTCTCTCTTTCTCCCTCCCTCCCTCCCCCTCTCTCTCTCTTTCTTATGGCCCCAGCCTTCACCAGAAGCATTTAAATGATAACATCACTTTGAAAGAAGTAATTGCATGGTATGGATTTTTATCAGAATTGAGTTTGATTATCTAAATGCTCTGTGGTTCTTTTGGATGAAGTTAAGGATGAGCCCTGCCTTGAAAGCAATTCATGCAGAACTTTTACAGTGTACAAAGGAAGATCTGATGTATGAGTAATCCACTTGTTAAAGACAGCAAGAAGCAGCAGCCAAGTTTAGCTTGGAATTCACTTCTCCAAAATCTAATCAGCAAAGTATATTTTAGATAATGGGATTCAGAATAATTGGATGTAACATCCCTAGTGTCTGAAATCAACACAAGGCTTAGACTATTCTTTTGTGCAGTGGAAAAATAAGAAAGAAACAAAGAATGAGACAAAGAAAGAATTCCTGCCCCACTACACTCACTAAATGTATAGCATGGAGAACAATTACTGTTGTGCAAGCATGACCCATGGTTTTACGGTGGCACTATGTCTTGACCCATTAAGATATTCCAGAAGCAAAGAATTGTGGGTTGCTGTTTTATAGTGGAGAAAATCTGCAGTTAACAGTCAGGGCATAATACATTGACCAGAAGGACAGTGAGAGGGCATAGAGGTTTTTGTATGGTTTTATTAGATAGATATTAACAACAACAACAACAGAGGGGGCTGAGGTAGTCAGGATTGGTTATAGTCTCCCATAGAACCATTTTTTGTTGATACACCCCTAATCACCCAGTGATTTGCAATATTAAAATATATTAGTAGTAATGTATTATAATAGGATCACTGAAAGATGTTGCAGTAGAAGGTATAGATTTATTGTTGGACTCATTGATCGGTGATATGCCACAGACTGCTTCAAGTGTTCAGTGAAGCCCCAAATGGTTTACTCACAACCCCAGGATGTGCTGTCCTTCACAGGACATGTGCAATATTTGCTCCCCATCACATCTTTCTTTGTATATGTTCAGAGGTCACCTGTGTCTATAGTGAAACTAGAATCAACTGGGGTTCAGTTAGTACTTTGTCCTGATCCAGAACCACTTCTTCCCCAGCAAAGGTACCAAAATTCAGTCCAGATTGTTTGAGAGGGAATTTGTTGACATCCTTTGTTCAGAAAGCAATTCAAAGATGGCCATTTGCTTTCAGCAAAGATGGCCATTGCTGTAAGCAATTCAAAGATGGCCATTGAACCATCTTTGTATTTGTGAGGGGAAATGCCAGAAATCACTATTCTATTCACGGGGTGAAAGTCTATGTTCCCAAGCATTACTCCCTCCCTTCATAAGAAAAATTCACTTGTGTTTGGCAATCTTTCCTCTTGGAGTAGAACCTGGAGTCAAAGCTGTAGTTTTGCTGCTACAAACATCTGAAGTAGAGTTTCTTGGTCAGGGGTCAGCAAACTTTTCCAGCAGAAGGCCGGTTCACTGTCCCTCAGACCTTGTGGGGGACCGAACTATATTTTGAAAAAAAAATAAAAATGAACGAATTCCTATGCCCCCACAACCCAGAGATGCATTTTAAACAAAAGCACACGTTCTACTCATGTAAAAACAACAGGCAGTCCCAACAAATAACCCAGAGATGCATTTTAAATAAAAGGACACATTTTACTCATATAAAAATACGCTGATTCCTGGACTGTCTGCAGGCCAGATTTAGAAGGCAATTAGGCGGGATCTGGCCCCCGGGCCTTAGTTTGCCTACCCATGTTCTTGGTTGTTCTCTCTCTCTCTCTCTCTCTCTCTCTCTCTCTCTCTCTCTCTCTCCACTTAGAACCACAGAACACATGAGGAGAGTTTTTATCCAAGCCTAGTTCAGCAAAGTACAGAAACTGAAGTTCTATTGAAGCTGAGGTACCAGCTCATTAACTCTGCCCAAAAGCCTCTCCTTAGCTCACTCAATGCAGAAAATATCGGAAAAACACCACTTGTGCTCCTTATAACTTGAATAATTTGACCGCAAAGCTCTATCAGTTTATTGTTGATCTACTATGCACTATCCTTAGCAACATTGTTGATGCTTATCTTCCTATGTTTTATCCACTTAGTCCTAAGATTACTTCCCTAGTTGAGTCATTGTGATTCACTAATAGGGCTGGTTTCACATGCTCAAAGGCTCTTTGTAAACAGCTCATCATCAGAATGCATGAAGTGGTATTGTTTTGAAACCATACCCGATAGTATTATTCTGCTGCAGCAAAAAATGGAAGTTTAATATAGATCATGTCCTGTGGCTAAAAGGGAAAAAATCATTCTTGATTGGCTCCACCTGAACAAATATCAGGCCTTGAGACATGCTGGTGATTCAATCAATCATTGTGTATTTAAAGCTATACAATCAATAGTCATACATAGTTAGCTTTGCCAGATAGAATCATTATGGTCTGAGCAACTGTGTGCTTAATGGATACTGTGCATTGGTGCAAATACAGATAGGTGATGCCTGACAGACTGTCCTGTCTTCTCCCAGATTGGGATCCCAGGGGAGGCTAGGCTAGGGAAACACAAGTGCTCACTATTAGTACAAAGTTGTCACATCTTGAAGAGCAAAGTCTGATACTCCAGTGAAGTCTAGTGTAAAGTGTCACCAGATCCAAGGCAAGGCCAGGGCTGGATTAACCATTAAGCAAAATAAACCCATAGATGATCTCAGCAATCTCCAATAACAGGCACATTTTTTGTGCTTTTCTTGAAGATGTTGCAGGTACAGTCACACCTTGGTTTTCGAACAGCTTAGTTCTCGAATGTTTTGGCTCCTGAACGCCACAAACCCAGAAATTACTGTTCCAGTTTGCGAACTATTTTTGGAAGCTGAATGTCTGATGGGCCTTCCTTTTTTTTGTATAATATTTTAATTGATTTTCACAAATACAAAAAACATTACATTAAAAAGCATAAAATAAAACATTTAAAACAACTATATACACAATCAGTACTGAATCCACAGTTGCTTGAATCCCCTGACTTCCCTCCCCCACCCCCGGTTCCTTTATAATATTTTCATTCATGCTTGTCAATAAAGTCTTTATCTCTGATTACTTCCAATTTTTGTACACTGTCTATAATATTACAGGTGTTGTTGGGGTTTTTTAAATGCTGCTAATGTATTAACTTGTGTGCATTGCTTTTGTAAATATGCAGTAAACATTTTCCATTTTTTTTATATTTGTTGTCATCTTGATTTCTATGTTTCCCAGTTAATTTAACCATTTCAGCTAACTCCATTAACTTAATTTGCCAATCTTCTTTCATGGGGACTTCTTCTTCTTCCCAATGTTCGGCTAGCAATATCTGGCTGGCTGTTGTTACATACATAAACAAATTCTTATATTATTTAGGTAGATCCATTCCTGTAATACCTAATAGAAAGGCTTCTGGTTTTTTAACAAAGGTTATTCTTAACATTTTTTTCAATTCCTTTATATCTTTTCCCAGAATTTTTAAATAACCTTACATTGCCACCACATATGATAAAACGTACCTTCTATTTCTTTACATTTCCGACACTTATTTTCTCTTGTTTTATACATTTTTGCCAATTTAACCTTTGTTAAATACCACCTATACATCATTTTCATATAATTCTCTTTAAGTAAGGTACAGGCCGCAAATTTTAGATCATTCTTCCAAAGTCTTTCCCAATCTGTCATCTGAATATTATGTCCCACATAATGGTTTTGGAACATTTTGGAAGTTGAACGGACTACTATGATGGATTCTGTTCAACTTCCAAGGTACGACTATTCCAAATATTTATACAGGAGAGAACTGTGCACTGCAATCTCTTTGAACTCCAGAAACATTATTGGTATTCTAATCTGTGTAAAGCTTGTGTCCAATCACAGCATACACACACTTCTGATGATCCAAATAGGTCATCTTTCCAATACTGAAAATCCTAACTTTGATTTTTACTGACCGTGCCAGAGGCATGGTATCATTATTTGTCTTCCCAAGCTCCACAAAAGTGCTACTGTGAGGATAAATATATTGCCGAATGTGAAGTGCTTATATTAATTAAATGCCACGCATAATTATCAGACAGAGACTGATGTGCAGTTTCCTCTCCCTCCCCACACTTTTGTTTTTTTCTGAAGTGAATTTGAACTTAATATGTGACTCCCTTCAGCACAATGGTATATGGAAAAACAATACCATCTCATCCCCTTAATGGATGATAGTGGGTTTTTTTGGCACAAACACAGCTCCTATAAGGCCTTTCTGACACCATTAACTTTGCAGCTCTCACATGCCATGCTGAAACAAAGCTTAACAGTTTTGCTTCTTAACTGGTGGATTGGATTGGATGGGTAAATGAGACTTTTTCCTCCAGAAACAAATGGAGATTCTGGGAAGAGCATCTTGCTAATGAATGGTTGTTTAATCCTATCACTCCTTGCCATTACCCCATTGCTAACTGGCAGTTCTCCAAAAGTTGAGGAATATTGGATGCTCCATAGAATATTGACTGTGCTGATTTGCTTTCTTACCCAACCTTTCTTTTTTTACTTCCTTTCTTTTCTAACTCATGGTTTTTCATCCTCCAGCCTTGCTGCAGCTTTCATTCATAGTCAGGTTTGTTTGTGTCTATGTAGAAAGAAAGCAAATGTGGATTGCCTCAATGTTCATACCAGTCTGTAGTTATAGTAACTGGCAGAAAGCATGGAGGCAACATGAGTTGCTGTTTTGCAAAATCTCTCCTCACACCCAATTTTTCATGAGAAAGAAATGCTTAGCTTCTCACTGTTAAAGGTCAGCAATCAGAAATATGATCCTTAGCCAGAGCACACATCAAAATTTGGCTTGGGACTTTGGCTTGAATGGTTGAGGGACACTCGGGTATGTTTAACCTGGAAAAGAGGAGACTGAGTGGAGATATGATCTCAATCTTCAAATATCTAAAGGGCAGTCACATGGCAGATGAAGCAAGCTTATTTTCTCCTGTGTCAGAGAGTAGGACCTGAATGGTAAGAGCTGTTTGACAGTGGAACGGACTCCCCCAACAGATGGTGGACTCTCCTTCACTGGAGATTTCTAAGTAGAGGTTTGATGGCCATCTGTCATGGTTGCTTTAGTTGAGATTCCTGCATTGCAGGAGGTTGGACTCAATGACCCTTCGGTTCCTTTCCAGCTCTGCAATTCTATGGTTCTATGATAGAAATGTCCAGCCTTTATACTGAAACTCTGTCTCCAATCTGTCTTATCCTCACTCCTTCCTAATGCTTTTTCATATTATCCTAAAATACCAAGTCTGAAAAAGGAAATCGGCAAGAGGTAAAGTGGTCTGTTTGTGAAGTGGATCCCTTAAACAGATTGTGTCCTGGGAATCTTGCAAGTCTCTCTTGTAGGCATAGCTAAGGGGGTCCAAGTTCCATAAATTCAAAATAAGCACTTGGAGCTATAAGAACACAACCATAAGGGGGCTGAAATTATGAATTCATGGAGCTAATTATAGTTCTTTTACCGACCCAGTGCAATGAATATTGGATTATTCCAGTAGAACAGCTGGTACCCACTATTATTTGGAACAAAATTCCATGCTGGTTTAGGAAAGCAGTGCACTAGGCTCATGTGGGAGTACTAGAGTTGCTGTTAGTATAGAGAAGTCCTATGAATGAACTTTTTAAGGGATGCTTTTAGTTCTAGTTTCAGGCTTCCACAATACTCATTTACGTTGCCAAGGCCCAACCACATGGAAGGGTTCCGAGTCGCTTTTAATGAAGCTCAAATTAGCACCCCCATTTTTATCTCAAGACAGCAGCTGGAGGGAGAGAGGTGCATTGTGGATCCTCTTTAAATATTGATCATGGCATTGTTAAAACCAAAGCCCATATACTCTGCGGTGGCCTGCCACAACCTCTACAATTTGCTGACTGCTTTGCTGCAGACTAGGCAAAGCTCCTTGAGTTATGGTGTTAATAAGAGCAACACAGGAGGAATCTTTGATGTTCAGAAACCTCACAAACCATTTTCTACTGCCAGGGCTCTCTGGGTACCAGACTTTTTTTTTTAATGTGTTTCAGTCAGCTGTGCTGGTGAGCATCTAATATGGGGCCTTTCAAAAAGACTTGGCTGCAGTGTTTTTTCTTGAGAATGTTGCCACTCATGTTTTAAAAGTGCTGCAGAGATGGTACATCTATATATGTGCAGGTGGGATGCTAACTGCATAAGGGAACGTGCCAACTTAGAGATCCAATATTAAAAGGTGTTGTTGATTTTGAAATGCTGGTCCTTATTAGGAATCATGGCTTCAAGCTTTTTAAGAACTCATATCTGAAAAGGTGTTATATACAGCCCTGTTTCTACATATTATAAAAAATACTTCACACATTTGTGGCAGACAGTAAGTTAAGTTGGTCTCATTCAAGAATAAACATAGGAATGGGATCCAACCACTTTCAGATGCTGGTCTCTAAGGATGATATTAATTTTAAAGAGCCAAGCTTTCTCCCAACCCCACCCTTTGCTTTCTCCATATCTTTGTTTTCGCTTTTTGCAAAGATTACTTAAGGCTATTTAATAAAGCCAAAAATCTCTAGTAATTTTTCAGGAATGGCTTCCAATCCACTGAGACTATCACGAGATGCTGTTTTGCTAGCTTCACTTTCTCCAGGCTAAACACAGTTTTGCCTTCATTTTTACTGGAACAGAGTGAATATTTTATTTTATTTATTTAAAACATTTCTATGCCACAAATCATTTGTAGCACAGAGCACTTTGAAACAAGTTAGCTTGCCCATCTGTGTGCATATGACTGCAAGGATGTTCCTTTTTTAGATCACATGAAAAAGATCAGGTATTTAGGGGCTTGGTCCCCTATCCCATCCCCTCAGGCAGGATTTTCTGTTGGCTTCAAAGGGCACGGACATCCAATTAGCAATAAAGATGGACTTGGGAGGGGAAGGCGAAAAGATGTTGGCAAAGACTCCTTTCTCTTGTCCCACGTACCATTGAATTATCCTTGCCACAATCCTTTACTTGACTGTCTAGAAATTTTTAAGTGAAGCAGAGGTAATCAAAGGGTAAAATATTTCCATTCTTCTCTATTAGGCATTACATTGTAAACAAACATTGTCAACAAACCAAAAGTGCAATGTGATGAAAAGAAACGAGTTCATTTTTAGATGAAAGAAAGTAACTGTCTTAGACAGGCGAGATATAGCTACAATTTGATCTGGTGCTACGAACTTTATAAAATTATGGCATGGGAAACTGAAGTGTAGAAAATCAAGTTTTACTTAATTCTGTGCAACTCTCACAATGACAGTGCAAAATGGCTGCTCTCTTAGATTTCAGTTCTCTGCTGTTGTTTCCAGAATTGTGTGTCTCCATGCATTCCGTTCTTTATATGACTCATATATCCTGGGTTAAGAAATTGCTTCTTGGATTAATATGAAGGACAGGGGTGCCTAACCTGTCCCACCCCCACCCCCACCCACTGAAGTTGCTGAACTATGATGCCCATCAACCCTGACTATTGGCCATTCTGGCAAGCACTGATGGGAGCTGTACTTCAGTAACATCTGGGTGGCCACAGAGTAGCCATCCCTGATCCTGAAATTTTGCCAGAGGTTTTAGTGAAGAGACGTTGAAGGTTCACTTTGAGTGGAAAGATAATTGGCACAGAACTGAGAATTAAAAAAAAACACAAGTTGTCCAATATGAGTTATCCGGTATGATACTGAGGAAATTTGGATTTGATTTGTCCTGCAGTGTATGATTTGACTTCCTAGCTTGAGGCATCTGAAGCTATTACTTGTACAAGCATCTTTCTGCCATGCACCTGCTTTTGGCACTCAGGGGTCTGCACTGCACAGATTGATCTGAGATGGCGGTGAATGGATGACCCTGCCTCACAGATGCCTGGGTAGCTGCACTTGTAAAGTCTAGTAGGCATCTTTTATTCTGAACACAGGGCCTTTAGCTACAAGAAATTGCTAACAATACCATAGCAACAAAACAAGCATTACGATGAGAACTGTGGCAACAGCAGAAGCAGCCCCCTCCCCAGTTTAAAAATACCTGGGGATTCATAAGTGAAAATCCTAACAGTGTTCAGATGTTTAACTGAATGTGATGGAAGTAAGGTGGATCATTATAGCTTACAGCCTCTACACTTAGTACTGCTTCTTATGCACATTCAGTATAGTCTGAATATATACTGTATACACATAAACTCTGCCCTATTTGGATGTTCCTTAGAGTGGCTGGGGAAACCCAGCCAGATGGGCGGGGTATAAATAAATTATTATTATTATTATTAGTAGTAGTAGTAGTAGCAGCAGCAGCAGTAGTAGTAGTAGCAGCAGCAGTAGTACTAGTTGTCTCACAGTCCACACATCCATGCACACATCTTTAGCAGGCTCAGTGCAGGAAGAACTGGGGTAGGCCAGAACAGTTGACCATGTGGTTCTTCTGCAAGAATGTATGAAAGGGGACTTACGGTACTATCTTACTTGAGATCTTCCTGCTCAGTGGAAGAATGTCAGGTTGGATGGGGCAGGACCAATGTAACTGGTCTCAATGGATATAATTAATAAATGTCTGAAAAGGTTTTCCCCACCCCTGCTCAGTTGGAGAACTTGCTGTTTCAATTATTTTCTAAATGAAATCAGATGGACATCTGTGGAAAAACAGTTACATGGGGGGCAGGTCCATCAGTCAAGCAATCCACAGTCTCAAATCAATCCTTGGACCCCATTGATGTGATCATGCTTAATGTGACACTTTTTGTGTTGTTTGGTTCTTTGAAGCTGTGTGTTTATGGTTTCGAGATTGTTTTTAAGCCAATAGCTGGTGTGTGTGTGTGTGTGTGTGTGTTTGTGTGTGTGTGACTTGAGGGGAGACAGGCTTTCATCGAATTGTGATGAGCAAGGGAGAGGTCCAGTTCCTATTGGGACCACAGCAGAGGCAAAGGGTTAGTGCCCACTTTCTCTCCTGCCATGTACCTGATCCAGCTCACTTTTCTTCACATCAGGTATTGGTAAAGAATAAGTAGCTATGTGAGGTCAAACTATGGAGCAGGTATCATATCTACGTTGCCCTCTAACTTCCCAGCCTGGCTCAGCTTCTATAATTCATGTTTTTGGCTGTATTTTTTGAGATTCCCAGTATATGGGGACAAAACACATGTGTGTGTCCAGTTTTCTCCTTTTTAAGAAAAGAACTGGGGGGGGGGGAGGCAGTGGAATTCACTGCACTGTGGGGCTCTATTGATGTGACAAGCCAGCAAGTCAAAGAACTATCAGCCATATACACCTGCCCACCCCTGCACAAATATCCTAGCAGGTTTGCCCGATGACTGGTTTTTTGTATCTCTCATTGCTCTCAATTTACATTTTCCCACTTTACATGAAAGGAAAGGAAACACAAAGCAGCCACAGTCCACACTTGGATGGCACAGGGGGCATCTATGTCCCTTAAACAAGAATTATTATTCAAGCCATGACAAATCTGCATCCTGTTTGTTTACTTGACATGGATGCTCAACAGGGAACAGATTGCTGATGTGAAGGTTTTATGAAACACATTTCCTGAGGGCTGTGCCTTGGAACATTATTCTTGTTGGAGGAAAGTGAGTTACTTATCTGCCTGAGAGATGGCTGGATCTATAAAGCCAGGGGCAGAATTGCACAGGGGTGATATTATGCATTCAGAACAGCAAAAACAGGCTGTAAAAAGTGTGGGTGCCCCCACGCACGCGCGCACACACACACACACACACACACAAACATATTGTCTTCAAACAGGAAACCAGGTATGCCATTAGCCCCAAAACATGATCCACAACACCTCCAGTTTATACTTTTAATTAGATATATTAGATAATCTGAAAAGAACTCGGTGCTTACAAACTGTATTCATGGGCACGCTCTTCAGATGCTCTAATGAATGCACGAAGATTGGGGTGGGATCTGCTACTAAGACATTACACCTATATTCATTATTTCTTGACTGAATGACCAAAAATAGTTCACATATGCGTTTTAGTTCTGAGTTTGACACACTTTGTACCCACCCAAGAGGTACACAAGCACTTTTCCTCCTCTAGTGTGTCTCTTCCCACCCCCAAACCTGAGTAAGCACATTTTACTTGCAGCATATGGTAGGTGCAGGGGTAGGTGGCCTGGGTAATGGGTAACCAGTAATCATTTTACTCCTGCAATGGCATTAGAAGCTGCACAGCTTTTTCCCTTTAAACCTTCTTTGTGACTAAATATTGTAATGGAAACAATATGGTTATTGTTGCCAAATCCCCCCATGCAAGATAAATTTTAATTTATTACAATAAGGTCTGAAGCATGCAATTGTCTCCAGGAAATATCCCAAGCATAGTATTGTTCATTCCACCACCAAATCAGTGCTTTCATCAATACACACATAAGCTGGTGCCCATTGGAACTGGTCAGGTGAAAGCCAGGGAGACCAAAAATAGGTGAAGCCAAAGCTAATGGCAGGAAAAGCCAACTGTCCCCGTCCTCCTCCCTGTTGTGTTCTCCAAGGGCAACACTGAAACGAAAGCGGAGGAGGCCAACAGGCAGTGCCATCTCCTGAACTGGTTGTAAGCAATGAGGCAGGACGATGAGGCCTGACTGAGGGTAGACTGAGGTTAGTGGGCGAGTGATCCATTTGCCCTAATAAGACCAGCTTCCATTGCCTGTAAGATACAGGCTCACAGGGATTGCAGAGCCCAGTCATGAATGTGGTTAGTAGGTGGTGTAGTATCATGGACCAACCCCAGAAGCAGTGAGGTCAGAGCTGTGCAGCAGGAAAGTCGTCTGTGCAGGCCTCACCTTGCTTCTGCCCTGCCCCAATCCAGCACTTTCCAAGCGAGCTGTAGTGACACTGGTGTCAGGAGGGTGGCTTCACAGTTCTGCCCCACTATACCGGTCATTACTGAGTGGTGCTGTCAGATAATTCCTAATATCTGGTAAAAATCCAGAGTTTGAATCGGTTACCACCATCTTTAGTGTGTTGTCCTCAGCATTTTGCCAGTATATACAGTGAGCCTTCAGAAGCTCAACAACTAAGAGGGAGTCTTGGTAAGATATTTGAAACTGCCGTTTTGCACAGTATGGATACCAAATATTGTAGTCTCCGTGGGCAGGGGTCTTATTTTCTAAACTTCTTGGGTGATGGATGAAGATTTGTGGTCCTTACTGAGCTGTATATATAGTAAGCAGAGGATGAGAAATTTGAATAACACGTAAGCCTTATTGTGTACATCACCACCTGCTTAAGCTTCCAATCTTCTGAGGCTTATTTCACAAATATCACTGGCCTTCCACCAACCCATTGCCTGTCTTTCCATGCTGCATTCTCTTAAAGGTATATATACACATCATCTACCATTAAAATATCTTATTAAGAGAACAAGCTGGTGCTGTCATCCTTAGTATATCATATATACTGATAAAATCTCAATTCTCTAGCAGCTTGTCTTTGCATAACCAAAGCAGTGCCATCCATGTGCAAGAGAGAGGTATCAGGTACCTATTTTCTCCAATGTTGGGTTGAAATAAACGACAGACGAATGACAAGTGTCATATGGGAGGCATCTCCCGAGCATGTCTCGGGGAGTCCCTTTTATTGAATATTACAGCATTGCCACATATGTGCTTGTTGCTGATTGGTTAACACAAATACAATGCAAAGGTTGCATATAAGCATTAATCATCAATAGATTAAAGGTTGGGAAAGGGAACACAGAATTGGACAGGCATGAAAACCTCCTTATTAAACTATTACTAGTGATTGATATAGCAAGACTTAAAAGAACATAACTATCGCATTCCGTAGATGTGGTCAACCATGCATTAAGAACAGGTCAGGGTACAATGTTTCATGAACTCAATGTGAACTGAACATTCTAGGGTGAGGAAGGAATGCTTCAGCTTAGAACGGTTTGCCAGAGTCATGTGCAGAAGCAAAACTTCCCATCACTATTTCCTTATACTGGGTTGCCTAACCACTTTGGGAAACTTCCAACATATATTAAACCATAACAAAACATTAAACATTATAAAACTTTCCAGCCTTCAGATGTCTTCTAAAGGTTGCATAGTTACTTATCTCCTTGGCTGGGGGGGTTGCCTAATTTCATACCCTCCAACATTTCTCCAGTGGAAATAGAGACGTCCTCAGGAAAAGTGGGACATTCTGGGATCAAATCAGAAACTGGAATTGCTTCTGTAAATCAGGAACTGTCCCTGGAAAACAAGGACACCGAAGGTCTGGTGTTGCAGAAGTACAAAAAAAGTTAGGAAAAATCCCTCAGGGAAAACCCCAAAACAGTCCTGAGAATGCTCATTGGGTTTGGAATGCAGTTTATAACAACAACAACAACAACAACAACAACAACAACAACAACAACAACAACAACAACAACAACAACATTAATTAAAATAACAATAAAAAAATTATAAAGCATTGTTTGGAGGGAGCACTGAAGGGGAATGGAATAGGGTGCTGGAATCCTGAACTGAAGCACTCCACACCATACATTTTCCATTTAGAATAGCTCTTTTGTTCCAGTAAAATAACATTACTGAATTGTTGCAAATTTTGATAAGTGATTTAAAAATAGATTTGCTATAAAGTGCTGAATTATATTTACCTCTGACATGCAAAGACCCATTAACAAAAAGGTATCACTATGCAGTGATTTAACAAAATTGGTGCAAATTTTACACAACTATGTCCTAAGTGGTAAATAGTTACATAATCATAGTCATTTTAGCTAACTCATAGTAAGTTATGGAGTTCACTTCAGCTTAATTCATAATGGTAGAACTCATTATTTTTGTGCAGAAGGGCTCAAGGGTACTTATATTTCTGGGCCTAGGGAAGACCAGGAATCTTAGATTGGTTTTTTGTCTACTTCACACTGAATAGTGGGACAGAGTGTTAGATAAACTGCTGTGTTTTTTAAATAGGTTAATCTTCTGGATTTGGTCACTTTTGGCAGTTTAGGTGTGGGAAAAGAAATAGTTTGGTTTAGCCAGGTGATGGGTTGGCCCCAAGGTTCACTTCTTAAACTCAGAGGGTGAGATAGGGGCCTCCTTTTAGGCCAAACTCCCTCATCCATCGGGGGTTCTGTGGTCCTGGGGGTGGTGACAAGGTAAGGCCTCCCTTCTCACCTTCAGGGTGTGGCCTGGGCATTGGGGCAGGCTAGGAAAGCATGCCCTAATTCCTTAGGAAGGGCTATAGTTATACAGTGAAGTTAGTTCCACCACATGGTCATCCCCCTCTGTTGATTTTAATTTGAGGTTTAAATAAAAGTGGCCCAGTTCAACCCCAGCTTATGGGTCTGTCTCTTTATTTGCCTATCTGACGCAAATTGTATCATGTATGCAGGATATAATAGTTGCAGCAATGGACAGGAATAATATTGCAGAGAAACATGTGTATGTGTGATTATTATTATTATTATTATTTATATACCACCCTATACCTGGAGGTCTCAGGGTGTTTGAATGCACACACTTTAATCATTATGCTTAGAGCTCTGTGCAATGTTTTAGGAGCTTCACAGCTCTTTTACGCATTATAGAAATTAGTTGGTACCTGTCCGCATACAGAATACTCCCTCCCCCGTTTTTTGTTTAAAGCAGATGGCTTAGGCTTTTATTGTAGGACAGGGATTATCAGTATGTAAGTATGTGCCTGCAAAATTTCTGTAATTCAATTTTTGTTTCCTAACATGTTCTGATTTGCCTTCTGGTTAACTATGACATACCATCACTTCAATTAATCACTTTATATTAACCAATCATAATTTGCATTTTGTAATTTCAGCCATTTATTTTGAATAGTTGTTGATTTGCTCTGGTGAATTGCTCAACCATTTAACTTGATAAATATCCACAATAAGAAACCTGGCAGAATCAGGGATTTTATTTTCCTCTCTGACTTGGACCTGAATCGGAAAAGTTTGTGTATATTACAAAACTTTAACTTTGGTTAAATACACCCTGCATTTTAATTCATTCCAGAAACCTTTTTCTCTACTTTGTTACTTTTTTTGTTGTTGTTTGTTTGTTTGGGTTTTTTTGCCAGCCTGAATCCATTTTGGTTTATGATTGATAACATTGTTTAAATGAAAAATCACACCCTGGTTTCAGAGGAGTTAGACAAGTGACAGCTTTCCTAACACTCCCAAAATATTGCTAAGAAGCACCGTGTGTTTTGTCTTTATGTGCGAGAATCAACATAGCAGGCAGATCTCATATCTCCTTTTGCAATGCAAAAAAACACCATGAAGATGCAGTGATGCTTCTTGCTTTGACAGCCCACTAAATGAACAAGCCAGCTATAACAAACTGCTTCTTTGTACATGGAAATAGAACCTGTACTTCCATAGGCATTCACTGACCATTATAGTGCAGTTATTGCAGATAATGCTCTTCAAGTGTAATGTCTTATCACTGTTTTAACACCCTGACACACAATCACCCCATATTATCACTTCAGTCAAGCCATTAAGCAACTAAAGGTTTCCAGCAGCTGGATGCATGAGCAGTAAGTGAGGCAATCTTTCCTACAGTTAATCCAGGGAATGCCTCATTTTTTAATAATAATAATAATAATAATAATAATAATAATAATAATAATAATAAAACAACTCTCTTAAGACCCAGAGTATATTAGGTGATTTATTGCTGGTCAATATGATATAGCTCAAGAAAGAAGACAAATGTTCTAGCCTAGCAACAACCTATTCACATTTATTATGGACATCTTCAAATGAGCATTTTAGCACATGGCAGCCATGGAAAAAAGACTTCCTTGCAAAAAAAAAAAAAAAAGTAGCAACAAGATTCTTCCAATGGTGATTACTCAAGAATGTGTTTGCTGATACAGATGTATGGAACTAGTGCCAGATGTAGGAGATCTCCTCCCAGCTCTTTTAAAATATCTTGATGTGCTCTTTGGACCAAACTAATGGACCAGAGTAATGCCGGAAAAATGGAAACATGTTGAGGTTGAAAATAAGGTGAGGTAGCAAAATATCAGTTGACAGACTGGAGTCTCTGCTCATATGGGAAAAAAAAAACCAGGAAAGTTGCAGTGATGTTACTGAAATAAGAGCTTTAGCCTGATTTAACTATGCAGGTAGAAAAATGACCCTCTATAAAATTCAGGGTTTACAAAATCTCCAGAAACATTTCCTGTCCATCACATGAATTTTGCATGAAATCTTCCCCAAGAGTTCAGATGTCCATTTGCGCTAGTCACGCTCTATCTTTTTTAGCATTGCTTTTCTCCTCTGAGTTCTCCAGTCAGGGGGGAGGAAAACGTAATGCTAAATAGCAGACCCTAGTCCAAGTGTCCCTGTTTTCCAGGGGTATCCCTGATTTAGAGAAACCGTCCCAGTTTCTGATTTAATTCTGGGATGTTCCACTTTTCCTTAGGATGTCCCTATTTTCATTTGAGAAATGTTGGAGGGTATGGAGTTATCCGACCCCTGAGCTGTCTGAAGGCAACCCTGTATAGGGAACCTTTTTAATGTTTAATGCTTTATTATGTTTTTATATACAGTCAAACCTGTACTCACCACTGCCTCTCTTATGGTCATTCCAAGACGCAACTGCGGCAAACCCGGAAGTAACTGGCAGGTTTGCTGCCATTTGTGCATCCACAGAAGCAGGCAATCGGTGCCCACGCCTACACACAATGGCGCCTCTCCCAGCCACCCGTTTTGACCACTGGATGGACCTCTGAAATGGGTTATGGTTGCAAATAGAGGTTCCACTGTATGTTGGAAGTTGCCCAACATGGCTGGGACAACCTAGTGAGTCGTGTAGGGTAAAAATAGTAAAATTATCATTATGGAATGGGACATTCTTATTTTCATCGGAGAAATGTTGGAGGGTATGAAATAGTAACCACAGTGTGTGTGAGTGACGATTATCAGGATCATGGCAAATAAGAGACAGTTTCACCTTCTAATACCCTTTTGGTCCTAGCTAAAAACCCTCTTCTGAAGCTGCTATTTGCATTAAGTAGGGTTGCCATACGTCCGGAATTTCCTGGACATACCCAGAATACTGCAGTCAGAAGCAGTGTTTGGGCAGAAAATCGCTTTGGCCAATTTCCCTTCAAAATAGCCAAAAGGGATTCCTTCCAGTGCAAATACCAGCAGAGGAGTGATTTCATCAGTGTAACATATGCATTATCAGGTAAATATCTAGCAAGTGGTCCATTTAAGAAAAATGCTATGACCCCAGAGACTTAGCTCATGCATAGCTGAATCAGAGGTGTGGCCTAGCTGAATAAGTTTATTGCCACTCTGTGCAGGTTCCCAGGCCTCTTAATAAATAAAGTTTGTTAATCAGCTTGTAGTGAGTTTCTACATAAACAGCTGAAGACAACACACTCAAGACCCAGTAGGTGATGAAACTGTTAAATCTGCCCATCCCATCTGCTGTGATTGTGATAATTATCAGCTCCCCCCCAACAGCTTGTTGTTTGCATTGTTTAAAATGTGCATATTAAATGCAGAGAGATCCATTTATCAAAGCATGGCAGGAATGTATAAGACCTGCAGGAGGAATTCCATTTTGAAATGAGTTTCTCTCAACCCAGTCAAAGGAAAAGCCACCTGCCTTTTCAACTTTCCACCTTGTCCAACATGTTCTGCCATATTTCCAATATTATCAATTTCTCATTTCATTTACAGACCTTGGTTATTTTTATGAATGCTTATTTCACTCCCACCCACACTCTATTGTGAATTGCGAAGACTGGAAAAAAAAGTAAAAAAAGATTTTTCCCCCCTCATGGGTTTACTACTAGATTTAAAATACTGTTAAGAGCACATAATTATTATTGCCATGACACTGCTAATAAAAAAGCAACCATCTCCCGGATAAATATATTTAATGGATCTGAGAAAGGAATTCTGATTTTGTAACTGGCTGTATTTATAGCATCCTTTGTGCTTTTGAGTATACACAGTTAACAGCATCTTCTTGGTTTCCAGTCAGCCAGTTTGCAATCCTAAATTGCTTATGCAGGTGTGCATTCAATTGAAATCAATGGGACTTTGTTCCAAACAAGTTGCAATGATACAGCGACTCTGGTAAGTACACTGTTGCTCGTTAGTGGAACTAACTTCCCCATTTTTCTCCATGAGTTGGGGAAGACATTATTCATTTATTTATTGTTTGCCTGTTCGGCAACTAATAAAAACATCCTGCGTACAATGGGAAATGAAAAGTATAGAGCAGACCCAATGCACAAAGAGTTCCAAATATGCATCACATCCTTGAGGGACTGGAAGCATGACCAAGATCAGGGTGACCTCCAAAGGGTGTAGACTCCAATTCCATAGCCACTGTGGTCAGCGGCTCCAAATCATGATGAGAACTGTAGTCATCTGTAGGGCACTGTGATGACTATCCCTTGTTTAGGGGTTTATCTCACTGTGCCAAAATATTGCCTGCCCCATTAATGTTCAGTTTTTAAATGGAGAATCTGTTGCATTGAGGGCTGTCATGACACTTCAAAGAATGCCTTGAAATCCTTGGCTGCCAGGAGGTTGTGTACCCAATGGCTATACAGGAGACAAACGGCATTTCTGTTGCTCCTCAACCTGCTGCCATCATATAAATTGAAACAGACAGAATTACCATTGATACAAATTAAAAACAAATAAAAAGGGTACACAGAACTGATTCCTTGAGTTCAAACTCCATTACCAACTGATTTACTGTGCAGTGACCTGTGATTGTTTGCACTGAGAAAGTGCTGCGTGCGGATCCTATCAGCCTCGTGGCTACGTCTCACACCAGTCAATAAGCTATTTAACTTAATGGGAAATGGTATTGACGGGACTTGGAATCAGCTTAAAAGGGGTGGGGGAGAGAAAGTAAGATGCAGCTGCAAAAAGCAGATAAAGTCCTCAACTTGGGGGGAGAGAGGATTTCTCATTGGATATTTCCCTTTTGTTATCTCATTAATTAAAGTCCAGAGAAGCTCTTGCTAGGTTTGGGAGAGTCAAAGCATTTAGGAGAGGTGCACAATGGATGATTATTCTAGAGCAGTTGTAAAGAATCATGGATTAAACAGTGAAGCAATAATGCAAAGTACAGTGTTTTCCCTTTTCAGTGATTTCGTCCATAACGCTTCATAAGAAGAACAATGTCACATCAATCAATCACTTCAATCATGCTTGAAAGGGCTAATTTTCTCCTTTCAAACTCCATACAGACTGAGGCCTGGTTTTACACAACAGGGAATCTCATTTGTAACCCTTGGGTCAGAAGCTCAATTATAAGAGCCAGGTATACAGTCTAAGGCAGGCATCCCCAACCTGTGGCCCTCCAGGTGTTTTGACCTACAGCTCCCATGATCAGGACCAGTGGTCAGAGATGATGGGAATTGTAGGGCTGAAGGTTAGGGATGCCTGGTCTAAGGCATGGGTAGGCAAACTAAGGCCCGGGGGCTGGATCCGGCCCAATTGCCTTCTAAATCTGGCATGCGGACAGTCTGGGAATCAGCGTGTTTTTACATGAGTAGAATGTGTCCTTTTATTTAAAATGCATCTCTGGGTTATTTGTGGGGCATAGGAATTCGTTCATTTCCCCCCCTTCAAAATATAGACTGGCCCCCCACAAGGTCTGAGGGACAGTGGACCGCCCCCCTGCTGAAAAAGTTTGCTAACCCCTGGTCTAAGGACTGCCTTCTTTTCAGAATCTGTGATTAGCCCGGCAGGCCCTGTTCCTGCTGATACCACTGGGGGCTGCCCAGTTGGCAGTAAGCCATGATAGAGCCTTCTGGGTAGTGGTTACCTTGTTTGTGGAATGTTTTTCCTTAGTGAGCGGTATCACTCTCCCTCACTATTAACTTTTATGCTTAATTTAAGAACATTCCTGTTCACTGATGGCTGAAATCCTGCCCCTGGTAACCTTGAAATTACTAGTTTGAGAGGAGGTGATTGTTTTTCAGAGTTTGAAATTTTTTTGAGATATTTTGATTCAGTATTGGCACATTTCCCAACCTGGGCTTTCTTTTTTCTTTTTCTTTTTTTTAGGAAGGGCAGGATATAAATTTTAATAAATATTTAACATGTAATGGTGGCCCCTCATTGGACCAAATTAAAAAAGCAAAGATAAGCTAGATGGATAGCTATAGACATCCAAGTGCCCAATTGGTCCCCACAAAATTTTAAAATTAATGTCATGTGTTTTGTAATCTATTCAAAGAGAAACAGGAAATAGTAACCCAATATTCAGATTTGACTGTTTGACAAACAGAATGGTATGCAATATGGGTTAATCAATATCTAGCAACATGAGTCCAAGCATGATTTTCTCAAAGCATAAGGGCATTCCAGTAATATACAAGGTTGTAATAATAGGGCCAGAACAATCAACCATCTCATCCTGGAATAGCTGAAGTAAGACTATAAAGATTATAGAAATAAATTCTAACCGTAACACATTAGTCAGTGAACATTCCTGCCATTTCCTGAATAATTGAGATAAACATGCAAATGAATAGCTCTGCTCATTAGGTGGCCTAGCATCCAATTCTGCATGCATTCTTGCTTTTATATCATAAGATGGCTATACTGATGTGAGGGACTCACAATGAATCACTTGGCCAGCAGTTATCCTATGATATAAGAGATGGGCCTGTTGATAAGGAATTCTATGTGGGAAAGAAAGCTATAGAGCTGCAATTAGGCCATAAAATTCTAGAAAAGCCCAACTAATTCCTTTTTATTTTAGTTTGGTTTTGCTAAAGCCTAAAACCATTTGAACAGTTGAAATTTGTGTAGGATGCATTTAAGAGTATTTCTTGGTTTACATAATAAATTCTACAACCAAATCTTATGCCATTTCCATCTAGTTCGATGAAGTTTCAGTCTCTAACTTTTCATTCTGGCCACATGTGGTTTTCACTTTGCCTTATCGGATACCTGCCAGTATATTTCAGAAGCAGAATTAATACTTGCTTCCCTTGTGCTTGGTCATGCAGACACGTGTCGTTAAGTGGGAAGGTAGTATGGCAGGGATGGGCAATTTATGAAAGTACTCAAGCTTACCAGAAGGGCTTGCTGGGTGGGGCAGAGCCACCACACAAGCATCCTGGCAGGTGATTTGCAGCAAGGAGATTGGTGAGGTGCAAACTCACCATTGGAGCTAATATGGTACACCTGTTTGCACTGCACTGACCTTCACACCTCCTTGCCTTCTCCCTCCCGGTAAGCAACAGCAACCTACCAGTTGGGAAACTAGCATAGTGGGTGGTCAAGGAGAAGAAGACATGCAGAGTAAAAACAGCCACAAATTGCCAGGCAAATGAACTTTATATGAAGCAACAACAACAACAAAAATGGACCCTGATATAGATATTTCTGATCTAATGAAATCATCACCATCCAATGTTCTTTTTATCTCTGCTATTTTAAAATTGGTCTGTGGTGTTTGTGTCCCTGCCTCTATCTATTTCTGAGTTTTGTTTAGTGTCATACCTGCTGTGTTTAGATAACCCTCTCTCTGGATCTGCAAAGTTGCCTCTTGCTCAGTGTGTGGCTTGAACCTGGCAGGTTACTCCCCCAAAGTAAATGGCAGGGAGCTTGGCAAGCATCAAGCAACAAGGTCTCAGAGCATTTTAAATCCCTGAGGGCATGAATGAACAACCCAGAGACGCTCTTGCTTCAATTTCTATGGCAACAGCATGAGTTTGAGATGAAAGTTGCATTCAGAATGTCACATGCATCTCAAAAATGTAAGGGGAGAGAAAAAAAATCCTAGCGCTCTGTGGAGATTTTTTAATTAGGTGGCGCAGCAGTGTGGCTCTGTCAAGTTGTTAATACATGTTTTTTTAAAAAATGATGGAGAGCTACATGGCTAAAAGGTGACTAAATGAAAAATGAAAAGGTGTAGCAGCATCACTATTAGAATAACAGGTAGCAAGCTGGGTTAGCTGCCATGATGTGCTTGTTTGCTGTTCTTTAGTCTTGCCCACATTGCTGCCTTGAACCACTATGATGCACAGGCCACCATTTGGTAGAAAATCACCATAACAGACAACGAAGAAATGTTGCTGTAAGACAGTTTGTTCATAATTCCCTTCCACCCACAACGCCTTCCATCAGACTACTCATGGGTGAGGGGAGGTCAGCAAGTTATTTTTGACAAGCCATACATATTTGTGGAATTCACATGCAAATCCCTGAACTCAGGCTCAGCAAATTCTGAGGTTGTTTTTGCATGTTGGATTTATGTTGGATTTATTTCAGGCATCAAAAAATGGCACATGTTCAATAGCAAGAATATTAGAAAAGGTGTTTGACCAGGAAGAGACAGAGCTCTGATTTCACCATCAGTCTGCTCAGTGGGTAGCCACATATTGTGCAGAATGATTCCTTTCAGATAAGTACACCCTATTCTCTCTCATCAATCAGCAGGAGACCAGGAAGTGAGTGCTTCTGTAGAGGGTCCTAGCCAGTGAGGCACGCCCTTGTCCAGGATATATGCTGGTTTTCCTTCCCTCCCCTAGCCAATAATAAGCCAGCAATCTGTGGTTGGTCACTGAGGCCATGCTCAGGCATGCTGGTCTTGCCAACTCATTCCCCAAACATGTCGAATGGGAAAGGTCTGCTTCTTCATTGGGGGTAGTTCGCCTTCTATATGAGTGAATGTCAGTAACTCTCCCTGTACACTTTCCCCACACAGGGGCAACATATATAGGACCCCAGGAAGTGAGGCTTCTATACATATCCCTGCCATTTCCCCTGCTTTTAAATATCCTGTGTTGAGACTAACACTTGAACACGGCCTGTGTATGCTCATTCCTTAGCGGGCTGTTTGGAGTTTTCTCCTCCTCACGTTAAGGTGGATTTGCTTTCTTTTGCATTTCTGTAAATCTTAGAATTCCCCCAAGTCTGCTAATACTGACCTCTTGGGCATGGATGGTGCTGCTTGAGATCCACCCTCAGAGAAATGAGGTTGCTGTTAGGACTGAGGATAAAGGATTCATCATTCTTTCATTGTTTCATTACACTTTTCCATCCAAAGGGAAGCCTAAAGCTACTACCGTTATACAAAAACAAGCACAATAGCAAAAATCAAACAATATGAAATAGTATCTGACAATTCAATTAATAAACAATACAGAAAAGCCATAAAACGATCAACAAGCAAGGGGATAATCAGATCACAAACATGTTTTAATACACACAATTCTACTAGAGCAGATAATAATATGAAACAATTCAGATGTAATGGCAAAGGCAACAAAGCCAGCAGACTCCAAGTCAGGATTTCTTTCTCCAAGAGAACACTGTTTTACCACAGGAAGGTCAGACTTCTGTTTCTCCTAAAGTTTGGTGGATTTTATTTCTTGCCACTGTCACATGCTGAGTGCAAGGTAGGGACCAATGGTGGACGAACTTCCCAGAAGGAGCACAACATGTTCCTCACCAGAGATACTGTTCCTCCCCTAACACCTCACACACCCTACATATCATAGAATCCATTTGCTAGGGTTTACCGGCAAACCTGAAACTGGAGGATGTAGTTCCTCCATCTTGCTTTGGATTGTAGTTGGTGGGAGCTTATTTGTGGGTGGGGTTGGAAATCAGGAAGCGATGGCAGATGTGATGTGCAGACACATGTGGTGCTGATGCATGGTGTGGAAACCAGCCAAGACCTAAAAGTCACCTCCACCCTCCCTCTCAGCCTCTTCAGTTCTGGCTGGCATCCAGTCTGCTCTCTCTTGACTCATTTGACAGTTGCTGTGGCGAGTTTGAGTAGGACCTCCCCCCACCACACACAAACTGGCAAGCCATGTCTCATTTGCCCCCACTGGCAAGCTGCCATGAGGTATCTTTAGTGTGGCTGCTGTGCATGAAACAGCAGCTCAGCAAAGGATTAGAGCAGAAGCCATATTGCAGTGTGGGTGACACCAAAGCCAGGGGAGGGAACAGATTCCACACACACCCCTGCAATGGGACAAGACTTTCCAAACATACCAACTAAGTTAATAGATGTTGTGATCACTTCTATCCCATGGCAA
Source organism: Podarcis filfolensis (assembly GCF_964270895.1). NCBI lineage: Eukaryota > Metazoa > Chordata > Lepidosauria > Squamata > Lacertidae > Podarcis > Podarcis filfolensis. The sequence goes on from NC_139609.1 coordinate 62,015,474, forward strand.
ACAACCATGGGTCACAAAACCATAAACCAGAGGCTAATGGATTTTCAACAACATGCTTCAGCCCTCTGCACATTTTTTAATTTGCTTTTAATTTGTATTGATCTTCTCTGTTCTGTTTCGGTCTCACCAGTGTCAGCAGGTTAGAAATTGCTTTGAAGAGAGTTGATGTCTACGAAATAGCAGAGAAATGAAAAGCAAACACGCTCCCATGTGTGCACACACTTTTTGAAAAATGATTAGGGGAGACTGGCAGGAGTTCTTCTAGCAGATCATACTAATTAAGGCTACCAATGTCAGGAGCCTTTGCTATGACTTGCATTTAAGAAATCATGTTGTACAGAATTCAGATTCACATTGGCGTGTGTAAATGATGTGTTTGCCTCTGTGTCTGATCCACAGAGGGTTCATCCTATAAATTTTCTTGGTCTGATTTCCAGAACTCTTTAAATAGAAATATTTATCTGGAGTGGGTTCAGACAGTTTGCTCATAGATATCTATCCAAGAAACCCACCTCATCTCCCAATACGGACTACCAGCAAAGTTTAAGTCCCTACAGTCCTATCGTTTAAAAAGAAATAAAGACAACACATCTGAAAGCAAGCAAGCAAACAAATAGATATAGTTACGAAACTGAAGCTCTAGCATGAGAACACAAGGTCAAAGCAACTGTTGGGAATAACATGTACAACGCCTGCAGAAGTCAGAGAATGAGGTAAAGAGATTGGGCAAAAAAGAAGTTAAATTATAGCGTGGGAGAAAAGAAGATTCTGAATAGGCTCTGCCTGGAAGAGTAATCCTTGCCTCCTTTTGTTCATGATGGCTTTGCTGCTATATCATACTTTAAAGTAAATAGTCTCTTAGTGCTGGCAGATGTGCCTCAAGGCTGGTGCCTTCTAACTGCAGCACAAAGGCAGGCCAAATTTTCTCCATACCTTCCTTCCTAGCTGTTTAATTCTCTTGTTCTCTGGTGTTTGGTTTGGCAGCACAATTCTCTACTCCTGTTCAATAAAGAATGGCCAGTTCCTTGTCATTCAGATTTTATGAGTCTTAAAATCTGCTACTATGTCAGGAACAAACCAACATCTACCACTTCTAAGCTTTCCATGTACAGTGGTACCTCTTGTTAAGAACTTAATTCGTTCCGGAGGTCCTTCTTAACCTGAAACTGTTCTTAACCTGAAGCATCAATTTAGCTAATGGGGCCTCCCGCTGCCGCTGCACCGCCGGAGCACAATTTCTGTTCTCATCCTGAAGCAAAGTTCTTAACCCGAGGTAATATTTCTGAGTTAGCGGAGTCTGTAACCTGAAGCGTCAGTAACTTGAAGCGTCTGTAACCCGAGTGTCCACTGTACCTGAATATTTTCAGTGGAATTCTCCAACAGGCTGAAATTCTCTAGAAGTTCATGAGATTTTAAAAAATGCTCAGAAAGTTCCACAGAAAATAATGTTGGCCCACTCTAGCTCCATTATGAGAGCCAGTGTGGTGTAGTGGTTAAGAGCGGTAGTCTCATAATTTGGGGAACCGGGTTCGCGTCTCCGCTCCTCCACATGCAGCTGCTGGGTGACCTTGGGCCAGTCACACTTCAAAGAAGTCTCTCAGCCCCACTCACCTCACAGAGTGTTTGTTGTGGGGGAGGAAGGGAAAGGAGAATGTTAGCCGCTTTGAGACTCCTTAAAGGGAGTGAAAGGCGGGGTATCAAATCCAAACTCTTCATTATAGTGTGTGGATATGAAATGTTCTAAACATGAATTGTCCTACCAACACTTCAGTAGTTGGCAATATCTCTAAGATCTAAAGCTGTTTTCACATATGGGCCTTAAATTTGTTTTTGCATTTCATACATTGGCATCTTAAATGTTAAAATCTACATTGGTTAGAAGGTACTTGGCATTTAAAAGATGTCTCTGTTTAGTGTTCTGCCCTGAATTAGCAAAGTTCAGACATGCAAAGTAATAATGTGAGATGAAGTTTGCTCTCAGTCTGCACACCTACTAGGGAGTAAGTCCCATTAAAATTAGTGGTATTTTGTTGTTGTTGTTTAGTCATTTAGTCGTGTCCGACTCTTCATGACCCCATGGAGCAGAGCACGCCAGGCACTCCTGTCTTCCACTGCCTCCCACAGTTTGGTCAAACTCATGCTGGTAGCTTCGAGAACACTATCCAACCATCTCATCCTCTGTTGTCCCCTTCTCCTTGTGCCCTCCATCTTTCCCAACATCAGGGTCTTTTCCAGGGAGTCTTCTCTTCTCATGAGGTGGCCAAAGTATTGGAGTCTCAGCTTCAGGATCTGTCCTTCCAGTGAGCACTCAGAGCTGATTTCCGTAAGAATGGATAGGTTTGATCTTCTTGCAGTCCATGGGACTCTCAAGAGTCTCCTCCAGCACCATCATTCAAAAGCATCAATTCTTCGGCGATCAGCCTTCTTTATGGTCCAGCTCTCCCTTCCATACATCACTACTGGGAAAACCATAGCTTTAACTATACAGACCTTTGTTGGCAAGGTGATGTCTCTGCTTTTTAAGATGCTGTCTAGGTTTGTCATTGCTTTTCTCCCAAGAAGCAGACGTCTTTTAATTTCGTGGTTGCTGTCACCATCTGCAGTGATCATGGAGCCCAAGAAAGTAAAATCTCTCACTGCCTCCATTTCTTCCCCTTCTATTTGCCAGGAGGTGATGGGACCAGTGGCCATGATCTTCGTTTTTTTGATGTTGAGCTTCAAACCATATTTTGTGCTCTCCTCTTTCACCCTCATTAAAAGGTTCTTTAATTCCTCCTCACTTTCTACCATCAAGGTTGTGTCATCTGCATATCTGAGGTTGTTGATATTTCTTCTGGCAATCTTAATTCTGACTAGGGATTCATCCAGCCCAGCCTTTTGCATGATGAATTCTGCATATAAGTTAAATAAGCAGGGAGACAGTATACAGCCTTGTCGTACTCCTTTCCCAATTTTGAACCAATCAGTTGTTCCATATCCAGTTCTAACTGTAGCTTCTTGTCCCACATAGAGATTTCTCAGGAGACAGATGAGGTGATCAGGCACTCCCATTTCTTTAAGAACTTGCCATAGTTTGCTGTGGTATTTACCTCAAAATAAACACAGATAGGGTTGCAAAGTCCCATGTTTGAAAAAGCTTTTTATTTATAACCATACTTGTACAGGATATAGAACAAGCTTATGTATAACATGAAAACCAGTAGTTCTGGCACATTAGCAAACCAGAGCAGTTCTCTCAGCAAAGGGATAACATGTTTCCAGTAGTCTGCATGTTTTAAAATACTGGACAGGGATTGTAATGCCAGAAACAACATTTCATATTACATACGCACAATAAAATAATAATAAATAAAATAAAAACAGCAACCCTATTTAAATTCCAAACAAGAATTCAAAAGTGAATTACCATATTTTTTGCTCTATAAGACTCACTTTTTCCCTCCTAAAAAGTAAGGGGAAATGTGTGTGCATCTTATGGAGCGAATGCAGGCTGCACAGCTATCACAGAAGCCAAAACAGCAAGAGGGATTGCTGCTTTCACTGTGCAGCGATCCCTCTTGCTGTTCTGGCTTCTGAGATTCAGAATATTTTTTTTCTTGTTTTCCTCCTCCAAAAACTAGGTGCGTCTTGTGGTCTGGTGCGTCTTATAGAGCGAAAAATACGGTATATTAGGCACACCAAGACATTAGCATCACATGTGAGCAGCTTCCCATCACAACTAGAACAGACCAATTTTGATTCCATGTCTTGAAGGTAAAAAAGGACTTTTATCCTATTACCTGTTCTCTGAGCCTTTCAAAGATTCCCACCTCAATTTCCCCAAGCTTGCTTTTATCACATACTAATAGTACATTCATAAGCAATTTGCTCCAGGCAATTAGATTTCTCAATGCAAACTACTATAGATTTGCTTTTTATATTTTTCTTTTTACTTGAGCTGTTATTATTTATTAATGAGAATCCAGGTTAACACACACCTTCACCCAATTTTTATTGCTCTTTAGGCAGAAGAGCTAAACTTTTCCCTGAACTCCACTGACATCAATCTGAAATACATCTATCAACTTTGCCAGATGCAATGCAAATACAAATACTGCTCCCTTTCTAAATTGTAACTTTTTTATGGCGTGTCTCATCCCCTTTAATCGCCTAAACACACATTTCCATACCAATAGATTTAGAGCTGAGTTGTCAGAAGATGCTGTTCTCCATTGTATTCTACCAGATGCTTTTTACAGATAGCTAGTCTTTCTGCACAAACCAGTTAAATTTTTAAAATGGCTCTTTTCTTTCCGCACCGCACATGCACATTTACCTCTACTCTATTAAAGTGCCAGGAAATGACATTCCATGCTGAGGAAGTTATTCTCCCTCAGTGGCTTTCCTTAGTGAATTTACTCAATAAGTCAAGACGAAGCTTTTCTCTCCGTGTGAGTGTTTGTATCCCTTTAAAATGAATGTAATGTTGCAGACAGCCCTGGAGACCAAGATGCTTTATTAATCCAGAGAAGAAATACAGCAAGGGCACAGGAAAGGCCAGCCCTTCCCTCAATTTGCTCTGTTTCATTCAGCAAATTCACTTATTTTCTCATCTCCTGTTTCTGTTCCACAAAATAACCAATATTCTGCTCTGTATGCTTTCCTTCCATGTTGTGCAGTAAGCTTTACTGGAGGGACTGCATGGTTCAAGGAGATTTCTAATGCCAAGCTAGATCTTTTCACACACAGGATAAAAGTTCAAATCTTCACCACATTCAAGTGGGGGGTGGAATGTTAGTGAAATATTCAGCAATTCATAATTAACCTGCAATATAATGAAAGTTGTAATGGACTTTGTGGAGAGGAGAGCCTTATAAGCCATCTTCACATATTTCACAGAAGAGTGGGAATTTTAACCCCACTCATTTAGAAGGAAGCTCAAAAAGCTGATAGGAATTATTTCCAAGAAAATGAATTTATGATAGAGATGTGACTTGTAATACCCACTAAATTGGATGTTTGTGTGTTAAGCGTTGGGTTGTCTTTTGAGGATGTTCTTAAGCAATGATTTCAAAGTATGCCTTGTTACCCATGAGGAATAATGAAAAGGAGCAGAATATTACACTTAGGTAAAAACTAAAAAGGGCTTTTCTTTTTTGCAAAGAAATTTATATAAAGAAGTAACAATTAATATGCATCTCATTGGTTAGCAGAATGTACAAAGGCTTAAAGAGTAAATATTATTTCAACATATCTAAAGATCAGAGGCCAAAGAGAAATCACCTCCAGTGCTGAAACATAGTGTGCTGTGTCCTTTAGATACCTTTCGCTTTCAAAAATGTTGATGTCTGAGTGGGGCAGAACCTGGTGGGCTGGAAGGAGCACTACTTAGCACAGAAATATATTTGTGTGCTGTTGCTCCTGTGGCTGGTGTTGGCAAATACAGTGGGCTTAGCCTAGGCTTACGTTTTCATGCTGGCTGAAGGAGCAATGATGGTAGGTACCAAAGCGATTCTCAAGCTGCATCTACTGCCAAGTCACCACATTCCTCTGCTTCCACTCATCCTTTATCGCCTCACCTTACTAGGCTCAACAGAGCCTACAGAAAGTGCCTAGAGAGGAAACATGAACTGCACAGCAAGCATTTAGGTTTGTGCAATTAAAATGAATTGACGTTCTCCATCACCACCAATCCACTTCTTTATTTTTTTTAAAGGGCATTTTGCAGTTAGGAAAGTAATGGGGGAAAGAGCGAAATAAATGACTGATTAATGGGGGTGCCATTTCTAGGGTGCACATTAAAAAGTACATGACCTCCACTGATTATGGGCAACTGCACTGCTATTTGTATTTGGAAGATAAACCTCAGTATACTTTAATTCAGGCTACAGCATATCTAAACCTGGGCAAGTAAGATCTTGGGCAGAGTAGAGCCTGTTACATCTGTAACAGGTCCAGTGCCTGCTAGACAAATACACACACACTTGGAAAACTAATTTTTTAAATTTGTTACCCCTCAGTTTCATTTTATCCCTTCTATAATTTATTGCTGTCACATACAATGCTTTATCTGTGTAACATTTTCTTTTATATCTGTCTTGTGCTTCCTTAAGTGAAGGCTCTAGGAACTGAGGCCAAGAACTCACATTTATGACAGGACTGGGGTGGATAGGATCCAGCCGTATGACAGTTTCTGAATTTCAGTTCTGCCAGCTTTGCAGACCTGGAATACAACAGAGACACCATGAACGCATTGCTGATTTTATTAACCAGTGCATAAGATTTTTACATTTCTACTCTTTGCATAGAGATTCAGGATTGATTTAATGCAGAAAGCCCTAATTTTCTTCTGCTGGGAAGCGTTTGTTTGCCTTCTGTCTACATAAGCTTACACATGAGCTGCATTTAAAGGTTATGCATGTGCTTCATTCAATCTGTCCAACTAAGATGAAAATGTGTACTGTCCTGATAACCCTTCTGAAATGGCTTTATTGGCTAGTACATCCTAGTTGAAAGACTTATTAATCACCAACATAGAGGATGAACTTTTATCAGCACAAGCATCTAGAATACTTTTCCTTATCGCTCCTGTCCTGAACAGGGGATAACAATCTTGGGTCCTGGTAAATTAATTAGAAACTCTGATATGTAATTAAAAAATAAATAAACAGGGAAACTGTGGGACAGTTTTATTGATGGCAAAGCTGAAAGATCACTGGAAACAACCCACCGCTTCCCCTTTGTTGACTACAGCTTGAGGAATAAAGAGTCACTGACATTTAGCTGCCCAGTGATAAACCTTCTGGATGTGACATGAACCACACATGCACAGCACCATACATTGGAGATAGGAGAAAGCAATCTAAATTGCACAAAGAATAAAGGGGCAAACTCAGTTGAAATGATTCTGTAGGCCAGGGACAGGGAAGTTTTGGGCTACAAGTCCCATCACCCCTGACCATTGGCCATGCTGACTGGGACGGATGGGAGTTGGGATCCAGCAGCATCGGGAGGGTCAAAGCTTCCTCAGAAGGCAGAAATTAATAGATGGTTAAGAGTCTGGAAACATGTGTTCATTTTCTTTCTCCTAGACTTTGAGACTGTTGGGTTTCTCACACAACCTGCAATAAAAAGGCAAGACGCAAATATGGGGTAACCAATGGCCATGACTCTTTAACTGTAACAAGCATACAACTACAATAAGAACCTGAATAACTATGTGTGCAGAGGTTAAAGCAGGGGTAGCCTTGCTGCACCCTCTTCAACTGTATGTTATGGAGACTAGCTTGCCCTGTATATTGGTTGTAGATGTCCCCATTTGGACCTGGTCATCCACCACTTGCTTGAGAGAAGCCCTCCCAACTCCCCAGACCCCTTGTTTCTGGGTGTGAGGTTCAATGGGCTTTCACAGGGGGTCCTTTACCGACCCCAGGGATCATTTATGCCAAGTCTTGGGTTTGCCCTTTCATCATAGTTTCTCAGAGTGCTCACCAAATTCTTTGCTTTCTCATTCATAGTTCATAGAGTTTGCATACACCCAAGTAATCTTTTACTTAGGAGCTTTTACATATATCTACTTCGAGCATCTATAATTAATTCTTTTGGCAGTAGGTATACAGATTTAGGACAGAAGGGTTAACTCAATAGTTTTCTGGGTCCGTTGTCAACTAAACCTTTGTCAAAGGGTGAATCTCCTAGTGGGTGAAAAGCCTTTTTATTTTGAATTTGAGAGGCCTACAACAAAGCAAAAGTGTCCCAGTTTTCCCTAATATGATAAAGGCCCTACCTAGTTAGGATGACTTTTACAGAGTACACTTAAACACAATCAGAACAGTAATAGTTCTTCCTTATTTTCATCCTTTTTATTATAAAACATATATTCCTTTTCATTTAATAAAACAGGGTAGATTAGAAAGGTCAAAAGTAAGGAAGTATGAATAAAACTCTGCAGTTCATAAAAATATAATCAATTCATTTATTCAGGATAACAGTTTTGCTTTTCACAGAAGTGGATGAAATTTGCAGGCATACCAAGCCTTTCAGAGTAGATAAAGCTAGACAATCTACAGGCAAATGGATCTAGGGGCTTTGGGGACTGGGCACCTTTAAAAATTGATTTTTTTAAAGAAGAAAATTAAAAAGCAACACATTTCTAACTTTTTACTTTGGGGCAGAAATGAATGGACAGGTAGAGCAACTCCGGGGACATGAATCTTGCCAAATTTCAGCAAGATAGCTGCAGTGATTTCCCCACAAAGGCTCTAGTATAGCTTTTTTGTGGTTAAAAAAAGGGAATTATTTTGTATCATGTAATGTTCTGTGAGCAATTGGTCTGAAAATTGTATGCATGAGATAGCTGTCCCTGGATAATAAATCTGACAAATTGCAAATAAATAGGTCCAGGAGCTTTTGCTCTAGGCATCTTTAAAGTTGATTTGGGGATGGAAAGAACAAAAAAGCTTTTCATTTTCTGAGCAAAATCATTCCCTCTTATTACAAGCTTGACCTCTCAGTCACAATGAAGTTCTCCTTCTGCTTTATCACCATGTTGGTGCTAGATCATGTCCTCCCTAAAAGAGGGCATGTGTTGCGGTTAGACCTGGAGACTGACACACTGTGTTGTGGGTGGGTTGGATTGGTTAGCCACAACACCCGATTGGTAGGTCCCTCAATGTTGGGTTCAATCTGGCCAATGGGGTGCAGCCTAAACTGATTGAGAGACCTATATATACCCATGCACATGACCCAGAGCTTTCTCTTTCGGCTCGGGCATTCAGAACACCCGCTCACCTCTCCCTACTTTTAGGGCTTTGTGCAATTGACCTTGCTACGCCATTGTGTGCCGTCTGTCATTGGGACAGGGGCACAGCAGGAATTTCCCCACTTGGCTGATTGGCTGTTGCCATTTGGGTTTCGCCTGCCGTGTAGCAAATCGTCACAACTTGTAAGGTTGTGGATAGGCGCTGGTTCAGGTGATAGGGATGGGAGAGCGGTCTTGCCATCCCTATGTGAAGGGTATTCCGTTAAAGGAATCCAGGGACTCAACTGGTTTGGTCAACCCCTGAGAGGGGGTTGTGCCCATGCCTGAGTCCAGGGGAGCATCTGGGTGGTGAACATAGTCTGTTCCCAGCTTTTCGCCTACCCAGGTGTTCACCCTTGGCTGACCTATGCTGGTGCCAAGAACGGACCTCCTGAACGAATTAAGTTCTTAACCCAAGGTACCACTGTACTAATCTTCATACATGGTTTATAAAATGCAAAACAGCAATCTTAACTAAAATTATTAAGCAACCTATTTCAAAACATCTTAATTCTGATGGCCACAACCACTCTGATCTGGATAGTCCTTGTAGAGCAACTGTCCAGTGATGCTAGAAGAAGAAGATAATAGAAGAAAGAGAACTTCTGAATTTATAGACTCTCAAGAACCTAGAACCAGGGCTTTTTTTCAGCTGGAACTCACTTTTTTGTTGCGTTCCGGCACCTCTTTTTCTAGAAAAAAAGCCCTGCCTAGCACTCATATAAAATCTTATTTTTCTTAGAAAATGAAACAAGTCTTTTGCACATACTACATTCCTTAAAATTATTCCATCCTGAGTGTTCTCAATATTGTCATCTTGGCTCTCAGTTTCCCAGCTGTGTTGCTGAGTAAGGCAGAAGCTGACATATTTAACTAAGCAGTTGCAGATATAACTCTGTTTTGTTATTCACTTATTTTTCATCTAGAGTTACTTAGAGTGTAATCCTATGCATATCTGCTCAAAATGGAGTCCTATTAAGTTCAGTGAGAATTACTCTCAGATAGGCAAGTATAGGATTTGACAATATCTGTCTAGGATACAGAGCCTACTTGTTTGCAGTGCTGTTCATTGTGTGTCTCTTTGCATAATGAGTAAAGAAAGTATTTTTGGGGGGAAATGTTGAGGTGGAGAGACTTCAGAGATTTTCACCTCCGAACCTAGAGTGAAGAGATAGAGTTCTGTCACCATGGTAACTGGGTAACAGGTGTCTCCTGAGCTGAAACTGTCATTCACAGTAAATTGGGCTGAATCATCTGTCTTGGTTTAGTGACATGGATAAGACATAGCTAACATAGTCCATGGAGGAATATGTCATGCCTATTCATGATTACAATTCATAATAGCTAAAACTTTGGTTCATTTATGAACAGGGCATGCTCAAGACTATTTGGTATAGTCCCAATAACAAATGACGGCAACCTTCCTTTTAATGGAACCCAAAATCTGCTACCTGAAGCATCTGCTTTACCATGGGAATAGTCAGGGGGGTGCAGGGGGGGCAGCTTCCCACCCTAAATCAAGTAAATAAATAAAAATACTTAACTAACTGACCAATTGCATCACAGATAACTCAGTCCTGCTCCCCCCAATAAATCCTGGCTATGCTCCTAATGGGAGAGTGCCCTGCAAGCAACTTCAACAGGAATGCTTAGGTTAGTGCACCTTTCTTTCCTGCAAGTTCTCCCTGTTTTGCCCAAGCCAAAACAAAAACAAAAAACCTTAGCCTGGATAAAGAGAAAAGGGCAACTCACTGAAGAGAGGTTTGAAAAGTCCAAATCCCATGATCCCTGGCTGGAAATGGCACTCTAGCCATCATTTCCAAATATGGGTACACACTATACCATTAAAGAACATACTCCTCTTGAAGTATTCTGGGCACTGTAGATTGTTAAGGGTTGCTGGGAATTAGAACACTTTGAGGGGTAAACTGCACTGCCCACGGGAGGCTGAAGGTACATGGATCCACATGTGGTGGAGCTGTAAAAAGATCAGACAATTTCGGGAAACGATTTATAATGAGCTTAAGAAAATGTTCAAATGTTCCTTCCCTAAAAAGCCCTGAAGCCTTACTGCTAGGAATTATGGGAAATGAAATCCCAATAAAGTACAGGAGAGTCTTTATGTATGTTACAGTTGCTGCCAGAATTCTAATAGCAAAAGGTTGGAAGGGAGAGGATATCCCATCCAAATCAGACTGGAAAAATAAAATAAGAGTATACGCTGAACTGGCGAGGTTATCAGCAAGGTTAAGAGACATTACAGATGAAAACTTCTCCAGAGAGTGGGATATTTATAGAGTTTATGTAAGAGAACATTTTCAAAAGATCAATCCGTTGGCAGGTTTTGATTGAACTTCAGTGGGTAAATAGGATAATGGTACAAAACAAAAATAAAAAAATAAAAAATACACTGCCCAGAACCATTTGAAGGAAATAATGTTTTTCAAATGTGCCTTACAGATAATAGTGTGTACACAACATCAGAAGAGACCCCAAAGGCCTATTCAGTGTGGTGGCAAGCCCTCAGGACCATCTGTTCCTTCCTTCTCCCTACCAATGTTTTTGTTTGTTTGTTTGTTGTTCGTTTATTTGCAGAAGATAGAAAGGGGAAACTTTCAGGAAAAGCTTGCTACTGTTAGGGGTAAGGTATGAGCCTTATTTTTATTCAGCACAATTTGAAAGGCTCTAGGCCAAACTTCTCAATTTGCATCTGAAGCTCCCCTCATTCAAATACTATGCAACACCTAGCAGAAATTAGATGCTTTATATATAACAAACAATTACAATGACATTTCACACTGGGCCTGGTTCTGTCCCATACCACTTTGGCACCATTTATGCTTGTGAAAATGAGTGTCAAACTGTGAAATGTAGCTAGCTTTATGTTTAAAGAAATGGAGGTGGCATTTCACCTTGGTTTTTCCAAATGGTAGCCCTGGAAGTTGTCTCCTTGAGACAAGAACTGCATTAAAAATCATTCTCCTGCAATATATATCGCTTGTGACTTGCTAACTTTTCTTTGTAATACTTACTTGCAACCTCTGTCCCATGCTCACATGTATGTCTTTCAAGTGTCGCCACCTCATTAAACTTGCAGCTTCCTATCTCCCAACAGTTGTTGGATCCTGCTATAGCTCTTCATGAATTATGCAACAGCTGCTTTGTGCCTATTCAATCTGTTAGGAAAGAACTCCAGGAGAGAGAGAAATTGCTGGTTTTAAGAGTAGCTTTCCCAATGTCATTTGCTTTGGGCTCCTGGAACTTTGTGAGCTAGCCAAGAAATTCAGCTTCATTCAGAGAAGGGGTGGGGGTGGAAGTTCTTACAGATCAAAAAGGAGTGCATTGCTTAGAGCTTTAGTTTTATTTATTTACTTACACCATTTAACTACAATAACCTCTAAGCGATGTACAAGGAATAGAATACAAAGGAAATAAAAGTCAGTTAAAACTATACAATCAAATTTCAGCTGAAGTGCTTATGAGAATCAAGAAGTCTTCTGCATAAGTTCTACAGGGTGGGGCTCTGTCTGATCCCAGTTGGGAACTGCATAAAAATGGGCTCACAATATTGAATGCACAGCTCTTGGTGGATACAAGCTATGCCTCCAAACCATGGGGTGGGGTGGGGTGGAGACCACAAACAGTGACTTCCCGAAGACCTCAGTAATCAAGGGATATAACAGACCAAGCAGTCTTTCAGGAGGTATCTTTGCGTATCTTCCAACCTTTTCTGATTCAAAAACAGGATGCACGCCTTCTGGGATGCTCTCTTAGGTGAGCTGCATCACCCCTGTCTTGCTCTAGCCCTGAAAAAAGTACTTGGGGATGGGGAGATCTTGCACAGTGCCTAAAAATGCACATTTTGGGGCAGTGTGCGAGATCACAGCTCTGAAAAAAGAGCTTTTTTGGGGAGAGTGCAGCACGAGAGTGCGGCACCCAAAATGGCTGCTGAGATCTTGCAAGAAAAAAGGGGGTGTCCCATTCTTTTTCCAGCGGACTTGGAAGGCATGTCCTTGACCCTAGTTGTTAATGGCCTTGTAAATTAATTCAATGATGTTTCCCCAGAATGACTGGGGAAATCCAGCCAGAAGGGCGGGGTATAAATAATAAATTTGATGATGATGATGATGATGAAACTGGCCCGGTAGTGTATGGGCAGCCAGTGCCATATTTTGAGCACTGAAGTTAAGTGCTGGTGACAATCTGTCCTCATCAGCAGTCTATCTGCAGCATTTTACGTCATCTGGAGTCTCTAGACCAGGCGGAAGAGTAATTCCATATAGAGCACATTGCCATAATGAAATACTTTATTTTATTCTATTTATTTTTAAGTGCCAAATTCAACAAAGAAGAAAACATACATAGATTTTTAAAAGGACACAATACCATGCTTGATAACAACACACACACTCAGTTCACACTAGAAATACAACAACAATCAGTACGCTACCCTAAAATTAAACATATAAGGTGGTATAAAACCTCCAGATGTCCAAACAGGTATCAACATGAAATTGGCATATGTGTGTGTGTGCATGCGTTCAAATGTACCATTGTATAATGGTGAGTATTTACCTGTAATGGCTTTAGGGGTTGCTTGTGGGTAAATAGCCGCCGCTCTGGGCTAGGTTGGCTGGTTAAACCATTTCTCGCTGGACAGCCATCCACTCCGTGGCTGTTCAGTCGCTGGCAGAATCCGTCAGTGGGCGTTTCTTAAACCTTTTCCAACATAAAAGTTGTTTGACGCCCAGTCTCCTCCTACTCTCCCTGCGCGGAAGTCTTCTGCGCAGGGAGGGCGTGGGTAGCGGAGGACCTGTGCTCTCCCCGCTGGTGTCCAGTGAAGAGTCCCGGAGCCTGCTCTCTGCTTCCCCCATTGGCCCCCCTCTATCCCTGGTGTAGCGCTGATTTTCTTCCCCAACAGGAGACTTGCCTCTCTCCCTGCTTGGCCCCTCTCCAGCATCGTTGTGGGGCCTCGCCTCCTCCTCTAGTTCCGATGGCAGTTCCCTGACATTACCCTTCCAGGCTTGAAGTATAAATCTCTTGGCACACACAAGGGCTCACAACATCCATTTTTGTTGTCCTGCTGTTAATCCCCACACTATAGGAATATAGTTTCAAAGCACTTTAACACCTGTAAAAATCAAAGAGAACTTCAAACCAAAAAGAATATATCACTGGAAATGCCTTTTCAATTAGGCCTTTTCAGCATTAAACCTCCAGCATGTCTCTGTATTAGACAGTGCTTTCATGGGCAAACATTGTAGAGTCCAACACTCTCAAAACAATTTTTGTCTGATAAGTCTTATTTTCCAATCTAGAGAAATGTTCCAAACAGATTCTATAGCAATCCCTCATTGTTTAGGTTATATAGCACATTCTAATTCCCCACTCCATGACTATCTAAGCTCCTGACCATCCACTTCACAAAGCTCCAATAAGCATTTATAAACAGCAGTCATGGATTTAGCTTTGTAACATCTTACAATTGTTTTGTGGTTTTTTGTTCTTTTTAAAAAAGAATCCTGTCTTTTGAAGTTGGCAAAAATGTCTCTCAGTAGAAGTAGGTTTGGGGTGTCACAAGCTCCCAGCCAATCAGTGTAGTACACAGCAAGTTCTTCTGCAGACGGAAATAACTGGTTATGATTGCGGACAATCAGGCAAAAGTCCTTCCAAGAAGTACTGATTTCTGTTGTTAAGCATGTGTGTACTCTCTTATTGCTGTCCTATTCCTTTAGACCATCTTTTCATGTCTGACTCGTCACACTAGCCCTGTGGTTTCGGATCTTATTTAAAATCACATGGGGTACTTGAAGCAGCATACCCTCCAATATTTCTCCCATGAAAATAGGGACGTCCCATTCCATAATTATTATTTTACTATTTATACCCCACACATCTTACTGGGTTGTCCCATCACTCTGGAAAGCTTCCAACATTTATATAAAACATAATTAAACATAAAACATTAAAAAAACGCTTCCCTATACAGGATTGCCTTCAGATTGTTCGGAGGTCTGATAACTCCATAAGCTTCAACATTTATCGAATGAAAATAGGGACATCCTAAGGAAAAGCGGGATATTCTGGGATCAAATCAGAAACTGGTACGGCGTCTATAAATCGGGGACACCCCTGGTAAATAGGGACACTTGGAGGGTATGCAGCTGTTCCCAATTCAACTTGAATGTCCTGGTTTCAGATGACTGCCGTGTTTGCAGCCTCGTATGTCCATGGAGTTGGGGTGGGTGACCTTGAGATGGGCTGTGTGGCTTATTCTACATACAGAAACAGTGCAGGAGTGTTGACATCTGTGAGTAGGTGGCCGGTTACAGATAATCAAAATAGGAGGAAATGCATCAACAAAAAGGAGTATGGAAAAGGACACACAAAAGCTGCACATGCTAATTTGTATTATAGATGGGAATTTAGAAATATTTACTATAATTACAAATGAAATACAGTGGTCCAGATTCAACTAACTGGTCCCACTAGTTGAAGCAGGCACCAAGACTTCTGCCAATGCTATGGGGCTTTTGCCCTCCTACTCCCATGTGTGCCCCATACCTGCCCTTTCATTAGCTCTGGCTTTTAATGGTTATTTATCTCTAAATCAGACATGGAAGAAATGGCATTGTCAACAGAGAACACCTTCTAATAGCACAATTCCTCTGTAAAGTTGGACACATGGCCACTGTATATGAAAGTGGCCATATTCCATTTCTCACAATATCCCCAGCCATGTGACTCCAGCACACACTCTTCCAAAGAAAACTAAACCCTGCTGCACTAACCCCGACTTGCTTACCATGTAGGGAAGTAAGGAGTGTTTAACCACCAAGAGAACTCATGTGACAAGTGGCAGGAGCCATCTCAAAAACATGTGTATGTGAGTGATTGTGAACAGAGATTGGAATGCAAAATTGGACCAATATCCTAATCTTATGAGCCATGTGCATAATTCATAGGCCATAGATTGTATCTATCTTATTCATGAAATTTTAAACAGGTCTGTTATTACTGTTGACCATTAAAAAGCTATCTTTCTTCTGTATGTGCATATTGACATTCCCACATGCTTGAGAAAAAAAGTCTTAGATCTCCTTAAGCCATCTGGTTTTTACACTTCCAACATATGTGCAGCCTGTGCATGCTTACTTCGTGACAAGTTTACTCCTAAGTGTGTGCATTGCACTGCAGACTTCAATTGCGAAAGAGACAAACAAATGCACTGGCTTCTTAAAATAGTCTAGATGATTTTATGATTGTGGTTAATAACATTTGTGCCTATATTGGGACCAGGGATGAAATCTTCTGAAAACCTTGGTGTCACACTTAGGCACATGGATTTTTTCTAATTCCTACCTCATTCCTTAATCTCAGTGAGAAGCAAGACCATCCACCCTGGTGCTGTATGAGCAGCACAGACATAGGCAGGTGTTGGACACAGCTCAATCCTGTCATAACCACCAAGACTCATGTATACAGCCATTTAAAATGCATTCCTCCTTTATGCCTAATTGAGGCACAGAGAATTGTCTGAAGGCTCCTTGTGTAACTCCAGATCTGAAGTTAATCAGGCCTGGGGATCACCTGTATGGCATCAGGATGAGAAGCTGCTTGAACATTCCTCCTATCCTGAAGACCTTGGCTGAAGAGGAAAATGTAAATGTGAAAAGCACATGCCACATCTGATGCTCTCCATCACACAATGGTAAACAGGGAAAGAGAAGGAATTATACAGAGAGTGGAATATTCTAGTACAATCCCAGTAGTGTTCATATGCATCTTTCTATTGCTTTCTGCCTCCAAGGCAATGTCAATACACAAAGTACATCTCTCTGTAGGACTTTGCTATTTCTGATCTAAAGCAGGGAAGCAGTAAGACACTTCACGCAGAGAGTCTTGAAAGCAAGACTTAATAAAATAACTTTGGGACAAACATTGATAGTTAGGCAAAGTCTGGCCAGTGAAGAGAACAGAGTCTTGGTTAACCCCACCCAACCCTACACATTTAGCAACAGCAAATATACAAAACATAATTCTTGACTAATAGGTCAATTTTTTAAAAAAGAATTAGGAGTTGTGATCAAATAAATCCACTACATATTACCACACTGGTAAAGCCTTTCCTCCTCCCAGGAGGGGAGGGGTTGTGAGTGGGAGACGATTCCCGCGTCACGTAGGGGGCGCTCCGCCCCCTGCTTCAACTCCAGGGCTGGCACCATGCACCTCCCCAGTTGGGCACCCAATAGGGAAGCTCGGAGGGGGCGTGGCTTGCTGCTCAAACGCAGCCGCGCCAGCCATCCCCACCATTGCACACACATTTTCTTTGAGTCAAGAGGTCGTTGTCACTACGCTCATGGAAGACAGGAGTTGTGATCAAATAAATCCACTACATATTACCACACTGGTAAACTTATCAGTCTTAAACTAAATCAGTCATCATTAAAGACCAACATACTCTTTTATATACATCATAGTCACATGAAACACATGACACACTGCCAAATCATAAGTTCTTTCCTCCATGTGGCTAGAGCAATGGTCAATTCTGTTTTGATTTTTAAGGAATGAAGAAGGCCTGACCCCTAATAAAATCCTGGTTTGGGGCTACTTCAGAAGATGGCATCATAAACTGACTACTTTGTGCAGTCTTAGAAATCTGGGGACCAATTTCATGCAGGACTGGGCTCATAGCCTAGGTGGAATGTGCCATTTGAATACCTCAACTAGTGGTCCACCCTCAGCTGCACTTGCTAACAATGCAGATCCTTTTTGCTCCTCACTTGCATACTCATTCAGTTGTCTCCTCTTTTCCAGTTTGCTGCTAGAGGGTGTTGACCACTGGATAGCTGTTTGTTAGATGCAGGAGGTCTTCATGTTTTCAAGAGAAATGGTTGTACAGAGGCACACCCAGAAGGGAAAATGACATGCCTATAGTTTGAAGCATCACAATGAAGACTTTTAAACATTTGTCTTGCTCTCAGCCTATCTTTCATCATTTTTTAAAGCCATTACTGCCTAAACCTGTCCAGAAAAAGGAATAAATATGTATTTCTTCACAGGCATTTATTTATAAGCTTATCTTAAAAAATCGACCCCTCAGACAGTTTGCAAGAATTAAAATATATTTAATGTTGCTAAATTTTATGTTTTTCACTGTGCCATTACTCTGAAGTTGCAGTTCCATATCCTCTTGTCTGGGAATAAGGCCTGCTGAGGTGACTTGGACTTTAGCTGGAGTAAACATTCAATTGCACTGTGAGCCAATTAATAGTATTCTTGGGGGCTGATCCCCCTGCCCCTGTTTATGATTATAAATTCTAATATAATAAACACTGTAATGTGACATATTTAGGCAAGAAAGTAATGGGCTGCATGTTCAGATGAATGTCACCTTATGAAAATATATATGAAATTATATGAAGTTTGGGTAGCTCTATCCATGTTTCTATAATGAATGAGGAAGCCTCTCATTCCTATTAACAACTAATGGAACAAATGCCACCAGAGGTTACAAGAGATGGGAAATATGACTAAGAACCTTGGGATTTCCCTCATGGACCTTCATCTTTGATGCAAAGTAGTCTTAATGCTACCTCATATGAACTGACAAACAAACAAAGCGATAAAGAAAACATCCTTACTGCTTAACTCCATAGCTTCAGTTGTATTTAGAAATTAATTTCAAGGCCTTTTTCAGATTTGCTCTTATTTGTTTCTTGGTAAAGAGGCTGTACAATTGGGTGATGCTTATTTTCATGTAGTGCAGACCATCGTGCTTTCCTCTTTTTCTCACTCATTAAAAGGTTAGAGGGAAAGAGGAGCAAAGTCATGTCTGGGAAATGTGGAGAAGGGAGTGCACTTGATAAATAATTGGGAGAATTTCAAAAGGAATAGACATTGAGAAGTTATATTAAGTTCCGTCTTGTACAGATAGGAAGATCAAATCATTCTGCATTTGATATTTCCAGGGGAGAATCAAGAACAAGTGTGAACTGGACATTGCTGACTGTACTAGATAAAAGGACAATTACAAGCAGAAAATAGAGTTGCTGATAACATGCAGCTTCTGCATGGGATGCTCAGCTAATGGGGGTGGGGTGGCAAGAAAGAGAGAGAAAGAGGAAGACAATATCTAAGAATGGAAAGGAAGCTAAACCCCTGCCAGCCTCAGTCTCTTACCACAGTCCTGCTGACTCAAACATAGCACAGCTCCTCAAAGACATATGTAGAAATGTTCAAGAAGCTTATTTTGAGTCATTTGCTCTTCACTTCCCAGCTCTCATTAAAATAATCTGTTCAGATTGTCTGTGGGAGTTATTTTTTGCTCTCTTAAGTGGTTCAGAAGAGAACATAGAGAGGAACAGATGAACTGCTAAACCTGAAAGTTTACTTTTCTGCTGCAATTGGATTTGCAGTCCATAGCCACAGGAGGCTATACATCAAAAACACAAAAACAAAGAAACTAACGGGCATGTGCTGAGTAGACTGAATTTATGGTCTAGCTACACCAGAGCCTGACACCAAGGCTGATGATTCTGTAACATTAGTATCCTACACACCTCCAGCAGCACATTCAAAACCACAAGAACAGCTTTAGAATCAACACCAAATGCCATTCTCATTGCATCTCTCTCACCATCTAACAACTGTGACCACATTCACCACTGTCCATGTATGGAAAGAACGAATCAACATGCAACAATTTCCAACAATGCCGATATATAGATACCAAGTTATATACAGTGGTACCTCGGGTTAAGTACTTAATTCGTTCCGGAGGTCCGTTCTTAACCTGAAACTGTTCTTAACCTGAACCACCACTTTAGCTAATGGGGCCTCCTGCCGGAGGCCAATTTCTGTTCTTATCCTGAAGCGTATGTAACCTGAAGCGTATGTAACCCAAGGTACCACTGTATAGTGGTAGTAACAATACCCAGAGGTAGCCACTGAATCCTTTCCAATCGCAATGTGCAAGGGTACCTCCAAGAAGAGTCCACACAGAGTCTACATGTAATGAGGAGAGTGAAGATCCCTGTCAAGTCCCTGAAAGAATTATTTTAATTCGTCAATCTCCCTTCAGAAAATATGCACAAAACTGAACAGGATAGATTTGTATTGGTTTCTTTGTGATGGAATCAACCACTGTGCAAGGGATGAGGGAGAACCAAAGGAACAAACTCTTAAACACACACACCTACACCTACAAATGAAATGTTTCAGAAGACAAAACTGATCTGGCTGGCACCCTAGTAGAAAAGATACTTCCTCTAGGGAGTAAGAGCTGCTGGTTGTATTTCTGCTAAAAGAGTATGTCGGTGTCAAAAGAAAAGAGTAATTTTGGATGGAAAGGGCAGTGTCAACAGGTTTAGAACTCAGGCTTCCACTACAGAACACCATTGGGTTTTCAGTCACTAATTACAGCTGCTGAGAAATCTTTGCCTTATATCTATAACTTACTTAACTAGAGATTTATTTTTATTTTGCTATTGGAAACCAAGTGAAAAAATGGGAAATGATTCTTTCCTTTTCCCTCTCCCCTCCAAAAGATAAAGCGCCCAACTGTGACATTTACAGTTATTCGTTTCTGGTAAAGACTGAAGACACCACCATCTTTCTGAGTAGCTAAGAAATATCACGGTAAATTGTGTTTATTAATCCAGATGCACAGCTCATCTTACGTTTCTCTCCCTACGTGCTAATATGTTCCGTTCTGGTAAACTGGATTTTCATGATAATCTTTTTGGTAATGCCCCAATTTATATGAAAATAATTTCTGGGAAGGCTAAATGTGTCATCTTAGTAGTCAAAAGTGAAATTTATGATGCTTTGTTCTGACCTTTATTAATAATTTAACAGGTTAGGCTCTCTTTTCTTCTTGGCCAATGAGAGGGAAAGGATGTTAACATGCTAATTCCTTCCCCAGTCACAGCTTCCTTTGCTCATCCTCTCTACCCCTCCCCTTGAAAAATTGCTGTATTTTAGTATTGTGTAGATGTACATGCTCCCGTTAGTCATACTTTTTAAGTTGTTGCAGAAAATATTAATTGCTGAAATGCAGCTTGCCATAACAATTGGGCAATGGACCATCTGTTAGCATATGTAATATTTAGTTGGAGATTCAGAGAAGGACACCATTACCACCATATCCAGAGCTGATGACTTATTATTTTTCAAGAGTGCCCCCTGACATCTTATGTACTTTTGTAGGGATGGGCAGAAAGAGTAAAGTTCACAGATCAGCAACATGAAGGGACAGTTTTTGCCTTACTGCATAATTCAAGCCACAGGCTTTTCATCTATCCTTAGGTCATAGGGCTTCCAGACCAAAAGTGTGAACTTTTGGAAGCAACTTTTCTCATTTTTTCACAAATGATCTTTCTGTATTTTTAAAAAACTCTTATTCCAACAGTTTTTCCATGCTTTACAATTCTTTTATTTTTGCTCTCAGCAATCCTTTGAGGTCCACCAGAGAACACTGGTGTAGATTAAATGTGTTCATATGCCATGCATTATTTTCTGGTGCTGAAATTTAATTACATAAGTTTGGACCTGATTATTTGTGGATCATGTGTAAAAGATTATTGCCATCAGAAGAGGGCCGCCAAGATTGCTTATGCTACTTCTGAAAAGGCATATTTCATAAGGGTATTTCAGAGCAGAATAGAAAGGGAATCTACAGATGCACTAAATTTATTCTTCCATGAGCCAGCAGTGCAACCTAATGCATATGAAAAGGCAAAGGATCAGCAAAGACATAAGAAAAGAAAAGTGGACACTTTTACAATGCCAGCTAGGGCAGCCATGTTTTTTCTCCAGAATCACCCCTGGGAACAATGGTATATCATGAAGCTGTGTTGGTGGGTGACAAACAGGGGCACTTGGCCCAGGATATATACCTTAAGCTAACCCAGGCGGTGTGTGTGTTTTGCCTGGGCCGCCTTAAAGTATATATACTGGGCCAAGTGCCCCTGTTTGTCACTCTTGTTCTTCTTCTTCCTGATGTTGCAATAAATTCTTTTTGAGCTGAATCTCAGTCTTGGATCATGCCTGAACCCACCTACACTTCAAACTAAGGAGAAAATTGTGAGCTGAGTGAAAGTTGAAAGGTGTGTGTTGTTGCATGGTGGGATGGCAGCAGTGTTTATGAGGTCAAAAGAAACTTTTGGCAGAGCATGAGCAAGGTATTCTGAGAGAAAAGTTCTATATGGAACAAAAAAGGGAGGGTGGGTTTATAGAGTTTAAATTCATATATACAGTCCACTCCTTTTAGGAATATTAGTCCATAATAGCTGCTGTCCATCTGGGTGGTCAATAGGCTTTCTAGCACCACAAGACGGTTGCTAGTTCTTCCTTGTGATGAATAATAGTCATTTTGTGAAATATTTCCATTTTATATCATTAAGGCTTCTCTCGTCTAAAGCTAACCCAGTTTATGTTCCCTCATCTGTTACCTTCTGTTGGAGTCAATAAAACCTAATAATCTCTTAAGAGCGTCCAGGGTATTTGCATACACCAATCATTGGCAATAGTCTCTTTCATGAAATGAAAGGGATGATACATGAGGTTTAATGAGGATAAGATATATTTTAGGGACTTTATTGGGAACGGGGCGGGAGGAGAGCAAAAACGGAATCGGCAGCAGTCTTCTCTGCAGAAGTCACATGCATATGCAAAAGCAGCCTAATTGCCCTCTTTAGAAACTAATCATTCTGGATTTTACAAGCTGCATTATATAACCTGACATGCTTGTTTCTTCTCTCCTATTATGTTTGTAAGCAGTGATCCTTCTGAAAAGAAAATCAACCCCTATTTTTATCTGGTGCAACCATCTCCTTTTTTGCCTAAGTCTCTATGTCTCCCCCCCCCCCCACCTCGTCTTCTATCAGCCAAATGGCACACCATTTCACTGTGTATTAATTGCTCTGTAAAATGCACTCGATGTCATTATCATTCCCCATTCAAAACTATTATCTCGGGCCATTATGCTATTGCATTATATTTATTTAAATGTGCATCTTCTGAATTAGCTCATTTTTAACAGCTAGCCATGTTTGAAGTATTTTTACAGCCCAGGTTACTCACAAATCTACTTAAAAAAAACCTTTATAAAAGTTATTGGTGTTATTCTGTTCAGAATCAAAAGTTTGGGCTTCAGCTGTCAGTCTTTCTTTTTCTTTTCTTTTCTGGAATGAAAATATTTGGGAACCCCTGAACATGCACCAGATCCACTCTAAAATGAAACTCCCTACTTTTAAGAGATTCCTTAGATAGATATGAGAGGTGTGCATCATCTCTGTGTGTAACCTGAAATGTTAGGCCAATTGGGGTGATTCCTAGAAGATTGGTACATTTCTGAGAAATGACATAGCTACTAGGAAAGGTGGAGATTCCCTGATCTGCTTTGATGCATCTTGTTAATGGTGCGATGTGACTCAGCTGCATGATCTTGCCTGAAGTCACAGCAATATGCCTTGTTATTTGGGGTACACAAAGAGATGATGCACACCTCTACTGACTATGCATCACAGTACTGTATAATTTAGTTTTGGAGAGGGGTGAGGCCTTTTCAGCTGCTGTATATTTTGACAGGAACTTCTAAGAATCACCTTGTTTTTGGATCTTGAGGTGAAACAGGACTGCTCTTGAATTTATGTCAATGGTACGTCTCTCTTCAAGATATTCCATGGCATCACTCATGTGATCTAGAAGCCATTGTCTACATGTGCTCCAGTGAACCTTGATTATGCATAAGTTATAGCTGTGCACTGGTAATTATTCTCTAGAGCCTTCCATCAAATTGCATTTCTCCTTTATGTTCCTAAGTGAAATTCTTTTTCCTATCACCCGTTCCAACTCCCAACCACTGTAATAACTGAATGAATACAGCAACTCCTTGAGGTGTTGTACCTTCCTTTGTTAAATGAAATGTGTAATTGACAGTCTCACTACAGAATTCCCTGGCTGCAAATATCTGATCCACTTCTGGTGTCTTTCATTTTGGCACTCATTATATTTATTCCCTCACAATAGGAATATTAATGCCTCTGGTTCATCAAGGAACCACCCCTTAGGTATAACAGAAGGCCCCTCACAAGAGCCAAAATGCACCACTGTGACTCCTGTTATTCCATCCTTAAAAGGATGCCATATATCAAGGAAGCTGGCTGGCAGTTCCTCCCACTGAATCACTGATGTAGGTTGCATTAACGCAGGATTCTTAATATAGTAGTTTCACTCCTTACCTTTCTTAGTGACTATGATTCGAGGTCAGATTTATAAAGAGCCTCTCAGTAAGTATCCCTGCCATTTAGCACTGACTTTGAAAGGAAACAGGAGGAGGGTTTGAAGCTGCTCTCTCCTTCTGGGGAATAAGTAATGTCTGCCTATGTGAGCATAGGTAAGAGAGAACAGATACTGCAGATTTGTAATACTCATATTACAGATGAAAAAGGAGCTGATTAGAGCTGAGCCTTATAAATCCTGATGTGGATTCAGAACATTACATTCAAAGCCAATGACCAGCTCTTCTGCAAAATAACAAGAATAGTACAGTCATACCTTGGGTTACAAACGCTTCAGGTTGCATGTTTTCGGGTTGCGCACCACGCTGAATCTGGAAGTACCGGAACTAAATCGTGCTTTGCGCATGCACAGAAGCGCCGAATTGTGACCCGCGCATGCACAGATGCGCCGCTGCGAGTTGCAAACGTGCCTCCCGCATGGATCACGTTTGCAACCCAATCTTCCACTGTAATAGTAATGATGTTTATAGGATTTTGTTAATTTAGGAGGATTGTCAACTTGTAATACAGTCGTGCCTTGGTTCTTGAACAGAATCCGTTCTGGAAGTCCACTCGACTTCTGAAATGTTCGAAAGCCAAGGTGTGTCTTCCGATTGGCTGCAGGAGCTTCCTGCACTCAATTAGAAGTGGTGTTGGAGGTTCGGCTTCCCAAAAACATTCGCAAACCAGAACACTCACGGCGTTCGGAATTGCAGTGTTCAGGAGCAAAAACATTCAACTCACAAGACATTTAAGAACCAATGTACGACTGTATCTGTTAGAACCTAAGAAGAGCCTTGCTTTGTAAGGTCTAGTCCAGCATCCTGTTCTCACAGTGGTCAATCAGCTAGCTATGAGAAGCCCTCAAGTAGTATCTGAGTGCAACAGCTCCCTCCCCAGTGGTGATTGCCATAAATTGCCATTTAGAGGAACATTGCCTCTAATACTGGAGCTGGTACATAACCATAATGGCTAGTAGGCACTGATAGCCTCATCTTTCAAAGTCTAAGCATCTTTTAAAGCCATTGAAGATGGTGGCCTTCGATATATCTTATGCTACTCTGATAGCAAATTCCGTAATTTGTCCTGAATCTTCTATAGTTTTGTCTGTACTGATTTTTCAAGTGCCCAGCTTCAGTAGGAGCTGTCGGTTCTAGTAATGACAGGACTATCCACACCATGTCTCCACACCATGTAACCTTTCCTGGTCATTATGGTTGCCCTTTTCTAAACCTTTCCCAACTCTACAAACCATTTTGGAGGTGTGGCACCTGACCTGTACACAATGTTCCAGGTGCAGTCACACCATAGATTTGCACAATGTCATTACAGGCATGGGAGTACATTCCAGACCCCTGCATGCATTGCTGGTGCCCACATAAAGCATTTTGCCCCGCCCCCATTCCACCCTTTTAGTTATGTTTTGTAGGTTTGCCGTATTTGAAAAAGTACAATTCCTGACACCTGCAAATTTTTAGGAAGATCCCAAAATTGTTGAACTTTTACCCAAATCGTTGAGCTTGTTTTGGGAAACCTCCCCCCATAATAGCAGTTTTAAGCTTTTGGAACTGTTTCTGCTGCTTTTTCCATTACTGTACATCCCAGTTTCCCCTGGCAATTTGCCAATTCAGCAAAAATCCCACCAGACACCCCAAAACCAGGACCTGTCAGGAATTTTCCATACGGATGGCAAGCCTATGTTTTAGGTTCAGCACCATGTGCATGTGAGTCAGTCATTGCCTGTATTACGTTGGCAGTTTTCTTTTCAGTCGCTTTGGATCCAAATCCTGAATATGTCCTTTAGAAAATTCCTTATTGTTAAAACACATTACTAGATGTTAAAACTTGCCATATCATTATGTTAATTTGCAAATGGCAAAAATGTTACAGTCTTTGCAAGTGGAATGCTGATGGAGAGTTTGCTTTGCAGGGCAAATATCCATGTTTTCCTACCATCCATATGGCAATGTTTATAATATACTGAAATCCATAATAAGATAATACATTTATTAGACCGACCAACATGTTACAAAACAGTGAGTGAGTTCTCCTGAACTCTTAATCATACCTAGTGTTCAGGAAATCAGGAAATGGGGAGGGAAGAAAAAAACTGGCAGTGTTTAAGCTGTAAAGTCTGCATTGGTCTCAGTCTTGCGATGGAAAGATAAATTTACATCACTTAAAGAAGGCATTTATTCCCTGAGGGCTCATTCTAATATAACTAGTACATATTACCTAGTGCAGTGCTCACCACTTACAATTAATATTGGCTTTGGTAAGATTTTTTTTTCAATGTTTCCTTTTACTCCTGTCCTCTACTACAAAGAACCTGTGCATTTTGCTTAAGTCTGGGGAACCACTGGACTTTACATTTTTTAAAAAATGGGGGAATTGGCCATTGTGTGGTTCTTCTTCCCAGCATCCCTGGGGTAACCTGAAACTTGCTGGCCACCCAGGAGCTTAATGTGTTGCTAACTCTTCCCCCTCTCCATCTTAAGACTGAGACCAAGGTAGATTCCATGGCTTTAAACTAAGGCTGCTCACAGGATCAGCACAAGCTTGTTTGCCCCAAATCCTCTTTTCAATAAACCAGGGACACCCATGTTAGCAAACATCCTAGCCAAAATGCTTGAGGCAGCTGTATATACTGAACTATTTTCAAGGGAGGTACGTCTGGATGAGCATTTGAAATTGCATCACTTTGTGGATTACATCATGTTTGACCTTAATGTGATACTCCTATGTCCTTTTATTTCCTGAAACCTGGCAGCTTGTGCTAGGTACATGATTTTATGGGTTTGTTTAACCTTAAAATGATACTGACTTGCCTCTTGTTTTCTGAAACTCTGCATGTAATATAATGGCTACGAGACTGAACCATGAATCAGAAAGTCACCAGTTCTAACCTCCCTGTTGCCATGATGTCTCTAGGTGGGCTGTGACAAGTCACCTTCTCTCAACTATCAGCAACACAGGGATAATAAAACTTTCTTACTTTAAAGAGCTGTTGCAAGGATTGCAACAAGATAATTGATGCGAAGCACTTTGAACACATGAAAGTACTATATATTATAGATCCTGTTTTCAGTTTCTTTTGGTCACTAGATGGCAGCCTTTTAGGTCCTATTATGATTTGATAATGTACACCAGGATACCAAGTGTTAATTAACAAGGTCGGCTTTGATCTGATGCTTATATATAAACACACCCACCCATACAGCCCCCAGCATTTTCAAGATGACAATTTTCGCTACCAGGTGATGCTTGTCATTGAAGGCTATTTAATCTCTCTTAGTCATGCAAGATACAATAATATTTAAATGCATGAGATTTCAGTGCCACTAGCCATTTTAAATGCCTAAGCCAGAGGTGTCCAAAAAATCAGGAAGGACCATGCTGGCAATTTTCCATGAGCCCCACGGGTGCACTGAAATTGCACATACATCGCAGCTCAAATTTAAAGACCTAGAATTAAATTTTCTTGTGCTCCAGGTTTCTTGACTGAATCGAAATGACTTGTGGATTCTGTTCAGTAGCAGAAGAAGCAAAGTACTGCTACCTAATAAAAGGCATAGGGGGATTGCGAGAATCTGGAGGGCATGGCCACATTTTATTGCATGAACAGAACTGCGTCTCCAATAGAAGTTGTCTTTAAAAGTACTGGGCGATGTGTTTGTTTTACCTAGAGACACAGAACATCCTTTTAATACAAGATGCATTGATGTTGTTACAAGCTCATTTTCATGGTAAAAAAGGAAGGCATTAGTCATGTCGCTAATGGCAAATGACAAGCATATTTTTTGCCATCAGTGTAAGTAGCTAATTGTCGTATGAATAGAGACAACTAATTTCAGGCTATGGGTGCCATTCAGCTTCATTTTGGAGTGTTTAAAGGAAAGTTTTAAGTAGATCAAAGTTCCACAGATGAAAAGCAGCATAGCTCAAAAATGTAGTGCAGCCCGTTGGATAGTTTTTAATTAGAAATATTTACTGTTGTACTTTGATACTTCCCCATTCATGTCTCCTATTTATTGTTTCGTACAAACAACATAATTGAAGTAAACTGCATTTATGCTTAGATGCATTCTTAATGACGCTGTCAACGGCTATGATTCCAAGTCTGAATTTGGGTTGTTTACTTGTTCCTCACATTTTTATGGCATCTTTCTTCCATGGAAGTCTGAAATACATGCATGATGTTCCCAGACACTGTCCCAGGTACTGGGCTGCTTAGCTTTGGAGGCTGCTCCTGCATGGACCATCTGTGCTGTGCATATTAGGAGCTGAAGCACAGAATCTACCCTCAAGTGTCAACATATCCAGAGAGGCTACAATGCCGGAGTGGGTCATGCTGAACTGAAAACAGATGTGCACAGGGCCCCTAGGGTTAAATACAGTCAAATGAACATTCCAATAGCAAATGGGTTAAAAAAAGGTAAAAAAGGCATTCATGCAGAGATGAGTTCAGATGTGCTTCAGCCTGCCATTTTGCACAGGAATTAGCTCAAGAAACAAGACATTTAGCCTGAAATTTACACAAAATCATAAATATAATCCAAGTTGGAAAAAGATATTGATCTACAGATTTCACTGACATTTACAAATAAATGATGCATTGCTCTTTTCATTTTGCTGGCTGAGCTGACCCAAATGGCCTTTACATAATTTACTTTTGATTAAAGAAGTGCTTCAACAGTGAGAACTCAAAAATAAAATCAATACATTTATGACACCATTTCTGAGGGGGCGAAAAGATATGCAAGATAAGGTGAAAAATTCCCGTGAAGGTACCAAAATAAAGAAACAAGTATTTTGCCTTTGTGGACAGTTCTCACACATGAGCACTGAGTTTAATACACAAGATTTACCATGAACTTCATGTTTGTGCACATCAGACAGTACAGGTTTTGAAGAAATGTTTCTAAAGTAGGGGTGTCTGAGAAATTAGATTTGTTCATTTTGATACAACCTGGCCTGGTTTCCATATACCAGGGTAATGCTCAGAGAATAATGGGCAAAGCTGGGCAGTTGTGGAGTGTGACAGAGCAGTGTTGCCACCTTCTTCTTCTTCTTCTTCTTCTTCTTTGGCGATCACTCGTAGCTGAGTAAGATTGTCTTCCATAAACATGGTTTTAACAATGAGCCTGTAAGTGACTGTGGAGGCCAATTCTGGATCCACACGTCCTTCCACAGTGGGGACATTGGTTTCCGGGTGGGAGTTGATCACCGCAACCACAGCCCTCCTGCTCAAGTCAGCTGGGCCAGAAGGTGAGCAGCAAGTAAAACCTTGCTCCATACTACCTCAGCCTAGAGCTGGAAAAGCTCTTGTGATTGAGTGATAGGAGGGATGCCATTTCAGAATCCAGTGGATGCCAGACAAGCTCAGTCCCTTCCTTTCCCTGCCCCCAGAATGCCTCATTTTGGGAGTTTTCATGGGTTACCACTAGGGATGCACAAACATATCTCAATCTGCTCCTATATTAATTCAGGGTTTCATCTGGTATTTTTCATTCCACTGAATTGGGTTTTTGCACAGGTTTGTATTCTATTTTATCATTTGCTGATGTGGAAACATAACTATTTTAAAATGTATGTTTAATGCTCTTTTTACATAGCTGAAATATTTGTGTCTATTGTGTGCTATCAGCAAACGTGCATATCTTTTACCTTCCTTGTGTATTCCCTGCATGTTGGTCATTTGCAGCAAGACCTGGGAAATATCTCTTCTCTTCTGTCCCAACTCTGTTACGGCTCATCATCAATAAAATGGGAATAACAGGATCCTACATTAAAAGTGGAGTTAGGAAACAAAGCACTTTTCTGAGTACATGTTCTCTGTAAATGATCAATTGTTCATGTGAAAGTCCTTTAGAAATGAAAAGATGAAAACGGAACAGAGAACACTGGAAAGCTACCTATGGTCATAAACTACAGTGCAGGGAAACTTATCCTGTTACACAAAATTGGTTTTCCCATTAGCTGCCTTATTGCCATATGCTGGGAACTGAAAATGCAACAGTGAGAAAAGTGATGGTGAGACTAAGATAAAGCAATGCAACTTGGTTAACGATATCCCAAAACATTAATTTCAGCTTCCCAACTGTGCGCTACACTCCGAACATGCATAATTAATGTAGATTCTGGCAATCTGGTAGAAAATAAATAAAATAAAGGCAAACTTTTTGCTCTTTCTGAAGCAGTGATATACAGTGGTACCTCGGGTTACAGACACTTCAGGTTACAAGAGCTTCTGGTTACAGACTCTGCTAACCCAGAAATAGTACCTCAGGTTCAGGATGAGAACAGAAATCGTGTGGCGGCAGCGGGAGGCCCCATTAGCTAACTTAGTACCTCAGGTTAAGAACAGTTTCAGGTTAAGAATGGACCTCTAGAACAAATTAAGCTCTTAACCTGAGGTACCACTGTATATTGAGAGGTACTTTTATAGGTACCCTGGTCTTTGTGTCCATATCTTACTGTTCTAGAAAACTGAGAGGCTGTGTTTAGCCAAATGCACTTGCAGTCCTCCCCTTTCACTGTGTGGAAAGTTGATAATAGGATCATAGACCCATGGAATTGGATGGAACTATGAGGATCATCTAGTCCAATTCTCTACGATGCAGGAATCTTTCGCCCAACCTGGGGCTTGAACCCACGACCCTAAGACTCAGAATCTCATACTATCCCTGATGATGGGAGGCAGCCTAGCATGCCCAACCATGAATCCCTCGACATGCACAGACAATGGACGTTTGGAAAGGGCTTATATGGAATGGGAACAGCTATCTTGCAACTTTCCTGCTTTCTTCCATGAAAATTTATGCAGAAACAGTAAACGGCAGTCATAGCATTTCCTACCCTGCAGGCAAAACCTATTTCTTATCCAAAACAGAAGGTTGCTAATCTAATAGCTGGGGGCAGCGGCATGCTGATACTGGTTGTGGGAGACTGGGAGCCTTATCTCGGGTAACATCTTTAGGAGAAATGCAGATGTGAAACATCACAGGGTTACAGTGCTCAGTTGCCAAGTCATCATAGCCTTGCAAACTGAAAAGGAACCATGTTATCAAGATGATTGTGGGAAACAATCATAGCTCTACAAGTACATTTGAAAATAAATATAGGTTATGTTGCATACTGTTTGCATCCAGCCATATCACTCACTACTGCTGAATCTCTGTAAAAATAAAAATATAAAGAGCCATGTTGCCTGGAAATACCTGCATGAGACTCTCTACCTGTATGTGCCTGGAAAGAAACTGTTCTAATTCCTAGGTAGCTATCTATCAGTCAGTCAGTCAGTCAGTCAATCAAACAAACAAACAAACAAACAAACAAACAAACAAACAAACAGCTAACTAAATGTACAAATAAGAAGAAGAGAGAGGAGGGGCAGCAAGTAAAGACAGCATCAGGGCCTGCCCCAGTTGGACAGTCTCCTTCCTGACCCCCATAGAACCAACTTACAGCAGGAGGCCTGTGCAAAGAAACATACGGTGCTGACTCCTGTTCAGTGGAGTTGCTTATTTTGCATTGTGTGGACAGGTGGAGTCCCCCAAACCCTGGGCGGCCCCCATGTGGAATAACGACTCAAGACAAAGTGCTATGGATTAAAATTGGCCACAACTTTATTATGTTTCAGATGTGGGTAGACCTTTGCTCAGGCATTGGGCATTTGTCCCTCCCAGTCCCCCACCAGGGATCTGGAGAACATCAGGATTATTCAGTGTGTGGGGGGATGGGCTGGCTCTGGAGAACATATGTTCAAGCAGAGAGAGCCCACCCCCGTTACACCACCGTCGCAGGGGAGAGCAATGACAACCTAACAGCGTACGGCCAAAGCCTCCCCTCAAAACAACCCCTTTAACAGGGAACCTGGGAATCACCACCGCAAAGAGAAGGGGGGTGTGGGTCACCGCTACATGCCCACCCCCATTTAGGGAAGATAGACTAAAGAATTCCGCCCAAGGCCTGATACCATCAAAGTTGTGAAATTTTGCTATGGGAAAGGCAAACCTGCCAATGCAGGAGAATTCCTTTCTGGCCCTTCCACAGTGACCTTGACGTAGCAACGCCTGCGTACCTGTGGAGAAAAAGAAGTCTTAACTGAGGGTGGTTAGGACGGGAGAAGCTCTGGAGCCAACTGATGATTCCCAGGTAAGATCCTCCCCCTATCGTGTGGGCAGGTGGTCCCTCCCCCTACCTGGCCCGATCACCTTGGCAACGCCTCCACAGGCGGGATTGGGCAACTGCCTGAGGTAGGCAGAGACCTCCAGGTATCCCACCTGGGGAAGGTGAAGCCAAGCCTGTGCTAATGGTGCTGCATAGGGTCCAGGGGGTTTCGCATGACCACACAAAGGGCGCCCCCCATTTAATGTGGGGAGCGTTTATTGTGGCATGTGGTTCTTGGCGTATCTGTTGTGTTTCATCAATGTATTAGTCACTAGTTGAAAAGTGGGATATAACTCTCCTCAAATAAAATATATTAAATCAACTGAGTTTTCTTACCTATCAAATAGGAAGTAGGTATAATCTGTTTTTTACAATAAGATCAAATGGAAATAAGCATTTCTCCTGTCATTTACATCAGGCAGACAGCTGATAAGTCATGTTATCAAATTACCTAAATATCTCTATCCCAAGATCAGATTCATATGGTAGCTGAAGTCTTGGGCCCCTGCCCTTGCTTTGCCACCATGCACAATTCCAGTTCATGAGGATTGGATGCCATTGACCACACCCAACATTGTAGGCCATTTCCTCATTCATACGTACCATTCTGCTCTAGTCCCTTTTACTGTCTCAAATATAGCAGCCAGTGGAGAAGCAGTTCAGGGTCAAGGTAGAGAGGGGTGATTTAAACATGTGCACACAAGTGTTCTTCTAGCCCAGACACTAGCTATTTATGTGTTCAGGATTTGAGGAACTCAATAAAATTTTAATTAAAAAACAATTTACCAGACAGGAACTATAAATTCCACCTTGCTGAAGGGAAAACTTGGGCATTGTTAAAACAGTAAAAAACAAGAAGCCTCACCACCCTTTCTAAACAGAGTGGATGATTCTTACTACTCTTCTAACCACCATATGTGGTAAGGAGTTGTAGTGACCACAATAGGTTATCCTGTTCCATAGATGTTTCCAGCAATGCATCTTGCAGTGAAACCACTAATAAAGAAAATAGCAAAGCCAGGAAGGAGGGA
This sequence comes from Podarcis filfolensis, assembly GCF_964270895.1. Taxonomy (NCBI): domain Eukaryota; kingdom Metazoa; phylum Chordata; class Lepidosauria; order Squamata; family Lacertidae; genus Podarcis; species Podarcis filfolensis. The sequence continues at coordinate 62,048,743 of NC_139609.1, forward strand.
AGGGTGCCCATGAAGTGAAGTGGAATGAGTGCAGAGTAGAGCCAGCTTAAATAGCCAGATCTCCACCTCTTCCCTCATGGGTGAATTGCCCCACGTGTGGCCAAAGCACAGCCCACACTGGAATGAACCAACTTTCCTCTTATTGTAGGGGTGGAGGGTGCGGCAAATTCACCCCTACTCAAGAGGGGGAATGGCATTCTAGCTAAGAATGTGCACAGGAACAGGTTTTGGCTTTGTATTCATAGCTTTGGGAAGCAACCTACTCTGTTTAGGAGCTGCTCTTTGTATTTCCAATCAATTCATGTCTGTTAATTAGATCAGTTAAAAACAGTAGCATGGATCCTCAAATAAGACTGGCAGGGAGAAAATGTCACTCTGCCAGCAAGGAACCTTCAAACCCAAGGGTTACCGAGGGTGGTGCCCTTCTCCCCCCACCATAGGTTTTTGGATATAGTCTCTTTTCTTTGAGATTCCCTGGAATGACTAGAGTGGGGAATATATCACCTTCCCAGCAGGGACTCCATTGCCCTTAGGGTTGTTGCTGTGTGAATGTGTGGTGGGCGTAGGGTCATAGCTAGGGAGTGGTGAGGTGGGCCCCTGCCAGGGGCGCAGGCGGGGGGGGGGCAAAATCAGCTAAAAGATATGTTCATAAATATAAATATTGATTATTGCCTCATAAGAAATGGTTTGAAATAGAGGGTGAATTGAATGGGTGGAGGGGGTGGGGTTGTAGGAGAGGCGGAAAGAAGAGCCAATTTGTCCTTTGCTAGGAGGCGCAAGCTGGACAGTCCTGCCAGAGGCGCAAGATCACCTAGCCACGACTCTGGGCGGGGGCTTTTGCCTTCTATGCATTTTTCAGATACAGTGGTACCTCGGGTTACATACGCTTCAGGTTACATACGCTTCAGGTTGCAGACTCTGCTAACTCAGAAATAGTGCTTCAGGTTAAGAACTTTGCTTCAGGATGAGAACAGAAATCGTGCTCCAGCAGCGTGGCAGCAACAGGAGGCCCCATTAGCTAAAGTGGTGCTTCAGGTTAAGAACAGTTTCAGGTTAAGTACGGACCTCCGGAACAAATTAAGTACTTAACATGAGGTACCACTGTACAATGGAGATATATTCATTGAATATAAGGAATACAAAGATCCACATGAAAAACAAACACTGTTTTTAATCCTTCCTCCAAATCACTGTGATTGGAATGTCTTGGGGAAAGTATCCAGTGTCATTAAAACTTACACCTGTCTGTCACGATGAAACAAGTCCCCAGCTCTCCACCACTTCCCTTCTCAAGCTCTGAGAGTTTTTCCAGTCAGCTTGTTTCTCAGTAAAGGAAAAAAAAAAACCTGACAGTATGTTTTTTTGAACAGACAAGGCCTCCTAGTCCCACAGAAGATTAGGGAGTCCCTGATCTGACTGGTTGCACATTGTTAAAGGCGTGATCTGATTCAGAAAATGAGAACCTTTCCTGAATCACATTCATTCACCTCATAATTTGGTGTACACATGAGGCTGGTGCGCATGCCTAATTCCAGTCACTTTGTTTATTTGTGATTAGGATTTAAACTAGAGTTATACAACCATCATGCCTACCTTGATATTCACTCACCTGCCTCATCCTTCAGAGTCTCTGACTCTCCTCTGTGCTGGAGTTTTTGACAGCTCATCTACAGATTTTAGAGGCTGTCATCTCAGGAGTGTTACTGCTGCCTACATGAGCAATGAGTCCCAGCATGTTATACCCATACACATCTTGCTTTTATTTTGGATCATTTGCAGGTCACAGTGTCTCTCTCTGTGGAACTGCGAAATCCACCAGTCAAGACTAAATGTTTCTTATTGTTTATATCACAGGGCTGGGGAAACTTTGGCCTTCCAGATGTTGTTGGATTACAACTCTTACCACCCCTGGACATTGTTCTGGGGCTGACTGAGAGTCCCAACAACATCTGGAAGGCCACAGCTTCCACTCCTTGGTTTATATGGCTGCTTATTACAGGTTAAATAGAGAGTGTCAGGAGCTCCCAGTCTTGCCAGGGATTGTCAACTCTTTTTAATTCTCTTCATTCCTTGAACATAAATACAAACTAAAGGCGAAGGTTTGGGGAAATTATTCTAGGGTAACTAATTGTTATTCTAGTTAGCTGAACATATCCCCAACTATACCTGTTACTCGTATTAAATCAAATTTTATTTCTTGTAAATAGACAATATAAATGCTGATTTCACAATATTCTAATAGGAATAGAGGCCATTCAGAGATTGGATGAGCCCTAAAAGATGTTTAATGACAACTTTTTTTACAGAGAATAATATAAAAAGCAAAAATTTAAAAAAGTAAATAAATTGAGTTCTGCCTTCCTCTTTATGGCATCTGGGAGCATCTGACCTAAAACAGGATCATAAATGTTTTCTACCCATAATTCCACGCTTTTGTCAAAGTGATATCACAAGATCATTATTTATAGCTGGAATAAAATTAATGCAAGAAACCTATAAAATGAAGATGTTATTTTGCACAATGGGCCTGTCTGGAATTAGTTTTATCCACAGTGGTCAGACCATTTAAATTTACTATCTAAATGCTTCATATTTCCTAGGGAAGGAGAGGGAAAGTAAATGCTGAAAATATCTGCTGGCTGGTATTATTTATTTATTTATTATGCTAGCTGTTTCGATTGACCATCTAGCATATTGGAAACACATAAAATGATTTAAATGCTGCCATCCTTGGCTGTCCATATATCACTACACATTTCCCAAAGGACCTTTGTGGGTGACATTTTCAAGGCATGTCGCAAACCTAGGGGTCAGTGCTGGGTCACCATCAGTACATGGCATCTTCAGGTTGCTCTCAGGGACCACTGCTGTCTAAGAATGGAGGAAAAAATTGGTCTGGTTCACATTTTAAAGTGAACACCCAGTTTGCATTTCCTGGTTTGCGTTTCCCATCTTTCAAAAACCACACTTCTTTGAATTACGTAAAGCCGTTATCCAACCCTCCCCCCAAAAAAGTGTGTATGTGAGACGTAATTATGTTTAAAAATGCATACTGTACATTCGTTAAAATGGCACACAAATTGCATTCTATTTGGAGAGAATGCTTGCAAAGATTTGAATATTAGGCAAAAAGATGTATTGGAAGAAAGCTTACTAAAAATGCTAACGTGGTTTTTTTAAAAAAACAAAGAATCACAGCCTGATGCAAAAATGTGGAAGACTGATTTAAGATTGGAAAAATGATAAATGGAGAAAACTGGCAGTTTTATTCATCCCTACTACCATCACCTGTGCTGTTCCCCTTATTCCCTACTCCCCAGACAGCACTGGACAACTGGATCTAGATGTCATTTTCTTTTAATTTCTACATGTGACCTCTGATGTAGTGTAGTTTCCTGGTGATGCTTAGATCTTGCCTAGCGCCATTGATACCCACCACCGATGCCACATAAGACCAGCAGGCTCTTCTACAGTGAATGGGATCCACTGTAGGACACTTTGCCCAATGTCCTTGAAGGTCAAAGCCAGCCCTGCTTCACTGAAACTTTTTGGTACTTGTAAATCATTTTTAAATCTCTAGATTAGGGATGGATGCAGGTCTCTCTTTCCCATTTTCTCAGCTCTAAGAAATGTCTCCTTGCAACTTCAGAACGTGACATGAAGGCTGGCAACATTAACCTCGCTGTATGGGAATCCCTTGCAGATGATCCCAGTGCCTGGTGACAGACAGTCAGGTCGTGTATCCACAGCAGTGACCAGAGGATGAATGACTGCTGGGAGGAGTGCAGAAAAAAGAAATGCCATGGTACTTCTGCAGCAACACAACTAGGTGCCTTCATCTGCCCCACCTGAAATAAAGCTTGTCTCTCCCATATCGGTCTCTACAGCCACAGCAGGTTTGACTTGATCCCTGAAGGTGCACTTTTCCATTTTCTCCAGAGACAGATGGATGCCAACAGCATTCATGGTATACTGTTTTGTTGTTGTTGTTTAGTTGTTTAGTTGTGTCTGACTCTTCGTGACCCCATGGACCAGAGCACGCCAGGCACTCCTGTCTTCCACTGCCTCCCACAGTTTGCTCAAACTCATGCTGGTAGCTTCGAGAACACTGTCCAACCGTCTCATCCTCTGCCGTCCCCTTCTCCTTGTGCCCTCAATTTTTCCCAACATCAGGGTCTTTTCCAGGGAGTCTTCTCTTCTCATGAGGTGGCCAAAGTATTGGAGCCTCAGCTTCACGATCTGTCCTTCCAGTGAGCACTCAGGGCTGATTTCCTTAAGAATGGATAGGTTTGTTCTTCTTGCAGCCCATGGGACTCTCAAGAGTCTCCTCCAGCATCATAATTCAAAAGCATCAATTCTTTGGCGATCAGCCTTCTTTATGGTCCAGCTCTCACTTCCATACATCACTGCTATCTATTGGCAGAGATGAAGAATAATTACTGCACTGGGCTTCCCCATTCTGAGGGACAGAATATTGGCCACATTCAATATGGTGGCTTGTTTTTTTTAAGGCACATGTCTGGTCCCCTTGCAATACACTAGAGTGCATAGGGAAATTCAGTTTTGTTGCTAGTGAATGCTTGTAGATATTTGTACATTTTAAACAGATTTTGTATATGTATATAGTTTTAATTCTATTAATGTTTAATTGTTTTTAATTATTGTGTTTAGCAATTATTGTTTTTATATGCAAATCACCTTAAGTCCTATCAAGGAAAAGGGTGGGGAATACATAAGTATATAATAATAATAAAAACAATGCCTTTCTGCAGCTTTTTTTCCTGGATTGCTGAGGTATCACAAAGTATTTCAGAGCTCCCCCCCCCCCCATCTTCAGCTCATACCATCTTGTACTGGTGACACTTCATCTCTGACAAGCTCAAAATCCCTCTGAGCAGCCTGCTTTGACTGAGGGTTAGCAATTGTTCAAATCAAATGTTCAAATATAAATAACACCAAGAAGAATAACAAGAGATTATATTTCTTATGTGTCCTTCACCATGAGGTCCCAAGCCTCGATACAGCAACTGAAAAATACAATATTAAAATCAGTTACAAGACGAGACTACAGTCAAGAGCATAGGGCAGGTCCTAAAATATATAACTGCTGGTCTCATGGAGCATTCTCTGTTCAGGCATTCAATACCCAAGGATAATCATGTGCAGAAAATCAGCATTTCTCAGCTGAATGTGTGAACCAAATTGTAAACGGGACTATTATTCTGGATTTTGCTTTCAATGCCAGTAAATTATTCCACTTACTTTCAACAATGGGTATGCCCTTTAACTCCAAGGGCCTTTCTGAATGCCAGAGTTGAAAGATACCATCTTGTCCAGCAATTGTTCCAAGAGAGAATATTTGCTAAATAAAACATACCTGAAAGGAGTTAGTCTAACTTAATGTTGAAAGTGTCTAAGAAAAAATATTCCACAACCTCCCTAGGCAGCTTATGCCTTTACTGTACTGTTCTTATAATAATTCATGAATTAAAGATTGCATCTACCAAGGTGAGCAAACTCACAGTCTGTAGTTCTGGGGGCTAATGCCTTATATACTGTAGATATAATACCAAATATAATATCAAAAGGGATGTGGGTGGTGCTGTGGTCTAAACCACTAAGCCTCTTGGACTTGCCAATCAGAAGGTTGGTGGTTCAAATCCGCACAACGGGGTGAGCTCCTGTTGTTCTGTCCCAGCTCCTGCCTACGTACCAGTTTGAAAGCATCCCAGTGCAAGTAGATAAATAGGTACCACTGCGGTGGGAAGGTAAATGGTGTTTCCATGTGCTCTGGTTTCTGTGACGGTGTTCCATTGTTCCAGAAGTGGTTTAGTCATGCTGGCCACGTGACCGGGAAATCTGTCTGTGGACAAACGCCGACTCCCTTGGCCTGAAGCAAGATGAGTGCCGCACCCCATAGTCGACTCTGACTGGGCTTAACCGTCTAGGGGTCCTTTACCTTTACCTTTACTTTTACCTATATTGTAGACTAAGAGGTGAATATGTGCTATGGCACAGTCTAAAGCAACAGTACTTTAATACCTTCTGTCCAAGTTCTAGATGCAATATAATTTGATACCATGATGTTTACTTTAGATCAGTGTTCTTCAGCCTTGAGTCACCATATATATGGTTGGAGTACAACTCCCACCATTCCTCACCATTGGTTAAAATGGCTGGGGTTGATGGGAATTGTAATCCAACAACATCTGAGGACTCAAGGTTGAAGAACACTGCTTTAGATTATCCAACAAAATGGGCTTATATCAAAGAGTCAGTGTCCATCATTCCAAAAAGAAAAAAAGGGGGGGAGTGCATCAAAGTATTCTTCAGATTTCCAAGGATACATTTACAGTACTATGAAAGCACAATGGTATAATTAAGCAACTAATTTGCTTGGTTATTCTTGCTTTAAGTCTCAGATGGATATGAAATATGGTCACTTGGGTTGGAGGAAACAATAAAGGGAGAACAAGTATTCCCAAAGTGCTTCTTGAAACAAGACAATATACAACCTGAACACTGGTCCAATTATAAGACTGTTAGCACTTGACAGAAACAGATGGAATTCTCTTCGTTCTCATTGGTGAGAAAGCTTTGGAGAAAGAGCTGTTGATTTGGCAAACTCTGTGCCAAACATTTGGCTGCCAATAGAATTATGAGTGTAGAGGCAGCATAGATGAGAAAAGAAGCAGAAAGACATGCAATTATATCTACTATATATTTTGGAAAGCCGTTTGTTCTGTATGCATTTGGACACCTCTTAAGATATCAAAACCAAAATTTGCATGTTGGTTCCTGAGACCACAAACCAGATTTCTGTCCATATTTAGATACAACTGGGTGCCATTTTGAATTAAGTTGGTGGAGTGAAACCTTCAAAAACAGCACTTATGTTTTAATTCTTAGAATTCCTGGACAATGCTGGGATCAAGGCTGCCAGTGGGAAATAATTGGGACAGGTCATAAAGCATTTAAATTTTATTTGGCAGTAAGTTCATTGCAAGAGGGGGAGGAAGAGGGGAGCGCTTGACAAGTTGACTGAACAGGATATGCAAAAGGCTTAACAGCCTACATTCCTGACACTTGACTTTGTGAGTCTGTGAGTGCTGCTGGAGAGTGAGTTTAGCCTCATGTTTTGAATCCATGTTATTTACCCCAAACATGTCAGTCACAGAAGAAGTGTTCATGCACACAAAAGCTTATACCCAGAACAAACTTAGTTGGTCTCTAAGGTGCTACTGGACAATTTTTTAATTTATGTCAGTCACAGATATTCATATATTTTTCTCCCACAATTCTCTGATTTTATAGCTGTAAATAAAAGAAAAAGACACCATAAATCTTCAGTAGCTTCTCTCATTCAAAGGGGGAAAAAGAAGCCTGTATCACTGCCTTTCAATTCAGCACATGGGAAAATAGTGAAAACGTGCCATTGTTTTCAGGCAAGGTCATTTAAAGATCTAGGAAGGAATATTTGTGATCTTTTCATGGAAAACTTGAATTATGGGATTAAACGAATGATTCTTGTAGCCTAGACCATATGAGTGGCCAGATCTAACATAGGGGACATGTATAACAGTCACCCACTTTCATTATCTAGCAGTTTAAAGATTAGGAATGGGCAATATAAACTTCATAGGGTTGAACAGTTATAGTCCAAATACTCTGTCTTTTGATATTCCTTTCTTTGATAGATTCACCTCGTCCTTTTAGATCTGCTGCCATTTGCCCTCTGATTTGTCATTCATTGAAATCACCTTTGCCCAAAGTTCTGCCAAGGAAGCAGCCACTCAGAGCGAAGGTACAAACTGAAAGGACAAGGTCACTTATGAGCTGCTATGTGTGCAACAAAACTGAAGTGCAGCCACACAGCGCAGTGTAAGTTAACACAAGGACTTGCAGCTTATAGCTGTGCTCCTACCAGCCAGAAGAAAAGGAGATTAATTCTCTTCACTTTGAAAGCAACAGTGGAGTTGCATTTCAGTGGCTTTGGTGCGAAAGAAATAAAAACATGAATGCTTAAAGTAGGAACACATACTCTTGAAAAACTCCTCCATGCCACAGACAATAAGATGGGAAAACATCACTGGTGAGATTACAGACTGATTCTCTGTCCTTCTTGCCCTTCCCTGAACAAGAGAAAGCTCCTTTATTTACCAACAAAGGCATTTGGAGTACAGAGTGCACTACCAATGATCAATCAAGTGAAACTTACAGCAGAGACAGTCTTTTTCTCTCAACTCATCTGCAACTGCCTCAATCATATCCCTGTACATTCAAGTCTTCCCCTCTGAGGATGTGTTGCATTGTATGTTTCTTCAAACGTCAGAAACACACACACACACTCTTTCTGAGCCAACATTGTCCTCTATAGAAATGTCTTTGCTATCAAGAGCTTTACAATACTACCACAACAGATGGCAAAGTCCATCTGTGTTACACATGAGATGACCTTGGCCATAAAGTGTGACAGAGGCAGTCTCCAGCTCTTGCCTTCCCCCCCCCTGAGCCTGCCATCAATACTAATAAATGAGACTATATTGCCCAATACCTGTAATGAATACTTGACAATAGGAATTGGTAGAAAGCTTGCAGTTATTAAAAGGAAACGTACACCAATTTCAGATCACAAGCTCAGGTAGGTAAAACTTAAACAGGCCCTGCTGGTAGTTTGGCCCTGCAGCTAAGGGCCAACCCACCCTATATAAAACTCCTTCATTCTAGCTGCCATGATGGAAGGCAAACAGCCATCTTCCTGTAAAACAAAGTTACAGGCATGCTACCTGACAAGTGTCAGCACTTTGCAGGACCTGAGAGCACTGAATCAAGCAGCCCCCACAAAAAAGCCATCTAACAATAGGAGGCAGTTAGTGAAGTACCCTCTACCCAACATGTTTCAGGGTGCTGACCATCTCCTACACCACTGTCCTGACCACACTAAATGTGAAACAAACCAAAGAGCCAAATAATGAGCCAGACCAATTGAATTAAGAAAGGTACAGTGGTATCTCGAGTTACAGAAGCTTCAGGTTACAGATGCTTCAGGTTACAGACTCTGCTAACCCAGAAATATACCTCGGGTTAAGAACTTTGCTTCAGGATGAGAATAGAAATTGCGCAGCAGCTACAGGAGGCCCCATTAGCTAAAATGGTACTTCAGATTAAGAACAGTTTCAGGTTAAGAACAGACCTCTAGAACAAATTAAGTTCTTAACCTGAGGTACCACTGTATATCAAAAGGCCAATCAAGATATATCCCAAAAATTCCTATTCAGTCCCAGATAGCAATTGGCAAAGATTACACTGCGCAAAGGGTGGGATGTTGATCTGGAAGCTGCAGGAGGAAGGGGCTACCTTTTTTGTCAGCCTGCTCCCCCAATTCTGTTGTCCATTCAAGGGCCATGTGATGGAGATCCTCACATTTCCCACCAGGGGTTAGTCTCAGCTTCCTAGTTCTTTGGGGTGGAACAAACCCACCTCAAAATGATAGCTGGGAGTGTATATATAAAGCATCTGAAACAGACTGTTGGGCTTCCAGAATATGTTCTTAATAAAGAGTCTTCATTCTGGTGTGTGTGTGGGGGGGGAACAGTGTATGCTATTAAGGGGCAGGAAAATCCGTGACAGAAAAGAGAGGAGGAGATATCAAATCTGAGAAGATTTTGGTTGTGTCTGACTATAAGATGTGATGTTGATGAAGCTGTATGTACATATGAAGATATGTATGTTTTTTGTGCAGGAGGCACTGCATATAGATCTGAAGAGATGGGATCAATAGCTTTCGGGACTAGACTGCTGGCCATCTGGCTAAAATAAACTTTTAATAATGTTTAATAAACTTTAAGCTCTGGATTGCCTGGGTGCTTCACCAAATCTTTACCTCACAACACTTCCAAATAATGTAGGCTCCTTGAAAGTGTACAACAAAAGGGAGCTATTTCCAGAAGCCATGTAAAGAACTTTCTGCTCTTTCCTTTCTGGAAGCTAAATTTGCAATCAGAAATTCCTATTATTCTAATATGCTTCATGACCTGGATAGCTGTGATGAAAATGGAGAAGGTTACGGTTTTAGGAGCTGCGATCGAGCAAACTCTATCCATTTTTATTGGGCTTTTGAAAATATCATGAAACAAACAAAACAAATATCAAGTGGAAAAGATGTGGAACATAATTTTGCAATGATTCATTTTTACAACAGCTTGGCTCATTAAATTGGCCTGTTTTCTCAATTCTCTCTCTCTAGCTTAAAGTACCACTAGCTTCAGTCCTAGCTAGTTCAATAGAGATAGCACATACTCCATCTTGAGAACTGCATTCCCTTTGCGGGAAGACTCACTCTCTTTGCTTATCTTTACCATGAAATTGTCTGTGGTCTTTAATATCAGAGGGATTTGCCCTCTATTCCTTTTTTTAATCATAACTCAACAAAACCATCTGGATTTCTCAAATGTCAGAAAACATTTTGACTATCTGTAAACCCAACACAGACAATGTAATTATCCCTTGCATCACCCTTTCTTACACTGTCATAAAAAGGAAATACAGGTATTTCTTTACAATGTCTGTTAACCAGTGTCTTAAGGAATACTTTTGTTGAGCAGTTCTTGAAGCCAGATAAAGAAAGAAAGGGGGGGATTATTTGTCTAACAGCAAAAAACAGCACTGTGGACCTGGTTGTGGCCCACCTTATATCAGTGTTCTTCTAATTCCTTTAGACGGTATAGATGGTATGCTAAATTTGGCCATCAACACAACTGGTACACTGCAGACTTTTGAAGAACAATCTGAAATTCAAAGGAGACTGGCAGATACCTCAGATAATAAAATGTTGTTAATCATGTTAATGCCATGGAGTAAGAATGAGGAACCATTTTGGCCAACCTGACAGTCATTGGATGTCCTTGCATAGTGCTTCCAAAATGCCTGAAAGCCAGCTGTCTCCTGGGTCCTTTCAGCCAATCCCCCTCTTTACCTGCTCCACATCTGATGTCATGTATGAAATCAGGTGTAGGGCAGGTGGGTGTGGCTTGCTGGACCAACAGGGAGGCCTGGTGAACTGGATTAGGCCTGTGGGCTGAAGGTTCCTCACCACTCCCACAAACCATGTTAAGTACATGAATACCTTTTTTTCATCTATGTTGCTTCAATGATATGAGCTTATGAAGAATACATTTTCCAATTCTAATTTGTGTAGTGTAATAATCCAATAATTGATCAAGAGTCAAGCCTGTAACCCCTGTGACAACAATTTCTGTTGGTGGTTAATGTTTTGTCTGTCAGCACAATGTGCAAGTAAACATCAGCAGGGCGCACCACAACTATGACATAGAATGGAAGGTGAGACATGGGAAACACATTTTGGCATCACACAGGGTGCCACTGAAATTTGAGATCCCAAGGTCAGCCACTGTGGAGTGCCTTTTATGTACTGGTAGTGGACTAATAATAATGGCTTCAATTCAAGACTCAAGTTCCTTCTTTAGAAATGATGATACTTAGGAATTCTTCTCCAGCACAGAAAGACATTTACATATCTACAGAAATGTAAATATACGTGCTTGTGAATGTGCACACACACACACACGGAGAGAGCAAGAGATCTTCCTTAAATCAAGAAAACAGGCTCTTTTTTTGTGTAGATCTGGCTGAGTTCTTTCTAGCCTTGATGCAGAATGAGCTCCTGATGTTTATTTTAGACGTAAATCTAAGTACATAATAACAGTTGACCTTTCTGACAAACAATAATTTCTTCTTTGCTGCCTGCAAGGTGTTAATGGGACACAAGTAGCAAAGGAGTCAAGTTCGCCCAAGGGTATCTCCATGAATACCATCAGATGACCATGCCTGCTGATCTTTTTAGTTTATTATTTCTTAGCCATAAACAAAAAGCAAGCTTTACCCTCCCCACTCTTTTTATTTTGCTACAAAAGCACTTTTTAAAGCAACAAAATCTTATCTTTCATTTTGTATAGATCAGCTTTGCTGCATCTTGAAGTATTTATAGTTTTAATACATAACCATAAATGCCCCCTAAACAAGGAATATTGCACCTTTAGATTACTATTATTGCTTTATTGCTCATCACGGCTATAAATTAACATCTTCCCCCGGCAATATGGAGAGAGTACAGAATTAGGTTACAACATGCGTAAACAAGAAGCTATTAAAGCTTTGCCGTTCCTTAAAAGTCTTTATAGTTTACTAGTGTACACCTGTAAGTGTTTCAATTAAAGAGCTACATGCTTGCCCAGTAATTGCCCTCCTATATGAGATAGGGTTTTGGCAGTCAGGAAAAGAAAAGCAAGACTAAAAGGTGGAAAATTGGAATATAAAACACAGAAAGTGAATCCGCTATAAAATAAAATCATGGATTTAAATTATGCTAATTAGCTCCTTTTACATCATGTTAGCTCTACACGCTGGCTGCTGGTGAGAAGCGGCTGTTCTGCACCTCGGGGCAAAACGTCTTTGAGTCAATGTCATACCTCAGCTTATGGCTAATCATTAACTACAACAAAAAAAGTGAATATATTTTCTGAAAGCCTCCTATTGCTTCACTTCATTCCTCCTGGTTTATAGACAATCAGATTTTTGAAGAGAGAAGACAAGGTCAAAATGCAAAACCTATTGATAATTGTTGTAGCCATGGAAATAAAGAGGGTCTCCACAGGTCATGTTATATCATTATATCTTGTGAGGATACGTATAAAGAAAATAGTACCCAAGTGTGTAGTGAGTGGGTGCATGGAGGGATACGGTTTGGGGGGTACACCACTGGAGAATTATCACTGCGGGTGGCAATGCTTTTAGTTGCTGTTGCAAGAGTTGCAGCAATAAGTGTATTAATTCTGCACTATAATTTCCTGTGGCATCATTTTACAAAGTTCGCAACAACAAAAATATTCAACAGTGTTAGAAGAGCGCTGAAAGTAAAATGGTCAGTGTGAAAAATAAAATATGGACCAACTAAAGCCTGTGGGAATACTGATGTGTGAAGGAAATTCCACAGAGACCTGGAGAAGGTAGAAACAAGTGAGCTATACTGCATTGAAAGTGGATCACATTAGGAAAGATGCAGTAGCGGTGCATCTGGTGAGATGGAGCCATGACAGCAGCATCAGTGATGTTTACTTGGACAGGTTGGTTAGGAGGTCAGGGTCCTGCAGTTACACTCCAAGGACTGCTGGATTGGCTGCTGGTGGTCCTACTGGTACAACCACCAATCTTGACACTGCTCCATCCAGGTAAGTTGTAGTGAATGGTGCTGGTAGAGCAGCTCCACTCCAATAAACATGCCACTAATGGAAAGATGAGAGCTGTCATAAGAGAGGTACTGTTGTGTTCTCTTTATTTTTCCACAGGTGAGAAGTACCCACATGGTGGTTATGATTTCCTTTTGGAGAACTGATTTTATTTATTGACTTTATTTAGATTTGCTTCCAGAGCAGTTGACTAAATTTTAATATTTAAAGGGGGTGGGAACCATGTACTCAAAGTAACCAGGAAATAAAAACAGAGCAATTAGCAATATTTTAATGTCTAGAATATTTTAAAGATCTGATAGAAAAGGGGTGGAAATGCCAGGTGATTGTTGCTGATCTCTCCTCCTCTTATAAATCTCTTCATACCCCAAATCTGTCCAGAAGGGTCCCTCAGTCCTATGGAGCAGAGGCTATGGGGAAGGAGGAATCATACAAAAAGCATCCCAGTCTGCTAAGCAATGGCTTCCCAAGTGTTGAGGAATACATATTGTCCATTCAGCAGAAATTGTTGCATATCAATGGTGCATTTTTTTCATTAGAACTTGGAGTAAAAGATAACTCGTCAACTCATAGCACAAATATGTGAATTCAGGGAGACTTGTGAACTGTTTGCTAGCTTCCAACAATATGTTTCTCACTCAAATTGAAGTGACTGCTTGTTTATATAGCTGGCTCTGGAATAGCCCCCCCCCCCAGCTTCCCCACCTACAGACATTCCTCAAGACTAAAATGTGAATGTTCATTTACATGCCATATTTATTCAGACAACCTGAGAATGCTTTTTCTCAGCCATGAAACTTAAATGATGCTAACATTGTCAAGTGTTGAACCCAACGGGGCCCAAATGCATTCTGTTGTGCTTGTTGCCTCCATACACACTTAATTAGTTAATTCCTCATCCCCCTCACTGCTAAAGTCTGTTCCCTTGCTTTATGCAGGTTAATTAGTTGCTTGATTTTAATGGTTCTCCTTTCCCAGAAGAAAAAGTCCTGAAAACACCCAGCTTGGGTACAGTGTTCACAGATTCATACAGAAATAAGGACTAGCTGAAATACACTTTGTTCCATATCCAAAATGCACCTTTTGAACATGCCTTTTCTAGAGATGAACAGCCCCATTTTTCCCACTTCATCTAAATTTTGCGTGTCCTCATTCGTAAGTCCATTGCATCCTAAATCCACATGGATTAGTGATTTAAAAAAAATACAAGAATTATTTAATTAATATTTAGATTTGTATATAAAATTATATTTTATGTAAAAAAATTTTTTTGCAAATATATCTTTGCTAAATGCACATATTTTAAAATTATTTTATTCTAAAACACTTTTTCAGATTTCAGTACTTTTTCCAGCTGAGAGCTGAAAATTTCAACAGCCAGACCAGTGAAGGATATTTACATTTGGATTCATGTATTTGTTCAGGAGGTACAGGGGCAAAGGCGGGAGGCAGTGATGGGAAATGCTGTGTGCCTGGCTTTTTGTCCGTGGTTTCACTGCTCTTACCTAGAGGAGGAAGGACAAGGCAACAGAAAGATTGGTGAGCTTCAGGCACAGTGGTGGAGCCAATCTGGCACGCCTACCTCTGTGCCTGCACTGTGGCAATGTTCCTGCCACTGCGTCCCTCTCATACATTCCTAGTAAGCACAGTGACATGGCTGGTGGGAGGTCAGGTGTGTGGCAATGCCTCCCCAAGACAATCACCTCATGGGGAGGTGTGAATTAGGTCAGCTCACATAAACATTCAGACTGAACAAAATTATCCCACAGCCCTTTCCTTTTTCCATTACAGTCATACCTTAGAAGTCAAATAGAATCTGTTCTAGAAGTCCGTTCGACTTCCAAAATGTCCAGAAACCAAGGTGCAGCTTCCGATAGGCTGCAGGAAGCCACAGAACCTGCATCGAACATTCGGGTTCCAAAGAGTTCGCAAACTGGAACACTCACTTCCAGGTTCGCTGCATTTGGGAGCCAAAACATTTGACTCGCAAGGCATTTGTCAACCAAGATACGATTGTATAAACAAAAGGAAAGCAGAGACACCTAGGAGAACACCTGTAGTCCCTCATGAGGGTGAGGCAGGGAGAAAGAGAGATGTCCATTCCCAATATTCCACTATGCTTTCATTTATTAATTGTAGACATTATTTCTCTTACAGAAAATAAAAAATGGCTACCCTGGAAACACCAAAGGATCAGACTCCAGCTTGACCAAGGCATTATAAGAATGCATAACATAGGGATGGGTTCAGATCTTAGGAGTTTCTTACTCATTTCTGTGGAATGAAGTAAATTCAGCATGAATTTACTTATGATTGTATAAGTTATCACACTGATGTCACACTCTTCTTCTGAAGAGCCGAGAGTTAATAGTATGGAATCAAAAGGAAAAAACCACAGAGTAGCCATTCTGATATATCTGAAAATTTCCCAGTTTCCCCATGTTGTAGTAGAATCTAGCATAAAAGATGTAGTCAGGGAACCTTGTGGTACAAAACACTACCTCATCATATTTTCTCTGGGAAAGCTGACATCTCCTTTAGAAAAGGGAGTGCTGCTCATTGAGCCTGCTTCAAATGTGCACTACATGACAACATCATTTAAGATTTCCTGTGTAAGGTTTTTGTTTTTGTTTTAACATTAGACATCACATGAAAGCATTGCATCTTGCCAAAGAATTGCTCATTTGGATCAATCTTAAGTGTACATTTGGCTTTCAACTGCTGTTTGGCAATAAGGGCATTTTTACAAGTGACACTAAGGACACCTTGGGATGGTGTTCTATCCAATTTAAAGTGTGTTCTTTAAAAAAATACATTAATTTAAATCAAATGCACACTCTGATCAATGCACCCATTTAATATATAAATGCAGGACATTTAAATACTTTCTTGGTGTCACTTGTGAAAATACCTTGTTGGCACATGTTCTGTAATGGTAGTTGAAAACCAGCCACAGATAGCTTCCTTACATTTTTGTTAATTTCTAAGACTTGAGCTTTGTTTTTATCTGTTTCTCTTATGCTTCTTATGTTTCTCTTATGCCTCTTATGCCCTAGCATAAACATCCAATATCAAATACTCCCATTTGAAAAGTTGTCTTTGGAAACTTTGGGGGCTCCTGTCTGCTGATTCCACCAGAATTAAGAACACCACATGAATTGTCTCTCCCTTTGTGGTATTTCAACTTCACAGTTTGAATCAGGAGACACAGAGGGGAGCATGCAATGGAATATATTGGATCCTGGAAGGTCATAGAAAGAGAATTAATGTTGGAGCTCATCATGTCATCTGCACAGAATCTGCAACTGCTGCTCATAACAGACTTGGCTCCCATGGCAAACATTATTTCATTACTAGCTTAGCAGCAGACTAGCTTAGGAAGAAGGAACTATTTGTGTGATAAAGAGCCACAGGAGGCCACTGACTCTGTGAATGCAATTTGACTTTTCACATTCCCCAGGAAGTGTTTCTGATCTGCAAGGCTGCAAGTGCCACACAGTTCTGGCAAAGAGCCATATGCATAGAAAAACTGAGTAACACTTGATAAGCCATGTACATTAATTAATTCTGCATGACAATGGAATGTGGCTGAAATAATGTATGGCAGCCACTTGTAGGAAAAAGGGGAAATTCATCATGGTATTATACTGAGTGTCAAAGACGGCAATGATTATTTGCCACTTTCTGTATAATGTAATGTAATCTAAAAATTATTTGGGTTGAATAGGCTTGAACACCCATATTATATACAGAGGTGGTACTGAAGATGCTGTACTGTACTAACTAAGGAAATCAGCCCTGAGTGCTCACTGGAAGGACAGATCCTGAAGCTGAGACTCCAATACTTTGGCCACCTCATGGGAAGAGAAGACTCCCTGGAAAAGACCCTGATGTTGGGAAAGATTGAGGACACAAGGAGAAGGGGACGACAGAGGACGAGATGGTTGGACAGTGTTCTCGAAGCTACAAACATGAGTTTGACCAAACTGCGGGAGGCAGTGGAAGACAGGAGTGCCTGGCGTGCTCTGGTCCATGGGGTCACGAAGAGTCGGACACAACTAAACGACTAAACAACTAAACAACAGCAACAAAGTTTATAAACAGACATATGGTGTGATTCTACCCAGATGCAAGTCACACAGCATCCAATGTGGCTTACTCTGTAGGTTTCAAAATATATGTATAAAATCTGCTTGTAGAGTTAGTTGCTGGATAAATCCAACTTGATCTGTTTAATGTTAGATACCATTGATACTGTATTTGTACAGATCCAACTTGGGTGTATTTTAGCCCATTTCATTCTTTATGTCCCAAGTCTCTTTCCCATTTCCTCATGAAAATATTGGGTCCCCCCAATTCTTTTAGGACTTTTTTTTTTTAGCACAGGGCCTTCTCACAGGGACTTCAGAACTCCCTCCCTAGGGAAGTTAGCCTGGTTCCCTCCTTGTGCTTCTGCCAGCAGGTGAAGACTGTTTAATTCCAACAGGCCTTGGGGAGCTGGGGGTTTTTTTGGTGTGGAAAAGGCTTTAATAGTGCTGTTCTGTTTCTTATTATCTCTATTTAAATGGATTTGTTTTTAATATTGTTTTAAATCTATTAGAATTAAATTACCTTTTTGTATTTTATCTGTACTGTTTTGATTTTATGTAAGCCGCCTTGAGTCCTGGTCTGGGGAAAAGGCAGGATATAAATAAATATAACAACCACAACAACCAATTTAGAAGCAGGATTGAATGGACTTATGAATGAATTTGCTTCAAAAAGTGATTTAGATCAGAGACAGATCACAAATAGACAGATCTGCCCATCCATATTTTAGATAGGGAGATGAATTCTTCCTGCTGTTCTTAAACACCCATAAGTTGATCATAGATGTATTTTAATGGTTTTATTGTTAAATCAACATACACATATGTCCAGAGAGCATAGCAACTCTACAGAATATTCCAACAAGCAGTCCTCCTGTGCCATAAAACTATCCTTTTGTACGATACTACAAATGATAGATATGATCTCCCCTCCCCCTCCTCAATTAAGTGTTTGGTTGCAATAAAAAGTCTTCAGCCATAACTGTCTCCTCAAGAGGATTTCATGGCACCTTATTAATTTATTTTGCTGCTTGATGCCACAGCTCTGGGGGCAGGGGGGGGGGAATCTAGTGGAAACTGCTCTGCACAATATTATTCTAACACATTGGAAGGCATCATTGCAAGTTCTCTTTTGAAATAAAAGTTATAAAGGGAGATTTTAAAAGCCTATAAATCTGTATTCACAGCAGCACTATAGATGCTAATTTGGGGGGGGAAATGAAATAATGTGGAACATTTGCAATATTTTCCACCGGAGCCCCATACAGTTGTTTTAATGCTGTATTGTCAGTGTGATAAGTGTTGATTTCTCCCCCATTAATTTCACCTTACATTTATAAAGGAAAGGTGATATATGTCTCTGTTCAAATATCCTTAGTAATGATTATTATTTATTTATGCAGTGTTTAAAGTATGCAAGACATTTTGCATCCAGGCTGCAAGTCAGGAGAGTGCTAGAGCATCTTGCCATGAAGAAAAATAAGAAAAAGGGGCAAAATAGCCTCTATTTTGTTTATGTTTTATGTGTGCCCTCTAGACATTTCTGTGACTCAAACTTTATTTTTAGTTTTAAAACCATACAATGTTAGATATGCATCTACACCATACACAAATACCACATGGGACGTACAACTGTGGGATTGTATTGCAAACCTCTCATCTAGCTCTAATCATGTGCAACAAGTGCTGACTCCAAAATGGGATGTGTAGGCACATCTGCATCAAAAGACATTGCTATTCTGTTCAAAGTTGTCTAGATGAGCATCTGTAATGGCTGAAAACATACAAAAGCTTGCTTCAGCATGCTGGTGTTCATTGATAGGTAGGATTAGGGAACTTATGTGTCATATAGTTCACTCCTGTCCATAGCTGTAAACTTTTCTCTTTTCTTGCAAGGAATCCTATTTGGAATAAGGGAATTTCCCTTAAAAAATGGGAAACGTTGACAGCTATGATCCTGTCCTAAGGACCATAAACTCCTTATTAGCAGGCCATGTTGGGACTATATACTAGTGGCCAAAAATGTGGAAACCTTTTGGGGAAAGTGTATTTCTGAGGTTTGATGGCTTATAACACCACTTTTTTTGGGGTGTTCTAAGGCTGTAATTAAAGCTAAAGGTTACCCAACTAAGTATTAACTGACACGGTGAGAACTTTTGTATATCTCATTTTTTCTGTGTTTCACGTTTCTTCTTTATGACTGCTGTTGTAATAAATAATCCTTCATAAAAGTTATTGCATTATATTCTTCATTAAATTATCTTTCCGTTGATATATAATTTTATGGTAATACTTCAAAAAAAAATGGTGTTATGAGCCAGAATACCTCGGAAATACACTTTCCCCAAAAGGTTTCCACAATTTTGGCCACTAGTGTAGTATATTGCAAACAGCTTAGAGAAGCACAGAAGGTACTGAAGAGATATGTAAGAATGACATATTAAATGTAAGAACAATTTAGAATTGTTAAAACAAGTAAGAACAATTTAGAATTGTTAAAACAGCATGTAGCAGGCTAAAGGGCAACACTCTAAGGGCATTATCTTCTCTGACCAGAGGGGCTATACAAATATATACAAATATGATGATTTGCTTGGCCAGAAGTGATCAATATGCAGTCCACTAAAATTCAAAGCATAAAAGCCAAACATGCCCTTCTGAACTCAGAAACAAAGTTTCATCACTTCGCCAATAGTGCAAATAAGTGATGTCCAAAATAATGGCCAGGTTTCAAAGGAACAAGATAAAATGAAATTTGCAAAGACTTAATTTTTTTTGCGCAAGACGGTTACTTTCACAACAGAACTTCCCCCCTCTCACTTCCTGCACCCACCTAAATCTGCGCTAGAGAATGTGGAGAATCCCAGTGATGAGATTCCTTTAATAGTGGTAGGGTGGAAGGCGGGACAGAAAAAAGGATGTGGAATCAGAGCCAATGACAGGCAGAACCAACTAATTCCAGTTTTGTCCTTTTTCAGGCTGAGTTGTACAAGGGTAAAGCTGAGACTTCAGAGGAGGAAGCTGACATCAGGACCACCCTATGGAGTGGATGTAAGAAGGCAGGTAGAGGCTGAGGTTGGTGGAGCACTGTCCCATTTATTTTAATGGACCATTGGAGAAACTTCAGGGCAGGTTTGGGTAGGTGAAACTTGGTGTTTAAAAGTAATGGGTAAGATCCAATGTCCCAATCTGCTCTGCCAAGCATCTGGAGAAGATTTTGGGTGTGTTCCAGGTGCTGCAGGAAGGAGAAGAGAAAGGGTTGACCCCTTTGTACAAGTAGAAGTTCATAGTGCAAGCAGGGCACCACAACTGGATATAGAATCATAGAACTGTAGAGCTGGAAGAGATCCTGAGGATAATCATTCAGTGTATTGGAATTTAATATTTTATTGTTTCATTTCTCCCAAGTTGTTTTAATAGCAATATCCCAGAAAAGCGAAAGGTTTTCAGATGTCTTTGTCTGGGAAAAGGTAAAGGTAAAGGACCCCTGGGTGGTTAAGTCCAGTCAGGCAACTATGGGGTTGCAGCAATCATCTCACTTTTCAGGCTGAGGGAGCCGGCATTTGTCCACAGATAGCTTTCCAGATCATGTGGCCAGCATGACTAAACTGCTACTGGTGCACGGAAGACCGTGATGAGTGCCAGAGGACATGGAAATGCCGTTTACCTTGCCTTTGCCTGGTACACCAGCTAAAATAACTCATTCATCTCTCATTTTGCCTACTGAAAAAAATCCAAAACTGATCATTTGCATGTCATCTAGACTTACGGCCAACACTGAAAAGCGAAAGCACAGTACAATTTGGGGCTAGATGTTGAAGGTTCATTCATTTTGAATTCTGTCTTGAAAAATTATCTTGTCATTTCAAAATTAACTAGAGATGATGCTTGCAAAAACAAGCATCATTTCTTTTGTGATTGCACATGTGTATTCTGTCAGCTAGAATAAAACATCTAAATATGCTTTATAACAGTGGTAGAAAACCTCAGCCCCATGGACTTACCGGCCCTCCATAATTAGCCCATGGTGTCAGGTTTGCAGCAGGTAAAGACCTGATTCAGCCTACAGGACACCGACCGATTGGTGGCACTTGCAAATCCCTATGCCAAAAACTGTGAACAGGGCTTTGCAAGACCGAACCTTCAACTGATCCTTAGATCTTGCAAAGCCCCCTGGAAAGTGCTCCACAAGAACTGTGTGGGCAAAAGAGAGTCACCTGGCATTATTTTCACATCAGGTGATTGACAAGTGGGAAGTCTGTGTGCACATCTTGCTGCTTAGAGGTCCATGACATTTAGAAGCCTGTACAGAAGCCTGTTCCTCAGAACTGGGAATTTGACAGCACTAATACAGAAGAATGTTATATTTGAGCATCACTCAAGAGGAATCATGAACTCCTCCTAAAATAAAATATTAACTGATGATTTAAAGTTGGATCTTGTGATTTGAATTTTTAAAAATGCAATATTTATTGTTCTATAGCTTTTCAAATAACCTGATATTTAGTTGAATCAATAGTTACTTGTCACAGAAAAGGTAAACACCCATTATTTTAACTACATCAATATATATTAAATTTTCAATATAATGAATTTGCATCTCTTGACATTTTCAAGGAATTTCTTCAGTTCCAACTTTTACTGCCCCCCCCAAAAAATATTTTTTTATGTATTCTTTGAGATGCCTGCCAGGGAATTTATTTTTAAATTGTAGGGATTTATCTTCATTTTGACAGGACTTCTATGATAAAAGGATGCTGAATGCTGATGGATCTCCGCTTTTGTTATACCCTTGTTACATTTGTATCTAGCAATTTCCCGCATTTCTTGCTTTCAAAGGTAGTACCATGTTTGTACCTTCAGCGGATTTTAGCCTTCTCATCCATATGCTAAGGTGAAAATAAACCTTTCAATTGAAGGCTCGTGGCTTGTTTTTAAATGTATGATGACCATATCTTGTTTTAGCGGGTGAATACAGCTGTTATCATGTCTATTATTCATGACGTTATTTCCTTCTGGGCATCCTTCCCTGGTTCCACAGGAATGCAAAGATATGTAAAAATTTATTGCTTGCTTTCCTCTCCTATGTAAAGTTATGGCACTACATTGCTCGCTAGCATTATCATTTGGTTTCTTTTAACCAGCGGTTGCTCTTGCTGTTACAGCTTTATTCATGCTGTTTTGTTCTCTCTCTTTTAACAAAACATCCTGTTGCTGAGAAGGTGAGCAATGCCATGCTGTTTCTAGAAAAAGAGCTGGACATGGGACCTGCCAGAATGAATTGAGTCCTGGATTAATGTACCCCAAGTGGCTTGGTGTGGATCAAAGTAGGGGCAGAATCCACTTCTAATACCATTACATTCTAATACCAAGATTACAAACACGGTGCTCTGTCCACCTGATTGAAGGTTAGTTGTTTTGACATTGCTTTCTTGAGGATAAAACCTAGTTTCACTGCCTCCTGAATCACTACAGCATCTGCTCAGTTTCCTCTCCTACAGCACCTACTCTTACCCATTAAAAAAGCATTTATTGAAATCCACTAATCACACTCCTCCATCCCAGTCCAGACAGAAGCACATTTTTGCTGGTTCCAGTAGGAAAAGAAGCCACTTCCATTCCAACAGCACCTTCACCAGCACTGTGGAGGAGTGGGGTGGGGTTGAGTGGGAACACTGAAGGTTAAACCACATGTTCATTGAACCTTCAAGTTTCTGAGCAGCACCCAGCCCTCCCTCCCTGTATACAGTGATGGGGCCAATTTGGATTTTTGTATGTGTGCCCTCTTCTGCAATTCACCAGCTGTAGGCTTCTTTCCCACCTGCTCCACACCACAGAGAAGGGTTGAAGAAGCTAGAGATGGGAGCTAAATAAATAGGTTGATTGGTTTCATCACTTGGCAGGTGTGTACAGGAAAGGGAAGTGGTTGGCACAACACTTGTGGCCAGGTGGGCACTATGCAAAGGGAGAGGCATAACCCTCTAGTGCAGGCTTAATCTTCTGTCACCCTGAGGAGGAGAGGAAGGCAAAGTCCTGTGTTAGCAGAAGTGTCCTGATCCGGTTTACGGGCGGTTGAGGTCCCAGCTGAGGACCTCGGGACCAGGGCGAGATGGTGGGGTGGGAGCAGGAACGAGAGCCCAGAAGCCAGGGACCTGAGGGTCAGGAAACAGGGAGTCACAAAGTCAAGGGTATGATGGTTGAGAAGCAAGGAGTCACAAAGTCAAGGGTCCGAGGGTCGAGAGGCAAGGAGTCAAGAAGCCGAGGTCCAAGGATCAGGAAGCAAGAAGCCAAACGCAGCAAGGCAGGAAACGAGTTGCTGTGACAAAGAGCCAAAGGGAAATGCTGACCTTATATCTCTTCCTGGCTCTTGCCACCAGCTGCAGTGAGTTACCAAGTGGACTCACCTGTGCGGCTGCGCCTTGCCTCTCCAGAACAAACTTTAGGAAGGCCCCAGTCCTGTGAAGCCCTACTGGTCACAGGGCCTGGCTCCTGCACGCACTCCTGACAAGAAGTTCATTCAAATTTTTCTCTAAGACAAAGGTTTTGGAGAAAAATTTGACACAGATAGAAAAGGAAAGGTTCCAGAATGAGACAGGGTTGACTGTGGTTAAAAAAGTGAAATATTTGGGTATAAATATGACAGCTAAAAATGTGAATTTGTTTAAAGATAATTATGAAAAAACTTGGAGAGAAGTGAAAAAAGATTTGGAGATTTGGTCCAACTTGAAGCTTTCCTTGTTAGGCCGTATTGCAGCTATAAAGATGAATGTATTGCCAAGAATGTTGTTTTTGTTCCAAGCATTGCAAATAATTGATAAAATGGATTGTTTCAAGAGGTGGCAAAAAGACATATCTAAATTTGTCTGGCAGGGCAAAAAGCCCAGAATTAAATTTAAGATACTAACGGATTCAAAGGAAAGAGGGGGGTTTGCCCTGCCAGACTTTAAACTTTATTATGAAGCGGCAGCTTTCTGCTGGCTGAAAGAATGGCTACTTCTTGAAAACACAGACATTTTGGATTTGGAAGGTTTTAATAACATTTTTGGGTGGCATGCATATTTGTGGTATGACAAGGTTAAAGCACATAAAAGTTTTAAAAATCATATTGTCAGAAAAGCACTACTAAATGTCTGGGACAGATATAAAGACTTGCTGGAAAATAAAACTCCAAGGTGGCTGTCGCCAATGGAAGCTAAGGCAGTTAAAAAGTTAAATATGGAGCCCAAGTGGCCAAGATACTGGGAAATTTTGGAAAAGGAAGGGGACAAAATGAGATTGCAGAGTTTTGAGAAATTAAAAGGGAAGGTGAGAGATTGGTTTCACTACCATCAAATTAATGAAGCGTTTAAACTGGACAGTAAAATTGGCTTCCAGGTGGAAAAATCAAAATTGGAGACAGAACTGTTAGAACCCAGTACTAAGAACTTGTCCAAAATGTACAATCTGCTGCTGAAATGGAATACACAAGATGAAACGGTCAAATCGGTCATGATTAAATGGGCTCAGGACATTGGTCATAATATTTTGTTTGCTGATTGGGAAAAGTTGTGGACCACCGGGATAAAATTTACGGCATGTAATGCCTTAAGAGAAAACATTATGAAAATGATATATAGGTGGTACATAACCCCAGTCAAGCTTGCAAAGATTTACCATGTGCCTGACAATAAATGTTGGAAATGTAAAGAAACTGAAGGTACATTTTTTCATCTTTGGTGGACCTGCCCGAAGATTAAGGCATTCTGGGAAATGATCTATAATGAACTTAAAAAGGTATTTAAATATACTTTCACCAAGAAACCAGAGGCCTTTCTCTTGGGTATTGTCGGCCAAGGGGTGTTAAAGACGGATATAACTTTCTTTATGTATGCTACAACAGCAGCTAGAATACTCATTGCGAAGTACTGGAAGACGCAAGAACTACCCACACTGGAAGAATGGCAGATGAAGGTGATAGACTATATGGGCTTGGCAGAAATGACGAGCAGAATCCGAAACCAGGGAAGAGAAGCAGCGCAAGAAGAATGGAAAAAATTCAAGGACTATTTAAAGAAATATCATAAAGTTAATGAAAGTTAGAATGATGTTGGACTGGAAAGTAAATGGTTACTATTAGCAATGGTTAAGACAAGGAAAATAAGGAAGATTAGTCTAAATTTAAATTAAAACAAGGGAAGATTTGCTGAACAATCGATAAGAATTTGGAATACAGAAAGGGGAAGCATGAGGAAGTCGGGGAAGATAGGATATGAAATTAGGATATGAAATGATACATGTTTTTTGTTTTGTTTTTGTTTTTGTATGTTTATGTTTGTTGTATTGTGTTTTATGGAAAAATAAAAATATTTAAAAAAAAAAAAAAAAGAAGTTCATTCTGCTCCCACATGGATAGCTTTGTCTACAATACCCACAACCCACAGTGTAACTAAGTAACATGAGTAACTAATATAAGGCAAAGATATAGATTCTTTGTACATGATTTTGGAGAATGAGGCAGGAATCTTGCCTCTACAGCAATCTGATCTACTGTACTCAGCACAAATCTAGATTCCTCTGGATTTTCTGCTAGTGGAACAGACCCTGTAGTATTGAGATAAAAGTTATGGCAATCCACCTTCATCTGTTGAAGAGGAAAATATATTATGTGCAACCTGCTTTGCCTCTATCTACTACTCCTATTGCTAGTTGCTGTGGGTGAGTTGAAGCAATATTACAGAGAAACCCCAATAATTGTGTGAAATAGCTCAGATATAATATTGGATGTGTTGGTGATGTTCACGCATTCCCCTTGAGTGCATCTCCTCCTCTAACATGGAAGTGTGCCTCTACAGCACCTATGCTTCAGCATGCAATACAATTCAGGATGCACAAATCACTGCAGTTCCATATGGCTTTAAGCTTGTGTGGCGTATTTGCTGGTTCAGCTCATTTTCTGTTCCTCCTGGCTTATGCTAGCAAAAGAAATTCCTTACATAAATTGCAGAATTATGCAAAACCATTCTCACGCAAATGATCTGATGGTGTGTGGTGGGGGAGCAACAATTACATTTAGGATCCCTTGGAGGAGCTAACCCCAGCAAAAGAAGAAATGTAAGTAACTGTGTTATCAATAAAAACTCTGATAGTGATGTAAGCCTTACAATAACTATTGATTTTACCATATAAATGGACTGAAGCAAGCCAGCAAGAGGCCATTTTAATAAATCTTATTTAAATGAATGAAGGTGGGCTATCTTGGAGGTATTATCAGTGCATAAAGTATGATGGATGGCTTACCAATTAAGGTAACTAGGTTTCCAAAACGTTAATGGGCTCCAAACTGAGTTCTAATGAGTTTGCTCCAGGCCTAAGACTATATTTGTGGCATAATTATACTCTGTTTACAATATGCATCTTTTACACCCAGAAGCAACAAATAGACTAACTAGTGAAACCCTCATTTGGCTGAACTTTCTTTTTTAAATAGATGTTAAGGCCAAAGGGGATCGTTCTTGTCAGCTGCTAATCTGACCTTCAGCAAAACACAGATATTT
Source organism: Podarcis filfolensis (assembly GCF_964270895.1). Lineage (NCBI taxonomy): Eukaryota > Metazoa > Chordata > Lepidosauria > Squamata > Lacertidae > Podarcis > Podarcis filfolensis. The sequence continues at coordinate 62,075,629 of NC_139609.1, forward strand.
TAAGTAGCAACCAGCAAGGGTTTGGGTTTGTTGTTTTGTATCGTAGCCAACAGCTTGTTGTTTTAAGTAAAGCACACCACTGGTATATATTGCTCATTGGATACAAAACTGAATACATCTTGGTTAGAGAGAAACATATACTAAAGCCATAGCAAAAAGCAGAAGCCCAATGAAAAACTTTTGTAGAGATATTGTGATCATAAGAGGAGAGTAGTACACCTATAGTATTGTCCATCTGTATTTCAATGAGCTGAGTAAAGTGAAAGATTATGTCATGGGGGTGTGGGAAATGTGTATATGAACTTAATAGTGATTAGTTTATCTTTTGGTTGCTATTTTGTTAATGTCAGTATTGTTTTATAGATTATAAATGCTGTATTGATTTGTTAATCGTATGAGATGACTTTTGCTTTAATTTTTTAGCTTATTTTTAGCTTATTTTTTAGTTGTTGCTTTGTTAACAGTGTTTCATAGATTGTAATTGTTTTCCTGGTGATTAGTTAGTTATTCTGTATTATTTATGCTGTATTTGTAATGCTCTATTATGTTCTAGCATGTTATTCTGATCCTGATCTGATTTTAGGATGTATTTTAAGTGATTGCCTGATTTTATGTTAATGTGTTATACATTTGATGTTAGCGGATCTGAGCCCGGTTTTGGCCAGGGAGGGCAGAGTATAATAGTAATAGTAATAGTAATAGTAATAGTAATAGTAATAGTAATAGTAATAGTAATAATTAATTTATTGTTTGTAAGCTGCTTCGGAATTCCTTTAATGAAAAGTAGCATATAGATATAAAATAAAATAAAAAAATCAAAGTAAGTTCTAGTTCATCTTCATGTTTATTCCCCATCCCCAGCAGGAGGTAGGGAATTATTTTTTTAATAACCATAAGTCAATTGGACGTCTATAAAGAAAGTTAGAAAGCAAACCCTGAAGGCCACAAACTAAGGCTTTTTCAGCAGAGGTATTGCTGTTCCTAAGGATGTTTAGTCAATTAATTACTGTTGCTTCACATTGCTTCCAGCTGTTTGCTTAGCATTTCCTGTATCTCCCCTGTTAAAGATATTCACTTTCTTCCCAAAGTTGCAGGAGCAAAGCAAAAAATCAGCTGAATGGTTAGCACAAATTGAACAGGGTAAGTCTTTTTAATTATGGAAATACGGTTATGGGAAAAGCTTCACCTGCTGACATTCTGGGTGTCGCGGGGATTCGAACCACCAAGCTTCTGATCGGCAAGTCCTAGGCTCTGTGGTTTAACCCACAGCGCCACCCGCGTCCCTTTCTGGGTGGCAAGCTGGCATCTAAAATCTGAAATCTGGATGATTCCCTAAAACATGATTCATCCCTAGTAAAAAAGCACCATCTTGTTCTATCAGCTCCATGTTTACCATGTTTGGATAGTAACCTTATGGATATGATGTGGTTAGCTCACCTCATCGATATAGATCAGCCAAGTGGATAACTTTTGAGTGTTACAAATTCCTTGTCATAACATATTTGGTCTCTAGTTATTGTTTGTTATATAAGTTCGACATATAGACATCATTTTGGATAGATGAGATCAATGTCATTATAATTTTGCAATTTTTATTTATGATCAATTTTTATTGTATGATCATTTTTAAAATTGTATTTTTAAAAATACCTTTTAACAAAATTCTTATACATTTTTTTGCTCTCATGTGTCTTAAGTGCAAAATTTTGTCTCTTAACATTTCTTGCAGGGTTGTTTGGGATAAAATGAGGAAGAAGAGAACCACGTGCACTACCTTGAGCTTCTTTGAAGAAAGGTGGGAAATAAATTCAATAAATAAATAACTTGTATGGTGTCCCTGGTATACTTTTGGACCCTATACTTCATCACAACAGCTTGTATTAACATTTTGAAGGCTATGGTGAGCTTTTAATGAACTAAAAGTTCATTTGGATGAACTTGAACTGAACTAGTTCATTTTGTAAAATGACAAACCTGAAGGGAAACTAGTTCCTTTTGGGACAGGATGAACTTGAACTAGAATGAGTTCTTTTTAAAAGTGAATTCTTTAAGCACTTGATTTTTTGGGGGGGAGGTCAGGATTGTAGCTGGGAAGGGAAAATATAAAATTCTCATCCCCAAGTGCTCACACAACTTTTTTTTTTTTTTTTGAGTGATTAACAACTATCCACATACCAATTTTCAAGAGACTTGCTTCTGAAGTAACTTCTGCTGCAGTCTGCAGAATACTTTCTCTGGAATAATCTCATAGAAGTCTTGTGGAAGGCTATTTGATAAACAGAAAACAAAAGTAATTTGAGTGCTGCAGCCTGTGTTAGTAATATTCCTGTTCATCATTGCTGCAAAACAGTGACCCTAAGGATTCAGTCTTTGGGGCTCAATAACATCCTGGCTCAGGTTTTGTTGTAGCTCTCCTGCCATGGTCAATAGCATCTTTAATTTGCCATCTGAGCAGGTCTAATTCCATTTTAGTGCTTAGTGGTATTTACTGGCATCTGGCTACACAGTTCCGTCTGTTTCTGCCATGTGCCCTCTATGCAAATGAAGAGTCACTGAGCCCAATCCCCACTGGGAAGTGGTCTTCCACTCATTTCAATGGGGCCCTTTCCATTTCGTGTCCCCACCCAATCCCACTGTCGCCAATGCACAGCCTATAAAGGAAACAGAGGACTTTGTGTTCATAAAGGGAAATGGAAAAACCATTTACTTGTCTTTGAAAGCACTAACAAGGGCTGAAATGGCAGGTACAGCATAATTAAAGGTTATGTTGATGAGATCAGCAATAGTTGTGTGTTTTCCCCCCTTTTCATTCCAATAACCCTTTTAAATCCCTGTCATCTTTGGTCACTAGTTTTACAGCTGTGACAAGTAATTTTAACAGAAACACTATTAAGGGTTGTAAACTTTAACGATTTTTTTCTCCCTTTCTTTCTTTCTGTATCCTTGTTGTTGGTTGTTGTAATTAACCAGGTCTATGCACCTTCAAAAAGGGGGGGGGGGGACAAATTTAATATTACTATAAAAATCAGCACAGCACTTGGCGATACAAACCTTAACAGCCCTCCAACCAAAGAGCCAGCCTGGGCTGACAACGCAAGAGGAGTCATTATTGTAACTAAATTAGACCGTTTGTTTTCTCTCCCTCAAATCGAAATGTGTAGAAGCCTGCTTTATTGCAAAACAGACATTAAAATTCCAGCAAGACCTCAGAGAGAAAGTAATTTCTATTTTATCAGTGCTGTAAAGCTGTCTTTATGTTCTGAAGCAGGAAATATTGCAAGGATATTTATAGCTTCAGCACCAAAGCCAGTTTGAATAGAAATGTTACTGCGGTCGGCAGAGCTGTCATGCTGCTCAGTGGAGCAGGGAATTTTAGTGAATTTGTGAATTACTGTTGCAGTCTTGACAAGTCTTTCAGTGAGGCTGGTGTGTGACTCGATGTTCTGTGGGACTGGGGTAATGATGAAAGCCTTGGGTTGTCTTCAAGAGGCGATTGAAGTGATATCGTGGAACTAATCAATTTCATTAGTCAAACACCTCCCACCAAAGTCCAAGATTCTCAACATTTGTTGTTCGTCCGTCCCCCCAATTCTAAATGCCTCATTCAGTATGCATTACTATCCAACACACACACAGAACTATAGGAGTAGTTCAGTCCTGAATAGCTGGCTGTTCTCTATATCCAGTGGCTGAATTTTTCCTGTGGGAATATTTTTTATTTACTGATTACGTTGTTATCACAATCTTCCTATACAGGTCAGCATACATGTCCTGTCCCCAATTTTGTCCCCACAACAACCTTTGAAGGCAGAATGGGTGAAATATTGTCTTGCTAGTCATCTGCTGAGTGTCCTGGTTGAATAGAGATTTTCTCTCAGGTCAGCCCAAGTCCAGCACTCTATCTACAACCTCAGACTGGCACCCTTTATACAGAGGTGGCCGATGTGATGTGTTTCAGCTGTTGTCAGACTCTGTAAGCCATCAGCCCCTATCAGCATGGCCAGTGGTTGAACTGATGAAAGTTGTAGCCCACAACCTCTGAAGGACACCAAGTCGCCTACCCTAGTCATGCTGCATAGGAGCAGGACTACAGGAAAACTATTATCTATGCTATGTTTAGTACTTATATTGGATGTTTTAGCATTCTTCTCCTTGTTTACTTAAATTATTCACATTTTTTTTTACCTCAGTTCCTTAGTAGTCTGTGTGTTCTGGCAAAACTGCCACTCATGGCTAAGACCACACACAAACACAATCTTTAGACAGGCAGATTTTTTAAAAAAAGAGGCACAAACAATAGGATGATGATGACCAGACTAAACACTGGCATATTAGAAATAGTAAAAATCTACATAAAGCTCAAACATGCAGATCACTAAAACAACTGGACTGTCAAATTAACACTAAAAATAATTTATTTTTCTGTTGAGTCCAAAAGAGAATACTATTTTTGTTAAGTCACTGGTTTGTGTTAATAACATCATAGCAAGGATAGTTATAAACAATTATTTGTCAGCTCGAACGTACTGTGTATTCTACTCAATAAAGTCTGTACCTCTTTTGCTGATGGAAATGAAAGACTACAGAAGAGCTCTGAGCTCTCTATAGGTTAAAATCCTCCCCCTACCGTTTCCTTTAGAGATTGAACTGGAAGCTTTGCAACTCTTTAATGTTCTCAGCATACAATTCAGAAATACACAAAAGGCAATACTATTAAATTTACAATAAATTGTTACCTAAAATAGCAAACATTTTTATACCATTGTCAGCAATCACAAATTACAACTTCTATTAAAACTAACTAGCAATTTTCTTTTGGACCAATCATATATCAGCCACATCTCAGAACAGGCACTATAAGCAACAGGATCAACCATAGGGCTTCACCTGTGTTCAGTGGAACAATCTTCCTGCTGAGCCCAGCTGAAGTGATTGGGGATTTTGTCCTCACAGCTGCAAGACCTACTGGGAAGAGTTGTTGTGATCACTAGGCCTGTGCAGTTTTTGTTTCTTTGAATAAAGAGTTAACTTCATTGACATGTTTTATTACTGATCCACCCCTGACTGTCTCCTGACACCATCCCACAAACACAGACAGCTGTGGCATTCGCTTTCCACTGAGGTGCATCTGGTATCTTCATTATACAGTTTCTGTTGTATGCTGAAGATGTACCTTTGACACCTGAGATGGACATTTTTAGGACCCACCCTATTCTTGTGACTGTAGTTTGTTTTAAATTATTTTTAATATTGTATTTTCTATAGTTGCAACCCATCCAGGGACCTCATGGGGAACGATGGGTAATAAATTAAATTAGTAAAAGTCATAGTAATAATAACAATTATTATTTGGAAGTATGTGTGATAATGCGTTCAAGCTACACTCCTATACACACTTATCTGGGTATGTCCCATTGAATTTCTGTAGACCTGTTATAGAACTGCACTGCAAGCATTGCTTGTATGGGACACAAATTGTTTAAGCAAAGAGAAATCCATGTTTTCTCCTTTCCATTAGTGGAAAAGGAACCAAATATCTCATTTGAGTAGAAAAAGTGGCAGTGACTGAAAAGATGGGTTGCAAAGATGGGCCGTGGGGGTGGCAGTGTTAAGAGCAGGAAGGGGGCACCTATTCAAGCTTCACACACTTCATTACAGAAATGAAGAATTGGAAGAAGAGGAAGAGACCAGCTGAGAGTAGAATTAGACTTGTCAAGTGTCTGATAAATCCCAAACCTGACAGTAGTTTCTGGTCCATAGGCATTTATGGCTGGCAGGGAAAGCCTCCTATTGAACTGTGAATGTCAATTCATGACATCTTCCTAGTCTTCTGGGGTTGAAGTGGATGACCCTGCAGAATTTGTGCTCTGTAGGGTTGGGATACAGGCTTCTGATAGATAGCACTCCTCAAGGCTAGAATCGTTGCACTGTCCCATCTTGATAGGATTGAGCTAGTCTCTAAACTAGGTAAGGGACACAATATGAGGAAAAATTAGTCCAGATCTATTTATATGCTTACATTTATGAAGGAAATGCTCTTCCAAATTTCTCTGCCCTGCTTGAAGATTTGACCTTCCTGGTTTGTGCTGGAAGAGCAAAGTTTGTCTGAAGAAATCAGCTCTGGTGCTTGTCATTTGTCTTTCATTCTGCTTTGACACACATGTCTCAATCCTGTGAAAAGACAGGAGCTGTGACTTCTAATTTACTTACCTGACATTTCCTTAGCAACCATCCTCATTGATTGATTCATATGAGGTAGTTTTATCAGAAGTCACCGCACTTTGATTCACAGACTTTCCGGACAAATACAACATGGACAGCTTGCGGACTGTGCTTACAATATTGGTCTATTCCAGAGCCTTTTTTCCAGCTGGAACTCACTAGAACTCAGTTCCGGCACCTCTCAGAGAACAAGGGATGTATTCATGGTGAGTCCTTGCAACTCTTTTTCTAGAAAAATAGCACTGGTGTATTCCCTTTGTGTGCGACAAAGGGTCGTGAGCCAAAAAAAGGGACTGGATGAGCTCCCTTACTCCTTTGCTCGCTGTGTTGATAATAAAATAAATTATCCCAATCAGAACACCTGGGACAGCAGATGAAAAACCTATAAATGATTATGCAAGAATTATTCCACAGACAAAGGCCAATAGCTGAATTGAATAAATAGCCATGCGAAGTCCCTGTTATTGATTCTATTCCAGAGATTTAAGCATGAATCAAGTGGAATTACTCTTCTACCACCACAGTTCATGATAAAGCTCTCTCTACTAGCAATCTCTCAAGTTTCCCCACAGCCTGCACATAAGAAAGACTTCAAAATTTCAAGATAATTCTCTGTCAGGCTATGTTTTTCAAACCCTTCTCTGAAAGGTCTCACTTATCAGGAAGATTGGCATATACCAAGGATGTGCACTGGCTCTGTGTGGGGAGTGAATATGTAATGAGGCAAATCACAGTGGTCCCGGAATCTTCTCCCCTTACCAAGCTGAAACACCATGTCAATAAACTTTGACTCAGATCAGGATCTTCACAAACTTATTGTAAAACCTTGCTGTGTGGCCACAGTGTGCAGCTGTAAACATGCCCAGAAGACGGCAGGGATGGAATCCCCTCATATATTTCACTTCACCATATTTTTGATTTGGTTGATTTGGCTTAATTAGACTGGCTTGCAAATTCTCTAATTTGTTATATTTTATAAATGTAAGCTATTCCTATAATGCTGAGTCATCTTCCCAGTATGTTGGCAAGACCTATTTGTCTGCAGTTTGATAGGCTTCATCCACTCTAGGGGGCCTCCTGGACTACTACATTTCATCTGCATGGCCAAAGGGGGACAAAGTTATCGCTTCCCTGTTGCAGAGAATGAGGAAACATGGAGCTTCATTATAAACAGAGTGACTTGGTGCCTGAATTACAAATCAAAGTGAGGGGAGCACAGAAGAACTCAAAAGCAAATCAGAATTTTTAATTTTTCAAAGTTAACATCAGGAATTTAGAATTTAAATTCAGGGGTTTTTTAGTCAAAGAAGTGTGTGTGCATATGCATGCATGAACTGTATATTGTGTAACAATCTGATTGTTGTTGTTTGGTCGTTTAGTTGTGTCCAACTCTTTGTGACCCATGGACCAGAACACGCCAGGCACTCCTGTCTTCCACTGCCTCCGCAGTTTGGTCAAACTCATGTTAGTAGCTTCGAGAACACTGTCCAACCATCTCATCCTCTGTCATATAATGGGATCCATTAGTATTTATCAAAGCAGCCATACTGCTGTAAGTCGAGTTCTGGGCACATTAAACACAGGGTGACTTTGTCCAGTGGCATGTGACTTGGAGAGTGGCAAGGGAGAGCAGAGTTCATTCCCCATGTCTAGGCTTTTACCTCCCACAGAGGAGTCCTTTCCATGAGATCTCAGAAGAGAGGGAAGGTGGGCAGAAGTTCAAGGCTATTTATTTCCACCCACACTTGGGTTAGATTTTTTCCCTCTCAATCTTAATTGGCCCTTGGTTGGGTTTTTTCAGCTTTCCCTCAGTGAAGCGTATGTCTTTATATTGTTAGGCATCAATAATGTTTGTTATGGATAAGGTGGAAATGACATTGGACAAGATCAACAGAGTGAAGGGCCAACCCTTCAGGGGTCTCAGGGGATGATTGGCTATGGCATGCCCTAAGCTCATGTTGAGGTCTCTGCCTGGCTGGAATCTTCACCCTAGTCACCCAGTGTGACCCCGGGAGCTTGGTTTGCACCATGAAAAGGTTCAACACTGGGCAATTTCCATGGAAGGAGTTTGTCGCTTCCCATCCCCAGCAAATTTCAGTTCAGCAGTAGGGGGCTGAGGGGAATGATGAACTGATCCTTGCCCTACTGCCATGCCAACCCTGCTTTACCTATTGTAGTCAATAAAGATTTGGCCTGAATTTCAACTAACAAGCAATTCCTGTTTCAGTTATTTCACAGCTTGCCCAGGTTAGAGAATGCATCTGCCAGGGCAATCACGTCATTGTCCATAGCCAATTTTTTATTTTATTAGGCCACAATAGAGACATTGAAAGAATGCATGACTAATATTTAAAACTTAAGAGTCCTACTTCCAGTCTTTAAATCTTTACTCATCGTTGATTCTAAGGATTGGTTTCATTTTCATAAGTCTAGTAGCTGAAACTATTTTTAAAAACTTCCATAGATTTTCTACAGGGCAGTTTTAAAGTTCTGATTGTAGGCACTAGATACCCTTTATGAGCTAATATGCATCCAGTACCTTTCATCTGTGATTTCCACTGCTATAAACTGATAAGAGTTTTGTGCACCATATAATTTTGATAGTGATGTAGTCTCAATTCTAATGATAACAACCAGTTATAAAATAGCCAGACCTGAATAATATGTTCTTTTTATAAGTACTGCCTCATAGTCTTTTGCATTTTAATGCAGCTTGGTCATTTTAATGCTTAATGTACTAGCAGCTAAATAATGATTTAATTCATTAGCTGCTTCAAACTCATCTGTGCTTTTCCCCACCAAGTAGACCTATCTAGTTATAACTTCTTTAGGCCTAACAATGTGATGTTGACCTAAGATTTGTGTCTCTTTGAACTCAAAAACACAGGAAGTGCTGGCTTTATCTATATTATAGCCTGGGTCCCTTCCTGTGTTTTTGAGTTCAAAGAGACACATATTGATAGTTATTTGAAGTCTAAAATATATTAATATTTCCCAAAACCAGCATCATTAAGATGCCATCTGGATTTATGGAAAATATTCTGTGAATAGTATTAATCCGTAAGAATCTATTTGTGGACAGGACATGGAGCAGCTTTACCCATAAAACTCTTCCATTCTGAAGCAACAATGATAGCCACAATGTCAAAAAGAAGCTATATAACACAGGCTCCGTGACTTTCATGGTCGGGTTCTAATTGATCAACATATTTGAAGATGAGACAACAATATTGCTTGTTATATTAATATCTCACCTTCCCTCACTGCGTTATTTTTAAGTATCTCGAGCAAGTCAGAAAGAATATTCAAAGGACCATATTTCTGCCAGCTGTAAATGAGATGCAGTAGCTCTGTAAGCTGGGATGGTTTATCCTTAATTGGAATTTGTATGTACTGTATTTATCTCTTCCCCCAATCTATAAATAAGTCTTGTGTTTTGGCAATTACTGATGTCTGCTGTCATTTCTCAAGGCTGGGCTTTTGATGAAGCACTCAGTGTTATAGGCTAATATTTCTCATTCCTATCAGCTCCTAATTCTATTTCTGTATGGAAATATAGCCAAAGCTTTTTGCATGATGATTTTCTTTTTCTTTTTTTGCCTCCTAGAGAAATAAAAAAGATGGAGATGGGAAATGATTGAGGGCTTCGGGTTCTACTCTACTCAGTTTTCTTGAGGGGAAAGGTTCCATGAGGCAAATCTTTTCTTGAGGAATCACTAAATAAAGAGATGAGTCCCCCTAGCTTCGTCTGTTGTGCCGTGAAATTTTATTGCAGAAGAAGTTGGGGGAGATCTAAGCCAGCATCGTTTGAGCCTTACTCAAAGTGACTTCACTAACCCTACAACAGGCTACAATTCCATTTATAAACATGTATTCTAGCAGGTTTCATATTTATTTTTACATTTGATATGCTCTCTAAATTGAAACAGCTTTTAATGCACCTCCTTTTTTACCTTTGCTCTATACATCTCTCTCTGTGTTGCTCTTCCTCATATCTTTCTTTAGCTTCTTAGTCCTAGTTTTAAGATTGGAATATTCAACATTCAACAAATGTTATTCACATGTCTTTATACCTCATAGAGGAGATGGGCTCCATGCATTGTCAAACTAGGGATGGATGAATCTGTTACATAATTTCAGTTTCTCTCAGTTTCTCATTTTTTCACTCTTAAATTCAGTTCACTTCATTTCCACATCAGCTCGTGTGTTTTTTAAAGCCTGCATGAAAATGTGTACGCATATTTCCATGCTTTTCACCTAAAATACATTTTTTCTAGCAATCCTTTCCTAATGATCCATTATTTTCACTAATATAATCATTTCGGTGCATGCTTTTTCCTAATACATGTTTTTCTGCACTCATTTTTGCTTGCAAAAATTGCGCTGTAAAATTCAAATAATAGCTGTCTTTTGGTTGGTTTGGTATATGTGAATTAGGTACATTTGTATTAAATGCAAAGTGAATTAATTCCCCCTTCATCTCTAGTCCAAACACACCATTTTAGTTTGATGAAGTTTCAACAAGTCTGATATACTGACCAAAGCACATCACCCTCAGATCTGTAATTTCATTCATAGCTTAAAGCCATGTCTTTCACACATGCAAAATAATTATTCAGCATGATATGGGAATTATTACATGTTAGGATTGATATGAAACCTGACATTCTTGCTCTTTTTCACTATAACACTTCTTTCTGTCTCTAAATTCTGCTATGTTGATTTTCAACAAAGGCCCAGTATTCCTAACTGTAAAATGTAGTAGATGCTAGAGGGCACCTGAACTGGATCTAGACATATCAAAGAAGGGTTTCAGTTAAACGTGTTGCAAATTTTGTATGAGAAATTGGGTTGACAAAAATGAAACTCCACAGCACCATCTGATGTCACAGTGTTAGAATATATAAACAACACATATAAAGCCCTTTTTCTTTGTCAATGTAGCTGAGTCCTTGGTAGCTGTCCACCCCAAGCATATTTTCAGTTATAATTTGATCCATCTGCTTATCCTAAGATAAATTTATGGGGTACCCCAGATTTCCCTTTTCAGGAGTAGATGGCAGGATAACAAGAATGAGTCTTGTGTGTCATAATGGTCACAAAGAGACGTAAAGCATAAGTCTGGTTGGTTGGATAAATCTATGCTGTCTATCATGCAATAGTCCCAAAACATTAATGCCCTTGCTGCATATGAACATACTTTCTATGAATACTGACTTCACTTCGATACACATATGGACATTTAAATGGCACGTACTGATCTAGATGTGTAAGCTGAGATTGATGCACTGGTGTTGAAAGCATTGCTAATGTGAGCTGGTGGGCAGGTATTTTACCCTTCTTTTTTCTTCTACTTGTGTTTTTCTTCTTACTTACTTCCTCCCCCCCCCCCGCTTCTTCATGATTTTGCAATAAAAATAATGTAAAAATGAAACAAACCGGTCTGCATTTATCAGGACTGGTGGTGTGGTGTCATAGAGCCATCCTCCCACACTAGCCTTGCTTCCACACAACAGGACATTGTGGGGGCAAAGCAGGGTGGCAGCCAGGTTGGACTGTGCAGGCACACTGGCAAGAGTGCCAGATAGCTCAACTGGTGTGCCCATGCAGCCCCGACATTGCTGCCACCCTGGTAATTGGCAGCTATGCCAGTGTCAATAGAGTGCCTCTGCAGCACCACCCTAACATGCCAGTCTGGAATGTATTCCTTTCTGTAGGTTGACCTTTCTTCTCCATTCAAACGAATGAGAATGCCTTTTGAATGAAGGGACTTCGTATCTGCAGTGGGAGACAGGATTCTTTAAAAAGTTGAATACTCTAACAGTTCAAACATTTGGGTGGGGGGATATTTCCTACTCACTTGAAAGAAATAACTATTTTTGGTCCCAGGATCAAATGGGAAAATATTCAGCACTGCCCTATTCATAAAATCCCACTGCAGAACTGGGTGAATTATTTGTCTTTAATTATGATGAGCAAATTTCTTTGCCTCCAGCGAGCTCAATAAGAAACCATTCCTCAGAAAGAGCTTTGAAGAATGATATATGAAAGATGCCACAAAACATCTTGAGACCAACAGCTATAATTATCCTTTGAATAATTTCCCACCATTATTCAGCCCTTGCATATTGAGCATATAAAGGGCCCTTCCAGGCCACCAAGCAGCTCTTGGGTCTCAGGATTTACGGCTCATTGTGAAGGAGTCCAATTTTGTTTGGTGCCCCCCGGAAATGTATATTTAAATTGTCAATGGGATAAAGAAAAATGTGGTACTTTATTCTTTATGTTCTTTGTCTTCTGATAATTTTGGTACATTGCATTTCTTACTAAGCCTGTGAGAGCAATAAACATGAAGGCCTACACCTTAAATACGCCCCTTCATTCACACAAACACCCTGGAATGAAGATCAAAGCATATATGGAATGAATAAAGGGTCACAATTTTATTGTTTATTCCAATATTTATTATCTAAATCACCTTTCAAGCAAGGCATTCAAGGCAGGTTTGCAATTTTAAAACACTAAAACAGCAAATGGAACAAAAATATAGAACAAAAGATTTCTTTCAGGCTAATGGCAGGTGATATGGCATGAAAACTATGGTCTAGGCTTCCTGGCTTTTGGCTTCCCTCATAGCACGTAGATCTTAACTATCTCTGGGAAAGGTAGTTCTGGACACAATAACTAGGAGGGCACTGACTTCTTCAAAATGGTCAAGATCACCCTTGCTTCAAGCATCATATTCATGCTTTTCTTTGCTGCTCGTCCAAAGGTCTGCCAATGATGTTTTCTTTCACTGTAGCTGGTGATCTAGATAGGACAAAGCTATCCAAATCTCACATATTATGCTGCAGGAGCTGGGACGAAGTTGTGCAGACCCACAAACATTGGACTGGAAAATGAGCTTCTAGGAATGATATAGAGAAACTCCCCCAACCTTTACTGCTATGAGTTTCAAAAGAAAACTAGTGGTGGGGGGAGAGGGGGGGAAACGTGGGATGAGAAGATTCCAAGGTAACTAAGTTTCAGATCGGTGGTGATAAGTGAAACCGAAGTGGTGGTCAGTGAAGTGGTGGTTCTGTTGTTTCAACAATCTCATCCATTGATCTGTTTTCCACACCCCTTTGTGAAAGGGTCTGAAGCTGTGAGCAAAAAAGCTCTATCAGAAGAAAGATGAAACAAATTCCCACTGCAGATGCTACCTTTCCCTAATACTAAGGCAGACTCTTTATGAGCCAAAGTAAACATGGATACCAGTCATGCAATTAATTTTTTTGTGATTGGGTTTTTGAAAAGTAAATAGCAGGCACATGGGGGTGATTTGGATAGGAAGGCTGGAGAGGACAACCCTTGTCCTATGTCTGCTATTTGAAATGGAAGGAAATATCTCTTTTGCTGCAATGGATGCTTTCCTTCTGATGCAAATAGCAAGCGCAGAGCACCAGATCTGGATCAGGACCGTATTGCATGTTCTCAAGCAAAAGCCATTTATTGATTGAAACGTTACCTGTAGAATTACTTATTTACAGTTAATACATAACTATTTAGTATAATTTGTGTAGCGCTGAACTGAGATCTTATCTGCGGTATAATTTGTCTGTACTTTGTAGGAGACACATTTGTTATCAAAAAGATGGAAAATATGTTTAAGCATTCAAGGACTTGTTACTGTTTCTCCTCTCAGCTGAATAAAAGGAATTGTGGAGTGGCAATTATCAGTTCAAGTTTCTTCTTTTCAATAAGGGATGAATTTTGAGAAGCAAAAGGGAACTGGTATTAACTTCTACTCATACTTCTAATCTTGTGCTCATATTAATCATACTTGGATCCACTGATGCCTCAGATTTTGGTCTGCATGCTTTTTATAAAGCATTATTTAAGGAGCTTGAGGAATTCTTTGATGAAACAATCATATTAGTGGAGGGCTCCAGTGCTGTTTAGAATGAAGAACAAAGTAAATTTTATGGAACTGGGTCTATTTAGCACTTTTATTACCTAATTCTTTTTGAAAACAAGTTAGATAACTGAGTATAACAGAAAAGATATGCGCAGCTATATCCATAACTCAATGATTATACTTTTTACTCATCAGGATCATTCTTCTTTTTCAAGAATAAACTTTTTTATGGATGTTTAAGACACCAGCAAGGCTAGATCTGGAAAATGAGAAACCTGAAAAATAACCAAGGTCTTCTTTTGTGTTTTCTGTTGTCATTGGTGCCAGTATGAAAATAATAGGTTGAGAAGATCCCATGGTGATTGAACAATATCAATATTTTAAATGAAAATATTTTAAATGACAAACAATATTTAAATGAAAATATTTAAATGACAATATTTAAATGACAAACAATATTTTAAATGACAATCTTTCAGAAGGAGAATTATCAAAGAGGTTAAGATTTTCATAATAACAACACACAAGGTCCAAAGTTTGGGAGGGAGGCAGAAAAGACCTCAACCAAATAGGAATTTTGTTAAAGAAATAGAAGCAATTGCCTAAAAGAAACCAAGAAACTGGAAGAAAAATATAAACTAAAGTGGAAGCATGAAGCATTTTAGGGCACAGAAAGAGGCTGTGCTACACACCCACCCACCCTCCCACACACACCCTTTTTTGAGAATTTCAATGAAATATTTTTAAATGTTTTTAATCTGCTAGTAAAGTTAAAATTTGAACATTGTATATCTCCAATTTTTAAAAAAGAAAAAAATTGGAAACCATTAGCTACCATGTAACTGAAAATTGCTTCAGAGTTTAAGATGTATCATCAACAATTCTATTTACCAGACAGAGCCAGCACCTGATTTAGGGGTCTCTTGGCAAGATGTCCTCAGTGCAGAAGTGGCTCGTTGGGTGGGGCAGAGTTGCTGTGCCAGTTTCCCATAGGTGGGTCACTGATGCTTACTGGGAGTGAGTGTGGGAGGTAGTAGGGAAGATTGGCACAGTGCAAATGCACCGGTGGAGCCAATCTGGCATTCCTGCTGGTGTGCCTGAGCCAACCTCCTTGCCAGTTTGCCTCTACTCCTCTCCCTCCTGGTAAGCAGCAGCAACCCACCTGCTGAGAACCTAGTATAGTGGCTCAACCCCACCTGCTGAGATGTGTCTGCCTCAGTGGGTTCTCATCAGTACCTGCCCAGGTGCTCTGGTCCCATTCCACACCAGTGTGTATAGGGAAGGAGCCAGGAAAGTGGGGGCTGCTGCTGCTGCTTCTCCTTGATCCTGTTCTTATCTCCTTGATTGCTCACTCAGAGCTATAAATGACAGCAAGGGGAAGGAGCAAGCCTGTGCAGTGGCAGCGGGGGGGGGGGGGAGGCAGGCCAGGAACTCAGATGGTTAAGCTGGCTACTTTTTTGTTTCAGTATATAACTTTATTCTAACAAGACTCCCACTGCAGTGGCCTGAGAAGGAGCAAAGGGCCCGGTGGCATCAGCAAGGGCCTTGGCAGACACCTGGTTATGCAAACTCCTAAAGCCAACTTTGCTAAGTATTCGTAAATCATGTGTTTCTATATCTTTTCTCAAATAACATGAAGGTGCTTTAATTCACTCCTGAACATAAACTTTCTGTTGAATAGCCTGGTAAGCACCCACTATCCTATCAGATGAGAATCATCCTATTGGATTCTTTTATTATTGAAACAGCATTTCAAAGTTAATTATTTTTCCTAATCATCTAAACTCTTTCATAGCTAATTATAATTATGTCAATCAGACGGATTTATTTTGGTCAAGGGAATGACTGATTAATATTAGGTGAGTTACTGAAACCATTTTATAGTCAAATTCAAAGCTATTCCATTTCCAGATCTTGGTCTTTTCTGTTAAGTTAAAAAAAAAAAGGGCTATTGATAGATTAAATTGGAAATATATTGATTATACTGTAAATGTTTTTGAGATTGGTCTCATTAGGAGATTGATTGGAATGAATTTTATCTCACCAGAAGCTAATGCAGCCATTAATGGTTCATCGTCTAGTACGTTTTATTTGAGGAGTTGAATTTGACAGGATGTCTCTACTGCCTCTCTGGTATGCTTTATGTATAGATGTGGATGAAGTAAATTGAGTTTTGAGATATAAAAAAGTAATGATGGGCAGATCAGTCCTGTGCTGTCCCATCAGTCAACTGAAATTCTCTATACTTTGCTGTGTCTTGGAAGTGGGAAATCATTTTTTTGTGAACTGACTGATAAATTTCCTGGTTGGTGAATTATACCTTGCTATACATTGCACATAATGTGCCAAAATGAAGTTGTATGTACATTTTTAGAGCATGTCCGATTAAATTAATGTTTGGACGAGGTCCTTTGTGGGTTCTTTGTGATGACAAAACAATGTTCATGAAGAAATTACTCTATGTTGTTCATAACATGCAGAATGACATATAAATGATTTAGTTTCATGCAAGAATAAATTCCTGCATGTGCACATTTACAAGTTTAATGCTGGGAACAAGTTGTAGCATCATAATGTACAGCAAGATGTTATGCATCATTCACGTTCCCATCCATTCTCTCACTGGCTGTTTCCACTGTGTGATCTTTCCTATGTGGTAGACTCTGTCCTATCAAAAAATATTGTAAAGATTGCTTTCCAGAGTTAGCTCTGCCCAGCAATGGTTAGGGTGGTGCAGGCACGTTGGCACTGCACACTTGGTTTCCCAATGCTGAGTGTCACTGCTGGTCACTGAGGGGTGGAGGGGCAAGGCATGGGGAGCTCAGCATGATGCAAGCATAGTGGCAGGAGCATCTGGTTGTATGTGCCATTGCACCTGGGCTGAGCTCCCTGTGCCTTGCCTCTTCCAGTGTCCCTCTCAGTAACCAACAGTCATGCTCTGCATTGGGAAGCCAGATGTGCAACAGCACCACTGCACAACTCATGGCTGTTGGCTAGTCCTCCTGCTGATACAGTCATTGTGTCTGTTTCTCACCCCTTTTGATTCTTTGTTCTGCAACCTAAACTCCTTTTTCTTGCCTTTATTTCACCCTTGTCTTCCCTGAAGCGTCTTACTGCAGTATGAAAAGTACACCTTTTCTTTCACGCTGGGAAACATATTATTGTAAATAGCCAGGAATTCTTTTTCACAGTACATATGGCCAGATTCAAGTAATGAGTCCTGCTAGTGGAAGCTCGCACCAGGACTCCCACTAACACAACAGGCCTTTTCACATCAGGCAAGCAGAATGATGGAGTGATCTCCTTAGCACTACATTGAATTCTACCCATAATATTTTATTTGGACATGTTTCCTTTAATCAATAGTACATGATTGGCTTTCAATATGTTTTTCATGCGCACCCCTTGACCAGTTTACATGGTGACTGTTCTTGTGTGTGAGGGATGCTCACATTGGCCCTTTGTGGCCCTTTGTTGAGCTCACATGATTTTAAACTTAATATTAAGTTAATATTAATTATTAGAACCAAAAGATCTCAGTGCACAGACATCTGACAGATCATCAATAATGTCTTTAGCGTGTTACAAACATTTTTGCATGGCTGTATACAGAAAAATGGATAAGAGCATTATACATTTTTTGCAAAGCTCCATGTCCCATCCCACATCTTCATTGTTGCACCAAAGCATAAATATTAACAACAAATGAAGCTGTGTTGCCTGATCACTTTCTCTCATTTAATCCAATTTTTCCCATTCCACAGTTAAACAGATAAAGCAAATAGATCTAACTTCAACTTGCACTCAGTTCATGTGTGTATGCACTGCCTCACCTTGTTTTGCTGGGCGGTTCTTCAAAGCCACTTCTGCCTTAGGAGGAGATGGAGTTGTGGGCACTCACGACCCCTTCAAGTGCACAGGCGTGTGGTCAGCGCTGCGTGATTGGGGGTATTCCTGCCTGCGTCACTGCCCAGGCAACCAAGCCGATTGCCCTGGGGGTGCGGCTTGCTTGACTTAAGCAGGACGCGGCGGAAATCTCACCTCTTTTCACGCTTCCAGCTGCTCTGGTTTTCCCACCCTCCCACCCTTTATTTCATCTCTTGACCTTGTTATGGACTCTGGTTGGTCGCCGTTGAGGGGCCTGGTAGGACTTTTTCCACTTGGCAAATTGGCTCTACCACTTGGTTTTCGCCAACCACATAGCAAATTGTCACAACTTTGTAAGGTTTGGCAGTTAGGCATTGGAATATTGCTGGAGAAGAGAGGAGGGGAGTTAGTGCCATCACCTCCACCGCACATTGAAGGGTATTCTGTTAAAGGATTCTGGGAGTGTGGCCCTGTCTGAAGCCTGGGGAGGCTAGGACCTAAGGCACGACCCCTATCGGTGGCCCCAAGGGAGCTCCTAGTTGATGTGCATCAACAGGACTCCCCCTACTGGTGGTTAACCCTTCACAGACTCCGTGCAGATGGGCGGGAGTCAGATATTGTCGGTTAGCCTAAGCCAATACCACTCACAATCTGCAACCAATAAAGTTGTGGCCTTTTTAAGCCCATTAACCTAAAATACTGGTGTCAAGTGTCTTTATTCAACCTCGGGGGGGGGGGGGGTCGGGACCTTGCCAAGCAACTGTGTAGTCATGTTCTCTGCAAGCGTTCTCTATCACCATGAGAAAATATTGTAACAAAATGTGGTGTGGCTGGGTGAGCACGATCTTTTATTTAATAAGGCTAAAGAAGAGATTAAAAGTTGTGCTACCAGTGAAAAAACCAACAGGCACTGAAGAAGCTAACAGGATGTCATAAAACCAGCCAAACGAAAAGGCCCAGAGGAGGAATAGTGAAGACACTGGATACTTTGACCACAGAGGAACAGTTAATGGAATGTAGACAGATGAAACCATCAGTGACAACCTGCCAGAGGTGCTTCCAAATTCAGAGACCTGGGTCATGGGAAATTCCAGTATAACTAATGACAAGAAGTCTAGGTCCAGTGAAGATAAATGCAACTGGATTCTGGTTAAGCTGCATAGTAAATTGCCAATGATTGCCCCTTCACCAAATCAACTACAGCAGGGCTGACTCCCTGATCATGTTCTAGTGTGGATAAGATTGAAACAATCAGAGATGTTATCAATGAATAAGAACACAAAAGCAGCAACCAGCAGATCAGCAATCATATATATATTTGAAGCAGAAAAAAATAGATAAGCCACACAGCCTGGAAGCCGCAAAACTGAAAAGAATGCATTGCTAGTTCAATGTTGCCCTTCAACATTGTGGAAAGCAAAGGTTTTAAGAAGTTTGTAAGCACACCCTGGCTCCAATTTCATATAACTACTAAGCAGTCAGTATATTGCTGGCCCTGTCACAGAGCACAGAACAAAAGAGGAACAGAAAATGCATTAAGGAAATCAGTTGAGAAAGCAGTCTACTTCACAAGTGACTTTTGGATTGGTAACCAGATGAAATCATACCTCTGCATTGGAGTGCAACTTCATTGATTCCTGTCATTATTAACAAAAAACCAAAAACAAAATTGCAACGGTGACATTTGGATTGTTTTCTGCAACACACGATGGTGACAATATATCCAGACAGTTGCAGGAAGTGATAGATGACTGGGTGACTTCATTGATTTTAGTGAAGGGCTGTATTGCTACCGATAATGGTTGCAATTTCTTTAAACCTGTGAGACTAAGCAGCACGAATCATGTGCAATGCATTGAACACTGCCCACTTCTGGGTGTTCATTCTGCTTTGCCTCTGTAAGAGTGAGAAAAGTACTGGTTAGCTAGCAAGAACAAAGCTAGCAAGAATAATCTGTGTGCACTTTAGATAGCTGCAGGCTGCAATGGAGACCATAAGAGCAATCCAGGTATGAAATGGCCTACCAGAATACTAATTCATACTTGATGTATACATGGATTCCAGACAAACTTCAACTAATACCAGAGGAGGAGGAGGAGGAGGAGGAGGAGGAGGAGGAGGAGGAGAAGGAGAAGGAGAAGGAGAAGGAGAAGAAGAAGAAGAAGAAGAAGAAGAAGAAGAAGAAGAAGAAGGCGGTGGCAGCGGCGGCGGCATGGAACTTTACCAGACATGCTTCCAGTAATGACAGTGATACTGGAGTGGAGGTGGGGGGCAACACTGGTGATGATGAAGGCACATTGTGTCATTAATTCTACTAGGAGGACACCACAGCAACAAATGAAGGTATTCAAGTTGACAATATATTTAACATGAAAAAAATTGGTGGTTGTTCGCACACCTGCTGTTAAGCTTCTCTATGGTAGTTTGTTATTTTTGAATAAAGTGTGCTAATGGTAACATTTACTTCAGTGCTAATGAGTTATTCTGTATACAAATACTAAAATAAACTACAGGCACAATGAATTACAACCCAACATGCAGTGCTGAACAAAAGAGTTGAATATGTGGATAGATAATATTTTGAGCCTATTCATGACCTGCACATGTCTGCAAATGGAATGATTAGTTTGAAACACTGTCTGCTATATCTTCATTGTAACATTTTATTGCTGTAAATGCATAGTATTATGTCAGATTCATACTTAGTATAAGTCTTGCATTTAAGAGTGTCCCCTCTTAGGTCTTTGTAAATAAAAGTACTATAATGAGGCCATTTTTATTTTATTTTTAAACATCAGTCTCATGCTACCATAGATTCTATCACAGCATAGATGTATATGATGGCATTATCACATTATGCTATCAGCAGTTTCATTTTCAATTCCTTTTTTAATGATCCCAACATGGAATTTCTTTTCTTCACCACTGCATCACATTGGATCAGCATCTTCCATGAGCTATTATGACTTCAAGGTCCCATTGTTTACTCTGAATTGCATTTGCAATTTTACCACCCATTCACTCAGTTTGCTTGTTTTAACAACCCTGAACAATTCAGTATCATCAGCAATGAGGCATGATGACTGTTGCAGTCCAAGAGCAGATGGAGGGCCACAGATTCTTCATTTGGTTCCAGAAATTTCTGCACTGAACAGACCATAACTGATGCTCTAGATATACCACAAGACAAGCTAAATGCATGAAGATTCACCAGCTAGCATAAAGTAATCTTTCTGAAGATGGCTGTGAACAGGGCTATTTTTCTAGAAAAAGAGGTGCTGGAACTCACCATGAATACCTTCTTTGTTCTTTTAAAATGGCAATGGTACCCACCTGAGAGGTGCTGGTGCTGAGTTCCAGGGAGTTCCATCTGAAAAAGGCCCTGGTTGTGGAATTTATGTTGTACACTGTAACATGGTGTTCTTCTCCACTGATGAGCGCTGCACCCCATAGTTGCCTTTGACTGGACCTAACTGCCCAGGGATCCTTTACCTTTACCTTACATTGACCTAATCACTTACTTGACCAAATCCATGGTGCCCTGCTTTCTTGAGTAAAAGTATAAAAGGCACTGTCTCTCAAAGCTCCTGCGACACATTTATTTATTTAATCAAATTTATATACTGCTTGATTGTAAAACAACAACAACCCTTGCAACAATTTACAAAAATATAAAACAAAGCATTTAAATGATTGATAGAAACAGTTTAAAACAGGTATTTGAAAACTCTCAAAAGATAATTAAAATCAACCAAAGCTAAAAAGCGATAAAAGGAGATATAACTTCTACATGTCTGGATAGGCTAGCCTAAACAAAAATGTTTCAAACTGGTTCCAAAAAGGACACTCAATGTGCCTGTCTGATAACTGATGCCTGCAAGTTATGACTCCTTTCTGTGCACTGTCTCTTCAGGCTAAAACCTGCAAGAGAAAATCACACTAGGAAATGAATTTAATTGGATTTTGTTTTTTAAAAAATATATTTTATTTAGTTTTGTTTGAAAAGTTCACAAGAACTTTTTGGAGCTTCATAGGCAATTTTTGTGTGGCTGCAGCAGCAAAAAAGTGTGAAAGAAGAGTCATACAAGCTCCTTAATTGGTCTTAATTCATAGGACTGAGCCTAGTGAGCTAGAAAATAGAAAAGAAAAGAAAACTAAATGTGATGAGATAGATGTGCCTGCAGTATTTCAGCTAGAGTACATTTCTGACTGATAATGGGTCACTTCCAGTGGTCAGAAAGTTCTGTTTTGTATCAAAACCACTTCAATCTGAAATCAGCTACAAATACTTCAAAGTTTTGAAATAATCTAATGAGAGATCTGTTTCTCAAAATGAACTGCACCATAAAACACTCACAGCTTTGTAAAATGACAGTCTACATGCACCCAGGCAGACGTTTTAAAGGAAGAAAGGCAATTTGGAAGCTACTCTTGCCTCTAGTTTGAAGACAAGAACAATGGGATTCTTGATAAAACTGAAAAGCCAGCCACTTCAAGGGAAAATTCCCTTCCATATGTGTAATTAGATTGTTGAATTCACTGTCACAGGAAGTGGCAGAGGCAATAAATTTGACAAAAAACAATTGGGGAATTTTGGATGACAATAATAGCTGAGGACTCATTAATAGTACCAATTTGGGGTAGAGAATGAAAAAGTCTGATTCATTATGCTTTAGCAATATTAGGCATGAAGATTAGACCTATTCAGGGTCTGCTTTCCACATCTGCATGACACTGAGGGACTTACAGCTAGAGATGAGGGCATTTCACCCTTTTCAGCCTGTTCCTTGGTTGTTGTGTAAGTTTTGCTTTTGTCCCACTCCTCACAGATTCCTGTTCTAGAGCTGAGTCAACATTTTGAAAAAAGACCAATTCCTGGAGCAATGATTTTGGAGATTTTTCTTTCTCACACCCCTTGTCCCAGAAAAATGAGACAAATTCATTCCAAATATTCTCCACCATTTTCCCAACACCAATGAAAAGAAAAATTCTCCTCACAAATAGAATGGACAATTTCAAAAGTTCATTTGTTCATAGCTCTATAGAAGAATTCTAAAATAAACTTCAGCAGTGGTGAAAGCAATTTGCATACCAATCCAACATTTCTCCAATGAAAATAGGGGGCGTCCTATTCCTATAATAATAATTTTATTATTTATACCATACCCATCTGATTGGGTTGCCCCAAGCACTCTGGGCAGCTTCCAACAAATATAAGAAAATAATAAAACATTAAACATTTAAAAAAACACTTCCCTATGAAGGGCTGCCTTTGAATGGTGCGGGGGTTGGATAACTCCATACCCGCTAACATTTCTCCAATGAAAATAGGGACATCCTAAGGAAAAGTGGGGCATTCCGGGATCAAATCAGAAACCAGGACAGCTTCTGTAAATCCAGGACTGTCCCTGGAAATTAGGGACACTTGGAGGGTCTGAACTTGCCACATCTTTCCATTCTCTTTCCTCCTTCTAGTGTACATAAGGCAGCAGCAGATGGAAGGAAGTGGAAGAAAAAACAGCTAGCTGAAAGAGTGGGGAAAGGTACAGGTTAACATCAGGCCCCCTGCAGAAGCAGCTATGTCTAAGAGGCTGTTCTGAAAGGAATTTAATATCAGATCTAGGCCTTGTCAAGGCTGTACACTATCTGGCTAAGTGGCATCTGCTGCTCAGGACACATTCCAAACCAGCACACTTTGCATTGGTGCTGGGAAGGCAGGATGTAAGACAAGCCTGCCTGGGGCAGGGGGTGCTGGTGGTCCTGAAGGAGCAATGCCAAAGAAGGGCAAAGGCAAGGACCCACCCCCTTTTCATAGCTGCATTGGGCATGGTTTTTTATTTGGCATTGTATCTTTCCCTGTGGGGTTGTGTTTTTCTCAAGGCCGCTTCTAGTGTGAGAGGCTGGACATGGTCTGAAGTGGCGTCAGCACCAGATTTAGGGTGGCAATGGCCCCCCCCCCCACAGGGTGTCATGCCAATGGGGCACAAAACTGAGAACATCCATAACTGAGAAGTTTCATTTTGGGGCACTACATTTAGCCTTATTCAAGGCGCTGTATGTCCACAGATGTCCACCCATGATTATGTGTGTTAATAGAAAGTGGTTTCATGCCACTGAAGTGAGAGTCTAATATTGCATGGAACAGTGGCCTTGCTAGGTGGGAGGCAGGTGACAGAGTGGTGAGTTTTTATCCTAGGTGAAAGCTGGATTACAAGTCCTGCTTGATTTTTTTTTTATTTTTTAGTAAGTGTTGCCTGATGCTATCTTCTTCTACATGCCTGCTGTTGGTGCCAGAATGTCCTCCCACTTCCAAAATAGTGGGAATTTTTGTTCCAATAAGGAGGAGTGGGATGCTAATGAAACTCATTTTCAACAACTCTCCAAGATAAAGAGAAATGAACTTCAAAGCCTCATTTATCATGGTGATGTCTGTATTTGTAAAGATTTAATTACGTTATGTTTTAAACACATGTTAGTTTCACCTTTTTGAAATAAAACTTGTAGATTTTTACTTGCTATAGGGACTGAAAAGTTTTCCTGGCTCTACCATGTCCGAAAGAAAATCCCAGCTGTGATGAGGAAGCAGATGCTGTGGAACTAGACAACTTTTTGCACAACCTTGTGTGGGCCAGTGATGATTAATGAAATTGAGGGTAAAGACTGTGAATATTTTCATTACCTATTCAGGTTCTCGATATCAGTCAAGTGGCTTTTTGGACTTTGCAAACATTATTAGATTACTAAGAAGGCTAAAACATATCATGGTAGACACAGAGGCTACCATAAAAATGAAATCTAATGATAATTATGCACACCAGGCTAGTCAACCAGAAACTCTATTAGCTAATGAGATTAGACAGCAATCCTGTCCAGTGCCAATTAATCACACACCAATGCCAATATACCTGAGTTTAAAAGGGCATCTGATTATCTGGGAGGAGGGAGAAATAACACTGCAGTATCAGAATCTTGTGGTTTATTTAAAACGCAGTGAATTAAACTTAAGGAAGAATTTCAGTTTAGAAAACAGGAAAGTAGAGGAAGGGAAACTTAGGATGTACAAAATTAGGCATGTTATGGAAAAAGCTGAAAGGGAAAAGTCATCCCCACCATAATATTTTAGAGCAAGGGGTCACCAAATGAAGCTGAATACTGGGAGACTCAGTTCAGACCAGAGGAAGTACTCCTTTATACAATGCATGCATGC
The DNA here is from genome assembly GCF_964270895.1 of Podarcis filfolensis. Lineage (NCBI taxonomy): Eukaryota > Metazoa > Chordata > Lepidosauria > Squamata > Lacertidae > Podarcis > Podarcis filfolensis. The sequence goes on from NC_139609.1 coordinate 62,100,822, forward strand.
AAAACAAAAGGACCACACAATGGAATATGTTACCATAAAATGTAGCGATGACCACCAACTCTGATGGCTTTAAAAGCGGATTAGATGAATTCATAGAAGTAAAGGCTATGAAATGTGATAAGGCTACTAGTTGTGATGCCTTTGTTTTAGTAATTGTGAAGATATATGGCTGAATTAAATAATGTTGAAATGAGTGCTAAAATGCACTATATTCCATTAGCTTTACATGGTGTGAAAGCTCAGCTATAAGGTAGATATTAATAGTGAGAGAAACATTGTGGAAATGAAATAAACTGCTATGTGCATGCAACCTAAGTCTGTTGAAGCAAAAAACAACAAAGAGTATTGCGTAACCTTAAATAAGGGGTGAGAAACTTGAGATCCTCCACATGTTGTTGGACTCCAACTCCAGGCAGCCCAGCCAGCAGGATCAACAGTCACAGGAGATTAGACTTGTAGTTTAGGAGCATCTAGAGGGCCAGAGGTTCCCCACCCCTGACTTAAAGACTAACAAATTTATTATAATAGAAGGTTTCATGAACTGCCACAATCCCCTTTGTTGTCCTTTATGCATGTAGTTATCTGTAGGCTTCTTTTTGTAACTCTCTCCCATTAAAATGTGAGCTGCACAGATACACAGTGGGAAACCATCCAGTGTGTATCTTACCAGTATATTGAGTAAGAAAACAAATTAACCAAGGCCCTTTGATCTCAAGATTAGCTACTGGTCGTTTACCTACGGGATTTTATCTGAAATGAAGCTCTAATCACACTAGCCACATACATGGTTTAAGAAGAGATTAAAATTAAGTTTCTCAAATATGCCCTGCATTTAAATTTCATATTTCCACACAACAGGGCTCAGTCCTGAATTCCTTATGCAAGCAATATTCTCAATGGAATTAAAGATTTCTCCGAATAAGCATAATGGAACAGAAGATCCATGCTTGATAAGGATTAACAAGGCTTTCAGTTCCCTCTGTATGTTGGATGGATACCCATCCAAATATTTATTATACATTTAATGGCCTGGGTGATGTTATTTACATAGTCATTACGTTTATCTAGGAGGGAAGAATAGTATCACAACTCAAAATGATGGCTGGTTGATTATGTAGATCTGCTCAATGACAGATTGGTCGTCCCTAAGAATGGCAAGAGCATATGAATGCAGGAGTCAATGCTATGACATTTGTGGAAGGGGTACAAAAGATTCTACTGCAGGGCTGAAACGAATCATTTCATATGAGGTATTAGGATCAGGCCTCTGGGGAGCAGATTATCTTGTCTCATTCTATTACAACGGTTTTGCATATTGCTTTTCAGAATTCGAATATAGATTCAGACCCTGCAAATTAATAGTTGCTCAGAAAAAAAGGGATCTTTGTGGTAGCTCAAAGTCAGCTCTCTAGTTAAGGACTGATTTCTATTTTGTGAGATACAGTACAAGACTCTGCTAAAAGAAAAATAGGGGCTTTGTCCACAATGTGTATGAACAGATGCTCACACATTCCTGCAACCATCAAAAAAGTGAGAAGCAGCTGTGGCAGCTTCCAGGTTCCAACGAGATTACGTGGAGACTTCTGGAGGCCTCACATGACCTTACCTTGCTGGTAAGCAAGGAACTCTACCTCGCTTACTGGGGTCTTGGGAAGTTCACATGAACCTGGAAGCCACAGATATGTGACTCCAGTAAGCAAGGCTTCGGTGGGGGGTAGCAAGGACAGGTGTGTGGTGTATCCACAGGGTGGCACCTTCCCATTTTGCCTCCCTGGGGAGGAGAGGGGAGGGGAAATCCATTTGTTCTAATGCTAATTCTTGTGCCTCTACAACTATTTCATTAAATACCTCCTTGAATTTTTTTGAATCTGTTTTATAGCTGAAGGGGAGATAAAGTGGGGAAGAAGCAAATATTCCTTTAAATATATATTCTTAAAAAAAACTGTCAGTTGCACGATAGTTTCACAGTCCACCTTCTAGACATAAAACACACATGTCAAAGATTCAGACTTCATTCTAGAATTCAAACCTGGCAGGGTTGATATTTTTAAGCTTTAGCAATGACTTAGAAGCATACATGTGTACAGATCTGTAGGTGCAGACCATCCCCCGACCCAAACTAGTTCGCTAAGAAAATCCCCAAACTCGGTCCCATGAGTGAATCTGTGTCATCTCTCTGCGGTAGCTTATATTAAAGTTTTAAGTGTATATATTGTTGTACATTGTTTTAAATGTTTGTTTTCCTTCTGGGATTGTACCCCCAAGTGTGTTTTATAAGCTGGTCTCCGACCGTAATAAATTATCTATCTATCTATCTATCTATCTATCTATCTGGAAGCATAACTTCCTACGAGAGCTGATGACATCTCCAAAGCAATGGTGCATCAGCCACAGCACTGATTGCAATGGAGACATCATGAGTATCTGGTGCTGCCAGAGGAGGACATGCAGAAGCCAAATCACATAGCAGCCTCCCATGTTCCCCTTTTCATCATTATTCCATGTTCCAAATGTGGCTCCTTTAGAAGTTCTTTATGGTTTGTAGCTATGAAGATTGCACACGATTATGATCATCTGACATATTTGCTCTTTTCATTCCCTTGGTAATCCTGCTACAAGATATTTGTAGGGATTTCTCTTTTATCTTTTTTGTTCATCCTCTCTGTTCAGTTGGATGGCTGCACGTGGTATATAGGGAGATATGCCCATGTTTTTTAGATCAGTACTTACCTTCTGCATCACACAGGAAGCCTATATGAGTTGAAGCAATTCCTCACTTCAGAATGTTGCCCTTCAACTCATGAGGGGTTGGCAAGGACAAAGGGCAGAGTATTCCTGCATCGCTCCCTGCACCTGCTATTTTAACCAAGTTTTCTGAACACATGAAGAGGACTAAAATGCAAGTCAGAAGTCACCTCATTCCAATTTTTACCAGCTCAAAGATGGTTTTGTGAATCAGTTCCTGTTCTAGAGATGTTGGCACATATCTTCTTTATTCTTCCCTGACAGCTCTCTGTCCAACCTGCAGATGGATGGAAAGAAGGGTGTGTAAATGTTTTAGAACAGGTTTTAAAGTGTGGTGGAGGAAGCATCTGGAATTAGTAGTAAGCAGAAACGATTTTGAAAAGTGAATGCTTTCCTTGTTCACAGCAAGATCCATTGCCTGCATGAAAATCAGCAAACTTTATGCAGAAATAGAGAATTAAAGGTCTGTACTGGTTACTAAACTATTTCATCTCCCTGGGACAATCCTCCTGGTTGGTATTAAAAAATATCTTTGCATAAAAGCTATCATGTTATGTATATTTGGCTGATGCTCAAAGTAAGCATATAAAGGGTGTTTGGCAAATAAAGAGATGTAGGTAACAGCACACAAATAATACAAAAGGTAAGAAATGAATAAGGAAGCAAAAACATAACACCTAAATCCTCATAAAGAATAATCTGTTGTCACTGATAAAAGCAGAAACATATACTCACGACTACCAGTTCTCATTGATTTCTGTGGGACCTAAGAGCTACTACTTGCTCTGGATCCACATAATAATATATGCCTTAGTTACAACCAAGTTGGACTACAGTAGCATACTCTGTATGGGGCTACCTTTGAAGGTCTTTGGAAACTTCATTTGGTTACTAATATACAATTCAAACTGTTGGTGATTATCTTTGAAACACCAAAAGCTCCCTAAGATCAAATGGGTGGAAACATGGCTGGGTGGGACAAGAGAGAGCACCTTCTCAGTGACCGCACCTATATTTTTACCTCAGAAGTGTGGGATATAAATGTTTTAATAAAACAAATATGCATTTAAAAAAGAGATAAATGCACTGCCCAAATGTATGTGCCATATACAAATAAACTTGTAACTTGACAAGGAAAAATACATGCTTCCATGCAGGGTACCTGTCATGCACTGTGTAAATAATTACTGGAATATTCCATCTCATTTTTTATTATGATGAATAATCAGATCAGGACAATCGCCTCATTTTACAGCTATTTTCTGTTTTTGTAATCTAAGATGAAAGACTCTAGGATGTATGTCAGAGATGGGCCATCTCTTTCTGTGTAGGTTGTAACTATTGCTTCTTATCCTGTCCACACTGGAAAGATAGGTTGAACAAATATTTCCTGATTTATCTAACATCTTTGAGGCATTTGAATTAGCTGTCAGTAAACCTATGATTAATCTTCTGGCAATGCAAAATATGGGCACGTTCTTCAGCTTGTACTCATACCATTCCCACCCCCACCCCCCGTACATTGCTATCAATTTTTTATTATTCATTGGTAACTCTCTAGCTAATGCCTCCCAGTTTGTCAGCATTTTCTTTTCAACTGCATACCCTCCAAAATTCCTCAGATGGAAATAGGGACATTTCTTACCCCCCCCAATTGATCCTCCTTGACCCCCCATTTTTTGTCTCCTCCCCACTGAGCATTTCCACCACCACTACACCAACAGGAAACAGGACACACACACTCCACAGTCCTGAGAAAAGCCCTTAATCCAGATTTTATTTAATTCTTTGGTATGTTTACAAGAAGAAACACACATGCCGATAAATGCATTTTTAGAAAGAGGCAAGATTAGACTGAATGTGCAATATATGTGTGTGTGTGTGTGTGTGTGTGTGTGTGTGTACACGCACACACACCAAGACTCCATTCTGTTCCTCCTTTCTTCCTGCCCAGGGTGTCCCTGCACCTCAGGGCTGTTGCATCATGCGAGGCTGGTCCTCAATAGCAGCAGCCTCTCCTCCTCATCTGTTCTCCAGCAGCCACTACAAGCTGCCCAAGGGAGGAGGCCAGCGGCGACAGTCGTGGAGAGGCCTGCTGGAAAACGCCCTGGGGTCGCCTGCAAACCTCCAGAACTCCAAGTGTCCTCCGATGTGTGCAGCACTGGAAAAGGCATCTCCCTTCTTCTCCAGGGCGCTCAGCGACATATATCAGCTTGATATAGGCACGCTAATCTTCTGGCATAACACAGCAAGAAGAGTGAGACATCGTAGATCTAAGCTATTATTTATTTACATACTATATACAGACTACAGCAGAGGTCAGCAACCTTTTTCAGCCATGGGCCAGTCCACCGTCCCTCAGACCATGTGGTGGGCCGGACTATATTTTGAAAAATATATGTGAAAGAATTCCTATGCCCCACAAATAACCCAGAAATGCATTTTAAATAAAAGCACACATTCTGCTTGTGTAAAAAATGCTGATTCTCGGACCATCCACGGGCTAGATTGAGAAGGCGAATGGGCCGCATCTGGGCTCTGGGCCTCAGGTTGCCTACCCCTGGACTACAGCATAATTGCGCCCGTTCTCTTCAGCTCCGAGAGAACAATCAAAGTGAAAGTACGTTACAAAGTATATACAGAGGAAGAGAGATAAGGTTGTCTTCTGTTCCCACAGTCTTCTCAGACAGGTGTGTGATTCACACCAGTCACTTTTGCAGCATCGGCTGCATGAGATACTAACAAGGCCACAGAGAGGCAACAGGATGCTCTCTCACAGCTGCTGCCGCTGCTGCTGCTTCTCAGAACTAGTGCCAGCTCATCCTCCTCCATGAGCTCGGCGGCGGCACTGGTGGGCGAAATCAGGACATTCCAAGATCAAATTGGAAGCCGGGATGGATTTTGTAATTCCAGGACTGTCCCTGGAAAATAAGTACACTTGGAGGGTATGTGACTGTAATGCTCACAACTGAACATAATATAAATGAAGAATGATATGGTACTATAGCTTATGAAGCCTTGGAGACAGTGACCTGGTTGGCATTGGGTATTTGAGTTTCATAATATAATTGAAAAGGTTTGCAAATCTGAAGAGTAGATTTCTCCCCCCCCCCCACTAAGTTGCTAAACTTCCAAATTCAGGATACCGACTGCAATTAGTCTAATTCTCAAAGAAGCTTTTTGTTGTGTTGATGATAGTTTGGGTGCCCATTCATCTCCACCTTGCCTAATTTCCACTCACCTCAGCTCATTTGATCAAACTGCATTTAATTCCAGTTTCTTTAAAATCTCTAGGAGAATATGGACTTTTTTGGTTTTCAAATACGTTAGATTTTAATAACCTGCTGGAGGATTTAAAAGAGATTTATTCTACAAAAAAGTTAATTACTAATTAGAAAATTAATTTACACAATATAAATTAATTTTATCAAGCACCAGAGCAATAAAATACTTTAAATGCTTTTGGCTCATCTGTGTTTTAAACAAAAGATGATTTGATTCACATCCTCCTTTGAAACCCTGGTTCTATACCTTGTATTCTTCCCAAGAGGGCCTCTTTATAAAGTAATTTTGTAATTAGGAATAAATTGCTTTGAAGAGTGACACTTTCTCCATTTCACAAGTATAAAAATGGCCTACCTATTTCTCTCTCTCTCTCTCTCTCTCTCTCTCTCTCTCTCTCTCTTTTGAGTAAGTTCCATTTGTTTTCAAAGACAGATTGGAAAGAGACTGCAGATATAATTTTGGAATAATTGCTTTTAATACGTTTGGTTACAAAAGACTGAATTATACACACTTTACCTTCCCTTTGAAGCCATTACCAATCTTCGAAACTCCCAATAGTTAAGATGACACTTCGCTGCACTGTGGAATTCAACAGAGGTTGATGCCAATGTAATAATCCAAAGCTATTGCCTACTCATTTTATACTGGTTCAGACAAGTACCCATCAAGAGTATTATACTGTCTCCTATAAAGGTTAGAATTTAATTTGTTACAATTGCAAGAGGCTCGCCTTATCTCATGATAGAAATCCGCACCACTCCTTCATGTTCCTTGGTAGGCCAAAATGATTACTTTGCTAGGATAGGTTCAGGACCAGGTTCCAGTAGTGGCTGGTAGGGTGGCAGAGGCAGGACAACGCAGCTCTCCCAGCTTCCAAATACAACATGCCCTGAAACTTACTGGGAACAGGCATGGGGAACTTGATGTTGTACAGGCACATAATAGCCAGAATTAGCTCTGCCGTGCTGCACTGCACAGCAGCAAACCTCCCATGTCTCACCTCTCCCATCAGTAAGTGCCAGTAACACACAATGCTTGGAAGCTGGGAGAGCAGTAGTGCCCCACCAAATCTTTCCAATTTGCAATTTCCAAATTAATATGAGAACTGACATTCAGCCATTCATCAAAATAGCACATATCAGAATTTTGCAATGCACCTCTCCAGTCAGATAATATTTACAAAAAGATGCACATTGTAGCCAAAAGTGTGCATAAAAATCAATATTTTTCTGAAAATAGCAGGAAAATACATCATATTATGTGAAAATGCTTAGATTGGTTACAATTGCATGAAAAATTGTGCCTGTGTGAAATGCCAAAGATTTTCCATTATATATTTTTTAAAAAAAATAAATTCACGAATTGCAGAAGAAATCTGGGGAAATGAGTTTAGGACTGGAAATGTGAGAAACGGAGATTCTATCACTCCTGGTGGCGCTTCACTTATGGAACCCCTTCCCAGGGGAGCCCCTGAAACTCTCACTGAGGCCTCAGAAAACCGGCCATGATACCACATCTATGTCTAACAATCCCAGCCATCAAAATCATTCCCTTGTAACCTTTTTTTGTTGCTGATGGAACCAATCCTCCTGTGTCCCACTTCAGGTTACCATTGTTTGATAGTTAGCAGTGGGATAAAGACCCAAAATAACAATATTCAAAAAGATATTCAGTCATCAAAGGGATTTTAAGATGGGGTAAACCCCCCAAATTTTTACAGTAAGGTGCTCAGTGGAGAGGACAGCTGCAGTGATAAGGGTTTACTGGCTCTGGTGTAAAACAAACAGTTTGTCTTGGCAGGGATTTGGCAGGCAGAGACTGTGCCTGCTGAATTATGGGCTTATTACACACAATTATGTGTGTTTATAAAGAGCGAGTGGCAGGCACAGACAAAGCTGACTCCAACATCCATTCACTGAGCAGGTGACAGGTAGGGGAGGAGGGCAGTGGAAGTGAAGCCAGCCAGCAGTCATTAGGCTTTAAATGGGTTCGTTAAAAGAGGATTCTTTAATAAGATTCGTTCACTAAAGGCCAGAAGTTGCCTGTTAAGGCACAGCCTAGCTGTAGAGGTGACAGGTAGGGCAACCACAGATGGAGAGGTCCTGCTTTAACCATGTGTCATAATGTTTATTATGTTGCTGAACTTTCATGGTGTTTTCGTGTGATGGTGTGCCCTTTCATAAGGGAATAATTCTTCACCAAATTAGTTCCCTATTATTATTTTTTAAAGAAAATGGATTTGTTTATTTCCATACTGAATGCTCTTCAGCCACTCACCGTGAACTATCTCCCTGAGTCCAGGGCCACTGTATTTCTAGGAAAAGAGTCAGACCACAGATAAAGATAGACAGCCTCCAGCAGAGGAGCTGAAACCACTTACGCTGTGCTGTTCATAAAGAAGTCCCATAATAAGGGCACAAGTTCTGTGTGCAACCAATCTGATACATTTAAAAAGCCCTGTTTGCTACCTTGTAAGAGTCACGTCACGTCATGCTTCAGCAACTAAAACACATGAGTTAATATAGTCAAGTGCAAAGGGCTGCTTCAGATATAACAAACCACAGTTTCCTGCATGCTCCTTCTCTCTTCTTCTGCCTGCCAGATGAAACTGGAAGCATCTACTTCTGGTTTTAAACAAGCCACAATTCTTTGTAATATCCAGACTTGGAAAATTGTGGTTTGCTTAAACCAGGATCAAATGAGTTGACTCTCAGCCTACTTACAAGGTAGTGGCAAAGAGGGGGAAACAGAGGGAAAAGGAATGGCGGAAAAAGAATGGGGTGGCACACACAGAGAAGAGTGGGTGGCAAAAACAGAGAGGGGAAAGACGTCATGCTCGATTTTGGTTGCCACTCACTTTTTGCTCTTGCCCTGCCCACCACTGGCTTTGCCCCCACCCACTGCTGAGGTGTGGATTCTGACAGGGTAACCCTGGCAGTACTCAAGAGGGGTAGGTGTTTATCACTCTTAGCTTAATATATGGTGAGTAAAAATGACCAAGATGAAACCTGTTTATTTAAAGGCCTTTTATCAAGCGCTTCAATTTATCTACCAGTGGCCATAGCACTACTCATGTGAAAAAGTTTTCATTTCTCACCATTAGGCAAGCAGTAAAGAAGGTCAGAGAGATATCCCTGGGGAGTGCATTCCATAAACCCTGTTTTTCATTTTACTTCTTATTTCACTTATTCCACTCAGGACTGCACTCCATGCATCTGATGAAGTGGTCCACAAAAGCTTATGCCATTATAAATTTGTTAGTCTTTAAGATGCCACAATAGTTTATGTGTACACTTTTATAGTCCTTGGCATCACACTTCTCTCTCTAATACTGCACACACCAAGAGGGTTGCAGCATCACCAGCTTTCACACATACAGTCCCACATTATGTGTGACTCTGCTTTTATAACTGCTATTGGCTCTGCTTGCTAGTTTGTCTTTTTTAAGGCTATATTTTTATTTTGTACTGTGTCAATTTTGTCTAAGTTTGCCTTGTGTGCTTTTGAAGAAAAGTGGGGTGATGATGATGGTGATTCCAGAGAACTTCAAATAGAAGGTTCCACAGAGCTAGGTGTCTCTGCCCCCACTTTTCTAGACTTTTGTGTCACTTCGCCTTACAGCAGCTACAAATTTCACTTAGAAGCTCCTGGGTTCCATCCATTTGAAAGATGCTCAGCTGGGCTGGAACAAAGACCTTTGCCTGAGATATCAGGAAACCAGTGTTCATCAGATCAGATGGCTCTTGGCCAGATGTGGTAATGCAAAACCAAACCCAAACCCTGTTCTACCTGAACCATAGCAATCGAAACACTACTACAGGATGTAGCTGTCCACCAAGAGGCAAGTTTTACCTCCATTGTGCCCTCCTCTTTTTGTGAATCTCAATGCTACTTCAATATTATTATTATTATCATTATCATTATCATTATCATTATCATTATCATTATATTTATTTATACCTCACCCATCTGGCTGGGTTACCCACTCTGGGCGGCTTCCAACAGAAGATGAAAAATACATTAAAGTAAATAATTGTCTCTTATAACTATGGAACTGTTGAGGCCTAACTAGACTTACTGTCCATTGACTTTAGAGGTTTGGACTGGACACATACCCTGGGCTGTACAATCTTGACAAGAATGGTACAACATGCCTCACAATACCTTGCAAATTCACTTTAACTTGATATTGCCACAACTGTAAATAAAGGAGACAAAATGTTTTCTGAAACCTGCATCTACCATCCATAGGTTTGTTGCATTTATTTCAAAAATTCTATACTTTTTTCTAACATTTTTTTGGTGGGGGTGTTCTTTCACAGAGCCATTGGCATTGTAACTCTGTCGCATACAAGGGATTAGCTATTTTCCTGGTCACTAGAGCAAGATCTAGCCAAAGCCGTTCATTTCAAAGTCTCCCTATAACACAAAGGGTTAATGGTGACTGGACTTGATTTATTTTTTTCACCAGCTTGGCTAAAACACGGTCCTTTTTCTTTCTTTTTTTTTTGAGAAAGTAGATCTGGCTGTGGTCTTTCATCTTCCAGACTACCTCCAGACTACTGCAATCTGTAGCCAAAGCATCTGCAAATTTTGGTTGGGCCAAACTGTTGATTTCTTATCTGAGATAGGTCCAATGGGAAGAATTTCTAGATTTAATTCAAGGTGCTGATGGTCACTTTTAAGGCCACAAATGGCTTGGTGCCTGGGCAATCTTGGTTCCCGAGCTGGAGAGGGGATTGGGCTTATCTCATTAAGTCCCTCTCCTTCTTGCCACCATGACCACTGTCCATCTCCCTGTGGGCCCAATCCACATGTTAGTGTTTATTATATGAAGTTCCACCCACCTTACTACAACTGATATGTTCAGAGCTGTGCCTTCCCATTTTATAACAGATGCTCATTTTAAGCCAGCTATTAGTCTGAAAGGATTTCAGTTTATCTCCATATGAAAACCACATCCCCCCATCAATTCTTTGCTGCTGCAAAGGAGGACTTCATCATGGCAAAAAATTGATTACAAATGCATTAGAAGAAATATGTACTCCTCCGTTAGTAAGCACCTGCTTCTAATGCCAAACCTTTAACTCTGATTGTCTATCTCTTATCCACTCTCTGAGGAACATTCATTGGCTAATAGCCAATTTTCCTCTGTGTGTCTCAGAGATATTTTTCCTTGTCTGTAACAAGGATGATTAAAATGTGTAGCTTCAGAAAGGGAATACACTTTAAAAGTTTGCATGTGGGCTTACTATATCGATTCAAATGTAATTAAATGTCTACGCTGAAAACGTGAACTTTGCAGAAAACACATGTGTTCTAGTGACTAACAAAACAAAGTTTTTAATTTCTTATAGCAAACTGTTTTGGCTTCTGGCTTTTTCAGCTTTTCTGCTGTTAATTAAAGGCTGGTATATTGAAGATGGCACTTTCAGAGCACTGAGAATGGAGTATTCAGGTGTGTTGCATTTACTATAGCTGAATGATGTCAAGTATCCTCCTAGTTGAAGTTATGTGGTAAAATGTCAAGTCTATAGATGAAGAAGTTTTCTATTGTTTCCAGTTTACTTAGATCAGATGGTAGATGTGAGCCAGTGTTTCTGATTGATGGTTTAAGTACAGCTGTCTTGAACGGCCTGCATAGATTTGAAGGCTGGCATAATGCTATGACAGGAGGTTTGCTGATTACATTAGCAAGATGTTCAGTGCTCACCATCAGTGAGTAGCTTTCTGTTTGTCTTGTCTATTGTTTGTTGTTGTTTCAACCATCATGGTCTTATCAACCACCGAAAAAAGAAAATACATCCTATACAATATATACATCGATATAACATTAAAACACAATATCAACCTAGATTGATTGATTGATAGATCGATAGATGATAGATAGATGGACATAAACGAATACAAATAGGTTTTTATATTTTGTTCCCAATTAAATCTTTACAGTGCACCAATGAACATTCTCCTCAATTTTTGGACGGCAACTGCAAATCTTGCTACTTTATCTGCCACAAATTTGTCAAAACCAGACAAAAAACGTGATTTTCAGTTGGTCATCTGCAGAATGCTATAACAGGAGATTTGCTGATTACATTAGCAAGATGTTCAGTGAGTAGCTTTCTGTTATTGCTAGGTGACAGGAGGTGCTGAATGAAAATATCTCATGCATGGGATATGGTTCCTTGTTGATTGATGCCTCACTTTCATGAAGAAGAACCTCTTTAGAAAAAGATGTATGCCCGGGGTGTTTCAATCATTGATATGTGGAGGATACCCACTGTGCTGAAGTTATTCTTTAAGTTTTCTGGTTCCTCTTTTGCAATTTTCTTTGTTCTTCCATATGCATTTCATTTGCTTCTCTTGAGATGTTTGAGAAGCAGGATTTCCATTTAGTTAGGTATATTAGTAGGTTTGGTGTAAAAATCCATGACTATTTTGTTGTTCCTGGTGGTGAGGACAACATCAAGGAAATGGCAGTGTGAATTTCCAATGGTGCTTTTGGATGCAAACTTGAATTGTGGAATAAATAGAACTGATGTGATATCTAATTGCTATTATTACTGCTATCATGGTTATATGGAAGCAAATCTGCTGCAATGAAAAATAAGTTATAGGCATTTATAGCCTATTCCTAACCTGTTGTTTGCTTGTATATTTTGACTAGCTGCCTTGCTTTTTATTGTTTGGAAGTAATGTGAAAAGTAGGCTTTGGACATATAAAATGTGCCACTTGTTTTCACATGGCATCATGTAGAATATGTTCTAAAAGAACTGTAAAACAGGGTGATGTGGAGTGGTTGTCACCAGCAGTGTATCATAAATCAGGTGGTTACTGCATTTTAAATTGTGTCAGTGACACCCCAGCATCCAGATATATGAGCTATCTAGTGTCTATATTATAAGAATCACTTCCTTCTACAGCTACAGACTGGCCGGCACCTTTCTGAGGTATGACAGAATGCCCTGGGGTCTAAGACAATTTCTGTTTGTCTTAATTAATAGCATTTCATAAGAGTCCCATGCAGTATAGCTAGCAGGTGTGAAAAATAGGAAAGACTTTATCTCTTAGACACGTCCTTAAAACATGCAAAACCCATCTGAAATGTTAGCTCTTACCCTCTGCAGAAATAAAAGAAAACACTTGCTTTTGCCTGAGGCTCTGAGAGAGAGATCACATGGAAGGACCATGAGAAGCAAGCATTTACACAATAAAAAGGGGGGGGGTGCACCGCTGGTCCCAAGCACAGTGCTGGAGGGCTCATAGCCAGCTAAGAAAGTAATATCGCTTGTTCCAAGAAGACTATCACAGAGCCCTTGAGTTGCTCTTTGGAACTGTCTGCATTTCCAGAGAAAGTAAGGAGAAACTGTTTAGAGATCAAAGCCTGTGTGGACAGTCCCTTTATGTAGTTTATTCAGTAGCTTGCTCTGAACTTAGTTGTTTCTGTTTTCAATCAGGTGTTTCCTGTGTCTGTTCTCTTCTTGTTGGGAAGAGAGGGTGAAGTTCTCCTGTTTCATGATTGGTGTGCTCTCTAACTCTGACATGACAAGCTATAATCCAATGGTTTTCAGACTTCTTATCTTCAGAGAACTGTTTCTATAATGTTCAGTCAATCAAATAAACTTTCCACATTTGACACAGAACCACAATGTATTGGGGGGGAGGGCGTGCGAAGGATCATCATTGTTGAAGAACACCAGCCTGGTCTAACTTCACTATTGTTTGCCCCATGCAGTTGGAGGTTGCACCAATTTTTGGTAGTGGGAGACAAGCTGCCTCACCAAGAAGCTTGTCTTCCATTACTGATCACTCTGCAAAGCTTCCCAGGAATCTCTAGAGCACAGCTGGAAAACTCTTAACTATTAATGAAGGTAAAGTAAAATACTACATACCGTTGCAGTAAGACAGCGTAATCACATAGAAGCCTTCAACACAAGATCCAAAATTAAAGATTACCTTTCCTCCACTCTTTCCAAGCTCAGCGTCCAAGGATTTATTTTTATTTTTTGCTCTGGAGCTTTCCCTGTGAAAACCCGCTCTTTAAAGCTCAACTGGGGCAAATGGCAATCTATGGAAAACCTGAACTGATGTTTGCTCCGATTGAGCTAAAGCCAGTGCTATTTTTCTGGGGGGAAAGTGCCGGAACTCATCATGAATGCCTCCCTCTCAGGTGGGCCTATCTCAGGCCCACCAGAGAGGTGCCGGAACTCACCTGAGAGGTTCCGGAACTGATTTCTGGTGAGTTCCCCCTGAAAAAATGCCCTAGCAAAAGGTAATTGTGAATAAGCTCTAATGTACATTCCCCAAAGTCTCAGTTACAGATAGGTAGCCGTGTTGGTCTGCCATAGTCAAAACAATTTTTTTTTTTCCTTCCAGTAGCACCTTAAAGACCAACTAAGTTAGTTCTTGGTATGAGCTTTCGTGTGCATGCACACTTCTTCAGATATCTGAAGAAGTGTGCATGCACACGAAAGCTCATACCAAGAACTAACTTAGTTGGTCTTTAAGGTGCTACTGGAAGGAAAAAATTTTTTTGTTTCCCCAAAGTCTGTTGGAGATTATGCACATTGACCATGAAATGTGCACAATACCCTCTTCTTTGACAGATTATGTGCATATTCTCCATGATCCTGAGGTGAATATGCACATTGGCCAACTATTATGCATATTAACAGCTCAACTTACATTGCATATGTGTATCTGCTTTTGGGAATTTAATAAGTTCACAACAGCATGGTTCTAATAAAATAGAATTAGTTCAACACAATTTGCAAAACAATGATAAAACCATTGTGTCTGCTATTTGTGTTGGAATAGAGATGGCTTGAAGAGAATGTTTAAAAGGCTTAGAGGATAACAAAGAACAACTTACAAAGCATTATTGGCAAATATTCATGCTTTTTTGACAGTTTATGTGAGTGTTTGTGGGAGGCAGGAAGAAAATACTAGTATGGAACAATGATTCCAGAAGCCATCTTGTGGGAAGGGAGAGACAATGGATTAAAAAATGTTAATTTTAGTGGTGTTACCAGATAATTACAGCCACTTTTTGAAGGGGGGAAAGTGTGTGTGTGGTGGGGGAGATAATAAAATATCCTAATGTTATAAAAAATGTGTGATTATTAGCAATTTTCAAATAGAATATTTATATAAATTTCTATATTTATTTTGAAAATATACGCTTCCTACAAACCAAAGTTCTTGAAGTGATAAACCTGCTGTGAGAAACCTTGTATTTCTAGACGGGGTGATTGTGTGTGGGGAAGCTGGTGCAGGGAAACTCTGGTTGAAATTTAAGTAGATGTCTAACTGCCTTTGTCTGAAAATCCCAGTCATTTTTCTCTGTGACATTCACTCTGCAATTTCACCCACAATGAAAATGTATTCAGGGTTTTTTGTTTTGTTTTTTTGTTTTAAGAAGTCAGTGGTGTCTGTACTTCCCTGCTTCCTGCAGTGGGAAATTTATCATTGCCCTGAGCACTGTGTAGCTGTCATTCCCCATCACCCCTTCTCACCAATCTTGCACGAAACAACTAAGCAATTTACTGATCGACAAAGCCTTGGGATGCCTGTGTGGCCTGCCACCAATAGCGTTTCTAATTCTGTACTGGCTTACAGTTTTACAGTTAGCTTACCTCTGTAGCTTTCATGTGGCTTTGATAGCTTTTAGTATTTCTGTCAAAGCAGTCAGGTTCTGGTGGGAGGTGTCAGTATGTATGCAAGGATAATTCTGCCTTGTGGAATGGGTTTGATAGCATACTGCTTTCCCCCAAGATTATATTTCCCCAAGATTATATATATTATATTTATATCCCACCTTCCCTCCAAGAAGCTCAGGGTTCTTCTTCCTCAAGGTACATGGTTCTCCTTCCTCTCCATTTTATCCTCAAAACAACCCTGTGAGGTAGATTAAGCTGAGAGACTGTGACTGGCCCCAGATAATCCAGCAAACTTCATGACTGAGTGACAAATTGAACCCTTGTTCCCCAGGTCCTAGTCTAACACCCTAATCACTACACCTCACTGGCACCACACCATATGTATTTAGATGTAGTTACTAGAAGTAGACTTTTCTCCGTAACGTTTGCTTCTCAACCCTTCTTTTGAACATATGGGGAGGGGGGGGGAATAGCATCAGAAGGACTTGTGTGAAGTTGAAGTCAGGGTCTGCTATGTCTGCAGAATTATGAAAACTTTCAAAACTCTTTCCTCCTTTCAATACCTTCCTCAATGTAATGCCTTCTAGATGTTTTGTACTACATCTCCTGTCAGCCCCAGCCAACACAGCTGTGCCGACTGGCGCTGATAGGAGTTGTAGTAAAAATAAATAAATCTTGAAGGCACCAGATTGGGTAAGGCTGCCCTAAGGAATAGATGGCTATGGAGATTGTCCTATTCCCGTATCCAACCCTTTCCCTACTTATGGCACCACTGAAGTAGAAGTGTGGACTTCCTGCAGTTCTGATCACAAATGATTATTCATCAGGAGCAGGATTACTATGAAGTATCAAACATGAGCTCAACTAAAACACACTTGTAATTGAAACTTTTGAAGCTGAGAATCTCTGCCCTTCTCCATCTCACAATGGAATCTTGTATTCCCTGCCACTAGTGAAACTCCAAATGGAGCTTATTCTGCCCGTTAGTATCTCCTACCCATCTCCATTACAATACTCTTCTTATGTATTTTACCTCACAGAACACCTAACACCAGAGTCAGGAATGAGGCACCAAAGTGCTAATGATAAATCAATCACATTTCTCCTCCAGTCAAATCTATGAGAGATGAATAGAGATTCAGGATGGATAGGAAGTAGGTTTCTTGAAAATGCATACAGGCGTGTTATACTGATTATCCCATATATCCAGCCTTGGTTTACCTAGTTATACCAGGAGCTACTACTGTCTTAAGGTGCACAGTAGGTATGTGTGGCACGCAGAATAATGAAACCACCACCCACACTGGTGCAACATATAGTGGACAACCACTGTTAATAGTGTAACCTAGATGTACAAGTATTCCATGGTGAACCTATCCATCTCTGTTAGTGTTCTTTTGGCCTGTTTTCGGTGGAATATGCCTTGAATTCCACTCCCTTTGATATCTCAGTTGTTGTTACTAATTCACAGGTTGAAAAAGGAAGATTAAATAGGACGACACAGGACGATACTATATGTCAGTGGTGAACTCAAGTGACAACTGATTGTCATAATCTGTGCTGACTTCATGGCTGCAGAATTTATGATGCAAATGGACATTAATCAAATTCACACCAGTTCCCTGGTGGTGGTAATTATTATTAGTAATTATCTTTGTATAGCATGTGTGGCAAACAATTGATGTCAGCCTCGATTGTGTTTATTCTTAGCTGTTTATGATACAAATCAGGAAGTGTCTTGAAGAGAAAGTCAAACATGGTGGGTTCAATGAAGGAGCAGAGCTGAAATGATAGTTATCACCGCACTATTCTATTTACTTCCACTTGACCTTGGCTACATGAAGAATGCCCCCTTCTCCTGCCACCCTTTCACCCCTAAATTGATGGCTATCTCTTTGCAGACAAAGCGGGTATCCTGAAGTCCAATTTTGAAGTCTGCTAAGAATTGCCTGCCCTTCATTTAAATTCCTTCTCCTGTCAAACTGACGGTGACATTAACAAGCATGCACAGAAGGGGGCTTTGTGCCAATTAACAATTTCTCGTTAGCTTAATTAGGGGACACATGTTTTTAATCACAGCTAAGAATGTGGAGTGATTGAAGAATTGATTCTGAGCTTTTGAAAGCGTCACTGTCGGTGCATGGAATTTAATTCGGCAGATGTGGTTAAAAAGAGCGAGGGAGCTCTTTAAGTGACTTTGCCTAAATGGCCTTAATAGTAGACTAAAGCAAAAGAAATGGCAATTATATGGAAAATGCTTCCCTGGCGTCATCATCACAGACAGAATCTCACTAGTTATAATAACTGGGATACCAACAAATGAATATGCATGGATACTTCTAAAAACACACAAAGCTTTGAATCTTTCATTCCATTCCCTCCCCCCTTTATAATATATTTGCTAATGTGTCAGCTATGTATAGGGGTTGCACAGGAGCAGTGCTGAATAGGGTTATCGCCTCTTGTGCAGCAGATTTCAAGCTGACATGCTGAGAGTGGGGAAAGGATCTGAACTCTTTGGGAAAGCAATTTGATGACATCTGCATGTTTTATCAATCTAGCAATGGCCAAGTAATAATCTCTCTTTGTACAGCCTATCTCCTAAATCAGTGGTGGCAAACCTCCAGCCTGTGGGCCTAATTAGGCCTGCCGGGCCATGAAGGGCAAACCACCCCCACCTTTCCTGGGCTTGATGATGTCACACTCCGGCAAATTCAAGCCATTGCTAAGAGGCAGAAGAATTGGAAGCACTCTCCAAGTGTTCCTTGGACTTGAGCTGTGCCTGCAAAGGAGGAAAGGAAGAATCAGGAGTGCTTCTAGGGTGTGTTCCAATCCTTTCTTTTCAAGCTAAGTAACCCGATGTTGGGATAATATCGGATAATTGACAAGGGCAGCCCTGCCCCCCTGTCAAAGTGATGAGAGAGTTCATGATCTGGGTCACTGGTCAGGTCCTGTTCCCCTCCCCTTGTTAAAAAATACATTTGCATAACATTTGCATGTGCTAATTTATGTATATAGATGCACATCTAGAAATAATTAATATTACTTGAATAGAAATAAGGTAAAAGGTAAAGGACCCCTGGATGGTTAAGTCCAGTCAAAGGTGACTATGGGGTTATGGCGCTCATCTTGCTTTCAGGCCGAGGGAGCCAGCGTTTGTCCACAGACAGCTTTCTGAGTCATGTGGCCAGAATAACTAAACCGCTACTGATGCACCATGATGGAGAAGCCAGAGCACACGGAAATGCCGTTTACCTTCCCGCCGCAGTGATACCTATTTATCTACTTGCACTGGTGTGCTTTCAAACTGCTAGGTTGGCATGAGCTGGGACAGAGCAACGGGAGCTCACCTCGTCGTGGGGATTCAAGCCACTGACCTTCTGATCGGCATGCCCAAGAGGCTCAGTGGTTTAGACCACAGTGCCACCCACTTGAATTCACCCTAGCAGAGAAGACTGTGACCAGGTGATGTGTGCCTGCTCATTCTGCTGTGCAGGTGCTAACAGTTGATGGGTGACTTTGCATTGCCTGCATGTCCATCTTATGGTCCTTTATCTTTAAACCAGACTTGGACTAGGCAGCTCTTCAAACAGGGAACTGTCCTCTGTAAAGTAGCACACATGGCCAGAAAATCTACCTTTGCAAGTTACATATCTTTAACAGACTACAGTCCTTGAAACTATAGCCCTGGTTCTTTTGCAATATAGTTACCCTCTATTGAATAGGGCTTAAAATATAACTGTTTCATTGTCATTCACTAGTAACCACCTTCATGTTGACACCCCAGCTTTGGAACCGGCTATTCCTTGAAAACTGGTTACTGCCTACACTGCTGGCTTTTAGATACCAGGTGAAAACTTGCCTGTTTATGCAGATCTTTGGACACAGAAGCTGCCTTATATTGAGTCAGGCCACTGGTCCTTCTCACTCACTCTACACTGACTGGCAGAAGCTCTCTGGGTTCAAATAGGGGTTTCTCCCAACTCAACCTGAAGATGCCAGGGATCAAACCTGGAACCATTTGCAAGTAAGGCTCTCTCACTGCTTTAACCCTTCAAATGTAGCAGTGCCACTGGCATTTGAGATTGTTTTAATTGCTGTTTCTATTTTGTTTGGCTTATTGGCCATTTTGTATTGTTGTGTTTTATGAGTTATGTGATTTTATGGAATGTAATTTTTAGGTGCCCAGAAATCACTGGATTTGGGGTGGGATAGACAAATAATCCCTGTGTCAATACCCTACTCATCAATTGTGAGGAATAAACTACTGCTTTGGTTTTAAAGGAATTAATTTCCCAGCATAGCAAAGCTCTTTTTTATTTTTGTTTCCAAAAGTTCACTTTGCACTTGTCTCTTGATGATGCTCAAGAAAGACATACAATACTCTAGAATGCTATCTATGGCTTTTAGGAAATCAGAGAGCCAATAACTAGTAACATCACTAAAATGACATGTTCGCCTTGGTAATGTTAGGCTAGGTAATCTGGAAAGGTACTGTGGGATATTGTCTGGATTAAAGGACTCTCCCCTCTTATGCCCTGGAGAAGATTGTGATGGAACTTCACTACTGCAGCTTAAGATAAAATTAGATCCTAAAGTGTCATGAAATACTGTGTTTCCTTGAAGGCATAGAATCTGTATACTATCGGCTTCTAGGCTTAGTGGCTTATAGGCTGGAGATCTCTCCTCTCCCTCCCTCTCATACTACCCTGCCTAGTTCTTCTCCTGGCTCTGAGATTGCAGTTTGAAAAATGATTGTCTCTGCTCAGCTGATTTTTATCAACTTCCACTCAAAAGCCCAGAAAGACTGACAAAACTTTTAGTCCTATATTATTCTGCTCAGTCATTGCTTTAAAGGAGATTTATGAGATTATGGCCAACACTGCCAGTGTAGGAGGTCTTATGGGAACTATATCAGTAGGGCTGCCAACTCTTTGTACTGTCCCTGCTCCTGTGCCTTTAACAACAGTTGGATCTGCAGGCTCCTACTTCCATACCATGAAATGTTTTGCCTGCTGATTCATTATTCAGACTCCCCCATCTCCAGTTACACTTAGTAAGCCTAATTATCTATTTCCCTTGGTGTGTTTGTGTGTGTGTGTGTGTGTGTGTAACATTCAATAAATCTGAATTGTTTTTAGAAAGATATGCAGAAGTTAGTGACCATCATCACTACCCTAACGTTTGATATTATTTGACAAGGGTTACATGGTGGTTCATCAACAAAAACCTCTAAGCAGTTTTATATAAGATCACTAGGCAATGCATACAAATACTAAATGATAAAAGGCACTGTCTGTAAGGTTACAAATCTAACATGTATTTTAAAAATGAGACAGGAGAGGAAAGGAAGGAGGCAGAAAGGAACAGTAGAGAAAGGAAAGGATGGATAAATAGGTCCATTCCTCAATGGGATAATCTATATCTTGGATAACATAAATCATAAAAGGGATTAACTTTTAAGTAGAAAAGATGTCTTCAACTTCAAACTACCAGCTGTTTGCTGTAGTTCTCTCTGTCTTCAGCTTCAAACTACCCTGTTTGCCGTAGTTCTCACTTTCATTTAGTAACATTTCTTAGCTTATTCCTTTTGTCATCTCTTTCTAACCTTGCAGTTGAAAAATGGGAATACAGCATATAGTAGTATGTGCCAGATGTGAGAAATGATGACATTTACTGGCAATAGTATATATAGCAATAAAGGCCTCAAGGTCTCCGATGGTGGTAAGAGTGTTTATGCATGTGCTACAATGTCTGTGAAGTTGCAACTAAAGCATATAAATGGAAAACCTGCCACTGTGGCTTAAAAACATGACTTCACTGGAACCTTTTGATGCATTAATGTATAACGTATTACTGCTTTTACTCACAAGCATTTAGATACAGAGGTAGAGCTTTGAATGAGTGTTAGGGCTGAGCCAAAAAGGTGAGTGCTTTTTCAAAAGCTTTCAGAAGTTATGAAAACTTACCCCCTGTCTACAACAGTGGTGGGGAACTGTGGTTCTCCAGATGCAGGACTACAACTCCCATGAACCCTGACCAGTGGTTATGCGTGATAGAGGTGATGAGTTGGGTCAGACAACATCTGGAGGGCCACAGGTCCCCCATCCTATTCTCCCTATTCTAAGGGAGAGAAAATTCATAAAACTAAATGCATTTCTCAGAGTCAAGTGTTCTCACAAATACTTTCCTGCTACCATTTTTGAAATCAAACCAATAAGAGGTTATTTTTCCTCTCAGTTTTCACATGATAGCAGACTTGTGAAACATCTCCCAAATGTAAAATGGTAAGTTACTATGTAATGAAAATCATTAACTTCCCTAAGATTTAGGATGTAAAGTCAGTACTGTAAACGAGTTGCAGAAGATATGGCTGGCAGTGTTTCAAACAAACTGTCCTTGAATGCAGAATAGACTCACATTTCCTTGGACAATTGCTAGGATCCCTCTACGATTGAGGTACATTCCAGTCAGTTTTGAATTCTCTCTCTGCTCTTTGCTGTGAATGTGCAGTGACCTTGTTATGGCTTTGTTGTTTGAACAGATTTGGCACGTATCACATAGAGTGAGGAATAGTTTCTTTTTTCTAACACATGCATGCACAAGCACCTCATTTTTCTGGGAATATCTATCTTTCCAATCTAATAAGTATTGTGGATGAGTTAGATGAGTTAGATGTGGATGAGCTAGATGAGCTGCCTTAACTAGCCAACTGCAATCGTTCAAAGTACAAAGCAAGCAAACCTCAAAACTAGTCCTAATTTCAAACAGGCCCCATTTGTTATATGTGTTTGCTAACTCAATAGTATTCACACAGATATGTATCACAGAAGCAGTGTTGGACATATTAAGATATTTCTTGACAAACAAAAAAATATCCAGCTATGAATTTTAAAACATAATTAGGAAAACAAAACACCAGCATGGGAGACAATGTTTGATCACATCCCACATAGCAATAATAAGCATTCAAGAGATGCTGAATTTCTAATAGGAACCTTTGCCAACAAAGCAGCAATTGCTTACTCTCACTGTACTAGTGGTGGCTGTTGCCCATTTGGAACTGATTGAGTAGAAGAAAAGGAGACCAATAGTAGACGGCGACAGAACAAACTGGAACAGCTTGGCCCTGATTTTAATCGGATGCTGTGGTCACCATTTTGTGGCTCCAGGAGGATGGTCAAGGAAGATGGGAACAACTTCTAAAGGGCACAATGTTGACTATCCCTGCTCAAACACAAGGTCAACAAAAAGTTGCATATTTTGCACATCCATGAGTATGTAGTCAGTAGCACCACTCATATTTCTGTGGTATGAAAAGTACAGCTAAAATGTTTTTTTCTCAAGGAAGTAAACAGTAGAGGAAAATACATACTCATAATAGCCGGGTCTGGAGATTCAACTTTCTCTAGTTGATGTTACCTATTGTGTTTGTTCTCTAGAGATATTTATTATTGGCATATTGTAAAGGTTACCTGACTCAACTTCAAGAGCCTTCTCATGAGGATATAGCAAAATACCAAAATGGAGTTTGGTCAATTATACTTGTGCCCTTTCCTCCTCTCTCGGGCATTTGAAGTGAAGCAACAAAATGACTTCATAGCTAGTAACAAATAAGCACCTGGTCTTTGAGGCAAAAGTCACTGTGCATCTGTTTGGACTTTTATTTTATTTTATTTTATAGCAAGCACATCCTGCCAAGCTCAAAGCCAGCTGAGAAAATTACCTGAGACTGGGATCATCTACTTCTTCCTAGTCTCAGAAGACTTTGCCAAAAAACATTCTGCTGCAATTTGCTTTTTTGTTCACAATTTAAAGTACCCACAAAAAGGCAAGATCCCAGTGAAACGTCTCATCTAGTGTAATTAAAAGTGTAACATTCAGACTGATGACTGCCTCTCCAAAGCTGCTGACTTTAATTGCAAATGAGAATGATGGTGCTGGTGCTGGTGGGAATGGCTGTTTTAGATTTCTCCTGCCAACTCTTCCTAAATTCCACTTCATTTAAGAAGAATTTATCATTTATTTATTTGTTGCATTTATATCCCACCCTTTTTTCCAAGCTGTCCAAGGTGGCATACATGGTTCCCCTTCTCATTTAATTGGCACAAACCCCTGTGAGGTAGGTTAGGCTGAGAGGTGCTGACTGCCCAAGGGCACCCAGTGAGCTTCATAGCCTAGTGGGGATTTCAAAAATTAATGTACAACTTGAAAGCCATGGCTCTCAGTCCCCTCAGTTTATTCATCTCTCTCCCACCTTCCTGTGTTAAGAATGCACACATCTGCAATGATAAAATGCTGCTAAAATGTAGGCTTAGTGCAACTGTTTGTATAATTGAATCAATATTTTTGCACGTTTTAAAACTGATGTGCTCAGGCCTTCCTTCACGATGGAACAAAAAATATTGTTACAACTGCATGAGTGATAGCCAAAGTTAGTCATACATGAGTCCATTGATTTTGATGGGTCTACTTTGAATATGACTGTGTCACCTATCACCTAATGTATATACAATCAAATGAATTAGTAGTTTGGAGCAGGATTTTATCAATACACTCATGTTGTACATGCATTATTTGCCTGCAAAACTCATCAAACTGTTTTTGCCCAGTTTTATCAATGCCCACTGGTAATTCAGAGGACACAAGAGAGAAGGCACAGAAAGAGGTGGCATGAAAAGGATTCTGTACAAAATAAAATAATAATAATAATAATAATAATAATAATAATAATAATAATAGAGGAATAATGAAGAATTTCATGTGTATTGGTTCCACTTAAAAAAACAACCCACTACATTCAGAATTCCAAAGTCTGGAGAGAAATCCAGATAAGGAGAAGTGCAGATGCATTTCTAATATAACTGGGTCTTTGGTTTTACTGAAGCCACTACTGTATAGTTGTGTCATTTTGCCTTAGAGACAGAAATACTACTAGCCCCTGCATGATGCAGAATGACACTGCTGCTTATTTTGAAACAGAAAGGGGTTAGCAAAAGTGGCAAAGTTCTGACTTTATTTTTATATGACCTCTACAACCACAGATGATGTTTAAACAGTTTATTTACTCAGAAAACACTGAAAGCTTTTTTGTTCAGTGGGAACTTTTCCTCCTTGACATGTTTCTGTCATGGCAATGAAGCCCTTAGTACATCTATGACATTAACTGGAGTTGATCTTCAAGCCCAACTGCATATGATGCTGTCACTTCTGGTGTCCAATCAAGTGTGTTGGTCAGTGAAGTAATGGTCAAACGAATATATAAAATTAGGTCACAGGAAAGTATATTTGGGTAAGCCAGAAAAAGCAAAATTAATGGTGAGATGAGCTGTTCACCATCTCCTTTCTGCAGAATCCAGGTTGTGAACAATGAGAAAAATCAGAATGATGGATCTTCGTATTAGGCCTGCTGGAATTATCCCATGTCTTTAAAGAACTTTTCCATTAGTGAACTATGCTCTGCTCACTTCTAAATTGTTTTGCAATTTGTGAGCTTTCTCAGTGAGTTTTTTTGGGGGAGGTAAAGGGGGGTGGTTTCCAAGAGTTCTCTTCCAACTCATATGTAGTTGTAGCTCACAAAGTTGTACTTCTGGTGCAACCCACATGCACCTGTATTGACCCCTGGAAAGGGGAGATCCCGTTAACCACTAAACACAGACCATAGCTCATACATGCATGCCAAAAGAAACATACTTGTGTGCAACAGAAGACTTTAGTTTTTGGTGGGAGACAGTAAATACATCAAATGTTTGCTGAAGAGGGAGAGGACAAACTCAGCAAACTCGGCTGCTTCACCAGGCATATTATTCACTGCGATCAAAAGGACATTAATTGATGTTAAATAACCTTTATGCATGTGCTACAAAGCAGTTAGTTTATTTCTTTCATAAAATTTATACACTGCTTGATTGTAAAACACACAAACACCCTCAAAGCAGTTTACAAAGAAAGATAAAACAATGCAATTATTTTTGAAGATGCCTGAACTCAGCCATAATAATTTCTTGCCAGGGCCTAAACTTTGTTCTTGAAAACACTCTTCAAAAGCTAACTTCCCAGAGGTCAGCAAGCAGAGGTTAAAGCCACAATTTGGAACCAGCACAACCAAGGAATAGTGCCAGCAGGTGAAACCTTACATCAGCCACAAACTGACTAGATGGCTTAAGGGAAGCCACTGATACTTCTCAGCATCAGTATCTCATTTGAGAAGTGTGGATAATTAATAATAATAATAATAAATAAATAAATAAATAAATAAATAAATAAATAAATTTTATACCCCACCCTCCCCAGCCAAGGCTGGGCTCAGGGCGGCTAACAAGCAACAATAAAAACAAATTGAATGAATACAACTTAAAAACAAGATTAAAATATAACATTAAAATATTGAAACATTAAAATATTAAAATGCAGCCTCATCACAGGAGGAGAAAAGGAAAAAGGAAAAAGAAAGAGGGGGAGGGAATAAAATTGGCTCCAAACCAAAGGCCAGGCAGAACAGCTCTGTCTTAAAGGCCCTGCGGAAAGAAATCAGATCGTGCAGGGCCCTGGTCTCATGAGGCAGGGCGTTCCACCAGGCCGGAGCCAGTGTTGAAAAGGCCCTGGCTCTGGTTGAGGCTAATCTAACTTCCTTAGGGCCCGGGACCTCTAGGGTGTTGCTATTTATGGACCTTGAGGCTCTCCGTGGGGCATACCGGGAGAGGCGGTTCCGTAGGTACGAGTGAATGACCGTAAGAAATTATGGAACCATCCTGAGATCTATGGATGAAAGGCAGTACACAAATTTAAGAAATAATAATGAATAAAAATGGTAATGATTACTCAGATAATATATGAAGTGTTTTGTGAAATTGATGCATCATGCATTGGCATTGCCAAACAGTATCCGTATCAGGATGGGTTTCATATCTTTGCTAACGATGAGATGGAAAGGGAGATTCCAGACCAGCTGTTTACTGAGTCTTTGTACTGATATGTTTGTGCAGAGGTTATATGATGTTGCCAGCTGGTGGTTGTCATCCAGCACTTTCCAGTCAATTTTCCATCACTTTTCTTATTAGACCTTTTGCATTTAAAAAAAAAGTATCAGGATAACTGCAGCAAAAATGTCATGTATAACAACCACATTTTGTGCAAATAAGCAGCCTGCCTGGAAACTCCAAAAACTCCATTCTATTTATGGATATTACTGAAAATGAATAAATTGAGCTTTATTCGCTTTTCAGAAAAACACAATGACTAGAAACATACAATTTACAAGATGTGGAAAACATTTAAAGTAAAATGAATTCTAAGCAAACATATTTCAAGGAAATAAAAAAGATTTTTGTGTGTCGGAGGGGGGGATCCTTGTCTGTGAAAATTGATAAAATGCCTAATTCTTAATTTCCACCACATCTATTAAGAGCCAGCCATGTGGAGAAACTATTAGTACTGGTAATATTTCAACCTGTGTTCTTTTCCTAATTGATGTATTCTTTAATTAATGTTGTGCAGACAAAGTAGACCATGTTCTCACAAATTATACAAACCCATTAATTAAAGAGGCTTATAGTTTCAAAGAAAAAATCCAACCTTAGGGCTAAGCAATGAAAGGCCTAACTGCAGAAGTTAACCCTTCTGAATCATCTTCTCTGGTTTCCATAGGAACAAGTTGTGCCTATGAGGCTGCAGTGTACACAGCCATTCATAGAAGTTGATGGACTGATGAGCAGATCCATATGGTCAAACTACACATTACAAATATTTGGCTGCCAGGCCCCTACATCTCCCTATGTCTCCCTTCGTGCATCATTCCATTTGATGCATGGTGTGATGCCACTGCTCTCAAGTTTACATACACCTTGCAAATGGCATTCATCAAAGTAGAGTGGAGAGAAAGAAATGCTAGGTGCCATGATAAAATATCTCACATCTATTTTAAGCATTACTGGGATTCACAGAGAAGAAACCTGGGGAAGCGGGTGGCTGCAGATTCAAAGTAACATTAGAATATAAGAAAAGTCTGATGGATCATTTTTGTCTAGCAGCCAGTTCCACGTTGGCCAACTAGATGCCTGTGGGAGGTCCACAAGCAGGATTTCAGTCTCTCCATTCATGGTTCACTGCAATTGGCACATTGCCTCCAAAAGTGGAGGCAAAGCATAGTCATCATGTTTGTAGCTATTGATGTTCTCACCCATAAATTTGTCCTCTTTTAAAGTCATCCAGGTGCAATGTAATATTGAGCTGAATTTCCACCTGTGAAAGTTGTGTGGCGTGAAAAGGGAAACTTGGGGACAAGTCATGTTTATTAGCTTCAATGGGTCTACTCTGAGTAGGACTAGTGCTAGGTACCACCTACTGCTCCTTTTTCCACCAAGGATATGTTTCCTCTCTTCCTGTTAGGTGCTGACACTGCAGCCTAGTGCCAGAAGAGAGAGAATGTTCCTAGTTACCTCAACAATGTGGGGATATAATCCCTTTCCACAGTGCCTGAGCTCATCACTGATCACTGCTTAATACAGACACCCCTTTTGAAAGCCATAAGGCTGCAAAGGTAGAGGGCACCTCAGCTCATTCCAGTTTGGCCACTTGGGAAGCATTTCAGCACCTGCTTTTGAATTAGTGGGAATTTTGTGACATGCTTACAATTTCTTTTCAAGTCTTCAGATAGAAGGATGGTCAAATCTGGTGGTTGTTTTTTGATCAAAATGTTATGACTTTCCTTAAACAATAGCTTTCTTCCAGAGGCTCCATGTATGCTAGAAGTCTGATTTTTCCATGATTTTCTATATCCTTCCATGCATTTCAGGGCAATTGGGATGGCAACAAGGGCACAGCTAGCCTACTTTTCTTCATACTTCCATCTCCTGCATCTTCCCATGAAGTGGACTTATGTCAGCAAAACAAATCACTCAATCTGTTACCAATGATGAGTCCCATGAAGCAATTATTGAATATATTGCAGGAAATAATATTTTGAACCGACTTTAATATGAATACTGCTCACCTGCTGGTTTCAACAGTACAAGCTTTATACATATAGAAAGGCAATTTTTCATACTATATAAGACTTCTAAAGCTTTTAGAGCCTTCTGTGGAATCAGAAGAATTTACAAAACAATTTTGTATCAAACTTTACTAGGAATATGTCCAGTCTTAAAAATGTATTTTAAGAATTCGCTGTAGGGATTGAGAAATCCATCATTTTCAGATTCTGACAGTTTCTTGTTTTCCCAATCTTCAGTTTATCCCATTTGCACATTGGAGTTTTTTAAAATGGCAAACTAAGGTAAATTGCCCTCAATACATAGTATGAAGTGATACTACAAAAGGAGGAATTGGATTTAAACAGTGACTTGTAAGCCTTTGTCTCTAGAAAGACAAATGGCCCTAGACAGTCCATCTTCCTTCTCACTGCCTCAATCCCCCATCCCACTAAGGACTCCATTTGCTGCATTTTCAGTCATAGAGCTTATGTTTCCATAAAGAAATAAAAGAAGATTTATGTAAGCATTTATTGACAGGTGCAGGTCAATTAACCACACGTGCACCTGTCTATCCAGTCACATCCTGCATAATACAATTTCCCCATTTGTAATGGATGCTCCTAGGAAAAGTAGCTCTTTCAGTCAAAATGTCTTCATTGTGTCATTTTCTTCCACAGAAAACTAGAGAAGAGTAAAACAAGGCTTCATGCTGAAACTGTATTTTTAAAAACCTGAAAGTTAAAAATGTACATATTGAAAACATTAGATTGATTCTGTGTTCATATAATCAATTTTGTGACTATACAGCATCTGGTCAAGTGAATGACAATCTCAATTATTGTCTGGTTTCCTTATAACGTGTGAGTTCATAAAATGACGATCCAAACAGCAGAATACACTTAATCATTTGAGCCACTGCAGGGAAGGCCTGTTCTCATGTTGCCACCCTCCAGACCTCTTGTGGAGAGGGCACAGAAAGAAGGGCTTCAAATGATGATTGCAGGGTCCAGGTTGGTTCATAAGGGGAAAGGCAATCTTTGAGGTATTGCAGTCCTGAGCCAATTTAAGGCTTTATGTGTCAAAACCAGCACTTTGAATTGGGCCCAGAAACTAACTGGCAGCCAGTGCAGTTCGGCCAGGATTGCCAAAACCATCTTGCCTCAATGAGCAACATCGCCACTGAATTCTGCACCAGCTGAAGTTTCTGAACCGTCTTCAGAGGCACTCCCATGTATAATGTGTTGCAGAAATATAACCCACAGGTTGCCAGAGCATAGACAACAAAAGTTAGGCTATCCCTGTCTAGATCCAAGCTAACAAGATCAAAGCCAACAAGTCAGAGATAACAAGAGTTGTTGTTCTCAAAACCTGGAGGGCACCATGTTGGCCGCTCCTACTTTAAGTCAACATATTGTGGGAGAACCAACTAATAGCAAGAATATTATGACTAACAACTATCTTAGAGCTCTGCAAAATATGATTCCTAAATAGTATTTCCTGCTATCAAACTGGACCTTGCATTTGAATTTTTGAATATGTTTACTAAATAAGAGAAGGTGTTTCAGTTCACCCATCAATGGGTTTTTTTCTATTGAAATGCTAAGAGGCAACACTACATGACTCCAGCAAAACTGCTGACTAATTTTTTATAGGTCATCTGCTTTTCACTTTTCTCTTACCAGCTGCTACCAGCCACATTTATTATGGAGTACAGTGAAGCAGCACTAACAAGAAGTAAAAGTTTTATGAATAAACAAAACCCCTTCACATCAGCTGCTGTACAACATGCCAGCAAAGTGAAACAGGAAGAAACTTTTCAGCTTAGAGTTCTTGCTTACAACAAAAACAGCTATCAACAACTCAACATATAACATCCACAAATATATTGACTAATCATGAACAATCTGTATCTAATGCCTTTAAGAAGATTTGGTTAAAGTAAGCTATTTTGACTATTCTCATAGTTATACGGCAACTGAAGCAAGGCTGTCCTTTCTTGGGAGAGTCAAATTGTAATGAGGACTGAAAATTCTGGTTGTCTGTCCTAGTGTGGCAGGCTATGATATATTTTTTAATGTGGAAGAGCGGGAATGTATTGAATGGTTGCATTGATATTGGGAAATGGAAAATGAATAAAGAAATAAAAAAGTCAACACTAGAAGATCACTAAAAGGAATGGAGAAGCTCAGTGATTTGATTACAATCTCTTT
This sequence comes from Podarcis filfolensis, assembly GCF_964270895.1. Classification (NCBI taxonomy): domain Eukaryota; kingdom Metazoa; phylum Chordata; class Lepidosauria; order Squamata; family Lacertidae; genus Podarcis; species Podarcis filfolensis. Next base: position 62,131,693 of record NC_139609.1, read on the forward strand.
TTGAGCTTTGTTGCTAGCTGAAGACATATTTATGTTCTGAACCACCTTGAGATCTACAAGTACAGTATAAGGTGGTATATAAATTTAATAAATAAAAATAAATATTCATTTATTCAAGCATTTATTAGGTATTAGAGTTTGGGCTGGTTTGTGATCTATATTATCATTGTATTAGCTGCTGTTTATTTATTTTTAACTGCTTTTGTTTTATTACGCTGTCATGTTGTTGGATGATACTGTTGGTTCTTTAATTGGTTTACCATAACTCACCTTGGGACCGCTTGCATTGAAGGATAAGTAAATAATATCCTATAATAATAAAATAGCCTAATAAGACGCTTACTAAATATATCATATTTAAGTTAGATATGACATACATAAAGATAAAGGGACCCCTGACCATTAGGTCCAGTTGCGGACGACTCTGGGGTTGTGGCACTCATCTCGTTTTATTGGTCGAGGGAGCCGGTATACAGCTTCCCGGTCATGTGGCCAGCAAGACTAAGCCACTTCTGGCGAACCAGAGCAGCACACAGAAATGCTGTTTACCTTCCCGCTGGAGTGGTACCTATTTATCTACTTACACTTTGATGTGCTTTTGACCTGCTAGGTTGGCAGGAGCAGGGACCAAGCAACGGGAGCTCACCCCGGCATGGGGATTCGAACCGCCAACCTTCTGATTGGCAAGCCCTAGGCTTTGTACCATGGTTAAAAAAAAAAGAAGGCACTGTATTTGACTGGAATTTCACCAGATGCTTGAAATGCAGAACCCCTTCAAGCATCTGATCATAATATACTTTTTAAGATATTAAAAAGACACCCATTGTGATGTCATTGTGGCAGAAGCAGTGACCTTTAAGTTGCCTAGACTTTTCAACACCTAGTGTAAGGTTGCTGTATATTCCATTCATTCTGTTGAATTTAATGGGATGTTTTTAACGCCTGATTTTTTATTTTATTTTTTACTGTTTCATCTATTCAACTGTTCTTTCCTTCTTTATCCTTTTCTTGTTTTATTACTCCACTGTCAGAGGCTTGGAGGTTTTACAGAAGAACTGCAGTAAAAATATATTAAATTAATAAATAAAAATTGATGGTTGTTTTGACAGCAAAATAAAGTCCTGTGCGCTTCAATCACACTACTTTATTCGTAATTATTAATCGGAGGCTTCAGCACGATGCACACTTACCTGGGAACAAGGGTACTGGAAAATTCTGATGAAAATGGAAACAGGAGCTTCAATTGCTTATTCCAGGAGAATGGAAATTCAACCAGTAAATACAACTGGCATTCACTGTTGTTGTTTTCAGCCCACAAATAATTTGTAATTGATTACATTACCTCCGTCCCCCGTCACAATTTGCACTGTGTTTCAGTTGCACTGAAATGAATGGGATGGAATAATGTAATTTATGTAGATTGCATAAATGACATAATTTCACCACAGCAAACAGCAAGATGAATAATGTGGTTTTCGGTGGAATACAAACTGCAGCCGAATGGAAACAGCATGTGATGAATACAAGGCAGGATGGAAAATGATGCCTTCTTGTATCCCTATTTATGTATCCCTATTGAACTCAATGAGAATATTTGAGTAGTCTTGCCAAAGATGGCACTCTATGTGTGCTGTTAACCTCATTTCTTCTCTATGGTGGATACTGTATTTTGGGTTCAAGCAGAAATTTCTCCGTACAAATCTAGATGGAGTTTGCTGTCTAAAGTATGTTTTTCTAGTTTGCTTAATAAAGAAAGGGGGTTTCACTGAGGTTTTTGGTATAGAACTCTACAGGGGAATTGGATTTCTATATACATAATCATGTTCCTCCCTCAATCAAGTTTTCTTTGGAAACATAAAGCCGTTCAAGTCTAAAACTCCTGGGGAAGTATATATGATATTGAAGGTGTAACCTCTAGGTCAAAAATCTGTTTCCTTCACTGCTATGAGCCTTACACTTGACCTGAATTTTTTTTCCCCTCTGGCAAAATCAAATCTTCCTGCCATGTGGCAGCAGAGCAGGGAATCAGGCAATGCTAGAGTGAATTTCACAAAGTGCAAACTATAATTTTTTTAGACATCAGCAAAAAATGGCTCAGTTGGGTTGCATTACGACGAGTCCAAAAGGTAAAAATCAATGAAACCTATATATTATTACTATTGTTACTAAAATAATAGTAGCAATAATAATAAATTTGGGAATTGACAAATATTAGAACCAAGCGTAATAAAAAAATGGTCCCCATGTTATTCTGGCACAGCACACAGTCATAATACACACTGGTAGTATAAATAAACTTGGGAATAGACAATTATATCAGTGAACCCAGACTAATAAAAATTGGGTTCCTATATATAATTCTGTCACTGCACACTTCTTACATAATACACATTGGTGGATATACTAAACAAGGTTTAAAAGTAAGTTGAAGGTCTGTGGGTGGGGAATAAGAACGAGGTCTGAACAATGTTGCCTGACAACAATGCGGCAAAAAGCAATTTACTCTGAGGTGACAATCTGAAGGGGGAAGAAAAATAAACTAACAAGAGGGAGTTTAGGCTCATTAGCATCCTGGTCTCCATATTTCATCATTAATAATAATAAAGATGGATGGGTGAGTCATAATAAAGCACTGCTCCATTCTTTACTGAGTACACTATAAAAAGAGGCAGGGACAACTAGAAGTTAACATGAAGAATGGGTCAGACGTGACATCAGGCTGCTGTCTCCAAAATTATAGCCCCTCTGTAGGGAGGCAGCTGATTTATGCCAGCCATTGGAAAAGGCAATTAGGACTTTCCATCCTGCCATCTTTAATGTATCCTAAGGTCCACAGAGCACCAACTTCCAACAGCCGTGACTAGGATGTCTGAGGGTTCATCATTCAAATGATGGCAGGCAGTTCACTTTTGTGAATATCTGGCCTAATGTGAAATGTATTGTCAGTCTGAAGGGGGTTGGATGCGAGATTCAGAAATGGAAACAAAGGATAAATTTCTTTCATGGGATAGCAAGAGATAAGAAACTTGGGGCAGCAAAATACAGAACATTTTCAGCAGGACTTGGGGAAATCTTAATCCAAAGCAGTCTTCCCAAAGACCACAACCCCCTTATTGTTTTGTTTTGGTTTTTTAACATCCCATTTCAGTCATATATTCTGCTATTTTTATATTTCAGTAGTTGCTGAGTTTGAAATCAAATTGGGCTTTGATTTAAATAAATTGTTCCAATTTATTTGATATTTATCTGACTTTGGTTCCTTTTCTGATTACCACGACTTGTTCACTGGAACACAACTGAAGGCCCTCTCTTCAAATTCATAAGCTGCTTAGGCCACAGTGGTTCTGGAAAACCACAGACTGTGAGAGATAGATTGAAGATGCTTTCCCAAAGTTGGTGGACTTGTTGACTTTGTAAACTAAGATCTTGGCTAAACACCAGCTCATTGCTTAGCTGTGGATTATAACCACAATACTGCTGAGCCAATAAATTTCTCCGAGTCTTTTTGGCCCTAGGGGTGATAAGGAATCCCTCCTGCAAATTGAGAAGAGAAAAAATAATTCTGCTGAATTTTGAGGAAGGGTGATGGTGGAGGGTTTGGCACCAAGTGCTTACCTTAATGTTATGTGGTTGAGAGATAATCTTCCATTTGAACTTTTAAAAATCCCCAAATTGTTCCCTGGCACTCTGACTTCTGCCTGGCTGCCACAATTGCAGAAATGTTCATGGGAGTATGTTATGTCAGGACATGTGATACCAAGAGAAGCTGCTTGTGGAAATGCCAAACAGCAATTTATTTATATTTAAGGTTAAAAGAAAAAACACCAGCCATCCTGTAATGTTATTAACATAATTGCCCAGCACCAAGCACCACACCCAGCCTAGGAATTTCACTGAAATTATCTTGTTACCTACCAAAATGGCAGAAAAAGTGTCCGCTGCTTTTGCAGGTTGGGGAGGGGGAAGAGTTTGGGAAATTAGTCAATGGAATTTGGCAACTTCTGTTTTGTAGTGCTTTGATTCTAGTTCTTAATTGACTAATGCCTGTGATGCACCAGGATGCAGTTTGAGCACGCTTGAATCCTATTCGTGTCCCTCGGGTGAGAGGTGCTTGATAAGTGCAAAGCATTATTATGTTAGCACTTGGGAGTGAAAAAGATTATCATCATTGTGTCACCGAAAACATAATTAGAGCTCTGTTATGAAAACATGCATATGGTGGGAGTCAGCCTGCATTGCACCTCTCTCTTAATTATGCCTCAAAAAAAGAGACGTAAGCTCTGCTTAATTACAGAAAGCATAAATTCAGAATTACCTTTTGCGTGCTGAGGTCCCCCAAAACACCCCTACCCCAATAACTCACACATCACTCATAAATTTTTGTTTAAGGTTTTTGGCATAGTTTTGGCCACAACTTTATTAAACATACAAATTGTGAGTGGTTGCTTAGGCATTGGTTATGACTATCTGTCCCCCCGCCTGGGGACAGAACTGACTTCCGGGCACCACCGAAAGACAGTGTGGAGGAACAAGATCAGGGATAACTGGAGCTGCGACACAGACCCTCAGCTTCTCCCCGCATGCTCCCAGGAGCTTACGCGGCCCGCACCCTGCACCAAGGGTTTGGACGAGAGGATGGTAAGCCCCTGAATTCCTTTAACAGAATTCCCATGCAGCAGCAGCATTGGAGGGGCAGGCACAGCCAATCCATACCCCTCCACCAACCAATTTAAACCAATGCCTAACCGCCAACCTTACAAGTTGTGACGATTTGCTACGCAGTAGGCAAAAACCAAATGGCACACACTAATCAGCCAAATGGAAAAATTCCTACCAGGCCCCCGCACCAAGACGGACGACCCCATGATAGGCATAGCAAGGTCAAAGCACAAGCCCAAAAGGGAGGGCGGGCGGGCGATCCGGTTCCCACATTGAAAGAGAAAGCAGCTTGCTGTGAACCTTGTTTAAATAGCCTGTTCCCACCCCCAAATTGGCAACATCAATTTTATCCCAGCAACTCAAACAGCCAATCCTTGCCAGGCCCCTCTATCTTATACTGCCTGGCAACTATGGGGTGTCTTGCTAGGCCCCATCCGCAACACGTGCTCTCCTTTAGTGAGAACACGCTTTGCGTGCTGAGGTCCCCCAAAACACCCCTACCCCAATAACTCACACATCACTCATAAATTTTTGTTTAAGGTTTTTGGCATAGTTTTGGCCACAACTTTATTAAACATACAAATTGTGAGTGGTTGCTTAGGCATTGGTTATGACTATCTGTCCCCCCGCCTGGGGACAGAACTGACTTCCGGGCACCACCGAAAGACAGTGTGGAGGAACAAGATCAGGGATAACTGGAGCTGCGACACAGACCCTCAGCTTCTCCCCGCATGCTCCCAGGAGCTTACGCGGCCCGCACCCTGCACCAAGGGTTTGGACGAGAGGATGGTAAGCCCCTGAATTCCTTTAACAGAATTCCCATGCAGCAGCAGCATTGGAGGGGCAGGCACAGCCAATCCATACCCCTCCACCAACCAATTTAAACCAATGCCTAACCGCCACAGAGCCTTAGCTCACCGCCAAACCACTCACAAATGCAACCCTTCCTTCAATCCCAAAGCAACCGTAGCCAACCAGGTGTCGTTCTCTATAGGGGAAAGATGTACCCTAAAGGGGGCAGCAGCCTTGAAGGTAATCACAGGGTGCAAAATCACGGAACCACCTGAAGCAAGGACCTATTTTATTTTACTTTATTATTTATTTTATTTTATTTTATTTTCCACTGCCTTATTAACATGCTTTCCGGCCTCTTCGGTGGTAGTTTGTCTAGGCATTGGTTCCCGACTAGCTGCACCTGACCTCAGCAGGGCAGCACTGACGACTGGGCCCCACCATATCGTCAGTACAAGCAAACATTGTGGGGGAGCAATGAATCCCAAAGCAACCGCATCCAGCCAGGTGTTGTACCCCATAGGGGAAAGATGCACCCCATCTGCCCTAAAGAGGGCAACAGCCTTGAAGAAAACAGCAGGGTGCAATATCACAGAGCCACCTAAAGCAAGGACCTATTTTATTTTATTTGTTATTTTATTTTATTTACTTTATTTATTTTATTTTATTTTCCACCGCCATATTAACATGCTTTCTGGCCTGCTCGGTGGTAGTTTGTTTAGGCATTGGTTCCCGACTAGCTGCACCTGACCTCAGCAGGGCAGCACTGACGACTGGGCCCCACCATATCGTCAGTACAAGCAAACATCGTTGGGGAGCAATGAACCAGAATCAGACTCAAGCTCACCCCAAATGCTCCCAGGGACTCTTGCGTGGCCCTACCTCTCGAAAGGGGTTGACAAAAGCATGGCAAATCCTTGGATTCCTTTAATGGAATATCTTTGCACATTGGAGGGGACAGGTGCTCCAACCCCCCCTCCAGATCACCTTGAACCAATGCCTTAAACTATTTTGAGTCCAGGGAGAGCTGCCATCAACTCGAACCAAGCCCTCTTGCATGCAGGAATGCAAACTTATGCTGGAGGAAGACGGCAAATCATTCTCGCCTAGCTGTACCACCAGCACTGCGGGAGGACCTGCACAGGTCACACTTGACCGCACCAAAGAAAGGATCTCCTCCCAAAGCATTCCCCATCTGGACATCCAGTATATGTTCACATGGGCAGGAAGACTGAGATGGCGCCCCAGTCCAGACTCGTCAGCGCGCTTGCCAGCCGAGTGTATGCTATGGCCCAAGTGCGCCCAGCTGCTCCTATGAAAAAAGGAAATAACAGACAAGCATCAGCACAGACATCATTGTGACACTTCCTGATATAACCCTTGTCAGCGTCAGACTTCCAATGACCCGTATTCACAATCCTGTCTGCTGACAGGCCCCCAGTGTGCAGCCTTTGCAGCAGCCCTATTCAGAAGGAATGAGGCGTGTTCAGCGGTAGGCAAGCCGCAGGCCGTAATAACTGGTGCACGACGTAAGCACATTGATGCCTGGCTAACAGGAACCCATTTTCATGCACTAGGAGCGGGCCAGCCCCCAGGGGAATGAAAAGCCAAATATTTCTGGTATCCATAACTGGGCAAGGGCCCTCCTCACCTGTAACGGGAAGCCTGATTGTGGCACTCCTGCCCACTAAGTCTGTTTTAGAGTTCCCAACTCTAATGACAAGCTCCAAAGCAGATAAGGAAAAGTCCTGAAGCAATAAGCCTCCAGACTCTCAGCCCCGTGCTGGCTCCAACAACCATTTCCCCAACCCTCAGTGCACCAAAATGCAATGGAATACTGAAAGGAATCTCGCCTTGATCTTTTACCAGCAGATAAGCTTTAGCTTGTTGCAGATACTGCATAGGTAAAATTGACCGACTTCCTGCCCACTGTCCTATGAGGTCGGAGCCTATTCCAACCTTCCAAGGCCCTGCGCACTACAAACTTTATACAAGGGTCTCTGAAAATTAAAGCTTCAGTATAACAGACATTGCAGCGGACTGAATTCTTATAGTTATAACAGCATGCCCAATCTGCAGCAGGTGGACCAAATACTGCAGGATCTGCTCAGAGGATGGGGGCCAGTTCATCTGAATGGCCAAGGACTGCCAGCTTAAGGCTAAGAAATCCAACCAGGCCTTCCCATAAGAGCTAAAAGCAGAAAGGGAAATGGAAGCTGCTGCTCTCTGTAATTACTAATTGTTGTCAAAATGCCACAGGTGGTCTGGAAAAGTCTGGCAGTAGCTGAGTGTCTGGAGCCCAGGATCCGAAGGACTCCATCTGAAAATGGGATAGAGTGTCAGTGACATCATTAGAGGATCCCGTAATCAGGAGAGCAGAAAGCACAATATTAAACCTTAAGCGGCGCAGCTCAAAAGCGTGAGCGGAGGGGCGGAGACTCTGCTGGAGCGTGAGGACTGTTTTGCCAAGACGCTCACCACTACCTGGTTATCAGACCAAAAGCAGATCTGATGTTCACTGAACTCCTCGGGCCACATGTGAACTGCTACTACAATGGGGAAAACTCAAGAAAAGTTAGGCCACATGATTGCCTCACCATACCGGGCTTGAGGCCATGGCTTTGCACACCAGCAGCCCCTGAAATAAAAAACCAAAGGGCAAAGATCCAGCAGCATCAGCATGAACCTGAAAATCCCTGTGCAAGTTCCAGGTATCCTGCCATGGCCAACTACTATTGCATACATTTAGGAATTGCAACCATTGCATGAGATCCCATTGCATGTATGAGAAAGGTAAGGGGACCTCAGGCCGCAGGCAGCCTGGCCTAGTGGAAAGGGAAGGGGCGGCCTGGGGCAACCACTCTGCATGCAAGATTAATTAAGTGACCCAGCAAGATCGGATCTGATGAAGCATCACTTGCTACAGAGGAAGTATTACAAAATAACTTCCTTCAAGGCAGACAGCTTCTCCATAGGCAAGTGGTATGTTTTAGCAAACGATATCCATCTGGATCCCTAAATAAAATGGGAATATGGGCAAAAGGTATTGAGGTATTGCTTGCCAGCTTCCAGCCCCTGCTTGGGCGGGGGGCATCTTGTGCTGCCATCATAATACGTAAATTTACAGGGCCGACGCTGGCCAGAACCCCTAAAGAAGTCCCGACAAAGCTGCTGCCGAGCCAGCTTCCTTTTCAGACACACACTCTGTGCAATGCAACTACACTCCGTGCAATGCAATTACACACTCTGTGCACTGCACACCCTCCATTCAATGCAACTACACACTCCGTGCAATGCACACACACTCTGTGCAATGCAAAAAACACACTCTGTGCAATGCAAAAAAGACACTCTGTGCAATGCAACTACACCCTCCGTGCAATGCACACACACTCTGTGCAATGCAACAACACACTCTGTGCAATGCAACTATACACTCTGTGCACTGCACACCCTCCATTCAATGCAACTACACACTCTGTGCAATGCACATACACTCTGTGCAATGCAAAAAACACACTCTGTGCAATGCAACTACACCCTCCGTGCAATGCACACACACTCTGTGCAATGCACACACACTCTGTGCAATGCAACTACACACTCCTTGCAATGCGCCCACACCCACACTCCGTGCAATGCAACAACACACTCCGTGCAATGCAACTACACTCTGTGCAATGCACACACACCCTCCATACAATGCACACAACCTCCGTGCAATGCAAATGCAAATCTCTCATGCAATGCAATGCAAATGCAGCCCGTGCAGCGCTGTGCCCTGCAACGCACAGAGCAAACTGCAATGCGGGCACGCAAAGGTGCTTTCTCCCGCTTGCATATTGCAAACGTGGCGCCTGTTACATCCCTCGCAGTGAGGGAACCACCAAAAGACCCTCGACACTGGACCTAAGTGTCCAGGTAGAGCAATGGGGGAGCATGCAGCTGTCCCATATAGGGACCAATCCTGCAACCTAGGCATTACCGGCACTATGCGCTGACCAGCTGAGCTATCCAGGATGATCCCTAAAGACCCAGGACAGCCTCACCCTGACCCCTGTAGAGGTCCAAGGTGATGTCTGAATCATCATCCCTGCTCCTCTTTGCCCTCCTCCTGGATTGCAGCCTTCAAAAATGCTTCCTTCTGGAAGAAGGCACCTGGGGCGTCCACAAGTCATCCCCTGCAGGAGAGGCAAGCTCTTGAGGCATCTGCAAAAGCCCTGTCATAGTCCGCAAAAACTAAACAATGTAAGGAACCGGTGAAACCAATGCTTCATGGACCACATGGGGACACTATTCAGGCCGGAAACGCTTCCAGGCCATCGAATTCTAGGGCAAAGCCCTAGGATCACATGCTAGGCCAGGCATAAATGTTTCCAGTGAAATAGCAGAGTTGAGGTAGCCCACAGCTTGTCCAGGTACCCCTGCTTGCCCTTTTAGAGGGAAGCACCCCTTCAAGAAACCCAAAGTTCTTTTATCACAAATGGGCCTAACTACCCAGCAAGAGAATAGCCCAAAAGGAGCAATTTGTTTTGTTTTGTTATAACAATGGCTAAGAGGGGGATATGAACCCTGTCTCCAGGTCCTAGTCCTACTCTTTAGCCACTAACCCACAATGGCTCGTCTCTAAAATGGCAGTCGCCACTATCAGGGCAAAACAAACTTAGTGAAAATAAACTTGTTCAGAAACAGCATAGTTCAAGAGCATATACAGAGTGCTCATAGACATTGGAGGCACAGAGAGCCTCTGCCACCCTGTCTGCCTCAGATATACATTAGCAGCAACTGAGCCTGCAAGCAGGTACATTCTTATAGAGAGGTCAGAGACTTAAAAATTAACTGCTACCTGTAGCAGACTTAGGCTTGGAAGTTATGTGCAGGCCAAATAGGCCTCCCTGCCTCTGCTCTTGAGAATCTTAGTCTCATAGCAATATTAAAGGAACTCAAAATAGTGCTCCCGCCCAAGGCTAGATTAAAATTTGGCCAACAGCGCTGCACACACTCAAATAAAGCCAACCTTCGGGGGTGCTATAAGCGAAAGTGATTCCAGCTAAGCTGGGAACAGCCCTGACTAGCCCCACAATTTACAACAGGAGAAATGGGGGAAACCTTTTTTGCGAAAGAAAGCCCCTAACGGGGGCTCTCTCCCTATTGGGAAAGGCAAGCCACAGATACAGGGAGAATCTTCCCACAGGGCAGGGTAAGGGATGGGGTGGGAAATCGAATAGGAAAAAGGGGAATTAAATTATTTAAGGGGCTAAAGAGGATTAAAAGAAGGGGGAAATAAAGAAATGTAACCAGACAATGAGAAGATTGCATCACTGTCCTCCAGACAGTCCAAGTGCTCCATGTGATCCGGTTCCCACATTGAAAGAGAAAGCAGCTTGCTGTGAACCTTGTTTAAATAGCCTGTTCCCACCCCCAAATTGGCAACATCAATTTTATCCCAGCAACTCAAACAGCCAATCCTTGCCAGGCCCCTCTATCTTATACTGCCTGGCAACTATGGGGTGTCTTGCTAGGCCCCATCCGCAACACGTGCTCTCCTTTAGTGAGAACACGCTTTATCAACACACTTTAGCTTTTTTAAATCTGAAGGGAAAATTTTAATAGGAGACAGAAAAAGACAACTGAAAATGAAATAGACCCAAATGCTGCAAGTCCTAAAGCAGATCCTGGCTTGTGATGACAGTCATTGATTTTTTTCCCCCCAGTGTGGTCCTACGCCTTCAGATAGTCTTATATTTCAATCGTTTGAAAGCAGCGCAAAGCAAAGTTGCGGCTGAAAAGGAAAGGAGGAGTAGAATTTCACTTAAGAAATCTGAAGGGAGGGGCAAGAGTTGTGTTTACCATAGAAACTGAACAAGGTGGATGACCGCTCTTTTCGTTTGTCCAAACACTGTAACAAAGACCTGTGCTTCTTCACAGCACTGCAGGACTCTTTACTGATATGATTCCAGTCTGGCAGGGCTTCCTGAAGTGACCATGCGACCATGCAATGTTAGGAAGCTCTGTTGGGGGACAATCTTGTGCGCAAAGAGCTTTGCATTGCTGCGAGTGTGGAGCATTTCAAAATAGCATTTTTGGTTCTTCAAACATTAGGAAAGCCCCATGCTCACTTGCAGATACATGAGGGTAAGTGCTGCTGTCCATACACCAATAGTTAGCACTCCCCAGAACTCTTCAAAAAGTCCCACTCACCCTAAAATATCTCTTATACACATCAGGGGTGTCATTAAGAATACACATATTTTCATTTATGGTGTGTCCCCCCCCAAACCTCACTTCAAAAGCAGATTCTCACCCAACCCCCTTCCCATCTCTCATATATCCTGGGAGTGTCAGTATGAATGCACATATTTTTGTTTATGGCATTTATCTTTTCTAACCTCATTTCAAAAGTATATATGAGATTCTAAAAACCTAGGGCAAAACTCAGAAATATTCTTTTGAAACTGAAAAGGTTTCTTTTAGAAATCAGAATATACATATCTTAAGACAAGTATTTAGAAAATAGGGGGAACCATGAATATTAACTGTAGCTTAATTAGGCTGAACTTTAGCTTGAGAGATAAAAAATGTCACAATCAATGCTGCACTTAGTGCTTACAAGTCATAATATTACCCACACATGTTTGAGTCAGAGTTCTTTTGTCTTTCACAATCAGCAAGGAAGCAAGGCCGCCTTACAGACATAGCCATTCAGCTCTGCAAAATAGAAGAGCCACGCAGAAGTGGCCAGAGATGTGCCCTGTAGAGGTGAGTGAATGCAAGGGAGCAGAGATAAATTTAAAGGCAAATCTACTAAATTTACACTTTCTGAAAATAGGTGAACTGAAACACAGCAACCCTTCAGAATTCACACTTCTATGAATTTTGAAGTGTAGTTCTCTATACAGAAATGCACATACTGGAGTATACTGCGCATAAAAATGCATATGTTGCTGAAAATAGCATACAAAATGCATTAAATTACACAAATTTGCAGAATAAAAACATGTATATTAGGAGAAATTCACACCATAATGCCAATGAATTTTCAGGAGGACTTAAAAAAAACCCCCACAAATTTATTGGAAACTAAATTTAAGATTAGAAGAATGAGAAAGTGAGAGAAGCTGATAGTGACAAATTCACTCACCCCTAGTGGATGCTCTATCAATGTCTCACTTGCCTTTTCCCTAAACAGTTCAGTTTCCTTGTGGCACCTGCCACCCACTTTGTATTCAATGCAAGGACATCTGGTTGCAAATGGACCAATTCCCTCCCCCCTCCCCTTTCCCCTTCTCCTTTATCTCCAATAGGTGCCAGACTGCCATAATAAAATAGTGCAGCCACACTGGGAATACTGTGTAGAATTCTGGTTGCCTCATCTCAAAGGAAATTGCAGACCCAGAAAAGGGTCAAAAAACTGCAGCCACTGTCATCAAGGATCAGAAGTGATACCCATATAAGAAAAGGTTACAGGGTTTGGGGCTTTTCAGTTTAGGAAAAAAAGAGAGTAAGGAGGAAGATGTTAGAGGTGCTTGCATTTATTCATGGTGTGCAGAGAATGGATAGGGAGAAGTTTCCTCTCTCATAATACTTGAATTTGGCCCTACCCTTTCCTCCTGGTGGGCTGCTCTTGTGGGATCTTGTGCTTGGTTGCCATCCCTGGCAGTGAGAAGAGAGTGCACATGGCTAGGCAGTCATTAGGGGAATTCCCCCTGGCCGCCTGGAAAGCTGGTTTGAGTTTCTGCTGGCTGCCACATTCCAAATTGGCCAATGAATGGCCTCTTCTGGGAGGTGTGCTTCACAGGCTGAGAGGGCATTGGCTGCACACATACCCTCACAGCTGGCGAGGCATAAAAGCTGACAGCGCTGTCCTGCCCATATGGGCGGGACTCACCTAATGAGTCCTTTCAGTGGAAATCCTGCACAAGGACTTCCACTTACACAGTGGGTCTTTCTTCCCTCCCCTCATTCCCTGTTTCCCCTGAAATTGTCCCTGGAGTGGCTAGGATGGGCAGAGGAAAGGGGGTGAATGTTCCATCTTTCTAGCTGAAATGCTGTTGCATAAGGAGTGTTAATATTAGTGTGATAATGAATTTCACGCATGGTATTGATGAGTCCACACACACACACATGAAAACTTTCATGGAAAGAACTTAATAACTAATGAATTAATTCAGTTTCTTGATACATGTGCTTGTGGTGTTACAATTTTCGCTTACTAGTTCAACAGATAATTAACTCCGGTATATATGCTTGTTTTAGAAGCTAAACTGTAGCAGCAATAGTGAACTTAAAGTGACAGTTTATGCAGAGCAAAGGCAAGAATGACGAGTTTTGGTTAGGCCTCATGAACCATTTACCATAGAGTCAAAGAAAGTTCCATAATGCAAGTGAGAATTCAAATTCCCACTTTGTGAACTCATGAAATTCTTTGCTTTGAGTATCAGCTCAGCTGCATCTCAAACAGAAAATAATCCCCATTATCTGAACCTTGCACATTTGCAACTTCTCGGCATCAGAGCTCACTGGGTCCGCCTATGTATCCCCATGTCAGTGTAATCCTTCAGAAATTGCCTCCCATCTCTTTGAAGCTATGATCGAATATTGTAGTTATCTCCCAGGCTATTTGGATAAATGAAGCTGACCTGCACAGGCATCCAACAAATCCCAAACACGGTAGACTTCAGAACCAGGAAAACTGTTTTTGAAAAGAAGAGGTTGGTTGTTTTCCTCTCTGCATTTTCTGTTACAAGTCTAAACTTCATCTTGTTAGGACCTTACTGCATTCTTTTATGCATGCCCACCCAGAAGCTTAGTTGAAATTACTCACAGGTAAATGTATATAGCAAGATTAGCCACTGTGGTGCCCTCTAGATGTTATGGGGCTACAACTCTCATAATTCCTGACCATTGGCCATGCTGGATGGGGCTGACTGGAGCAGGAGTCCAACATCTGGAGGACCCTGTGTTGGCTATCCCTGATGTATATTACAGCCTCAATATCAGCCCACATCATAACATGCTAATCGTGGCTTCGGCAGCAGCTTCTTCCCCTAGATTTAACCAAAACTTTTTGAATGAGTTATAGATTCCATTTGCATACATCTAAAAATTGTTAGTATTTCCTGGGTATCTTTGCTTCATTGCACTGTTAGACAAGGTTTTGTGCTATTGTTTGGGATTGAATGCAAGTGAATCAGAATTCACGACTCTCATCAGTTTGGAACATGGCAAAATAATTTATTCTCCTTCTGTATAGCCTGGGTGTCATGAATCTGTCCTGGAAAAAATGCTATCTAAAATCAACAGAATTTTATCATGCAAATTATAGGAAGTGTTATTATTATGAGCAGCGGGTGGTTCCTGATTCATTGCCATTTGCACTTTCAATGAGCTCAGATTTGCTCCAGGAAATGCACAGTGTAAGGAACATAGTTTATTCTCAAATACACAAATACAACTCCGACTGCTTGTAGGACATGGCAGGAGAAATCCTAGTTGCAAAGGTGAATTTTTCATATTGAAAGTCTCTGGATCATTGGGAAAAGCTAGCATTTTGACAGACTATTATTACTCCTGTATTGCATTGTGGCACTAAAACCAACTAATGCCAGATTTTCCCTGTATAGGGAAACATTTATATATGTAGCCCTGATAGGTTGTTAAGGAGTGACTCATCTTCTGTACTGAACCCTAGATCTCTTGGTCTTCTCCATCCTTTACAAAAGCTTTCATTAATTTTGCTTACATGGTTGCTCTGCATATTGTGAAGCACATTGCTGATGAGACCTCAGCTACCCATCATCATCATTTGTCCAGAGACCTAAATTTGCACAGCTGCATGTGCACACAAACATATATGCACATGCAAATTTTATGCATATCTGTGTCATGGGCTTTTACCCTTCATTTTTAAAGGAATGTCTCTAAAGACTAAATATAAAAGGATCCCTGTTCCCTTGCTAGTGGTAGTAATACAGTAAAACTGAAGACAGGTGCAGTTAGATCTTCACTGTACAAGCATGTTTTCTGAATGGCCAGTACTGCCCAGTTTGGACTACTGATGTCTTGGTGTTGACCTTCCAGCACCTTTATTCCAGTACTTGTGTGGAATATACCTCCTCACTTGACCTTTGCTCATCAGCTGTGCACTTTATGATATTAGCATTACTGCATCTACTGCCTGTTGGTTAAGCAGAGTTCCTTCATCACACAATAGCTAAGCTAGATTCCCCCCATGCTTCTTCCAGTTTACTGAACTCCTCAAACTGGGATGTGCATACTTCTTCTAATGCTTGAGATAGAGACAATTATTTTTTAAAAAAACTTTTATCTGGCCTTTTCCACAAATAGCCCAAGGTAGCTCAAAAATATGATTTTAAAGAACAGTACACTTTACAAATAGCAAACACCAAGAGTGAATTTCTACAATAAAGGAGCATTCCATAAAACAGCAGCAACAGCAGCCAAAAAACCAAAACAAAATGCAGCCGCTTCCATGCAATTACCAGTTGGATTAAAACCAGGTTCAGTATGTGCCTTATTCAAAATACTTTCTCTGCCATATGTTAGAAGACCATTAAAGTGAGGGCAAGATCAGTCTTCTATGGGAGAGGTCTTTCAGAGCCTAGGTGCAACCTCCAAAAATGAAAATAGCAAATTAAGCATCTCTGTTGCAAAAAGAAAATAATGCAGGCTACAGTTTTGTGGTGTTTCAAACAAGAAGCCTAAAGACCATTTAAATGTAGAATGGGTTGTTAATGTCAAATTGCCAGCAGGAGCAGGGATAAATCAAAGTTCATTCACCATGTTTCCTCTCTTGTATCTTTTGGCAGTGTTCTCTCTGCAAATTCATAAGCGTGAGACTGGAAAAACTTGCAGCATTGAGATCCACCGAACTTTCTGGTTGAAGTCATGGCAAATGCCTTTCATTTAATTTAGTTCTCTATGCCTCTCGTGAGCAGGTGAGATTTTGCCACTTATATGCTCGTTTTTATTAACAGAGGCCAGAATGAGGGGGTCTTGCAAGTATTTTACTTTAGCTGAGTGGGTAATGAGAGGCCACAAGTAACAACTTCATAAATGTCTCTGACACCTTTTCCAGATGCCTCCTGCCTCTAAGGGGTTGCCTACTTGTACTAATTGGCTGCTTCCACAGGCAGAATTAAGAATCAACTCACATATGAACATTCTGGCTCATTTGTTATGTGATGAATCAACTATCAAGGCAGGCTGGAATATTTTTACAAAGTCAGTAGACTAACAACATATATTCACACAGACTGGGAGTGCTTCCCTCTAAAGGAGCGGGTACGCAGCTTCAGGGTACTTCTGGATCCATTGCTGTCACTTAAGGCTCAGGTGGCCTCAGTGGCATAGAGTGCTTTCCATCAGCTTCAGCTGGTAGCCCAGCTGCACTCCTAACTGGACAGGGATAGCATATCCTCCAACATTTCTCCAATGAAAATGGGGAAGTCTCATTCAATAATGATAACTTTACTATTTATACCCCCCCCACACACATCTTATTCGGTTGTCCAAGCACTCTGGGCAGCTTTCAACATATATAAAACATAATGAAACATTAAACATTTTTTAAAAAACCTTCCCTATAAGGGATTACCTTCAGGTGGCTTGGGGGCTGGATAACTTCATACCCTCCAACATTTCTCCAATGAAAATAGGGAAATCCTAAGGAGAAGCGGGACATTCCAGGATCAAATCAGAAACCAGGACAGCTTCTCTAAACCAGGGACATCCCTGGAAAATAGGGACACTTGGAAGGTCTGGGATAGCATCACGTCTGTCATCTATGGGACGCGAGTGGCGCTGTGGTCTAAACCACTGAGCCTCTTGGGCTTGCTGATCAGAAGATCGGTGGTTTGAATCCCCGCAACGGGGTGAGCTCCCGTTGCTCTGTCCCAGTTCCTGCCAACCTAGCAGTTCGAAAGCACACCAGTGCAAGTAGATAAATAGGTACCACTGCGGTGGGGAAGTAAATGACATTTTCGTGAGTTCTGGTTTCCGTCACAGTGTTCCATTGTGACAGAAGCAGGTTAGTCATGCTGGCCACATGACTCGGAAAGCTGTCTGTGGACAAATGCCGGCTCCCTTGGCCTGAAAGCGAAATGAGCATCACAACCCCCACAGTCGACTTTGACTACACTTAACCGCCCAGGGGTCCTTTACCTTTACCTGTCTATGCACTTTTAACTTCTACGTTATAACTGCAACATGTTATACGTGGAGCTGCCTCTGAAGACAGTTCAGAAACTTCAGCTGGTACAAAATTCAGTGGTTAGGTTGCTCAGCCGGGCAAGACGCTTTGAGCATTTAGCACCAATCCTGGCTAGACTGCACTTTCTGCCAATTAGTTTCCAGGCTCAATTCAAAGTGCTGGGGGGCAAGGGAAAGATAACCATTTGCTTTTTAATTTTTTTTAAAAAAACTGAATGTGTTTATAAAGAAGCTTAGAGTGAATTTTGTTGGCAGTGCACCCCCCCCCACTGGAAACCCTTAAGCAGGTAGGTCAACATGCTGCCCTCCAGACGTTTTCAGACTACAACTCCTATCAGTCCCAGGCAGCATTATCAATAGTTTTAGGGTGGTGGGAATTGTAATCCAGCAACATTTGAAGACACCACATTGTCCACCCACTGATAAACAATTTGTTTGGTGCTAAACAAAATGACCAGCCTCTTCCCAAAATGCTAATGTATATAACAGTGTAACTACAGTATAACTTGCCTGTTCATAGACTCATATTCGATATTAGAAACTTGTGACCTTCAAGGGGATTCAATGGGAATCCGTTTTTAACAAAGGTTCATCATACCACAACATATTATAAAACAGTGATTACTTTCTAATCTTCACAATAGCAGCATTATATGACATCTCTCTGGACATCAAGGTCAGAAAGCACATTGTTAACAAACCCACTTATGACAACTGAACAAAAGGCAATTTCTCTTACAAGGTCCATCACTTTGTTAATGAACCTGTGCACTAAAGTACACCTGTTTCCTAGATTTATAGACATCTTATATATCCATTAAGCGTTTACAGGCTTATTGGTTGAGTAGCTCTTTGGCACTGGGGATCCAGACAGGAGTTGATCTGACAGCATTGCTACTGTAAAGAGGATCATGCAATGATGGCTGATCATTACAATTGGGGGAAGGGCATTTATTTTTCAAGAATAGTCAGTGGGAGAAGTGAAGGTGCTGTCAACTTGATCAAATGTTACCAGATCAAGGGGAAGGAGAGTGGGGGTTGAAAGAGATGAACTGTTTTTCTCTGTGTGTGTTTCGCACCAAAGGTCGGCAGGTTGGTTCAACTCCTTCATCCATGCAGTCACTTAACACCAGACATGTGACTTTCCCATTGATTTTTATCGATAGGTAGCCTCTAAAAGCTGTGATAGTGAGGCCCACATGGTGGGCTTTCAAGCTATAAATATGGGTTAAGGTTGAAAATAACTCTAGGGTGAACTTGGGGATTAAAGTGAAGTGGTCGAATATTGTCCACTTAGTTCTCTTTATTTGCAAGATCACTTCCCTCTTTGCAGAAGAAAGACAGAGAATAAAATAGAATAGAAGTTTCTTTAATTCCAGCAATTTGAAAGACTGTCTATAAGTTTCGATATAGCCTGTGTGTGTGTTTCATTTTTTTCTATAGAACTTTGACAACTATAAGAAATTTACCTTTCTGGTGAAATATTATGGCCAAACTACATATTATATTTAATGAATAGTGTGCAGTTACTAGAGATGAAAGGAACTTTCCATTTAAGTTCTCTGTGCTTCTCATTTTTCCAATCTTAAACTCAGTTCCTCACACTTTCTAACAAAATGTGATTTTTAAAAAATGCTCATGAAAATACCACAGCAGTTTAGTGCACTTTTCTCCAGATAAATACATTTTTGTAGGCAGTTTTGACTAATGTATATATTTTTGCAAACATTTTCCCTAATATGAATTTTGGTATGTTATTTTCATTCATCTATTCCTTTTTATTCATTCATTTATTCCTTTTTATTCACACCTTTCTCTAATATATGCATTTTTAAAGCATTGTTTGGAGAACTGCACCACAGAATTCTCATAAGTGCAAGTTTTGAAGGATGGCTGTATTGTGCTTCTCATATTGTTCTGGAAAGGGCATATTTGCCTTTACATGCAAACAGAATTGAATTTTGCCCCCTAGAAGTAACATCTGGTTGCTATTTTTTAAAAAGGTATGAAGTGGGGGGCACAGCATGCAGGCAGCAAAAATTTATCCCTAACTTTCCTGCCACAATCCATAAAAAATGTTGCCCTCTGCATGGCTAGCTATGAGGGCCACTAAAAGGTAAAGGTAAAGGACCCCTGGATGGTTAAGTCCAGTCAAAGGTGACTATGGGGTTGCGGCGCTTATCTCGCTTTCAGGCTGAAGGAGCCGGCGTTTGTCCACAGACAGCTTTCCGGGTCGTTTTGCAAGCATGACTAAATCACTTCTGGCGCAACGGGACACCGTGACAGAAACCAGAGTGCACGGAAACACCGTTTACCTTCCCGCCACAGCGGTACCTATTTATCATCGCCATCATCATAAATTTTATTGCACTAGCCAAAGGCCGTGGCATCATTCACAATGGGAACAAAAAGAAAAGCAACAATAAGCATAAAAACCATAAAAACACCAGGCAGTGCAGATACAATAAACCACAATCACTTCTCCTAAAAATTATTTGTTGCATATGATAGAATAGCAAGGGGTTCTCAGGTAGAATGTGCCAGCTTAAATGTCCAAATCACCTTTCCAATTGACTGCTATTTTATCTAGTTCTTTTCTCCTGATCTTCTTAGCTACCAACGCATATAGTGCTACTTTATATGTTATGAAGCCATCAGTATCACTCAGCAGCCATTTCACCCTTTCCACCCTGTTCAAATGTGTTCCATTCATGAGCAGGGGTTTTATAAATCGGTCTCTTGGTTCTATATATAGTGGGCATTACAATAAATATTGGTACAGTTCCTCTACACAAGGTTGCCCACACAAGACAAAGTCTCTCCTTTGCTGTGCCGACCATCCACCATACCTATTGATCTATTTGCACTGGCGTGCTTTCGAACAGCTAGGTAGGCAGGACAGAAGCCCACTCAGTTGTGTGGATACGAACCGTCAACCTTCTCCTCAGCGAGCCCAAGAGGCTCAGTGGTTTAGACCACAGCGCCACCCGCATCTAGCTACTAGCCATACAGGGGGCATAAATCTCCTTTTCCTATATGCTGTGCTCTTAATAATGCACCCTACACCCAAAATTAATTTAACAAACAACAGAGATGTAGCTGCATGCCATGCATTAGGCATAATGTGTCATTTGCCCTTAGGGACCTACACTAAATGTCAGAATTTTACCGTGTCTTTTATTACCTATTTTTTATTATGAATGGTAAGGAAAAGTGTCTTACATAGGACCTAGGTCTCAGTCAGAGCAACTACATAAACGCAGAATGGTTCTACATTAGTCATTGTCTCTTGGCCTAAGCACCACACTTATATTATCGGGAAAACAAGGCAGGACATACAATAACAATCAGTTTTAGCTTGCAGTTCAGGTTTACATTTTTAATATGTTTGTGCAAGTGTTTATAGTTATTTTTCTTGTTGATTGGCTGCATTCTTTTAAAATTGTTTGCATTTTGCATATTTAATGCTTTATGTATATCATCGCAGGAGGTGAATGATAATATAATATATTTAAAAGATAAGAAGAAGCTGCTGGATCAAACTGATGTCCCATCTAGTCCAGCATCCTGTTCTCACAGTGGCCAGCCTATGGGTAACACACAAGTAGGACTTGAACACAACAGTACTTTTGTCCTAACCCACCAACACATGCCTCTAGCCACTAATTAACTGTCTGCCAAAGATCTGCGCCCTATGGAGAAGTTGCAGTGACAGTGAGACCCCACCCCTCTGTCAGCTTATATACCCTGCCCTGATGCGTTGTGTGCCTGCAACCTGAGACTTCTCCTGCATGGAAGTCATCGCTGCTCTTCCCGCTTCAAGCCCCTCCTGGTTGTAGGAGACAGTGGTGCAAGGGAAACTGGGGAATCTACTGACCCATCTGTCACCTGAACAGCCTTTTTCTTCCATCATATCCTGCATGCTTTCTTCCTTCTCAGACTGCTCTGCCTCTCCTTCTGCCCCTCTGCCCAGCGCCTCTTGCCTTATGGGCAGTGTCAAACCCCATACATCTCTAGTACCATCTATTGGGTCACCCTGCCTCTGCCACACACCCTTTGGAGCCCTGCCAGTCCTTGACAACTTTCACTTTCTGTGGTTTCCAGCAACTGGTATTCAGAAGCATATTGCCTCCAACAGCGCCGGTAGCATTTAGCTATCACTTATGATAGCTTATCCTTCATTAATAAGTAAGTTGGCTAAAATATAAGAAGCATTTAGAAAATTAGAAACATCCACATTCTGTGTGATAACTTAAGCACTTCAATTCATAATTAAATGAAAAATAATGCATATACCATTCTATTCTTTATTTTTTTATCCATGTTCCATTATATCTATGTTACATCTTGAATGTACAACATGCTGTGTACATGCTTTGTAAGTGAACAGGGGGGAAATTTAAGGCCTGCTCTCTACATGATTTTTTCTTCATTGGTGTTGACTCTTGTGAAACTTTATTATGTGAACTTTATCCTAGGGGCACATAAGGTTGTGGAATAGTAAGCAGCTCATAAGCAATGATGTTCTGATTTTACTAGTTAATAATGATGACAGTCACATTTTTTATCTCTCCGTCATTAAACCATAATTTTAAATGCTCCATTTGAGAAACAGGCCTCCCACTCAGTAGAGCATTGCAGAATTACGGCGTGTGCCATGAACCACTGTGACCCTCTGGCAAAAGCAGCCATAACCTCATCAGAGCTTCTTAGAAGAGACTATTAAAGGTGCTAATGGGAACAAGGTATTTAAATTCATGACTCAGAGAGGATTATCTAGAGTGAGTTGTTTTACACTGATGCCTGAGTTCCTCTGAGTGTCTCAGAAGGATGAGAATAAACAGTGGAAGGGGTGGGGGAGAGAAGCAATCATTTTGGATGACTTTGCTTCTTCACCTTTAGAGAATATTTACATTAATCAACCTCCAGGCCAGTGAAACATTTAACACCTGAGAATCTCTGTGCTGTTTTGCCTCCTGTGATGGTAATTTAAGATAATGTGGATGCTGCTGATCTAGCTAAACTTAGAATTCTTGACTAGCTCCATTTGAAAGCAAGATGGACACTGCCTTTGATCTTCTTCTAGCTTTCTATCACCTTGGTTGATATGGAGATTATTGGAGGTTGGCACCCATCTGGCTTGAGAATCAATGGAGTGTGCCTCTGGGGGGGGGGGGGTGGAGTCAAACTGCTGTGTTTGCGACATCAAAGTGACCTCCCTGGGGCGCAAGTGTGGGCAGTGTGTATGGAGGTCTTGGGCTGCCCAAATGACAAGACCTCTTGGCCTCACTGATGTGGTCCAAAGGAAAGCAGAGCAATATGTTTGGCACCAGTTAGGCTGCAGGAGTTGCCATAAGGAGGCATACAAGGCACCATCCAACTATGTTAGGGACTCCACTCAGGATTTGTGTAGGGTTTACTCCTTAGCCTTTTCTTCTCCCAAACATATCCCACAGGGCAGTAGAGGTTTAGGACCAGAGTTTACCTTCTTCTGGTTGGGCTACCTTTGCAAGTTGATGAGCCCCATCTGCCCCTCACTTCCCTCTACAGCATGTGCAGAAACTATCTTCTTTACCACTGGACCCACTATTGGTCTCATCCACTCAATCTGCCAGAGCCTCTCTTCACATACAAGGGAAGTCCCTAACAGGGCTGTCTTAAGCATATCTAGTGCTGTGGTGCAAAGCTCCCTCCGGTGCCCCCCCCCCGTGCTGCGGGCGGGGCTGGAGGAGGTGGGCAGCAGCTGGAGGGCAGCTCCTCCAACGGGGAAGAGATGGAGGCTGGACGCAGCACCTCCTGGCTCAGCTGGCTGCTTTGTGCCACAGTGCCCATGGCAGATGGAGGCTCCGGGCATGGCGCTGCTTCAGCGCAGCATGGTGGAGGTGGGCGAGGGTGGTGAGCTGATGCCAGGAGGTGCCACATCCAGCCTCCGTCTCTTCCCTGGTGCCCTCCAGAACTTGGCGCCCTGGCACCCTGCACCACTAGCCTCTATGGGTAAGACGCCCCGGTCCCTAACTTACTGAGGGTTTAAGACACATGGGCTATCCTCACCTGATTTAGCCAGCCAGTGAAAACCATTCCCGGAGTGTGGTCACTGTCACACACTAACAGCATCTGGGAGCCACAGGTGAGAACTGAATGCAGGGTTGGAACCAAAGGTGGACAAATTACCCCAGAAGGAACTTGAAGTGGATTAAGCAGACTGTTTCATGTTTCCCCCCAGCTTGTGGTCTAAAGGAGGGAAGAGACTGGGCTCTGAACCTGAGTGCATGCCCTGAGAGTGCAATTTGCTCTTCTAAAGATCTTGTAATCTGCAAGGGGGGAAATGCCACTTTATAACTGTAAGGTTCCTGCCAAAGCATGATTAGCAACAGTGGATATGATGCTTCCTGGCCCAATCTACCCCATAAGAACCCTTTAACCAGAGGGGACAGGACTGCAGATCATGACTGAGCTGCCTAATCACTTTGTGACTCCACTACACCACTAACATTAGTATAGTATTAGGGACAATCCATCCTAAAGACATCTGTGCACTTTTATAGCCACTGAGGATCTAACCCATTAAATCTTGCAGTTTATGTTTCTCAATGGCCAGTTCTACAATAGTTATAAGAAGGAGATTCATATTTCTCAGCCTGCCAGAAAGCCAAGCGCACACTACTTCTGGTAGTAGCTAAGGGTGGTTATTTTTCCACTGTTATGTTTTTAATCACTGTCAGCCTAGCACCGTGGTCCAAACAGACATATAAATAAAAACATGGGAAGAAACTGTGTTTCCATTTATCACTTGTGATAAGACAGTCTTGTGTGTCTTTGACACTTGGCTTCCTCTTCCTGCCATCCTAATAAGTAAAATAATATGGCACAGAAAGCAATTTGCAAACAAACCTTCACTGCATTTGACTAAATCGTCATTGACAGTGCAGGGTTAGGGGGAGTTCTTTTACTCAATAAGTGGCTGTATACACACATACACAAATGCATACAAATGATTGCAGCTGTTGTTATCACAACTTTGGAATAAATGCAGATGGCATGAAATAATATTTGAAAGCAGCTAATAGAATTTTAATGGCCTTTGAAAGAAAATAAAAGGAAAAAGAATTGCTTTTGCAAGGGATGTGAAAGGTATATACGTATACCGTTGCAATGTGAACAAAAAAGATGTTCTGGTTCTTACATTTGCAAATTTTTCTGCAGGCAGATCCCATGCACTCATTATTTATGTGTAGGCTAAATAGCAACTGCAATCTACAAAATATTCAATGTGTCTGCCTAAAGTGGGAAGTTTGCATTATGCAAATGCCATGTATGATGAATGAAATGCACCAAACATCTTGAGAAGTCACAGATGTTAAGCATGCCGGAAACATGGAAAGAAGCAAAGACTGCAAGTTAATTGATTTCCATGTTACAACAGTTGAAATACAAGCAATCAGGCAGCAATGCACATTGTTAATGTTAACTTTCCTACTAATTTTAAAAGGCTATGCATCACCTCCGACCAGATTTGCTGGGGAGCAAATCAACAGAAGAAGTTGTTATTACGTATTTCTAATGAGGAATTAGCTTTATATGTAGTATTCATTCGGGTGTGTGAATAGGAATAGAAAATAAACCCAGTTGCAATGGCAGCATTCAGAAGCTTAATTTACAGGAGTAGCACCGTGTAGACAGTGCAAAAATCTGCCCATTCCCACAGACATTTGCACTGCCCATGTGGAAACCAGGAAGCAGGTCGAGAGGGACAAACCTCTCCAGAACTCTTGAGAACTTACTCAGAACACAATGATGGAAGCTAAGGTTGAACACACAAACATCACAAATGAGAAAAGATTTAACTGAGTCCAAGAGCAAGTTAGTGTAGTTAATAAGCAGTGTCATGAAACTATTAATTAGAGGATGAATGCTTCCTTCAGAAAACAGAAGGCTTGCCCAAACGAGGTGTATTAGAAAGAAGCACAAACTTCAGCAAAAGAAATGCAAATGGACACTGAATTAATTATTTAATTAATTAAATAAATAATAAATGATGCTAAAAACATTAAGACCCACAACAACGATGATGATGATACTATCTTTAACTACCCCAATAGTTTAAAAACACAGCTTTCAGTACACAGGGGACTTGGTTGGCTCATTGGACAGCAAGAGGATTAAAGGTGTGCTGAAGAAAGATAAGTCAGAGAAGCTGAAAAAAATATGCATTTGTTTTCACTGTGCAAGTGAATGAACTGTCATTTTCAGGAAGGGAACAAATATGGAGAGGGGACAAGAGGTGACACTCTAGGCCTTATCAACAAATTAAAGAGTAACAAATCACCGTGTCCAGAGAATGGTGTTCCAAGTATCCAAAAGTTCTTAAAGAACTGAAATCTGCAATTGCTGATCATCTAATGAGAATATATATTCTGTCCCCAACGTCACACCTATGATCCAAGAATTAGGAATGGTTGTGGATCTGGTTTGAGAAACGACACATCAAACACAAGTATCCTGTAATAAAGTCCAGGTTGCATGGGCATTTTGGATAACGTTGTGTGATTAAAATCCCAGTGCTGAAATGCAGTGACTGCAGTGCATATGGAAGTGTTATCCCAACATGAGAACAAGGAGGAGGAAGCTGAACTAGTTGTAAGTAAGAAGACAGGCAGGCAGGAACTAGTTGTGGCAGACTTGGTGGGACACTGCCCCATTTGCCCTTAAAGAGCAGCCTGTGCTGAATAATCATTGCTTTAGTTTAAAATGCTTTACCCCTGTGGTTTAGCTGTGATTTCTGCATTGCAGGAAGTTGAACTAGATGTCCTTTTGTTTTCCTTTCAATCCTACAATTATATGATTCTATCTTTGCAGTAATCTGTGTATTCAAATATTCTAGACCCTGATCCGATACCTCTTTATTCTTTTCTTGCCAATGCCTCATCTTCTCAGAACACTCATTTTGCTGTAGCACGCTAGGGACTCTGCTACATTAGTAAAGAAAAAACATTTTACAATGCGGTATAACACCGTGACACCAAATAGCGCTGTAGAGTTCTGTCTTTTATCAACATGATTTCCCATTATGAGGTTTACAATACATTTTTCTGAAACATTTTTTTTATGTGTTTAGATCCAGCCTAGGACTCCGGGTTAAATATCTTAACACCTCTCTCCTTGGGTGTATTATAATAATTTATTATTTATTATTATTTATATCCCACCCCATCTGGCTGGGGTTCCCTAGCCACTCTGGGCGGCTCCCAACAGAATATTAAAAACATAACAAAACATCAAACATTAAAAACTTCCCTAAACAGGGCTGCCTTCATGCTAGTGTAGACAAGGAGATAGGCTGGTGACATTATATTCATAATGCTTTAATCCATAATGCATTAAAGATTCCCAGCACTCCTTTAGTCCCAGGATAATCTTTATTTTCACTTTGGCATAATTTAAGAAACAATGAGAAATAAAGAAACCTTCTGTTGTAAGCTTTTTGTAAATAAGGTGATTGATATTTTGTATTTTTAAAGGACTGGAAATAATAATAGATAAGCTTGAATTCAGGCTGGTACCTGATACCAAAACAGAAGAAACCGGATCTTTTTGATTGGTATAAGATTTTGTATAGCCTGAGACTCTAAGGTTAAGCATAAATATTTTAGCAAAGTTAATAAAAGAGAGCAAAAAAGAAAGACAACAATGAAAGACTTCTAGTGATGAAGTCAGCTAGAGAAGTTCTGCTGGTCCTCTGTGAATTAACCTCATTCTTCAGTCTCATGATTGCATCAAAATGATTTCAATTCATTTTTTATATTTGGCTATTGTTTCCTCATAAAAAAATCTTCCAACTTTCAGATTCTCTGTGCAAAATGGAAAGTACATCCCTTTGGCGCATCATTAAAGAAATGAGCAAAAATTTAAAAGTCCTATCATGTGGGTCTAACTATTTTGGTATTGCTACAGAAACCTCCCTCTTAATCCATTCTTTGTCATTCATGCCTCTTGTGCCTTTTCTTCTGGTAGCCAGTCTTTTCCTGATCTAAAGTACTGGGGCCCTTATTTAGTGGATCCATGGGATCTCCTAGAAGTTGAACTTTGCATTCCCCTGTCAATGAGGAACTAAAGGAAGGTGTCTGATTTCGAAGCTATTTCACCTGCTGAAGTCACACTGGGATATCATCTGAGTTGCCTATAAAAATTTAAATGAAGCAAATTTTGAAATGAACACAAAATGATGTTCCTCAAAGTAACCACATGAAAAATTCTGAGAAAAGCCAGAATAATTTGATACAATTAACAACCAAACATACAAAAACTATCTGGGAAGTGTATTACTGGGCTAGATTCCACCTATTAAGAAAAGCAAAATTTGGAAGTTCATTCTCGGACGAAGAATCTGAAGTGTTTTAGGTAAGCCAAAAGATCTTTGATATGCAACATTACTGTGGTGGAAAGGTTTTACACGGCATTTACTACATAATTCATTTATCTACAAACATACAGTTCCCTGTGTATGTTACTCATGTGATTTTTATTTCTTTAATTATCTGAGCTTCTTTGTACCTCGGTTTCACCCCCAGGCACACTGAAGATGCTCTCCATTGCTTACGGAACCTTTCTGGGAATTGTGGATATTACCTAATTAACGCAAAGAAAGTGTTGCAGAGGAGAAAAGTGCTGAGCATAGATATTAATTCCTCCCTCCCTCCCATCTAATGCTGAATGGCTCCCCATAGTCCATTTCTCTAATACTCCATTTCTGCTCCCCATGTCCTAATTGATGGAGACTATTGCTGTTTCTGTAAGTTGCACTCCAATCGACTTTGCTGACCCCTCTCTGATATTTAGCTTCCATTTCTTTCCTGCTCATTGTCAGACCATTTACATAACTATTCCTCCTTTATGTGCAACATTCACTTTTTTTTGCTAGGAATTAATAATAGATAATAAAATATATAACAGCAATCATTTTGCAAACCCCGATACATTTCGCCCCCTTTGCACTTGCTTCTGTTGATTTGTTTCATGCCCTTGCCTTAATGCATTTGTGTGCATATGTGAAAGTGAATTTATATTTCTTCCGTACCAAAACAGAGGCTTTAATGCATCACTTTCCCTTGCCTCGTGAGAGCAAATGAATCTTCTCTTTCTCTTGCGCTGCATAGATATTAAACACATTATTCTGTTTGGGTTGAATTCTAGTAAAATTAAATTTCCATGCTGAATCCCGTCTTCCCATCTGTGAAGCAAAGCTGGAAGGGATATATGGAGCTTCCAGAAATTCTACAGAGGTGGTGGTTGTGTAGGGGAGGTGGGGGGGGGAAGCATTATAGGGGATAGCTACCATTTCCCCTTTATTAGTGGTTTTATGCCAAACATGATAAATGCGAGCTTCAGCGGTGCAAATTCCAACATCTGCTCCATCTCTACCACACAGACGTGTTGACAGGTGTACTCTCTTCCTCTGCATTGCTTAGAAGCTGACAGATGGACTGTCAGCAGTAAATAAAGGATGGAACCTCACAGAGGAGTAGCAGGGGGCTCCTGAACTTTTCATGCATTTCTGTTAATTTGGTTTTAATATTCCCCACTTTTGCAGAGCTCATTCCTACCCCCAGCCTGGAGCTCAACAGCTTTTGGCAACACCACACACACACACACACACACACACACACACACACACACACACTTTCTCTCTCTCTTGGGAAAAGGAAACTAAATGATGTTAATCTGCCAAATATTTCTCATTATTAGGAATGCAGTAAAAATTAACATAAACCCTCATCAGAACTTAACTGCCAAAGCAGATGAGGTTAAAGGTGAATTAGAGAAGCCAGTTCCATTTCTTTTTTGTGTTTTCAAAACAACAAATGGAGGCAAGGTGCATAGGATCTCTCTTACAACAAGACCCTCATGGTTGAAATGTCAGTTATTTGAGCCTGCTAGTTTGTTAGAGTTCACACTGTGTCAAAGCTCATTTTACTGTGAACATTTCCATCATTTGCAAAACAAAAAACAGAACAAAACAAAGAACACATCAGGTTATTTTATTGTTTGGGCAATGCCCTGGGCTGTCTGCAGAGATACATATGATCCTGCCATGCCCAGAGGCATTACCTTACTTCATATAGTTAGCACTAGACATACATTTCAGAATGTAAATAGAGTGAGCCTTTGTTACAAGCTCTTTATATTACACTATAAAGGTTCAAACATTAGTTTCTGCTCGAAGATTTAATGGAACTGTGTGCAGTTTTCTTGGAATTATCCCAGATTGTCACAGAACTAGGGATGGGGGAGAAATCTGAATTAGTTTGCATTTTAATGATGGCCTTCCTAATTCATTCTTTTTTGAAACGATGCATGGACCAAAGTGCAGCTACTCTTCAAAATTCACACTTCTCTGAATTATCCAAAACAGATCTGCAACCAAAAAATGTGTATACAAAACTGCTTATATTAGGGGAAAATGTGAATAAATATTCATAAAATAGTGACAATAATACAAATATGCATTAAGTTAGGTAAACTGCTTGCTAGGATGTGTTTATTAGGTAAAATTGCATTAAAAATTGGCTTAATAGGAGAAATGTGCACTGAAATGCTGATGATTATGTGGACATTTTTAAGTGCAAAGAGATGCAGAAATGTGGAGGCCTCAGCCTAAATATGGGGAAATACAAAACTGAGAGAAAGAAGAATTGACAGATTTTTCCTGTCACTATGGGGTAGAGTGGAAATGGCCCATGAGGCTCATCTAGTTTAATCCCCTGCAATGCAGGAATCTTTTTCCCCAACATGGGGCTCAAACCCACAACCTTGAGATTAAGAGTCTCAGGCTCTACCACCAGGCCCTGCAGGTTGCCATGCATGTATCCCTTTGGATTTAGGTTCTCCCTGAGCTTGAACTAACTATTGAACCACCCCTCCCCTTTACATCTTTACTGGAACTAACTATCCAAACGCAAACCAACATGTCAAGTACCTTCCTTCAATTGTACAGATTAGTCTAAATTTAGCATTTTGCTTAACAGAGTGCTGTATGATAAGCACAACAGGAGATATGCTCAAGACACTCTCATGTTTGCGCAACTGCAGAATAACTTAATATCTAACTTGCCCTAGGGGGGAAAAAGGAAACCCTGTCCTTATTGCACAGGTGAAGATGGGTTGACTTGTTGACTATTACTTAGGAATTCTACAATATATGGACTTTCATTAACTCAAAGCACATAATAGGATGGAGGACTTAAAAAGTTTACTTTGCCTAATTGTTTCCCAGACTTGCATTGATGAGTTCAATAGTGACACTGAAATGTTCATATGTGAAAGAGAGCATTTTTTATTTTCATATTTGTTAATTTTTAATACCAAAATAACAACCAAATACACGGGAGATTAATTAAAAGCATCATCTCAAAAACACCAATAGATTTACTGCCCTTTGCTTTCTTGTTAAGTAACACTGTCTATTCTGTGGGGATTTCTATACAGTACAGATAAGCGGTGCTAAATCAAAAGTGAGCAGTAAGTTTGTCTAGAAAAAAGGTAAAGGTAAAGGTACCCCTGCCCGTACGGGCCAGTCTTGCCAGACTCTAGGGTTGTGCGCTCATCTCACTCTATAGGCCGGGAGCCAGCGCTGTCCGCAGACACTTCCGGGTCACGTGGCCAGCGTGACAAGCTGCATCTGGTGAGCCAGCGCAGCACACGGAACGCCGTTTACCTTCCCGCTGGTAAGCGGTCCCTATTTATCTACTTGCACCCAGGGGTGCTTTCGAACTGCTAGGTTGGCAGGCGCTGGGACCGAACGACGGGAGCGCACCGTGGCAAGCCAGGAAGGATGGTAGCAATTTTGGCAGGTGTATCTTGGCCTACATATACTAGAAATGCTACACCTGCCAAGATGACCATGTCCATGGCCTTTAAGGGGCAGGATATATTTGCATCTGGGCACAGAGCCTAGGGCCTGCCGATCAGAAGGTCGGTGGTTCAAATCCCCGCGACAGGGTGAGCTCCTGTTGCTCGGTCCCTGCTCCTGCCAATCTAGCAATTCGAAAGCACGAAGTACAAGTAGATAAATAGGTACTGCTCTGGCAGGAAGGTAAACGACGTTTCCATGCGCTGCTCTGGTTCGCCAGAAGCGGCTTAGTCATGCTGGCCACATGACCCAGAAGCTGTATGCCGGCTCCCTCGGCTAGTAAAACGAGATGAGCGCCACAACCCCAGAGTCGTCCACGACTAGACCTAATGGTCAGGGGCCACTTCACCTTTACCTGGCCTACAGAGAGGTTTGAAAGGCTGGTTTATTCCTTGGCATGGCCTGCTCCAATGGAAGAACAACTCCTGGTACTAAACTCTGGCCTATCTTAGTAAACAGCACCCATATTTTAACAAGAAACAATAACCTGCTTATTCTGGTAGTGCTTTGTTTCACATGTATTCAACATCCTGAGTCTTGCAAGAAAATTGATCATAATAACCCAGGGAAGGGGAATCTGCAGCCCTCAACATGTAGCCTCGGTCAAGGATGATGGGAGCTGCAGTCCAACAACACCTGGAACTGAAGGACATAAGTTCTCCAGCTATGATCTAAGCAGACATGCAAGGCTAGACACACAACTATCCATTCACTTGTTGTGCTAGGTTCACAAGTAACCTTTTTCATTAAACACACCTTATGAAACTGTCACTAGATTAATAACTGCAGATGTTGAAATAAGTGAAGTAATTACATATTGCCTTCTACAGAGTCACAAGACCAGCAAGGTCAGAATCTCAAATTACCTCAGTGTACCACTGACTTTATTTCTGCAGAACAGAGCTGTGAGACCGCTCATAGGAAGGAAAAAGAAGAGCATGTCTTATCTATAGGCCAGATATGCACACTATCAGGTTCACATCAATGCTGCCCTCTCTCAAATAGGCCAGGCAGCAGACTAGCAAGGGCAAAGGGACATTATATGTACTAAATTACTGCTGCACTGGGACTAAATTACTGCTGCACTGGGACCGCAGAATGAGGTCTATTATTTCCTGCTGTGGCATCATATTGTTATTTGCATTTGTCAGCTGCTTTACACAAAATAAAGTCTCAAAGCAACATGACAAAACAGAATACAAATAGATAAAATAAATTATAAGCCAAATGTAAAATGATGTACAGTACAATTTTCCTAAAATGTTCATCATGCAATACAGTAAAGACAGGTCTTCCCCCACCTGGTGAGTGGGGGGGGGGGTGCCACAAACAAATCTAACTTAACCACCAAAAATCCTGGGAAATTAAAAATGTCTCAGACTGGCACCTAAAACTAACAATGATGGAGCCAGGCATGTTTCCCTGGGGAGAGCATTCTGCAAATGGAGAATAAACACTGAAAAAACCCATATGCTACACCTGTCCTCAGGCTTTCTTTTGATCATGCAATATGATTGTTGAGCGTTATTCACTTGTGTATTGTGCTGCCTTTTGACTGGCAAGCTTTTCCATTTTCTTCTTATATGAAAGCAATCTGAATGCAGAAGACTTTCAAGACTGTGTTGGTTTGAACATATTTAATTAGCAAAGTCCTGTTCCATGTCTGCTCAGAAGTAAGCCTCATTTAGTTCAGCTGACTTACTCCCATGTAAGCATCTATGGCACTGGTAGATAACCTTCCCTCACCCAGGGGGTGCATTTGTCCTTGGCCAACCTTCTGGTGGCTGGCTCATGCATACAGAGGACCCATACGCACACAGCACAGGCACACAACCCCTGTACCCGATCCAATGTTATTGCCTCCTCTCTACTCATCAAATGAGCAATCTAATAACTGGGGAGGGTGTGATTTGCAACCCCATGAGGGATAAGTGTAAACCTCTCCATCCACCTTAGTGCTCAGTCTACTTTACATTGCTGGTGCTTTTTTTTAACCATTATTGCCAAAATCCATGGAATTTGGGGGGCCAAGAAAAAGTTGCATGGCGAGACTTGATCCATTGCCTAAACTGGGATTCAGCCATCCCTGAACTATAGGATTGCAGCTCTTAGTGTGTTAGCGAAACATCCAAAACATCATCACTGTAAGACTGTATCATCATGCCAATATTTTTAATGGTCAGAAAAACCCAGCTAGCCACTTGAGCCAAATGCATGTTGTTTTATCAGTAAGGACAATAATTAATAGGAAACCTCTGCTCAGTATGTTTCCCTCTGCTAGCCTGAAATCAGAAGCTTGATGAGCTCTGATGTTTCTGATTTAATGGAATTGTTTTGCAGCACAGAGATGGTGGTGATAGCCAGGCAGTTGGAGGGTGGGGGGAAATGCCCTATTTTAACCAAGGCTCCACTGATCCTCTTAATACTCTGTCAACAGTTCTCTGTCAGGGGATTTTTAAAGGAATGGGGCAACCTAGGTGTCAAACCAGCCAGCAGTAGAGATCCCAGAGCAAGCAGTTCATTAGTGTCACTAATGTACGTGAGGTGTAAGCTCCACAGAGGGCTGCAGAAAAGAATGTAAGAGGCATCTTGCCATAATGAGCTGGAAAGTGTCTTTTAAAGGGCAGGCAGAATGATTCACGCTGCCTTTCCGAGTGTCCTGTAAAGGATTCACTGTAACACAATGTGGAGCGTACAGAAGTGATAGCTAATGGGAAGTTGTGGCTTCCCACACATTTTTACAAAATGCAAGGGTGCTCTTTTTATGAGGATGGAAAGCTCATTGTTGCGGAGTGGACGAGCAGACAAAGAGAGAGACTTCTAGTGTCTGGAAAAAATGTGTGGCAGATACCTGACTACAGGTCTAAAGTTCAGGACTCTATGGAGCTTGTTTCAATGGGAGTTGAATACTAGGAGCCAGAGTCACAGCTTTAATGGAAACAGATTTATAGTGCTATACTGTGCATGTTCTCAGTTTAGAAAAGCTTTGCAGAGGAGCTCTGAGACAGCTGGTTGTGATTAGCTCAGACTGTGAGCTTACAGAGGAACTGGAGACTCCTGATCTGCTTGTCTGGGTAGGTCCTTACATGTACTTCTCCCTCCTCCTTGTTAATGCAGCTGGCCAGACACTATACAAGTACCCCTGAAGTTCTACCCCAGGTTGGCAGCATAACTGGCTACTGGTATAAGAGCTCAGCAGACAATCTACTTATTCTAATGAGTAGCTGGATGATGTGGCAAATGGGAGTTGTTGTAAACAGGTATCTGCTTTACATTCCACTTAGTTTGATAAGAATTGAGTGGATAAGCATCCCTGGATGGTTGCCGACTTTAACCTGCTTTAAAAGGCTCAGGACACCATGATTGCATTAGCTTTCATATTCAATCTGATGTCAAGCCTGAAACAAGAAGGATAAAAAGCATTCTGTGTGACTTAGACAAATACCAGTCCTGCTTATCATAGCTATGGAAAGTGACAGACCATGTGAAGAAAAATGCATTTGAACTTCAAAGTCTACATCCCTCTCTTTTTTTCTTTCTTATTTACCTGCCAAGAACCCAAAGCTCACAATTCCAACTTTCCTTTGCAGCAGCTGATGGGAGTTACTGATGCTTGAAATATTCATGGAACGGCAGCCAGCACATCTCCTATTGCAGCTTTTGATGCAGATAAACTACCATTTGAGGTAAATCTGATATGGGTCAGAATTTGGGGTGGGGAGTTCTACGCAAATGTAAAGGTGGGCCTAAATCATCTTGCTCCCTCCACTCATTTCTCCACCTCCCAGCCCCCCAACCTTAAGCAAATAAAGGTTGATTCTCTGCTGCTTTCTTGGGGCTGGGGTAGAGTAAACAGAACATTCCCCAAAATATTTGGGAAGGGGTTGCTACTCACTGGGTCTCCCCAAGAAGTGTGGCCAGCAGGAAGCAGTAGAAAGAGAATCGAGCTGCTTCCTATTGGCCACACTTCTGGGAGAGTCTTCGGAGCGTTATGCTGTGACATGACATCACAGCAGTTCATGGGAAGCTGTGGAGAGAGCCTTGCACCACTCTGAGTGATGTGGGGCTTAAAAACAAAATGTTTTACAAAGCAAGTGTAGGGTAAGTGCCAACACCTCCTCCCACCCCAAAAAACTGGAGCAGTTTTACCATGCTAACCCCCTCCCATTTTCTTTTGTTTTTTTAAAAGAGGAGTTTCATGTTGTACATTCAACAAACAGTGAGCACTGCCTGGAGTCCAGAGTGCGCCTAGCTTGCCCACCTCTTAAGTCCAGCCCTGTTTATATCCAGCCTATATTAAGGATCTGTAGAAATGCAGAATGCTCATTTGCTGCACTTTGTTTTCTGCCCACACTCACATGCTCAGATTGTCAGTTGCTTCCTTTGCAACACCTGAACTAGGAAACTATGGTTTGTACTTGTCCCCCCAGAGTGAAATCAGGTTCAAATTGTGATACACTTTTTCTTCTTGCAGCACCACACCATTATTTGGCATTATGTTTGAACCAAACAATTGTTTTAACTTTCTTCAGAACAAGTGAGGCCATCTTCTTCTTTTTCTGGGTACATCAAGATACTTTATTGCTTTTATTTGTAATTTCATTTATTTTAAAATAAGAAGTCAATCCATTTTTAAAGGATTACAACACTGAAAGGATCCTACATCAGCATCGCCTCTTATTTTATTACAGGCTCCCTAACCTGATTCAGACTGAGATTTCCTTTTTAAAGCAGACTGGGACAAATGTGCCTTATTGTGCAGGAATGATATATTTAAATATATAAAACAAAACGTGGAAAGATAAACTTCCTTCCCATTCACTATCCCCAGTGCAGACAGCAGCCTGAAAATTATTGAGACCAATAGTGGGTCCAATGGTTAGGAAGGTGGTTTCTGCATGTGCTGTAGAGGAAAGTGAGGGGCAGATGGGTCTTATCAACCTGAGAATGTAGCCCATTAGGAGAATGTAAAATCTGATCCTAAACCTCCGCTGGCTTGCAGGACAGCTTCAGGACAAAGAAAAGGCCAAGAAATAAATCCTACACAAATCCGGCATGGCCAGCTACTGCCAAATGTATTGCTGTGCTTTCCTTTGGGCCACACCAGAGAGGTCTTGCCACTTCAGGGATGCTAATGCATCTGTGTGACTTTACCCCTAGAAGCACACTCCGTTGTCTCTTGAGACAGACGGATGCCAACAAAAAATTTAAATATAATGATGGGTTTTCAACAATATGAGCTTTTAAGCAGAAATTCTAGGCTAAGTTACAATGACATGAAGAGATGTTTTGTACACTTAGCTGCAAGTAACTGTCTTATCTGATCTTAGGCATATATCTTCAGAAATACTACTCAGTTCAAAGGGGTTTATTTCCAAGAAAAAGTGCAAAGGATCGCACTCATAATCTGAGAGATTAGTGAGAAAATATGTTTGTGCCTACAATATATAGTCTAAGAAAAATAATAATGCTGTTGAAGGCCGCAATGCCACTTAAGCCATTTAAGACCTATTGAGTAGAGAATGATAAGATGTAAGTCTTTGGCTGGGCCCTAAAATCTTTAGAACAGCAGGCCCCAGAGTATGCAATTGACTTTGCCATTGAAATGCTCTTAAAACAAATCACAGTGGGCCACTGCCAGTCCTACCATCTGCTATGGGACAGCATGTAAAGGACTCTGAACCACTCCAAAGCATCATCCATAATGAGGATGCAATAGAAACAGCAGCTTCATTGCCGCCATGTAAGCTGATAATGAACATTCACTAGTGTTTGGGTTGCATTCATTTTGCTCCACTTGCTCTTGTACACCATGGAACTGGGCTCTAGTAAGTGGAAGAAGACACTCAGGAATAATAGCCCCAACTACGCAGGTCATCCATGTATTCCAGTGATCAACCAGGGCTTCAACAGGAGCACAAACAAATCAACAAAAAAATGTAAATGAATTGGATCCATCAGCCACTAGGGGCAGACCATTCTAGGTCCCCATTCCAGAGGAAAGCCGCTGAAAACCTCAGTTTCACTGGAAAGTGATCTGATCACGATCTAATGGTAAAATAAATGCCCTCACTTCCAGATCACACTCTCCCTGCCATGTTAAGAAATTAGGAACCATGAAGAACTGTTCCTTGAAATAAGGAACAGTTGGCAAGCCTACCAAGGATTTTCAATAATATCCACATCACACTTTTTCAGTTCTGACGTGATTTGAGCTTGTCCCTCTCTTTTTGCTAAATGTTTCTCTGGGTGTTGGTCTTAAAACAACAATGGCAATATGTACCACACTTGTTACACAGCGGGAGGGGGATAAGCCCAGTGATGTGGAATGTTTTTCAAGGGACGTTCCCTGGAGACCATTTCACATTGCTTCTGGATGATGAAAGTTAGAAAATGATAGAGGAAGGAAGTGATGGTGGGGTTGATGCTGTTGTTTGTGCTTCTGTTGTTTTAAAGTTGTTGTTTTTAAAAAATAATCTTTGCATTCTTTATGCTGGCCCATGATTAGCACGTTTATTCATTCAAAAATTATACCCCACACTTTCCTCTACAAATGAGTTGCTCAAAGTGGCTTGCACATCTGTTCCACATCTATAAACAATTTGGAAGAAGGAATTGGGGGGATGCTCATCAAATTTGCAGATGACACCAAACTGGGAGAAGTAAATAATGCTGCAGAAGACAGAATCACGATTCAAGTTTACCTTAACAGATTGGAGAACTGAGCCAAAACTAACCAATAATAATAATAATAATAATAATAATAATAATAATAATAATAATTCAATAGGAACAAATGTAAGGTTCTACACTTAGGCAGGAAGTACAAGCTGTACAAATATAAGACTGGAGGGGGTGGCAGCACCTGAATTGCAAGTAGTACACGTGAAAGGGATCTTGGGGTCTTAGTAGACCAATCAAGGGAAGTAATAGTACCACTCTGTTCTGCCTTGGTCAGACTACACCCAAATTACTCAATTCAGTACTGGGCACCACAGTTTAAGAAGGATGTTGGCAGGCTGAAATATGTGTAGAGGAAGACAACTGAAATATACTCGGAGTTGAGAGCTGATTTCATGCTCTATATTTCAGCTCATGGTAAACAGGGAGAGAGTCTTCCCAAAAACCTCTGTCTATATATACATTATTTACACAATGGGTCCTGTGTGATTGGCTGATCCAACTCCCCTTTTGGAGCCTGATTGGGCTGCTGCTGCAGGCCAATCAGGTTGCTGATTCACTTCCTCCTGGAGCCGGATTGAGCTGTTCCTGCAGACCAATCAGGATGCTGCCTTCTAGGATCCTACTTGCCTATTGTTCTAGGATCCAAGCTCAGTACATAACAACAACAAAGCTGGTCAAGGTTCTGTAAATCAAGCCTAATGAGGAATCATTGAGGGAGCTGGGTATGTTTATCCTGGTAAAGTGGTGAGTGAGATGAGATATGACAGCCATCTGCAAATATGTAAAGGGCTATCACATAAAAGATGGAGCAAGCTTGTTTCATCCTGCTCTGGGGTAGGACTCAAAACAATAGCTTCAAGTTACAATAAATGAGATTCTGACTAAACATCAGGAAGAACTTTCTGAAGGTAAGAGCTGTTCAACAATGGGACAGACTTCCTTCGAAAGTGGTGGACTCTTCTTCCTTGGAGGTTTTTAGGGAGAAGCTGGATGGCTATCTGCCATGGATATTTAAGCTGAGATTCCTGTATTGCAGTGGGTTGGACTAGATGACCCAGAGGGTGCCTTCTATGAACAGCAGTGAAACAATTAAAGTACAAACTTAAAAATTGAAACTAAAAAAAAAAGCAAAAAAGTGCAAATGGACAAAAAGAGCAGTACTTAATCTATTTATGGTTAACTGGTTGTGGCTTTTTAATCTTTTTTAATGTGAATTTTTATGGTTTGGGAATATAAAAATAAAAAATGATTAAAATAAACAGAAGGATTTGTGTCCACTAAAAAAGAGCTACCGTATTTTTCCCTCTATAACACGCAGATTTTTTCTCCTAAAAAGTAAGGGGAAATGTCTGTGCGTGTTATTGAGCGAATGTGTGGTCCCTGGAGCTGACTGTCCCAAGTACAGGGCAAAAATCAGGCAAAAATCATACCGCACCGTCACGGAGGAGAGGAGGCTGCTGCTTTCCTGCATTCTGCCTCAGGGTCTTACTGCCCACCCTCTTCTGTTTCGTTACTGTGTTTGCTCAAACGGAACAAAGAGCAGGCAAATCCCCTCCCCTCCAGGCAAGCAGAGGGGAAAGCGGAGCGTCTTTCCCTCTAATTCCTCTCCGTGCTCCGGTGCTGCTGCTGCTGCTGCGTCTAGGGACTCGCAGGCAGCGGAAAACATGCAGGAGAGAGAGGGGGGGCTGGCTTGGGGGGGAAGACTTTTGCCTTCCTTCCCCCCCCCTTTAAACCCCTCTCTTGCATTCTTAGCCAGCTGCTTCTCCGCACACCCCTCTCGTGCTCCTTGTCCCTTCTATGTTTTTCCTTCCCTCCCCACTTAAAACGTGGTTACAAAGCACGGATCCACATGGATCCTCAGGATCTTTGCATTGGGTCACCCCAAATTCACCATCAGATCACATAGCAATGATCTGATGCAAAAACGGGGCTGCAATGGTGCAAAAACGTGGTTACAAAGCACGGATACACATGGATCCTCAGGATCTTTGCATTGGGTCACCCCAGATTCACCATCAGATCACATAGCATGTCCATGGCTACAGCCTGCACCAAAAAAAATCACACACCCACTGTTGCCTGGGGCTGCAATGGTGCAAAAACGTGGTTACAAAGCACAGATGGACATGGATTCTCAGGATTTTTGCATTGGGCTACCCCAAACTCACCGTCAAATCACATGTCTGTGGCCACAGCATGAAGCACAAAAATGATACATCCACTGTTTCATTCAGATTTTTTTTCTTGTTTTCCTCCTCTAAAAACTATGTGCGTGTTATGGTCAGGTGCGTGTTATCGAGCGAAAAATACGGTAAATGACTTGAAAACGAAAACTGCAGGCAATCATGCCTGATGTAGACCCAATGGTCCCTGCTTTTCTGCCCTTATCTGACAGCTAAGCACTGGCTTATACCATTCTGGAAAAAGTGTATCCAATAGCCAGATGTGTTTTCACTATTACTAACGTGGGGAATGCTATCCTTTTGAATCTCTGCTAGAAGGAAAAAAGAGTCACCTTCTGAATTACTGGCCTTGCTGCACTGTTCCTTAGAGATCTCCAATGCAAATATTAACCCAGCCTGACCCTGCTCGGCTTGTGAGATCTGTCAAGATCACAGCACAAGATGGCACATCTGAAGCTTTAAAAATGAGTCTTTTGTAGAGATGTAGGCAAGAGCAGTGCGTATACGTCAATAAAAAACCCACTCATGCCATTCAGAAATCTGAATTCACAAATGTTGCTGCTAGTCTGTGCAGCTTTTATTGCCCTGGGATAAGCTTGAGAGCGTTATTAGACAATTGGGGGTTCAAGCAATGCAAAAGCTCCTGTGGGAGATTGAGACTAATTATTTTGCGAGTGGTACAAAAGCAAATTTAAAATAAAAAGAGATTTTTTTTACAGTACCCCAGAGCTTGTTTTATTATACAAGCCTGTCTATTCAGTGAGGGGTGGAAAGGTATCATTTTAACCACACAAAGAAGGCAGTTCTAATATTTTAGAATATATAATTTGGTTGTGGTAAGCCTAGAGGGAGACAGGTTTGTAAATATAAATAACAAGGGTTAATATGTTTCTTTTACCCATGCTGACAAAGTCTATAAAATAAATATACCTAGCTTACATAAGGCCCTCCAATTCCTCAGAGACCCAGTTTCCCTTTCTTCCCACCGCTGTGTCTAAGAACGTTTGCCCCATGTCAAACAGAGTGCTGAATTGCACACCGTATGCTTCTTATCTGTTATGGTGATTCCTGAAACAACATAAATGTCTTCCAGAGCAGATCCACAAGCCCTGTGGTGAGAATTTTACCTGTGAATCTATTATTAAAGAGGTTGAAGATGAAGATGATTTCACCACAATGTCCCAGAACCATTTACAACAATTTAAAATACATTATTAGAATCAGTGGAAAACTAGGATCAATTGCTATTTAAAGAAAAAACTGTACTACTTGGCTGGTGGAACCAGAACTGGTATTGGGAGTTGGCATGACTGGGCACCTGCCAAGACTCATATCTTTGTAGGCAGCCTGCTGCCAATCCCTGTAGCCTCCTGACCCCATTGCTTGTCCTTGTTGCTGTCACTTCTTGTTCACCTGCCCTTTCCACTTATGCCAGAAAGCTCCGTCAAGGGCGAGGACATGGAGCAGCATCTTCTGCTTATATTGGACTCTTAACTCTGGGGTATTGTACATATTATGGGACTCAGGTGGCACTGTGGGTTAAACCACAGAGCCTAGGACTTGCCGATCAGAAGGTCGGTGGTTCGAATCCCTGTGATGGGGTGAGCTCCCATTGCTTGGTCCCTGCTCCTGCCAACCTAGCAGTTCGAAAGCACGTCAAAGTGCAAGTAGATAAATAGGTACCGCTCCGGCGGGAAGGTAAGCAGCGTTTCCGTGCACTGCTCTGGTTCGCCAGAAGCGGCTTAGTCATGCTGGCCACATTACCCGGAAGCTGTATGCCGGCTCCCTCGGCCAATAAAGCAAGATGAGCGCCGCAACTCCAGAGCCTGTCAGGGGTCCCTTTACCTTTATTGTACATATTGTCTCCAAATAGAGGGAGTGAACATGGGAAGCTGCCTTATATCCACATACCTTCCAACATTTTTGTCCCCAAAATCAGAACGTCAGGAGGGGTGCACCAGAGTGCTGGAAGGAAGGGACCCTGTTGAATCTCTTTATTTTTGAGTATGCATACCATGGACTACACAGAACTGTTCACCCAGCAGAAAAGTGCTAAAGCTCAGTTGCGCAGGTAAAGTTAGTTCCATGTACAGAGTTTAAGTCACTGCAAACCTACTAATGGTTAATCATAAAACTCTTGAGTACATCAGAACCCTATAATAACACGAATGCAATTTGAAAGTGTATGGGAAGGTGCTGGCTGGAGATTCATGACAGCATGCATACAGAGCAAATAGTACAGCCTGCAAATTAGCTGGGAATTTTGTGCTCGACTTGATCGCTCTGAATCCTTTTGTTGTTGACCTGCAGGTGGTTTGTGCATCACTCCCACAGTGTGAAAGACACACAGATGTTATCTACAGACGTTAAAGAAAACTGTCTGATACTGAACATCAAGTTGATTTCTGGCCAGGATTTCACAAGGACACTTGTGACAGCAAATGACATGCTTAAGCCTTGCAAAGGGAAATAATAATAATAATGTCCGATGCTAAATCAATCTGTTTCTGTCCTACATGGAATTATGCACATCCTCAAAGATTTCATACCCAGTTTGCTTGGCGTTAAAGTTGAAAGGTATGTTGCCACAAAGAGAGACAAAGAGATAGTTATCTAATGCATACACATGCTGTTAAAGAAGGGAATGAACCAATACATATGATAGGCTATATTACTGTTTTACCTACAAAGACATGCTGATTAAATCAAAATGGCTCTGAATTTTAAAATATTATTTCCTCATTTATTTTCAGTTTGAAACTATTATAT
Source organism: Podarcis filfolensis (assembly GCF_964270895.1). NCBI lineage: Eukaryota > Metazoa > Chordata > Lepidosauria > Squamata > Lacertidae > Podarcis > Podarcis filfolensis. The sequence continues at coordinate 62,174,917 of NC_139609.1, forward strand.
TCCACGGCAGTATATGGAGTCCCCACCAGAATAAAATCATCAACAATTGTACCTAAATAAACAAAAAAGCATTAAACCACCCAATCCAGTAAAAATAGCAACAGCAATCCTATGAATTGATCCTCTGAGTTATATAGAATTGACTTGGGCTTACTTCCAGGAAAGTGATATAAGATGCAGCCTAATACAACCCCTTCCCAGTGGTAAATAAATATTTCTGGGGAATATATTTTACCATCACCACAGAAATGGCCCAATCTCAAGGTTACTTACTTAACTTCTGAAGGTGGCGGCATTTAGAGTAGGGCCTCAGATTATGAATTTAACATGGGCATAAGGGAGAAGATGGTGCTTCAGATATCTTCCCTATAAGCGAACCACTAATTATAGTTTTCCTTTCTCTCATTTGGGCTGCAGTTCTGCTATAAGTTAAACTTCTGGAATCCCCACCATTTCTCTTCCAGAGGCAAATAAGCAATTCTCATGCTAAATCAGCTCCATGGAAGTTTCTCCAATTTACTCAATTTTCTCCAACAGGCCCTAAATTCTGGTGTTTCACAGGGGTAGCAGAGAGAGACTTGGTATTTATTTATTAAGAGAGCCATTCACATGTAGAATCATCAGGGAAGCAGATGGGCATCCAAAATGGAAGGTTTTCTATATATACTACATGTCAAGGCATGTTTAATACAGTAATGGGAAGCAAACATCTATAGCAGACACAGCCTCCTTAATGTAGACCACATTCTAACCAGAAATGCTTCTGTTTTAAGGTACCAAGTATAAATGAAGCAACCAGTGAGCTGAATCCCACCAAGTCATTCTGAACGTTAGAGCCTGCTGGATCAAGCCAATGGGCCATTGAGTCCATCCAGTATCTTGTTCTCACAGTGGCCAACCAGATATGTTTGGGAAGGCTGTAAGCAGGACATGACCTCTTTACCACATGTATCCTGTGAGTGCTGAATGCAAGGAAGAACCTCATTCAGGCCTGATCTAGTCACAACATGAACTCCCAACAAAGGCACTGAACCTGCAGAAACCATTCTACCTACCTCCACTCACTTAAATTCACTTTTCACATGCACTGAGATATACATGGGCATGGTAATTAGCACACCAATGCTTTATCCCTATAAATCCCAAATTCTAATTAACTTATGAAACGGGGGAAAGGGATAGAGGATGAAAGTTCTTTGAGGCAAGGAACTTGCAGTATGCCTCTACTATACACTACCTAAACACTGACCTTTATGGAAGTCTGAAGGTAACGCCACTGTAATATTAAAGAATAATGAATGGTCCCTGCTTGGTTACCCAGTGAGTAACAATTAATAATATTTGAGCTCCTGCTGGTTTCTGTCCCCAAGAGATTAATGTAACTGCCACCTCCTGCCATGCACTTTGCAATATTAACATAAAGTTTCTATTGAATAGCAGTTTGATCCATTTGTGTTTACTTTATTCCTGTGTTCTGACAGAAAGAAGACAGAGAATTTACATAATTAATAATGACCGGAGTTTAATGCCTCCACTGAAACCTCTAACTATCCGTGTTAACTAATTGCATCTATAACTGTGCCAGGCAGGTAAAATACTCCTTTAAGTCTTCTGAGACAACATTATTCACCTGGGATTATATGAGGGTATTTTTCAACTCCAGCCATTAACCGGGATGGCTCAGGTCATCCATTAAAGGCAAATTCCTTTACTCTTAAGACAAGAAACACAAAAGCAAAGTAAAGATAGATGGGGAAAGGTGTGCATTGAGGGGCTGGGCTAGTATAGTGCTATGCTTTCACTTCAGCATCCCTGAGAAGAGGAAGTATATATAAATGTACGTAATCACAAACAATGTTTCCTTAAAGCTTCAGGTAGGTAGCCGTGTTGGTCTGACACAGTTGAAATAAAAATAATAAAAAAATAATAATTGTCCAGTAGCACCTTATAGACCAACTAAGTTTGTTCTGGTATAAGCTTTCATGTGCATGCACACTTCTGTCCTTAAAGCTTGTTATCCTTTTTCTTGGACTGTTATCCATTACCACAGGACTGGGACACCTCCAATTTGTAGCAAAATTAACGTTTGAGGCTGGTGTAGTGGTTAAGAGCGGTAGACTCGTAATCTGGGGAACCGGATTCGCGTCTCCGCTCCTCCACATGCAGCTGCTGGGTGACCTTGGGCCAGTCACACTTCTTTGAAGTCTCTCAGCCCCATTCACCTCACAGAGTGTTTGTTGTGGGGGAGGAAGGGAAAGGAGAATGTTAGCCGCTTTGAGACTCCTTCGGGTAGTGATAAAGCGGGATATCAAATCCAAACTCTTCTTCAAATCCAAACTCTTCTTCTGAAGAAAATCTCCACGTGGCGGTGAGAAAACAAAGGGTGTTTATTGCCAGTAATAAAGGCTCAGTGGGATCACTCTCCAAAAGCTGAGCAAAGCCCCAAAAGGGTGGGGCCTGCTTAATATACATAACTGTTATCTGTTAAAGCAATACATGCGCATAAACTTCCTCCAATCTAAACTTACAACACAATACTAATTATACCACGTATGGTCTTTCCTTCATTACTTATTCATTAGGTAAGGAAACAAAGGACTCTCTAAGCAACCCCCACTGCCTGTGCTCTCTTTGCATTCCTTTCTACCTGAGGGGGTTAGGACACTGGAGCAGAGCACATCTCATTATCAAATGTAGACACTTAGGAATGTTGTTTACAACCTTGGGACTAAAGCTGCTCCTAGCACAAGATAAAGCACAAGGCCTCTAGCCTGGCTAGTTAGCTGAGCTTATAGGTCTCTACTGTATGTGCACCAAGTTGAACTACACATCCCACTAGTTCTATCCAGGATGGCCAATGGTCAAGGAGGGTGAGGGTTGTGGTCTAACATTATCTGCAGAACCAGTTTCCTGACTCCTGCAGTATTGCATGCCTATTTTTACAACCCTTTTCAACGAGTTGTAATTCTTATGCCCTGCATCCTAAAAACTACCCTCTGAGATGTATAAGAAATATTAACATATTTCAGGGGGAAAACATAAAAAGCAAAATACAGCAATTGGCTAAATAAACTGTTGCTGAAGCATCCGAGATTACATTTTTGATGCCCAACTGCTAAATATTACACCAGGTTAATTCCTCTATCCTCCGGGCTCAGAAATCTTTGTCATCATTATAACATTCATAGAAATGCACTCTAACCTGATAAAAAGTCAATTTGTTATTGGCTTGATTCAGAGCAAGTTAATTGCATTAGATCTCATTGAAATAAATCATGACTACCTTTTCACACTGAAGTCCCATTCATTTCCGTGGAAACTAAGCAGAACTAACTTATTCTAGATACAATCCACTGTTTAATTATTTGGGGTTGCATTGAACTGAGTTCCACTCACAGCAGACACATTGAAATTAATAAACGTAAGTTAGTCATGCTTATTAACTTCAACAGGTCTACTCTGAGTAGGACTAGTATCAAATATCGCCCTGCTCAAGTCTTGCCAGGAGTCACCATTGGCCCATATAAACTACAAGTGTTATCTAGAACATACCTGAATTATCCTCTAGTTGGACATTGTACAGCAAGATTAATAGCTGGATAAATATTGAGAAAGCTTGCCTAACACTGCTGTGGTTCTTCATAGCACAGTTTGATAAGTATCTTAAGCCGACAGTTGGATCATCCCTTCTAATTAGAGTTTCTTAGAGAAATAACATGTCAGGGTGCAATGTTTAGAACCCCCATGTTTTCTAAATCTTTCACCGACGGCATATGTGGGTGGATGTCCACCACCTATAAGCTAGCTTTGCAATATATATATAAAATATATTGTCGGCTTTTGTTTTGTTTTTTTAAATCCATGCTCAACTGTAATACATTATTATGTTATTATTCACTTGACAATTTCTGCTTATTCTCCTCCCTGGGAATTTTAAGTAGGTTGGAGACTCCTGCCTGCTAGGTGCAGCGGAAGGCTTTGAACAAGTGAGCGTTTTATTCCCTCAGATGAAGTAAACTTGTAATTCCTAATATCAGAACAATGCTGCTTGCCGAGTCACATGAAATGCTTTTAACGAGGGCTAATCAGATTCTACATTAATGAGAGAAAAATATGATGCTAATCAACATCCAGGCAGCTCTCTAGGCTGCAGGCCTATTAAACTTCATAAAAAATTTAATGACTGAAAGAGCAAAACTGTTTGTAAGGAGTCTCCAGTGGCAAAGGCAGGGTCTTGAGTACCATTCACCTCTCATTACATTGAATTAGCCTCACTTTCAGACCCTAAACACTGACTAGCAAGCAGCATTTTCCACCAGGACTTGGATGATTCGCTTTGAAAGTATTCTCAAAGCATTTATTTATTCCCCTGCTTTTCAGACTCGCCTCCTACTCCATTTTCATCCCGCCTTCAGTTCAGTTTTAATTAATGAAATTTGTTTTCTGTAAAGGGTTCTGGGAAATGCTAAACTGCTTTTGTGGTCTGCATAATATGCCAACCACAAGCTTCTGGTGCAGCAATATGGGAAAGCTTTCTGACTGACCTGTGGCCAGCTGCTAAATGCACATTCAGGTACCTGCAAAACACTCACTGGGGTTTTTAAGTGTGCAAGTAGAGTGTTTGGGAAACCACAGCACAACTACGGAAGGAGAAACTAGTGTAGCATAATTTTTCCAGCACAAAAATTGAATCTTACAATTTGGTGGAGATGTGGAGCAAAAACTTTTCCCACATTTGGGGGGGGGGCTGCTTTTTTCTTAAATGGCCTTTTAAATCCTGGAAATAAAGAGGTTATCACAAATTGTGTCCTCCCTAAAAGAAGGTACGTGTTGTGGTGAGACCTAGAGACTGACCTCCTGGTTGTGGGTGGGTCTATTGGATAGCCACAACACCCGATTGGTGGGTCCCTCATTGCTGGGTGTAATCTGGCCAATGGGGTACAGTCTAAACAGTTCAAGGGACCTATTTAATCCCTTGCACGTGACCCAGAGATTCTCTTTCGGCTCGTACAAACGGAACACCCGCCCACCTCTCCCTATATGTAGGGTATTTTGCGATTGACCTTGCTATGCCATCGTGTGTTATCTGTCATTGGGACAGGGCATGGCAAGGATTTTCCCACTTGGCTGATTCGCTGTTGCCATTTGGGTTTCACCCAAATCGTCACAACTTGTAAGGTTGCAGATAGGCACTGGTTCATGTGATAGGGATGGGAGAATGGTATCACCATCTCTATGTGAAGGGTATTCCATTACAGGAATCCAGGGGCTCAACTTAGTTTGGTCAACCCCTGAGAGGGGGCTGTGCCCATGCCTGAGTCCAGGGGAGCACCTGGGGGAGTGAACAGAGTCTGTTCCCGGGCTTTTCACCTACCTCAGGTGTTCACCCTTGGCTGACTTATGATAGAGCTCTTGGGTCAGCGCTACCTCCAACGGTGTAGGGAGCTAGTCGAACCAGAGGCTATGCAACCACTCACTTTTCTGTAATCAATAAAGTTGTGGCCTAAATTCTGCCAAAAACCAAAACTAAAATTTGAGTCAAGTGTGTATTTATTTAGGGGGGAGGTCTCTGGGTCTGAACACGCAACCCATCAGAATAGAAATGGATGAATTATGTTATTTCTGGTCAGTATCAATTTCACAGGTGTTCATTACATGACCCTTCCATCCCATTTCCACATTGTTGTGATTCTCAAAATCTGTGATATATATATATCTATCTTTATTGCAGTCCATAGACCCACAAAACAGTTTCAAAACAAGATACAGTTAAGACAACCAAACAACAGGTGAAAGAGACTAAGGTAGTCATTTTGTCATGTCTAGAGCATGAGGGTCTTTGTTTCTTGTGACCTCCGAAAGAAACTTTTCCACGGTCAGTGTAATATCGTTTGACCTATCCTTTGAGAGTCATCTGGTTCAGCACCCTGCAATGCAAGCTATCCTAGGCATTCAAAGATGGCAGGGGTGGCGCTGGGACAAGCAGTGTGCCTTCGGGGTCATTGTCAGAGAGGCAGCACCAGAACCCTTTTCTACAAGCTTTGACCCTTCATTCAAGGAACCTGTGAAAAGGGCTTGAGCTGAAAATACTTTCCAGCCCTAGCTAGCAATGAATAAGCCTTAGACTGAAGTGAATAGGAAGAGTTAACTAGTTGATAGTATGCTAAAGCAGATTAAGTTCTCAAAGTAGGAGGAGGAGGAGGATCTGGATTGAAATTCTCGCTAAGCTATGAAATTCTGTGGGTAGTGCTGAGAAATCAGCTCAACCTGCCTCATGGGGCGGTTGTGAAAATGCAGGTCACCCTTGGAGGACTGATTGAAAGCAACTCCACTCTCACACAATTATGACTCATTTCTTTAATAGCTATTTTTATTTATTTCTCTTTCTTTCGTTCTTTTTTAGGGTCTTATTCCTAAAGTATGTGACATTTTAGAAGTGTTTTAAAAATATACTCTTTCCCCCCCTCACGTTTAACCTAGCACTGTTCCATGGTCTCAGGTTGTCTTCTGTCCTTTTAAATGAGCTGGCTTGGGAAGAGGGGGGTGTTGCTCTGTTTATGATGCCTGTAGCTAGGCTTGTAGAATTTTGAGTCTGCAATAATTATTCATTGTAAGGGGCCATTTGCCTAAAGCATTGTTAAAGGTTTGTCCAAACTGAGAAAACAAAGAACTGCCAGTGGGCTTTTACAACACAGCATTCCTCAGAATTGCCATCCATTATGCAAATTAACTACTAAAACTCACAGATGGCACCTTTCATATCAGCTCAATGAGGGCAGCCTCCTGGCTTTTATAATTCACTAATTTACCTGAATGCTGAAAGGTGCTGCCTCTCTAAGTATGTTCTGAGTACTACCTCTTGATTGAGCTGCATTCTATTTCACTTTTATAAGATCCATAGGGCTTGGGGTTAATACCCAAAGTTTAATTCTAAAATCAGAAATGACCTGAGGTTTCACAGCCATCATAGCAAAGTCCATACCTCTAATAGGAGATGAAAACTCAGTGGTAGGGAGAGTCTACATAAAGAATTACTGTAAGATTTCCAGAAATTTGGAGTGCCCAGAGCAAAGAAACAGTTTATTCTGAGAGGATGGAGTTGAAATTCAAGATTTGGGGTGGGGTGGAATATTTTCAGCATTTATTTGACTTGACTGTCATCACTAAAATTTGGGTTCTAGTCTTTGAGCTCTGAAATCACATGTAATACATGTCCTGACATTGTTAGAAAGCTAACAAAACAAATTCATCATTATAAGGAAGCAGCTTGCAGATTATTTATATTCATGCCCATCAGTGGGATATTATCAACAGATGTCATTTTTAATACAGTATGCACATATGCATTGTTTTCAGACAATTCTTGCTATAATGTAAATATTGGTGTGTATTGGCATAGCTTTGTTTCTGGAAAAAAATAGATCTCAGTTTTGACTTACTGAATATTTTCCAGTTCTGTTTTTTCTTGTTGAAAACAGTGTTTTTATTAGGGCAGTGTTCCTAAAGAACCATTTAATTGTGGGGAGAGAAAAAAACATGTATACTTTTCCCTCTCTGCTTACTGGATCATAGGAAGTTATAGGAGTGATCCCAGCCAGCTGGGATCATGCAGTTCATGTGATGGAAGAACCTCTGAAACCCAATGAACAGAAACTAAAACTTTTCTCATTAGCTATAGTAACCATTCCACTGCATATTTTATCCAGGTATATTGAATGTAAAATGAATCATACATGACCCAACAAAGTCTTTTAAAAGAAGAAAAAGCAGCATCAAAATTACTCTTTGCTGTAGTAAAAATGTAAGGGCAATGTGAAGTTTTGCAGCCAGTTCTGCTTCTGAGTAAATGCTATTGGTCACACTTTCTTTGCCCTCAACCTTTCTTTAAAATCTGTACTGTGTTTCATTTCCAGCAACTCCAAAATGCTTTTCAACACCCAGGCCAATAAGTATTTCAAAGGTCATCTTTTTCAGCTCTTTGGGCTTCTTTGTACAGAACACATGGCATATTATTATGCTAGGCCTTGGAATGAAAGCCCATCCAATCTTTCTATATGGTAATTGAATTCCTTATGGTAATTGCAAGAGTGTTCACCATCTTAATCTTAATTGGCAAAGAGGCTCACATAAAATATGAATTGGAAATTCAGGTGTACTAACATGCCACCAGAGGGTAATTGTTTACTTTCTTGTGTAAGAAAAATACTTTATCAAAACACTTACCAGCTGTCCCCTTTCAAGGAACGTCATATGTCTGGGTTCTTTTTCTTCCTCAGCTTTAACTGCCCAACAGATATTAGTGATACCCCAAAGGTACAGAACAGCCTGAGGAAAGCATTTATGAAAATTTATCAATAATTATTGAAAAAGGAGGACTTGACAGCTGTATCTTGTACCATCACTCACTCTGTTTCCAATTATCAGAGGTGAGTGTCATTGCTTCCTGAAGGCAAGAAGCATCATATGCAGGCTCACCTTACAGGCTCAGAGAACCCCTCAGGATTTCAAAGCTCTTCAGCAAAACTATATAAACTAGAACAACCCAGTGAGAACTTAGCCTGCTCAGTGGCCATGTCATATTTTGTGTGTGTGTTTTGTTAGGGTGGTGGTGCAAAAACAGTGCAGGTAATGGAATCCTGAAAGAGAGCATGGCTGGTTGGCTGGCACATTGAAGAGAAGCATTCCAAACAAGAACATTTTACTGTGGGTCTCGCTTGTTAGTTCCTAGCCAGCTTTTATTTTACTTTCCTGCTTCCCCTCAATTGCTTCAGAACTCACTTTCTGTTTGAACCCCCTAAGAATCTTTTCCCTTATCACTTGGGAAAGCAGGGTGTTCTCAAATCCTAGTCCATCTTCAGGCTTCCACACTGGGTTACAGCAGGGGTGAGGAACAGAATCTAAGTCAGATCCTGAACTCCTCTGCCCATCACGAGCTACTTGAAAAGTAGGCAAAGCTGTCCACCTGTCAATTGCCATGATACCAGTTGACTCACCCTCAAAGGAAACAAATTAAGTGTGCTCCTGATTCTTCTTTCTTCTTTTTTGCAGGTGCAACTTGTAGAAGAAGAATTTTCCCTTGCAGCCAGGCTTGCATTCAAACTAGAACTGTGAGGGGGAAATGACCTGTTTACTCTCCACAACCATTCATTCTGACAGATGGTAGACACTGTGTGCAATGGATTAGTGCTATGTCAAAACCTGTTCTTATTTTCTATTTTAAACCTTTCCCCACAAAACAGGCTTCTGATTTTCTGCCTTGTTCACATGGAACTTCAGAATATCTATAATTTTGACAAGAGAGAAAATAAGGTTACTTTATTGTTGTGAGGTGACCAGAGATGGTGTGTGTGCCCATGTAAATTTTATCTGCAGTGCTCTGCGACTCCCATGGCTAACTATGTTTCCTGATCTGAAAAAGTCTCATGGATAGGGTTACCTCATGATGTCTTTTTCCTGGGCTTTAAATGAAGTGTGGGAAGCCCAGAAAGATTGGCTACTGAGTGCCTGAGATTAGTGCCATCAATTAATTTGTTTTTAATGAACATTCTTCCTTTTCCTAACCCCCCCCAAAAAAACAACGATTTTATTTAACTGTTAAGGAAATCAATGCAGAGAGTTCACTTTAAAAATAACTATAATGACAAGCTGTGAGCCGCATAGTAGGCAGCCTCTCCACCTGCCTATGCTTACAGGAAATGACATCATGCAATCAAAGACATCATACAGTTTCCAAGAAATATGGGTACCTGGGAAGACTGCAGATTGAAGACAGCTGGAGGGGTGATTTGTAAAATGAAATAAAAGGCCCTGAGAAAACCTCTCAGCCACCTCGAAACAAAAAACTCACACCATGAGAATTTATTAGGAAATTTCTTTCCCCTTTGGGATTTTTCTTTTATCATTAATTTATAAAGAATGATAAAACAAACAAACAAAAAAAAAAACCAGAAGGAAACTCTAGCACAGCACTAGAATAGACTGCTTGAGAAGAACATTGACCTCTGATACTTTGTATCTGCAGATAATTTAGGAGAGAAAAAGTTTATGAACATGTGATCAAGCACCCAGTCCTTATGGCAGCCATGCCATGATATCCATTGTTTATGATTCCTGGTGGGAACATGAAAGCTTTTGATGCATTCACACATTATAAAATAAAGAATCTTAATGTTGTAAGGATAAACCTTATGTAGGGGCACAGTTTCCCAATGCTATCAAACATAGCATCCAATTGTATCTCAAAACTATAAAGGATGTGGTATAGCAGTCCCTCTTACTGTCTGCATCATCTATTCCGCCTTCCTAAAGGGAAGTATTTTGTGGGCTATTGAACAGTCATCAGCCTAGTTTACTTAATACCCTAATGGCTTGGTGCTCTGCAGTGTGGTTGCTGTACCTTATCAGAAGCTTTTAAAAAATTAATTCTCTCTTATACGCCCTTTCTTTTTAAATAGTACCAGATAAGGCTACCAATGACCTTGCAATAAACCTGCTGCATATTAATATTGCCATACAGTTCCTTGCTTTTGAAAATAGAAATTTTTAGTTGGTACACATATTAATGGTCATGGCATGCAACTACAAAGATCTGTTAAACTTGCAGTGCAAATCTAGACATGTCTACTCAGAAGCAAATCCCACTGAAGTCTTCTGATTAGGCATGTACAGGCCTGTATTCTTATGCCCTACAGCTGCATCCAAAGGCATAGTTACATGACAATTTAAAACTCAAAGTTTTATGTCACTCCCAGCCAAGGAAATCCAGGAACTGCAATTCATTGAAAAGTCGGAGATTACCAGCAGAGAAATACCAACACCCTCAAAAAGTGAGACTTCCCAATTGGGGCACTGGCGGAGGAAGAGTAGTGCGGGGCAAGCGCACTGCCCCCGGCAGCACGATCCCAGTGGGGTGCCATCGCGGCTGCCCCCCGGCCCCTGCAGACGGTGTGGCCCTCCCCCAGGATGTGTGCCCCATCTGCTCTCCACCCCCCCCCAGTGCCGGAGCATGAAGCTCTACCACGGAATTGGGGTAGTTGACAACAGCTAATCTGGCTAAACTGTTTGAGAGCTGTAGTGTAATTGTCTCCTGAACTGGTAAGTGTTCCGTAGTAAATAATCTATTATTTGCACTTGTGGGGACACACACACACACACATGTTCATCACCATAACATGCTGAAATGCTCCACAAAGGAGACTTGCAGATCTCTATTTCACCTGGGAGAAAGCTCTGCTGGACACAGTGAGACTTAATTTCAGGTAAACACTCATAGTGTCATGCTGCCAATCTGAAAAATTTAAATGGATACTGTCAGGGAACTGCCATCGGAGCTAGAGGCGGAGGCAAGGCTCCAAAGCGATGCTGGAGAAGGGCCCAGTAGGGAGAGAGGCAGCTCATCAGCTGGGGAAGGAAATCAGCATGACACCAGGGAGAAAGGGGGGCAGATGGGGGAATCGGCGAGAGGGCTCCAGGACTCCTCGCCGGAGACCAGCGGGGAGAGCACGGGTCCTCCGCTGCCCACACCCACCCTGCGCAGAAGACTTCCGCGCAGGGAGAGTAGGCAGCGACTTGGCGTCAAAGAACTTCTATGCTGGCATAGGTTCAAGAAACGCCCACTGACGGATTCTGCTAGCGACTGAAGCAGCCACGAAGTGAAGGGCTGTCCAGACAGAAAAGGTTTAACCAGGCAACCTAGCCAGGAGTGGCGGCAACTTACGCACGAGCAACCCCTATAACCATTACAGATACATTATTGTTAAAAGGAAATCTGCATGTATTTCCTCACTGTCAAGCTGTAGTACACGGAGACGGGCCATAGTTCAATGGTAGAGCACATATTCTGCATGCAGAAAGTTGTAAGTTCAATCCTCACGCTTCGAGGTATGGTTGGAGCGCCACTGTCAACTAGCATTATCTGTACTGAGCAATAGGCAAATGGTCAGAAGCAGTTATCAGGCAACTGTCTACATTTTGATTAACAGCCAGATCACTCTTCCTGAAGTGGCTTGCTCTCTTGAAGTGCATGACTGAGCTAAGGAATGTGGTAGCCCTAAACAATCACTATAAATATTTTAACTATGCCCATTTTTCTCCTAAAAATTCATGTAAGATTCAGTTCCACTAATGTCCATAGAAACTTCTGCTGCAGATTGCAGAAGTTCTTATTTATTTGTTATACATTCTTAAGAGAAGCATTTGTGAGAAGCAATTAATAAATTATCTAAATAAATCATTTGCTGGACTGTGGCCATGAGCTATAGATTTGTTTCTGCAATCTCAACACATTTTGACAATATATATTTCTGTATGTATGGTAGGTACATAATTAAAAAATGCTTCATTCTCCAGAAATATTGTGTGCTGTAAAATAAATTATGGGAAAAATGTTTGTAATGAAATTGCAAAACAGCTCTAAATCCATGTTAACATTTAGCAGAATGTTAAAGTTGAAAATGACCCCATTTTCTAAGGAATATATTATAAAGTGAAATCTTGTTCAAAGTTGAAATGAGTGAACTTCAGCTACAGAAGGCAAGTCTCCTAGTTTTGGTAGTTTTCTCCCTGCAACTCAGCAAAGTTGAATTTCTGTTCTATGAACAATCTTAGTTTTAACATCCCCTCAATACTCTAGAAATAGCTTCACTGAGTACTGAGAGGAGGGAAGTGAATATATGCCGGTACATATACGTATATGTATATTTATTTATTTTGCAGAAGTGCTCTTTTTCATTTGGTTCCAGGTTAACTTTTGGACCCTATTTATACAATACATGCTTAGCATGACTAGCTAGCTATTCCTGGTAATATTCAAGAGGATTAGGAAGGTATTTGCATGTGTCCTCACTGGTGACTTCATCCATTCTGAACTGCATTTCTACAGGGTCCACACAATGTACACACATCTCTGCACTTCAGGGCAGCTTTGATCATCATTGAACAAAAAGCAGGCAGGAGTGGTGGTGGGCACAGACTTCAGGCAATGTTCTAGAATTGCAAAGTGCCTTTTTAAATACCTCTGTGCTTCGTGATAGGATAAGTAGCAAAGCAGCATGCAGGATACCATCAGAAATTGAGCCATGGGAGGTGCAGCATCCATCAGATGCTGATACAGCTCACCAGCAAATTGCTCTATTGTTGCAGTTGTTGGGAAAGCAGCTGTTCAGTCTGATTCTGAACCATGCTAGCCACAGCCAGGTGTTGCAGCAACCTGAGTCCAATTTTCCTTTGGTTTCCTGCTATGCAGTGCTCACTGTAAGATGCAGTCCTAAGCAAAAGCGTTCTCTGGAGGAGTGTCTGGAGTTTGCATATCTGCTTCCCAGATGTTTCTTGGCCAGTGATGGAACCCTTCTGTCCTACACCAGACTCCATCTGTTGTACCTGCCCCATGCTCATTATGACTCCAGATCCAGTAGAGATTAACCTGGAACCACTATAAACTAGAGTTAGTAGAAGTGCAAGCTGAATGAGTAGATGCAGTATGTGCACTAGAATTATGAAATTTACATTTTCTTATGGATCAGTTGCTTTTCCATTAGGGCAAAGTTTGCAATCATCTTCCAGGCACCTCTACAAACTACACTTCTTTTTTCAAAAGCTATAGCAAGCCATGCTTGCCACTGTAATCTCCACTTCCAGAGAGTGGCACAAATGCCACCCAGTTTGATTCCAACTTGAGAATCAGTTTCATCTCAGTTTAGCCATGCAGAGACAATATGAAGTATTGAAAAAGCAAGTAAATGTTCCTTCTGTGAACTTTGTAGGATATATTGTGTGATTCTCCAGAGTTTGGGATCACTGTCTTCAGCAAAATGTTGGGAAAAAACCACATCATTTCCCCCTCTCCTCTTTGTTATTTGGCATTGAGCATATCTCTGCTGCCGTGGTGACAGAGAGTTTCAAGATACGGCTGCAAAAAAGACAGATTTTTGAAACAGAAAATATGTTTGGGGACTTGAGCAGCATCAGCTTTTGTGCAGAAAGACTTAAGTCATCTCTCCTATGTAAATGCGATTTATCATGCATTGTGTTTGGCTTGACGTGGAGATGAAGAAAGAAGGCGCAGAAGCGAGATGAGGAAAACAAAACAGGTGGGAACAGGTGGCGTGTGCTCTTGATGACCATACAGAGAATAAGAGAACATTAAGAAGACAGATCTCATCTCTTCCTTTAATTTATTAGCGGCTCACAACACATCCAGGATCCTATTACCTTGAATATAGGTCTGAGAAGCAGGACTTAGCAATTTGCATGAAATAAGCCAGTGTAGCTCTTATAGGAAGCTTTGGATGAACAGAACAGATGGTGTGGAGGAAGAAGAAGCTTTCAAATATTCTTCCCACTACTGAGAATTCAGTGTTAGATTGCAATCTGTGTTGTGTAAGAAAAATAAGTCAACACTTTCCAGTTTGGAAACTGTGAGTGGAATAAGACAGTCATAAAGTTTACCATTGTGCCAGGGATACTTACAGTATGTACATTTTACTATACATGTGTGCCTGTAGTCAGTGGCGTAGCGTGGGTTGTCAGCACCCGGGGCAAGGCAAGTAATTTGCGCCCCCTAACCCGTGGATTTGCGCCCCCTAACCCGTGGATTTGCGCCCCCTAACCCATGGATTTGCCCTAACCCCAGATGTTGCGCCCGGTGCGGCCGGCCCCCCCTGCACCCCCCACGCTACGCCACTGCCTGTAGTGTGGCAAAATCCCCATCACCCTTGGCAGGATCATTCTACACTGGACTAGAAGAGTTTTATTTGCTGATAGTTCAGAATGGACCGATGACTGAGTGCTTGTGAAAGTGAAATCGGGCTAACACGCCCATCCCTTGTTGCAGTAAAAAACATACATTGTTCTGCACGAGAGGCCACAGCACACTCCTATGCCATACATGTCAATCAAGCAAACAAGTGGCTTTGTGGTCATGTCAAAAGTCCATATTGGACACATTGCCACTCGTATTCTCAAGTGGGGCTGATTTACTCATACCACTCTTCTCCGGAGAGAAGCTTCAAGTGGTTTCTCCTAGAGGAGGAGGTGGCTTTTGTGCACAAGGGTTCTCAACCCTATCAGGAGGGGGCAGTTGCCTGGTTTCTTAAGCTGGCTTGACCCCATACTCATCCTTTTTTGTTGTAATGCCCTCCCTAGCTCCCTTTACAGCATGGGCTTTGCTAGTCATGTTGTTTGGGGATGTGTAGGAATGTTTTGGTAGAGTCCCTAAGTGGATTTTGAGTCTCCTCTTTTCCATCTACTTCATATTGTGGAGTAATGCAGTTTGGCTTTTCGAGTGGAATTTATGTATATTTGGTTTCATTGGCATTTAGCATGGCCACAGGTTGTGGTTGTAAACATGCCCAGGAGATGAGAGGAATCAGAATAGTCCTTATTAGGTCACCCACCTATCCAGACTCCTATGATTTGACTAATAAATATAACCATCTTCCATACATGTTGCATTTCTTTATGGGAGTGCTGGTGAATACTCATTGTGATGACATTTTAATAAAACTTAATTTAAACAGTGATGGATGTGATAGTTTCAAGTTGATTCTAAACCCCTAAAGACTTTCTAAATAAAAATAAGTAAAAAACAAATATCAGGATGTTTTGGTACTCACCAAAATATATGGACTAGAGTATCTCCTTAGGAGTAATTTAAGCCCTGAAATTATAACTTTTTATCTGAATCTAGAAAATATTTGATCCACCATGGATAAAAATGAAAATGTGAGTTCAGTAACCAGCATCTCAGGGGCACAGCAATTTTCATCCGATGGCGCCAGAGACATATTTCCATTTAATTCTGAATTTACACGAAGAAGCTGTAAAAGTAAATGATTTTGACTTTCCAACAGAGACGCAGGGTCATGACGCCTCCACCTTCCACACGTTTCAGCCACAAGATCAATAAAATGCATTATATGAATTGCTTCCACGCATCCTATTGAGACAGCCTGGCTCCACCATGTTCAGCAGCTGAGTCTGCAGCCGCATGATGTATTGGGCATTTGGAGTGGTGCAGTCTAGTCACCAAAAACTGAGCATGTGACTCAGAATTTCAATCTTTTAAATGGGGGGGGGGAGGGATAATGTATCTAAAAATGCAGAGTGCAAAGCCCAAGAATGTTGATAGATTTAGGTTTATTGCTTAGTGCGTGCAAATCAGAGGCAATGATTAAAAACAACTCTCTTCTTTGGAAAGGTTAAGTATCTCATCTCACATAAAAGGAACTGTCTGTACCAGCACTCTTCAATACTGGAGTGAGATCAAGTACACGTACCAGGAGCAAAGGAATATTTTTGCCATAGTAAAACAAATATCAGAGGAAATTGGAACAAAGTGAGCAGGTAGAGAACTATGCTGTAACACAGAAAAAAAGGGCCATGGACGTTCTCCTTTCATCGGGATATCCTATCAATCCAATAACAGATAGAGCATTTCCTTATCTTTCATTGAACTGTGTTGAAAGTACTTTCCTGACCCCCATTATTGTACACGCAGACTATCTGATGGTTTGAAATCTCTTTGGCTTTTGATCCAGAGTGCCAGTAGTAGAAACAAAAGAAAATACAAAAAGAAAAAAGTACTGTTTGTTCAGTGCTGTGCATAGATGTGTATACCCTTGCACACAGTTAGATGAATGAAAGACTACACATGCACATCAAAAATCACTGAGGTTCATTTGATGGCACTGCAGTGTAGGGTCTTCCCATTTGCTATATTGCAGCTTTGGAATATACAGAGATATCTATTTGCCTTCTTTCCTGATGACATTGCAGTGTCTATGTGTATACATTTCAGGCTCTTATTTTGCTCCTTTGTTTATCCAAGATATGTGCCATTTTGAGGATCTGCCTAACACCTTGACTCCAGAAGTTTCCAGTCTTGCCTGAAAGGGTGAGCCAGTGCAGAGCTGGCTCACACAGGGTAAATGGGCGTGAAATGCATATCAGCCTTCCTCTACTGCCATTGACAAGGGGAATGCCCCCACCCTCTATTCAGCTACCTCTGAAGAGTATAAATGTTCTCTCTCTCCTCACACAAAATCAAACCAAGTCTTAACGGTATGCATATTGAACTGGATTTTTGAGAGCCCCAGATAAACATTCATTCATTCATTCATTCATTTATTTATTTATTTATTTATTTATTTATTGTATTCCTTACCTGTCATTCACTAGAAGGTCCTGGGGAAGGTGATGGTATGTAATAACGCAATGAAAAGACAATTATAATGAAAACTGTAAAAGCAATCACAGCCATAACCCCCAAATATGTATTCAACCAACACAGCACAAAACACGACGACAAAATGCAAACTGGAAGACAATGCAAGTACAGTAATGCAAGGTGCAAGGTATTGATTAAAGTGTGAACAACATTGCATTACGTGTTACTTAATAATATCAAAACAGTGGTACCTTGGGTTAAGAACTTAATTCCTTCTGGAGGTCTGTTCTTAACCCGAAACTGTTCTTAACCTGAGTTAATGGGGTCTCCTGCTGCCGCTGTGCTGTGATTTCTGTTTTCATCCTGAAGCAAAGTTCTTAACCTGAGGTACTATTTCTGGGTTAGCGGAGTCTGTAACCTGAAGCATCTGTAACCTAAAGCATTTGTAACCTGAGGTATCACTGTACTGTACTAGGGTGGTGATGGTCCCCCACACTCCCTTCTCCTTTTGACACACCTCCTTACTCTCAGTCCCCTAGGCCTCACACAGGCTCCACCCATCCACTGTGACATTCATCCAGGGTGCAAACAAACCCACATGTCTTCCCTCACAATTTCCCCTCCCCCCAAAATTGGACCGTATGCTATAAAGGAAGGGTAGAAGGACTGAGGGTTTTGCTTACTACTTTAGCAATGGCCATAGAAGCTATATATAATGATCAATAATCATTGCATAAAAACATTCACTCTTATCAACAGAGTGCAAAGTGACACTTGAGGAGCACTGCGGAGGAGCGCTGCAGGACAAGGAGCAACAAGGACTGCTCCTTAATTACATTTTTGTCCATTTTAAAGTCTGAAAACAATGGTCTGGTGAAAGCTTAACACACTCTTTGTTTTTCTTATGATCCCTCAAGAGCTAACAAGCTGGTTTCCTGCACTGAGTCTCCAGAGATGCCATTATAAACAATAGAGTTAGTTTACTGGTTACTGCTAAAAGGCCATAATTAATTTTCTGACATTTGGAGAACTCTGACATGGGGTCTTGGCTGTTGACAGTAAAGAAAATCCCGGGCCCTAAGGCCATAGGTAGTATTTTACCAAACAGCACCTCTCTCTCCCTCCCTCCTGCCACAACTGATTTATGAAAAAGGTCCAGAATTTTAAATTAGAACAACCAGCCACAAGATCCTAAGAAATGATCTAATGACTAAAGTACATTTCAACCCATCAGAAGACCTTAGGATTTTGAAGGACCAAGGAAAGTGAGATAAACCTCTTAACCGTGTGTGTGCACGCGCGTGCGTGCGTGTGTCCATGCGTGCTGCTGTAACCTAATCTTTTGCCAGTTATCCAAGGATCAACTTTTTGGTAGCGCAAATATCAGTAACTTTGGAAGTGTTGGGGAACATCTCTTTCTTAAGATCTGTCCTTGTAAGCTACTGATTGGTAGGGAAACAAAATTTCTCCCTGCTCCTGGTTGACATAGTGAACCCAGTGAAAGATGATACTCAAGAAAACAATAAGGACATGAACCAGCCAAAGTTAAACACTTTTGAGTCAATTGATGTCAGTAGGAAAGCTGTGCTTAAATCTGCTATTGAAATTAATGAGACTTTTTAAGTGCCCAATTTTAACGGCCCTGTGCTTTAAACACTCATGAAGCACATATGGCTATAATTTATAGACGTGACTGTGAAAGCCGCATGGGCACACACACTCTCAGGGTGCTTGCTAGTCATTTATCATTTCTAAAAATTTTATGTCTTGCTTTTTAAATGAAATAATTCAGAGGAAGCAGTCTGTGGCCTAGCCTACAGGCATACCTGGCAGTGATTCCTGGTGAGCTTGCTTGCTAGGTGAATTAACAGTGCTTATCGTGTGGCAAAAGAGAAAGGGGGGCCTCCCCCCTTAACTCTCAATGCTGGGAGGTGGGGATGGGGGTGCTGTATCCAGCTCCATGCAAATACCCAGTGGGTAAAGGCTGTTGCCATCAATAAAGGTAAGAACCCATTCAGAAAAGGCCCTTAGATACTGCACTGAATGGAAAACCCATCTCACCACCATTGTTGCCTCCTGGCTCGAACTGAGTAAAAGGACCCCCTTTTTGGGAGTATCCCTTGCCAGACTCCTGTATAAATCTTCGACACAAATCCGCAAGACATGTGCACGCATTAGCAGAGTCAGCAAAAGCAAGACTGTGTAGGAATTGTGGCATCAAGCAATTTATTATTTACAGCAAAGGAAACAAAAGAAACATGGCGTGCTGTGTGAGAGGCTTCTCACACATCCTCTCTATCTGGAGAGAGAGAACAAAGAGTGGAAGTTTGTCAGCCTGACTTCCGCTTACACACACAATGATAAGAAATGAATCATCCGAACATGTGACCCTCTGCAATAGTGGCAGTTAAAATACTGACATCTCCCCCCTATCTAATTCCACATCACGGGCACCAGCAATATCTGATCCATCAAGACTTCCTCCTAGATAATGCAGCAAAGCTAACTTGGTTTCCTGTCAGTTACCATCTTCTGGGCTACCAGGATATGCTGGAGCAAAACTTTAATGGACCAGATGCTGTCCAGGGATCATCTGTTGCATAACAAGAACCTAATAGAATTGGTTCCTGACATTGGCATAATGGATCACTTAATCAAAGAATCGTAGAGTTGGAAAGGACCCAACGGTCGTCTAGTCCAACCCCTGCAATGTAGGAATCTCAGCTGAAGCATCTGTGACAGATGTCCATCCAACCTCTTCTTAAAGTGCAACTGACAAGAAGTGCAACTGTGACTTCCTATATAACGCCGCTCCAAAAAATACCCTGACTTATTTTTCTGCCTTCACGACAGTTGTCTAAGTTTTATACAGAAAACACAGAACAAATATGGCCTCAGCGTCCAAGCTGAGAGATATGCCTCAGATCCCTTGCAGCATCACAGAAGATGCCAGGGTGCTCTTCTCATCCTGCAAGCTGCTTTGCAGGAGACAACCCATCCCTGCTGGTCTAGAGATCATTGTCCATATTAGGTAAATTAGAAGGGTAACATTGACACTCATTGCTTCACCCACTGGCATGTGGCCCTTGGAAGGCTATCTAGAAGTGAATGCAACCATCAAGGTGAAAAAGGTCCTCCACTCCTGTTGTAAATGATGGCTGTTGTCCATAGTATCCAAGCAAACACAATTATGTACCAAGCCCCAGAATACTATGCAGTAGCTGGACCATATATTAGTTGGATCATTAAGGCGTTGTGACACACTGTAGTTTAAGTGCTTAACCTCATGGCAACTTGGGAGGGGAAAATATCAGTCTTCAGGCTGATCTATTGTATCCCCCTCTGATCCTGTCAGCCTAGTAAGGATTCACGGTTGGCCTTTCATTTTGAATTCTTGAATTAGATTTGGAAGGTATGCTACCTCATTAAACGGTGTTCAGCAAGATAATTATAGCAGTTAATTGCCAAACTAATTAAATAAATAAAACATGCCCAATTCCCACCCTATCCATTCTGAATTGATAGTTTGAAATACGATTGCTTTTCACTGATTGCCATTAATACCAATTGCAGTAGCTGATTAATGGACCTGAGCACTGGTGATTTGCAATCCAAAAACAAAACAATGTGCCTTGGCTGAAATTCACAATGTGGAAGGTGGGAAGAGCAAGGAATGGCACAGGAAAACACAAACTGGTATCCAGCACTTACTGCTACGGTAGTCACCTGAGACTGCTGGAAATTAAAAGGCTCATGGCAAAAGTTGGGATTATCTTTTGTTCTTTTCCCTCCTGCCATGTTTAAATCTTGGATGTTTTGATAACAAAAGCTAACATCTAGATCCTATCTCATGAATTACACAATATTATTCTTAATCTTATTCTTATTCTTAGTTACTGCTGCCTCATCTCCGATTATCTGCTTCACAAACAATATATATTGTTAGTGCACGTTCAGGACTGGCCAAGACTTCTCATTTGTCTCATTTATTTTTGGTGCAGCCCACTCAAACTCAAATGCTTTAAAGCAGGGTGATTTGAGTAGGATATTCGGAGAACCATTGTCAGCTCCCAGGAAGAGCAGATGAGGGACCACTGGATCCTACACACCTCTGTGGATGGATTGAGATCTGCTGCTGAAGGCCTCCTCCTAACACGACAGGAAGGTGACACCTCTGCCATTGGTGCTCTGATAGCAGAAGGGATGGAAAAGGGGCATGTAGGGGGGTGTTGAGAGCAGATCAGAGGAAGCCTTGGATCTGCAGGATCCAAAATCCTTCCATGGCCCTAACATGCCCCTGACAAGGCAGAAAACAAAGAACTTGCACAATCCCCCCCATCACGTTTTTTTTTTAAAGGATGGCCAAGTACAAAGGTGGGGGGTGGGGTGGGAAGGAACGTTTAACTTTAAGCTGGGCAGCACTAAACACTTCCACATTGTTTTGGTGGATATATTTGTTGATTTCAGAACTGCAGTGTGATCCATAATTTGTTAAGCAACCATAATTAATTTTTGTGCCATTGACTCACTTCAAGTCGCTTGTTTAGGCTTCTTTGCATATGATTTCCACAAACATGACATTGAAATAAGCTAATTTAGCACATCCTAGCATTAAAAAAAATTCATACCTTGTTCAGTTAAATAACATGCCCTGAAGCATACACTGATTTAACACCCAATCACTAGTAGCACCTCACAAAATAAATTAATATAATACTTCTTTGAATAAAATGTCATATTCTTAATGTCTTCAAGACTCATAATATCATTGTGTTTTGGTTTGTAGTATTTAGGTTTCATCTTGTTCTGCCTTTTTTCAGATTCGCAGCCAAATCACAAAAACAGACTGGGGGTAATTATCAGCTAATATATATATATATACCCCCAACAACCTTGATTCCATTAGTTTTATTGCTTCATGAAACCTTGGTTCCATTAGTTTGTTGCTTCATGAAGGCTGATCTCCCTTCCACACAACCACACAGTCCCTCAACAGCTGTGGTTATCACTTGATAAAACATGTTTCTGTAAAGTGACCCTCTGACTTACAACTACAATCCTATTTATTTTACCAATGAGAGAATATTGAGGGCCAAACCAAAGATGACACCAGTCATGCCATCATTGTGTATGGAGCTTTTCTTACAACACAAATGTCTGGCGTCATGAGTGGGGGCAGCAGCAGTCCTATCATGAGGCAGAGTGAGGCAGCTGCCTCAGGCAGCAGATGCAGAGGAATGGGGAGGGGACAGAGTTGTGAGTCCCATGTGACCTGTTCTGTAACCCCTATGCTAGCCTGCTGCTCTCAGTTGCAATGGAAGATGCTTTCTTTTCACTAGTTTTGGAGTAAGATTCAACTACTGGTACCAGTTCAACTGTGGGAGGAATCATAGTATGGAAGTTGCAAAGAGCTGAAACCTCCTCTCTACCCCCCCCTTCTCCATTTGCTAAGTAACAATTTTTAATCATGTGAATTGTGTCTCATTTAGTTTGCCTTGAAAAAGAATGGAAGGAGGAGGAAGGTCACATTGCCCTTCAAACCACCACATATTCATCAGGTCTTTTGCACAGAACGTACGTGAATTATGTGGTTTATGAGACTTTTCTTGGTGTTCCTAGAGTAGGCTTAGATGACAATTCCTTCCAGGTTTCATTTTGCTTCATTCTTTGGTTTTATCTACTTATGTAGATAAATGAAACCTACATTATCATTTTCTTTTCCTTTAGAAAAGTTGCTTCAGACGTCTGAACTTGACAGAATAAGCAGCAGCACACGTTGTGTATTTTGAAAAGCTCTCATTCCAAACTGAACAGAGTGGATAACTTTGGGGCACGCTTCCTTTCTAAGGCCACAGTTTCAGGCTCTGTCACTGCTTATTCGCTGTTAAGTATACAATCCCAAAACAGGCCATTTTCTCTTGTATATTTCTGAAATTTCCCAGCCTCTGCATCACTACAATCACAATACATTACAGCTGATATGATCTAACATGACATATCGCTTAAACACATTTGAACAAGAGCTCCTTTTTATTAAAAGACACGGGTTTAAAACTAGTTGTTCTTCCTTAGTAAAAGGCCCATCAGCAAGTGACATAAATCATGAAGTGAGGTGGTGCTGATGATCTGGCTTTACATTGACTTCAGGCTTTGATGGCTTCCACTGCATTGATTTGAAATTCCATCAGTCAAGGACTAGATTAGTTTTGTGCTAAGTTCGGCATATGTGTTTGCAAAGAAGAGGATACTTGGCTCAAAGAATATACAGAAGAATAGCCTTTACGTCAGCCCTCCTGAATCCCCAGATGTTTTGGAGTACAATTTCCATCAGTCCAGCCATCTCAGCCTTGAATCAGTAATGGACTGGATGAGAACTAACGAAGTGAAGCTCAGTCCAGCCAAAGCAGAAATGCTGACCAAAGAAGTTGAAGTCAATTTGTTCTGAAAGTGGTTAAGAATCAAGTTCACAGACTGGGCTCCTGATGCTTCTTGAAGCTGCTGGCCCTACAGCTCTCACAGCACTAGCTAGGACAAGTGGGAGTCCAAATATCTGGATGTCATCAGGTTGGCAAAGGCAGTTCCTCCTTCAGTCAAAACGTGGGGTTTTTTTCTTCCAAAGACTGAAATTTTGCCTGCTATGATTGCCAATTCATAAGGATTTTTGAGAAATCCAGTCACTAAATATTTTTGTCAACTAAAATGACAGCAAACTGTCGTTCCAAAACCTGCGTGTGTTATGTATGCTTTGCTCTTTGGTTGTGAGGGGTGGCAGGATAAAACTTTAATTCAATAAATAGTCAAACTTTTAAATTCTTTGGCTATATATATATATATATATATATATGCCTGTTTTCAATTTTAAAACAGAAAAGAGAAGTACAGTGGTACCTTGGGTTAAGAACTTAATTCGTTCTGGAGGTCCGTTCTTAACCTGAAACTGTTCTTAACCTGAGGTACCACTGTAGCTAATGGGGCCTCCCACTGCCGCCTGCGATTTCTGTTCTCATCCTGAAGCAAAGTTCTTAACCCGGGATACTATTTCTGGGTTAGCGGAGTCTGTAACCTGAAGCGTCTGTAACCCGAGGTACTACCGTACATACCAAAAATGAAACAGCCCAACATAACCAACATCACCTAATATAGCACAGCCACATAAGAACTGACATCAGAATGGGAAAAGCGGGGAAACATGTGAAAAATGAAATATTTACATATATGTGTTCAGCAAAACCATAACCCATAGAGCTACTAGTACAATGAAACCCCCCCTTTTAAGAGAAGTACATCAATAATTTCATTTTTTTTCTCTTTTGGTAAACTGAGAGAAAACAAAAATAAATTTAAATATCTATATCTATCTGTGGAGAACTCCTGTTAGAAGTAGAATATTCCTAAGGAAAGCATAATATGTGAAATTAAGCTATTATATAAAGTATTTGATGGTCTTTTATGAAAGCAGTGGGGGTGCTCATTTTATATTTTCTGATTATTAATACCCAAATCAAATAAACTGCCATAGATCCTGTTAATGTTGCCCAGTGAAATGAGGTTTAAATTAGCCAGAGGCGGAGGTTGTGTGCGTTCCATTCTTAAGCTTTCAATCACATTGATGTACCAGAACCACAAGAGCAATTTCATTCTTGGCATAATCAGGGGCATTTGTGGCATCCGGGAATCTACCAAGGTAGCAATTTTCTAGATAATCAACTTAATGTCTTCATTCTAAGTGCATTTATATGTGTAAGTTAATTAGGGAAGTTAATTTTCACAAATGGCAGAAAATCTGCATTTTCCAGCAGTGCTTTGTTGCTGTGCCAATTGCAAGTTCAAGGCAGGCAAGGTAACTTGACTTCCCATATCTGTGAGAGCAATTTAACCTAGGACATATTTGTAACACATCTGAGCTCTGTAGAGACATTCAGTGAACCCATGGGGAGACAGAAAGCGGGGTCCTAGCTTGTCCTAGCTGCTAATTCCATGCATTTAGCCGAACTCCGACCAAAGCCTCTGCATTAAAGTTTAGACACGGATAGAGGCAGAGACCATGAAAACAAATATCAGTGCACAGGGGCATAGGAAGATGTCTTATACTGAGGCAGGTCCTTCATCCCATCTTGCTCTGTACTGTCTACACTAACTGGTAGCAGCTCTCCAGAATTTCAGATAGGGGTCTCCCCAAGTCCATGGAGTGGCAAGGATTGAACCAGAAAACTTCTGCATGCAAAAAAGGCTACAGTTGAGCTACAGCTCTTTCCCAAGAGGAAAGTTGATCTGTTTTAAGCCAGAGAAGACTACATACATTGAAGTCAGAAGCACAAAATGAGAAATTAGCTTGATACAAATGCTCAGGAACTCCTCCTAGTCCAGTGAATATATGGATGTTCTTAAAACAAGATGCCATGTATGGTGGCTTGCCTTATTGTATCATATCTTCTCCTAAAGCCCTCCTACAGATGTTAAAATTTAAACCCATTCCTTGCCATATATCCAGTTGGCAATGGAACCAGATCTTGGACAATTGTTCTTTGCTTTTTGGCTCCGAGCTCTGTCCCCACCCCCCACCCAAATGAACGAGGCTTGGAGATATTTCAGTGAGAGTTAACACCAATGATCTATTTTCTCTGGCCAAATGATGTCTTTCAAAGCCCAAGACAAATGTTTGATGTCAATAAGAAAAATGTCCCAGAAAGAAGAAATATAGAATGTGACTCAATACCTGCAATGTGGAAGGGATATAAACTGAGGAGCTGGAGAGGTGTTCAGGTGCCCTTAGCCATCTTTCTCTGTAACTCTTTTATTTGAAAAGATTTGTACTGTCACATAGGATGATACCACTGCTTCCTAGCAGTGCAAGAAGGACTGATTGCTAAAGTATGTATGCAAGAAACATCAAGGACACACCCAATGCCAAATCTTCTACCCTTCACTACCCTTTGATGTGGCATGGTTCCAGACCATCCACTTATCTGTTTTGAATTAGTGCCGTGCCAAAATCTGTCCTCCAGTTTCATGAAATTTTCTTCCTCTGCAAAACGGGTGTGCATTCTTCTGCCTCATTTGCAGGCAGAACAAACACAAACCCCTGTGTTGCAAAATGTGACAATCTACAAAAATGCAAACACAACACGCTGGCTAATAACTTTTAGTAAATATATAATTGGTATGATGTCATTCAAAATATATGAATTGTTGTTGTTGTTTAGTCGTTTAGTCGTTTACTCTTCATGACCCCATGGACCAGAGCATGCCAGGCACTCCTGTCTTCCACTGCCTCCTGCAGTTTGGTCAAACTCATGCTGGTAGCTTCGAGAACACTATCCAACCATCTCGTCCTCTGTCGTCCCCTTCTCCTTGTGCCCTCCATCTTTCTCAACATCAGGGTCTTTTCCAGGGAGTCTTCTCTTCTTATGAGGTGGCCAAAGTATTGGAGTCTCAGCTTCAGGATCTGTCCTTCCAGTGAGTACTCAGGGCTGATTTTCTTAAGAATGGATAGGTTTGATCTTCTTGCAGTCCATGGGACTCTCAAGAGTCTCCTCCAGACCATAATTCAAAAGCATCAATTCTTCAGCGATCAGCCTTCTTTATGGTCCAGCTCTCACTTCCGTTCATCACTACTGGGAAAACCATAGCTTTAACTATACGGCCACTTCAAAATAATACATATATCATACAACACATCTCACAAAATATACAAGTAACTGCTAGTAGTTATATGTATCAGAGTCAAACAAAGGTTCAAACAACCAATGAATAGGGAGACGTCTCACAAAAGTCTCAAAGGGACAGTGCGTCCGGAATAGTTCAACTGTTTTGGAATAAAGTCTTTTTTTATATATATAATAATTTTTATTCAAATTTCCATTATACAAATTTAGCGTATTACAAATTTTTCACAAATTTCAACTTTTTGGACTTCCATCAGCTTCTCTGCAAATCATCCATATTTTTTAAATACTTTACGCATTCCCAATATATAGTATTGCCTTTTAGCATACCCTTACTATCCTGCTTCTTTTTAACAATATTTCTCTGACTTTCACAAAGCTTCTTTAAATCCCACTAGCGTTGTTTGTTCATCACATATGCTTTCCAGATATTCTGTAAATTTTCCCCAGTCCTCAATGAACTTGTGATCCCGTTGGTATCTAATCTTCCCAGTTAGTTTGCCCAACTCTGCATAGTCCATAAGCTTCATTCTCCACTCTTCAAGGGTCGGTAGTTCCTCCTGTTTCCATTTCTGAGCCATTAAAATTCTTGCTGCTGTCACTGCGTATTGAAAAAGCTTAAAGTCCCTTCTATTTATCTCACATCCTGTTATTCCTAACAGAAAGGCTTCTGGTTTCTTTACAAATGTATATTTCAACATCTTTTTCAATTCATTATATATCATCTCCCAGAAACCCTTCACTTTTTTACATTCCCACCACATATGATAAAATGATCCTTCTTTTTCTTTACATTTCCAACACTTATTACATGTTTTAAACATTTTTGCTAACTTAACCGGTGTTATATACCATCTATATACCATTTTCATAGTATTTTCCTTTAACGCAGTACATGCTGTAAATTTTATATTTTCATTCCATACTTTTCCCCAGTCCTCCAATTGTATATTATATCCAAAATCTCTGGCCCAGTGTATCATAACCAACTTTACTTCCTCATCCATCGTATACCATTCCAACAACATCTTATACATGTTTTGGAATAAAGTCTTCATCAGCTAGAAATGGAACTGTAGGCAATGAATGGCAACAAAACTGAGCAACCTGTATGTAAGATATACAGTAGAACAAAATATATAAAGAGGTACATACCAAATAATTATCAATGACATATACATACTAGTGAAGATCATACTAGTGGATCAGTGCTCACTGGATAATGTAGCTGCTGGTGCTTACAACAGAAACGCATAGAACTGTCGGAAATCAAGCCTATATCGGGAGTAACTGGCAACACTCCCAGGCACCCGGCTTGGTCTCCTGTTGACCTCCCTGGCTGCATTCCCCAGCAAGATCCAGGCTAGGTCTCGATAGGCGATTCTTCTCAGCGTGGGAAGAACACACCCCCTCCCTCCTGCACTCCCGGCAGGGAAAAAGAGATAGACAGAAACATATTTACATGCTTTTATTTCTGTCTTTGCAACATTACAGAAAACATGACTGCTCTCTTCAAGCTCCAGCAGTCAAGAGACTAAGACTTCCTGTACTTCCTGTACAAGAACAAGAGGAAGAGCTCATATTACACTCTGAGCTAATTCCAGTGCATTGCCCTGTGAATTGACTGTCCCTCTGTTTCCCACGGAACAGTCCCAACATTCCATCATGTGATGTTTTCAAGCTAGCAGTTTGCAGCTGCATTGCTGCTATATCGTAACAAGAACATGTAAAGTTGACCTCAGGCAGGAACATCTTTCCAGGTGGGACAGAGCTGCAGCAACAGCCAGGTGCACCAGTGGAGGTGTCAAATCAGCTTCACCAGTGTGTCTGTGTGGCCTTTACCTTCTCAGCACTGCCTCGCTCCTTAATCTTACGCTCCTGGTAGGTGACAATGACTGCAAATAGGAGGGTATTCCTGTGGCTCCATCCCATTGAGCTGCCTACACTTCCAGATCTGGAAAAGGATGTTGGAAAGAGTTGAAAGACCCCATTATGTTCTCCCCTAGACATTAACTGAAGTGCAGACAGGCACCTGGGAAGGCTGCAGAGGCTGGAACACTTGTGAGATGGTTTATAGAATGAAATGAAGGACATCACAAAGATCCCTCAGCCACCTCCAAAGTGAGATAATTGCAACAAAAACACAAACCTTAGCCATGGAATTTTCCCCCAAAACCATGCTTGATAATTTTCTAATTCCGTTCATTCTCTCGTTAATTGATGGAGAATGCTTGAAAACAGCATTGAATACATTTATGCACTATTTTGAATAGGGTTCTTCACTCCTCTACAAGAGCAAGGAGTGGGGTCATAGCAAGTAGCTTCACCTTTTACATTCACACTCCTCCCTCAGTGTGTGCATGTACAGTGTGGAAGTCTGTGGCACAGAGGCCTTCAAAAGTATACATGCCAAGACTTCCCTGAAATGTGCAACCCTGAGCGATCAGGGTTACAGATTCTGGGGAAGGGTTTGTGCATATAACTTTATGTGTGAAGGCCTCCTTGCTACATGAATTAATGTTGTAGGCATGGGGATTGGGAGGCATGCAAAATGTCAGGGTGGGGCCACTCAGTGCTGCCCTGCCCTGTTGTTCAACATGGGATGGGATAACTTCCATATAGGGCTACTGGGTCAATCTTCAGTTAAGAAGGATTAGACCAAGAGTTTCTCTCAACTAGCATTCTGTCTCTAGCAATGACTAACCAGATACAACTGGGATGCTCCAACAAGCAAAGCAGGACTGAGACAGCCATCCCTGGAGGGATACACTGTATCTGAATATGGAGGCTACACTCAGCTGTTGTGACTAATGACGGTGTGTGTGTGTGTGTGTGTGTGTGTGTGATATCGAACAGTACAATTCAGCACAATGCCAATGAAAAATAAAGAGGAGTGCATCAGTCAACCAGTGAAATGGTTACATTAGTTGTGTCGAGCTTTGATAAGTTCTCTGCCATCTTGCATGATTTTGATCATAGACAGATGTTGTGGGTTCAAAATTTGGAAGCATGAAAATTCCAGGAAATTGGCACAATGAAAGATTTCACTATCTTTTCTGGGAGGATCATGAGCAAGGTGAAGGTGAGTCCTTTGCACTGAGATGTGTGTGATCCAATTAGTGACCCTACAGGTGTCTATGCTAGATATGACTGATGGGAATTCAGGGTGCAACAACATCGGGGGGGGGGACCGGTTCCCCACCCCTAATTTAGAATGCGCAGCTCTTAACTATGATTGAATTAAGTGGCTTAAAAATAAAGAAATAAATTAATGTGCACTCTAATTTTAGATTTTTTAAAGTGCAAATACAATTAAACCAATAAGTTTTAGCTCTAGCTGAACTTACAAGAGGAAACCAGCAATGTGTGAACTCAGCCTAAGTGAAAATAATAGTAGTGTCTGCTGATGTTGTAAAATGTAAATGTGAAAATTACTACATAAGCTGGCACTTTAACAAAGAAAACCAGTCCTATAATATCAGATAAGTTCAGGAAGCCCACAGAAGTGCAGGAAGAAAATACTCAAGAGTGCTGAAAGATGTGGATTTGTGAGAAAATATTAAAAGTCATTAGCAGGGATGGATAGCTTGCCTTCGGAGCAGTAAAATGTTTGAGGTGGGAATGCATCCATCCGGTTACATTTATTTGACTGCAGAGGAAGGAGAATTAGAGGAGAGAGGAAAGAGTACAGTCAAAGAAAACACTGCAGTGCCCCACTTTTACATTGGTGTCATTTCATTGAAGTCTGTAGTCATACTACTGAGAAGCCATTGGATAAGCAGTACAGAACAAGAAATATACTTAGTGTCATGAATCCTATGCAGACATCTTGCAGGGGATGGGCGGACCAGGATGAAGGGTGGGAGGAGCTCAAGGGGTTGGAGGCTGATGAGCCCGGGGAAAGGGGGCTGGGACAGGCTGTATCCAGACTCCAAGAAGTATCTTAGTAGTCAGGGAAGTGGTCAGTAGTGAGTCTGACCCTGATGCCTTCGCTCTGCCTCCAGCACTGCCAGACCTCCCGTCACTCCCTATTCTGGTTGACAAGCCTCTGATCACAGAGAAGGCATCTGATGTCAAGCCTGCCTCTCAGCTGATACCTTCTCCTCCCCCTAAGCTTAGGACATGGAGACACTGGCAACAGTATGGACAGACATCTCAAACCCAATCCACTAGAAGGAGTTATTGTTTGTTTGCCCAGTGCAAAGATGCTTCTTGCTTGCTGGGCTCAAGCCCTGTCCACCCCAGTTCTTTATAATGGAGGATCAGGGGGGTATTTCAACTATTGTTTCAAAGTCTTAGCTTGCCTTGCCTAATGTGCCTTTGACCTTTGCCTTGTCTATGTGCAACACTGATTTGAGCATTAAAGTTCTTGGTAGAAACCATAATCCTACTTCAAGGAGAATCT
This sequence comes from Podarcis filfolensis, assembly GCF_964270895.1. Taxonomy (NCBI): domain Eukaryota; kingdom Metazoa; phylum Chordata; class Lepidosauria; order Squamata; family Lacertidae; genus Podarcis; species Podarcis filfolensis. Next base: position 62,206,151 of record NC_139609.1, read on the forward strand.
GAATCTAGAAAAGTTCCAGCCATGCATGATGTGAAGAACATAAGTCATTGCTAATCCATCTTTTATCCAAACTCATTATTTTTGCTTCTAAGCTGTCTAAGCTTGGGCTGCAGTCAGAGCCACCACAAGATATCCTTCCACCTCACGCAATGTTATCACTAGCCCTGCCATTGCCACTTTGCTTGCCTTTTGTTTTTACTCCACTTTAGCAGTTGCAGTGGAGGTGTGACAAAGCTCTTTAAGGCCACTCAGTCAACAAACGATCCTAGGAAACATTGGGTCCTTCAGAGTGAGGCCTATGGGACAAAGTGGTCTCATGGAATGCCTGCACAGCTGCTGCTTGGACTTTAAAATGTAACAGTTTTCTGTTAAACATGAAACATTTTTGTTAAAGCAAAGCAGCAGTCTGGTGCTATGTCATCCACAGTGCCTGAGGTGTCTTGGTGTCTCAAATTTCAGTGGCACCCTGTGCAATGCCAAAACCAGTGCCCTCCTGTCTCTCACCTTCCATTGGAATTCATAGTTGCAGTGCCTGCTGTGGTGCCCCAGAAGCTCCATACCCAGTGCAACAACCAAACTAGTTACACTCCTCTAGATTCGCCTTTACCTCAGACCAAAGTGTGGATAACCTGGTGCCACCTTAAAAGCCCCACAGTCCCTGACTGCTTTCATAGTAGCAGAACGACTCACAGGGTGATGAATAATGGTACGTGGGTGGGCAGGAGAGGGGAGGGCATGCAAATCCACTACCCTTTCTGAATCACTACCTGAAGCAAAGGCCTGTGTCTAACAGATGGTCCAGTTCTACTTGTAAGAATCATGTCTTCTTTTTCCAGGATGAGGTCTTATTCTAGAAACAATTGTAGTCTTGTGCGAGGCAAAGCAGTTTTCTCCACAAGAGGGTCTCTAATTGTTTCGTCTGCTATATTTTCAAATTCACATCACACGTAATTAGTTTCCTGAGAGTAGCAAGTATATTGTAATGCTGTTTCCCCTGTTCCAGTTTGCAGTGGCAACATTTATTGCAGTCAGCTATTAGTGATGCTCCCCAGCTCACCTTGTAATTAGTTCAGGCTTTCTGAGCTTCCTCAGAGAACCCTTAAAAAACCACCACCCTTTAGGGTCTTTCTGACAGCTATTTGAGAAAACATGGAAGGGAAATATGTGTTTGATTAGCTTAGTAAGTGTAGAGCCAACTTGCTACTTACCATCTATGGAAGTTCCTTATGTATATAAGTTATCTTTATTTGACATTGTGATTTCCATATTTCCCTATTGCATGGATTCTTTATTGCCTCTCATTGGTCTGTGTGTTTATTTATCACTAATAACAATTCAATCATACCTTGGGTTACAGCCGCTTCAGGTTGCGTTTTTTCGGGTTGCGGACTGTCGAAACCCGGAAGTAGCGGAACGGGCTACTTCCAGGTTTCGGCAGTCGCACATGCGCAGAAGCGCTAAATCATGCTTTGCGCATGCGCAGAAGTGCCGAATCGCAACCTGTGCGTGCGCAGGGTTGTGAACGTGCATCCTGCACAGATCATGTTCACAACCTGAGCGTCCACTGTAATAACACTCCTGTTTTGAAAGCTCTGTCAACAACATTGCAACCTCTGAATATCCCTTTATATCTCAACTCTTTGGATGTTCCAGAGCTAAGAAGGATATATTTTTGTACTTCTTCTCCACTTCCTCTGCAATTCCTGCCCAAAGACATCCCACTACCACTAAAGAGACAAGGGGGGGGCAGTCAGAACTGCAGGCTTTGTGACAACCAGTTGCTTATTTATTTAATCAGCAATTTCATACCTTACTCTTCAATCGAAGGCAGATTTCCAGAGGGCTTATGAGACAATTAAAATCACATAACAAAACCAATAAAATAAAAAAAAATTGTAATTAGGCAGCACAGCACAACAAAGGGAAGGAAAAACTAAGCAAACAAACAAAAACAGATTTAAAAGCACTGGGGAAATATACTATTTTCCCAGTGATCAGAAGGGAGTGATTTGGTCCCTCCTTCCTAGAGAAATGAAGAATGTGGGGTGAGGGCCTTTGCTGCAAAGGGTGAAATGCCCCAAATGCAGCCTCTTTGAATCCAGCACAGTTACCTGCCCCAGCGGCAGCATTGATTAGCCAGCTGCCCATTAAGAGGCTGAGTAGGAATGCTTTGGGTGCATTCTGCAATTAGTCTCAAGAACTGGCCTGTGCCCAGCTGAGGATAGGATGATCTGATTTAGCTGCTTGCTTTGGTTGGTTGCAACTGGCAGATAGCACTGGAATATGAGTTGGTAAATCAGGCGACCTTGGTTGAACACCCGGAGGCAGTCCTATTCTCCTTTCCTTCTCTCCTCCCAGAATGCTTACATTTATTTAATGAATTAATTCCTTGAAGACATTTATATACTGCCCTTCATTAAAAAATAAAAAGACTCCTGAGTAGTTCACAATAGTCCAGCAAGGAAAAATACAGTTTCAATACATAATATATACCTTGACACATGAGCCACTAAAAGCAAGCATTAAAAATAACTAGGATAAAGACTCACAATAGCTTTAAAAGGTGCAGTTAAAGGCAAAGATTAATTTGTGACAAATCAACTACACAAAATAATAATTTCACCCTGTGTCTCGTTGGCCAGGGAGCTCTACAAAATTGAACTTTAGACTCTTGGGTGATTGTAAATTTGTAATTTGTTACCTTAGACTTTATTTGAATTTAAAGACCCTCCAGACAAACAAACAAACAAACAAATAAATAAATAAATCCACAGACGTGTGAATTTGTGCAACAAGAGAAAGACAAGGAAATGATGTGAACAAAAGCTGATAAAATTCACACAGTGGTTTATAATTGAAATAGTTGTTTTGTTTTGTCTTGTTGTGTTGGGGTTATTTTAAGGATGGAGCAGAGAAGAAAGAGAACACATATCAACTCACATAGATTTCAGCATAACTCTCTCCAGCGTTGTTGTGTTTCTGCCCTCAATTATCGAACTGAATGTAAATGTTAGTAAAATGTTAGTGCTAATATCGCACCTGCAATGTACCCATCAGTGGTGCCTAAGTGTCAGCTTTGACAACTAAAAAGTCAAGCTGCTCAGAATGTTAATTACTATTATTTCTATATGGCAAATGTCTCTTCTTCACTAAGAAAAAATACTTTTGTACAGTTTATTTGTTTTTCCGAGGTGTCTACATGAAGAAATTAAAAACATAACCTTTTGGGGTAGGTGGTTGACTAGCTACCCTAACACAGAGAACAACAGAAGGTAGATAATTCTTCAACCAAGTTTTCACCTAATAACAAAGCATGCAATAGAGTGGTGGTGACTGTTTTGCTTAATCCGCTTGCTATGATGAAATAGTATGGCGACATTATCGTACCTGTTTCACAAATTCAAACTTCTGTGCATTTGTTTGACTGAAGGATCTTTTGGTTCAAATTAGACATGGGACATAGGGCCAGATTTCCATGTAAAAGAGACTGGGGAAAATATCCCTGCTCCCTGCCTGCCCCTTTTGGGGGTTATCATTTATTGTTGAAGGCAATGAGCAAATTTCATTCTCTGAAGTCTGAAAAATAAATCAAAAGCTATGAAAATCACCAACAGGGGAATGCTGTAATTTTGCTCAGTTGGAAAAAAAATGTTTGATCCAGTGGAATCAATAAATCAAAGAGTATTTTTAAAAACAAAACACTATTTATTTTGTGTGGTTCATGTGCATGGTGCTTTACAGAAAACAGGTCGCTATAGAAAGGAGGTCATGAGTTAGAATTTGTACCAGGTCTTAGTCTTCACATCCCTGTCAAAGCTGCTGAAAAACTGACAATCAATTTTAATGTATCAGGGGCTGCAGTCCAATGTACACTTCCCTGGAAGCAAGTCCCAGTGAACTGAATGGGAATTACATCAAGATAATCATCCCCGCGACGGGGTGAGCTCCTGTTGCTCGGTCCCTGCTCCTGCCAACCTAGCAGTTCGAAAGCACGTCAAAGTGCGAGTAGGTACCGCTCCGGCAGGAAGGCAAATGGCATTTCCGTGAGCTGCTCTGGTTTCGCCAGAAGCGGCTTAGTCATGCTGGCCACATGACCCCGGAAGCTGTCTGCGGACAAACGCCTGCTCCCTCAGCCAGTAAAGCGAGATGAGCACCGCAACCCCAGAGTTGTCTGTGACTGGACTTAACGGTCAGGAGTACCTTTACCTTTACCTTTACCCTTACCTAGGCATTCATAGGATTGCATTGTTATTTCCCAAATTGCTTACAATTATATATCTACTCAGATCCCCCTTTTGAGCTTCCTATATAGGCAACTGGGTGGCCACTGTGAGAACAGGATGGGCCTGACCCAGTAAACACTTGGGTGTTTTTACTCAAACTGTTGAAATAACTTGAAACTGTAGCTTAATATTTAGATGGCTCATTAGTGTCATGTATATTTCAGGAAAGCAAAAGGTACATTTAGAATTTCTTTCCCCCAGTGCCATTATCTTTAGAAAAAGTCTTTTTGACTCTCTGGAACATGTTTGCACAGTATTTATTTTGGTTCTAATTGGAGTCAGCTTCTTCTGTTCTAGGGAGGGATATAGGGTGGATTTGTTGTGAAAAGAAGTAGCAGAGCAGCATGAACCTGAACTAAAAGCAAAGTTGTTATGCTTTCAGGCATCCAATTGGCAGTTGACTCGGCTACGATGGAGTGCAGAAGTTGGTAAACAAAGGTTACAGCATCCAGATGTGTCTCATTAAATAGAGTTTGTAAAACACCTTGGGGTGGCATGTACAGCATCACAGGTATGTAAAAATACCAACTAAGGTGCTTGTGATTCATGTGCTGATCTCAAATTGAAGCAGTTCTGATGAGAAATTAAAAAGAAGTGAAAAGGTTAAAGTAGCAGAAGTTCTGCATAATTAAGGTACAGTACTCAGTCATGATGGAAAACTCAATGTGCTTATAGGTGCACACATGCAGAAGACCTTTTCATAAATTTAGTGATGCTTATTGGATTGCATAAATGCAAAATTTGGGAACTGTTTTGGAACCCCCAAGTGACATTGTCTCCTAGAGCTTTTGCGTAGCTGCAATCCCAGTATCTCAGCCAAATTTTCTGTTATGCTTCTTATACCCCATAGACCAGACTAGGGCTGTTCTAGCTATGATACAATATGTGGACATGTTGTGGGTGCAAGTTTGTCCTTTGCTAGCATAGTCCAGTTAATTTCACTGTCAATTTCGTAATTGCAATGGCCATGCATTCCCAAAGACCTGTAATCTAATTTAGCTCCGAGAGTTAATGATTTTAATGATTTGTTGTGATCTCAAAACAACTGTTAGAAGATAAATCTACATCATTAAACCTATTATAGTGTTTTGCTTCATTTAGCAAATGATGTTTTTTTGTTTGTTCTGAAGACACCCACATTTTAAACAAGAGAAGAGATTGGTTGTTTAGTGATGAGTAGCAATTTGTTCCCATCTCCCTGTGAGACTTCAATAAAAGGTGTCCTTGGGAGAAGAAGAAAAGAAAGCCCATCACTTCTTCAATGCTACTCTCTATTTTTGAAACGAAATTGTTTGCTTCAGTTAAAATAGCATCTCTTTGAATGCCAAAGAAATCAGGATTCATTACTAGTACCAACAATGAGCTAACAGATATTATGTATTTGTTGCTGAAGGTGGGTTACATTCATATCAATGGGATTTAGAATTTTCCCACTGGACAGCAAATGTAACTTTTATCGGTTAGGCCATTTACTTTGAGGATGTTTTCAGAATGTTTTCCATGGCCTTTTCTTGTCTTACCTTGTAAAATAATTTCCTTTCCATTGGACCTATGTGTGTCTTCATATATCCAGCACCACCACGGACCACATCATGCATCTGATTAAGAAGGCTTTTGAATCTGAAAGCTTCCACTGCAATAAATTAGCCTGCTTTTTCTTTGATGTTACTAACACAGCTATTGTTCTGGATAGATAAATATGCATCTTAGACTACTGCTGTATTTGTTCAGCCCCAAGGACCTTCACTCGGGGAAAGAGGGTTTAGGCAAGATAGATATCATCAGGCACACAAGTATAGTTTCTCAAGACTAACAAATCACATCTTTTGCCGTGTCAATGTTTTCTTTCGCCCCTTTCAGTGCAACAGAACAGATCCACCCTTCTTCATTTACCTCCACAAAATGAATGGAGTAAAATGAATCTACAAATATGAATTGATAACTTTTTATAAAATTGTTTGTTGTACCCTCCATGCAGTCAAGGGACAGGAGCATCTAGATGAGCCAAGATCACAGAGCTAAATAATTCATAGTAATTTCAGCTGGAAAACCCAAGACAGAAAAAAGAGGCTAAAAAGAGAGACTAGGATTGAATATGACCTGGCTTTCCACTCAATTTAAACCTGTTTATTTTAGTCTGCTGAAAAACACTGGCTTCCCTCTAGCTTCAGACAGCTTTGCTATAATGAAATATTGGGTTTTACCTTTATCTGTGGGATATTCATCTGCATAACAGTGTTGTATATACAGCCTTGCATATATAAAGATACTTAGTATTCTAGTCCACATTCCTGATGTGTTGTAGTACCTGGTGCACACTAATACAGGCTGTATTATTACGAATGAACTTGGCCATTGAACATTCGCATTATACCTTATAAATATGTATTCATATGGTTATTATTTATAATGTCACTGGGCAATAGCTATTGTCACATGAGTGAATTTCTGCTCATGCTATGGGCCTTCCTCTTCTTGTCCATCCCCTTCCTCTCCTCTCTCAACCCTCCAGAGCAGATTTGGGGGCATTTGGGAGGCTGCAGCAGGAGAACGGGAAGGGGACGTCCCATTCTGCTCACACAAAAACATTTCTGTTCATGGGCAGACACAACTCAATATCACCAATTATATTTTTTGGGGGGGGGGCTGACTTCCCAAGGTATCAATTCCTAGATCCTCATGTGTAATTCCACACCAAACACAGCTTGCACTGTGTCAACAGACTGATCAGCACAAAGGGTTTAGGAACAAAGGGACTATATTCAAGATATGCATATGGAAACTTGGTTGCTTATCCCTTTGCCTGTGTTTGTTTGTTTGTTTGTTTATTTCATAAAATTTACCACGCTGACGTTCATGGATCAGTTCCTAGCTTATTGTGCCCATTGTACTTCAAATAAAGTTGGAACCCTATGTAATTTAAAATATTGGTCATTGCTTTCAAAAGTATCATTGCACGCCATCCCAATCTCAGAGCAGTGAGAGATTGCAGGGCACTTACCCAGGGTTTGTGTTTCCTTTAGGAAATGAGGCATAGCAGAGACTGTGGTGTCTTTTTGACATATGGTTTATTTACATATATGTAACAACAACAACAACAACAACAACAACAACAACAACAATAATAATAATAATAATTTATACCCCGCCCAACTGGCTGGGTTTCCCCAGCCACTCCGGGCGGCTTCCAACAAAAAATTAAAATATGATGGTCCTTCGGATATTAAAAGCTTTCCTAAACATGGCTGCCTTCAGATGTCTTCTAAAAGTCTGCTAGTATGTACAACCTGAGCCTGTGATGGAGGGGTTCACAGCATCAATACCCCAAAAGGGTCTTGTTTCTCCCATAGCCGCAGCCTTGGATTCAAGCAGAAATCAAACATGGCTCCCTGCATTGCTCTGACTCTTCAGCTTGCTGCCTTACTTCTAGGTCACACCACTGCTTCAAACTCTCTACTCTAAACTCTGGTTTATTTGTTGAGGGAGCCCCCCCCCCTCATTTGCTGTCTTGCACCAAGCTCCTTAACCCCATTATTGGCTCATCACCCAGGTTCTCACCTCACTGAGGCTAGCCTGGCTGTTGAAGGATTAAAAGCTTTGACTTTTAATTTGAACACTTGCTGGATCCAAGGATTACAGGGGTCTGGCACTCCGCTTAACACCCCTAATTCATGACAGTATTCACGAGAACATACCTTTCAATCCAAAATGACATAGAGGATCAGGTATTTTATCTGTTTCACTGTACAAAGAGACTAAGGGTTGTATTCAACTAACTGTTACTCAGAGAAGGCCCATTAAAATGAATGGCCATTATTAATGGAGGTCCATTAATAACTATGGGTCTACTCTGAGTAAAATTAGTTGAATACAACCCAAGATAAAGTTTTTTGATCTTACATAATTATTATATCTTCAGAGGTCCAGGAAATGTCCCCTCTTCTTAAACATGCCTGTAACAAATAAAACTGTTCTCTAAAACAGAATCTGAAGATCTTAGAACCAACACATTGAGGGAGGCTGCTCTTTCTTGATTTGGAGATTTATGTTTATAATTCTGGGTCTTTAAAAATGTATTTTACAGCTGTATGTAAACTTCTGCCCCCAGAGGGAATTGCAGTGACCTTTGGCTGTTGTTGACTCAGGAAAAGAAAAAGCCTGCAAAACCCATAATGCCTACCCCTCTCCTATTCAGAAGACTGCTGGCCTGAATCCCAATAGATTTTTGATGAATATAGCCCTAAAATTAGCTGCAGTAAGTTATGCTGCCTTGAACCAAGCTTCCAGGAGTAAAGCATAGGAATTTTGCTTTTAGCAAACTTTTGTGTTCGTAAATGCAAAGCTTTCCTTCTCTGCACTCCAGTGTATAGGAAAGCGCAAGGCGTTTGCTCACTGCTGCGAAATCAGCTCCATTGCATACGGAATAATGTTTTGGAGCACTGCAGAGACATTATTAATCTATGGATTTTGACATTTACTGTGAGCTGCAGCCCTAGGTGTTCTTTATTTGACAATTACATATGGGCTTTCTTAAGAAGTGGGAAAACATATAATAAAAGACCATTTTCTAAAGCTTCTTTTCAAAATGACATTTGATTAATTTCTATGATGGATTTCTGGTTATGTTAAGAGTTCTAAATGTTCTCACATTTTATAACAAAAAAGTGGTGAAAATCCTTCCTTTTCTTGCCCATTTTATGCCCTTTTTCTTTAACTTTGAAATACTACAGAATGCAAATGAAAGAACTGAAAATGGAGCCTTTCCAGGTTGTAAATGTTTTACATAATTCTGAGCCACTGTTCACAATGCTAATGTCTAGACAGGTCCATTTGGTTAGTCCTGTGCCTCAGCTAGGCTGTTTTATAGAACACTACAGGTCAGGAAAATAATTGAAAGTCCACAGGCCCCATTTGATATCTTAAAAGAAAAAGCCACAGTCAATCAAGACCCTAAGGGCACCCTACATTTACTCTAAATGTAGATTTACCTTTTTTAAAAAAAATCAGGGCAATTGGACATGGGATACAAATAAAAGCTTGGAAAATAGGTCCTACACTGGTTTTTACTACAATGAATGTCAAATATTGGCATGTTCCTTTTTCTCCACCGAGCTTGTAGATACGTTTTTAGAATAGTATCAAGGACGGAATAATTTTTTCAGGTCCACTTCATATAGTTTACCTTTTAAATTTAGCCTGTAGTCCAAGCTTCCCCTTTCTCAGGGCTTTATGGGGCCATCATTGCATCTGCTGTGCATTGCAGCTGAGACAGTGAGATCACTGCCATTGGACTTCATAGGGTTCAATGGCATCATGCAATGGCTTTGAGACTGAATTAAGATACAGATCATGGGGCAGCTCAGCCTCTCTCACTCTACACCTCCAGAATACTCTGTTTCAGTGCCTACCATGGGCTACCATGAGTGGGTATCTCACATGTTCAGTAGGTAGAAGGGGGAGTGCCATACCAACCGAGTGATGCTTGTGGCACTCCATCAGTGGTAGCTTGTGGGAGGCCAGCTTACGCCACAACTGATCTATGTCCCTCCTTCTATTGCCATTCTTCACTGGTGCCCCCTGTGAAATGACATCTCCAACCTGAAGCTTGAATGTGAACAGTCCATTTTGCCACCTTAGGATTCCACCAGCGGCACTCTGTGTCTGTTATGCAAGGTGAGGGTGGGAGGGTCTTAAGAAAAGAACTATGTAATGTCATTCATCTTGAGTTAATTTCCCAGGAACAAAACAAGCATGGTCTCCTGAGCACCTCCTAGATTAGTATTTTCCCACAGTTCCATGCAAAGAGAAAATGGGATGACAGATCTGACAAGAGGAGCTTCACTTACGCATAAGGAGTGTTTATTACTGAGGGGCAATTTAGACAAACCCTCCAAGTAATACAAATAATGGAGAAGTAATTGTCATTCCACAAGCCTGTGCAGCATCCAACTGCAAGGATAATTAAATTACTTTTGTATTCTCCCCCCCTTTTTTTGTCTGTTTAACGAAAGAAGGTGTGTCAGAGTGATGGGACATTTTCCCCTTTGCTAAACCTCTTTGTGTTCAGGATATTGCTGCTTTACTGCATTATCTTTGAGAAAAGTGCTGCAGTGCATGTTTCCCTTATTTTCCCAATGGGTTGTTTACTTATTGGAATTGAAGTGACTTGCTCTTCAAGGCAGCCCTCAGTTTCTAATAAATATGTAAATAATATATTTCTCAGCTGTTGCCTACAGCGGCCCGCTGCTTGTGCATTCCCCTCTGCAATACTTAGTCTGCTGTGAACACACACTCGTTTTAGTTGAAAGAAATGTACATGGTCCCAGTAGAGTAGTAGGATGAAATCATCATACTTAACTGGCTTTATGGCTGCTTTTCACCTACCATTTTCTTTAATGCAGCTTTCCTGAAGTTGGCTGAATGCAAGGGAGATAAAGCAAAGAGACGGCATGCGCAAATTAGGTAGAGACAGCAGAGGCATTGACTGGATGGTCTCGGTGAGCAAATTGACAAAACTCCCCCTGGATAGGCATGCTGTCAGTCTAGTCAGAGTAAAAGAGGTGCCAGGAGTGCCACCAGCTCTCTGGCCTATTACCATCTCCTTAAAGGAGTATTTAGGCAACCTCTCTTCAACAATACGCCTGAAAGGAGGGTGGCTCTGAGCCACTAATTGCTGCAGGCGGATGTCAGTTTGAGGTCACAATCGCTTTATGGCATATCATAAATGCTGCAGAGAGAGTGAATCGGGGAATGGCGATTACTCATTCCCTTGCACGATACTCAGTCATCTGTTGAAATATATAGGGAACAAACTTAATAGGACTTGAATGGAAGACACTTTACACACAACATATAAGCAAGTGATTGGTTCCAATGCTACAGAATGCTGTGACATTTTTCAGAATGATGAAAAAATAAACGCGTCAGGAAATTCATGGAAACACATAGGTCTTCCAGTTGCTACAACATCTATTTTAGATGTTCAGAGAAATATATTCTATCAGGTCCTGAGGACTTGCCATTACATTCTGCATGTGAACCACCTTCAGGCACCTGTCTGGTGACTGAAGTAGGAGAATCTAGGCCCAAATTAGACATAATAAGTGGGTCCAGCAACAAAATGATACAGTGAGGAGAGCTTACGTTCTAGCCAGCCAGCCAGCTAATCAGTCAGTCAGTCAGTCAGTCGGTCACATCATCTTCCACCACATTCCATTTCCCCACCCACCCAGTTTTCCATCCCCAAGGCCAGTCACCTAGCACATTGCAGCTACTGAGCGTGATGAGCCATCATAGGGCTGGTTTTGGATCCCCCCCTTGAGGTTCTTTTTTCCTATTTATTTGTACTTCTGCAAACTTAGAAGCTCCCCAAAGCCTGTTGATGATACCTCCATATTCTGAATGGAATTTCTGTTTTGATTACCTATCAGTCAGCACTAGCCTTTGGCCTTCAAAAATGGAAGGAATTATGGTGGAAGTTCACTAGATGTTTAAACATATCACATTTCACATTTCATAGAATCATAGAATTGTAGTGTTGGAAGGGAATCTCAACTAAAACATCCATAACAGTTGATCACCCAACCTCTGCTTAAATCCTGCAATGAAGGAGAATCCACCACTTCCCAAGGGTGTTTGCTCCACTGTCCAACAGAAAGTTCTTCCTTATGATTAGTCAGAATCTCATTTCTTCTAACTTGAATCCATTGAATGCACATGACAGACCTTTAGATACTTGAAGATGGCTATCAAATAGAGTCATTGGTGAGCATCAGATACATGTTTCTTCAGATTAAAATATTTACTCTCAGTCTATCATTGAGCCTCTGCAACCTGGTTTGTTCCCTTCCTCTAGAATTTGGATTAGATCATCCATTAACGTGAACCCAGAAAGACTGCCAGAAGCACCTCCACAGAACACATTTGGCAGGTCGGGTCAGATTATAAATGCAAAGGGGTATGGAGGTGCCTTCCTTATCTCTTTTCAGCTAAGTATCTAATCTGTGGGAGTGAACATAGTACTTCCAATATCAGATCTGTGGGAGAGAAGAGCTTGAGGTAAGCCACAATACCAAAGCCAGCTATACGCTTCTCACTCACGTGGCCCTCTTGCTTTTAAGATCATATCCCTCCATTTCTCTCTCTTCCACCATGATGTCCAGGTTCACTCTTAGTTCAATACAGCCAACATGTTCTCAAAACAAGCAAACAAACAAACTCCCCCGTCCATGGTTGCCCAAAAAGCACCTGTCTCTGCTGATGATCCACACATGGGAGTAACATTTTAACTACTTGGCTTTTTATGATAGGTTATCTAAATGTGACATAGGTAAGCAAGTGCCATACGGGCACTATCACACTACATTAGCCTCTGTTGGATCAGCAGATGGGCAGAGAGGAATTCAAATGTTAGTCTCCATATGGGGATTGTCAGCATGGGCATATGATTGCTGATGACAAGCTCTGGCAGGACTCCTTGACTGATACCAACAACACCAGCCTTAATGTCCAGCTCTTCCAGATCTACATAATTTTCATGAAATTTGTGCTTTTATATTTCATCAGCAATCTGCTGACACAGTGAAGTCAGACCGTAACTAGTCAGAGAAATGCCCCTTAAAGCACTATTTTCATGGGAGAAATCTGAATTACCAATGGTACTACTGAGGCAAGGAAAGAAGGGCTACCCTTATGCTATTCATATAATCAGTTATCAGTAATCAATATATTCATATATGCTCACACATAATCAGGGTTTACAGTATTTTTATAATCCATTTTGAATCAAAGGAAAGCTTTGCCTTAGCTAATTTGCAAACTGCTTGGAACAGCACTTAGAACCGACCTTTCCCCTAGAAACATCCGTGTACCCTGAACAAGGGGAAGACATGAATCAGAGACACTGGTACAAAATCCCCTCAAATACAGGCTAAAATAATCCACAGAACAGGAAGAGCCAAACCACAAAAACTCCAAAACTCCCTGTCCTGTCAGAACTAGGGGAGAGGTTAGACAGCGCGTCACTGCAGGCAACGGAAAGCAGAAGTAGAACTCTGCGCTTGACCAGGAGCTGTAAGCCTGGCAAGAAGCTCGCTAATTGGTTAATTTTCACTGGCGATTTGTGGCTGCCTCATGATTGTCTCATGGTTGTCTCATGATCTATGATTTGCTGTGATTTGCTCAGGTATAAAGACCTCAGGATTTCTGTCATTCGGGGTCCCAGTTCTTTGGAAGAGATTCCAACTGGGTCCTTATTGCTCAGCAATAAAACCTCACCTTCTTTTCTCCATTGCTGCGTCTGTCTGATCCTTATTCACACTAAGTGGTACCTGCTATACCATCACGTGCTTCACTACAAACAAGGTTAGTCTTACCATTAGGCAGAATGAGGCAGCTACTACAGGCAGCAGATACCAGAGGGCAACAGCACTTCCTCACAGTTCTTCCAGGGTCACGTGCCCCCAAGCTAGTCTGCTCTGCAACTTCTGAAGTAGCCTGCTGTCCTCAGGTATGGTGGAAGATGTTCTTCCATCACCAGAGTATAAACAAAATAGTTTCAATTTGCAGCCCAGTTAGATTCTGTACTCTATATATTGAAGTTGAGATTTTGAGAAGGTGGGTGAGTGCTGTCTTCACCTCAAGGCAGCAAAATGTCTGTGGCTTGTCCTGGGTACATGTGATACAAATTAGGCAGGTATCTCTACCCCACTTTATCAATGAAAAAGGTCACATGAGTTATTGCCCAGTTCTGGTTGCATCACCTTATCCCCACTTCTCTTTATTAAGAAGTCAGAAATGTCTAGCATACAATAAAACTCCCAGAGCTTGTGGCTCCACTTAAGTAGTTTCTGGACCATGATTTTTTTCTGGTTTAGAAGCCAATAAAGAGGATTTTGCTAACTTAATCCATTCAAAGTAAAGAAGTCAGGAAGCTGGGTTTGTGGTCTTTGTCACTGCTGCATGGTTGGCTGGGCTGTTCTCTGTGATAAACAATTAATTAGAATAATAATTTATGGAATGCTAATTACTATTATAGAATTTACTTTTGCAGCGTATAGCAAGCTCTCATTTTTTCATTCCTTAAGTAACAATAAACTACAGAAGAGTCTTAATTTGAACTGCTATGACTAGGGGAAGACCAAGCAGCCTGACACTCTTGCCGTAAGGCATTGCAAGGCAGCCGTGGAAGCAGGAAGGGGCTGGGTCAGCACTGGGATGCATTACAGGCTGCTGATAATTGGCCCAGTGTGGTCCTAAAAATATATCTCAAATATCAAAGGCAAGAATAAAGAACTGTGTCTTTAGCACACAGTGAAAACTATGCAATAATGGTGCAAGTTGGACCTCTGTAGGGAGGGAGTTCCACAGCTGAGGGGATGCAATAGAAAACATTCTCTCCCAAGCATTCATGTCGGACAAATAGGTCCCTCAGATGCTCAAGTCCTGTCAAGGACTGGGTCTGACCCTTCCAGAGAAGAAAAAGACAGTTCAGAATTACAACAGGGGTTTAAGTGAGATCATAGCTCAGAGGCAGATGAGGGGGAAAGCTGGGAGAGGAGGAAGAAGAAGCAGCAGAGGCAGGACAGCTGATGGACACAGTGTCTTTAGAGAGCATTCCAGCCCCCCCTCCCAGAACCCAGCGGGCATTGAAAGTAGGAGAGCAAAGAGCTCAGAGACAGAGGGCACATCTCAGCACCCGTAGTGATGACGCATAATGGGAGAGAGGGAGGGAGTGGAGACTCACTCGGAGCAACACCGTTATTCTCAGAGGCCACATTCCCAAGCCGCTCTCTGTGAATATTGAATAAAAGCAGATGGTAAGGACTTTCCCTTGTCTTGTCCATTCCTGGCTACCGGCCATGGGGGTTGGTTCCTTTGCTGCCTGACAGGTCCTAATCTATTTAGGGCTTTATGGGTAAATAGCAGCACTTTGAATTGTGTCCAGAAATGGTTCAGGAGGCAGCATATCTGACTTAAAAACAGTTTAACATGATCCCAGTCAGTAATCTGTATTGAATGAACCACCGTTTCCAAAGAGTCTTCAAAGGCAGTCCCCATGCACAAATAGGGAAAATAAATGCTGCAAATGTGGGACAAGTGTTGAAAAATATTTCCATGTCTGGTGGTGGTGGTTGTGTAAGAAAGCAAGAGATTATTAAGTATGGATTAAGGAAATAACAGGGAAAATAACAAAAGTACAGCTAGATTCAGAAGCTGCTTTATCTCCTTTATTGACAAAAACAAACAGGGCCTATACAATGGGAATAACTGTCAAATGTGATTGTAGATGTTAAGAGCATAATGTGTGAAATATTGGAAAAAGATTCAAACTCCAGCAATAACAGAATGGAAGTATGAAATGTATGAATATGCATTAATAGCTAAGGTTACAATTTATACAAAAGTTAAAGGTAGGCAAATACTTAAAAGAATTGCACAGAACTTTGCCCCAGGATGAGAACAGAAGTCTCGTGGCAGCGGCACGGCGGCAGCAGGAGGCCCCATTAGCTAAAGTGGTACCTCAGGTTAAGAACGGTTTCAGGTTAAGAACAGACCTCCGGAACGAATTAAGTTTGTAACCAGAGGTACCACTGTATATATTTATATATTCATTTTTGAAAGCCCTGTAAAATACTATTTGCATCTTGGCAAAAAAAATAAAATTAAAAAGGAAAAATACTTAGTAAATTTAGAAGCAATGGTTCTCCCTGTCTAATGTATCCTCAGTCCCTTCCCACCCCCCCACCCCCAATTTGTTTCCTAGATGTGATCATTCTGATAGATGGGGAGAGTCTAGGTATTCTGATAGACAACTGTCATAGCTGAGTCTGATAGCCATAGAGATAGTATACGTGGCCCAGCCATGGACTCTCTGGGTACTTTAGGCATGGAAGCTTTAGCTCCCTGTCTGTATAATGGGAATAACCAACCACCTGTCTCCTTGATCCTTGCCCATCCTGGCTAATAAAAGCAAGCCGGGAAGGGCTGGGCGATGGGCTCTGCGGGGTGGTGAATGCTTCCCTCTGTGAGGGAACATTCCCAGATCCGCTGAAAGAGGCGGTCATTAAACCGCTTCTTAAAAAACCATCTTTAGACCCGGCCAGTATGGCCAACTATCGCCCAGTCTCAAATCTTCCATTCTTGGGCAAGGTGATTGAGCGCGTGGTTGCTGAACAACTCCAGGCACGCCTGGAGGATGCGGACCATTTGGATCCCTTCCAATCAGGATTCAGGCCTCATCATGGGACTGAAACTGCCTTGGTCGCGCTGGTTGATGATCTCCGGCGAGCTAGGGACAAAGGTGAGAGTTGTTTCCTAGTTCTGCTGGATCTCTCAGCGGCCTTTGATACAATCGACCATAACATCCTTCTGGACCGTCTAGAGGGGCTGGGAGCTGGGGGCACTGTTATGCAGTGGTTTCGCTCCTTCCTCCTGGGCCGTGTTCAGAAAGTGGTGGTGGGGGATGAGTGCTCAGACCCCTGGGCCCTCACTTGTGGGGTGCCTCAGGGTTCCGTCCTCTCCCCCATGCTTTTTAACATCTATATGAAGCCACTGGGAGAGATCATCAGGGGGTTTGGACTGGGTGTCCATCAATATGCAGATGATACCCAGCTCTACCTCTCTTTCAAATCAGAACCAGTGAAGGCGGTGAAGGTCCTGTGTGAGTGCCTGGAGGCAGTTGGAGGATGGATGGCGGCTAATGGATTGAGGTTGAATCCTGACAAGACAGAAGTACTGTTTTTGGGGGACAGGGGGCGGGCTGGTGTGGAGGACTCCCTGGTCCTGAATAGGGTAACTGTGCCCCTGAAGGACCAGGTGCGCAGCCTGGGAGTCATTTTGGACTCACAGCTGTCCATGGAGGCGCAGGTCAATTCTGTGTCCAGGGCAGCTGTCTACCAACTCCACCTGGTACGCAGGCTGAGACCCTACCTGCCCGCGGACTGTCTCGCCAGAGTGGTGCATGCTCTGGTTATCTCCCGCTTGGACTACTGCAATGCGCTCTACGTGGGGCTACCTTTGAAGGTGACTCGGAAACTACAACTAATCCAGAATGCGGCAGCTAGACTGGTGACTGGGGGCGGCCGCCGAGACCACATAACACCGGTCTTGAAAGACCTACATTGGCTCCCAGTACGTTTCCGAGCACAATTCAAAGTGCTGGTGTTGACCTTTAAAGCCCTAAACGGCCTCGGCCCAGTATACCTGAAGGAGCGTCTCCACCCCCATCGTTCTGCCCGGATGCTGAGGTCCAGCGCCGAGGGCCTTCTGGCGGTTCCCTCATTGCGAGAAGCAAAGCTACAGGGAACCAGGCAGAGGGCCTTCTCGGTAGTGGCGCCTGCCCTGTGGAACGCCCTCCCATCGGATGTCAAAGCGATAAATAACTACCTGACATTCAGAAGACATCTTAAGGCAGCCCTGTTCAGGGAAGTTTTTAATCTGTGATATTTTAGTGTATTTTTGGTTTTCTGTGGAAGCCGCCCAGAGTGGCTGGGGAAACCCAGCCAGATGGGCGGGGTACAAATAATAAATTATTATTATTATTATTATTATTAATAACAGTACAGTGTACCTTGGTTTGCAACTGCTTTGGATTACAACCGTTTTGGATTACAACCACATCAAAGCCGGAAGTGCATGCCCTTTTTTTGGGGGGGGGGGAATTACAACCAATTTTTATTTATTTATTACAACCAATTTTTTTGGGGGGGAGGCCCCATTGGCGAAAGTGCGCCTTGGGTTACAACCTGTTTTGTTTTACAACCGGACCTCCAGAACAGATTATGGTTGTAAACCAAGGTACCACTGCACTGTACATGGCAAGGCTATTTTGAAGAATAATTTCACAAAATGCTATATAAGTGCTTGACAATAATATATCAAATGAAGAAAGGTAATTTGGCATATAATATGATCTTCTCCCACAAGATGTCACCATTTTACAATGACAAGTATGTCTGGAGGTACCTTGATTCCAGTGTTACCATCTGTATCAAATTGTAGGTTTGGCAGGGAAACTCTGACAACAATTGGCTGACCTTCTATGACATCATAAAGCTCTCACAAACATTCTAGTTGGTTAAAAAAAAAGTTTCCCATTCTACTTTGAAGGGTTAGGCAAGTTGTGAGGGACAAGGACAGGAAGAAATTCTCAGAAGTAGATATGCTAGAGATGGGGAACCATCTCTTTCATATTCAAAGCCTCGAAGAATCAGGAGATGCCAAAAAAAAATAAAAATCAAAAAATCCAAAGCATTCAATTTTTAAAAAAAAGTTTAAATTTCACATGCAAAATTAAATTTGAAAGTTGGGTTTGAAATTTCTCACTGATTTAACATGCACACATTTTGCACAGTTTTATATGTTAACAAGAGAATTCATTTTTCGAAAAAATTTAATGGGGGAAATTGGAGAGACCATATCAGCACAAAACATTTGTCACAATGTAAGGTTGTTGTTGTTGCTGCTGCTGCTGTTGTTGAATTGCCTACAAGACTGCCTTTGCAGAAGTAATTTTGTCTGGTGCAAAAAGTAAACAGAAGCAGACAGCAGACATCATTGCCAAAAATGTATTTTGTTTAGTGAGCAAGATCATCATCATCATCTTGCCTAACAAAGTGCAGTGTCTTCCCTGATGCTCAGAAAAATAACTTAAATCTGTTTGGACAAGCCCCCTATTTTATATCTAATGGTGAGAAAATGTTTTGTGCTTGTGGTGCTTTATCAACAAAATGGCCTGCTGTAGTTCCTTGGCCTTTGGAGATTATTTTCTCAGAGAAGCTGTCAGAAGAGGCTGATTAATTACTCTAATAATCATAATTTTTCCTAATAATAAAAACCCTATCCTCATTTGTTAAGTACATTGCAGGTAGGTGACAGTGGCAATTATTCTCTGGAAATACTTCTGAATTATCTTCCTTAATCCAGTCTGGGCTGACATTTTTGAGAGAGGAAAAAAGCATTTTGTGTTTCTTTTATGAGAGTGGTGACATTTAAATATGCAAACAGTGTCAAAGTATGCCCTCTGGATGTTTTCTTGCACTATGATTTATGAGCTGTGGCTATTGTATTTGCCATCACAGAACCAGAAAGGTCATTAGACAAAGAGGCTTTCCCTACAGGGGTCCCCTTGCAGCCTTCATCTTATGATATTTTAATTTTGGCTGGAACATAAAAAACGATGGTTAGTATTGGACGCAACGTAGCCTCTTTCTCTCATATGTATTCATCTACATGCACAGAAGTTCAACATCAATGTTCTAAGAATGAATATAGATTCATGCAAAATGAGAGTGAAATAGCCACTAGTATTATTGGCACCAGTCTGACCTTGCTAGTGGGAGAAATAGATTTTTCTGAACAGCAAAAACCTGCAGAGAAGATTCTGAACTCAAGTGAATTGGGCTTTAGATAGTTTAACTGTGCGCAGGATTGCAGTGTAGGTTCTTTGATGACTACATTCCAGATGAGGCGTTGGTTAGATCTTCCCGTGTTCAATAGCTGCAAAGGCTCTTGATATGTAAGCAGCTGAGCGTTTCTAACATAGCAGTTATGAGGGTCCAGAAAGAAATGGAACAGAAGGATTCTCTGCTGCATCTAAGTCCTAGTAAGCTCCGTCCAGCCAAGGTGGAAGATTTGTGGGGTTCAGTTTTAAGGGATACAACTTCTAGGCTGGCATAGTTGAGGAGCTCAAGGAGTGTTTCTCTTGGAGATCAGCAGGTCTTTGATTCCAGTTGATTCAAAGCTGCCTGCCCTCTACCCTCAAAGACCCAATTTTTGGGACAGTGGAGTTCCTCCTTGCTGCTGGAGCCAGAAGAAAGGCAACTGCACACCCTCTTAATACCTCACTACCTTAATACCTCAAATGAGGGTGTTAGCATTACCCAGGGCTAATACTTTATATGTAAGAATCACAGGTGACCATTCAGAAGCACATAAGTAACAGTACTTTGAACAGGCATATAAAACTCAATGAAGACTTTGTCAGAAGACTGTCTGGAAGCTGGTCCAGAGTGCAAAGGTCAAGTTGCTGATTGTACTGGTCCCTGATTAGTTTCTGAGCACAATTTAGAGTTCTGGATTCCTGCTTATATGACAGGATGCCTCGTCCTTCTCCTCCTCCTGGTTATTTGAATCGAAGCCTTCTTTTATATTCCCCATACTTAAGGTTTTCAGAGTGGGGGGCAGAGCAGAATTTTGAGGCGATTTCTGTGTTCTGAGCTACCTAATAATATTAATAATACAGTGGTACCTTGGGTTACCTTGAGGACAGAAGTGCCTGGCGTGCTCTGGTCCATGGGGTCACGAAGAGTCGGACACGACTGAACGACTAAACAACAACAACCTCGGATTAAATACTTAATTCATTCCGGAGGTCTGTTCTTAACCTGAAACTGTTCTTAACCTGAAGCACCACTTTAGCTAATGGGGCCTCCTGCTGTCGCAGTGCTGCCAGAGCCCGATTTCTGTTCTTATCCTGAAGCAAAGTTCTTAACCCGAGGTACTATTTCTGGGTTAGTGGAGTCTGTAACCTGAAGCATATGTAACCTGAAGCGTATGTAACCCGAGGTACCGCTGTAATAATAATTTATTTATACCCCACCCATCTGGCTGGGTTCCCCCAGCCACTCTGGGCAGCTATGATGAGCAGCTGCTAGCACCACAGACTTTTCATTGTGGCATGTTAAATGTGGAATTCCTTGTCAAGCCAGCTCTTTCCCTATTTTTAGGAGAATGGTTAACACTTAGGACCAACTTCTTTTGAAGGGCTTTAGCTGATTAGTCACTGATCATTTCTTGAAACCTGTTTTGAAATCCTACACTGAAGATGTAAGATCTTCAGTGATCGGTGGGCCTTCCTTCTGAGTGAATGTGGATGAGGTTACTGTCTGCTTCTATATTATTAGAATTGTAGAGTTGCAAGGGACCCAAAGGGTCATCTAGCTGGATGGATCTTTTGTTTTGTTTCCTTTTCAGTTGCCTTTATTGTGCTGTGTTTTATGTTAACATGCATTTAGTATTGTTTCAGTAGCTGCTAGTTTGTCGCCATCTTGGCTCCTCCCTCCCCTGCTCCGTACCATTTAGTATTGGTTTCTATTACAGTATTTCTGTCTGTAAGCAACACACCAGAGTTTAAGGAAACCAAACATTTATTTGTTTATTTATTCAATATATATACTCCCCCTTCCTCCCAAAGGAGTCCAGGTATGAGAGGCATTTCAATCCGTACCTAACAAAGGGGGGGGACCCCAAAAATGTTTAATTCTAAACAATGAAAATTAAAATACATGCTTTGGATTCTACCTGTTTTTAAATTCTGAGGAAATGGGAATTGAGAGTCATCATTATCAACAGGTTTTTAAAAGAAAGAAAGAAAGAAAGAAAGAAAGAGAAATATGAAGTTGGAGAACTGTTATATAGATGACATAATGAAATTCACTTAGAGGAGATTTGAGGAAGTCAGTTATCAATGTAATGAGAATTAGGTATTTGAAGAAACAATTTTTCTTTGTGTTTAGTTTATTGTAGTGCAATGTGTTTTTCTTTGTTATGTTTTGTTATGCTATTTTTGTGATAAATGTGGAAAATCAATAAAAATTTTGGGGGGAAAAATAAAAGAAAGAAAGAAAGAAATGCTCTTTTCAACATTCACTTATCAGGCTACCAGAATTTGTTGCTCAGAGCATCTGAGCAGTGGCTGAGAGACCTTTTGGTGTCTGAGCACTAAGGATCACATTCATACCAGCCAGCCTTGAAATTAGTTACCCTCTCCAGAGAGCTACACAGAAACAGCTGCAAACCCTGGCCTCCACAAACTCACACTTTGGTCACTCCTGATTGCCTGCAGAAAACTGGGGCCCAGTTTATTACTAGATTAGCCCTTGATCCTTTGTCCATCCAGTTGTAATGCAGACTTCTTGGGCATTAACTTCCTGCTGTTTTTGAATCTTCCAAGCCTTTTGTTGTATTTGGTTTACTTTAATGTAAATTTCCTATCTCTTACTTAGGTAATACAGCATTTCCAAAGTAGAGAAAGGCATTACTTCTGACTCTTTTAAAAAATGCATCTCTGTGTCTCTGTAGTCTCACCAGAACACTACTTTGCTTAGGCAACTTGACACAACTGGTGATGATGCTAGCATTTAGGACTGAGGGACTTCAGAAAGTAGCTGCCCCACTCCAGAAAATAGTGTGTCAATATGACTTGAATCCAACCCCTCCTCACAAATTTTGTGCCCAGCATGTAATGTCCTGCCCCAGTGCCAGCACTAGACAGCAAAGGAAGTTGCATTGCTATGCAACGCTCACAAAGAGGCAGCTGAGGCAGATCAGAAACATGTTTGTCAGTGGGTTTGGGGACCCCGGGAAATTGCATCCCCAATTCCTCTGTGCTAGATGCATCAAGTATGCATTAAGAAGAGGGACACTGACAACAACTCCATTTCCATTGCTTTCTGGCTGCGATGTAAACTCCACCGGAATTAAGCCATTGGTGAAACCCTCACCTTCACCAGGCTATGTTTAGGGTGTTAGAATTCCTGCTCCGTGATTGCAGTCATGGGATTTTTGTCTATCACATGACGGTGTATGTTTTGACTCCACAGAGTGGGAAGTGACGGAGACAGGATGTTTGTGTTACTGTGTTCCGTGAAGTAGGACTATTGTCCTTTGTTCTTTTTCTCTTTGCTGTCTGATGCTAGAGAGAGAAGGAGCCATGTTGCAGTGCATTTATATGTAAATAAAGTAGATTAGCCAAAATGCTGAGTTGCTGAGGTCTGTTATGCAAGCTGCGAAGACTCTGCAGATCCCTAAGTGTGCCGATGTCTGTTGGCATTGGTCGCTGTGATGTTCGGGCTGAAGAAAGCTTTGAAGCTCCCGAATGAACGACCAGGAGGGAGAGAACATGCCAGTCGGGCATGTGTCTCTACCAGGGTACTTGAGTGTAGGACGAGCTCCTAATATAGGGAACCCTGAGATTCTTTTCCAGAATACTACTAGAAAGCTATGGGATGAAGGGTGAGCAGAGAGATAATTATGAGGTGAGCTGAAAAAGGTTTACTCATCAATAAGTAATGCTACTGCATATTGCATGTTGATGATAGTAAACTGTGTGTGGTGCTTATGTGTGTGTTTTGAGAAAGAGATGGAGGGAAAGGTCAAATGGAGTGTATGTGTATCTGAGAGGGAGAGAGATCTCCAGGGATTCAATTTTTGTGTGCTACCCCCCCCCCACACTGTGGTAAAAATACCTCATTGTCACCTGACCCCAAGCTATATTGTACAATATGTTTCAAAACTTGACTTTTCACAAATCCGTTAGGAACTCTGCCATTTAGCTCTCTGGAGCTAGCCTTCCAAACCTCTGAGATGCAGTGAATGAATGCCAATCTTAAAGTGCAAGAATAAAGAGCACGAAAAGGCAAAGCACTGCTGCAGTAAACATTGTAAAAAGCATATAAGGAGAAGAGAGATGCCTCTCGATGCTCTGATGCTTCTTCACATCAGTTGGTTTTTCTCCAGCTTTCCTTAGTTTGCAACTGCAGGTGCTTCCTCCCTTTATTCTGTGCTGTTCTGTTTCTTCTGGGTGGTGGGTGGGGGATTATGTCAGTAATGGAGAAGGTGAGGGAAACTAGGATAAAGATGGCACCAGTGATCTTGTTAAAGAAGCAAGGGGGTTGTTCACATGTTACACTGAACACACATACATGATGTCTCTACACATGTCCAAGTGTTTGTGTGATAGCTGCTGGTAGACTCAACAAAAAGGAAAGTGTGCATTGAACAGAGATTTGGTATCTGGAGTCTCGGGCCTGGGCATTTAATTAGACAGATATGACAGATACGAATTATTCAACTTGTGGCCCTTCTTTAAATCCAGTGATGCTGTGCCACCTCCTTATCCCCTGGTAAAGGCACAATGCAGAAACACTGAGTGTATCATCTATTCATTATAAGCAGGTACTCCTTGAGCCTACAGTAGTTTATTCTTAGTTTTGGAAGACAGAGAAACAGTTCTGTTGACTCTTGTCAATTGTATTATGTGTGTGTGTTTCAACCATTTGGCATGAAGGAATGCCTCCTATAAATTTCTAAATGCAAAATGTACCTAGTTAAATCACTGATGATAAAATAATAGCAATAATGGTAATAATGTCTTTCTTCTTCTTCTTCTTCTTCTTCTTCTTCTTCTTCTTCTTCTTCTTCTTCTTCTTTTTCTTTGGCAATCACTCATAGCTGAGTAAGACTGTCTTCCATGAACACGGTCTTAACAGTGAGTCCGTAAGTGACTGTGGAGGTCAATTCTAGATCCACACGTCTTTCCACAGTGGGGACATAATGCCACATATACTCTCTCAAAATATAGGTATAGATATATGGTGCATGTACTGGATTGGGACAAATCTTGAGGTGGAACAGAATTTGCACAAGCCTTGTGTAAGTTTTTGAGGTATTTTGGGATCCCTACATGGCAGAATGGGTTGAAGCAGGGGCATTTGAATCACTTTGTGGCAGCTTGGAAATCCAAACATCCTGAATAGTGCTATCAGAGGCAAAATAGGATCTCTACGAATTGCCACAAGTGCAGAAGCAGGGGCTTTGAAGTGCTTTGTGGCACATTGGCAATCAGACATCAAAATAGTCATTTAAATATATTAAATACCCCCCAGTGCATCTAATTTCACACAGCATATGCATGGCTTTATAGCATTTTGTTGTCTTACTCAATCTGCAGTGGAACGGAACTCTGTAATGCTGAATGGCAGTAAAAAGGGGGGGAAATCACAACGAAGAGAAGTATATAATCGTGCTCAAAAAGACTTTTCTTGGGCCCCAAGGCTTCTTTGATAGGATCAGCAAACAGAACATGATTGTGTATGTAGAGAGAATGGGATGAGAAGGGAGAACATGATTTAAAAAGACAGCTCTTTTGTTAGAGTTTACTGATCCACTGGAAAAGAAAGAGGATTTCATTAGTCAGAAAAAAAGATGGTTCTGAGAGTTTACTCCATGGCTGCTCTCCCATTTCACGCAACACAAGCATGTAGGCTGCTGCCAGTCAATTGTTTTAATGCATTGAGTTCTGCATGCAAATAGTTTCAACTCAGTTACTTATATTCACAACATTAGACTTTTTCAAATGGATAGATATATGATTGCTGGAACTAATTGTGGGTTAAAGAAGGCAGCATGGGTGACAAGAATAACAATTTTCTCTAGGAATGGGTATGTACGAAGCCTAAGAGATGGGATCCTACTGCCCAGAATGTGCATCTATTTCTACCCCAACCCTCAGTGCAGTTTATGTTGAATCTGCGATCCTCTATGGCCTTTAGGAAAATGTTAGATATGTGATACTTTAAAATGACTTGTGGGTGGCTAGCCTATGGCCCTTCAGATGTTGTTGGACTCCGGCTCCCAGGGATAAATTCTAATTCAGCAAAATCTGGAGGACCACAGATTAGCCACCTCTGCTTTAGAAGCACACAAGTAATTGCTCTTGCTAGCCTATAGATATTTGTCAGGAACTGTTTTCATTTCTGAATCTCAGTATCTATCAGTCAATATCTATTGGCTGAGATTCAATTGAGTGAAGTTCTGTTCCATCCTCTCCACTCTTATTTTGAGTCTCACAACAAAATGATTTTTAGATATATTTATTTATATCCTGTCTTTTTCTCTGACAGGACTCCAGACAGCTTATGTACAAAAACAAGAACCGCTTAAAACAAAGGGGAAAAAAACAGTCATCAAAAACAATTAATCATATACATCTCTAAGTTACTTTTGTCCCAGGAAAGAAAGTCTGGTGAGTCATCCTTGCTCCTCAGCTCATCTCTATGAATGAAAAAATGTTCCCAACTTCTAAGCTTTGGATTTTTGCCCTTATAAACCTGTGCCAGAGGGGGAGAGGGAGCAGCTGAGGTTGTTATATCACATCACAGTAATATTGCATCACATTCTTTTGATTTATAGCTCTAACACATCTCTTCCTCCACCAGTGAAATATATTACTGGAATCCTTCAATATCATTAGAGGCACTTAGTGCTTTTTTGCTGTGTAAACAGTTCAGTCCCCAAATTTAATACTGGTAAACTTCAGTGAGAGTTGTGAGCTACTGCAGAGAGAATGAAGAAAAACCTCCTATGAAGAAGAGGATCTATTCAGGATGCTGGGGATAAGACAGAAATCCAGCCTGAAAAATCCTTTAAAATCATTGGATGTTCTGCTTTTCTCTTTTTCCTCCGAGGATTAGGTCTCAAATATTTATCTGGAAAATTAGAAGTACACTGGCATCATAAATGAGCGGTGTTAACTGTGACATGCTATCGCTTATTTGAACAGAGTTGCTCAAAGCATCAGCTAAAGTTCAAAATTGTCTGTACAATTCAGCTATGCAGATATGAATAGCAAAAGTAATTCCACTGAAAGCTTTATCCATATGCAAAATGATTCATTCCACTGGATCCATATGTGGCACCTGATGCTTTGCACTGCTCTGGCCTTGGAGGTAGGCAAAGAACCACTGGAATATAGTACCCTCCAACTCAACCTACCTTTTCTGAGTTTCTGGTCCATGTAGGCATGAAGGGAGTTAATGGAGTAAGGCAAGGAAACAGTGACTGTGTTTCAAGCCGCAGCCAAAATTTGCAATACCTATAGTGTGGCCACTATGAGAATGAGGAATAGAACACTGCCAGCACTGGAAATTTCAGGGGCAACCGGAGCATTAATTTGATGTAACTTAATTTAATATTAAATTAAATTAAAACTAAACAAACTATGCAAATTAAAAATAAATGAAAATGAAACAGAGAGAACAACAGAGAGGGAAGCTGTGAAAATAATATGTAAAGAGAAGTGCATTTTAATGAATTGTACCTAGTCATACAGAGCAAACTCATTTAAATTACTGGACATGACTAGCTTAGGTCTATTAATTTCAATGGGTCTACTCTGAACAGGACTTAGGACTCACCCACATCTACATTTGCTCTGCACTTTCTAGGCTTTCAAGGTCCATGTCTGTGAGGGTCCTCCCCCGAAGCCCTTTCCCAGGAAAACCTGGGTTTTACTGCTAAATCAGAGCAAACCACAATCCATGTAGAACCTGACTGCGATTTGCTCCTATTGAGTGGTAAAAGTTGGGTTTTCCTGGGGAAAGTTCTGGCACAAAAAAACCCACTGTTTGAACACAGACCTGGAGAGTTTCTGTGCCTTAAAACACAGCACAAAGGAAGTGTGGATGAGCCCTTTGTTGGGTACCACCCAATGTGTTTGTGTCTGTAGATTGGGTGGGTGAAGAGAAACCATGATTCATCTGGTTCAACATGCTTTTGCTTTTCTCCTTCTCTGAATCACACCTCTAAATGTGCCCCCCCCTTGGATGCCTGCTTAGCAGTTGATTTCTTCTTGCCACGTCTATCAGCACAAGCTTTTTATTGTTTTGTAGCTGGCATATTCAGTGATGCTGCCAATGCATTTGCCACATGATGCTTCCCTTAGCAGGCAAACCATTAAGCTGGTGCATTTGCTGGCAAAAGCACTGGGAACAATACTCTAGGGCACTTGCAAAGCCACATGGAGCAGATTGCACTGGGACGAGTGTTTCTTTTAACTCTAAAGTTCAGGCAAACAACAATAGGAAAATAAATGTACCAGCAAATTGTTATCTCAACAAGGGTGCTGCAAGGTGACATTTTCACAAAAGCACCATTTTCGATAAAATATGACCTTTTAATGTTGCAATGACCCAAGTCAAGTTATTAAGATACACTTATAAACAGCAAATGTTCTACACAGAGCTGAATCTTAGTAGCCAGAGCAATCTAATTTATAGATTTTTTGGAGACCTCCCGTAAAGCAAAGCCATAATCTGAAAAGCACTGGCTCACAAGGACCTTAATGAAAAAGGATTAAAATTGATTTTCAGCGTTTTGGCTTTGGCACAAGAGCCAAGTCCCTTCAGCAGCATTTTTATCTCTAGGAGACATTACTTATCTGAGCAGGTCAGGATTGGTAATTCATCAGATAAATAATGCATACGAATAACTAATAAATTAATGGCTCACTCTTTGGGAATGCAATCAACTACCACAACCTGTTTAGTAATAGACTTCCTTGAAACAAACAAAGCAGAATTGAACTATCTCCCTGATAAAATAAGAACCTCGTGAGCACAGCTCATTGATTTTAAGTAGTCAAAAGAGATGGTGAAATATTCTTTTATTCCTAAGATACAGATGATCTGCCTAAATTTATCAGGGTGGCACTAAATGGGTAGAAGCAATGGAAAATAAGGTTAAGTTGTAATTGCAAACCTTATTTATATAATTATACTCATTGCAGGAGTTAGGAGCCTCCTTCCCTATTCGCGGCCGTCAGCCAACATGAGTAACGTCGTGATGAACACTTCCTAAAGTCATATTTATTTATTTTCATATACTAGAATTCATACCTATAAAACATATCCCAATTTACATTTCCCCTCTCCAGGGGAACAAATGTATCATCACCATACAGGGTGCTTGGTCTTCAAATGCTCTGACAGACTTTCTTAAGTTAACAGCATCCAGTAGGATCTCTTTTTCCCTTGACACTTAGTGTGAGGATAAAAATAATTAAGGCAACTATTGCAGGCACACTCTCATGTGTGTATGGACAAAGCAAGCAGATTGTGAAATCAAAGGCAAAGACGACATCAAACTAAATGTGGTTTGCAACTTGCGTAGATACATCTTATTGCAACACCTTAGTGAAGCTGTCATTTACTCAGTAGGCAAATAAAGTAGAAGATTGTAAATTAGTTGTTGTTTACTGCCCATCTCTGTCAAAGAATCATTTAAGTATGCACCACTTAGTCCTTCAGAAAATGCAGACACCAATAATTTATTTCTGTCATCTCTGCAGCAAAGACTTCCAGATTGAGTTGCCTTTATGGCGGTATTTATGTTCAGAAGCTGCAAGCAGTAATACATAAGTTGCTGCTAGGGGGAGAAAAGATGCCTGAAAAGATAAACTATCTAATGAACATGGCTGATCACTTCAAAAAACAATGGTCTAAGTCAGAACTGCAAGTATTGATTTGCCTTTTGCCTTTTTGGAAGATAATAAGACACTCTGTGCTTGTGCAAGCACTCACCCGAGGTGACCTCTGATCAGGCTACAAACTCATCTAGTGTACACTAGTGCTGCTCCATTGACTGTGTCAATGTACATCTTTTGATGTAGTGGTCCATCCATTCCAGCTAAGCCTAATTTAGGAAAGGGTCAGTGAATTCCTCAAATACATCAATGAAGGTTGCAAAGATGTTATCGTTGGTTCAATATCACTATCTCTTTCCAATGGGTCTAGTGTTGCTTTGCTTCCCAAATTGCTTCATTGCTGCATAAGCAAGTTCTTTAAAAAGCAATGCATGGGTTTTTAAAGGCTATATATTAAATGTCTTGTTCCTATAGAAAGCTGATGATAGGATCTGTGTGAAAGTCAAGGATCCCATTCTTCAGGACTCTTTGACTGACGTTGGAAGGATCGTGTGCTTAGCTGACATTTATTGCAGGAGCAAAGGTTTTGCTTAGCTTCACAGAATGTGCAGAGCTTTCCCAGAATCTACACACATGGAAGAACTGTGAGTGCCAGTCATGTTAGAGGCCAAAACATGAGGTTTTAACAAAGTCTCAGTCTATTATACTCTAGAGCAGCAGCTTTCAAATATATCAGGGGTTCCTCAGTGGGAAGATCATTAAGGGCAGGTGGGTTTCCATCAGTGTGTGCACGAATGTATGGCATACCTGATATTAGACAAACCCATCACAGGAAATCCAATCCATTATTTTCACTGGTTTATCCATACGGCCCCAACCTCATCAACACACTGCCTCACTCTCCTTATTGTCCAAGTAAGCAACAGTGACATATCAGGCGGACAGTTCCACTACATTGCCTTACCAGGTCTCTAGAAGGCATTGTCCCGCTTTTGAGCTTCTGTAGACATCTGGCTGATTACGGTGAGAACAGAATGCTGGACTAGATGAGACTTTGGTCAGATCCAGCAGGGCTTTTCATATGTTCGTCCCTCTTTTAAAAGAAGCTTTATTAATTTGCTCAACCAATTCAGAATGCATATATATATAGCACATTTTATAAGTTTAGACTTAGAACAATAATGCATAATTTTTAAATTAATTAATCTTATTTGCAAAATTAGTAACTAAATCCTGTCTTTATTCCTTCCTCCTTTCTTTTTTTTTATAACTCATGTCCTGTGGTAAAAAAAAAAAATCATGTAAAAATCAAAGCTGACAATTAATCCTCTTGAATGGAGAATTAAACTTTGGAAAAATCATTTACTATAAGAGGTGGGGATGGTCATTAGCTTTGACAGTTTCTGAAAAGGGCTAGACAAATTGACACAGGTTCTGTCCATTTAGCCACAATCATGAGACAAATCTCCCATGTTTTATAATAAACCTCTCAAGTGGCAATCCAATACATCTGTACCTGGAAACCAAACCTATTGAATTCCATGGGACATACTATTGAGTAGACATAGATAAGAAACCCAGGAAGCTGCTTAATATCAAGTCAGACCATTGGTCCATCTAGCTCACTATCGTCAACGCTGATTGGCAGTTGCTCTCCAAGGTTTCAGGCAGGGGTCTCTCCCAACCCTCCCAAGAAATGCCAGGGCTGAAACTGGGGCTGAAACTTTAGCATGCAAGGCATGTGCTCTACCACTGAGCCACAGCCCTTCCTTAATAGTATTTCACTGTTAGTATTTGATGCTGGGCCAGATGGGCCTCAGGCTGATCCAGCAAAGCATCTGATTTGTTCATATATAGAGATAATAAAGGGTTGTTTTGTCCTTTACTGTCACTAGCCATTTATTTCCCCTAATGCTGAAAAATAGCTTTGTGGGGACTCGGGATTGTAGGGACTTAGTCACTTAGGCACATTTTCACGACAGCATCTGACTGGAAGTCGATATGGTATGAGACAAATGCCTTGATTCTAAAGATATGTATAGCTGAGGTGAAGGGCGCCATAGCTGGCACTGACCAGCGTAAGTTGGCATCCTATGCCTGGCACTTCTATCCGATTCTATAACCTCTCCGTTCAATGCCAGTACAGCAGGCAACACAAACCCTTCAGCATTTGACTTGATAAAATGGATTTTGAGAACATTCCTCGCAAAGTAGCATCTATAGAATTTCAATAACTGTAAACTATTTCTCCTGTCTTACCAGAGTGAAATATGAGCATTTATTTGGGACTGCAGGATGCAGGCAGAATCAAGAATGTTTTAAAATACAAACAGTACCACACAATATGCTCCATGAATCATCTTGTACAAAATTATTGGGGGGGGGGGTTACCACAAATTGGCAGGTGTAGAATTCTCAGTCAACCTTCTGCTTATCAAGGGGTGGGCATGATTGCCTTAATGAAAAGCAAAGGAATCTGTAGTGGATGTGTTATGCTGATACAGTTCCCTTCACATGTTGACAAATTCTCTCTCTGTATCATTAAGAAAGTGTTATTTATTGATTTTAATATCTTGACCGGGAATAATTATAAAGTCTCGCCAGCACTTATTAAAACGGATCTTGAGAGAAGTGTCTGTATATTTTTGCAACGTGAAAGAAATATTGAATGCCCAGCCACGAGAAGCGCACTACCCAATGATGGCGGCCAACCAAGTTAAATGAGACACAGTGCAAGCATTTCTGCTTGACAGATGGAACAATCCTACCAACCCCCACTGTTCTGCGGGTTCTAAGGACCCTCCAAGGTGATTTGGGGGTGGTGCAGAGGAAGAAGTGGGGAAAGCCATGTTACAAAAGTGGGGTCCCTTGTGCTGGCTTCCGCTTGTGCACCAGATTAGCTGAATCTGGGCCATGAGAATTTGAGTTTAAGATTGTTCGCTGTGTTTCTGAAAAAAGAAAAGAAATACTATTTGATTTTAATGCTAAACATGGAATCAAATTTCTGATTCCTTTTCACTGATTGTGACATTTCACCACAAGAAATGTTCATTTTATCAGAATTTGGCACTGCCTGTTTCCTGTCTACCATGTAATGTTATTTGTGTGTGCAGCATTTAGTAACATCTTACTTATGTAAACTTTAACTTGTTCCCCTGCCAGCTACTTGTAAATTGACAATGAGCACTGCAGCTGTGGCACTGCTGTTTTACTGAGTACTTGCTATTCCTTTCCATTGCTGCTGGCATTTAGGCTACAGAGCCTGTTAATTTCACTGGGAATGTGGGTTTTGGGATGAGTCTGGAGACTGACTTTCTGACCCTGCCTTTGTGCTGCAGAAGGTACGCTCCCTCTCCCTCCTCCCATTTCAAGTCTGAAGAAGATTTTATTCCTATTGACAGCCAGGGCATGCCTCATGGATGTAACATGTTCAGTCCCCAAGGAAGAAATTGATCTCAATTGACTGGCCAAGAAGCAGAAATCAAATTCCTTGGGGGGTGGGGTAGGGAAAAGCCCCGGCAACTTCATGTTCCTTCTGATGGAAGGGAAAGATAATGAACTGGGATATGTCTGTGCGGGGGTGAGAGAGTTGAAGAGTCAAAAATAAATGATGGATTTAAAATAAGCACACACACATACACACTAAGTTATTTCCTCCCTGCTAGTCTAGTGTTGTTTTCAGGGTCACTGTTGTGGACACAGTTATGCTCAGGTGGTTTCCATAGTGGATTTTAGGTATTGATTTGTGTGAGCGAAGCACTGAGTGACAGACCTTTAAAATACATCTCTAAATTCTTTACTAAGAAACCAGAGGCCTTTCTCCTGGGTATTGTCGGCCAGAGTGTGTTAAAAAAGGACAGAACATTCTTTTTGTACGCAACAACAGCAGCAAGAATATTAATTGCCAAGAATTGGAAAACTCAGGAGCTACCCACTGTGGAAGAATGGCAGATGCAACTGATGGACTATATGCAATTAGCCGAGATGACCGGCAGAATTCGAGACCAGGGAGAAGAAAGGATGGAAGAAGACTGGAGGAAATTTAAGATTTATTTACAAAAATATTGTAATTTGGCTGAGTGTTGAATTGGATGCCAGTGCAGACAATTGTCTACCATTAAATTAGATTTAAGGCTGAATTATATGTCAAACCAAATTAAGATTATTAATTAAGATGAGTTAAATGATAATTTGTTTGAAATTAATTTAATAATGATGTAAGTGTATGCGGGAGGTGTGGGGGAGTCCCATGTAACAATTGAGAGATGTTAAATGGACAATGATAAGTTGTGCTTATCTAATATATGCTTTATTTGAAAACTTCAATAAATATATTATAAAAAAAAAAAATAAAATACATCTCTAAATTTAATACATGAGAGCCCAAGCTTGACTTCCACAATATGTCTTGGCTGCAGCAGTCATTGTCTTCATCATCCTCATGTAACCCTTGCTGATTTCTCATAGATTTACAATAAGGCAGTGGAGCAGTCTCAGGACAACCACAATTTAGAGAGAGACTTGCGCTCTGTTCTAGTGACCCTGCCTTTCCCCCCTCCAACAGGAATGATCTGTAACCCTTACTGCAAATAACACTTTTATGAATAAATGTTATTTAATTCAGGTAGAAGGAAAAGTATCATAAAACAAGGGATGGGGGACAAATTAAATCAGTTTGCATTTTCATGGCCACCTATCACATTCACACTTCCAAAGCCCATGCAGGAACTGAAACACAGCTATCCTTCAGAATTCAAACTTCTCCGAATCTTGCAATGCAATTTGACCATACATACATACATACAAAAATGCATATATTATTGAAAAGTGAATGCAGAAAATATGCACAACAGCAAAAATAATGTACAAAATGTGATCATTAGGAGAAATGTGGACTAAAGTGCACACCACTTTTCATGCTGACTTAATAAAAATGTTTTGCAGAAGTATGTAGAAATGAGACAAACTGTATTTAAGACGGGGAAAATAGGAATCTGAAATTGACGAATGCCTTCATTCTTACAAAAGTTAAGAAAATCAATATTTGGAGGTTGAGACGTGATATTATAGAAGTGGAATTTGGTGAGGTTTCCATTTAACTAAGCCCGAGTGATAGTAGATTTGCCAGGACTTGGACCAAATGTGGCTTCTTATGCTAATATGGCAAAGAGGCATTAAGGAAATAGTAGGTTTCTTGTTTACATGTTACATTGAGTGGGTGGTGCTAGTCTGGGCATTTGTTTTTAGTTTCTCTGAATCAGTTCCCAGAGTTAAAAAGCAAGATAAGGCTGCTGGTCATGAGGAATGATAATGACCTCTGAATACTAGTTGTTGGGGACTAGGAATGGGAGAGTCCCATTGAAATTGGTCCTGCTTGTGAGTTTCTGATAGGCTTTTCCTGTGGCCTGATGGAAGAGCACATACTTGGCATGCAAAATGTCTCTAGATAGGGCTGAGAAAGACTCATTCCCGAAAACTTGGAGAGCTACTTCTAGGCAACATTGCTGACACTGAGCTAGATGGACCAATGGTGTGGTTTGGGGGTAGGAGGGGAGAGGGGGAAAGCAAATGTCCTGTCTTCCACTACCAGGATTAGTTAGTTGGATCCTGCCTTATCACTTTTTAATTTTCTGCCAGAGTTAGATGCATTCCGCAGCCATGGTCACCCCTTCTGCGGGAATGAAGGCAGCCAAATTTCAGAATGCCTGCAAACCAGATCTAATTCTGGCTTTCTTTGGCTGAAGGGTGGGATAAAATTGCAAATGACTTTCCTTTGCTTCAGCAGGAAATATGTGCTTAAGTGAAACCCTTCCCCTTGCCATCAGCAGCATGTTCAATAGCTTCTTCCTCAACTGCAGCATGCATTTGCAATGTACCTCAGCACAATACCTTCATATCAGATGTCACAGTTAAATAGCCTGGAAGATATAATAGAACCCTGCCTCTTTGCATTTTTAAAATTATTTGAAGACATGCCTCAGAACTGAATGGACATTTCAGCTTCACGGCTACCAACTTTCAGGCTATCTCAGTTTGCCACAGACCTCCCCGCCCCCTCTGAATTTCCAGAGGGCTAGCTGCATTAGTCTGTTGAAGCCAAATCAATTAAGAGTCTTGGGGCACCTTAAAGGCTAATGCATTTTATTATGGCTTAAGCTTTCATGGACTGGAGCCCACAGATGAATTTGCATCTAATGAAGTGGGCTCTAGTCCACAAAACCATATGCCATAATAAAATGTGCTAGTTTTTAAAGTGTCACAAGGCTCTTTGTTGTTGTTTCTGAAGGGCGACTGAACCAAGAGAAAATAGAGAATGTGTCTTTCCCTGAGTCAGCAAGAGGAATTGTCAGGCCGATTCTCTTTCGTTATGGACCACAAGCTAATTTAACCTGACAAATCTTTGTATACGAGAGATGCACTGAAGAAATCATTTGCTGCTAGCCACAGAGATGGTAAAACAAGCAAAGAAAGATCCCTGATCTTAATCTTGTCACAAGTTGCCAAGCTCCAACCCCCCAGAGCTCAGTGTATAGAGACAGGGGAAGAATCCAGTGAACTTGGGTTACAAAGTGCACTAAATTGATTCAGTCCAGGTAGAAGATGACTTGGATAGGTTCATAAGTCTACAGAATCCATAAATCTGAAGATCCTTTTACAGCTGGGTCCAAAGGCTGCAGCATTGCCTCTGCTCTGGCAAAAGGTATTCTCTTTAAAAAAAGATTTTGAAATAGGTCATTCAGCTGCCCACAGCCTGGAGCAGCTAACATGTAGGGCTTTTTGCCACCACGTGCTTTGAGTACAATGCTGAAAGTCCCTCTGGGAATGATGTGAACATTTTGTCACTCGCAGGGGGGATTGTATGGGAAAAACATGTCTGATCCTAGGTCCAATTTTCCTTTTGCATAAGTTTAAGGCTCCAATTAGATTCTTCACCCAGCCAGGCCACAATCATGGGGCCAAAATCATCCATTTATCAG
Organism: Podarcis filfolensis; assembly: GCF_964270895.1. NCBI lineage: Eukaryota > Metazoa > Chordata > Lepidosauria > Squamata > Lacertidae > Podarcis > Podarcis filfolensis. The sequence continues at coordinate 62,242,393 of NC_139609.1, forward strand.
TTCGTTGGGATATGATCCAAACCAAATGCATTGCATCATTTGCCATGTGATATGTACCAATCAAGTGCTAAGACTAGAAAGACATGTAGCAAAACAAATGTAAACATATTAGCCCCACAGGAAAAGAGAACATCTTTTGCTATAAAGTCTCCAGCAGCACAAAATTAAAACTACCACAACCACCTGATCCTTTCTCATGGGAATAAAAGAAGCAAACAGGACCTTGAGGCAGGGAAGCTGATTCGACTTGACACAGAGGTTGTTACCAATAGTATCAGATATACAGTAATCATTATATGAAAAGGGTTAAACATGAAGTTTTGCTTCCAGATTTTAAGAGACTATGGTTTCCTCTGTGCATTCAGTTCCCAAAGGATGGACCATTTTTAAAAAAGCTATTTGATTATCTTATCTAGACATACATAGACCCAAGTTAAGCTGAGATGAGTGATAAAGACACAAACGTTGCTGCAGGGATAACATTGCAAGAGAGCAGAAATAGGATACAGCATGTTCTGAACTCTGCCTTCTTGTCTACGCTTATATACTATGTTCATTTGCTGTAGATTTATGCAATTTGAAATGCACGCCAGGTCTGTTTCAACTTGAGATGCAACATTTTTATCTGGTCCCACCACTGTGGACTGAATGGGGGGTGGGGAGAGAGAATGAAAATCAAAAGCATAGAGAATTCCCTAAAGTGGAAAACGCACTCTTATAAAGCAGTGACGTGCACTGTTTAGAGCAGCAGTATTGCACTGCTGCAATCTCAGCATTTAAACAGACCAAAATCCTTCCCGTTTCTTGCCAATTGTTCTTCAAGCATGCTACCGCATCTCAAGCTGTCAGAGTAAATGTAGATGGTTTTCTATCTCATCAGGGGATGGAGAGCTGAGTGCACACCTGATCAGATGCAATGAGACAAGAAAATGATGTTACCCTGTTGCTTTGTTTGGCTAACACCCTGTCCTCCTCCTTTGGTGCAGAAAATAAATATGGTGGAACACATTTCAAGACAAGCTCTCTCCGTGTTGTGTAGTATCCATTGAAGCCCTTTTGACACCTCAGTACTGGGAGGATTTCTTTGGGATTAATAGCCAAGTAACAAGTTTTTACTCAGAAATAAGTCCCACAGAATTCACTGGGACTTATCTCCTGATAGGAATTCATCGGCATGCAAACAGTGTTTCCAGGGTGTGTGTGTGTGTGTAAAAAATGGGGATGGTGGTGAGGAGCAGACACACATAGAAACAGGCAGAATAAAAAGACTGGCATGGATCTGCAGCTTTTGCCTGCATCTGTCTCTTGAAGCGGTGGTGGGCGATTGGCTCTAGTGGTGGCAGTAAGGTAGGGCTCCAGAGAACAGAAGTTTTCCAATTCCTAAATGGAACTGATGCTTGGTTGCACATCTTTTAGAATGAAAGAAATCATCGTGCAGGACCTCTCATTACCTGCAGATGATATGCATGAATTATGTGGCTATTAGGCAAACCTCATGATTTCATCCTAGGAACAGCCATTTGCTGCTTGTGGAGGGAACTATCAGACCTTTCCTGTGTCTACTGGACCCAACATAACAAAAAATTATCATGGGTAGTTGTGATGGGATGGTGAGCTGCTTGTGCGTAAAATCCTGATCCCTCAGAGCTTGGCTAAGTTCCCAAACCTCTGTCTGTGATGGAGCTCCTTAAGCATGGCTCCATCAATCGCTCGTTGAATCGGACAGTGGGCGTTTACGGAATTTCTTCCAGCATAAAAGCTCCTTGACGGAAACGCGTCTTCTGGACTCTCGGCGTGACAGTTTCCGCCGAGGAGTGGGTGTGCCTACGGGAGGTCCTGAAACCTCTCCACTGTTCCCGCTTGAAGTATCTCTGAGCTCTCCCTCCGACTCACTTTCCCTTGTAACTCCACTTCTCCCCCTGCTGGTCCCCTCCTCCGCTGAGTGGTCTCTCTCACCCTCCATGAGCCCTTTCACCTCCTTCGTCTCAGATGACAGTTCCCTGACATCCACCTCCCCTCTAGGGCCCCCTTCACCCCCTTCCCTCCCCTCCTCTGCGGGAGGCGAGGGAGCAAAACCCCTGAAGGAACCTCCCTCATCTTCCGAAGTTTCGAACACTTCCCTCCACCTTTTGCTGTTCCCGGTTTCCAAGTACTCCTCCTCCTCGGAGTCTGTACCCTCTTCCAACTCTGATTCCCTGAATCCCTCCAGTTCCTCCTCATCGTCGGTGGTGCCAAAGTACTCCCTCCGGAACCTCGCTACTGGTTGAGGTTTCCTGGGGAACCTTTGGTGGAACGTTTCGATCAAGACCTCGTCATGGACCTCCTCTGCCTTCACCCAGGTGTTTTCCGACTCCGGTTCCCCTTCCCACGCGACCAAATACTCCACCTGATTACCCTTCCACCTGGAGTCGATGATTTCTGCCACATAGTTGCGGCTTTCCCTTTCTTCTATGGCTGGCCCCCGTGTGGATACCCCTTCACCTTCCCCCCTGTATGGTGACAGTAATGACCTGTGGAATACTGGGTGCAGTTTCATGTGGTTCGGTAACCGGAGTCTGAAAGCCACTGGGTTGACCTGTTGGATGACCTCAAATGGTCCCAATCTTTTGGGTCTCAATTTCTTGCAACTACCCTTGAACGGCAACCCTTGGGTTGATAGCCAGACCCGACTCCCCACCCTAATTGTTTCACCTTCCCTTCTGCTCTTGTCTGCCTGCCTCTTATATTCTTCTTTGGCCCTTTCTAAGTTGTGTTGGAGTTGACGATGGATCGCTTCCATTTCTTCTACAAAAAGTTCAGCGGCCGGAACACTCCATCTCTCTCCTCCTTCCCCTGGAAACGCCCTGGGGTGGCACCCATAATTAGCCATAAAGGGGCTCATCCCGGTGGACACATTCTCTGCATTATTGTAAGCAAATTCCGCTAGTGCCAACTTTTCGACCCAATCGTTTTCTCTGTCATTGACATAACACCTCAGGTATTGTTGAAGGATACCGTTTGCCCTCTCCGCCTGCCCATTGGTCTCAGGGTGCCTGGCAGTCGAAAAGTTGACCTCTACGTGCAACAAGCTCATAAGCTTCCTCCAGAATCTGGACGTGAACTGTTTCCCTCTGTCGGAAACCAGCCTCAAGGGGGCGCCATGCAGCCTAAAAATATGTTCTACAAACAATTTTGCTGTCTCTTCCGCCGTGACTGCATGTGAGCAAGCTACAAAGTGACCCATCTTAGTTAACTGGTCTACTACGACTAGTATGGCGGTTTTCCCCTGGGATTTGGGCAGATCAGTCATAAAATCTATCGACACCGCCTCCCACGGTCGTTCTGGTGTGGGTAACGGTTCTAAATACCCCGCTGGCGCCCGCCTTTCTCCTTTGGCTCTCTGGCATTGGTCACACCTTCTCACATACTCCCGTACATCCTCCCTCACCTTGGGCCACCAAAACTCCCTGGTCACCAACCACATGGTCTTGTGTTGCCCAAAATGCCCCGCTGTGGGATTGTCGTGCAGCTGTTTGAGTACTCTCCCCCTCAATTCCCCTTCAGGTATATATAGCGCCCCTTTGTAATACAATGCCCCGTTTCTTTCTTCAAAACCTCCGGGGTCTTCTCCCTCTCCCCTTAAACCTCTGAGCTTATCCTGGGCGTACTCATCATTTACCGTTCCCTCTACCAGTTCTCTTTGCCCCACCCAGGCCGCACCACACACCCAGTGGTCCTCTGGGATAATATGTCTCTCTTCTGGTGCTCCCTCCCCCTCCAAATATTCAGGTTTGCGAGAGAGAGCGTCCGCTCTGATGTTTTCTGGACCTGGCACATAGCAGATTTCAAAATGGAATTTGGAGAACTCCTGGGCCCATCTCACTTGTCGTTGGTTGAGCACTCGTGCCGTTCTCCAATACTCCAAATTCTTGTGGTCCGTACATACTTGTACCTTATGCTGTGCACCAATTAGTAAGTGTCTCCATCTCCGGAACGCTTCGTGAATGGCGAGTAGTTCTCGGTCATATACCGTGTAGTTCCTCTCGGATTTGTTCAGCTTACGCGAAAAGAAGGCACACGGTCTCCATTCCGACTTATTGCTCCCTGGCTGAAGCAACACCGCCCCCACCGCGCGGTCTGAGGCATCAGTTTCCACTCTCATGGGTTTTTGTAAATCCACATGCAGGAGCTGTTCTTCCGAAGCGAATGCCTTTTTCAATTCCTCAAAAGCGTGCTCCGCCTCCGCCGTCCAAACGAATTTCTTCTTGCTGCTCAGACAGTCCGTGATGGGAGCCGTTAAGTGGGCAAAGTTCTTGATGAATTTACGGTAAAAGTTCCCAAACCCTAAGAACCTTTGCACATCTTTTTTCGTTTTTGGTGTCTTCCATTCCAGCACCGCCTGTACCTTGCTTGGATCCATGGCTAATCCCTTGTCTGATAGGCGGTACCCCAGGAATTCCACCTCCTTGGCGTGGAACTGACACTTCTCCAATTTCACCCACAACTGGTTTGCTTGCAGCTGGCTCAGCACTTCCCTGTTTGCAAGCCATCAATTGTCTGCGCACCAGTCCCTGTTCAATCTCGCTGGAAAACATCAAATCCATGGCGCGAAAAAACTTCCTCGCGTCCTTCAGCATGTCACTATTCCCTGCCATCAGGGGCCGGACCCAGTCTCTCGCCCCTCCTTCGAGATGGCCAATCACAAACGCCACTCGCGATGCCTCATCGGGAAAGTCGTTAAATTGCAGTTCAAGAGCATACTGCATCTCTGTCCTAAAGGCTTGGTAGTTCCTGGGGTCCCCCCCAAACTTCTGCACCATTCCTGGCATCTTTCTTGCTAGTGTAGCGCCTTTTGCCTTTTCTGCATCCTGCGCCCTCCTTTCTTCTAGCCTCGCCGTTTGCATTGCTAGCTGGAGTTCCAAAACTCTGCACCTTTCTTCCAGAGTTGGACCTTCTCCAGCTCCTGCTGCTCCTCCGGCTCCAGCTGGGTTGCTCATGATGCCTCTCTGCACAAGCTGCTTTCAGGGACTGTCCGATTGCTGTGATGGGATGGTGAGCTGCTTGTGCGTAAAATCCTGATCCCTCAGAGCATGGCTAAGTTCCCAAACCTCTGTCTGTGATGGAGCTCCTTAAGCATGGCTCCATCAATCGCTCGTTGAATCGGACAGTGGGCGTTTACGGAATTTCTTCCAGCATAAAAGCTCCTTGACGGAAACGCGTCTTCTGGACTCTCGGCGTGACAGTTTCCGCCGAGGAGTGGGTGTGCCTACGGGAGGTCCTGAAACCTTTCCACTGTTCCCGCTTGAAGTATCTCTGAGCTCTCCCTCCGACTCACTTTCCCTTGTAACTCCACTTCTCCCCCTGCTGGTCCCCTCCTCCGCTGAGTGGTCTCTCTCACCCTCCATGAGCCCTTTCACCTCCTTCGTCTCAGATGACAGTTCCCTGACAGTAGTATTCAACTAAGTTTTACTCAGAATAGAGCCAATGAAATTAAAGGCCCTAAATTAGCAATGTTGATTAATTTCAACCAGTCTACTGTGAATGAAACTTGATTGTCTGTTTTTATAGCTATTTTTAATGAACATGTTATCATATTGCATGTAAACTGCTTAGAGATATTTGTTTTGATTAAGTGGTATATAAATCTTGTAAAATAAATTATAATAAATTAAATGATAGTCTCCCGCCTGTCCAGCTGCCATGGGGACTCCATTCTTTTTCTTCCTCCCTTGGCAGGACTTACTTGCTCTGGGATTTATAGAGAAACTGCAACGATATTTAAAATTCTGCTCATGACCCCTTGGACAGACACTCTCTGGCACTCATCATTTCAGTGAATTTAATGCAAAAACAGTTACAGGGCAGATCACATTATTGCCTGTGACTTCTGCCTTATTTAATGCATAATGACATTTTGTGTCACTGTAGAGATTAACTTTGGAGAAAGGAAGCTCTAACATTCTGGGAAGTGCATTAACTGAATTAGGAAAGTCACTTAAATGCATTTCTAAAGCATGCCACGATTGAAAAAAAGAAAATAAGATAACAAATGGGAAAATAATGGGTGGGGGGGAACCCTGGAGAGTTTATAGGCAAGTGGGTTGAATAGATATGGTCAATGCATCAAGCAAATAGTGCATCAGCATGTTTCACACCGAGAGTTGTTAGTTCCACTAATTTTGTTTATTCTTATCATGAGAAAATTCTTGCAGGGCCCAAAAGAACCTTGACAGAATAATGTGACACTAGTAGCCATGCACTAGTTCAGGACCAGCTCCTCCTGAAGCTTCAACACTTTACCACCTCTAGCATAACAAACTGAGGTTGTACCCCCTTGGCTCAGATGAGGCATCTTTTGCATTTATTTGATGGCCTTGCACTATCATAGGATTGTGAACCAGACAGTGCTTGCCTTGGCATCATTGCTGGAACTATTTGTGGTGCACCACAGATATATTTGCTGAGTTGCAGTTGAACTCTTTTTGTAGGATACAGTTGCATGTATTAAGTACATCAATATGGGAGGAGCTTGCAAATGGATATTCAAATACCAGACGTTCTGCACCCAATCCTGCAGAACATGTGTGTGCCAACTGGGGTTACCCATTGATAGCAAACAAAAAGAGGCTAGTAAAGGGACAACCAAGAATAATGAATTCACCACACCCTGCTAAGGCTCCCCCCACCCCGAAAGACTAACTGCTAGTCACCCAATCTCTGTTATTCCTCCAGACATTCACAGGTTGCTGGTATGTTTCCGAGCACAATTGAAAGTGTTGGTGCTGACTTTTAAAGCCCTAAGTGGTCTTGGCCCTGTATACCTGAAGGAGCATCTCCACCCCCATCATTCAGATGAGACACTGAGGTCCAGTTCTGAAGGCCTTCTGCCAGTTACCACACTGCGAGAAGTGAAATTACAGGCAACCCAGTCAGATGGGCAGGGTATTATTATTATTATTATTATTAGCTGAGGAAGTGTGCTTAACAATGGCGGCCTGTAACAGACATATTATTTTGATAGCATACTCTTTTACACCAGTAGTAGTTCACTGAAGTTACATAAGTACCAGCTATGACCTTTAGAAAACTTCTTGCATTGCTATTAGTTACCTTACGTCTAAGCATTGTTCTAACCTTGATGTCTGATTTTCTCAAGGAAGAAAAGCGGACTAGCCCACTGCCCCGAAAAGATGGATTCCAATGGCTCATAGAATTAAAACACCAGAGTGTCGTTCCTTTTACTGCTAAGCCATGCTGACATGGTGGACAGGGGTCTTTCATTAAGGATGGCCTGTGAGGTCCAAGACTAAAGTTATCTTGTATCAAAAAGCTGGAGACCACATTCTTTTTAAGCCCTCTGCCCTCATATTCCTTGAGAATCTGCCAGAAGACAATTGACCTACATGTTACATAAGCACAAAGACAGAGAAGTTTTTGCAACAGAAAGAAGTGTAAGGAGGAAAGTCTTTCCATTCTCTCCATCAGTCATGGAGGTTCTAAATGATACATTTGACACTGAAATGAACTGGCAATCAAGCTAAAATGTATTCAATCCATTGAGTTATAATTTTTACAGTAAAATGCCGCAGTAAGTAACACAATGTTTTTTTCCCCAAAAGCAGAGACATTATATAGCATATCCAATACTTTTGCCACTTTGAAATATTTTATATTGAATATGTTTATTAAAGCCAAAATAAACGTCATTTGGCACATGCAGGCCATTTCCATGGACTGGAATTTTCAGCCTTCCAAATACTTCATTCCTTAGCACTTCAGTATTTCATTTTAGTGCTTCATCACAGCTTATATGTTGTTGGCTATATTCCTTTAGCCAATCAAAATAAAATGTGTTATATGGCGTGCTCCCTCCAGGGGCAGAGAACGTGTGGCTCTCAAGATATTTCTGTAGACTATAGCTTCCATTATGCCTGACCATTGGCCAATGTGCTGGTTGGATTTTGGAGGCCAGCAATGTCTGGAGGGCAACAGGTGCCCAACATCTTGCCTTACTGACTTATTTAAAGCTTTAGTGTGCCCCCTCCGGGCTTGTCACACCCAGAAATGCCCCTATCCTGAAAATGCTTCTGAAAACCTAATTGAGATTACAGGCCAGCACTCCACACAGTTGCCAGGGATCAAGCCTGGGACCTTCACCATGCAAAGCAGATGCTCTACCACTGAGCTATGACTGTTCCCCTCAATGCTCTTGATGACACTTCCTGACAAACTGAAAAGTAGAATGAGGACTATACCCTGCCCTTCCGATCCTCTTCAAGAGCAGTGGGGAGGGGGAATTGCCTCTGTCCACAATGAGTGTACTTTGCTGGACTGTTTGGCTTTCTGAGCAGCCACTATGCCATTCTGACAGATGGAGGAGAACATTGGCAAATAAGCTGACATGTATATGCATCAATTATGTCAGGGGCTTGATTCCCAGATGAGCCTATTAAAGCATTCTTCTGAGCTGATTTTTACTAGTCCATCCATAAAGGGATTTACCACTAGTAATCCTGTTTTGGACTAGATTAATGCAAAACAGGGAACAAGAGCCTGTAAAACCTGTTATTTTTGCTTCACATGAAATCAAATGCAAGAAATTGAATATTAGAGCAGTAGATTCCTATTCTCTTTTTGGCTTCTTTATACCACCTGCTTGCTTCTGATTCCCCCACAGTGTCAACACTAACACTGCTACCCCCTTTTGTATAGACTCCTGGGGAATCATTGGTATGAGAACATACATTCAACACGCTTCAGGCAAATTCTGCCTGGATCTATCTAAAAAGTGCAGGCACAACAACAGAGGCATTTCTCCAAGGCTTGTGTCTGAAGTCTTCGACAGCACAGCAGGTGTTTTCCACCTGGGTTTACCTTGCATATTCAGCAGTGATAAAGCTGTTAACAGATTCAAAGCCAAGGCACTGAAGTGCAGATTTGCAAAATTAAGAGGTTTACATAGTATGGAAAGCCTTGGCTAAGCATGCCGAGGTTGGCAAACCGGTTTAATATGGCTTAGCCTGCTGTAAATATTGAAGGGAATAGTGGACAGCATGACAATGAGTTTGGCTCATATGCTTGTGAATGGGGCTCTCATATGTTTGTTTGTTTGTGTGTGTGTGTGTGTGTGTGTGTGTGTGTATTGCACCTTTGTTGGAAGGTTACGGTGCCTGCTGTGGCTGTAGAGACCGATATGGAAGAGACATATTTTGTTGCAGCTGGGGAAGATGAAGGCACCCGGTTGTGCTGCTGTAGCAGCTGCACCATATCATTTCTTCTTAAAAAGGTAAAGGGACCCCTGACTATTAGGGTCCAGTCGTGGCCGACTCTGGGGTTGCGGCGCTCATCTCGCTTTATTGGCCGAGGGAGCTGGCGTACAGCTTCCAGGTCATGTGGCCAGCATGACTAAGCCGCTTCTGGCAAACCAGAGCAGCGCACAGAAATGCTATTTACCTTCCCGCCGGAGCGGTACCTATTAATCTACTTGCACTTTGACGTGCTTTCGAACTGCTAGGTTGGCAGGAGCAGGGACCAAGCAACAGGAGCTCACCCCATTGCGGAGATTCAAACCGCCAACCTTCTGATCAGCAAGTCCTAGGCTCTGTGGTTTAACCCACAGCGCCACCCGCGCCCCTCATTTCCTCTTACCAGCTAAGCTATTCCTGTTCTCCTCCCAGCAGTCATTCCTCCTCTGGCCATTGTTATGGATGCATGAGCTGACTGTGTTTGTGGGAGGGGATGGGGTAATGGGGTGTACTGGTTTGTGGGGAGGGGGTTGTTCTTATTTTTATCACACATCTTGTGCTTTATCTTGTATTTTTATGTTGTGAACCGCCCTGAGATCTAAGGATGAAGGGCAGTATACAAATTTAATAAATAAGTAAGTAATAGCCACTTTCAGATGTTTCTTTACAAGTTGACAAATACATTTTTTAAAAAATTAAGCAAAGCTAATCCCTGCAGTGCTGACCTTGAATTCTTCGGGAGTGATAAGTGCTTAGCAGCGTTATATTATTGATATTGGTGTTAAATTAGGATTTGAGGGTCTTGAAGAGAGACAGCCCCACCCCCACCCCATTGCTGTCTCAATTTTCTCACAAAGCTGCTAATATGAGAGGATGGAGGTATCTCTTGTGGAAAGAACTTAAGTCCTAGCTTACGGTTCTCTCCTGTCATGCATTGTATTACAATTTCAAAGTTCACAATAGGTGGAAAGTTCAAATTTAGTACGTCTATAATCCTGTGTACGCTGATTTATAGGAAAGTCTGGCTAAGAAATTGAGCTGTGACTGAGGGACTCCTCCATTCAAATCCACCCTCTGCCATTAACCTTGGCAAACCTCTCACACTCAGTCTCAGTTTCCCTATTTTCAATATACCAATAATGGCTTCTTTTACAGTTTGTCGCAATGGTTAGATATTGCATGATACTTGTTTTAAATACTTAATAGTCATCATCACATTATTTTGAAACACAGAACGGAAAAAGGAACAGTTTGAAAATCCTTCCCACAACACCCGTTTTACAACATTTATGTACAAAAGCTTGAAATAGAACTATTTGATGCCTTTTCACTGATGAGATATAAGGAATGGAAGCTTAGATCCAAATGAGAGATATAAAACAATTCAATGTAATCCAATGAACTGTGAGCAGATTACTGTATACAGTGGTACCTTTGGTTACAGACGCTTCAGGTTACAGACGCTTCAGGTTACAGACTCTGCTAACCCAGAAATAGTACCTCGGGTTAAGAACTTTGCTTCAGAATGAGAACAGAAATCGCATGGCGGCAGCACAGCGGCAGCGGGAGGCCCCATTAGCTAAAGTGGTACCTCAGGTTAAGAACAGTTTCAGGTTAAGAACAGACCTCCAGAATGAATTAAGTTCTTAACCTGAGGTATCACTGTACTGCTTAGAACCTATGGTGTTAAGTACTTTGTTGAAATAAATAAATTCTGCACGTGGAAGGGGCATTTTGGATGTCATCTAATAAGTGTGTGTGCATTCATGCAAAGTCAGTTCCATCTACTCATGATACAAGGAATCAAGCTTTTAGTCTTGTTTCAGATATTTTTGTTCTATGAACATGGACAGGGACTATCAAACATTTCAATATATTTTAAAAAATACCAAGGGAGGATAAGCTTAATGAGCAAGATATTTCAGAGGCTTTCTGATGAATACAAATATCTTTTTACATAATAAAAGGTTATTGCAGGAGGTGGGGGGAGAATTTAAGCTTAACAACTATATGCAATGTCTAATGGCTTTGTGATCGCGAAACAAGAGGAAGAGAAACAAAGAGGAAGATGCCAGTTCAGAGGAATTTTATCTAATTTTATTTTAATTAGATCCTTCTTCGAACTGAGTTTCTAATTTTTCAATTAGCAATTAGCAGCTGCAACTCATTCAGAGCATCGGAAGGTGCCAAAGACCCTAATTACACCACAGGAGTAGGAGTCTGAGAACAAGAAATAAAATTATCCATGAATGCTATTAGAGAAAAGGAATGATTGCATTCTGTAATAATATGCTGATGTGAATCTAATTAGATTGAAAGATTGGGGTGCAAAGGATGAGATTTAAAAATGGATTACATCCTAGAGGTCATGATTTTATCATAAATATTGCTTTTTGAAGATATTGCTACAAAATAGTAACACATTTTGCAAATGTTGTTTCAATGCCAAATTAATCTCTAAATGGATGAGATATCAAAGCAATGCTATTTCATAACTGGAAGAAGGAACTAGAATCTAAGATACTTTGGAAATCTTCCTAGTATACAACTGACTGGTAATGTGGACCTCATCCAATTTCCTGACCATTCATGACCACATACAGACATGCATATTCCTGTTCTCAGTTGTCAGAATCCACACATTACACTGAACACAAATACAAGCTATTTCTACAGATGTACTTGTACCTGTGTCCAGTGTAGCATTTCTCTTCATGTTGATTTATACATGCCAATTATTTGTACACACAGGTACAGACTATGCACCCATTCAACATTAATGTGAATAACTGTATGAGTGTATAGCACAAGTGTTTGTGTGCACAGTTACATAGATTGTACTCATGGAATGTAGCAGGTGAAACCCTTTACCTTTTCCATGAGATTCAAGTGTGGCACCAAAATCCAGCCTCCACTATAGACCTCAACCAATTAGATTTAACATGGTGGGTTTGGGATGGGGGGGGGGAGAGCATCAAAATATTGGAAGCACTTGCTTGAAGTTGCCTTGCCTTGAGATTCACCTTGGAGCATTGAAGCTCAAAAAGTGGAGCGTATTGGAATATATCTGCACCAGCACTGCATGTATGGATCAGACTTTGGTCTTTCAAATGTCAATGGTGCCCTGTGCAAGGCCAAAGTTCAACACACACACACACACACACACACACACACACAGCCTCTCACCTTCCCTTTTGCTCCACTGACTATGTCAGAGTTGCGATGCCCTTAGGCTCGACACCCAGTGTGGCAAAACCGATCACACTGCCCTAAATCTGCCTCTGGTGGTATTTATAACAACACTGAGTGCTTATCACCCCCTCTCCAATTTTATAGAACCCACAAAGCCCGTCTAGGGCAGTGATTTCAGAATGGTAGGCGCAGGCCCCATTTATTGGGCTTCGATCTTTCAGAGTGAATCCAAAATCCAATAATCATATGGTTCCGATAAGGCTTGGCTGAGAAGCCCCCACACAATATGAAAATGGTAAGTTTGACTGTTTCAGCTGTTGGATCTGATTTTAAAATATCCCCCCTCTAACAATCATAATTCCCGAGAAATTTTATGTCTCTGTGTTTAGCTCCATTCAAAATGTGGTGTGTGTGTGTTTTAAAATAAAAAACCCACCATCTCACAAGTTACCGGTAAATTGTCAGTGACATTTTTTAGCAGTGAGACAGGAAATGTTGATGAAGTGATGAGGGTGATATAAATGCAGAGGCAGCTAGGCAGCTAGAATGTATTAGACTGACAGTTTACTGATTGCCCTGATAGTATAAAACTCTTCTCTGCCACTTTTACACTGCTTGACTTAGTTGGGCAACTTCCTGGCAGATATTTAAGGTAGCCCTCTGAGAACAAATAAGATAGTTTAAGGAATCTCATTCTTTGTCACAAAAAGTCCCAATGATAATGATAAGGTTTGCACCATTGTAAGTCAAAGCAAAAATTCAAGTGTGTTTTACAATTGAGGTTGTTGAGCAGCCTTTGGCAACCTGGTGCCCTCCATAGGTTTTGGACTCAGTAGCAGGTGGTGAGGTGGCAATGCTCACCTGATCTCCAATCTACCATGTAGCTGATGCATATTGGAATGGGGGGGTGGATATGTTGGCGAAAGCACTGGATTTCCATCTCGCCAATCTTGCCAATCCCTCTCCTGTTCTGTCCCAGTGTGCAGCAGTGATGCAGGTCACCATAGGTCAGGTGAGCACTGATTCCCCACCTCTCCAACTGCTAGTTCTTGGAGTACAACTCACAAGCCTTCAGCTTACAAAGAAGACTGGAGCTTTTGGGAACAGAGAGTTGTGCTCTGTCTCTTCCCTTCACAGCAGGACTGCTGCTACCTGCCCAACCTCAACCTCTTTTCCTGGGCTAGGAAGGGTGGAGAGCAGCTCGTGGGTGGTGGTGATGGTTCATATGTTCAGCACTGGCCCTATAAAAGTGGTCACAGCTGAGGAAGTGGTGATGGTAGGAAACTAAGAGACGGAAGAGGCAGCAGCGGCAGTGACACTCGGCACATTCTTCTGCTCAAGCCTCCAACAACCTGCAGCTGGGCCTGGTGCAGGAGGTGGTTTTTGAAGTAATGGTCTCCTGTGCAGGACAGATGAGGCCAACCTCAGCATGGGGTTTCCTTGGGTTACTTGAAGGTTCTATAATACATAGAGGCCTCCAGATCACTGTCAGGAGCAATGATATCACCACCTTATCCAGTGTAGCTGCCAATCTAGCATCTCTTTCTTTCTTAGCCCACATTGAGTCTGGGGCAGAACTGCAATTTTGGGGACAGAACCTAGCTGTTATTCTTATCCCCATTATCTTTTAGCTATCTTTAACTCTCCCCTTCATTTTCTTACTGCTATTTAATGACGATCATCGTTATCTTCTAATACAGTCTCCTCATTCCTCATCTATGTATACGTCTCCTAAATTTAGAATTTCTCCACCCCCTATCTGTGCATGTTCCCCCTGAATCCTTTGTCACTTGAACATTATCCACATGCTATTCTATTCCACTATTTCTATTGTGGCTGTTTTTCAACTTTTCTGCCTCTCAGTTGCTAGTCCATCATTAGATATGACATTTTGCTGAGAGTTATTCTCTTCCGCACCACACACCCCTACAGTTGCAAAACTGTGCCATGACAATAGGAAAATAGCATTTCTTTGAAAGCCAGTTCCTGACCTGCATGGTTCTATGAGCACAAGGGTTGAATTCCAAGTGTGGAATCTCTTTTCCCCTTTTGCCTTCTTTCACCCCTGCTAATTTTCCAACACAGCAAGACCTCATCATAACAATTTAGCAGGGTAAATCATAAGATTAATCTATATTGCAGCAGGTCATTTTGGGGGGTGGGGGGCAATGCTCAATTCTACTTATTGTTATGTCCTCTGGCAACAACAGAGCAACAAGCTGGGATATAGGGACTCTTTTTTAATTCTGTGCGTCATCCTATAGTTAGTTCTGCTGTGAACTGTGAGACTTCACAATAATTTAAGCATCCAGGCTATGGGAGGGTGGGGAACCAACATATATATGAAATCGCCCAGCATGGCAAAGCACTTTGGATCCATTCTGGGATTAATGATTCCCCGCCCCCCTTCCTCAGGAGCTATCAATTACGTACCTTAACTGGGGAGTACAGATTATAAAGAGGGATATAATTACTGGCAAATGCTGTGAGATATATAAAGACAAATCGGGGAGAGGAATGAATAGACACTCATACATTTCATTGAGAGCCATATTTGGATGTAGTAATTTATTAACTGGGGTCTCTTGAAGTGATTATCAAAGACATTTAGCACGTGCTGGACTGGGAAAGAGATTGTTTGCTATGCTGAAAAGAAGGGACTATTGATTCACAAAGAAAAATCAGCATGCCTAAAAGTAGGAAGAAATGGACTAAGTTTCTCATGGATGTCTCACACGGGTACCACCCCACTTCGTCACCCTTAACAAAGCACAGAACTTTCATCAATCTCCCAACACCCTCAAAGGAAAATTTGAGAGTTGTGTCAGGGCCTATGATTTATTTTTAAAGCAGCTGGCTTTATTTGCCCATTGAAAGACAGAACAGCAGGTGTTGGGATGAACACAGGCCAAATCTTTGTTGACTGCAGCAGGCAGGGTAAGGGTTTGCATGGCAGTAGGGTCAGGAACAGTTCGTCTTTCCACCTGCCTGATGCAGATGAAATGGAATCCCCTGGGGCTGCACCATGCCAAACCTGTTTCATGGGAGTCAGCCAGCACTTAGCCCTGCTGTGGTGCAAGCCAAGTGTCGCTGGACAACTGGGTTGAGCATTCCAGACCCCAGCTTGAGCTTAAAAGAAGCCATGGCCAATCCGCCTGCCTCAGGTCCCTTATGGTGGCCCTCCTTTACTATGTTGATGTTGTCCAATGCCATTTCTGCCCCTGTACAAAATACAACAAAATACTTTTCACTGAGGGAAAGACCCTCAACTAAGGTTCCAACTCAAGGGTGGGTGGAAGAGAAGCTCATGGGACAAAATGGCCCCAAACTCCAGATGGGGAAGCTTTATAAAGGCTTCTACCTCTTCCCCTTATGAAAATCTGTCAAGACAAAAATTTCCTCAAATGTTTCTGGAAGTGCAGATAGTGGGTGCCTGTTGTTTGTCGACAGGAATACCATTCCAGAGAAGGGGGGGTCCACACTAAAAGCCCTGCTCTGTGTTACTGTGATCTTTCAAATTCACAGGAGTAGCCCTGCTGCCGACTGCAGTGATCTACCATATTATCATAAAACATGGCATTAAAATGGTCATATTACATGGTATCTTCACTTGTAGCCTTTTCTCTTTGAAGGCTTCAGAGTAATAGCAGAAGTTGCTTGCTGATGTTAAAATTTATACCCTCCTTTTGGTGTGAAATGACCCCCAAAGGGCACACAATAGTAATAAAAGCAATAAAAGAATTTGGGTTGGTGGCGGGGAGGGCTCCCAATAAACATAACTTAAAATTTAAACAAAGGGAAATGAAAAAAGAACATGATAAGCCATAGAGCCAAACAGCAATCTGCAGGGCACAGGAAACCAAGTTCAGTGATGCTGAAAAGTAATTAAAATGAGATTGTCTCCATCCTTGTCAAGGAGGTTAAAGGCAGAGCTGGGTACAAATGGACTCTCAAAATTATCTGCCCTATTTATGGGCAAATAAATTGAAGAGGCAGTCGTATTGAATTTCTCCAGGGGGTGGAGGGTGTCTGCTTCTCGTTGGTAGGGTTTCTTTATGGATGGCAAGGATAGGCATTTGTTCAAGGCCTTAGATTACCTCAGAAAACTGAGGAAAGCTATAGGATCTCCCTGCTCCATCCTATGTGGGCACAAAGTATATAGGAAGAGTGGCCAAGCATGTGATATCCCTGTCCCTGCCTTGTGTCTCCTGGGGTTGCTTAGAAGGCTCTTCCACAACAAGGAACCCTACATTAGAAGAGTTCCCAGTCAGGAGGAGACTTTTGAGCATGTTTGGCCAAATGCACTTATAATTTCTCTTCAGATCTTCCCATTCAGTGCAGAAAGATCAGAAGTGGAACAGGTTGTTTCTTGCTTGTTCAGAAACACTGGGGTAGGGGCAATATGCATGCTACTTACTCCCCCTATCTATCTCATGGCACAGAAGCAAGAGGACTTGTAAATTAAATATTCAAAAAGTAGTCTAATTAGGAGACCAGAAAGAAGTACCCTAGAATTTGAGCTGAATCCCTGCCACAATCAGTTGAGAGGATAAACATCCTAACATTTTAAGTCATTCAGCCAGCTGCCTTAGGGAAGACCTGTGTGGCTAGCTTAGTTCTGGTTTGGGAGTGTGCTTTTGGGACCCTTTTGTTAGTTTCTGTTTTGCCGCTGAGCAGCTGCTTAGAGTCACAGAACTCTGTTTACATTCCTGGGATTCCATACTATTGGAAATCTCACGGGAGAAGGGAGACGGGATGTGACGTTAGTGGTTTCCTGTTTCCTTTGTTCCTTTGTACAGCCCCATTGCTGAGACCTAGACAGCAAATGCATGGGCAATCTTCAAGCATACCGTGAGAGAGTCTGTTCCTTGTTCTAGGACAGAAGATGCGCATTTGGAAGCCCAAGGCTCCTGGCCCTCTGAATTCTTTTATTCAAACATATTTGTAAAGCACCTTGAAGACCTCTGTGGTAGAAAGGTAAGCTAGGCAAATTTAAGGAGGAGAGGGCTAGCCTATGCTCAGATCCTTCTTTGCATGTTTCCCATAGGCATCTGGTTGGCCACTGTGAGAACATGATGTTGGAACAGATTGGCCATTGGCCTGATTGAGCAAGCTCATCTTATGTTCTCATGTTATAAACCTCTTATACAAACAAGCACCCCTTTGTGTCTCCTTGAAGTGTTTACAGAAACTGAGGATCAGGTAGGGGAGATTGCTGAAGTTATGTTACAGTAAAAGAATCAGATAAAAATTCTGAAGTAATAAAACATTCCCAACTCATCTTAAAATGAAACTCTTGATAGTACCATGAATTCAACACTTCTTCTGATTTTTGCAAAGCCTCATGAAAAACACCCAGCCACTAAAAGAAAACCAGTCTTGCACTTTGCTCCAGTGCTTGGCAAGTTGTTGCTTCTCAGTCCATTTATAACACAGTTTGAAGTTTGAAAGCCCCAAGTAGAAATTCAAGGACAGATTTTTCCAGCAGCTATGTAAAAATAGAAATAGAACAACGATTACTCAATAGCTTTAACCACATGACAGTCGCCCACGGATGGCTCTATGCTTTTCTCTGCCCTAACAGAAGCAGATCATTCTATTGACATCCTTCAACTTTAGTGGTAATTTAACTCATACAGAAACAGGTTAACCTATTGCCCGAAAGGCAAGTTTTAATCCCAAAGCCATATATAATTAGAAGTCAAGGATTATGCTACTGGGAAGAATCGTTCCTCTTGTTTCTTCATGTGCTGTTTGCTAGCTGGCAAAAAAACTTACTGATTTCTCTTTACAGTAATATCACTTGTGGCTTGAGACTTGCTAAATCAACCAACAGGCATTCTCAACTTTTGACCTTTCCTGTGGGGTATCCAAGCTTCCCTCTAAGCAAAAGTCCTTCATGATTTCAATGGCTTCCCAATTATTCCTGATATCCATTCATCAACAGTAGGCTGCAGCTTATTTGCCGTCAGACAGTCCTTAGCCAATGGAAATGCTAATGGAATGGTTCAGTTCTCAACTCTTCCTTTGCTTGTGATTGGGCAAGGAGAGGGTAATTAGAGATATTCGTTTCAGCTGGAGTTTTGCTTTTAAATGGTGGCTGATGTGATTTCAGAAGGACATATTCTCTATGGGTAGTTCAAGATTTTCTGAAAAGCATCCACATTGTACATTTAAAGTGCTTTATTCCCCTCACAGAGCTACAAGTCTCAGAGGTAAACCATTCTGAGAAATGGAGCTCTATGAGGGGGGCAGGATGGATATAAATATCCAAAATGGTCCTGTCAAAAATTCTTCACTCTATTTGTGGGCAAAGAAATTGGGAGGAGAACATTTCACTTAATTCTTCAGAAGGCACAGAAATTCTCCAGCAGTTTCTCAGGGGTAATGGCCACCATTTGCAGTGGTAGTAGCAAAATTTCATTGCATGTTTCTAACTTTTTTATTTTTGGTGCTGCCATTTATTTATTTATTTATTGGAAGCCTGACCACCATTTTGCATCCTTCCCAATGCATCTAGATTAGCATCATTCCAGGCTATGGGAGTGGGGGACAGGGAGTATTGGCAGCCAAAAAATGGTAGAGAATATACAAAGAAAATACTGCAAAGTAGACTTCTTATTCTAAGTGGATGAGGGGAGAAAGTAAAGCCTCAGAAATGTTGAGGAATTTCAGATCCCCTTTGCCTGTCCTTCAAAGCCCTTCATCTCCGCTGTCAATAGTAGGAAAGCCTGTATCTCAGTAGCAGAGGATCTGCCTTGTATTCAGAAAGTTTAGGATTCAGTCTGGGTAGGATATGGAATGTCCCCCATCTGAAACCCCAGAGAGCCACCTACAGTCAGTATAAACATTACTAAGCTGGGTGATGGTCTGACACGGTGTAAGACAGCTTCCTATGCTCCAGTGCTCCCATTCTCCATTTTCTTGTGCCATTATCTGCGCAGCATGCATTTCTCTCTCCTGGCCCTCAGTCCTATGTACACTGCCTTTTCGTTTCGTTTTCTATTATTTTAAAGGGGAGGAAAGACTATGCTTCAGAAGAGAAATAATTCTCTGGAAAACTGAGGACTTTGATGGTTCTTTCCTGTATTTATCTATCTGTGCTAGGCCATTACTTGGGAGGAGGAAGCGGGGTTTCTGAGAGCAACAGACAGAGATATCCCATCGTGCAGTATCGCACCAAGTGCTTGCTTTTCCACTGCTTCCAGCAGAGTTCCTGTGATTCCACCCCCCTCTTCTCTTCTGAACGGACGTTATTCCTCATGAGGATATATCTGAAACATTATCACAAGCCTTTCTATCTTTGTGATGAAGTTGCTTTGGGGGGGGGGGTAAAAACCTAATGTACATTTCTCTCCTTCTCTCTCTCTGCTCTTTTCCACCCTGTAACTTTGAGCCACTGTAATAAATTGAGGTTGCAGGTTGCTCACCCCACTTGGCTGTCCAAAAGCGATCTGGATCACAGCCAGCACACTCCATCCACTGGTAGAAAACTCAGCTGACTTTATATTTTGTTTCTTTATCTCAAAATCTAGCCGCACTGCTGAATGAATTGGGTTTCCTAGCAAAAATGCTTACTTCCAGCCAGAACAAAATAGGTTCTGGAAGTGAAAGTACCATTAGTAGTTGTGGATTAGGCCTGTTGATCTAGAATCATGTTTGTAGTTTGTGTATAATAGATTGGTTTAACAGGAATGCAATAGCCACAGTGAGGAGGACCTGTGGGTAACAGCTCACCATATGAGTCAGGCAATTTTCACCACTACAGCAGAAATGGTTCCTCCAGAAATCTGTGATATCAAGAGGTGGGGAAGTGTTTGATCAGTATGACAGATTAATCATTTGTTCTCTCTCTCTCTCTCTCTCTCTCTCTCTCTCTCTCTCTCCCCCCATATAAGCGAAATTAGTTAAAGATGGATAATTTATTAAGAGGGTATCTGTTAGTCATCCAAAATCAATCAGTTTTTAAAATGTGAGATGCTTCAAATGATGCCTCTGGGAATGCACATTTCAATTCTGTCTGGAATCAGTAGCCATCAATAGACTTTGGAATAGGGCTGCCCTCATACTCCTGGGCAGTCCTGAACACAGTCCAAACCCATCCTGTGACAAGAGACAACCTTTTAAGTCTGATGCATAAATTTGCCTAAGGGTGAAGGTGTGGAGCAACATTTGAAAGTGTCATTTTGACCAATCTTGAATGAGTCATCTTAGGCTACTAGTCCCATTAATGCCTATCTGCACTGCACCTTTTCTACAGAATGGCATTAACAATGCAGTTTGTTGTGTTTATATGCCCTACATGTATAGTACTGCAGCTATCATTTCATATTGGTATACACAGTATGTGTAGCTTTTCCCTTGCTGGGCTTTTTAAAGCTACTGTTTCCGGTGTGCCAAGTTCAAAATACCCTCCAGTGTATAAAGTCAAATAGCTGTGAGTGCAAAAGAAAGAAAGAAGAATTTTATCTAATTAATGCCCTCCAGATGGGATTTGTGGATTTAGCCCCCCCCCCAAAGATTGGTAGAACAGATAGCATGAAAATGTAGGTAGGTGGGTGGAATAGGAAGGATATGCTTGTTAAACAAGGTAATATGCTTTATATGTTTTAAATGAAGCTGAAATGGATTCAGTATGTAAATTTGTATTTTGGATTCACTGAGGAGGAGGATGAAGCCTATTTGTGTTAACAGAGTATTTGACTTTGGATTTTCTTGCCAAAGTTCAAATATCAATTTGCGAGGATAAGTTCCAGCTTGGGAATTGGCATTTGATTCTCTAAATTACTTTGGACTTTATTTGTATTTCGTTCTTCCTTCCAGGAGCTTAGGTGGTAAATGTGACTTGCCCAAAGTCACCTCCCTGAGTTTCACAGCTGAGTGATGTTAGAATTTCGCACAATGGAGATGAAAACTTGAGCGCTGCTACACAACACAGATTCTGCGATCTGTTAATCAACAAGCACATGACTAGTAATCCTCATAAGGATTGCTGGCTCCCAGAAGAACCTGCCTGTTAAGTTCTTCATCAGAGTCCCTTCTCTAGTTGCTGGTCTCAGTGTTTGAAAGATGAAGCAAGGAGCTCTACACACACACACACACACTTTTATTGATGATGGTAGCAACTTGAGAAGTCACAGGCAAGCATTGGAACTCACAAGGAAAACTATATCTTGCCCACTGGTGCAAGGTTAGGAATAGGGTAAAAAAGAAATCTTGTTATTTTTACATTTGTATTGCCCCCATTGTATACTACTTCACAAGTCACTTTGTGTAGCTGAAAGGCAGCAAGGATAGCCTTTAAATAAATAACTAAATATAAGAATCAATTTCTACTGAAATGAATGAGGAATTGCTCTGAAATGCTATTTGGATGTTTTACTTCTGTGTTTATGTGGTTGCTTCAAAAGTGGTGTTGATGTGGTGTTAAATAAAAGTAAAACAATTCTAGGATTAGAAATTAATACACTTTGGAATTCTGCAAGGGTTTTGGTCTGTGGCAAACTTTTTTTTTTAAATAATTTTTATTAACTGGCCAATCACATCAAATTAAATCACATCACATAAATTCCAAATTACAAAGCCAAATTTTTAAATTTTGTTGGGGGAACCCATACTTCAAGATCCAAAGGGGGATTCAAATCATCTTCTTATTACTGCGTTAGTGTCCAAATCAGTCCCAATCAGTCCAGACAAAGCTCATAATTCTATCCAGTCTTATCTTGGTGTTTCCACATCATATCTTGTTCATATAATTTCTCTTTTTCTTTTACGATCTCTTCTGTTAGTCTCCTTAAGCCGATAAGCAAATATAATAATCCTGTGTGAATTTCCCATTCTTCCAATCTAAGTCCAGATGGTTTCCATATATCTCCTTCGTAGATAACATCACTCTTTCCATCATAAATCAGGCATTTTTCGCTCTTAAGTCCCACAGAGAAGTTAATCCACGATATGTAAACAGCTCTATTTCTCTCTTTCTCCTCCCAGACCCAAGAGCTCCAACAATGCCTCCCAAGATGGCGACGGCATTTTTAACTGCGTCATTCCAAAACTCTTAACTTTCCAGCTTCGTCTTGAAACATTGCTTTGGTTCGAAAGTTTATCTCCACACAGCCTTAAATCCACAGCTTAAGTCCTTAAAGTTCTAACTCATTAGGGGAGGGGATTCTTGTTAATCACATAAAGAGGAAAGGAAAGTTTTTTTCCCCCTCCCCCCTCAGTCATTTGTCGTACCGTATCTTGACGTATCTTCTCATATTTTATTCTTGTCTTGTTATCAGAGATCTCTTCTGTCAGCAGTCTTTACTCCCCCTTTTTCCTTGAAGTATGTGCAATTTATCTCGTCCAAATTGTTTCTTTTGAAGATTCTTGCAAACTAGAGGCGCGGATCAGGGACGGCGTCCAGGAGTGCCGGAGTCCCACAGGAGGGCTTTGTGCCTAGTGCCCCCACCCCCACAAATTCGGGGGTGGTATAGGGCACAGCAGGCAAGGGCCGTCCCCCCCATAATCCTGGGGGGGGGTTAAGGAGGCTAATTACCCCCATCATAGCCTCCAAATTACCTCGTGTGGGTCGGAGAGATGTTATTGTCAGCCATCTTCCGATGCGCCACCTAGTGGCCCCCGCTGGTCTGTGGCAAACTTATCTCTGTATTTGCAATGAACTGCCAGATGGAACTTGGTCCCAGTATTGTGTGCACTAACAAAATCTAAGCAGTTGGTGCCATCCTTCTGCACATGGTTTATCAGGACCTCTTACCCTGGTTCGCGATGATGGGTGGGTACCTATTAAAGCAGAAATGATAATTTGTATACATTTGAAATTTAAATTGGAGAATCTAATACATCACACCAAGAATAATCGACATCTCTTACTGCCTCCTTAGGAAAAAGCTTTCAGAATATGAGAAAAGTATATTTCCTACCAATATTGGAGACTTAAAGAGAGTAGCAATTTCATACACACAGGTTCAAACAAGCTGACACCAATACCAATATGAATTATTTACTCAGCACTTAAAATTCAAATATCAAATTCAAGATTGATGAGATCTTTGGAAAAATTGTTCTCACTTGACTTGTGGAAAAGGACAACAAGCAATACATTTTGAGAGGTAGCAACATAAATATAGGATGGATGTGAGGAAAAACATAACTGTAATAGTAGCTGAGCAACAGAACCAAGGGATTGTAACTGATCTCTGCATTTAGAAAATGTGTGCAGTATGTAGCCTTCCTGGAATTGTACAACTTCAGAAAACAGGTGTGTGATCTTTTTTTGTGAATGTTCTCTGACTGTTAAAACAAAGAAATTACCAACACCCCCTGATAATGCGTTAATTCTAAAGAAGCACACTCCCTGTAGGACTGTGTTTCATGCCTGTGTGTGTCTTTTCTGAACCCAGAAGAACAAAGATAGCTGTGTAATCCCACCCCCTAACACAAGAGAAACCAAATCCCCCAATAGGTAAAGGTAAAGGTAAAGGTACCCCTGCCCGTACGGGCCAGTCTTGCCAGACTCTAGGGTTGTGCGCTCATCTCACTCTATAGGCCAGGAGCCAGCGCTGTCCGCAGACACTTCCGGGTCACGTGGCCAGTGTGACAAGCTGCATCTGGCGAGCCAGCGCAGCACACGGAATGCCGTTTACCTTCCCGCTGGTAAGCGGTCCCTATTTATCTACTTGCACCCGGAGGTGCTTTTGAACTGCTAGGTTGGCAGGCGCTGGGACCGAACGACGGGAGCGCACCCCGCCGCGGGGATTCGAACCACCGACCATGCGATCGGCAAGTCCTAGGCGCTGAGGTTTTACCCACAGCGCCACCCGCGTCCCTAAATCCCCCAATAGTCCCTCTCAAAAAAAGAAAAAAAAGGGAAAAAAGAAAAACCTAGGGAAAAAGTGCTGCTAATGGCAAGCCCTGCCCTCAATGAACTGTGGGAGAATTTCTCCTCTCGCTGGAGGAAAATGGTCCCCTCAGTTTCTCTGCCCCCCAATAGAGTGGATGGTGGGACATTGCCACACAACTCTACTCCAAAGTATTGGTCATGGATGGCTTAGGGAAAAGTTTCCTTCCTCGAGAGATATATGTCTGGATTTTCTTCGACGCTACTTCCAGTTGATTTTGTCTTTCTTTTTTGCAAGTGGGGGGAACATAGCATATGCACACCACTGGCCAGGGGGGGAGGAGTTGGGAAAGACACAGAAATATTTTCCAAGGCAAACATTGCAACACAACTTCGTTGCGAGTGGTGGCAATATTGTACATGTATTACATTTGCCTCATGGCACTAGCCAATCCCAAAGGATAAAGTGACATCTGGAAGCACAGGAGTGTGAAAAGGTTTCATTCACGCAGCATTAGCTCTAAACATTTTTTTAAAGGGAAATGCAGGCTCAATATGAATCAGATAACCTCCCAATATTTAAGGAAATGTAGCTGCATTGCTGAAGAGAGATGAAGGAGAACATATGTTTCTCCCTTCGCTACCATTGTTTAAAAACATCATATTTTACCTCCGTGCTGCGCATTGCTGTGAATTTAAATGGAATCTAATTAGTCAACAATTGTGATGCATCCTTGTCAAGTAAATAACCAAGCCACATTCTTTCCCCCTCACTTTCCCGTCCCCCCTTTCCACTTGACTTTTATAAAAATGGCAGGCGTCTGGCAGCTTTCCAATTATCTCTCACTAATCTCTATCAGCAAACCCCGGGTGCATATCTGTTTTCTTTATTGCAAGGCTCACAAAGAATCATGTGCCTCCGACAAATATTTCTCCCATCTTATTTGACACTGAACAAGAAGGAGAAATATGGTCCATCACGACAAATATCAGGATAATATTCCAATTTTCCACCATTTGACAGCAATCAAGTAGAGACTAATGGCTTTCCTCTGTGACTAAATCATTTAGAGACCAAGGTATTCTGTCTTCCTCTCATTAGAAAAAAAAAATATCCCAATAATCTCATTATCCCAGTGTGAATAGCACTAGAAATCCAGCAAGACTAATGTATCCTTCAGCTTTCTCGCTTACTGATATCAGTGTTTTATGGATTCCGCCAAAGTAATGGGAACTGTCATGCCACCCAATGCACACATCTGGGAGCAGCCTTGCTTCTACTCGGCTAGATGCTCGTTCAGTATGCTAAGGACTTTTATGTACTATTTTTTAACTAACTACAATAGAAAAGGGCTTTGTCATGGAATGTTAAACTTTATGGAAATTCTTCTGGAGAATAACACCATTTCACAGTGCATTACTCTAGTACGACCGGGTTTTTGAACAATTAATTTTTAAGGTGTAACCTTTCTCATTCTTTGTTGTCCTTAGCAGCCATCAACAATGCTGGGATTGCATTCTGCATCCGGTAACCTTTATAAAAAAACTTTGACCCAGGCAGATACTCACAAGACATTTAAAACTGCATTGTTATTTTCAAAAAAGGAGAAGAAATACAACATTTCTCCAGACTGAGTCTTTATTTTTTATTATAGCCAGCTCACGAGTCACTATCCATTTCTCTGCCTGCCTTATGGCCATCATCAAACTGTCTACTTTAATTTCCCAGAATACTTTGAGTTTAGAATAATGCAGACTATGGGGCAATTTACACATTATGTTTTTGTTCAGTGTGTATATAGGGTACCCATCAAAAGTAATTCTGTCTATGTCTAATGGCACAGAACTTGCAGCATTCCACATTAACAGTACATATATTCCCCTATATTTGATAATAACCCCATTCATGCATTCGGGTGGATGTGTGAACATACAAGCCAGCTCACTTTCTTGCCTTCATGTGTTGATCACAAAACTTTGAAGGGAGATTCTAACTGCGTTCAGTCAAAATTATAAACAGTGTGACATGTGGAGAGATCTCTATTTCCAACATATGAAACACTGGAATCACAGGAAAATACTGGTAAAAAATACTGTATTCCAGATGTGTATCTGAAGAAGTGTGTATGCACACAAAAGCTCATACCAATAACTAACTTAGTTGGTCCCTAAGGTTCTACTGGAAGGAATTTTTTTTTTATTATTATTTTGTTTCGACTACAGCAGACCAACACAGCTACCTACCTGTAACTGTATTCCACATAGTATTATTTAATCATTGCCATAGTACTAGACTGGGTTGTAGTGTGCAACAGGCCCTGTTCCTTTTGCAGAGTGGGAATCCTTCTTCTACAGACACATGTAGAATCTCTCTCTGACTGAGAAAGCCCCTTGGAGAAGGAGATGCTCATCTCAGAACTCTCCTGAGCATCACAGAGGAATGGGATTTCCTGGTAGCACAGCTGCATTGGGAATGGTTTGTATTCAGTGATAAGCGCCAATGAAGGGAGACAGGAAGACGGAGTGCAGGCTTTGTCAAAGGGAGTATGCCAGTGACACCACAGAGTCACTTTCAGTAGAACTGACAGTCAGGTATAGAAAATTAAAGTGCCTGGCATTCTAGAAAATGGACCACACAACATCCTCCTTTGTCAGTGGCAGGTCACTCCTTGAGCTATAAAATGATGTATTTTGTCAGCTGTTTCAACAATGGGCTTGGTATTGTGAAGCTGGTTAACATGTTAATAGAAGAACAACGATAAACGTAGAAAGGGACTAAAAGCTAGCTCAGATTGCTCGTAAGGCTCTCTCACTATTGAGCAGGGAAAAATCATTGTGGTTGTGCTTATGCTGAAAATGTACAAGTAACCTATGGAAGACAATCTTACTTGGCTAAGAGTGATCGCCAAAGAAGAAGAATATTTCCCCCCTCATGATAAAAGCTATTCTTTCCAGAAAGAACAATGAAAGCAGCAGAATGCTGGTTGGGACTGATGGATTTATACTATTTTTTAAAAAGAAAAACTTCCATCAGGAGGACTGATGGACAGTGGATTTTGCTCACTGTGAGCTAATAGGGCCTTTGGATTCTCCACTCCTCAGTGTCCAGAATTCAGAAGCCTCCTAGGCCTAACTGATGTTCCACTCACTTGAGCCACCCAGCAATGAGAGGTAGACTGGGAAGGGGATGCCTCTTAATACTGACTAGTGGCTTTCCTTTTCCCCCTCCCTGCCTGCATGTCCTGCCATATTGTGACTGAAGCTCAGAAAACCAAGCCAAATGCTGCCACCATAGTAGAACCAGTCAGGCAGTGTTGATGAGGCAAACAATGATGGCACTTGAGGGCAATTATGGAAACACCCAAACTTCCTACTTGACTCCCAGAGGTTGACCAGCTAGTCCAACTTGGACTTGTTGCTGCCAAACAAAAAGGTTGTTTTTGAGAGAAGGGAAGCCACCTGATAAAGGCTAGATCTCCTTCAACTCCTCTGGTCAGAGGAAGTAATGTTTTTGAATACCAGTTGCTGGAAACCATGGGGTGTGGTGGGGAGTACTTGTGTGCTTGAGTCCTGCTTGCACGTCTCCTACAGGCATCTGGTGGGTCACTGTGGGAATAGGATGCTGGACTAGATGGAGCACTGGCCTGACCCAGCAGGCTCTTAATGGATGGCCCTCTTCACGTGACAGGGCCAACTGAAGCCTCCCAGGGTGCTGGATTTTACAAGAGTAGGGTTGCCATATCTTGAAGAACGAAAAAGAGGACAGCCCAAGCTGCTAACAGGCTGCACCCGTGCACCTCTTTCCCTGGCTTGGGCTGGTAGTGGCCATGGCGCGCAGAGCAGCCCAAGCTGCCAAAAACACACACAGAACCCTGACATTCCCTTTAAAATGTAAAAGTCCACCTGGATGGGCATGTTGGCCCCTAAAAAGAGGACATGCCCGGGTTTTCCCAGACATATGGCAACTCAAAACAAGAGGTATGGGGCAAAACTGTTCTCAGTATAAGCTGGAGGTGTTTCAGCCCTCCAGAACAGTTATTGCCAGCTATAGGAGAGCTCCCTTCAGCTTCTGAATTGGCTTGCTTGGCTTTGCAGTCACCTTAAGCCCTGAGGAAATATTCACTTTTGCTTTTCACTGGCTGAAAAAAGAGAAGAGAAAATCTTTTGTTTGCAATTACATCACTTTTGTCCAGACATAGCCTCAGCTACATGAGCTGCAATATTATGATATCCTGGGGAAACTGGTCGTTGGGGCTTTATGACTGATATGTTGCCCAGTCTAAGATATAGTGGGCTATGCATAAAACAAACAAACACATTATTTCTCTGTGAGAAGGAGTAGGAATACAAGGAGCAATTTTAAAGGAGTAATGGTTTGTTTAAGGGAAGGAATATGTAGACATTTCCTGTAGCATTTCTTGAGCTTATGAAATTTGTAGTTCCAATAAATAAATTAGCATGCAGGACTTAACTTCCAGTCTTCAAAGCCTCCAGTACAGATTTCAGCTGAATAACATAATACTGAACAATGATGCCTAGAAGGATTGAGTGAGCATTGCACCCCTTCAGACAAACAGCAGACAATGCGGGATCTGAAATGTCACTCATTTGGCTTGATTTTTAGAAGCTTTAAACACCCAAAAGTCCTTGGGAAATCAAAGACAGCTGCAGACTGCATCTGAAAATCAGGTAGTTTACATCTTGCAAACTGTACACAATTAATCGCTATCAAAATGGCATTGACTCTCTCAGATGAATTTGGCACACTTAGTTTTGTGTAATTGAACAGGTGGATCGAATCAATACTGTCCTTTCTGCAACCCACGGGAACAATTACAAACTCTATAGAAATAAAGGTGACTGAGACACTACCATTATCTGGAGATCATTGAAACAGTAGTGCTTAATGACTCCATCCTAGACCTTATGGTTGAATGTGTCAATATATCCTTAGGGAGTCTTGATCTGAAGATGATTGACACATTACACTGTATTCATTGCCTTCAGAACTGTTACGGGCATCTGTACAAGTAATGCTTTGCTTTGGAGTACTAGATTTGAGATGTAGCGTTTCAACCAAATTAGTGCTCATTTTGACGCCAACTAAAGCAATGCACAGTGAATCAAATATACACTTCAATGACTTTAAGCAAGTGTCCTTTCATTCTGGCTGCTTTCCAGCTTGAATGTCTTTCATAATGTCTTCCTAATCACCTGTTGAACTTTCAACTCAAGCCACCATATCCATTTCCTTGTTGCAAACTGTGTGATTTTGCTTTTAACTGCTATGTATGACTTTTATTCTGTGCCAGGGGTGAGTGTCGATTGCCTTTTGATAAAACATGGAGAATCATCGTATGGATTATGCCAAATATTTTATGGCTGAAATAAGTATAGCAAAGTTAAAGTAGCCTGATGCAAAGTTAGTTTGGGAAAAAAAAGCAAAGTTAAAGTAGCCTGATGCAAAGTTAGTTTGGAAAAAAAAATCTTTACACTTTATTGATTTGCAAAAATATTTCTGATTCAGAAAAATTTAAAACTATATGCAAACTTTACATTGTGGACCTGAATGTGATCCTCCAAAAAATATTCAACTAAAACCACACCTGATCATTGGCTGTGGTAGATGGGGAGATGGGGCTGATAGGAGTTCAACTCCAACAACATCTAGAGGACCACATGTTCACCATCCATGATGCAGAGGGAGCTATCTACATAGTTGGGAATCCTGTTTTTCAAGGATCCCCAATCACATGGAGAGAGCCCTCCTTGTATACAGTTGTATATGTGGGGACACTCTAGTCACTTCACATATGTTTGGGGCAGAGCCAGCCATCATGATACTGAACCTGAATTATACCGATTTATAATTTAAAAAAATTGCAATTAAAAGTACATAGTAACATAACCACCAATGGGAAACAAAGTAAAATTTGGATTAAGTAAAAGTGAAAGGGTATACAAGTCCATCCTTTGCACCAAGATGTCTGTCCAAAGTACCCTTGTTTGGCTTCAGAAGAAACCATTAATTTTCATGGAGGAAGCACACGCAGGAAAGCAAAAAGATGCATTTCTATCAAAAGGTGGCTGAAAGAATGTTGGCTCATTTGTTTATGAAAAGAAATGGCTGCATAGGATTTTCACAGCCAGTGCACAGCCTGACCAGAACATTTTCTTCCCAACAACTTGGTCTTTCTGATTTGAGATCTCCCAGGATTGAATAGCAGGTTGTGCCTGGAAGAGCTTCTTGGCCTGATGTTCATGCCATAGATCCTGCCAGTGCAACAACAGCTGAGCTCTGGTAATTGCAATGAAGTCATGAAATGGAACTGCCACATGGCTGTGCACCAGGTGGGCTGCTGTAGCTGCTACACCTTTGTCCACCAGTTAATGTCCCCAGACATCCACATAACCAGAATAATGGTTAGGTATATGGGTAGAGTGGAGTAAACAGAAATGCCACCAGAAGTGCCAGACACAAAAAGGAGATTAAGCTTGATAACTCATGATGTTTCTTCCAACTCTTTGTTTCTGAAAAGTATGAAGCTTATGCTTTGAAACCATTCTTGGATTGCAAGATGGATTGATGCCTTGTGGTCTGATGTGTGCTATATGTCTAGTTTTTGGGGTTGTTGGTTTTTTTGCATCAGTTGTTACTTGCCCTGAGATCACAAAAGCCACAAATAATTTCATCATCTTAGAAGTTCTATGACCTCTACTTAACTCCAACAATGGGAAATTTTTTATATATGAATAAGAACAAAAAGACATCCTGATTGCAAAGGAGATCTAAGTCCTTTGTGGTACATATATTACTACCAGCAGCTAGATAGTCCTTTTATAGTCTTATAATAACTGAAACAGCTGAGCAATCATGAACTAACAATGGAGCTGATCTTCAAGCAATTGTGCTTTGTGCCGCAGGATCCCTTCTGGGTGAAACATTTTTCCCTTTTTTTTTTTTTTAAAAAAGTACATATAATAATCATGACTTTCCCAGCAGTTTATATCCACCCTGAAGGCATTTTCACACCTCAGAAGTGAAGACTTAATGAGCAGGGAAATTAAAGAGTGAAATTGGTTGGCATCTTCCTCCCTGGCTGGGCATATTTGCAAGCTGGCTTTAGAAGGTGCTACTGCAGAGGAATATAAGGACATTTCAGCTTTGTCTATAAACAAGCTTTTCTATAATGAAGCTGATGCATATGACTTCTGTTCTATTTTGGTCATGTACAATTACAACCTTTGAAAGGCAACACTGTTCATCCATGAAAGGAGGTGAGCGAACAGCACTTCCGATGCGGATTCAAACAGATGCAACCACAGCTTCTCACTCTATGGTTACAAGTGGGGATGTGGTTCATGGATATTATTATTATTATTATTATTATTATTATTATTATTATTATTAATACCTTTATTGTCAAGTTGTACAATGAAATTAAATGAGCCTCCCCCCTCAAACACTCAATCTCTTATCAAACAAGACACCACCTCACAAGTCAATTTCACTATGTTATTTTCCGTTCAACAGCCTAACAGCCCACAGATAGAAGCTATTTTTTAGCCTGTTGGTACGGCTGATTATATGGGACTCGGGTGGTGCTGTGGGTTAAACCACAGAGCCTAGGACTTGCCGATCAGAAGGTCGGCGGTTCGAATCCCCGCGACGGGGTGAGCTCTCGTTGCTCCTGCCCACCTAGCAGTTCGAAAGCATGTCAAAGTGCAAGTAGATAAATAGGTACTGCTCCGGCGGGAAGGTAAATGGTGTTTCCATGCGCTGCTCTGGTTTGCCAGAAGTGGCTTAGTCATGCTGGCCACATGACCCGGAAGCTGTATGCCGGCTCCCTCAGCCAATAAAGCAAGATGAGCCCCAGAGTCGGCCACGACTGGACCTAATCGTCAGGGGTCCTTTTACCTTTATGGCTGATTATACTTCTCTATCTCCCGCCAGAGGGTAGGTGATGGCCAGGGTATGAGTCATCCCTGAGAATTTTCCTCGCTCTCCTAAGGCGAGGAAATGTCATCTAGCGGACTCAAGGGACAGCCCATGATATCATGTGCTGTATTCACCACCCTCTGTAAAGACTTTCTGTCCGTGGCTGTCAGGCCAGC
This sequence comes from Podarcis filfolensis, assembly GCF_964270895.1. NCBI lineage: Eukaryota > Metazoa > Chordata > Lepidosauria > Squamata > Lacertidae > Podarcis > Podarcis filfolensis. Next base: position 62,274,766 of record NC_139609.1, read on the forward strand.
ATACCACACTGTGATACAATATGAAAGGACACTTTCTATTGTGGACCTGTAAAAGGAGTTCATCAATTGTTGTTTAACATTATTCTTTTGCAAGACATGAGTACAGGTAGGATCTTAGCACACATCCCTGTGGGGTGCCAGTGCTAAGCTTCAGGGAGGTAGATGTAACAGTCCCAATCTCCCCCCTCTCTCTGTGTGTGTGTGTGTACACCAAAACCTATCAAGCTAGCAGTCAAACCTTACTTCAACCCTGGAGGATTGTGTCCTGAGGACAGTGGGTTGGCTTAAGGGAACCCACAACTCTGCCCTCCAACATTCTGTTATTACTCACCCCCACACACTCCAAGGCAGCCTTACTCTGCCAAAGGTTAGAGCCTGCTCTGGTGAGTGTGTATGGGTGGGGTTGTGATGGGCAAACTATTTATATTCTGTCCCAGTATTCACTATATTGAGATGAGATCCCACTACCCAGCTGCTGAGGTGTTATTGCACCTGTCCATTGGACATATGTGTTAACAATTTAAAAAACAGCAACAACTTCTGAGTGGTTGAAATATTCAGTCTACATGCAACACCTCAGCAGCCAGGGAGGTTTCATCTCAATATACTGAGCCAGAAATATTACAGTCTTTTCTGCCACCCACCCCTCCCCCCACTATTAAAATTATGAGCTTTTTGCTAGCATGCTATAAAAGAAATCAGATGAGTGCCAACATGCATTGACAAACCTTAATTGATTATGCTAATAAGGCATGCTGGCAGTCTGATCTTACAGCATGCTTGCAAAATGCCCATTGTTTGGGGCAGAATATAAATATTATTAATAAATTAGCAGCATTTCTAGTAATGACACATATTAATTAATAGCATTTACCTGACACTTATATTAATTAATAGCATTTACCTAATGCCCAATCATTAGGTTTTCCGGGTGGCTTACAATAACAATGAAAACTTCAAAAAGAAAAAATGATTACAGTGGCAGAAGACCTTGCATACCTGATTGGAAAAGGTAGGACTGATTTTGTTTCTTGTATTTGCACTTGGACAGTGATTCTGGCTTGTTCAGATTGTTGATTATAAGGCCTACTGTGTCTTGTTATTTTAATCACCTTCTAACTTACCAAGGTATTCTTAATTCAGGTCTACAAATCTTAATAGGAATTGTATGTGAAAAGATAGATACATGATAGATTGATGCCTTAATAATAATAATAAAAACCTATACAGTCCTTGCTGCATTTGACAATGGAGTAACCCAGCCAATCAAGAAAATCATGTTTCATTAGAGAACTGAAATTTGCAGTGCCATCTTAAGCATGCTTACTCAGAAAATAAGTCCCAGTGAATCCAGTACACCTTACCTTTTAAAAATTATGTTAAAGATTGCAGCCTGAGAGAGAAACTTGTCCCAGACCATCTGTCATGGTACTGCCAGAGAATGCTGGGGAGGAGCAGGAACAGGCAGAGGGAGGTGGGCAGGAAGTGGCGACTGAGGAAAGAGGGGAAAGCCAGGAGGCGGGAAGGCTCTCAGATGTTAAAGCATAGCCTCAGCACCATACAGGAAGTTCTGGCACCGATCGTGAGACAATGCCTATTCCGTCTGCCAGGGAAAGGAGAGAGTTAAAGAGGGGGGGGGGGAGGCATCAGATGAAACTCCCCCGCCTTTTCTGTTGGAGGAGAAGCCGGCGTAAGCCACTCCCAGAATCTGAACCGGAGGATTCGGATGCATGATTGTAATGCGCTGTCTGTACATATGTAAAATAAAGACTGTATATAGATCTCTGAGTGAGCAGAGGTACTTATTGCGAAGAGCATTCACAAGCCATCACACTATCCAATAACCCATGGCAAAGGTGGGATGAGTTCAGGTCTCCTTGGGTTTTTTTTGTTTTTGTTTTAAAAACCAACTCTCCACCTATTAGAGCAAGCTGCATCAAAATTCCAGATTGGTTGCAAATAGAACTGTCATCATGAATGTGTTAAAATTAATGGAGTCTTCTAGCACTCTTAATAAGAGAGTGGTTTTCCCTTTAGAAATATAGTTCCTCATTTGATAGAAAAGATGCTCCTGCCTCTCTTTTTTAAAATAGAAGCTTGTTAATAGAAAAAGTGATGTTGTACATAGAGATGAAAACCATTTGTTCTGGTAATGTAATGCCATTTTAGGCAGCAAAGTCCATTGGTAACTGGGGTATTTTTGCCATTTATTGCTGTATGCTCCTGCTACGTATAATATTCTCTGTGTTAGGTCTGAACTCAGTGTTGTGCATAATGATTAGCAAACATCCAGGTTTATGCTGAAGTGAGCCTGGGGTCACACCATTACTTTGTACTCGAGGGATTTGTTTTCTTTGCCGTTGGAAAAAACCCAGATGAGAATTAAACTACAGTTTATTGTCTCATAAAACCACAGTGGACAAATTACCCAGCTATGCTATACTGGCTAGAATTGTTAGTTAAAAGTGACAAGCAAAGCTGTAATTTACTCGGCAGCTCTGGCATTTCAGCTATGTCGCCAGCATTAAATCTTGCCTTCCAAAGCCTTCTTTTGTATTTCTGACTCATTTTGTGTTGGGAACCATTTAGCCACAGACCTTAACTGCTAATACACTTCCATCAAATACAAAGTATAAATCAAAATTACTGGATCACTCAAACTCAAACTGAGTCATTGTTTAAATAGTGGTTTCCCGTCTACTGCATCTGCATGGGGGCTGTTCAATTATGATATATGGTACCTGCCTGCCTGCCATTTTGGCAGACCCTTTTGCAAATAAAAAGTAGTGCTTAACCAATTATATTCTTTTTGCTGTATAAAGAATAAACAACAACAGCACTATCTGGAGAAAGGTAGGGTGGAACAGAGGCTGACTGAAACAACTCCCCTCTCATCCACTCAGCTTTGACATAGGATGTGAAACAAAGGCAGTTCCACTCAACAAATGAGTCTTGAAACCACTTTTGGGCCTCTCCTGGGAATCTGCCATAAAGCAGGCCAACACTGTGCTGAGTCCTATGCTGAACCCCATTTGTGCAGGGCTCCCTATCATGTTGAGGTGATGGCACATGTGCAGCTGTATGCATGGTGACCCTTTCAGAATTTATACCCATTGTGCAGTGGTCAGGAAGGAGGAGCAGGCAGAGGACAGTAGGGATCATAGCTGTTAACTTTTCCCTTTTCTTGCGAGGAACCCTATTTGGAATAAGGGAATTTCCCTTAAAAAAAGGGAAACGTTGACAGCTATGGTAGGGATGGCAATGCTAACAGCTCCACTGCTTTGAATGTGTGGAACAAATGACTGAAGAGGAGCTTCTTTCTAAACTATCAATAGAGAGAATTCACTTCAGGTCAACAAGATTCCTAGCAAAGGGCAATTGTGCAACCTTCTTCTAGCAGAGGCTGGAGACACATGACAGCTACCTCAGGAGGATACTTACAGTAATTAGCAAACCTCTTCCCAGGTAAGTTCCACAAAATTATAGTCAACATACAGGGTGCCACCAAAACAAAATGAACTGGGAGAACACATTTAATATAGGAAAAAAATATTCCGGCCTGGTGGTTTTATGTGTTTACCATATAATGCTTTTGAATCAATAAATACAAACTATGTAGACTTGGCTGTTTGCATAAACCCATATAAAAAGCCAAGTCTATGCAGTGAGATACAATTTTCATTTGTGTAGGGGGTATCATTATTCTAGCTGTCCATTTGGCTAAACCAACATTGGCCTATATATATACATGCATGGTGCTGTTCAAAGCAAATATTTCAATTGTCTGCTAATTTAGGAGCTGCGCTGATCTACACATTTTGCTATAACTTGGAAGAAAAGAGCACCATCATTCATTATCCGGTATTATTGCATAAGGTCTGCAGCTTTCTTAAATTTATGCAGCACAGAAGAAAATTGAAGGCACAATAAAAGCTACAAATCAGTGATCTCTCTAAATCAAGCCATCATGTTCATTAATCCCAAATTACTCCCTTAAAATAAAACAGCAGCTGATTAATATCCATCCTTAAGTAATGATTCCAGCTGACTGAGAACTGATGCCAATATACATTTCATACAGAAAGTACATGCCTAAGGTAGGTGTCTTGCTATTATAAGAAAGCTGGAACAGATTGCAATTGAGAATGCTGTAAAAAATGAAGAACATAAAAACATCTATTGTTGTAAGAGTTGCCTCTCAATCCTGTTAGGAAGACTGTGGAAATGCATGGTTGAGAATTATCATTGGTTTGGTGGTGATAGTGGTTGTTTGATAGCAGACATTCCATTTCACAAATGAAGGATGTAGTCCATATACTTTCGTGTAGCAGTGCCAACGAAGTTTTCCAAGCTTGGACCCAGAGTTTAGGGAGCTGGTGAAGCCTCCCTCAAACCTAAGCATGGACTTTGCAAGCTCTGCAACTTTGCAAGCATAATGAAAAGAACTCCCAGTGCCCCCCCCCCCGCTGCCTTCTCCAGTGCTTTCCTGCACCCCCCACCAAAAGCATCGCTCCACCCTTCTCTCACTTAGGCTGAATAGTTAAGCTACCACACACAATATCTCCATCCTGGAAGCAATTTTTTCCCCTGGTATAATAGATCACCCACCAGTGTAAGTAAACAAACAGAGACAGAAAAAGCCCCACTTTTTCAATGGGACTTACTTCTGAGTAGATATGGTTAGGATTGTGCTCCTTGCCTTTTATGGGATGTGGGTCGTGCTGTGGTCTCAACCACAGAGCCTCTTGGGCTTGCTGATTAGAAAGTCGGCAGTTCGAATCCCCGCAACAGCGTGAGCTCCCGTTGTTCGGTCCCTGCTCCTGCCCACCTAGCAGTTCGAAAGCACACCAAAAAGTGCAAGTAGATTAATAGGCACTGCTCCGGTGGGAAGGTAAACGCCATTTCTGTGTGCTGCTCTGGCTCGCCAGAAGCGGCTTAGTCATGCTGGCCACATGACCCGGAAGCTCAGCCAGTAAAGCGAGATGAGCACCGCAACCCCAGAGTCGTTCACGACTGGACCTAACGGTCAGGGGTACCTTTACCTTTACTTGCCTTTTATAAAATGTGCCATTTTATAAAATGTGCCACAGAGCATAATTTCAAGATCAACCAAGGGGTTACTGGAGTGTCTTTGACTTATCTAGATTGGGCTGGCGTTCTTTATGTAACTGGCCTTTTTGCTCTAAAGTTTTCCTCTCCAGGAATGATCAGGAGCTCACCAAGTTAGTGGCTAAATATATTTGGTTTTTTGTCGTCGAAATACACTGCAGACATCTGCTCTCCCTGGAGACCTAGAGATGTGACGATAGACTGCTCTGCCTCCTTTCTTTTAGCAAATGTTTTGTGCCACTGGGGAAGTGGTAATTCTGTACTGATTTGTTTTGGATGTTTGTATGTGATGCCAATAAAAGGTTTGATGATGAACAGACCATAATTTTTAAAATGCTTATTTATTTATTTTTAAAATGCTTATTTTATGGATATGTATTAACAGTTTCACATAGATGGGCTTTCTAATTATGTACTGTTATGGAGATTATTTGCATGATTAATACTGATTGGCTGCCTGAAATAAATTGTACCTTGTGGCTGAAAATCATCCAGAGTTGTTCTCCTATAAGTGACTCTTTGTCAGTGAAGGTGGAATTGGGAAGCCTCCCTACTGTCTGCTATGACAATGGCCAAGGTTGCTTTGTCTGCAAGCATACATTAAAATAAAACTAGTCATCTGCGGTCAGTTAAATTATGCAGCTTCCTCCCCCTAGGGGGAAAAAACCCATGTAGTTAATAAACAGAGTGTTTATTTGGCTTGCATTCATGTATTTAAAGGGGAGGGGGTACAATAAAATTGCCCCTAAGGCTGGAGTAGGGAACCTCTAGCTCTCCAGATGTTGCTGGACCTCACCTCCCTTGATTCCTAACCACTGACCATGTTGGTTGGGGCAGATGGAATTCAACCATTTTTGGAGGGTTCTCCAGTCCTGCTGCAAGGCATGGACTAATTGTTGCCACTTGGTTGTCTCATTTGATGACTGCTCATGAAAGTAAAATGAAGCACATATCAGGATGGGCAATCGTTAGGAAACAATGGTGTGAGATTGAGCACTCAAATAAGGCTCGAGTCGGATGGCTAAATGGAATGTGACATGACGTGATTTGAGCCCCTGGCTTTATTTATTTCTTCATTGCAATGTTTGAGTGCCAATATGTTGCCTTGGGCACATTAGATAAATTACAATGACAAAACCCAATACAGAAATTAAGATCATTAACATACTAAGCAACCTGCCAATATTACAAAAAGAAAATAATAATAATAACATGCACTTGCCAAATACCCATCATAATAATGACCTACATTAGAGTGTTTGTCCATTTCAGAAAAATCCCTAGAATTATGTTTTTCTACTGAAGCATGAAGCATTGTCGGCTGACAGGCATTGGATATCAGGGTTTATGGATGAGTGGTCTGATACTGGCAAGCAAATCCCATGTTGTTATCTGCTAGATCCTGGGCCTAAATCGGCATGTGACTCTGAACGTTTGATAACACTGCACAGAATTCTTTGTCTAAGGTGAATAGCATTTACACAATTGACAATTATTGTTCAAGCACCATTGCTTCAGTATTTATCAAGAAGCCGTTGAAATTTCTTATCTTTGATTAAAGTGATGTAAGTGCTAATCATCTGTACGTTTTCCTATCTAGGAAATAGGTGGGGGACAAAAATTGAAAACATAAATATATAATAGATAAATATATGGCAAGGTTGAACACTAGCATTTTAAAGCTCCATTTCTCCCTCTTAATGCACCCAGCAAAGTGTTTACTGATGAAACACATGCAATCTTATACAGAAGTTCTATTGATGAGTTTGCTGGAGATTGCTCTCAGGAAAGTATGCATAGGATTGTAGCCTTAAACTATGATAATGTGCTTTTATCGTAATGTTTCAGAATACCATATACATATGTTGAAGGGAATTTGGAATTTGAATATGATTGATTGCATTACCCAGGAGTTTCATAGTAGTAAATGTGAATTCAGAACCTTTACTACTGAAATAACTTGAAACGCCCCCCCCCCCGATTGTTCTTATTGGATACTTTCAAATATTACTATTCTGAAATGCATTACAACCATAAAAGTCATGGAAGCAATTATTTAGATTGAGAAACTGGATTCTTTATTTTTTTAAAACAATGCCTTCTATCTAGGGGATGTGGTTATCTGATTTATAGCCTAGGAATCCATTCCTTTTCTCTTTTGATCTTTGTGCTCCTCAGCCAGGAAGAGCAATGGATTAAAATGCAAACAGACAAGCTACCATAAGGCAAAGTCGTGGTTTTACAAACACGTGTTCTTTCCTCTCCTGCCGGTGACATTTCTTTCAATGACAAAAGGTCAGGGAACTAATTAATGGCAAATCAGAGCCATGAAAAATGGATATTAATGAAGTGTAACTCTGAGTAATAAAGCTATAAGTAACCTCTGATAACAAACACGTTTTCCTAATAACATCTTCAATTATCTTCATTAATGCAACTCCATGGTGAGATGTGCAGGCTAGTCTCTCAGCACCATGGACAGCAGCAGATTTTGTGTGCTCCCTTCAAGTGCCTCCTTTCAACACACTCAGCAAAGGGTTTATCGATGGAAAGCTTAAATGAGGATAATGTGCATTAATCTTAATTTTGGAGGGTGACATATGCTTTATGTGTGTCACGGGAAATTTGAAATCTGAATGAGATTTCTTGCATTATCCAGGAAGTTCGTGTGCTTCAATGAGATATGGGAGCCACTTGCACCTGTCAAGTGTTTACAGTCCTGCTTTTATAATCATCATATTGCTCGGTTTGCTGACAACGGCTTCCGCCCATCACTGAAATCCTTGTCCCTGTCACATGCCGGGGTTCAGTTATGCTCCAGTTGTTTCAGTGCATGCATCTACATCTTATCTCACTCCCCTGCCCCAATGCCAAAACGAGCCTAGCTATGGAGAAAGATGTCAGAATGACAACAAGGGAAAAAATGAAGTCCTTTATACGCAGTAGATACGGACCATTGCACCATCATCTTTTCTTGAATTCCTGTTCAGGACAAACTATCTTTTAGGGATAAGAGGATGTCATGAAACATTTGCCAAAGTCCTCTTTTTATTTTTATTTTTAAATTTTCAGGGTTCATTTTGAAAGTAATGCTTATAGAGAATATATTTATTTTTAATGAATCATTAATTTGTTTTGGGGTTTGTTTGTTTTTAAATGGAGTAATCTGTGCAGCCTTTCTGGGAATCATTCATGTTGCTTCAGCTGGATTCAGTACAGACAAGAGCAGGACATGTTTTCAAACTGTGATATTGATGAGTCTGAAACACCTTTGCTAATAATTCCACAAGCTGTACAGCTTTATTTTGCCTCTTGTCTAAGGAGTTATGAGTGACAGGTACTAAGTGATTGACAGTGTACACAGAGAGCAATAAAGAATATGCTACCCATGCTACAAATGACTCTATAAGATAAAAGAAAAAGTGGAATTTTTTCAGAAGCTTCAAGGAGACGTACCTTAAAGCATTATATATGGTTCATTTCGCAAACAGATTCTTATTCTTCAAACATCTCATAATTAACATATGGGATTCATTCCCACAGGATGTAGTGATGGCCACCAGCTTAGATAGCATTGAAAGAGGTTTAGACAAATTCATGGAGGATAAGGCTACTAGCCATAATGGTTATGTTCTACCTCCAGTGATGGAGGCAATAGGCATTTAACTATTGGTCACTGGTCATCACTGGGACTCACAAGTGGAAAGGGCGCTGCTGCATTCAGGTCCTGATTGTGAGTTTCCCATAGACATCTGGATGGCCACAATAAGAACAGGATGTTGGATTAGATGAGCCTTTGGCTAGATCCAGCAGGACTTTTCTTACGTTCTTAGGTGGATTGGATCTCTTTAAGCAACTGACTTGCACCACTGTATATGAAGTACAATCTTCTTCCTGGGGTGTGCTACAGATCCAGTAGGGCATGGTTCAAGTCTCAGTGATGCAATGAGGAAAATGAATTGTCACCTTATGCCAAATCAGCACACTTTGCTTCAGGTTTATGTTGCCTCAGCATAAGAGTGGCTTTTTAGATTCATCCATAGGTATCATGTATACATATTAAAGGTAAAGGTAAAGGGACCCCTGACCATTAGGTCCAGTCATGACCGACTCTGGGGTTGCGGCGCTCATCTCGCTTTATTGGCCGAGGGAGCCGGCTTACAGCTTCCGGGTCATGTGGCCAGCATGACTAAGCCGCTTCTGGCGAACCAGAGCAGTGCACGGAAACGCCGTTTACCTTCCCGCCAGAGCGGTACCTATTTATCTACTTGCACTTTGATGTGCTTTCAAACTGCTAGGTTGGCAGGAGCAGGGACCGAGCAACGGGAGCTCACCCTGCCGTGGGGATTCGAACCGCCGACTTCTGATCGGCGAGTCCTAGGCTCTGTGGTTTAACCCACAGCGCCACCCGCGTTCCAGATATGCATACATATTAGCTTTTGTTAAAATCAGAACTACTTCCAGCAGCGCTACACACTTTTTCTAGGCTTCTGCACTCATTTTCTTAGTTGCACACTTTGGATCCCTGTAGAACACCTTGATCATTTAAAACACTCTGTAAACACTAAGAATATTATGACTGCCATCATCATAAAACTTTGTGACTGAACTCTAGGAGTCCCAGAAGCTTTGATCTTTAATTGCACTGTTGAGTCTTCAGTCTGTGTGAGTTCCGCCGCCGCCCCCCCAGTCCATTTTTGGGCAGATTGCAGAAAGAAGGACATAGATCTTTCTGAGGGCAACATGAATATAGGACACTAGAAAAAAATAACAACTGGCATTGCCTAGAAATTCTTAGAAAGTACACACACACACACACTGAGATTTATAAATGAATTATGTAATTTGTTACTTCCTAGAGCCGCGCACATACATTTCTAACCCAGGGAACACCTGACCCTGATCCTGCCCTGAATCAATTCCATGGTTGGGGCTAAGGTTTAATTGGGGTTTTTAAACTCTATATGGGAGAGGGGGAATAAGATGTTGCATCTCCTTTTTCACCCTCCCCACTGCATAGCAGAGAGGAGGAGGGTTCAGTGGTGCTGGGTTCTGCTTCACTGCTAAGAATATGTTGGTGAAGCAAACTCCTGCAGTCTTAAGGACTGCATCCTTGATCAACAGCTCCTGCACAACTGATGGTCATCCTCAGATTATGTGCCAGGCCTGCTTGCTGTTACTGCCTCCAATATGTCCTGGCTTGGTGTAGTTCAGGCCCCGACTGTCCATACCACCACACTGACAATGGCATTTCTTCTCAGTCCATGGCTGTCACTTACCTGGCTACTGTTGTGGCCACCACTGACTTGTGGGAAGTGTCCAGTTGAGCCAGATCCACCTCATTCCCCCCACCCCAACTGACTCGTTCATCACTGAATAATTATGGCTTTATGTTTATGGGATGCATTTTACTCAGAATAAGACCATGGAAATCAATGAACCTAACTCATCATTTCCATTATCTTCAACGGATCTCCTCTGTATAGAACTAACATTGAATAGTGCCTTATTTTTTTCCAATTAAACTTATTTACCACAAGGAGAAGGGCATTAGAGCTTAGGTGACAAGAGAGAATAGACTTTAAATGTATTGCTTAGTTATTCTTAATCATAGGCAGACAACATTCATTTTTGGTAATCAGATTAGAATTAGAAATTCAGAGTCCAGGATGTGAAATTGCTCCTCGAGGCCTTTAAAACCATAAAAATCCATGGGCACATAGAGTACAGTGGTACCTTGGTTTACGAACTTAATCCGTTCCGGAAGTCCGTCCTTAAACCAAAGCATTCTTAAACCAAGGCGTGCTTTCCCATAGAAGTGGGGGGACTCAATTTACAAATGGAACACACTCAACATGAAGCGAATCATGTTCTGCTTCCAAGGCAAAGTTCACAAATCAAAACACCTACTTCTGGGTTTGCAGCATTCTTAATCCAAGTTGTTCATAAACTAAGCTTTTCTTAAACCAAGGTACCACTGTACTGGTTGCAGGACTATAGGAAAAGGAAGAAATTCAGGAATGAACAAAGAGTTCATACATTTCACAGATTTCCCTTATAAAGTAATGAGTACCATACATAAAAGACTCATGATGACACCATCATCACCATACACCAAAGTTCTATCATCATATGCTCCAAAGCCAGGTAAACTAACCATGGTTTACAAAGATCCATAGTAGAGAGAGCAGACCTGCTAGCCTGAACACTACAATATTCAGTACTTAACAGTACTTAAATGTGAAAAGGGACTATTAATTACTCCCCAAGAGGGTTCATTATACCCAGCAAGCTAATAGTCACCGAGAATGTCCACAGTTTTGACAACGTTTCTTTGAGGAAAATGAGTGAAAGGGAAATATTATTTTAAATAAAACAATTCCAGGCTAAATTGCTTTTTCCATAGCTAACAGACACAAATTATTGTTTCTAAAGAACATCTTCATTGCAAATGCTAAAGCATATTAATTTGATTTACTCCGCTGGAATATGAGGAATTATTGTGGTTGTCTTTGGCTCTGGAAGAAAGACTGGGGGTGGGGGAAGGTCTAGCAACAGTGAAATGCTTTGGTACATGATTTCATACATTTCCCTTGCTTATAATAATGTTTCCCTCATAGCATCATTGTTCGGTTCAGCACGACTGTGAAAGCACAAAGTCATTTCAAAGCTCTTTCATAAATATACACTGAAACAGAAGCTCTCTTGTTCTTGTCAGCACATAATGCTCCTTAGCACACTTAAAAGATATGGCCCTTGTCCCAAAGATCTTCCAGTAGTTCAGTGACAAAAGAAAAGCAATTTTAAAAGAGAGACAAAGGCAGCTATGAAGACACAGAAGCCAAGGATAACATACAGGGCACAATTATGGCAAGAATATTTTTTGTCATAGAACAAGTCACTAAGAGTGTGAACCAATTTCTAATGTTCAAGAAAACTGCAAAAAGGGAGGGGAATGAATTAGACATTACAATTACAAAATCTGTAAACAGGAAACCACCATATACCAAGTCAAAATACTGGCCTAGCTAGCAAAATATTGGCTGAACTTTTTTCAGCCCAAGAGCTGCATTCCTTTCCAGAATGACTTTTGGGGGCCACATGCAATTGTGAGCAAGCGCATAAGCAAAAATGGGTAGAATTGTTGTTGTTGTTGTTGTTGTTGTTGTTGTTGTTTGTTGTTAGTGGTGAAACCAGCCCCCCACTGGGAGTTGATACATCTCCTTGCCAGGGATACAAGAAACCCTAGGTATGCCTCTGTTTGTAGAGTAGCCTTGTTTCTAGTCTCATTCACAAAGTCCTCTCTCAGGTGAGCAAGAAGAGTAATCAGGGTTCAGGGATGTATACTACTCATACAGCAGCACTCAAGGAAAGGTAGAAAGCAAAGCCAGTGATGGGTGTGGTGGAGGGTGAGGTGGCAGTAAGGTCAGCACAATGAAAATTCCACCAGCAGAGCCTGATGTTATTTTTGTATCATGCTCTTCTCCTCACTCCCATCTAGAAAGCCTCTGGCAGCGGTTCTCAACCTGTGGGTCCCCAGATGTTGTTGGACTACAACTCCCATCATCCCTGAGCTCTGGCCTTGCTAGCTAGGGGTGATGGGAGTTGTAGTTCAACAACATCTGGGGACCCACAGGTTGAAAACCACTGGCCTATGGGGTGAATGTTGTGCTTAGTCAGTACTGCAAGTTTTAACTCCAGAGTTAAATGCTCAGATCAGCATGAGTACTCAGCACTCTTGGGCAGCTGTCCAAGCACAAATGCTCCAGAAGGGCTCCATTGCACCAACACCTGCTAGGGTCTGCCGCCCACCTGCTCCCCCCAGCAGGTATGAGAAACCACCCACCATTCTAAATATCCCCCTGTTTCCCAGGCCTCCTGATACAGTGTCATATAAGTACTTGGTGGAAAATTTGAACCATGGGTGGTTTTCCAGACCCAGCTGCCTTTGGTCAGGGGGGACCTAGAACCAGGTGCGGTTGCAAAAGCCTATTCCATTCCAACAATGGCATCTCCTTTCCCTCACGGATTTGGAAGAAGATGCTGACAGTGCAATCTAAAATCCTGCCAGGGTGCTTTGCCAGGCCTGCAGGAAATTTGTATAGTTTGGAAGGCTTCTTGCTTCATTGGCTTCCGGAACTACATTTCCATAAAAGAGATTTGAAACTGCTGTGAAGAATAGAATCCAGTTCCTCTCTGTCCCATCTCTTCCACCAGATTGAAGAAATAACTTCACCCACCAGTTTATTAACAGATTGCCCTCACTTGTATCTCACCTTTGTAATGAGATAGAACAGATATGATGGATTACATTTTGCCTCCTGCTTCCAACCAGAATGAATTATCATTACATTCACAAGTCAGGCTAGAGACTTGGTGCTGTCCAGGTCCCACCAATTATGAAAAGGGGGAAGGAGAGTGGGCTGTGGAGGAAGGGGGAGACAGAAAAGGTCACATCAGGGAAGCAGCATTGTTATAGAATCTTGGAAGGGAATGTCTTGTATAATATATCTGTCAGTCAGAGATTAGCAGAGAAAAATCCTCAATTAATGGAAATAGTTTTGAAAGTGGAAATAACTTGCAGTTGTCTTAGACACAGTGCATGTGAAACGGTGGTGACATGATGAAGGCTCTGCTATTTTTAGTAATGGGAGCAGATCTTCTGAATGCTTTGAAAGGTCTCTGAAGTGTCTGTTGCTGGCACTAAAAAGTAGGTTAGGGTGGAAGGAGGTCCTCAGCTAGCTGAACATTTCAAGGGTTGATCGATATGCCAAAAGGTGGTGGGGAGGGGTTCATGGCCAACTATGACATTAACACTGCACCAAAATGGTTAATGTGAATGAGATGGTTTGGATTACCATGAGCTGGCAGTTCTCCACTTCTTCTTTCCCCACTGAAAGTCTTGGGATCTCTTTCCTAACACCCTCCCTAACATTACTGGTAATATAGAGCCAGATGAGGACTTAATTTTTTTAGACATTTTTCTCCATTCCCCTATCTTGCTAGGTCTGCCAGACTGGTGAGCCCATGAGATACCCATAATGATGGCAAAAGCACACCGCCCACACTCTGATGGTTTTACTTGATAAAAGGTAAATGGAACAGTTTTTCCATCAGTTCTCTATATAGATGTGTTTCATCAATGGCAATGAGGTTATTGGTTTCTATAAGATTATTTGTGGACATAAGCCTTTCACAATAAGGCAAGGGCTATCCTATATAGTTGCTGACCTTATTTTGTTCCCCCATTTTATGGCAGTGCATTGAGACAAATTCTTTGGGATAAAGTCATATGCATCACACATCCAGTTCAAAGAATACTGCCACGACAATGCATAGACGGAAAATATATCCAGTGACCTCTGGATTACTTTTCTTTGTCTCTTTCTTTGCCAAAAACTTGCTAGCAATTTAGTTACATGAATCACTGGTTCATTAAAACCCAGGAGCTTATTTTAAAGAAAATGAAGATATCTAATTAAGGAATGAATTAATGTCTGTATTCTTACTTGTATAACTGCTTAGGTTCTCTTATGGCCAATTCACTGCATAAGTATCAGAATATCTCACTACGTTTATTGAATTTTATCACCTTTGGCAGAACAGACGTGCTATTCTTTTCTTAAAGGGAAGTGGATAAACATTACATACTGCCATGCATTTTGGGATACATACAGCACAACACAAAACAGCAGTAAATAAACATTCCTCTCTCACATGAAACAATAAATTGTTTTGGGGTGAAGCTTGGGACAGTGGTGGCCATATGACTCTACTTGTTTGCTGACAGAATTTGGAATCTTTATAATGCTGGATGTGCTCCTATATCCATTTTAGGGAGTAAGAGGACCATTCAACAAAGTGAGACTTCTGAGTAACATGTACAACTTTCCTCTGTGAACCAGTTGCCTTCCAAATGTGTTTGGGCTCCTACTCCCATCAGTCTCAGCCAGCACAGCCAATGATCAGAGATGATGGGAGTTGCTCCCCAAATTTTGGAGAACTTCAAAATATGTGCTTATACAAGCATTCCCCGTGTCTCTCAACCGTAGTATCCTGTTTAGATTGCTGCATTGCTTAAATGGCATTGTTTTATTGATTATTTTATTATTTGGTTTTATTTAATATAAATAATTTATAGCCTATGTATATAAAGTAAACAACACAAATTTTACTACTAATAAATAGGTGTGACTCAGCAATGGTTTTTTTTTTTAACAACTTAAATAACAGTGTCTGCATTTGCTGAGCGTCTTATCCTTGTATATTATCAGTTGTGCTGGATTTCTTTTCATTCTGCTCTATAGTCCTATTTTGTTTTTCTGGTTATTTTTATCTTGTGAATTCCTAGGCAATTCTTACAAAAAGTTTCACACCAGGCAATACTTGATGTGTGAACAGATCAAATCCATTAACATATGAACTTAGTTTCAAGATGTTTTTCACTTACATCAGCCCTTTCCCCCTTTTCTGTGCATGGATCTCCTTGGCTGAATTGGATCAAATGCAATTTCATTAAGGATTTCCCCTTTGATAGGCAGTTTGCATTTTTCCACTAGAGCGTTTGGGTTGTAGATCTCTATAGAGATGCATGTTATAAACATGGGTAATCAATTCTATATTCCTGGTATAGAGGTCTTTTGGAAAACTTTACATGATTTCAAAATGTGGTCCAGAGAGGTAAAGTTTACAAGGTCAGAGATATTGTAGATAAGATTTCAGTTCTCTTTGGGTCTTGACCCAGAATGCAGCAGCTGTGCAAAGGGCAAATTCCATGCTGGGGATCATTAAGAAAGGAATTGAAAATAAAGCTGCTATCATCATAATGCCATTATACAAATCTATGGTGCGACCACGTTTGAAATATCATGTACAGTTCTAATCATCTCACCTCAAAAATGGTAATGTATAGTCCAGCAAAAGGTCCAGCAAAAGGCAACCAAAATAATTATAGGGATGGAATGGCTCCCCTATAAGGAAAGTTTGCAGCATTTGGGACCATTTAGATTAGAGGGAAAAACGAGTAAGTGTTACATAATAGAAATTTATAAAATTATGCATGGCATGGAAGAAGTGGATAGAGAAAAGTTTTTCTCCCACCGTTACAGCACTAGAACTTGTGGACATTCAATGAAGCTGAATGTTGGAAGATTCAGGACAGATAAAAGAAAGTGCTTCTTCACACAGCACATAGTTAAACTGTGGAACTCTCTCCCACAGGAGTCAGAGATGGTCATCAACTTGGATGATTTTAAAATAGGATTAGACAAATAAATGGTGGACTAGGCTGTCAATGGCTACTGTGGCAATCGCACAGGGTCCCCGGACGTTTAACTGTCTATTGATCCCTGTGCCATCACTGTGCTCACTTCCCCGCTGCCACCAACCAGTTGTTGTTTAGTTGTTTAGTCGTGTCCGACTCTTCGTGACCCCATGGACCAGAGCACGCCAGGCACTCCTGTCTTCCACCAACCAGTTACTCTCTGGTAAAACACTGAGTCCAGTCAGTTGTAAAAAGTGAACCAAAAAAAAAAAAGTTTATTTTACAAATATTAACAAGTTTATGGTTTCTCAGATAATATTCCTGTCAGTATCTTAACTTTAGTTTCTTTACCGGCCTACACCTTCCTATTACCTTCTGACTGATTATCTCAACTGTTTGACTGACTCCTCTTAACAAATTCTCTCACTCTCTCACACCAGACTAGCCCAACCCACAGACTTATCTTCTCTGTCTCTTCTAACTCCAGACTGTCTTCTCAACAACTCTATTTCTAACTCTAACTCACTAAAAAACCTCTGTGCTTAAACCTTATACACAGTTAACTCTGCCCCCTGGATTCCCATTGATATCACACACATAGGAGGGCAAACTCTACAGCTATTAGCCATGATGGCTGTGTTCTATGTTCTACTTCCACTGTCAGAGGATTTATGCCTCTGAACACCAATTGCTGGGAAGTGCAGGTAGGCAGAGTGCTGTTGTGTTCATGTTCTCCTTGCTGGTTTCCCACAGGCATCTGTCTGGCCACTGTGAGAACAGGATGCTGGACTAGTTGGGCCAAAGGCTGGATTCAGAAGGGTCTTCTTATGTTCTTCTTTTTCCTACAAGTCCAAAGGTTGACCCAAGTGAGCTTCTATAGCAGGACTGCTCTCCATCCACCTACTTACATTAAGCCTTATAGAATCATATAATTGAAGAGAATCCAGAAGGTCATCTCGTTCAACCCCCTGCAATGCAGGAATCTCAGCTAAAGCATCCATGACAGATGGCCATCCAATCGCTGCTTTAAAACTTCCAAGGAAGGAGAGTCCACAACCTCCCGAGGGACACCGTTTCACTGTCAAACAGCTCTTACTGTCAGAAAGTTCATCCTGATGTTTAATTAGAATCTCCTTTCTCATAATTTGAAGCCATTGGTTTGAATTCTACTTTCTTGAGCAGTAGAAAACAAGCTTGCTTCACCTGCCATGTGAAATCCCTGTAGATATTTGGTGGCGGCTATCATAGCTCCTCTCAGCCTCCTCTTATGCAGGCTAAAAATACCCTACTCACTCAAACATTCTTTATCAGGCTTGGTTTCCAGACCCTTGATCATCTTTTTTGCCCTCCTCTGCACATGTTCCAGCTTACAACATCTTGGAAATTTTAATTTTAAAACTCCCCCCCCCAAACCCCCCATATTGTTAAGAGCCAATGCTCCCATCATTAACATGAACATCAAGCTGGAAATTAATACCTGAAGTGTAATGGATTTTTGATAGTGACCATATCTAAATGGGTCGTTAAGACTTAGCAGGCACCTCCAGTTTATTTTAGTGAAACCCAATAAATTGTCCATTTCAAAATGCAAGAAAAGAGGGGTTGGGAAAGAGGTTCATCAACTCTTTAATGGCAAATCAGACACTGTTAATTCCCACCTTTAAAAGTTTATGTTGTAGTGGAAACATTTGACATATTTATTTTTCTGATAAGCCTGATTAAGCAGAAGATCAAAGTTGGCTCTTCGGTGCTATCTATTTTATAAAGATAACTTCTCTCAAGTTCTTGCCTATTTTAAAAAAAAGGCACGATCTTGCCCTAAATTGGCAGTAGTGCCAGTGCCACTTCTTCCACCAGCAGTGGAGTAGGTGGTGGAGGTGGTGGAGGCAGCAGTAGGTCAGGGCTGAACTTCCCATTTCATATCAAAAGCAAAATGGGACATGCCACCCTGGACTAATTATGACATTTGTTATATCTTTACCATCATGGAGGATGCCATTTGGTTTTTCTGTCTCAGGCAACAAAATATACAAGCTTTAAATGGATTTGGGTAGTTTAAAGTTACACAAGGCAATACAGGAGATTTCATGTCCATGCAAATACCATATACATTTCAACCATAAAATCATCCTGCCTTAGCAGGCAAGGAATCCAGCTTGAAGTCCTTTTCAGAGTGACACATATGGATCACAAAATGGAAAAATGGATGTGATGCTATCCAGAATCAATGGGAATTCCATTGCCAAGAACTTCTGCATTCTTCTCTTGCTTTCCTACTTCCTCTGTTTAATACTTCCATTTAGTGCTAGACATCTTTCATTCCAGTGTTCTAGATTAGAATCCAGGCAATGGGTTTTGGTCATGCTATTGTCTAATATAATGGCAAATGCCCCATGTTGCTGTCTTGCAAGATCATACCAGGTTTTCCTTGGGTGGAGAAGAAAAGGTGCATGACCACTCTATCAGCACAGTTGAAAGACCAGAAAATTGTGGTGCCTTCTTAAACTTTTCCATCTCAGCTGGCCAATAGAACAACTTGTAACAAAGAACCTGAACCTTTCCCCCTTCCAATTCATTTTCCTTTTGTGTTAACTGAACAACCACTACCCAAGGTCTAAGCATAAATTGGTACCTAAAAGACCCAAATACAGTAATAAATGATGCAACATTTAAGATACGTGTTTGTCAGTAATAAAAACAAAGATTTATAACTATTAAAACTTTGAACCTGGTCTCTGTTGGTAATAATAACCTTACAGTGTTAACTCCAGGAAGATTCGGGGTCAAATGAAAGATTCCACAGAATTGTGATGCTTTCTTCTGCATTATATTTTAAAACAAAAGCATCCTGGGAGAGTTGGAAGGAAAAGGCTGCTTTACTCTTTCCCTGCCATTGCTTTCAAAATCACTCTTCCCAAACTACATTCCCATTCTTATCTTTTATGGGTTGTGGCTAACTAAGGATTACTCAGAGTAGACCTAATGAAAATTAATAGACCTAAGTTACCCATGCCCCCTAATTTAAATGGTTCTCCTTTGAGTAGGATTAACTTTGGATACAGCCCTATGTGTATTTACTCTTGCAGCTGAAAAAGCAGTTTGGGGAGAGTGATATTGAGCTGTATAATGGGACTGGGTTGGAGAGGGTTAAGCAGGCTCTCTCCACACACTCATCTTTCACTCAGAGACAGTCTCCTTTAGGTTGCATTTTGTTTTTTTAAAAATAAACCAGCAGAAAGAACCACAGAAATGCACATAACAGCGCAGTTTGAGCCAAAGTATAGGGGAGAAATGGGAAAGGGCATGAAAGATATAAAGAAAAAGCTGTTATTAGGCTCTTTTGCTTTTTGGCATACACAAGGAAGGGTTTTCAATCTCATCAGTCTTGAGTCATGGGCAGACCCAACATGAGGTGTTGGGTCACAACTTTTGAAAAGAAGGAGGCGAGACTCAGACAGATGGGTGTTAACATGCCTTTTAGTGCAGTAGAATGGTTTATTTTAGGGCATGAAATCAAATTAGTGCATTTGTAGCTGTCAGTGTGTCATTCAGATTCACACTTTGCACACCAAAGGCACTGGGCTGTTTGGTGTTATCATTTTTTTCCCCTTTACCCTTAGATTAGTTGTACTTTTATTTACTTATTTGAAGTGTTGCGCTGCTGCTTCACTATTTCCTGGGTGAAGTTTAGGAACTGGATCTGGGAGCTGTTAGAATGTGTTGGGAGCTGTTAGAATGGCCTTGCTTATTTCTCCTGAGGCCTCAGACAACACTGTTGTTGGATCTGTTTACTGTGAGGAAAGACAATACCTGGGCCACTACGGGGGGAAGAATTAAAATGTCAAGAATTAAAATGTCAACTAGTTTCTCAGCTAGCACAATACAAAAGCAGCATGGCTCTTATACAGCACATTTGCAGAACAATCCATTGAGGTCAAGGGAAATATTCTAATATTGACGATGAAAAAGTACAGTGGTACCTCGGGTTAAGTACTTAATTCATTCCGGAGGTCCGTACTTAACCTGAAACTGTTCTTAAACTGAAGAACCACTTTAGCTAATGGGGCCTCCTGCTGCCGCTGCACCGCCGGAGCACGATTTCTGTTCTCATCCTGAAGCAAAGTTCTTAACCTGAAGCACTATTTCTGGCTTAGTGGAGTGTGTAACCTGAAGCGTATGTAACCCGAGGTACCACTAGATATTTCACTAGATAGTTGTGGTCTCCGCTGAATCCAAGCAAGACCAAATGGCTATCAGATTAATGTTGCCTTCATGTTGACATTTTGTACACCAAGTATTATTACTTCTGTTTTGTATGGGGAGAAACAAGTGGTGAGCATTGTGGAGAGTGTGTTTCTTCCAACGAATTTGAAGGGCAGTAAGTTGAAAACAGAAAGTGGCTACACAATACATAATGGCTTATGGAATTCAGTGGCACAAGGTGTGGAGAAGGCCATGAGCTTAGTATGCCCCCACCCCCCAAAAAAGTTAGGAAATATATATTTTTATCAATTTAACCATGATAGCCAAATGGAACCCCATTTACCAAGGCCTATCAAACCCTGGAGACTAGCAACAAGGAATGACTCTCACTCTCATGTCCTGCTCATAAGCCTTTAGAGATCTTTGGCCGGACAAAGTTGAAGGCAAAATGCTGGAAGAGACAGACCTTGTTTCGATCCAGCAAGTTTAGTCCTGCGTTCAATAAAATACAGATAAATAGAACAGAAAAAGCCCAGGAAGCCTTTTACGGGCCTCATGCACAATGAAACTCCACAAAAGGCAAGTGTCACCTATGGAAATATTTTTGAAGCTGACTTGGATTATGCAGCAAAGCCAGGATTTATAACTCCTATATCCAGAATGTTTCTGTGTAGGTAGGACAGGGTGATTGATTTATGTAACACAATCATCCCAGAGGTGGCCGGAGACTTTTTGCTGCCTGCGACAAAGGACAAGCCTTCCCAGTTTCAAGTATAGAAGCTAATCAAATGGATAGTTTAAACTATGTGCAACTGGGGAAGCTTTTTATGACAATTGACAAGCGTCTCGTTTGTATCCAAACGACACTAAGGATGCTTTTGGTGAGGACCAGGGAGAGAACCTTATCTGTGTTTGCACCTAGGCTTTGAAACACCCTTACAGAAAGGGAGGCCTGCTGCCTTGCTCTTTCTCTGAAGGCCTTACACAGCAGGGCAAATATTGCCACATGCGCACCCAATCTCTAAGCAGTAAGAGATCTCAGGGATATCCACACATACCTCAGATTGGAATTCCTTTAGAATGGAGGCTACTGGAGAGTACGGTGTGTTTGTAATATCTAGCTCAGTCTATAGAGCATGAGATTCTTAATCTCAGGGTTGTGGGTTTGAGCCCCACGTTGGGCAAAAGATTCCGGCATTGCAGGGACTTGTAACAGATGACCCTCATGGTCCCTTCCAACTCGACAATTCTATGATTCTACTATTTACTTACACAGGCACACGCGCACACACACACACACATAGGCTGAGGATAAGGTAGAAGGACACACAACATTTGCACTCCATCAGATATTTGTCCTCCATAAGGGGTTTTTCAGGGAACCCCTGAAAAACCCCTAGCTATAGCACTCTATTATTTTCACACAGACCTTAGTATGTTCCCACCTCCAGCTGCAAGATGAGACTAGCTATTCCTCCACACTCCCCCCTAGACAAGGGGTGGGAGGCACAGACCTGACTCCCAATTGCCAAGTCACTGTCTCCTTCTAGAATCCTGCCCATTTAGAGATTTCTTCTTAGCAAAGGAGGGTCATTGATTGCAAGAGCCATCTAGGTAATATCAAACAGCTTTGCTATTCCATTAACCCTCTTCTAACAAAATCTCAGTCTTACCATCAAGAATCAGAATGCTGCAAGGGACCTGTTAGAGGGCATCTATACCAAGTCCTAAACTTCGCTACAATACCTTTCTTTTAAAATTGGCATGTGATTTGTAGTAAGTATTTTTAACTCCTCTTGGTATATCTGATTGACTCCCACATGATATTATTAGTGTGTAGATGCTCTGCAGGTTATTGTTTAAAGTTCTGCTATTGAACTGTTCTAATATTTTTAGTTTTTATTTGCTGTTCCGTTCTCTCATTTGATTGTTGAGTATACTTGTTTTAGTTAATGTTAGCCGCCTTGGGCATTTTATGAAAAAGCTGGATAGAAATATTTTAAAACAATCAATAAATTCTGCCAGTCTGCTTTAAAGGGCAACTCAATAGATAAGCCTGCCTGAGCTCCTGGAACAATATACATGCATTTTCTTTGCAAAATGATTGAGGTCAAAGAATCAGAAGAAGGACAGTTCAGGAAAAGTCAGGCAATTGTTTGAAGCACAGAATTGATGGTTTTGCCATATGGGGAAACCTAATTTGCTGACTTTGATAATGCAATCACTGAAGCTCCCATGTCTGACTCCTTTATGCCTACCTTTCCCGTCTGCAGCAACTGCCTCTCTTTGTTGAGAAAAACACATCTATGAAAAGTGATTAGCTACACATTATTAGTCCATTGGCAGCCAGCCAATCAAACCATTCCTCTTCCTTTTCTCATTGCTGTGTTCCTGAGGTTGGCATTTCATGTATAGCATATATAGTATATAAATGCGGGCACGTACTTCTATCTCCTTGTGTTACTATAAAAGACACAGTTGTTGACATGAGACATCACAGCTGCTTCCCATTTCACTAGAAATCTAGAATGTTGGCACCTTTTTCCCTGAAAAATGGGAGCTTCTGGCTTTTCTAATCTCTTGGTATTAATCTCTCTAAGTAAATGAGACATACAGATGTCCAATAAAAAAAGGAATGGGCAAGTTGAATGGGCAAACAGCTTGTGTTTTTAACTTTCTCTTGAAAAGAAATGGCAAAATCTTAATTGTAAAGGCAGCTTTGGAAGTTCCAGACACTGTAAGCATGGCTTACAAAGTACCCAAAATACTTCATTGAACAAGAGGTCTCAATGTTCCCATGGTCAGATCTTTCAATGGCTATTAGACAGGACAGCTAAGTAATTGAAAAGCAGCATTCATGGGAAATGCAACTGTGATTATCAAAAACTAAGATAAAATATTAGGATAATTATCTCAATCACACTCTATTTCAGAGCTCTCTAGATGCACCCATCTGACCACTGTTTGCCAGAGCATGCTGGACTAGACAAGTGTCTCCAATGTGGTGTCTTCCAAAAGTTATTGGGTTCCTGCTTCCATCAGCCCCAGCCAGAATGAACAATGATCAGGGATGATAGGCATTGTCATCCAAAAACATCTGAAGGTTTGTACTCCACAGTTTGTACCCATTGACTAGCCCCAGAACAGATAGAAATTTGGTCTGATCCAACAGTGCAATTCTTGCACTCTTGTTAATCATGCACCACTCAGTTATTCTGCAAAACCTCCCAGCCTACATAACATATATGTAGCCTTCTCTGCAGTGGCTTGTATTGGGGATGGTCATGTATTTTGCCTGGTTCACATTTTTAAGAACCAAGTTGATTAAAGGTTTTTTTTCCCCAAAAAGAGAGAGTATTTTAGGGTAATATGCATTCCAAAATAGTTATTTTCTTTCTTTCTTTCTTTCTTTCTTTCTTTCTTTCTTTCTTTCTAAAAAAACCCCATTAAAAATAATGGGGCATCACATGCAGTTTAAAAAAATCAGTAAATCCCAGATTCATGCAGAAATGGGACAGAAGAGACTTTTGAATGAACACATGCAAAATTGGCATGGACTGGAAACAGACTCCTTGATCCATCCCATAACTTGAGCACTGAAGCTTACTGTGGTCTAACGGTTTATTATTAGACACATATATGGACTTGACTATTGAGTAGTTTTGTTTCCCACATACAATGAATATCCTACATATCAAAGGCAGCACACATACTAACCTATGAAATTCAGTGCAATAAATCTTTCATCCTCTATTTTGGTTTTCTTCCTTCTGAATTTGCCAACTACTTCTTACCCTCCTCCACAACATCCTGCTCATCTTCCAAACCCCATTCGCTGCCACATCCAGAAATCCTTTCGAAATGATTCCACTTATCAGCTCCCTGGGGGCCTGGAAAGTGCATATTGACAAAACTAAATGGAACAAGTCTACTCTAGGCAAAGGCCAAGCTAAGGTGTCTGAGCTATTCAGAGACCATTTCACTGGAAAAGGTTGTGGGTCATAACATACCACAAAGGCCCACTCACTGGAGTGGAAACCATAAAATAAAGGTATGCACCACAGTTTGTACTCCTCAAGGACAAACATTCAGTGTGTTCTGGATAAGCATCTGTAGAAGCTTACTGTCTGCATGCCTTGCCCTGAAATGTAAATGTGCTAAGAATATTTCGGGAAGAGGCCCATGAGTAGAGAGAGGGAAAGTCAAGGGTGATTAAAATTCACTCAAGATATAAAAAGAAGCAACTCTCACCCAATATTTCTCCTGGCTACACACTTCCATTTACTAAGTGTTTCGGTGGCTTGTAATAGACACCGCTATGCACACAGAGTGCTGAATTCTTGTTCATTAAATGCTAAAGCTGCAGGCACGTTGTACATAAGAAAATTAGTTTTCCACCAACTTCTAATGCTTGCATCGCATGATGGAATTTATGTCTGGGGAGGAAAAAGTCTTGCTTTTTCAGATTCCATGTCGCAGTAGGAAATCTAGCCACTGGGCTATGTCTTTCCTTTTGAAGTCACATGAACACTTTCTCCAGACTTGCACCAGAGTTACGTAGAGAATTAATCCTCAGATCCAAAACTCCATGGGCTGGGCTGCACATGAAGATTAATCTTAGCAGAACAGTAGTAATGGCACTTAACCATTTCTTAAGTTAAATCATATTATAATTTTAAAATCCTTTCTGGTGCAATATTTAGTTGTAGCCTTATATAAATAAAAATACTTATTACATTCCAAGATGGAGACGATTTCCATACTTGACCCTGTAAATCCTGAAAATCACTCCCCTCACCAAGAGCCCTGTTATCTCAATGGCCCTCTGCAGGGGGGAGCTTTTGTTGCTGATCCCTCAGTTTTCCTGCAGGACACTTTTTCAAAGCTTCAAATGAACATCATGGTTGCTCTCCTAGCGAGCTGCTTTTCTGAGCTGCAGATTGGCTTGGAAAATGAAGCAAGTTATTTGTGATTATTTTTGGGGGGAAAGGCCATTTCTGAGTCTGTGCAAGCTGAACAGTAGCAAGTTTGCCTATCTCTTGCGTTAGCTGCAGTATTAGACACAATAATGTGTAGTTTTACAACATCAAAAGCAATGCAGGATATAAACATCAGTAGGGTTTTTCTTTGCTTTTGGAGAAGATATAATGAAATAGGATAGAGCATTTAAGAAACATTAGTCTGCAGTTTTGTATGCACCACAGCAAAACAAAATCCTGCAATGCAGTCTGTTTATATCAGGGGTAGGCAACCTAAGGCCCGTGGGCCGGATGCGGCCCAATCGCCTTCTCAAT
This sequence comes from Podarcis filfolensis, assembly GCF_964270895.1. Lineage (NCBI taxonomy): Eukaryota > Metazoa > Chordata > Lepidosauria > Squamata > Lacertidae > Podarcis > Podarcis filfolensis. The sequence continues at coordinate 62,300,635 of NC_139609.1, forward strand.
CCAGCCCACGGACTGTCCGGGAATCAGCGTGTTTTTACATGAGTAGAATGTGTGCTTTTATTTAAAATGCATCTCTGGGTTATTTGTGGGGCATAGGAATTCGTTCATTCCCCCCCCAAAAAAATATAGTCTGGCCCACCACATGGTTTGAGGGACGGTGGACTGGCCCACAGTTGAAAAAGGTTGCTGACCCCTGGTTTATATGCATGTTTCTGTGTGTGAGTATGTTTATGTGGCTTGATGGAATTTGGAGATGAAAAAGGTTTACTTTTTCAGATCTTGCATCACAATGGGAAATCTACATACATATATATACAAACACACATATCCTTTTCCGAACACACACAAACCAAAGAGTATTTACCTCCAACAAATATACCTATGGCTCAATATCATCAAATATCATGGACGACCTTACAAAAGTTAATAGGACTATTGTGGATTCCAGTAAATTCTCCCCAAATTCCCTGGTGAATTCTAGCAAAGGAAAAGAAACACAAGCCTTAGACATACTTTCCCTTTAGACAGAATTCACCGACCCTTTAATTCACACACCAATCCCCGAGAATAACTGCATATTCTTAGAGTTTGCTTTACTGCAGCATGTGAAGGGGTGAAGAAGTCACAAAGGCCACCCAGTGACAGCAGCACTGCATTTGCCAGCATGGGGGTGAGATGGGATGATACGGCAGCAAGATTGGGGTAGCCCTGGGTTGGCCGTAGTGGTCTTGCAGGTGCCCATGCCACTGCCAACCCAGAACTACCCCAACCTTGCCGCCACCTCAACCCATTCCATCCTCATGCTCCTGAGTGCAGCAGCACCATCACCAGACAAGCACTGCTGCCACTCTGCCTCTTCCTATGCCGCTGCTATTTTACAGTGCACCCTGGCAGAAGTGTCTTAGGTTAGAGCCCAATGTTGCTCTGATTTTGGGTTCCTATTTATTTGCTGATGCACTGATTGCTTTTAATGGGGACAGTCATTTGTGCAGCCAGAATTTTAAATATGGTCTGGGTTTTTATGCAACTCAGAGCACAATGAGTGGACAAGGAATGCCACCACAGCTCTGTGCATGGGAGGGGGTGGATCAGGAGTGTTGGCTTGCAAATTTGCGCATTTAAAAATATATTTTCTTAGAAACCAATATGAGTTTTTTCAGTCCAATTGTGCTGCTATTTTTGAACTAGAGTTTAATTATTATGCTCCCCCCAAAAGCTTACAAATTGATCAAAATACTAAGCTCAATGTGTCCTGCTTGTATTATTAGTTATTTATTATTATTATTATTATTATTATTATTATTATTATTAATATTATGGGAGATTCAAATGCACCTGTGTCTTTCTTTGCAAAAATAAAATAAAATTATGGAATTTAAACTGGATATCAAACAAGCCAGAACAAAATAAAAAATGTGGGGATGAATTGTTTTTCCTCAGTTCTCTTAGTGCAAGTGCCAAGCTAACAAGGAAGCTAGAAAAATGAGGACAAGCATAGGATGAGAACCGGTTTCTTGTAATGTAATGAGACAGCAAAACAAAATGAGGGTTTCACAGTTCCTGATCATTCGATTCACATTTTTGACGCCTCATTTGTCAGGCTGAGTATCGGAGAGAGTCAAGACTTAATAACTTACCAAGTAAAGAATTTTATCAAATAAGAGGGAAATAAGAATGGGATCTGCCATTAGAATTATTTGTTCATACTTCCCGCTGAAAGAAGAACAGATCCCTGCTGAGTGATACATTTTTATATTTAAAAAATTGAAGATAGCTTGGCTATCAATCTAACTCAGAATAAGGATTTAATTTGCTTTGTTAGCATCTTTATATTCTTCCCTTCCTCCCATAATGTGACTGGAAAGAGGGACAGCTTTTTCCACTTGATGTGGATCCCCAGCTAAGTTAGGCATTTTCAAGGAAATAATTGGATAGTTCTCATCTCAAAGGCAGGATCTGCTTGAAATTGTAAACTTGTGTCTAGAGAGGAATCATTTAGTTGTCAGATACTTTCCCTTATGGCTATTAGAAAAAATAGGAACCAGTTAATGTGCCTGGATAGCCAAACTGAATGTCTTTTTCATGTGGAGGTATCAAATTTTAGAATATTTGTTTTGATACAGACTTAAATAATTATTATACACGCCAGAGGTGGCTATCCTGGCAATGTACATAGGATGATTTGCCTGCATGTGTGCCTTCAGTATGCATTTTAAAATAAAGAACTGAGCTTTCATTATACATAATTTTGGAATTGGCAGAGTAGCTGACTCCATCCTGCTTCAGTGTTGCTGGTATGAAATCACAGGTTCATTCCATCCTACTACATCCAGTTCTGTCCTACTGTGTACCTGTCAGTCCTGTTAGACACATTATGTATGCATTTTGTGCCTGCTTTATTATAAGGTGTGTACTTTCATATAGAATACACACTTTTCATTTGTTTTCAATGCATTCACCAGTAAAATACGCAGTTTGTACAGATGTTTTATGTCTTTTTGTGTACTGAAAATGCACTGTAAAACCCATAGAAGTGCATAATCTGACAAGGAGCTGCATTCTGATCCCAAAGCAAGTTCAAGAGTGGTGAGTCAATTCATTCCATTGAAAAAAGTGGACCCCAAAAATTCCCACCTTAGGCTCTAATGGGATTCATATGTGTAGGAAATCCACACATAGGAAGGAGTACTACATTGCCTTGGAGAATTATGGACCTCAATTCTTTTTTAAAAAGGAAGAAAGAACATTGGACATCTACTTGTCAGAGTTACTTTGGGACTAGGATATATGTCTTTAAGAAAGAGGTAAGCTAGATGATTCATGTGACTTCCTTGGTGTTATGAGAGGCTGTGAATAGTAAAATATGAATATCAATATAGTCTCTAACCCCAAGCCAATCTCATGGGGTGGACTGACAACTAGGAAAATTTATTGCTAGTTTGAATGCCGCCACCTTGAAGTTGCACTATGTTGCAACTTCATCAAAGCTACTGTTCATAAAATGCACCATGCTCAGAAGGTGCCCTGCACTGTTTCACCTCTTTAATGACAGCTCATCATACACTCGAGGATTCATTTTTGTACTGGGCTACTATTTGTGTGTACAAGCTCAAGGGCAGCTCAATCAATCAGAGAAAGGTAAAGATTTGCCATCCAGTGAAACCTGTGTTAGAATATTCCCTTGCTCTACCAGCATTGACATATGGAGCTTCCAGCTGCAGTATCTGATACACATCTCCTAAAATACACATTGTGTTCATGTTGTGCATCAGACTTTATAGATTTCACTGCCAAGGAAGCTTCCTTATGTTTGGGATCACCAAGATTTGGTTTGACAAGATCCTACTTTTGTACCACCACAAAACAGCACAGCCCTACAGATTGCAATGTCATTAAACAATCAATTTCAATGAATTTATAAGACCTTTCAAAATTTGCCACAAGCAGAGATGTGACATACAATGGTTATTTTGGTTTGGGTATCTTTCGTGTTTCCATAAAGTCTGAGAACAGGCTTGCCAGCGTGGAGTTATATTTTCATTTCATTTCTACTAGTTTTGTGACTGCAACCATGAAATGGAAGCCCGACATTTCCCCCTACAATTACAGCACTTGAAACAGGGTTGAACCACAACCTGTACGAAACAGTCTGATCCAAAATGACATTCATTATTTAACAGGTTACAGTAAAAATCTATATAAATCATAGTATGTAGTACAGTAAAATCTATATAAATCATAGTATGTAATTATACACACACACACACACACACACATATATATGTTTCATTCAATCCATGTGACTCAAGTTCACAAAAAGATTCCTCAGGCAGTAGTCTCCATAATGTATTAAAAGAAGAAGAAACATTTGTTGTTGTTTTACTGCTTGAGACAGCAGAGTTCATATCATATGTCAATAGGGATTTATTCTAACCTTTTTTGATAATTAAAAAAAATATGACCATTTATATGGCTTACATCCCAAACATAAACCCATTGATTTGGAAGCATGCCTCATTGATTGCAATAAAACTTGGTTCCATCTATTAAAATCAGGATGCAATCAGGACAATCACACGGACAGTTCAACACTTCATCAGACTAGGATATCTTGTACAAGGAGCTGAATACAATAAGGTTATTTCAAGGATAGCCAACATAGCAACCTCCAGATGTTATTGGAATCCAACTCCTTTCAGCCCCAGCCAGCCTAGCCAAATGTCAAGGAGGAGGGTGTTGTAATCCAACAACAACTGGGGACTGCAACACTGGCTACCCCTGCACTATTTAATGTCTGAAAACGTCCGTCATGATAGTATTATTATATAATTTCATTCACTGGATGTCACTGAATTTAATTATATTTTAGTGGAGTCAAAAGTTTTCCATTGCTGTTTGTTTGTTTATTATCACAGGGTGGGTTACAATACTTAAAAATACACCGACTAAAATTACAATAAAATTGTAACACAAGTGACAATTTATGTTCTTCAAGGAAAATAATAACATTTTCTTCTAATTTCTTCCTCCATGGTAAGAGATTCCTGATATCCAACTCGTGGCAGAAATTATTCTCATATTTTACATATTTATATATTCTAAAACTCTCACTTTACCAGGCCAGTGCCATCTTCTCATGGCAGCAGAAACATTATTTACTCAAAATATGCATGCCCTCACCTATTCTCTCTCAACATTTCAGGTGTACTGCAACCATTAAATCCATTACAATAAAAGCCAACTCACTTCCTAAAAGTCAGTATAAAAAAATCGTATATTAAAAGGACCGTGGTTAAGAAAAAACCATTGCTAGAAACCAAATGTTAGAGACATGCAACTGTGGACAGTTACTTCCATCTTGCTCTGCATATGAATTTCCCAGGGGCATCTGCTGGAACAATTTGAAGGAGAATGCCAGGTTTGATCAATATTTGTCCTGATCCAGCGCATTTTTTTAATCTTCAGAGTCTTATAAATGGTAAAATGTAAAAGTTTCATATCAAATGCAAAGGAAATGCATCAGCAAAAGCACAAATTAGGTTTAATCTCTCTTCTACCTAGATCAGGGGTAGGCAACCTAAGGCCCGGGGGCCGGATGAGGCCCAATCGCCTTCTAAATCCGGCCTGCGGACGGTCCGGGAATCAGCGTGTTTTTACATGAATAGAATGTGTCCTTTTATTTAAAATGCATCTCTGGATTATTTGTGGGGCCTGCCTGGTGTTTTTACATGAGTAGAATGTGTGCTTTTATTTAAAATGCATCTCTGGGTTATTTGTGGGGCATAGGAATTCGTTCATTTTTATTTTTCAAAATATAGTCCAGCCCACCACATGGTCTGAGGGGAAAAGGTTGCTGACCCCTGACCTAGATCATAATACTATCAGGGTGGATGGATATTGTACTGGTACAAGGGCATGGGGGTTAATGGGGATGCATGCGTAAGCATCCTGTTGCTTTCTCTGCAATGGGTCAAACCTTTGTGAGCGTTCCAGTCAAATGCTCATAATGACTTGAGCTTTTAGGGATCATTCAATGCAAACACTCACAAAAGATCTTGATGGAAGCATGCAAACAGCCTTCCACTGCTATCTCTCCCTTTCCCTGCCCTAGAATTTACCTTGAGGCATGAAAAAGGGAAAGTGATGGCAGGAGCTACCCCACAGACTCTAGAAAAGATCTTTCTGTACCAGGGACTGGGGCTACCACGAACCACAGATTCACAGTGGGACACTTGACATTAGATGTGTTATTTCTGTGAAAGACTTCCTCCTGAAATCCTCTGCTGTGGTTTGGACAACACCCACCACCACCTCTGCCATTTCCTCCCCGTGCTTCAAGTTAGGGTCCAGAGTGTAGAGGAAGGGCCAAAGAAGGACAGAACTTTCTTTATGTATGCAACAACAGCAGCAAGAATACTGATTGCAAAGTATTGGAAGACACAAGATTTACCCTGGAAGAGTGGCAGATGAAGGTGATGGACTATATGGAATTGGCGGAAATGACTGGCAGAATCCGAGACCTGGGAGAAGAGTTGGTGGAAGAAGACTGGAAGAAATTTAAAGACTATCTGCAGAAACACTGTAAAATTAATGAATGTTAAAATGATGTTGGATTGAAAATAAGTGGCATTAGCAACAAAGTTAACAAGAGTATGCAAAATTGAATTGATAATGGATGGAAATATAGAGTTATAATATGTTAAGATACAGAGTTAAGATAAACGAAAGAGGGTAAGGATTTGCTGATTTGATTATTTAAATGGGAATACAAAAAGGGGAGGTGTGAGGAGGCCAAGGAAATAAGATAATGAGTTAGGGTTACAAAAAAATGGATTTGTTTTTATTCTTCCTTTTTCTTTTTCATGTATTTTTCTATGTTTTTTTTGTATTTCTTTCTTTTTATATGACCTTTTTAAATTTATGTTTTTGTAAAACTTCAATAAATATCTTTTTTTTAAAAAAAAAAGAGTGTAGAGGAAGGGAGGCTGCATTGGTGGTAGGGCTAAGATGAGGGTAGTCCTTCTCAGTCTCACTGTCCTTACCTTGATCATGAACCTGAATATTCAAGCAATGGCATTTTCTTTTTCAAGCACTCTTCCTCAAATGCCAGCAGCACCCAGAGAGTCTGATGCATATGGGCTAGAAAAGAAAGTTCCAGTACTTGCCCTGCGCACCATTTCTCTTCTGGCTGAGGTAGCATCATTGCAACATGTGGCATTCAACTCTTACACTCCCACTGTAAGAGGTAATCTGCAGAAACTGATCAGCATTCTCACACATGAAGGGAAAGACAACAGAAGATGGGAAGGGAATGTGAAATAGATGCCACAACTAATTGCTTCTCTACTGCCTTTTACTGATACATTAAATTACTATTTTGTCAAATTCCATTAAGCTCTTAGATAAAAGAAGTTGATGCCGAGATTACACGGGAAATACTGAAATAATACAAAAAGGTAATTATCTTCACAATTGGGTGGTGCTTATTTAATTGGATAAGGAATATGCACTAGTTCTGTGGGAAGGTCTAGGCTGTGGCAGATGCAGATGCCAAAGGTGGTGCTTGTTGTTTAATCATGTAGACTATTAGACCGTTACTAATAAAGCATGGCAAGCGGAGGATCATTGTTGTCTAGTTTCAACAACTGCTTTGAGCGAGGAGGAGAATGAACTATATTAAAATTAAACATTCAACAAGAGCCGCTGTTAAGGCAGACAAAACAAATGAAACAGGATGATCACCATAGAAAATACCAATCTAATCCCAGAGTTCATAAAAGTTGGCCATGTTGCTAGCTGAGAAATGGTGATATGCTCAATTTCTCAGCGAAAGAGAATGGCTTGACAAGGTGTAATGTATGTAGAAATGGACAGTGTGGTGGGGCTGCACTTTATACCTGACCTCCCTTTGGCTGACTTGCAACTGCAGACCAGGATGGAGAGAAGGAGGAGCGTCATGGGGGCAAAGTCACTGTGATGCAAATGACACTGGATTGGCTCCACCAGCATGTCTGAGCCATGCTGATATTGCATCAGCTTTCTCTTCTCTAATCTGGAATCAGGGGGATTTAGGACAGCACGACTGGTTACTCCGCACAGGGCTCAGGGGCCAAGGGAGCACCTTCCTGCATCCTTCCCAATGTCTAGTAAGTGCTAGGCTTTGGGAAGGAAGTGTGAGGTTGTGACAGTGCCCAAGACTCCTTCCTTCCCAAAGACTAGTTAGCACTTGCCCAGGGATAGGGGTCGCCTATACCAGACTTTTAGAAGACATCTGAAGGCAGCCCTGTTTAGGGAGGCTTTTAATGTTTGATGTATCACAGTATTTTAATATTTCCTGGAAGCCGCCCAGAGTGGCTGGGGAAGCCCAGCCAGATGGGCGGGGTATAAATAATAAATTATTATTATTATTATTATTATTATTATTATTATTATTATCATCATCATCATCATCATCATCATCACCCAAGGCATTTGCTGCTCCTTTGAACTTCTCCCATGCACGTTCAGTCATATCCTTAGAAAAGGAGTGTTGTAAAGCACAGATAAGCACCTATGATTCCTCAGTGCAGGGCACCATATATTTTCAGACTGAGGATCTCTTTGGTATCAGAGTTGACTTTCCACCAGCTAATAAAGAGGCAAATCCCATCTGTGTGCTGTGTCTTCAAGGTGGGAGAGGGTGGCCCCCAGTGCATTGAGCTACCAGACCCTGCTATTTACCGAAAGGTACAAAAAAGCAGGTTGAACTTCCCAGAGTTCATAATTTACAAGCTGCAGCAGAAAATTGCAATTCCTATAGCAGTTTTCTAAAAACACTTTCCACCTGTGATTCTGTTGGTACAAGTAGGAATTTACGATTTGTATGGGCTCATCCCTGGCAGAAGATGAAATGTTCTGCTAATGCATGACTTCCTGATGTCAGGATGCAAATTATATGAGCTGTATTTCCTGAAATCAGCATAAAAAAGTTTATAAAAAAGCGTATTAGGTATGGGAGTAAAGTTGGCTGTCAGGATAATATTTCTACTCCTGTGTCTACCCAATTGGAAAGAAACGACTCTTCCCCACCTATAATAAAAATAAGCATGCAGGTTGCCAGCTCCCCATTCTGAAAGCTTTTGACACTTGCATATATTTACATGTTGCATATGGTTTATTATCAGTCAGAGATAAAAGCTTTTCTTTTTTTTCTAAATCAAATTTAGAGTCAGTTTTAGTACTCATGAAAATGAAGGATGCTAACACTGATGTGACTCACACAGAGCTAAGGAATAGCCTGCTAAACAACAGCTCTGTAAATGTACCATTCTTGGGCTGATACTTGCATTATGAGATGTATTGGTGGCAGGCCAACTTTTTGTGGAGCTATTTAGCCTGATAAGAAGGGTGGGGTATTTTCATGAGGGGCAGGTACAAAGATGAAATATATAATTTGGGGAGGAATGTGGAGCTTGCCATTATTAGAACAGATGGCAGATGGTTGCCCAGTTTCTTTCTCTACTTTAACCACTTGAAAGAGTGGCAGAACTACACTCAGGAATGGGCTAATGGGAATTGTGCCACTTCATGATCTTGGGGCATTGTTGGAGGAAAAGATGGCTACATCACTGGCTAGCTGTCTTGGTAGCCAATCAGAGAGAGACTTGCTCTTAAGGCTCCCCAGGCGGAGGCAGTTTTAGGGTAGTACGAACAGTTCGGCCACAGTGGGTACCACACTGCAGGGGGTACCACAACAATGCGATGGAATAGAGCGCAAGAGGCAGGGGGTGCTGAATTTTAGCATCGCACAGGGCGCCGCTGGCTTACTTGTAAAGTGCTTTGTCACCACTAACAAGGAGCCCAAGCTTTGGTCTCACACTGAGGAAGGCCTGGGGCAGTGGAGGACTTTGTGCTCTCTGGTGGAATTTCTGAGGGAATAAATCACCAGGCTGAGGTCTGGCTCTGCTGTCCATCACAACCCCCAGACAAAAAACACTGGGTGTGTGGCATAAGATTATAGCGTGTGCATGAAAGAGCAAGGAGAGGGGGAGGGGGAGAGAGAAGTGAGGTTTGTATAGAAATGAATTTAAAAGCAATAGTCCAGAGAGAGGAATACAGAATATATGCATATCTGTGTGAGAGAGAAAAAGAGAGATGAAAGGCATCTAGTCAAATTGTATGGGCTTCCTCTTATAATTCTATGAATATTAGAAGCTGTCCGGCATTCACAAGCCGGTATAAATTTGTGGCTGAAGCAAAGTTCATTAGTGATGAATTGGAGGTCATTGAGTGTAACATCTCCTGTAGCTTGATCAGGTTTTAAAGTATTTAATGTTTTTCTCTCTTTTTTGAAACTGGAGGTAGAACTCTTCCACAGGGCATAATATCATTTAGCCTTAATAAGGATCCAAGGGAATATATACTCTTTGATCGAGCCTTTTATGATGTGAGGGATGCTACAAATGCTAAGTAACCCTCTCAGAGCAGGAAATGCTGTTCAGCTATAATGCTGCAAAACAGGACTAAACAAAGCAAAACATGCTTCTATGTTAATGTTCTTTTCTTGTGACTGCAGATTAAGGATGATGTGAAGTGTCTCAAGCTAGCACCAGAGGGCTTGTTTCTCAGCTGATTGGGCCTGCTCATTACCTTTATGACTGGGTGGCAGTGATCTTCTCGGCGGGAGGAACTTAGTCCTTTCATTGCCCTGACAGGGTGCTATTTTCCCTGCAGAATGGTTCTCATGATATCCTGTCATTTGCTCCTCAGCTTCCACTCCCAGTTCCTTTTTGATAATATTCTCAGCAGCAACCCTGGCTACGCAGGCACTTGTGACTTGGGCTGTGACTCCCCCTGGTTCCCCCAGTTCAGAAAGCTTTACTAGCTTCATTGAGATGGGCTTTTTTGTGGCAGACTTGCACAACTTGTGATCCACCAAGCCAATGTATTCTGTGCCACCTGGCAGGCACTAAAGAAGCACCCTGGTTTGTCATTACTAGGGATGGCAAGGCTACAAATGGCTTATTTTTAATATTGTGTTTTAATAGTTGTTCCCCACCCTGAGACCTTAGGGTGAAAACCAGGTAATAAATGAATCACAATCCTAATCTTAATCCTAATGGATATATACTACCTCCACGATGTTTTCTGTGGAGCACTCCCTAATTCCTCCCCCCCCATTATTGTTTTAGAAAAAACATTTTCTTTTATTTCATAAATTTATTTATTTCATAAAATTCATACACTGCTTGATGTAAAAAAAACAAAAAACCCCTCCAAATGGTTTGTTCCTTGCTAGGGATGGGGGAGAAATTCGATTCAGTTCCCATTTCAAGCTGAATCTAACAAGCTCGCAGTTTCTGAAACACAACCATCCTTCAAAATTCATGCTTATCTGAATTTTGCAATGCAGTTCTCCAACCAATCAATGCATACAGAAATGCATATATTAGGGGACAGTGTACATAAAAATGAACACGGTGGTATTTACATACAATCAGGAGAAATTGCTTGCAAAAATGTGTACATTAGTCAAAACTGCATACAATCATATTGCTAACATGCTGAAGAATTGTCACGATTTCTTTTTTAAATCACAAGTTGCTGCAGTAATGTGGAGACCTGAATTTAAGATTTAACTAATGAGAAATTGAGAAAACTGAAACTGACCAATCCTTCCATCCCTAATTCCTTCTGTTTTCCTAACAGTTCCTCTGAACCTTCTCTGTAGTAGTACTTCCTGTGGGATCATGACCCCTCCAAGCCATTGTAATTGCTTCACATAATGGTAAGTGATTTCCTTGGCTCTGTCCTGCTCATCATGCATTTTCAGCCAGACACACCATCACAGTGAGAACAGGCTGTCCAGTGCTTGCTGCCTTTACTCTGAAGTCCTATTTCCGAGATTGCATTGGAGTCACTCTACAGTGATGACAGTTTTACTTACAAACGGACTTCATCATGTGGACAAAGCAGGCTGTCATTATCAAGATGTTAAATGGCTTTCCCATGTCCGACCTGCTCCAAACCTAGGAGTAAACAGTGTGATGAATGGCTTCTCATTTATTTGTTCCTTTGCCAAATAGCGCCCATCATTTCCATGCAGGAATGGCTGCGTCATACTGCAAAGAAATTTAATTTCATGAGTCAGACTGCCAGACTGAGCCAGATGGGCTCAACTGTGCTAGCATAGAAGGCTGGCAAATTATTTAGATCCATCTAACATATATTTATCATAACCTCACCATTGAGTTGAACATAGTAAAGTAGCACTGTTGGTCATCTTCAGAGCAGATGAAGGTGGCATGCTGAGTCATTCTTAACATCTACTGTAGGTATTTGCTTATGCCTCCATGTTCAGGCCACCTTGCCCAGTTCTGTATTGAAAGAGAGGATGCGAGCCAGTAAATGAAAACAAACTGATATGTTGTTGGTCAGAGTTCAGTTGCAATTGAATCATATGCTGAAGTGCCTCAGTCTGAACGTCGCGCTCTCTGTTTCAACAAAGCCATCATTTCACCATAATTAGCTGACATAAAATCATAGCTCTCACTATGCTTCTTATCTTGCCACTTCCACAGGGCCAGCTCTATCATGAGGGAAAATTTATTTTTTATTTACTTTACATCCTGACCTGGACTGAAATGGCACATCAGTAGCATTAGCCAAGGGAGAGGATGCATTTGAACATCACAGGGCACAAATTCTTGGTCACTGGCCCACAAAGCCATCCATCCATTTAGTCACCCACATGGCTTCTGCATAGTTTGATGAGAAGACCCCAATTTAGACCCCAAATTAGACCCCAAACTTTGACTGGGCTGATATAAGCCCTCTGAGGGCAGTAAGATGGGCACTAGCCATGAGAGCTGAGTTAGTTATTCCCCCTGTTAATTTTGTGCTTTTATTTGATAGCATTAATTAAGTGTGGTTGTATGGTTTCACTGCACTACTGAATTATATGTTGCCTTTGTCCTATTTGCATTTCTTTGATAGTTTAACTGTGTTTCCCATATATAATGCTGTGTGCTGTAAAAGAAACAAATTCTTCCTTCCTTTTAAATACATCATCCAAATTAAAACCAACTAGAGGGACTGAAGTTTTTCCATTGTGTCCACTAGAGATGATGAAAGATAAACCTTTAGAGTTAACTGGTGTGTTTTAAAAGTAACCATTCATCAGATCTATATTGTTCATATTGGGTTCTTCAATAATCTGTATTCAAATTGGGACTGGTGCTGTTTAACTTATTTAGAAATGATGTGGAGGCAGAGAACAGTGAGGTATGAAAATCTGTGATTGATATAAAACTATTTTGGATGGTAAAAATCTTAGCAGCATCACAGAGGACACCTTTACACAGAATACAGATGAAATTCTGTCACACACTTGAGTACCACCATTTTCAGACGCCAAGGTGAAATTCAGTGCCAAGTTTAAACTCTAGAAGAGAAGATTGCACCTCTCCCTCCTCAGAAGATACTGAAACAGGCCTCTGTTGGTATATAGCATGGGTGAGGAATATTTTATGCCCCAACGGCCATGTTCCTTTCTGAGCAACCTTGCAAGGGACACATGCCAGTGGTGGACATGGCCAGAGGCAAAGGTGGGTGGAGGAACAAATGTAAATTTTACAGCAAGCCTCTTTTTATCCTTTCTCCTGACTAGCAAGACTGATTATTAGAGTTCTTGGAAACATTCTGAGTCATTACTAGACCTCATAGGCACATCACAGCTTGACAAAAACATGAAGTAGGGTCAGTGAGGAATGTGGGCTAAGGAGAGCTCTGAGGGCCAGGTAGAGAGCCACATTGTGCCCTTAGGCATGGAGTCCCCTCGTTATGGTTTGAAGTAGTCCTACTCTCTGGCATCCATTGGTGCCTGTTATGCTGTTGCCATACACAGTCCTAGTTGCATATCAGGTTTTTTCCTGCAGCCTCCAGTGTTTTCTCTCCCTGCCCCACTTTATCACCATTCAGTTGCTCCAGATCTTTTTGCTATCTCCTTGGGAAACAGATGCTACCCAAAGAAGCTTGTGACCACCAAATAAAAGAAGGGGCCGTTAGAGCTGCTCAAACTCAGGACTGTGGATAGTACTGAGTGGTGGTGGTGGCAGTAGGACTTCAAGTGCTGAAATGAGTTAAGAGTAACTAGAAAACTCTGTCAGGTTTAGCACTTCTCCCACACAAGACGCAGCACGCTGGCAGTTCGACTAGTTGAGGTTTATTCATCAACAACAGGCTTTCAGCAATCTGAGCTTCCCACAACTCATACCTCACAAGGCCAGATATACGCCAAGCCCGCCTCCACTTCCTGCTGGTCTTCCTTTGTTTTAATCGCTTGCTCTGCCTCCTACTTCTTGGAGACTCAGGTGCAGCCAATTCCTCCTCCTATGGAGTTGAATCCAACCCTCTACTACCACCTGCATCCTGCTCCTTCATCTCTGTGCTGCTGCGAAAACTTAAGAGGCAGCAATCCAGAGCGAGAAGGGCTTATCTCACTTTAGTGGTGTGAATGAACCAAGTTCCTGTTTTCCTCTGCCTCTTCCTCCCCCTCTGCAGAGTCCTCTCTGCCGGCCATGTCTCTGACATACTCTGGGCCAATACTTCTCCATTTCACTCTCTGAAGGAATCTTTTCCACTCTTGTAGCCTTATAATGATTAACAGTGCACTAGATGGAGAAGAAATGTGACAGCAACCCCATTTTCCTCTTTCTTTTCCTGAAGAGAATGACAGTGTTTTCTTTCTTTCTTTCTTTCTTTCTTTCTTTCTTTCTTTCTTTCTTTCTTTCTTTCTTTCTTCTTTCCTTGCATTTCTAAAAAAGTTGCATAGGTTTTTGGCTGGTTTTTTTTAAACTGGAGTTTAGTTTCGCTAAGGAGCAACTGTGTTTCCCTGATAATTTCAGAAGCATACATTTACGTGAGGCTTCATTAGGCTTTTCAAGGTATGTTATGATTACAGAGCGCTACATAAATATAGGCTGCATCTAATCATATTTGCACTGATAAATATTAACTATTATGTTTTAAACAGCATAAAGAACATTTGTGTCTGCCACAACCACTTTATTTTCCACATAGCTGGGATCTATTGTGCTATGCAAGCTCCAGGGAAAATCCAAGGAAGCTTTGCAGAGGATATGTGCGTGGTTCTGTCAAAGAGGATTCAGATTCTGCCACTGATACACAGTGAAATGTAAAATAATTATAAGGAAGTGATCTTAAAAGTGTGAGGTGTTTAGCTTTTACTTTCTTTGAGTACCCCATAGTGTTTAAAAAAAACTGCTTACAGAGAGGTTCTAACATGTGAATAGTGTTTTGAGACAAGAACCTGTACTCTTTGACAGGGCAGAAAATATTTTTCAATTATATTGCTAACCTAGCTAACAGCACCCTCTAGTGCACAGTCCAATATGTTTACTCTTCCAAAGCCATCTGGGCCTTCTGCACTAATGAACTTCCTGTACTTAAACTGTCAAGACAAATAAATTTATTTGACTATCTGCCGTTGTGATGATTTCTGTTCAGCAATGTTATTGTTTATGACTATTGTCAGTAAAGGAGGACAAAAAAGAGCGGGAGGGCTTTGAGAGGATAAAACTTATGCTGGGGTTTGTTTTCATGTTTGTGCCTGTATCCTTCTGGGGCTGTGATTCATGTGCCCAGGACCTATTGCAGATGGAACACTTCAGAAAATTAGATAAACATATTCACTGTGCATTAAAATCAAATAAGCAGAGACTGCAGAAAAAAACTAAATTTCCCCGCAAGTAAGCTGTTTTCTAGACTTAATTTTCAGAAATCGTTCTCTACTATGCCAATTCCATTTAATCTAGCAAGTGGGAACCTGGTTTAATTGGGCTATCACTTCACACGATTCCTTTGTTTTTCTGTGCTGACAGTACTGCACAGGTATGGGTATAGGGGTTTAAACTATTTAAACCTGAGTTTCACTGACAGTTGTACAGGGTTAACAATTGACTGACAATTTCAGGCACAGTGAAAATAAATCCCCATTAAACCAAAGTCTGGAATGAAATCGATAATATCCAAGGCTCCCCCCCCCCCAGCTGGAGCTCACTGAGTTCAGCTCTGGCACCTCTTAGGTGGGCACTATTGTCATTGTAAGAGAATGGGGAAGAAGTTCATTATGGGCTCCAGCACCTCTTTTTCTAGAAAATAGCACTAATTAGAACTACTAATCTACGAAACTCATTCCCACCTAGCAATCCCCTCAACCTTCCACCCGCTTCTCTCTGACAAAATTCCCATAATCACCCCATCTATTATTCAAGTCTCCTCTGACTTGCTTTTACATTTCGTATTTCAAGCAATCACCTCCCACTAAACACAAACCTCAAATATGGTTCAGCACAAAAGATAACAGAAGCAAAGTATATTGAGGAAGTAATGATAAACAGGGAGACATTTATTTATTGTTACTGTGAAGCAATGGGAGCAGCTTCCCTCTTACTGCTACCAAGGCATTAACTCAGGTTTTGTAACATCAGATTTATAATGTACAAATATAGGTGAGTTACATCTTGCTCTGTCCCCCCCCCCATCTGCAGCGTATCTCCTTTGATCCTTACAGGCCAAGGTGTAGTGGGTCGAAACTGAGGAGATCAGGCAGATTCTCATATAATCAGTTTAATTACAAAGAGAATCCCATACTATTCTGCTTTGTTTACAGGACTGATATGTCACCCTTTCATGTGAAAAGAAGCGGAACAAAACAAGCACCCCCCCTTCCACAATAACTTCCAAACGGTTCAAGGCAGAGTGTGTCCAAACTCCAGCTGGGCAGTGGCATGGCAGAGAAGAAGAAGAAGAAGAAGAAGAAGAAGAAGAAGAAGAAGAAGAAGAAGAGTAGTTTGGATTTGATATCCCGCTTTATCACTACCCTAAGGAGTCTCAAAGCGGCTAACAATCTCCTTTTACCTCCCCCCCCCCCACAACAAACACTCTGTGAGGTGAGTGAGGCTGAGAGACTTCAGAGAAGTGTGAGTAGCCCAAGGTCACCCAGCAGCTGCATGTGGAGGAGTGAGGATTACAAGTCTACTGCTCTTAACGACTACACCACACTGGCTCCCAAAGGAGAATAGCCGCCACCACATGCACTGTTCCATTGCTCTAACCACTAAAGCTAGTGTAGTGATCATGCATGGATAGGGCCCAATACCGTCAGGTGACCCCAGAACATCCCGAGCTGGCTCAGCCCCCAGAATGCCCTGATTTGGGGCTTTCCGTTGACATCTTGAGGTCTCCACTCGCATTCCTCTCAAGTGAACGAGCTTGCAAGAAGGTCTGGGGCAATACTCCCTCTGCCTTTTCAGATGCTCTAGGGTGGGCATCAATTCATGCACCCTTCCCCTACCCATACTATGATTTTGATAATGGTTTTGCTTGGTTCGAATTCTGTTGTTTTAATGGTATGATATGGAATACATATTGGTTTTAAGGTACTGTTTTAAATTGTATTGTAATTTGTTTACATTTGTTATTTGCTCAAAATGGTTCTTTAAAAAGCTGTAGCTGTATGTGTCTCATCCTAAAGGTTTCGCCATACCTTTAACATGCCAGACTGGCAGAATCCATAGAGGACAGTGGATTGTATCTCATACTTCACTAGGGCAAGCCGATGATGAACGATCGTCACTTGGCCCAGATATGGTCAATGGGCTTTTCTACATCTTCCTCTTCCTTGACTTCTTCCTCTGGCATTGATTTCTGATCCCTTCAAAGATTGGCTCCTAATGACTGTGCATTCACCCCTGCCTATATGAGGGAATTGTCATTGTAGCATGTAAACATTGAGTCCAAAACCCATGGGAAAGGCCTCCGTGCTAATATGGCCTAGCCCTGCTGCCATGGCAACCCCTGTGAGATATACCATGGCAGACTTCTTCACACCCACCCACAAAACCATAAGGGAGACCAAATTTCTCCAACCTTTACCAAGCATAGTACAGTGTCCCTAGTAAGAACACAAGGATCTTGTTCGTTTCCGCAGTTCAGTCAAGCTTTGCAGTTGAGCTTACAGCTGTTTCCTCAGCAGTGAAGCAGCACAGCCTGAGAGTTTAAATGAAAGTGGAAAGCTCTACCTCTAGATGTCAGCTATATGCATGTGTTCTACCCTCCTTCTGAATAGCATCAGGTACTTTGCTGGCACTTTGCTGGCAGCCATGATGTTCCTGCCTGGCTTTCCATCTCATCTGTTTCTGGGTTGAAGTACCAGACAGGAAACTGTTGTGGAGATGTCCAGACCTGGGGCAGGAGTGTCAGGATTGCACAGTTCCTCTTGGCTGTGTAGATATCTCCTGCTCCCACTCCTCCAAGGAGACTTGAGGTTCCAGATCTGAACAGGATTGAACTGCTTTGCTGGGTCAGACCAAAGGCCTGGCCCATTTACTACAGTGTCCAATCAGATGCCTATCAGAAACCCCAAACCAGCATATGGGGGCTTTGTAGTAGCAAAGAAAAAGAAGAAAAAACTTTAAAAAAACCCTAAAAATAAAGGAACTGACCTACTGCTACTGCTAATGGTGAGCCCCAGCCCAGGGAAACAATAGGAGAATTTCCCCTTCCCCTGGATAAATTCTGTGAAGTGGTCCACACAAAATGTATCTGCTCACAATTATGGTAGGTAATTACCATATTTATACAAGAGCCTATTTAATGCAGAGCCCAAACATACGCAGGAGATCCATGTATTCATCTATGCAAGAAGCCATTGAAATGGAGATAAGTGCTTTAAAGAGAACGCATGCAAACAGAAAAAGCATCGTGCATGCTGAAAACACCCTTGTAAATGCACAAAATCCCAAGAAGTCAAGTTAAATTACCCCCACCCCCAAGAAAGAAAGGCCAAACTTGTATGAAAATCCCTAGCTCAAACAATATGTAAATATCATTTAAAGAAAAAGAAGCAGGCAAGCTTATATAGTTCTTGCAAATCCTGGTGCTTCTATTTTCCTCATCGTGCTCTATGTGCACAGTGTGTGTGTGTATTTTTGCATGTGTACTGCTAGTTTGGTTTGATTGGAATGGATAGACTTGGTGAGCATGGGCAGATGAATGCATAAATAGATACGACTTTTATCAAGCAAAGAAGTATTTTAGAAGCTGAAAGTTTCAATGTGATTAGATCATGAATTATTCTAAGGAAATGGAGCAGAAAAAAATAAAATGAAAAACAAAACGTACTATTTCTCATTTTTATTTTAATGAAAAATATGTTGAATCAATACCATTACTAAACTCCTGAGCCTTCCCCTTCCTTGTTTTATAGATTTTATGTGGCACATACAGAGATAAAGGAACCCACTTCCCCGTTCTAAGTCACTGTTCATTTGTTCCCTGCTATGAAGGCTGTAATAGTGATAATTTAAAATCCAGCCTTATCGACACTTCTACATATGCTTAATTTAGATTCATATAAGTGGCTAAGCTGAGGTCAGTGAAACTGCTCGTGGGGTGAAAGACAAACATATGTGGTGTATTAAATGAAAAAGTTTAGAAATCATGAGTTATGCATGCTAATCATACAATTTTATCACTCCCTCCTCCCTCCTTAATGCTCATATTCGTTTCTTAGATGCTTGGATGTACTACAGCCACATCCAGAATTGTGACATTTGCTTCTTGTTCAACAAAGCTAAATATTTGTTCCTTCCTCATGACTAAAAGTCTGTGATATATACCTGCTTCTTCTCTATATTAATTTCCACAGGCAAAACCAGTGCTCTTCATCATTCCTCTTCTTATGAAAAGCCATTGCGCATAAAATGCCACTATGTACCCTTCATAAGGACCCCACCTGGAAGCTAAGCTCATGTAAGAGATGTTTGCCATGGGATCAGAATGTTTTCCTCACGGATTGCAGTGGTACAGGGGAAAGTATCCTTATTTTTATTGCAAATTGCTGTATATGAACAAATTTGTGGGAATAGGTGCCAAAAGAAGCCATGAAAATGCCCTCAATGCAGCAACAATTTCATGCACGTTGGTCCTTATTTGGACTAGTTGCACACTCTTGGACAGTTCTTTTATATTAGTTTTAATTTGTTGAAAACCATTTGCTAGCTGCTTTTGCAATACTTAAAAGTTACAAAGTGGTCCTATGTTATGTTGCTGCCAGGAGCTGTGTGCAGCTTCTTCATGTGCCAAAGCAACAAACTACATAGGCTGGGCAAAAAGTCATATAAAGAACTTCCTGGATATGATGTGCATTCTTGCTTATTCTTTGCCAGTCTTTTCCTTCAATTCTGATTTCCTCTTTGGTCCTGACTTCGGGTGTCTCCCATGGTCCCAGGCTTCTCCTGATTCAGTTCAGACTGCTACCCACAGCCAAGCCCTGACAATTGCAGTCCTATGCGTTTAGTAGCTCTGTGTAGTGGACTACTTGTACATACATTATAAATTATGAGATTCAAGTTCTTCTTCCATGAAAGGAGATACACAAAAATTAGAAATAACTCACTGTGCTTGGCCCTTGGCCTCCTTATCCATTGTTGGGTCCTCATAAAATGTACATAAGTATGAAGAGTTTGGAGGGGTGGGAGGAGAAAACCTTCAGGATGCTGATTGGTAGACTGAGAAACAGTTCCTGGTCTGGGAGGACAAGGTGGTCACTAGAAGCTGACCAGATGCACAAAAAGTGATGTATTAGCTACTGATCGTAGATTGTAAAAACAAACAAACAAACAAAGAAAGAAACAAATCTCTAATACATTTCTGGAGTCACTAATGCTCCAATGGTATACTTCCTTACCTGGGAGTAAGTCCCATTGAATTCAGTGAGGTTTAGTTCCAAGCAGGCATGTATAGGTTGCACTATCAATCTTTCCCAATAAGCACCATTAGCATAGACTTGTGGAGCTTTCTCATTCCTTAGACTTTGATGCATCATATTATCTTGAGTTCCACATGGAGGTAAATTCCCTTCCCCTTTGCAGAATACCTGCATTGGTCTACCTGTGTTGTGCCACCTGGAAACAATGATCAGATTAATATGTATGCATAAATATTTGATTAATATACATGTGGATAAATGCTTTCAAAGCTGTTGTAAGAGGATGCACCATATGGAAACCAGAGATGTGAATAAGACTCTGCCATCACACTCCCAACCCACCCATGGTCAAATGGCAGAAAAATGCACAGAAGTACCGCATATTACTTGGTCCCCACAACACATCCCAGACCTCTGTTATGAAGATACACTTGAGTGAGTCGTTGAATGTCAGGCAAGCTATAGGGATTAGTTTGTGCAGCTCTGTTAGCAGGAATTCCACCTATATTTGTCAAGTTAACATCCACAGGCAAGATGGATTTCTCCTGTAAGTCAGACCTGCCCACAAGGAGAGTAATGCACAGCCATTTACATGAGTGTGGTAATTTGTGTGCCACACACCCTAGTAAACCTTGGAGAATGTCAATTTCCTTCACCAGTGCCAGCACATATAACCACATATAACTCTGGAGTATTTGAATGATACATCCCCCTCTAACATCTTCTTGTAAGTAATATTTTTCTTCTTCTTTCCTGCTTGAAGAAAGCAAGAAAACCTCTGTTTGGATGGATGATGAAAATGATACAATACGGTGATAAATATTTCTAGTTGTATCATTACTGTCATATTAATGTTACATGTAAGAAGGATTAAGCCAATAGAAGCAATTACTAGTACAACTTCAAACTTCATTTTACATGTTTTGTGTTTTTGGAGAGTGTTGCATGCATATCATTGATTCCTATCAGCTTTCTACCAACCCATGGTAGCTGATGCAATCTAGTGATGCATGGATTTCCCCTGTGTCAGCAGCTGCTGACCACTGCCCCATCACTGCAGCTTCTCAATGAAATGTCAGCAGCGGCTGTCAGCTGTAGGGGGGGGATATACCACAGGTTAATTGCATCCTGAGCTCTATGGGGTGGAAGAGTGGGATATCAAATCCAAATAAATAATAATATAAATAATTCCTTCAGGTGTGGTTGCGAAAGAAAAAACCACATTTCTTCACAATGCTACATACATTGCTACATACATTGCTACATACATTGAGAGCCAGTGTGGTGTAGTGGTTAAGAGCGGTAGTCTTGCAATCTGGGGAACCGGGTTCGCGTCTCCGCTCCTCCACATGCAGCTGCTGGGTGACCTTGGGCCAGTCACACTTCTTTGAAGTCTCTCAGCCCCACTCACCTCACAGAGTGTTTGTTGTGGGGGAGGAAGGGAAAGGAGAATGTTAGCCGCTTTGAGACTCCTGAAGGGGAGTGAAAGGTGGGATATCAAATCCAAACTCTCCAAAACATAGGAAGAGAGGAAGGAAGGGACTGAGAGGCCCTGAGAACTTTTCCCTCCCTGCTGATGTCAGTGCATCAATCATTGCAGTAGCATGCATGTTCCACTTGAAACCAATTTTTCAGTGGGATGTCCCCTTCAAACCTTCATGCTCAAAGGAACTGGTGTACTAGGGGACAATGCAGGTGTGGTTTGTGTGTGTCCCTGCCTCTTTACAGAGGGCTTCAGATACTGCCATTACCAGTCCGTTCATTCCAGCATATTCTCTATTGTCCTATAAGAAGTGTTCTTCATTTTCCAACCTGGTGTGTGGCAATGGTTGAATTTTAAAACACAATGATCACACTAGCCTGGCGCATAGCTGTTGTGTTTTCATTCACGGTTTCTTCTTCTTTGCAGCTTTTGCACTTGTTGTGGCTTCCTTCTTCAGCGTGTCTGAAGCTACCCAGGAGCATCCATTGCATTAAATACGAGGGAGAAACAATCCAGCCATTTATAATAAGTTTTCTTCTCCTGCAGTGCCAGGCCTCCTGGGTGCCACTTTGCCACGCTTGCAGGGAAGGATTCATTGTGAGGGGTGGGAACCAACCTTTTCTTCTGAGTTCTTCCAGAAAGCACAGAAAGACAGAGGCTTGTAATGAATGCATTCCTAGGTAAGCTTCATATCAGTGCAAAGATTCCCACCTGCCCAATGGGACTTCTTCCCTCCTGCCTTCACCCTCCACAAATCTGCTCCAGAGGGTTGGGGGAACCCCCAGAACAGATTTGGGGGAGGGAGAAGCAGGACGTCCTATTGAGCAAGTGAGCACTGATGAGATGCTTACTGAGCATTACACTGGATACAAATAAGGCCCAATTACAAAGCCATCCAAGGGTAATTCACTCATCACTAAGCTTCTACCACCATATAATCTTAAAGAAGCTACCATCTACTTTTGCATGTGCTCTGTTTTACACTGGAATAAATGGACAGTGAAGCAAACCTTTGAAGCCAGAAAGGGTCACAAATATATTTCCAATCCATCTGAGCTCCTAATAGCAGGCTAGGCTGGTTATCTCCTCCAAGGTCTGTAACTGGTATATTCACTTACACTGCTGTCAGACGAAGGCCTTACATGCATTCTGTCTGTGTTATGGGAGCCATGCCTCTCACATCCAAGGCTAATGTCGGCTCTGACAACAGCTATGGATTTGTAATTGGCAGGGCACATCATCAACAACAGCTTCCTGGGTGACCGTCTGCAGCAGACAAGTGGAGCAGGAAAACTAAATTGGCTATCAGACTCCATTGGGTACAGCTAAGCAGAACACCTGTGAGACTCCCCCCTCCCCCCGCCTGCTTACTGTTTCACCAACTCACACACAGTCTCCTGTTGTTCTAAGAGCCATCAGAGCATATAATAAGAGTTTCAACCAGTTGGAACCTCCTGCCTGCAGCTGGCAAACTGTTTCCCTCCTGATATTCTTTTATAGAGTCTCTGGCCTTGAGATATAGAGGGGGACTTAGAAATGGAATCTCTGTGGATTTGCATACAAAGCATATCTTGATATTTTATGAACATCTAAGAATAAGCAACATTTTTGGAAATAGCACACAAGTGGCATGTGTAATTACGTGAACATTTTGATGGTGTGTCCATCACAATAATGGCCAAGGACACATGTTTGTTCATGGACGATTTATAGAAACTGCACGGTGCTACCACAACAGAGATTCTGGGTCCAAAGGGTAGGTAATAACTTTTGGGCAGTTGCCAAGTGGGGGGAGGAAGTGGGGGGTGGAGACAGTGGTGGGACAACTGCAAGTGTTTTTGGATGGCACTGATTATCTGGATCCACTTCAATCTGCGTTTAAGCCTGGTTTCAGAACTAAATAAGCCTGTACTCTCCTGTACTGGGAGAGGAACAGGAGTGTGATCCTGCTACTCTTACTTGTTTTCTCTGCAGCTTTTGATATGATTGACCATGCATCCTACTCATATTCATATATCCTGTCGAGGCATAACACGTAAACGCTATGATGGACAAAGACTGAGATCAGAATTCTTAGTACTCTCTGGGATACTAAACATACCCATATTCTTTACCTCCTTTCTTCCCAAGTAGTACACCTATCACCACCACTAAATGTTTGCTTTGGTATTGCTCCAGTGAGGCCAGAGAGGCATAACAAACATCTCCTCTGATTTTTACACTCCCCAGATCTCTGTGAATTAGGTTAGACTGTGCAGTAGTCTGCTTGACCAAGACTCCCACAGTGGGCTCCCTAGCTGAGAGGGATCTGGACCAAGGTCTCCACTGTTCATGTCCAGCCCTCTGCTACTCACAGTAACACAGTGGCTCTTCTCAAGCGTCTCCTTTTCTAGAAAACATACATTGGAATTTTCCCTAATCTCTTCCTTCCCTCCCCTTTTGTTTTCCATGCCCCCTCTCTGTTAAGGAGATTGACAGTTGCTTTCTGAGCATTTTAAATTTGAGGAATTCACAACCGGAGCCTCAATATTTAATGAATTGCTTTGACCTTTCAGTGCCAGCAAAATGTCTCCAGATGTTCCTGCGTTCATTACCATCGCTGCTTTCTTGGGATATAAGCACGGAAGTCAGCAATATGTGACATATTAAATACATAATCTGTTGTGACGTGCATCTAGATAGGTTCGGTGGATGGGAGGATCCTAGGAGCATTGTGCACTTTATTCTTTATTTAATTATTGAAATGCATTTTATCTATCTATCTATCTATCCATCTATCTATCTATCTATCTATCTATCTATCTATCTATCTATCTACTGGTGGAAAGTGCCAAGTATTTGTCACACAAGAAAGAGGTCCCCCTGGTTAACCATAGGACTGCTTCAATGGCATTTTGCCATCCTTTCCCAGCAATCGTTTGTAACAAGACTTGGCATGGCTTCTTCTTCCATCTGCTGCTCCTTGTAGTTCATCAGAGACTGCTCCAGAATGATCTCTGATTTGAGTTGGAGGAAGAGGACTCAGGAAGGCCACAGTGAACTATAGCTCAGAAGTTAGGGCACATAA
Organism: Podarcis filfolensis; assembly: GCF_964270895.1. Lineage (NCBI taxonomy): Eukaryota > Metazoa > Chordata > Lepidosauria > Squamata > Lacertidae > Podarcis > Podarcis filfolensis. The sequence goes on from NC_139609.1 coordinate 62,325,457, forward strand.
GGAGAAGAAATGCATATGGAATTGGATTCTAGAATGCTATAGCTCATGTGAAATTTTGGGAAAGGATCCACTGAATCTATGTCTTTTACCCACACAGCTCTATCATAGCATGGCAAGCAGCCTTTGCTATAAGAGGTTAGGCGAAACATTTCATACCATAATTTTCCACTCTCTATTTGTGTGATGATGTAGAAAATCCAAGCTGTACTCTGAAGTCTTGTTAGTGAAAGCTCGTTATTTTTACTCAACACCATGATTGTATACAAAGAAGCATATATTCTGTAAACTGCAAACAGCCATTATTGGGGGTTTCTGGTGTGCTGGATTGCTCAGAAGCTGCATGTATAATTCTCTCTCTCTCTCTTTCTCTCTCCCTCGCCAGTGTAGCATTCTCATTTGACAAAATGTGTGCATCTTCATTACACAAGTACAGGCCTGTGTGGTTGATAATAGGAAATGGCTGCATGGTGGCCGCTGTCAGAGGCATGTCGGCGGGTTAGATGAAGCATCGTGTCTGTTCATTGTTCTTTGTTCCTGTGCATAAGTAAACTGCAGCCTCCAGAGCTGTCAATCCGGTAAATTTCATCAGCAAAATATGACACTTTCCCCCCTCCTTTAAGAATAAAGAAACCAATTATTTCTCGCCGTGTGGATCCCCTTTGCTGGAGCCAAATGAATGCTGTGTGAGCCTGTGCTTGATTACAGAATTGCTTTTGTATTCCATTTAAGATTGCTTCATCTCTTATCAGGGAGGTAGGAAGGCTCTGAATTGTGTCACCTTCTCATCTTTGCCAATAATGTCATAATTTGATATGGAAACTATGCATAACATTATATCCTTATTTGATTTTTAAAACATGCTTCAGCAGTCAGCTGAACTCCCACTAATGCATTTATCTGATTTCCTTCACTCCCTTTTTTTCTCTTCTGAAAGGAGAATATTTTGGAAAGAATATGCAGTCTTTGCACACACATGCACACAGAGAAAAAGAGAGTTATGAGATATTCTATTTTCTCCATTTTAAAAGAGACTAAAGTTGTTGAATATTTTTGAAGATCTGGAAAAAAAACCAAAATAGGCTGTTAATATAACCTGGAATAGCGCAAAGACAACGTTACACTTTTCTTTTCCTTTATTTTTTTTCTATTCTAGTGCATGAAATATTCTACAGTGATGCTCTGAATCTCATATCTCCTCCTAAGCTTCTTTCTCCCTGTTCTCATCAATGTGCTTCTATACTCTTTCACATCTGTTTTCTCAAACCATTTGTTTATTATATTTATATCCTGCTTTTTCTCCAAGGAGTTCAAGGGGGTCACATGGTTTCACCCTCCATTATTTAATCTCCACAATAGCCCTGTGAGGTAGATTAGGCTGAGATACTGTGACTGGCCAAGTCACCCAGTGAGCCTCACGGCTGAGTGGGGATTTTAACCCTGGTCTCCCAGGTCCTAGCCCATCCCTTTGACCACTATACCACACAGGCTCTTCTTTGCTGTTGTAACTCACAGGGCCTGAGCTGAGGGACAAGATGGCGTCCTCCCCCTACACCACAAACTGAAGCCGACTTCAACATTGGCGAAGGCGAGCCATTCCCCACTGCACTGGTTTAGAAGACTCAGGGGTATCAACTGGGCAAAATAGAGAAATGGCTGCAACATGGAATCAGTTGCTTTGTGCTGTAGGTGCGACTAGTGGTAGATGGTGTGATCTGCCTCCTGCTGCATCTCTGCTACATACTGGGATGGACTGAGGAGGTGGCAGTGAGGCTGGTGTGGTTCCAAAGTGATGCCAAGTGTGCTGGATTGGCTCTGCTGACATGTTTGCATCATACCAGCCTTATCACCCCTCCTAGTCTCCATCCTAATATGTAGCAGAGCTGGAGCTGGAGGGAGAGCAGGGGCAGCCCCATCATGCTCTCTGCTAATGTATGTACTAAAACTCAGCTTTCTAGTCATTTGTTCATTGTGACAAGCAATTAAGCTAGAGAGAGAGAGGGAGAGAGAGAGAGAGAGAGAGAGAGAGAGAGAGAGAGAGAGAGAGAGAGAGTTGTGTGTAGTAGTTAGAGAGTGTTGGACTTGGGAGACCTGGGTTTGAATCCTCACTCAGCCATGAACCTCCTGGGTGACCTTGAGCCAAGCACTGTCTCTCAGTCTAACCTAACCCAGGGTAATCATGAGGATGAAATAGTCCATCCCATGTCCAGCACCTTGAACTCCTTGGAGGAAAGGTGAGATATAAGTGCAACAAGTAATATACTAGACTGTATCCGTAAAGAAATCAACACATAAAGTGTGAAAATGCAGTATTAAAATGTATTTAAACAGCCTCAAACTTCTAAGCATCATAGGGCAAGTCAGGTCAACGTGGTCAGCTGCTCCATATATAGAACGTAGCCAGCGCAGTAAGCTTTGGGTTATGACAAAGTGAAATAAATGCAGGAGGGTAGTTCAGACAAGATCAATACTCATCAGAAGAAATGAAGTAAACCCTGAAGGAGGGACCAAGTGGCTGCTGGGATAAGATCCTCTTGAAAGCCGAAGTGACACAAAATGACAAGAGAGGTGAAGCAAGCAGGTGACACAATGAAGATTACAGAATAAGCAAATGGCAATCGAACAGAGGGAGAGAGGAAAGAAGCCTGCTTTGGGGAGAAAAAGTCAGCAAGGAGAGCAGTGAATGAATGCATTAAAATCAATGTTAAAAATCAAAGTTATGAAGGTTAACTCTCAAACTACATATTCCGTTTCCTCTCCGAATGCCTGGCATAAATACCTCCATCTTAAAAGATTTTAGTCAATTCTAATTGTTCCCCTGTGTATTTTCCTTGCCTAGGTCCAGCTTTGCATTTATAATACACTGAAAGGAAAAAATTTCTCCCTCCTCCAAATAAATCCACAAGCACCCCTGAGGACTCTTTGAAAGACTTGGAAGAGGAGCTGCAGAAGTCAGAGAAAAGAATCTTGGGCTGTATTAGGAATGTGGCTTTTTAAGTCTTCCTTCCTTTGGACATTTGGATTTGTTCTGAAATCTCAGTGCATTCGTCCTTGCATGTTGTAGAAGTTTCCGAGCTATGTTTGGGGGGTGTGCTCAGTTCACAGCGAGAGCTGGTCACAGGTCATTTGGTCCTCACCACAGCATCTGCCAGACATCTGAGGGCTCCTGGGCTCATCTAATGATTATATATAGCAGGGAGGTGGCATTCTGGCAACAGATTCTCTCCCCTACCAAACACACCCCTTTCACTGCATGTCTGAAAAACATAGTGCTGTGCTGAAAATGTCTCCTGTGTTTCCCCCACCCTTCCAGCAATTAATGAGAAAAGAAACTACACTGTAAAATAATGAAAAAAGCAGAAAAAAGAAAATTTCAATGAAATTCTCGTGGGTGGGGTGTGAGGCTTTTGTTGTGCGTCTCTTAGGCTTATTTTAGGCTTAAAACACAGCTACTTTGTTCTTTTCTCTCAGTTCAGATTGAAACTGATTTGAGGGGAAACACATCAAAACACAGTGGCTCCTTAAGAAATGACAGTATAGCTGTGGTATAGATGTGGATAGTGGCAAGCGTTGTGAACACACTGCTTCCGAAATCAGCAGTTGGAGTATACAGAATGCAAAGTAAACAGGAGTGGGTACACAGGGTTACTGTCACGGGGGCCAAGGGGGTGTCTATTCTTTCATGCCACAAAAAAATATGTCAAGTGCTCTGTACTTTGCAGCTTTCCTGGGTGCCCTCATTTCCTGAAAGCCTCATAACTTCCTCGCCCGGGCTTGAAGTTGATCACCTTCACTATATTGGAGCCTCTGTTGTATCTGCTACTTTCCCACATAACAATCCTGTAGTGATCAGCCTAACACATCTATTTGTTAGATACCCCTCCCCGTCCCGGCAAACCCTGATGTTAATTGCCAAGCTCCACCAGAGGTGAACAGTGTAGGGTAGATGGTTACAACAGCAGAATGGACTGTACTATTATGAATGCAATTATTGGATTCCACTAGCTGCAAACCACGTTGCAAATTCAGTTTTCAATCAGGTTGCCATATTATCTTTTAAATGCCATAATTGCCCTTTGTGTACTGAGAAAATAAACTGCCAGGTTTTATTACTCCACCACTGCCTAAGCAGAAAGTTCAGGGATGAAGTTTGTTGGCTGCAGAGTCCGCAGCAGGCAAAGCTGATGACATCATCACAAATCGGAGTGTCTAGATGTGAAGAACAGGAAGTTTTGGAAAAACTGAGCAAAAACAAAACAACAGGAGGGCTACAATCCTAAGCACATTTGCCTGGGAGTAAGCCCCACTGAACATGTTGTTGTTGTTGTTGCTGTTATTTCTGAGCTAGTGCATATGATTCAGCTGTATGGAGAGCAGTGGGGACATAGGGAACTATATTCCATAAGCCCTGGTTGCTCATCTTGGCCAGAGTGGAAGGTGAGGAGCAACCATTTTTTGTTTCCTTATCGCTTCTTCTCTCCCGCCGCCCCATAGGAAGGCATGAAGTACATGTAACTGTGAACCACATATCAGAATTGGCATATCAGTCTGGCGCTGTCTCTAGTGCCTTTTTGGCACCTATTGAAAACCTTCCCCTTTTTAACAAGACTTTTAAGTGGAGATTTGGCTTTTATCCCAGTCTGGATTTAGATTGGATTTGAAACTGTTTCCAGCTATGAAATTGTTTTATTTATTTATTTTATATGAAGTTGTTTTGGTTTTTCCTATATGACATTGTTTTGCATGTGTCTTCATTGTTAAATTGGTTTGAGGGTTGTTGTTGTTTTTATGGGAAGTGATTCACAAATAGAAGGAAATATATGAATGACACAAAGCTCTTGAGTTGGCTGCATTTCAGACTCCCAGACAACACCATTTCCAGCCTCACCACTGGCAGCGTACTGCTGGTGGAAAGGAAAATCTGTGGAAAGCTCTGATGCCATTCAGGAAGACCATCTAGCAGAGACCTCCCTCTCTGTGGGCTAACCTCCTTCTCCGCCACCTGACTATGGCGTCCCCAGTGTCTTATGGTCTCTGGACTCTGGTCTGCCTTCCCAGGGACCCTAGGATTGCACCCTTGTTTTATTTCATTTCGTAATGATTAGTAACCATTATAGAGGAGAGCATAAATCTATAGACTTAGAGTAAGAAAGGAAAAAAAGGACTTATTTTCTTAATCCTATTTTGTGCTGCAAAATCAATTATTGATTAGCTGTAACATATTTTTTAAATCATGTTTTAAAACATATTTGCCCTATATTTAGCCATAGATGATAGGAGCAAGGAAGGCCACTCAAGAAACAGATGCGTAATTACATTCCATGAATACAGGAAAACGGTAAGGAGCGCTTTGAGATTTAATTGACATTTAACAAGATAACTACAGCAAGTTAATTAGAAATTATCAGCTAAAAATAAGAATTAACTCCAAATAATCTTCTCTCTTGCTGCAATATTACTGTAGTGTCTTGTTATATGCCAGTGAAATGCCTAAATGATTTTTTCCATATCCTTTTTTTTTTAAAGAATTCATTTCCTTCAAACTAATTCCAGCATTATCAGTTCCTTATTTTGTTATAAAGTCACTGAGCTGATCTGCTTAGCAACAGATTAAGCCTTGTCTTCTTTCGTAAAATAAGATTTTCTTGCTTGTCCGTTGACATGCGAAGAATAAGAATCCTTGTAGAGCACATGTTGTGTTCAGCATGGGGAGTCTTTCACCCTATTTCCCAAACTGCGGTTGGTGGTGAGGTCAGGAGGGGATTTGAGGGCAGAAGCCCAGAGCCCCACTCAGCAGAATAAGCAGAAAGCTTTCTGAATATTGACTTTTAAAGCAATGGTTCAGAATCTTTTCTGGCCAGTGGGCCAGATCTTTATCAGGTGCCCACGTGTCAATCACCTGATGTCATAACAATGTCAGATGACAACGCACTTTAAAGCCCTTTAAACCTCTGTCTTCTGCAGATTTAAGGAACAACAAAGGCCTGTTTTCAGATCACCCATGCTGCTCTTTGAACCTCTGGTTTTCAGCTCTGGTTTTCAGTTAATGAGAGAGGAACTGGCATGCACAGCGAACACAGAATCAACCCCCAGTTGATGTCACACACATACCTCTCTGGAGTGATGTCAGCTGATTGGCAGGTAGGTGTAGTTTTTACACAAAAATGGCATTGTGGGCCAGATAGGACCCCCTGGACTGTCCACCATCATTGTCACACTCAGTTTGCACAGACAGCCATCAAACAGATCAAGGGAGGTGTGGAATGGTTCTCAGGATCCATGCCCCACCGATTCTAAATGAAGAGGGTGAGGGAAGCTCAAGGGCTCCTCAAATCCTAGAATACTGCCTAGTTCTCCTGTGCAACTTTGTTCCTGTTGCCAATTCTGTGACATTCTCAGCAAGCTTTATGCCTTCGCAGAGCTATAACCTGTGCCACTTTGTAAGTCTCGCAAATGACTTCTTGTAAAAGACAGCTCTCCCACTGCTCTGGAGTTCAATCCCACAGCCTGGATCGAAGCTTTGGGATGCTTTGATCATATTTCCTGTGGAAACCCTTTAAAAAGAAAATCAAGAAGGCATTTATTCAGGTTCCTATTTTTGCTTTTCGCTTTTTCTTGGTCAGTGGATTAGTCAAGATTGATTTTTCTACATGACTGAGGGAGGCGTAAGGTTAAAAGATAAAGGGATGGATTCCTTTTAAAATGTAATTTAGCATTTTCTGGTATTAGCCCTAATATCAACACAAAATCACTTCAATTTTCCCAAAACACCTGGGACCCAGTTTGCAGCTGCTGAGATGTGGGAAACACTTTCCTCTGGAAAATCAAACAGATCTGTGGGTTGTGTGTTAATGTCTGTATGGAATAGTCACATTTCTGTCCTGTGGATTTGCAGCCTCTTAACTGGCTGAAGCAACAAATAAAAACGTTCTTCTTCATTGGCTTAAAAACCAAAGGGGTCTTAGCATTCCTTCTTTGGAAATAAGGAAAAACATTGTTGGGGTGGTGGTGTCACGTGAAACATCCAGTCCCCGCCCTGCCACTGCCCACCTCCCAGGGCATATCAGAAGAAACTTTGCATGCTTATCAATGTACATGCATATTATACAGCGCCTCCATTGCAAGGGGGCATGCTGGACCACTTGGGTTCTGACGTCATGTGGAGATGCTCTAAGCATTTATGTTGGAACACACAGCACCTTCTGATGAGCAACAAATGTACAGATAGTGACATGACCATCAGACAGATGCCTGGGAAGGACCCCCACATGGCCCCCACCCCCATTCATGCATTCTTTGAATGAATGGGAAAGGAATCATGTGAATCTCCAATGAGTGGTCCTATTTGTGCTTTCTACCCAAGCTGAATCTGCTTTGATCGGATCATTTCTGAAAAAGCTAGGGATTCAGGTGGCGCAGTGGTCTAAACCACTGAGCCTCTTGGGCTTGTCGATCAGAAGGTCGGCGGTTCGAATCCCCGTGATGGGGTGAGCTCCCGTTGCTCGGTCCCTGCTCCTGCCAACCTAGCAGTTCAAAAGCATGTCAAAGTGCAAGTAGATAAATAGGTACTGCTCCAGCGGAAAGGTAAACGGCATTTCCGTACGCTGCTCTGGTTCGCCAGAAGCGACTTAGTCATGCTGGCCACATGATCCGGAAGCTGTACGCCAGCTCCCTTGGCCAGTAAAGCGAGATGAGCACCGCAACCCCAGAGTCGGTCACGACTGGACCTAATGGTCAGGGGTCCCTTTACCTTTACCCAAGCTGAATCTGCTTTGATCGGATCATTTCTGAAAAAGCAGTCAAAAGTGTCAAATGGGAAGAAAATAGAGTTTGATTTGGCTCTCAGGAGCAATATTTCATATGACTGCTGGAAAGAGTAGCTTCATGAGCATGCATCTGGCCTCCACTTCTCATACAGACTTCAGAAAGTTAGACATTAGGATTGTTAACAACAGGAATTGTGAGGCATTGCCTAAAAGAATGCCCAGCCCTACCACTGGCTGCAGTGAAAGGACAACACCTTTGCTGAATTCATTGAGATTTTTAGAGATATGAAGTGATTTTTGTTGAATGACTTGCTCTATGTATTTACAGTAATACCATGTGCAAGGCAAGTTGCACCAGCCCATCTGGCTGTACTGCTTGCCAATTGCAATCCTAAAAGATGTGCCATAAGGCTGACTCATAAGCATGGATGGGCTGTTTTAAATACGGTATATGCCACCAAGAGTTCAAAGAACAGAAGAACACAAGACAAGCCTTCTGGATCAAGCCAATGGCTCATCTAGCCCAGCATCCCGGTCAACCAGATTCCTGTGAAAAACCTGCAATCTGGGCATGAGCATAACAGCACTCTGCCCACCTGCAATTCCCAGCAGCTGGTATTCAGAGGCATTATGTCTTTAAACAGCGGAAGGAGAACAACTAGCTGTCTAGAGCCAGCTGTGAGATTCTCAGTTTATTTTGAGCCTAATCAGTGTGGAATTTCTGGCAGGCCATTTAGGTTTGCAGCCCTCCAATCCGAACTACACTCAAGTGACCTCTAGTCAGGCAAATGTTGAAGCTTATCTTCTTGGGGGTATGGCAGCAAGTTCCACGCCGTGTCAGGTATCCCTCATTTCTCTCCAAGAGCACCAGTCAGCAGAACCCCTCTACCCTTTCCTACATAATGCATTCAAATAAAGTCAGCACAGTCAAGCTCGTTTGCATCTTGGCCCAAAGAGAATAGAAGCTTGTTAGAACTAAATGAAGGCTGTTCTTGTGCCAGTTTGTAGGAATAATGGAGGAGACCCACTGGGGACTTTGCTACTGTTCTGCCATCCTCCTAACGAAGAGGCTTTTTTTTGTCAGGTGGCACAGAAAAGTCACCCTCTTTAGAGCCAGCCATTTTGACTTGAACAGAGTAGATTAATGGTCTTGTCCATATTCCGGCACATGAAAGGCAGAGAGAGAGCACAAATTATTAGAGTGTCATGATCTTGGCATTAATATCAATCCTAGAGTCTGGTGCCAATGTTTTAGTTATAACAGAAACCCCTAGCTGCATGCCTCATCATATTGCTGGTAAGGATAACAGGTAATTTTATGCAAACAGAACAAATCTGACACTATGTAATTGTATGAGGGGGGACAATGGAACAATAACATTAAGACAACTAATTGACTCAATATTATGCCGGTTTATCCTCACAATGAGGCTTTTCTTCTCCCCAGCATAATTGTGTAATGACATTTATGTGTAATAGACTTGTGACATTATAAATGACACTTATGTCAGGATTGTCAGGCTGTGACAGCTCTGCAGACAGCTCTGGCAAGAAATTAATCACTTCTGAAGCTTGAAAGTTGCTCATATGTTGGTGCCAAATAAGATCTCACTAGTAAAATGGAAATGTCCCTGCTGCTCCTACCATTCTCCTCTCCCTCAGGAAAATGATTGGCCGTTCCCCTCGGGCAACGGGAGGTCCAGCCACTGATGGGATTTCTTCATAATGGATGGCAGCATTCGGCATGGTCAGTGAGTCCGAAAGCCAAGGCTGCCCTCACTTGAAGTCCCCCCGCCTGAATGGAGTTGCCATTTCAATAGCTCATTTGCTTCCCTGGGAATGGAGTTAGGAAGTACAGTACACTGAGGTCCCTCATTGTCATAGAGTTAGCAAAGGGAAAGACTCGCTTTATGTTTCTACAAGAGCAAAAAATGGAGAGTGGTTTGCAAGCAACATTGACTGTGGCCAATGAAATCAAGAAAAGAACAGGGTGATTCTGAGGCTTTGAGGAGTAATTTGGAGAATTAAGAGATGTTTTTAAAGCTTTGATTCTTCAGTTTCTGAAAGTGCTTGTAGCAAACAATTCCCCATATCTCTCTGCCTCCCAAGAAATATTCTATGCATAAATAATGTAAATGATACAGTCAAACATTTAATTGATGTTTGTGCGGATGTAAAATGTTACAAATTTAAGCCAGTTAACGTAAAATGGAGACTGATGAGTAACAACCCAACACCATGCACTGTAACAGCAGAGCCAGAACTAACAATGTGCAGCTAACAAGTTTGGAAGGAGGCAAATAAACATGCAAAGTAACAATTCAGAAAGTCCTGACCTCACAAATCTGCCTGTATGCAGATGGCAGAGAAATGCTCTGAATATTTTGTACCAATGCAGAAATATCTATGGAAAGATGATTTTGCATATCCCTAGTTAGGACACAGGTGGCGCTGTGGGTTAAAACACAGAGCCTAGGACTTACCGATCAGAAGGTTGGCGGTTCGAATCCCAACGACGGGGTGAGCTCCCATTGCTCGGTCCCTGCTCCTGCCAACCTAGCAGTTCGAAAGCATGTCAAAGTGCAAGTAGATAAATAGGTACCACTCCGGCGGGAAGGTAAACGGCGTTTTTGTGCGCTGCTCTGGTTCGCCAGAAGCTGCTTAGTCATGCTGGCCACATGACCCGGAAGCTGTACACCGGCTCCCTCAGCCAATAAAGCGAGATGAGTGCCGCAACCCCAGAATCGGTCACGACTGGAACTAATGGACAGGGGTCCCTTTACCTTTACTTTAGTTAGCGGTGAAAGTCAAAACAATATGCCAAGGTAGCCAATATGGCTTGAATTTGCTAACTTCATCATGAGGTGTGCATAAAGACATCACATAAACATAGGAAAGGGCACAATTGAGGCTGTGGATGACTTACCTATGTAGTATTTATCTAAAAGGCACAACAGCTGCCCAGGAGGTGGAAAGCAACTGCACTGGCAAACCTATGAGCAGTATCATAGGTTTACACAATAAAGAAGTATATTAAATAAAACTTGCTGAGTTTTGTATTCTGAAACAAGGAATTACAAACGTTGGCATTGTCAATGAATGTCTTTGTGTTAGAAAATGAAAGCCTGCCTTAATATAATCCAACATTGTCTCCCTCTCCCTAGTATCCTGCAGGATCATTTACAAAAATTGTTCCCCGCATCACTTATTTATTAATGTAAGCATATATCCCACTCTATTCAAGAGGGTTAAGGTGGATAATATGTTTTTTAAACAACCTCTTTACTTGCTTATCCAATACCATTAAGCATCTGCCCACACTAAAAATTTTTATGCCACTTCTGATTTATGTTCTCAGATGAAGCCTCTGCCAAACCTTCAGTAAAGAGGATTCCAGGAATGTAGAGCAGAAGATTCCAAGAAAGATTTTCACAAGTGTCCTTGAAGTTCAAACTGTGGGAAATTACAGTCAAATATAGCTATGCATGGGTGCTAGTTTTGCAGTGCATGAAGGGGTTAAAACCAGAAATGTCTGTTCCTAGACTCAGCTAAGTCACTCACCTCTTTACCTTCATGAGAGACAAAGTGAAGCTGCTTCTCTTCCTGTTCCTTGCTCTCTTTTCCAGCCATGCAACTGACCAGGATGAACCTGTCTGAACTTGCTTCAAGTTCAAACCAAATGTTTGAAACTAGGGTTGCCATATTTCAAACAGTGAAAATCCAGACAGAAAAGCTGTTGAGCTTTTTCGGATATATGCAGATGTATGGCAACCCTATTATTCCTGGAGAAATTTTAAAAAAGAGGAGTTCCTAGAGTACCCTCTCAGAAAATTATGCAGGCTCCAAGTGAAAAGTTAGGCCTTTATTGAAATCCAAATGTGCATGGAGGCAGCCTCAAAAATGAGCCACAGAAATGCTGTTTGCCTTCTCACCGCAGCGTTACGTATTTATCTACGTGCACTGGCATGCTTTCAAACAGCTAGGTTGGCAGAAGCTGGGACAGAGCAATGGGAGCTCACCCTGTTGTGGGGATTTGAACTGCTGACCTTCTGATTAGCAAGCCCAAGAGGCTCAGTGCTTTAGACCACAGCACCACCCACTCCCTACATAAACCATATACAGTGGCACCTCGGGTTAAGAACTTAATTCGTTCTGGAGGTCTGTTCTTAACTTGAAACTGTTCTTAACCTGAAACACCACTTTAGCTAATGGGGCCTCCCGCTGCTGCTGTGCCGCCACTGCATGATTTCTGTTCTCATCCTGAAGCAAAGTTCTTAACCCGAGGCACTATTTCTGGGTTAGCAGAGTCTGTAATCTGAAGCGTATGTAACCCGAGGTACCACTGTATCCTAAAGACACCAGAGTCTCCGCTGTGCCTCATTTCCAAAAGGAAACACGGACCCTGGAACCCTGTGCATCAGGAACCCACTCAGAGATGTGTAACAATATCGATGGGTTGATGCCACTTAATATTGTATTGGATGGTAGTTAACATGTTCATTGTAGGAGTACAAAGTTGGAAAAGGCAAAGACATTTTTCATGGAAACCTGTTGCTGAGGGATAGGAAAGGGGGATTGGAAGTGCAATCCCACCTGCATCTATTTCCATCAGTGCCCCAAGAGCTGCTATAATGCACTCTTGGTGGACAAAATCCCCTGCTATTTTCAGGCTATAGGTTTCAGGAAGGCATTTACTCCTTATAGGAGTAAATAATAGGGGAGAAATAAGCAAGCTCTTGTTCCAGAATTTAGGTACATTCCCATAACCAAGGCATAAAACTCTAACTTGGTGCGTAATCCTGTCAAAGAAAAAGAAGGTGATTTCTATGCTTGTAGGTAGCCTGCTCTCCATGTCAACTTGTCATACCAGCTGCCTCTAGGCTTCTGCAGGACTCTGTGATACTGATGACAGCTGAGGAGACCCTGTCTCACACATTAGCATCATCTGTATCTCCTTTAAGTCACACTATGTCAATCCAGAGTGTCCTGCCACATTTCTCTGCACATGGAAGGAAGATCACGAATGAGAGGAAAGGACTCCGCAGACATATTCCGGGAAGAAGTAGCTTCCAGTAAAATAAATGAGAATGCCTTGCATTGAAACTATCTGTTTTATTGTGTTGCGATTTATGAAGCACCTTTTCTGGAAAACAGGATTTCCCAATATGCTCCCTGTGAGACGAGACAAATAGCCCAGGGGAAGGGATATACAGATCAGTCTTTTTCCATTACAATTTCATTCACAAGTCCATTGCACCCTCATTCTGCATTAGTCTTTTTTTTATTTTTTTAAATGAACAAAATTCATGTTTAAATATCCATCTTATCACAAAATATGCATTGATATACTCTTTTATGTCTGTTTGTGCGTTTTAATGTGTTTTGTGCATTTTTAATTTACTATATCCTGAAAAAATCATTTTAATGAAGTTTTGTTTTGCAGTGTTTGTTTTGAGCTGAGAACCGTATCACTAAATTTGGAGAAGTGAGAAATCCAGAGGATAATTAGTATGTTCCAATCCATGTATTATTAATCCAAGAGGTGCAAATACACTCAACTTAAAAATATGCACCAAATGAAATTCTCCTCCGTTTGCAGCCGGTTGTTTGCAGAAGCTGGCCATGTACTGTTGGTACTGATGTGTGGCCTATCTGACATCTGATGTATCAAGATACTGGCACAGCCAGAATCATTTTATCTGCTCTATTGCTCTCCTGTTTTTATACTGATGTCTTTACTGTGTGGCGCAATTCTGGAGTCCACAAAGTGATGCCCTGTAGGCAGGCAGCATGGCATCCTCTCTCACACACAAACCCATTAGAGCCCAACAAAGCTTCTTGGCCCTGAACATATTTTTTTAAAAAAGTTGGGGAGCAGCTTTTCCTTTTTTGTTATTTGGTGAGGATGTTACATGGGTGTTGCCTGCTCTTTGCCTCCAATTTGTTTCTGTGTGTAGATGTTTTGTCAGGGTTTTTTTGGGAGGGTGGGGGTTTGCATACAATCCATACAATCTGACTAGTGCCAATCCCCCCCCTCCAATTTCTTTTTGTGTGTATGTGGTGTTCATGACAGTCTCTTTGTTCTCCATATGTGCTCCTGTGTCCAAGAAGATTGGGCCCCCCTGGTGTAATTAATGGTTTTGATTTTTGGAAGTCTCACCAGCTGCGAAGTGGCTCTGGAAGCATCTTGAACAAAGAAATTAAATTGTTTAAATGTAGAGAAGGCAAGGAGAGCTGGATATTTCACTGTCTAACTAGCCTAAACCTGGCCTACTGAGACACCAAGGAAAATGACAAGAAAACAGAAGGAGAGGTCATGGGCAATCATTGAGTTCAGTGGTGCTTGCTCCCAGGTAAGTGGGTATAGAACCGTAGTGTAGCCTTAAAGTGTAACAGGTACACAGTTTATAAATAGGTTAACATTTTGGGAGGACAAACAGCCTAACTGCTAGCTCATGAACTCTCAGCCTCCTTGCAGTGAATGGATTTCTAATTATTTTTTATTCTGCATCTCCTGAAGCTGGTTCACTTTTAAAACATTTCTTTTTCTTAGAGTGAAGGTCAAGCAATGAAACATAGCATAAAGGAGCCAATGAGGGACTTGGACCATGCTGCCATCTTCAATATTTGAAGTGAATGGGAGGCCTAACAAGATTCACCCTTCCAGAACTCCAACCTGTTGCAAATCATTGCAGTGAGAAAGGTGTGCACCATATGTTCATTCATATTCGGCATGTTTTAATTGCTTCTGCCACCTGGTGGATTAAAGCTGGCACTACAGTGTACAAAATTACACTAGGAAGAATACCGGTACATACACACACACTAAAGGGGAACGGTGTCTTAAAAGTCCCCTTTTTTATTTAGTTCAGATTGATGATGATGATGATGATGATGATGATTGGTTGTCTTTCAGGTTTGTCCCTCTCAAATCAGCTTCTAACAAGTTGAAACACAATCTATAACAACATTACTAACAATAAAACGGCAAAAATATAATCTAAAACATAAAGCAACTAAAAATAACATTACAGTAGGAGATTAAAAACAATATCAGCAGTCTAAAATGTAGAGGCAGACAGCAAAAATGACAATAGAAAGCTAGCAGAAGAAAAGCTAAATGACAAACTTTTTAGAATTTTTAAAACAAGTATTTGAGGCATGTTTAAAAGTCATCTCTGTAGAGGCTGACATGCACTAGACATGGACAATCCTGGCAAGGTTGCACCTATTTGATGTATGTCATAGGACCCCCTCGCTTCAGATTTGACCCCATGGTAAAACATCCAGCAAGCAGATTGGTTGATACAGGATATCCCCAGTGCCTAGGCCAAAGTCCCTTACATCTGTAATCAAAAAAGTTGTGGCCTAATTTGAACCAAAGAATGTTGTCTTGTGTGATCTTTCAGTCTCATGTCAGAGTGGTGAGTTCACAGCACCTGGGCAATGCAAATGATAAGCTGCTTCGAATTTAAAAAACACAAGTATTTGAGGAAGGTTTAAAAATAATGTCTGTAAAGGTCGTACAGTTTCATGTTCAGAGGGCTGACTTGCGAAGTAGACATGGACAATTAACCTCTTCAGGTCAACTTCTTCAACCTTGCCTTCTTGGCGGACCTCTGATTCTCCCCTGTCCCACACCTTTGACTTAGCATCTCTCCCTCCCCTTTCCTTTGGGTAGAATCAATTGTAGAGAACCTTTGGCCCTCCAGATGTAGCTGAACTACAACCCCCATCATCCCCAGCAAGCATGACCAGTGACCAGCTCCTACATCTGAACAGTACAAATCTAGGTTTTCCAGATCATCAGTGAGCAGTGCAGAAGGGGGTTCCTCCTGCTTTTCACGCATGCCCCAAATCTTCTCTCAAAGCTGTATTTTTGGAAATTGCATTTCCCCAGAAATTTGTGGACAGTTCAGTTGCTATTGTTTTGGAGATGAGGTTGCTCACAGTCTAACCACCCTTCTTTGAAGGGAGCCTAACCTGTGGAACCCAATAGCAAGTTATTAATACATTTTGTTGTATTTT
Source organism: Podarcis filfolensis (assembly GCF_964270895.1). Classification (NCBI taxonomy): domain Eukaryota; kingdom Metazoa; phylum Chordata; class Lepidosauria; order Squamata; family Lacertidae; genus Podarcis; species Podarcis filfolensis. The sequence goes on from NC_139609.1 coordinate 62,341,248, forward strand.
TTCGTTCTATCACCCAAACTTGAATCCTGCTGTGCTTACTTGTTTTGCTGGTTCCCATTCCCAGAAGTATTCCCTCTGGGGAAGGGATGGTTGTTTTACAGGGCTGTAACAAGAACACACATGGCAGAATAAATTTCCTAGCTCATCAGTGTCTATTTTATAGTGGCCTAAATGTGCAGTGGCTGCCATTGTTGAAGCTGCAGCACCAAGCCGAGCTGGAAAGTCTATGAAGTTTCCCTCCTGTCCTGACTCTACTTCCAGGCTTGGCCATATATCCACTTTAGCTCATTATGTCCTAAGTGTCTCTGATATAGTGCACCCAGGATGGTTGTTAGGGCTATATCTACTGCATAGATCAAGTGAGCACGTTGAACAAACAGATGGCGGTTGGATAAATCAAGGTGTTTTCTTTTTATACTTGATAGGTGAGCTGACAGTGCCATGATAGAAGGCCCGAAAATAGCAACCACTGTTTGTTCTCAAAACTGCTCAGTGTAATTTCTCTTCTGCCACACTGATAAAAGGCAAAACCCTTTCTTCATTCACTTGAGGTAAATCTATTAAAGTAGTTTTCCCATTTGCTATCAGTATCAGTCAAAGGCACCTCTTGTATTGCTCAGAATAAAGCTTTGGGTTCTTTTACAATCAAGACTCAGATTACCTCAGATTTGTCAAAAGCCAGATACTTTGATCCGAGGCATATTCAAACCAAGTTTCTATTTTTGGGGGGTGAATATTTGACGAAGTGCTGCCTTTTCATTTTAAAAAATGCTGTATTGGGGGTGTATGCAAATTCTCTTTTTTTAACAGTTCTTTGGAAACTCTTTATGGAAGACTGGTTAACTTGTGCCACATGATGAAGTGGCTGAGGTAATGGAGAGCTGAAAAGGAAATGTCATGAATTCGCGCATGCAAATTTCACAAAGGTTAGTTACATGGATTCCATGAAGAGACCCATAGCTAAAAAGCCCTCACCGTGTTGTTGTTTTTGGGCCCCATGAGGATAAAAATCCTATTCTTGATCAGACTCAGTTAATGACTGAAAGGGAGAAGGATGGGTGAGGAAAGTCCCTGCAAGGGCATTCTGAAGTAAAAGAGTGATAATTCAAAAGCCTGGAGGGGGTGATTATGCGCCATTGACTGAAAGCAGAGCTTTGGACTGCAATACCCGATCAGACTATGCATATAAAAATGGACAGAATTTTGTTTCTAAAGCACAGATACGATTCTATGTGGTGGAGGGATGTCACCCCACGGCACATACATTGTAATAGGATGATAAGGAAACTGCCTTACCCTGATCAGACCATTGGTCCACCTAACTCAGGACTGTTAGTGATGTCCAAACTTTTTCCAAAGAGGGCCAGATTTGATGAAGTGAAGGACCGTGACGGCCGACCAAAGTTGTTAATCTTTTTTTAGGATTTAAGTTATTAAGGTTTTTAAGGATTTTACCTCAGGAAATAAACTGCCACAGGGGCTGGATTAAACCAACCGGTAGGCCAGATTAGGCCCCTGAAACAGACTTTGGACATGCCTGGGATAGTTCTCCAAGGATTCAGACAGGAGTCTGCCCCAAGTCTACCTGGAGACTCCAAGAACTGGACCTGTGACCTTCTGCAAGCAAAACAGATGTTCTGCTACTGAGACATGGGCCTTCCCCACTGCAGTGTTTGGCATAGGGAAGTGTAATTAGTGGCACAGATACCCATGCACAGTCCATTGGTATGAAGATGGCTTATCCACTTTTGTTGTACCATTCTGGTAGGGGCAGCTGCCTTGCCCTTCTCAGCCAGGTGAGTGTGTGAACTGACCCCGATGCATGCATATTTCTAGATCTAAGCCCTGACTAACAAGCATCTTTTCGAGTTGCCACTGTGGACAGTCCATGGTACCATATGAATTTGCAGCAATGTAAGCTCAGATAGGAAAGGAACTGGTACAGTATTAAATCTTTTGCTTTATTGTATCATTTTGCTGCAAGCAACCACTGCTAACTTTTATGTAAGGGTCAGATGGAAAGCAGACAGATGCCATCTGCTTGGGAAAATTTGTGTGCCATGTGATGTTTCTTCCATCTGCAAAACAAAGAAATAAGCTTTCCTCTAGAATGTATACCCTATATAAAATGGAATTCTTCCTATATGAGATAATATAGATTGCAAGCTTAAATTTAAACACTTTCCCTTTCAACATAATAAACAAAAAACAAAGAACAGGAAGAAGCAGGCATGTAACTTTATAGCCTGCAAAATTGATTCCCTCCTAAAGGTTTTTCTTTAGGTGGACAATATGACATTTTGTCATCCTCCAGGAAAAAGAGCAATAAAACTATTCATAACAGGTTATATTTGGCTATGTGATGAAATGGGTTCAAACGTCATTAAATCAGGCAATCCTCTATTTGCGAAATTTGGTTTCTTAATAGAGCACCACATCAGGAAGGAAGCTACTAGATATGAATGTCACACCTGGGACTCAGCAAAGAAAAAGCACTTTATATGTGTTGTATATGCATTATAACACTGTGACACCAGGTGGTGCTGTGGAGTTCTGTCTTTGCCAACCCGATTTCTCAAAGAAAGTTTACAACGTGTTTAACTGAAACACTTCTTTGATGTATCTAGATCCAGCCCTGGATTTAGAAATGCAAATATAACTATCTCATCTATAATGCTTTAAGGCAACCCTCGATTTAGAAAGATGATGGGGCAGCAACACCTTCAGTTTTTTTGGGGGGGGAGGCTGGGACAACCTCTTTCAAGTGTCTTTAAAGTTTTATGACTGCAGTGGAAGAGGTGGCAACATTAGTAGAAGACTGATTTTCCCCCTGAACAGAAAGCTAGTGAATGCCAGCCAGAGACTGAAAGAGAAGGTACAGTCATTGATCAGCACTTTGACAGTATTAATAATGCTGACAGGCTAGCATGTATACATTTGCTTAACTGAAAGCCTACTTTATCAAGGATAGAAATCCGAGTGTTACTATTTATATTAAAGAAAGCATGTAAGTTTATTCCAGAAGACCAGAAATCTTTAAAAAGCAACAAATAAATTGCCATGCCAGGAGACTGGGCAACCATTCCGGTCAAAGACATTAAGCAGAAACTTCAGGATGAAGGTGAAATAAAAGGCAACGCTAAGCCCCAGTTTCAGAATTACGGAAAGAACTTCAAAGCCGAGCAATTAAAAAGAGCAGAATACAGTGAAAATTAAAACTCAAGCTTGGATTTCAGGAGATGGGGCTTTGGATTCCGCCTCAGCTGCCACTGAAGTATCATTAAGCAAAGACAAATATGCCTGCTATTGTCTGGGCAGGCTTCCTCTGATCAAGGTCAGGAGTCATAGCACTGGTTGGCCAACAAAAATGAAAGTTAACTGCTGCCATGGCAACCATAGCCTTTTCCCATTGAAACCTGGCACCACCTATGTAGTTCTAGTGTTTTGATCTGAAGTAGGAGGAGATTGAGGGAACCTTAATGTAGCTCCATTGTCTTGGACAGATCACTTCTGCAAGGATGAAAGATCCACCCGCAGAGACTGAGGAATCTAGATGGATGGCTTCTCTACTTGGTGTTCCTGTTGAAGTTCAGACCAATCCTTTGGAATGGGAAGATAGCATGTATTCTCCTACTTAGAAGAGCTCAGGAAGCTTCATGGTTAACCAAGGAACTGGGAACAAATGAAGAGAGATGGCTAGAGCAATAGCAGCAGAAAACGCACCATGAATTCAGCTGAATGCGGTTAACTTTTAGGATCTGCTTGAGGAATGCTTGACAAACTTGGTCTTTGTGAATTCCAGAACAACCAAACTGATCCACACCAGAAAGACCAGTTACCCTTTGGATTTTGCAGTGTGGTTGTCAGCTCAAAAAAATATGAAAATGTGTGCAATAAAAAATGCACATTTTAGGATAAAATAAGTTTAGAAATCCATATTGCAAGAGAAGATATTTCCAAAAATGCATGCGCAAATATGAACGTTCATGTAGATTTTTAAAAAATAAAAAAATCAAATTAATGCAGAAACAGGACAGGGCAAATTTATGAATGTGCATATGGAAAACAGCCGCGAGCCATGGCAGTGGGTGGTACTCAGGTTGTTAATAAATTCCTTTCAGCACATATTGTACATTTTCCTTTGATCTTAAATAACTGGGCAAAAAAGGGGTGGGGTTGAAGAAGCAGGGGAAGAGACAAACAACAATTTTAAAAAATCACAATTATAAAAAAAAATCCTGGATCAGATAACAATGCTGTAAATGCAGAATGATGTAAAATAAAAGAGTTAATCATTAGAAATAGCAAATGCACATAAATGATGTGCTAATTGCATTGATGAAAGACAATAATTGTACAAAATGGTTGTAAAGTCACATTATTAATAGTATCATTAGAGCATAATGAGTATTATATGGTGGTTGATTAATAGCCAGCAAAAAGAAGAAAAAAGCATGTATTTTAATTTAAATCTTTATCCTATCAGTTATTTCGTAGTTCTTATTTGTATTGGTGAATTGCAAAGTATCATTCAGAATTAAATCGATGCTATTTAATTTGGGAATTTTGTTATCACTATGAATTTTAAATTGCTATTGCCTCTTCTTTCTTTCGGCTCGGCTCAAACACTAATTTAAGACTAGTCTAGTCTTGGAACCATTGGGAATCCTTCCAATGCCTTCATCCTAGGACTGATGGGAACTTGTCAGAAACAGGGCAGAAATATAAACATGGCTCCCTTTTTTTGGTGTGTTAGTTTGCAGTCTGTGGTCCATACAGCAGCATTTTTAATGGCAATGCACCTCAAATATAGAGGTGTTTCCCCATCCATACTAGTGGGCCGTGCTTGGTGGGACTCCGATATCACTAGTCTGTCCAATCAGCTCCACCCATTGAAACCAGTCCCATTTGTTCCCAGCCAAGAAGGAACTCAGCAGAGGTGGAGATGGAAACATCACAGCAGCAAAAGAGGGGAATTCCTCAATGTGTGGTGGGAACACACAGGAAGGGAAGAACAGGTTGCACAAAATAACTGGGAGCTGGGGGAGGAATCCAGAGACCCTTAGGACAAGAGGAAAAGCCCTGCACTCTCCTGTCCCCACTCACCTTCCAAATGGGATAATGTTCTTAAAGCCTCCGGTGTTTCTCACTGAGGTGACATAGCTGCAAATTTGAGAAGCAGCAAGGAAAAAGATGTACACCCAGATACATACATAAACCTCATTTGGTTAACATTTACTGGAAAGCAGGGTGTGTGATGCTCACACCAGCCAGACCTGTTCACATGCTTCTCTCTCCAGACCAACCTTAGCCTCACTTCCTGTTGCCCCCACCCCATGCAGCTCATCAAAGAAGAGAGCCCACCAGGGGCAAAGTTACAGCTTACCAAGAGGGTGAGAGAAGAGGCACGACTGCTGCTCAGTCAAGTACATCAGCCTGGTTAAAACAAAGCAGAGCCAGCCTGCAAGGTAATTCTTTTTATTACAGCTATTTTGAATTAGTTCAGATCAGTAGCAGGGGGGTGTGTGGTTAAAATAAAAGAGGCAAACCTACATCCTTCCTCTGGTCAGAAACAAAGCAGGCATAGGGTGTGGTACTATCACACAGATGTTACCAGAAAACCCCCCCCCCCACATACACACATGGTGCTCAAGCAGTTTCACAGCCAAGGAACATGAGGTTTTGTCTGGATATACTTCTCTTATCTGGACTTCCTCAGATTAGGAAAATCGTATTTTACTGCTCAAAAACTGTGGGCTGCCCCTTGGATAGAGATGTGTGTGTGTCATATGAACCATGGCAATGAAAGGGGAATACAAACAAGTACAGATTAAACTCCAGTGGGGACAAGCCCAGAAGAAGAACAGGGATCACTGTGCACTTATTATGCTTATTATTATCTGAATCACAGCAGCACGTCTGATCTCGCCATTGGGGAGGAAACATAGCAAAAAGACAACTCTGCCCAAACAAGTTTGCCATCCAAATATAAAGCAAGAGACAATTGGTGGTAGGAATCCATAGTGATAGGAATGGGCAGGAAGAGGCAAGGAATTGGCACAACACCGTCAGCTCCAGCTCCTTACTTGTTGCTTAGCAGAGGTAAGCTGGCACCAAGAGCCTCATCATGCAATGCTTTTCATAAGGCAACAGAAAATTACTGCCTGCCCTGAAGGAGCATGGAGATGAAAAGGAATTGTGACTAACAGTGTGAGTCTCACCTAAAGGCCCATGGAATTATTCCTCAGGGAAAGAAGTTCCAATGTGCTGACTACAATGTGCTTTCAATTAAAAGGAGTGAGGGTTGGGTTGGGTTGGGTTGGAAGTGTCCTTCCAGATCTGAAAAGAACTAGGATCCTCAGTTTTTCTGTCCTATAACAATATTATGAAGACTGAGCCTGCCCAAAGAATCCTCAATTATTAGGCAGAAATCAGGAAGGCGCATAAGCTTGTGTTCTCCTTAGAACTATAGTAAGCAGCTACAGAACTACAGTCTAAAACCCATCCACCTTTTGTCTCTTCAATCTGTGGATGGGATGAAAGAAACAAGAAAGGGCATCTCTCCTAGTCACAGAAAGGAAACCAACCGTAGGAGCTACAACAAAGGTTACTACCAACTACTGCAGATGATCAGAAATAAGTAGCGCTAAAATGGTAATCCTTGTTTCCACACTTACTTCCATAAAATATGGTGGTTATCTCAATTTCAGGTATCAACATTTCCTTTAGTTGTGAATTTTCATCTGGCAAGCCTATCGGCACCAGATGCTGCAGAGAGCAGTTCTCCAGAGTTGGGTCTCTAATGCAGCAGGGTAGGAGAACCTTCTCGTACTGTTGCAAGAATTATTGAAGAAGCATATGTCAGGGGTCAGCTACTGGCTGACCTTTCACTAAGTCTCAGCCCCCGAGTTTCTCAAATGCAAAAAGAGAAGTGAGCAACTTGTGTGGCAAAGTATCAGGAGCTAACAGAGCTAGAACTGATATACTTCTGTTTTCTGCATTGCTGCTCAGTGTGGTATATTTTACTGGAAATCTTATCGGAAATTAAGTATTCTCACCTCTGAACAGACCCCACCCATCCAAGTTAGCCATTGAGCCCTCCTGGACATAAAGTGTATGAAAAACTCCCTATTCAGAGTGAGGCCTTATTTTAACAACAAATACCTCCTGGCTCTTATGTATTCTTGCCTCAGGTTTCTAGCTTTGTCCTCCAACCAGATTTCCTGGCTCAATTCCTGATTCTTCCTGGCTCCTGGCTCACCTCTGACAGGTAACATCTGCCTTCAGCTCATCTCTCACCAGTGGGACTTGGCAGCTGATTACTGGAGTTTCAACCTGTTGTCCCAACCTTGTGAGTGTCCTGCTAGTGATTGGTTGGTCATTAATATCCTGCCCTTATTTTGATGAAAACAGTTATCATAATTCAACAGCAAACTGAAAGATGCCCTTTCCTTCTAATTGTTGACATTCTTCATTGACTGCACCAGGAGATGCCAGATGGAAGGGTTCTGTTGGTCCCTCCCTCTGATGCTTCAACTGATGCTCTCTGTGCAAGCAGTAGGGATGACATATGGCCATCTGCCCTGGACTCCTCGCTCTGCAAATGGCACTTGATATTTTGCAGTAGCCATAGCTGGGACAGGATGATAAATGGAGGATGGCCCTGGTTCCCCCCCCCCCCGCTGCTTCCAGTTGATAGATGGGGCAGGTGTTGATGACATAGAGATGAAGTGAGTAAATGTCCCCGGGGTGCTTAGTGACCATCCTAAACTAGCTCATAGGATTCAATATGCCCTAATAGTATATGAAGCTTATGAGATGGAAGGGCAGGTTGTTAGGAAATATTTGAAAGTCCTGATGTTGAAGGAATATGCACGAGAGCCATTCAATATGAATGTGGAACTCTCTTGAGCCTTTACAGGCGACCCTGGGTAATAACCACTAAAGGGTAACTCAACAAGGGGTGTGTGCGGGTGTTGTTCTCTCCCTTTTACAATTTCATGCTATAAAAAGGGAAGTTATAATTGTGCTCATCTGGCAGATGCATAAACTGAGATAGAATTCAAAAAATTATCTTGCAGAGAAGAAGTTTTAAGCCTGCTTGTGCTCTATTCATTTCCCCAGCAGTTAAATATTTACTGCTACTGGACAATGCAAAATGTTTTCAAAAGTAAGGAATATTTTGAGACTTGAAATATCAGTGTCACTGCAGTGTGTGTGTGTGTGTGTGTGTGTGTGTGTGTGCAAGAGAGAGGGCGAGGGGGGAGAGAGAGAGAGGTCTTAGACTTAAATGTACTGGCAATTCAACAACAAAATCCTTTGCGTTTCCCTGAAAAGCCCGACTATTATCATCATCGTTTTTATTTCATTACTCTGCCCCTTGTTACTTGTGATCAGTTCAAATAACTTTAAGTCTGGAGAAATGAGTGTGAAACCAAAAGAGGGGATGAGCTGTCCTGTTTTGTCTTTTGGCAGTGCGAGATAAAAGATAACCAGCTGTCCTATCACTGGGGAGTTGTTACTAATTTATCATTGGATGTGGTTGAAATGCTTAGAAATATTTGGCTATGTTTTTAATCAGCTTGCATTTTAGACCTTTAAAGTACAAATATGGATTTCAAACATGTCAAGGGAACAAATTAACTCCGAAAAATGGCCATTCTTTCCAAGGTTGCACCTGCCATGAAATTGCTCCAAGTTTGCATTTCCCCCTCCGGTCTCCAGCGTGTCATTATGGCAGATTGATCTCCGTCCTCTCCCTAGCAGCTCCCCATTAGATGGTTTTTATATGGAAATTAATAGAAGGCTGAAAACATTGCTTTTTCAGCTGCAATAGCAGAAGTCACTTTTGATTAAGCATTTCAAATCCAGCAGGCTGGAGTGATCTCTTAGCTTTATTTTGCTATTGTATTATCACTAGTGTCAAGTTTTGTTTCTGGAGCCATTTCTTTGGCATGGCTGCTCTATCTGTCCCTAATGGGAATTTCACTCATACCTGCCTGTGTTTATTTTTCTATAGGACTTCCTCTCATTTCAACAGAGGCCAGCCACCTGGTTTTCTGTAGAAAATTCAAGAGAAAACTGATGTATTCAGTGCTTCCTAATGGCGATTTTGACCTATGCTTTATTTTGTGAAGTGCTGCTGGTTATTCCATGTTTTCCTTAGTTTACACGAAGGTACAAAATTGAGGTTGCAAGTATAGGACTATAAAAAGGTGATTCTGTTAAAGGCATCGGATCTCAGACCTAAACACCAGTACACATACACACACACACACACGCACCACTAACATACCGTATTAGCCTGAATATAAGCCTCACTTTCCCCCCCAAATTCTGACCGTGAAAAGTTAAAGTGCGGCTTATATTCCTGCCGTTATGGTATGCAGCCAGGAGTGTGGCAAAGCAGTGCCCGCCCCACGCATAGTGCCACTTCCTCTCCCCCAAGGCTGGGAAAGGAGAGAGCGAGGAAGGGGAAAGGCTGCTGGCAACACAGCATGGCTCCCCCCCCCCCCCAGTATGCAGCCAGGAGCAGCGAGGAAGAGAGCGGCTTATATTCAGGTATGTTCCTTTCCTCCCCCCCCCCCAATTTTAAAGGTGCAGCTTATATTGAATTAATGGTATTTCCTGCAGAATCTGGGAGAGTGCAATGGTATATATAAAGATAGGGCTGAGCACCTGACTGTCAACATCTAAATCTCGGTTGTAGCAATGGCAGTATGTACCAGTACTATATATTACATATGCATGTGGTCTGGATCATACACATACAGGGGTACCTCGGGTTAAGTACTTAATTCGTTCCGGAGGTCCATACTTAACCTGAAACTTTTCTTAACCTGAAGCACCACTTTAGCTAATGGGGCCTCCTGCTGCTGCTGCACCGCCTGAGCACAATTTCTGTTCTCATCCTGAAGCAAAGTTCTTAACCTGAAGCACTATTTCTGGGTTAGTGGAGTCTGTAACCTGAAGTGTATGTAACCTGAAGCGTATGCAACCTGAGGTACCACTGTATGCAGATCTGCCCAATTGCATTTCCAGTCACAATCATCTTTGGATTCACATGTGCCCATGGTCATCTAAAAATGCTCCCAAGTGAAGTAAAAGCACATGCTTATACATCTACATGGGATTGTTGCTGTTGTTATAATCTCAGTAGATTTCAGCCCCCAGCATACTCCCAACAATTTCATAGGAGCACACTGCCTTTCAGAAGTCTTTGCCCTTGAGATGACAATCTGTTCCATTCCCACATTTCATAATACTTACCAGAGATGGTGTTTGTGTGTGTGTGGAGAATGTCTCATTCAGGCTTAGTGGTATAGGCAGCCTTCAACATTTCTCTCTCTGTGTAGTGTGTCCAAGACATCTGGAAATCATGAGATGCACAATGGAGCATTGGTGATTGCCTTTACAGTGGAACACATTTGAGCTCCCCATAGTTGTGCCTGTTGGAATATTCTGTTCCACCTTAAGAACAGACATGTGGAATTGTTGTATGTCACATGTCTGTTTACACTCCAGCACAGCTTGCTGGGAACCTCCGTTTGTGTATAGCTTTTGCTTATGCTGTCTCGCTTTGGACACGAAGGAGATCAGACATGTTTCCTTTTGTCCTGATGTATGCCGAATAAACTGCTTGTCAATATGCTCATACAACTTCTCCTGCCACTTTGGTTGTGTAGCGTTTACTCTGCTGAGTAGCGTGCCCCAGCTTCTGAAGCTCAGGTCGCAGATGCTGCACCAAGGACTGGAGATCACCCGGCACACCGGCCGGTGGGCTGGAGCCAGCTGGGGGCCTGCCAATTGCCCCCGTTTCCTTGGTTGCATGCCAACAGTGCCCATGTTGTATCCCATTCCCCTATAGTTTGTATATTATACTATAATTCTTCACACCCATTTGGAAGGGCAGTGGCTCAGTGGTAGGGCCTTAAGAACATCATAATATAAGAAGAGCCTCCTGGATCAGGGAAATGGCCCATTTAGCCCAGCATCCTGTTCTCACAGTAGCCAACCGGTTGCTTGAAGGAACCTCACAAGTAGGACTCAAACACAAGAGCACTCCCCACTTCTGAGGTTTCCAGCATTGCTGCTTCCAGCTGTGGAGGCAGATAGCCTTCTCCTTCAACCATTTTTCTAATCATTTTTTAAAGCCATCTGTGGCGTTTGCCTCCTAGGTGGGTAATAAGGAAAGGGTTAAATGAGTGTGAAGTGTTTGGCCAGTGGGAACCCAAGGGGAGGAGTTAGAGTTAGAGCTGGAGTTGTTTGGAAGTCAGTTGGGAGTTGGAGAAGGAAGAGGGAGGATAAGTCTGTGGGTTGGTCGAGTTGGTGAGAGAGTGAGAGGAACTGTTAGGTGGAGTCAGATAGATAGTTGGGATAATCAGTTTAAAGTTGTTAGGAATGTATAGGTCAGTAAAGAAACTAAGATTAAGAAACTGCCAAGAAAATATACTGAAACCATAAAGTTGTTCATGCCTATAAAATAAACTTGATTATTTGTTAATGTTAACAACTGTCTGGACTCCGCATGTACCCAAGAGAAATGGGTTGGTGGCAGCGGGAAAGCAATCACAGTGGTGGCACAGGGATCAATAGACCGTCAAACGTCCGGGGACCCTGTGTGATCGCCACACCATCTTTGGTGGCCATCACTGCCTCCAAGGAGAGCAAGGTCCATAGTTTAACTATGCACCTTGCATGCAAAGCTCCCAGATTCAGTTGCCACTGAAATGGGGTGGAAATGTCCCTGGTCAAAAACCCAGGGGAGCCAATCAGTTTAGGACTGATCAATAGTTTGACTCAGTAAAAAGGAAATTGCTATGTACTTAGCATACCTTATTGTGCTTCATGATCCCAGGATCACCTTGGATTGAAGTTCCCCCAAACACGCTGGGGGACATGTTTAGTTTTAGTCTTAGTTACTTCGTATTCTCTCTTTCTCTGTGCAGAGACAAACTGCACTCCACAAGTCAACTGCGCATGGTGCTCCCACTGCCAACAAAGGAGTGGAAATGCCCACCGGGAATTATATCTTGCCGCAGTAGGCAATAGTAGAGAACCATACATTTTCAAATTAAACAAGAAGATTATTTTAAAATATTGAGCTTTTAAATATAATAATGTATTCTAATACAAAGATAAATCACAACCATTCAGTTTCCCCATTAGCATTAATATTTGATGTCACATCGAATACTTATCCTCTCTCTCACTGCAATCATCTTGCTTCCTACCTGCCTAATTTCATTGAATTTCTGCATGTCAGCTGAAAAGCAGCAGAAGTACAAAGTAGCTTTTCTGCATGGAGTCCATATTAAAGAAGAGACTCAATATTAATCAAAGCTGTGATAGAACTGAGAGGGTAAGATAACTATAAAATGCATGGCCAGTCACAGGACTGAAGGATTATATTCTGGCTACTTTATCAATGAGCCAGTTTTTCTTAGAAATGATGAACAGGGCAGTTTGGAAAACAGGAGAAGTTTCTTTTAAGCTGATTCCACAGTTAATCAAGTTGTAATTGAGAACAATGAACTTTTCTACCATCTTGGCTGGTATGAGGAAGGTGCTGTGGCAAATGTAAATGGCATCATTTATACTACTTTTTCTGGAGAAAGCAGGACAAAGGTTGGCTGAAGCTAGAATCTATGAAACAAGAATCCCACAGTGCCCCCAGACACCACAAGGAAGATGCAAGATACAATGGGTGACAGGGTTTATGGGCCACAGTTTGTTTTCACTGGCATTGTGCTTAACTGTTTAACTGCCAGCTTCACTGTCACTCACTGTAAATATACTTGCTTCCCCAAGTGATAGCTAGTAGATATCATCATACACATTTTTGTTAGGGTGATCCCATCCCGTCTCCAAGCATCAGATCAAGAACAGAACTTGTCATTGCTCTTCATCGCAACACACCAATTTTCACAATGGACCAAAGTTCTGAATAGTTCACCTAGTTTGCCCTAAATCTAATTGGCTATGTAAATTGTAATGTAATCCAAATCACCATGTGATACGTGATTGGCTGATTGAGAACCAGTGAGATGTAGCGGCTAGAATGTTGGACTATCTCCCAAGATGCCAACATTCAGATCCTTATTCAGCTATGAAGCTCACTGAGTGCTCTTGGGCCCGTCACGATTTATCAGCTTAATCTAACACACAGGATTGTTAAGAAAATGAAATGGGGAGCGGGGAATAGACATCACTTTGAGCTCCTTAGAGCAGTGTTCCCCAACCTTGGGCCTCCAGCTGATTTTGGACTACAACTCCCATCATCCCTAGCTAGCAAGACCAGTGGTCAGGGATGATGGGAACTGTAGTCCAAAAACAGCTGGAGGCCCAAGGTTGGGGAACACTGCCTTAGAGTAAAGGGGGGATATAAATGGCAATGACAATAATTATAATAAGCAGCTGGAAAAATCAATGGCACTGAATATAATCATAAAAGAAGATGGGGTAAAAAAAATGTATTCTGATCTCTCTCCACCTCTCTCCCTCTTTCTCTTTCTTTCTTTCATTCACACAACAACAACAACAACAACAACAACAACAACAACAACAACAGTACTATTTTGTGCCTGAAAATGGGATATGTGGAATAGTTGGCACAACCTTAGTGAGAAGATTAGTGACATTTTCTTTTAGTGACAGAATTGGATCAAGAAGGTGTGATATTCTAGTGCAGTGGTAGCCAACTTGGTCCCCTCCCAATGTGGTGAACTACAGCACCTAACATCCATCATGACTCACCTCAGTGATCAAGACTAATGGGCTCTTTGGTCTAAAAAACAGGCTTCCTCAACCTCGGCCCTCCAGATGTTTTGAGACTACAATTCCCAGCATCCCTGACCACTAGTCCTGCTAGCTAGGGATCATGGAGTTGTAGGCCAAAAACATCTGGAGGGCCAAGGTTGAGAAAGCCTGTCTAAAACATCTGGAGGCCACCACATTGGCTAACCCTGCTCTAGTGACACAAAGCAGTATGAAGACACACCATACTGATATGTGATGTAAAGGTTATATTAAGCCAGAAACATTCGGTACAGTTCAATGCCAAGATGCTTGCCAGACAGAGCTGAATAATTTGACATGCATTCTGGAAAGTGTAGTAGCAACCATTGTTGAGGAGGCATGCCTGACTGATGTAGTCACACACACGCGCAGCACACACACGCACACAAATGATGTTAAGCCATTATTTGGAGAAGTCATAAAATTACTATTTGAATATCCATCCATCAACCAGGCAGCTGCAAAAGCCAACCTATACATCATGGAGAGGTTGCAATTATGGTGACTGGATGTGCAGATATCTGAATTTCATAATATCTCTATAGGGATTGGCTCGAGAGGGTGAAAGGGCAATTTGGGAATGGCTTTTTGAACATTTTGGCAAGACATTAGCCTAGCTAAATATCTGGTTGGTGTTTTTCTCTGCCTGACAAAGAGAGGAAAATGTCAACAGTGATGTTTAATGATTTGGGAAGGAACAATACAAGAAACAGACAGGAAAGGAACCTGGCAAATCTGGTCTGAAGGCAGTCAACTGCCACCTGCTATTATGCTGTAAATGAAAACAGGAAGACAATAATAACAAAGCACTGGATGGATGCAGAGAAAATAGAGCATAATTGTCAGGGGAGCACATGGCTGGAAAAATGAACAGAAGAGAAGAGATTCCCAGATTGTCACATAGCTCAAAAGCAGAAGCAAACAGCCTCATGATGGTCACTGATTTTATTACTGTGAAAATAATATGGCAGTAATGATTTAAGGGAGAGGAAACATAAGATTATTTTTTTAAAAAAACACTTATAGCACAATCTGAGGCATGTTTTCTCAGAGGTACAGTAAATCCTGCTGCTCAGTGGGACTTACTCCCAGCTATGTGCGTAATAGGGACACAGGTGGCACTGTGGTCTAAATCACTGAACCTCTTGGGCCTGCTGATCAGAAGGTCGGCGGTTCAAATCCCCACAGCAGGGTGAGCTCACGTTGCTCAGTCCCAGCTCCTGCCAACGTAGCAGTTCGAAAGCATGCCAAAAAGTGCATGTAGATAAATAGGTACTGCTCTGGTGGGAAGGTAAACAGTGTTTCCGTGCGTTGCTCTGGTTTCGTTGTTCTATTGCATCAGAAGCGGCTTAGTCTTGCTGGCCACATGACCTGGAAACACTGTCTGAGGACAAACGCCGGCTCCTTCAGCCTGTAAAGCAAGATGAGCATCGCAACCCCAGAGTCGTCTGCGACTGGACTTAACAGTCAGGAGTCCTTTACCTTTACCTTTTTATGTGTGTGGTAGCCTTGCAACTTCAAAGGCTGAACTCTAAGTATGTGGTAATAGCAAAGCCTCATTGAGACTGGTATGGACTATCATATCATTAAGATTTGTTGGAACCCTTGAGGAGAAATTCGTCATAATAAACCAGAGAAAGACTGTTTTGGAGACCTAATGACAACAATAACTGAAGAGCTATTTTGAACTTTTTGAGTGGGAAAAAGGAGAATATGAGATGCCTGAGAGGGAAGATTGAGGAAAATACCATCTAGCAAACAAGAAAATTCTGGACATTAATACAGCTAGAAGTTATTCTGGAGTGCACACTTTGCATATTGTGAACAACTGTTAAATAAATACTTGGCAGACAGAAAGTTGGAAGACCCTCTTTTTATTTTATTTCACCTCTCTTTTTATCTTGTGACTTTTAATTATTGCTCGTTTTCTGTTAATTCTATCTATATGTATGTTTTGTTTTTTGAAGCCTACTATCTTTGATTAATACATGCAGATACCTGCAGGAAGGTGATGGATGGAAGACAAAGGTTCCTGGATGAGAAGCAGGATAGAAAGGATCCCTCAGGGTGGGAGGCTGGGGGAAGAGGGGGAAGCTCCCAAATGAGATGAAGGGGGTTCACTCTTCTGTGTGTGGAATAAGGGTTAAGATATAATTGTGATAAACAGCTTCATGTGTCTTCTCCTCTTTCTGGTCTCTTTCTTATCTCTCTTTAGATTACTTTGACATTTATTGCATTTTGTGCTGAAAACTTTCAATGAAAATGATTATTAAAAAAGAGACTGGTAAGATTTTTAGCAAAATGATTCAAAAGTGGATGTACATTGGATGCTGATTCGATGATCAGAAACCAAGTTAAGGTTGGACATATTTGGGGTTCAAAAGTGATGAAATTAGCTTA
Organism: Podarcis filfolensis; assembly: GCF_964270895.1. Lineage (NCBI taxonomy): Eukaryota > Metazoa > Chordata > Lepidosauria > Squamata > Lacertidae > Podarcis > Podarcis filfolensis. The sequence continues at coordinate 62,357,445 of NC_139609.1, forward strand.
TTAAATAGAATCATAGAATTGTAGAGTTAGAAGGGATCCTGAGGGTCATCTAGTCCTACCCCTTGCAATGCAGGAATCCAACTAAAGCATCCATGACAGATGACCACCCCACCTCTGCTTAAAAACCTCCAATGAAGGAGAGACCACAACCTCCCAAGGGAGTCCATTCCACCATCAAACAGCTCTTAATGTAAGAAAGTCCTTCCTGATGTTTAGTCGGAATCTCCTTTCTTGTAACTTTAATCCATTGGTTTGAATCTTACCCTCCGAAGCAGGAGAAAACATTTAAAAGGCTGTCATCTTCCATGTGACAGCCTTTTAAATGTTTGAAGATGGCTATCATATCTCCTCTCAGTCTTCTCTTTTCCAGGCTAAACATTACCCAGCTCCCTCAACCATTCCTCATACAACATGGTTTCCACACCATCTTGGTTGCCCATCTCTGCACATGTTCCAGTTTGTCAATAGCCTTCTTAAATCATAGTACCCAGAATAGTAGTAGTAGTAGTAGTAGTAGTAGTAGTAGATGATTAATTAAATTTCCAGGACTCACGACCAAGACATGGCTTCTCCCTTCTCTTTTGGCTAATTCTTTAAACCACATCTTTAAAGCGCGTCTTGCAAATCCACTCTTCATTGGTACATATAAATGGTCCCAGACCAGCACCAAGGAAAGTGCTGTAGGTGTGTAGGTGAAAACATCTATTAACTAATAACCACATTATTCAGCATTCAATACTCAAATCAATGAGATTATTTCATTCATTCATATATATATACTCTATATATATATATAGTATTGATATGTTCCTGCATTTCCCAACCCCTTTAGTTCATTTGTTGAAACTAAATGGGCATAGAACTGCTATTCATTTAGAGCAGTTCAGTTAAAATTATTTTAAAATGATCTTATACTATAAACATATCTCATAAAATTAATGCTGCCTAGGCACTTTATGACCTTCATCTCTTCACAAGCCATTGATTAGCCAGATGCCAGGAATAGTATAGTCTCTTTATTGCATTTTGGGTTTATTGTAGAGGCACCATTATCAATTCAGTTGCAAGCGCCTGGCTATGCCTGTTTCTTCTTCGCTGTTGTTCCTTACGTGTGTCTTGTTAATTCTGCAATTGATCCCCCTATAGATGTTTCATGGGGCCTCATAGTAATAACCTTAAAATATATGCTCATGTTCTCTGGGAATACATTTTTCTTTAGCTAATTTCATTAAGCCGTTTTCATGTTTCCTTTACTATGTACCAAGCAACATTAAACAACAGTACAGAAGCACGGGGATGGAAATTCTATCTGCAAGAAAATCAATAGAAACACTCACATTGGCTTTTGAGAAAGTTGAATTACATCTGGGATATTTCCACAGAGGAAGGTTGTCTGTGGCATAGACTTGTCCCTTGTGCACTCATAACAGCACTACAATAGACAAAAACCCCCACAAATGTTAACATTGGTAATGATGACCAAATTCTCTGTTAATTGGGTGTATTGGTTCCATAAGAACATTTTGCTGCACAAATTAAAACCTTCCTAAATGGTCAGACCTTTGTAGCAAGAAAGACACAGAGTACATTCATTCAGACAAAGCATGACTTAAAATAAGAATTTCAGATAGGAAGGAGTTTGAAAATCACATGGGTGGGTTGAGGTGTGGGCAGAGTAGCGATCAGGCCCTGTTGTATCCCAGATTGGTGGTCTATTAGTGTCTGAGTTGGTTCTGATATACTCAGTATGGTGTGAATTTCTCTCTCTCACTCTCTCATGCAAAAGAGACTTAATTTTATGCCCCTTTCTTAGGGTACATGAGAATTTCTTTACAATTATAATTTCTATGGGTGCAAAATTTAGCTAACCTTATAGCTGTAAAGTGGTTGTGTGTGAAGGGTACATTTTTTGCCTTTCCTTTAAACCAGGCATGTCCAAAATCTGTTTCGGGGGCCTAATCCGGCCTGCTGGTCAGTTTAATCTGGCCCCTGCAGCAGTCTATATCCTGGGGGAAAATCCTAAAAACAACTTCAATCAACTTCAAAACAACTTCAAAAGCTCAACAACTTCAATCCTAACAAAAGGTCAACAACTTTGGTGGCCCTCACGGATGTTCACTTCATCAAATTTGGCCCTCTTTGAAAAAAGTTTGGGTCCCCCTGCTTTCAATAGTTCTCCAGTGCTCTGCAGCCTCCTTGGCTGCATATGCATCCATATCTGAAAAAGCCCCATGGGGAGTAGGGTCAGAGTTAACTCCTGACCTCTTCCCCTGAGTTTTGAATAAAACACAGGAAGCCAGGGAGGCTGCCTACCAAGCACCTGATATCAGTGCACTTGCTGGTTGGTTGGTTGATTGGTTGTTTGGTTTGTTAAAGTCAAGTTGTGTCTTTTAATGCTTTTTTTAAAAAACAAAACAACTTTTCACATGGATTTCTTTAAAGTTAAAAATACTTATTCATTAAAAAGAACATAAACAGTTGTTAGGCACACAGTAGACAGCTTCCTCACTTTCCTGTACTTGCTGGAAATCCCAACTGAGGACATCATAGGACATCAGGAAACGAGGGCAGCCAGGGAGGCTGCAGAATGCAGACCAATGGAGAGATGATTTGTAGAATGAAAGAGGGATACTCACAAACACCCTGTGGCCACCTTGAAAGCAAATTAAGTGCAAAAAACCCCACCCATGAGAATATCACAAATTTTGTAACTTCCATTTGATGTTTTCTAAGTGCCATTCTCTTTCACAAAGGGGGGCAGTAATAGCTTAATCCAAGTCAATCCAATATTAACCTAGGAGAGCTCACTCATCACTCGTGTCATATGTTTAAATAACTAAATAACACCATGGATTTTGTGTGTGTGTTCTTTCCTTCTTTCTAACTAACAATGGTGTTAGGAAATTAGCGTGGCCCAAGCTCTTTAGGCAAGCATCATAACTGGGGAAGTATGCAATTTATCAGAACTTGTTGTACATTGATAAAAGTCGTAACAGGGGCACAAACTCCATTAAAATGTAAGAGAGCTAATTAAAAATATTTATTCAATGTAGCCAATGCTACTGGAAAGGAAGATTATCAGCTATTTCAGACATTACTCACTGTGGGTTTATAAAACAAGCATTAAATTTGAGAAGATAGCCACATTCTATTTTAATTATGGCATTCTTTTGAGAACCAGTCAACTAGTTAGCCTGTTTCCCACCTTTGGTTTTGGACTGGAAAAATGGTGTTAATTGCAAATGACCTGTTGACTGAAGTGAATTATTTATGATGCAAGAGCAATAAGATTGTCTGGCTGGGTAGAAATGATACACTCGGCACTGGGTTGTCTCTCTTCAAGGACTACACCTTGCCAACCTTTTTCCAACATAGCCTCTGCTGGTGGAAAGCAAGCTTATCAGCCTTTTCTTGTTTCAGCCACCCTTTTGTTCACATGAGCAAGGTAATTAAGGAGAGGTCATGGGTTAGGCATTTTTATTTATAATCTGAATGAACATACCCTCCAATATTATTTGGCAAATCAGCACACAGCCAGTGGAAGGAAATGAAGGCTACAGTCCAGTCAAGCACAACCCAGATATTGTTGCTCCCAAAGACCAGCATAAAGGCAAGTGTAGCACGGTGGTAACCCCAAGCTACTGCTGCAGAAGTCCTCCATGGTTTCTGTCCTCCATTCCATTCTGCCCAAATCTAAGACAAAATTAAGAACACCTAACAAAACTATATACTGGGGAAATGTTCTCTAGTCCGAGGCATTCATGAAGCACATTTGAATATATGTTCTGAAAAGGAGAGCAAGTTGGAAATGTCAGGGTACATGACTGGTGTGAGTCCATCAAAACCACAAAAAATTTTTTTTACTGATATACCAGTAGTCTTGTACCCAGCATTGCTTGGGAGTTCCAAGAAACTAAAATATCAGTGCAGTTTCTGAAATCAATGCAGTCTTCAGACTACCATCTTGATTCAAAATGTCTAGTCCTTGACCTCAGGAACCATCATGCAAAATTTGGTTATGGCATCATAAGAGGTATATGCACAGAGAGCAAACTAAACTTTCCAAAATATGTAGTCGTTTCAATCATTTGCTTAGAATTTGCCTTTCAGAGCAAGTATTATAAAACTTGAATTGTTTAGCTGATCAGTGTCTAATCCCTGAGGGGTAGAGGTGGTTTATAAACATATTTGCTTTCCCAGTTCCTTGTGTATCTGCAACCAGAAAACAAGATACTTCAACAGTGGCAACTCAGGTAGGGAAGCCACACCCTATGTGGGACTAACATTGGGCTGATGCAGCAACAATTTCCTTTGAGATCTGCCATGGTCCAGAGACTGACAAACACCATAGCAAATGGATCATCTGAGGGGGAAATAACTTTGTCCATCTATACTAATTGTCCTGACCTAGCTTGACTCAAAGTTCCCGGGGAAGGCTGGGTTGAAGCACTGGCACTTACTGGAAGAGCAGGGTCATGTCCAATAGAGCCATGTCTATTTGGCCAATTGAGCCATGTCCTTTCAGGACCCTGGACAGGTCACTGTGGCAGGTTCTGGCTCACATTCATGAAAAGGATAGCTGTGTCTGTAGCCTTCTGAAGGCAAGCTAATCTGGACCTGGGGTAAACCCTGTTCCTTTTGAGAAGATGCCTGTTTCTTAAAAGGCCTATGCTTGATTTTGCAGCTGCTGGTTCCTGTGGTGTGGAAGTGGTGACAACTGCATTGGTAGGGTGCCCTCAGACTTGGAGTGAGGTAAGGCCCCACTCCCTGGAATTAATTTAACTTTAAAATATTGAAATGCATCGATACCTACATCTCTGGATAAAGGTAAAGGTAAAGGGACCGCTGACTGTTAGGTTCAGTCGTGGATGACTCTGGGGTTGCAGCGCTCATCTCACTTTACTGGCCGAGGGAGCCGGCATACAGCTTCCGGTTCCTGTGGCCAGCATGACTAAGCCGCTTCTGGTGAACCAAAGCAGCACACGGAAATGCTGTTTACCTTCCCGCCGGAGTGGTACCTATTTATCTACTTGCATTTTGACGTGCTTTTGAACTGCTAGGTTGGCAGGAGCTGGGACCGAGCAATGGGAGCTCACCCCGTTGCGGAGATTTGAACCGCTGACCTTCTGATCGACAAGCCCTAGGCTCTGTGGTTTAACCTACAGCGCCACCCGCATCCCAGCACCACCCGCTGGATAGGCTTGCCTAAACAAAAATGTTTCAAGCAAGCACCAAAAAGAGTACAGTGGTATCTCGGGTTAAGAACTTAATTAATTCTGAAGGTCCGTTCTTAACCTGAAACTGTTCTTAACCTGAGGTACCTGCTCAGCCTCCTGCTGCCGTCGCTCCGCCGCCGCACAATTTCTGTTCTCATCCTGAAGCAAAGTTCTTAACCCGAGGTAGTATTTCTGGATTAGCGGAGTCTGTAACCTGAAGTGTCTGTAACCTGAGGTACCACTGTACAGCAAATGTGCCAACAAACAGGGAGCTTGAAAGTGTAGGTGCTGCCATACCAAAAGATCAAGTATAAAAAACCTCTGCACGTGCTCATTGGTTCCCATTATTTTTATTGCAATAAATGATAGTCCTGACACTATTTTTCTAGAAAAAGAGGTGCCAGAATTGCCTACGAATGCCTCCCTTGTTCTCTTATAATGGTAATGGCACCCACCTGAGAGGTGCCGGAACTGAGTTCCAGCCAGTTCCTGCTGTAGAAAAGCCCTGCTGACCCTGGAAAATGGTATCAAGAAACTTGTCTGCTGCTACTTTCTCACTAGATGTTCTCACCTGGCCAGAAGAATACCTGGTAAAAAATGAACTCGGCAGGAAGAATCACACAGCAGGAGAAAATTGTTTTAAAATCCAATTGTCACACACCACTAGCTGAGGTATTTTTTCCAGCTCTAGGATAATGTCATCCCTTTCTTCAAATGAGCTGAAACTAATTAATGACCTTGATTAAATTATCTTCTGCCTCAGAGCCACTGGAGTTTTTCTGAGATACAAAACACACATTCTAACTGACCCGGGTGAACAGGTAGACCTTTCTGGTTGAGGTTTCTCCCAATTGCTCCTCTCTTCATCCCCCACATCCTAGAAATTCTATAACTGAAGCATTTTAAATGATTTATACGGCTTATGATGGTAATAGTGTTTATATAATGCTCAAAGTATTCCATATTCATTGTCTCATTACAACATTCCTGTAAGGTAGAGCGCTAAATTCACGCAAGGAGCTTAGGCCAGGCTTCCTGAACCTTGGCCCTCCAGATGTTTTTGGCCTACAACTCCCATGATCCCCAGCTAGCAGGACCAGTGGTCAGGGATGCTGGGAACTGTAGTCTCAAAACATCTGGAGGGCCAAGTTTGAGGAAGCCTGGCTTAGGCAGAGGGTATAGTTGCTTACTTGAGATCATCTTATGAATTCAAGGCTGCTGTGGAATTTGCAAATCACATTTCAAATTCTTAGCTACTGCATTATAATAGCCTTCAACAAACACAGCAAAATTGATCCACCCTCCACAGGACACTCTTTTTTTACAGGTGGGCAAACCTGTTCACCAGTCAATCACCTGACATCATAAAAATATAAATAGAGCTTAAGGCTGAGTCATGACCATCAGCCAAGACTGATTAATCGGTTGGTTCATCAGTAAGAGCTGGCTTCTACTTATCTCACAGTGGAACAAGATGCTTTAATAAATATGCTTAGAGGGAATCTACAACTAAAATGAGGAAGGAAGGATAAAGTTATACCATATATATATATATATATATATATATATATATATATATATATATATATAAAAAAACACATAATTTGTTCTGATAGTTGGTTTGAAAATTAGCTTTAGGGGCACCCTTCTTTGCTTCCTTAATGATGTGCAACATAATAGCCTCAACTGTAATAAAGACGAATTACTTTTTCATAAAATAATGAAACTCCAGTAAACATTCAAGGTTTATCGCTTAATTTATCCCCCAGCACTTCCAGTGAGGGATTTTTTTTTTTAATTCTCCTTTTTTAATATTCCTAGTCATTAGATTTCAATAACTAACTCGGTAGCTACGTGCGTCTCATTTCCCTGGACAAGCAAAATAGGCTGTAACTTCTTCTCAGTTTGAGTACTAATGCTGTAATTTAGAACTTCTGTCAAGATGAAAGATCTTCCAGGGGATTTACCGAAGACCCATAGCAACACTTGAGCACAGGGCTGGATAATGAAGTTTTCATTATTAAATAAAGATATTTTAGGAATGTCATAAGCCATAAATCCATTCTCCTAGAATATATCACTACATTAGTTTGTTTATTTCAAACTCTGAGACGCCTGCCCCCGCCCCTTAATATTTAGCTACTCCTTTGCACTCTCTGAAGTTGCCATGGAGATGATTTCAAGTGTCTCTTTTGGCAGCCCTGATGCTGAAATCTGATTGGATGGAAAACCCTAAATGCCTGTCAAGGAAGGCAGGGCAACCAACTCCTTTGTTGGCAGACATTCTAAGGCCCTGCAATTTAATGTTACCTTAAGGAAATGCTAATGTGAATCATAGAGGTTGGAAAGCTGAAGAATTATGAAGAGAGGTTCCCCCCCTCCCCTTCAAAGTGAATTTAGTGCTGCTGAATGGTACCAGATTGGGTGCCCTGGGGCTCAACTCTTCCATTAATTTACAAGGCACGTAGGCTGTCAGAAGCCACAAGAAAAATCCCCCATCTACCACCACACACGGAAAGCTGCTACCTATGATGTGTTCCTGTGTTATGATTGTGTCCTTGGATAGAATGATACAGGAGCAGCTGCATACAGGCAGACTGGAGCAAACAAATGTTAAAACAGAGTCATTTTGGAACCAAATTTCCTAAATAATCAGTGGCTTTGTTATTATGGAGTTTGTACAGGGTTCTTTAGCAGCTGGGACCATAAGCAATGGTCTATAACAGTCTATCAAGGTAGGTAGGAAGGAGGAAGAAATGAGACTGATCTGCTGCATTCCCAAAAAGAAGAAAAGGCATTGACTACTGAATTTGGGATACCTGGGTACATCAAGGGTATTTGTTGTTGTTTAGTCGTTTAGTCGTGTCCGACTCTTCGTGACCCCATGGACCAGAGCACGCCAGGCACTTCTGTCTTCCACTGCCTCCCGCAGTTTGGTCAGACTCATGTTTGTAGCTTCGAAGACACTATCCAACCATCTCGTCCTCTGTCGTCCCCTTCTCCATCTTTCCCAACATCAGGGTCTTTTCCAGGGAGTCTTCTCTTCTCATGAGGTGGCCAAAGTATTGGAGCCTCAGCTTCAGGATCTGTCCTTCCAGTGAGCACTCAGGGCTGATTTCCTTCAGAATGGATAGGTTTGATCTTCTTGCAGTCCATGGCACTCTCAAGAGTCTCCTCCAGCACCATAATTCAAAAGCATCAATTCTTCGGCGATCAGCCTTCTTTATGGTCCAGCTCTCACTTCCATACATCACTACTGGGAAAACCATAGCTTTTACTATACGGACCTTTGTTGGCAAGGTGATGTCTCTACTTTTTAAGATGCTGTCTAGGTTGGTCATTGCTTTCCTCCTAAGAAGCAGGCGTCTCTTAATTTCGTGGCTGCTGTCACCATCTGCAGTGATCATGGAGCCCAAGAAAGTAAAATCTCTCACTGCCTACATTTCTTCTCCCTCTATTTGCCAGGAGGTGATGGGACCAGTGGCCATGATCTTCGTTTTTTTGATGTTGAGCTTCAGACCATATTTTGTGCTCTCCTCTTTCACCCTCAATAAAAGGTTCTTTAATTCCTCCTCACTTTCTGCCATCAAGGTTGTGTCATCTGCATATCTGAGGTTGTTGATATTTCTTCCAGCAATCTTAATTCTGGCTAGGGATTCATCCAGCCCAGCCGTTTGCATGATGAATTCTGCATATAAGTTAAATAACCAGGGAGACAATATACAGCCTTGTCGTACTCCTTTCCCAATTTTGAACCAATCAGTTGTTCCATATCCAGTTCTAATTGTAGCTTCTTGTCCCACATAGAGATTTCTCAGGAGACAGATGAGGTGATCAGGCACTCCCATTTCTTTAAGAACTTGCCATAGTTTGCTGTGGTCGACACAGTCAAAGGCTTTTGCATAGTCAATGAAGCAGAAGTAGATGTCTTTCTGGAACTCTCTAGCTTTCTCCATAATCCAGCGCATGTTTGCAATTTGGTCTCTGGTTCCTCTGCCCCTTTGAAATCCAGCTTGCACTTCTGGGAGTTCTCGGTCCACATACTGCTTGAGCCTTCCTTGTAGAATTTTAAGCATAACCTTGCTAGCGTGTGAAATGAGTGCAATTGTGTGGTAGTTGGAGCATTCTTTAGCACTGCCCTTCTTTGGGATTGGGATGTAGACTGATCTTCTCCAATCCTCTGGCCACTGCTGAGTTTTCCAAACTTGCTGGCATATTGAGTGTAGCACCTTAACAGCATCATCTTTTAAAATTTTAAATAGTTCAGCTGGAATACCATCACTTCCACTGGCCTTGTTATTTGCAGTGCTTTCTAAGGCCCATTTGACTACACTCTCCAGGATGTCTGGCTCAAGGTCAGCAACCCCACTACCTGGGGTGTACGAGACATCCATATCTTTCTGGTATAATTCCTCTGTGTATTCTTGCCACCTCTTCTTGATGTCTTCTGCTTCTGTTAGGTCCTTACCACTTTTGTCCTTTATTATGGCAATCTTTGAACGAAATTTTCCTTTCATATCTCCAATTTTCTTGAACAGATCTCTGGTTCTTCCCATTCTGTTGTTTTCCTCTATTTCTTTGCATTGCTCGTTTAAGAAGGCCTTCTTATCCCTCCTTGCTATTTTTTGGAAATCTGCATTCAATTTCCTGTATCTTTCTCTATCTCCCTCGCATTATGCTTGCCTTCTCTCCCCCGCTATTTGTAAGGCCTCATTGGACAGCCACTTTGCTTTCTTGCATTTCCTTTTCATTGGGATGGTTTTCGTTGCTGCCTCCTGTATAATGTTGCGAGCCTCCATCCATAGTTCTTCAGGCACTCTGTCTAGCTGTGTATTCATAAGGGATTTGATTTAGATTGTATCTTACCGGCCCAGTGGTTTTTCCCACTTTCTTCAGTTTAAGCTTGAATTTTGCTATAAGAAGCTGATGATCTGAGCCACAGTCAGCTCCAGGTCTTGTTTTTGCTGACTGTATTGAGCTTCTCCATCTTTGGCTGCAGAGAATATAATCAATCTGATTTCGATGCTGCCCATCTGGTGATGTCCACGTGTAGAGTCGTCTCTTGTGTTGTTGGAAAAGCGTGTTTGTGATGACCAGCTTGACAGAACTCTATTAGCCTTTGCCCTGCTTCATTTTGCTCTCCAAGGCCAAACTTGCCAGTTGTTCCTTTTATCGCTTGATTCCCTACTTTAGCATTCCAATCCCCTATAATGAGAAGAACATCCTTCTTTAGTGTCACTTCTATAAGGTGTTGTAAGTCTTCATAGAATTGGTCAATTTCAGTTTCTTCATCACCAGTAGTTGGTGCATAAACTTGGATTACTGTGATGTTAAAAGGTCTGCCTTGGATTCGTATCGAGATCATTCTATCATTTTTGAGATTGCATCCCAGTACTGCTTTCGCCACTCTTTTGTTGACTATGAGGGCCACTCCATTTCTTTTGCGGGTTTCTTGCCCACAGTAGTAGATATGATGGTCATCCGAACTGAATTCGCCCATTCCCGTCCATTTTAGTTCACTGATGCCCAGGATGTCAATATTTATTCTTGCCATCTCATTTTTGACCACATCCAACTTACCCAGGTTCATGGTTCTTACATTCCAGGTTCCTTTGCAATATTTTTCTTTACTGCATTAGACTTTCCTTTCGCTTCCAGGCATATCCGCAACTGAACGTCCTTTCGGCTTTAGCCCAGCCGCTTCATCAGCTCTGGATCTACTTGTACTTGTCCTCCGCTCTTCCCCAGTAGCATGTTGGACGCCTTCCGACCTGAGGGGCTCATCTTCCAGCGTCATAACTTTTATATGCCTGTTGTCTTTGTCCATGGAGTTTTCTTGGGAGGGATACTGGAGTGGCTTGCCGGTTCCTCCTCCAGGTGGATCACGTTTGGTCAAAACTCTCCACTATGACCTGTTCATCTTGGGTGCCCTGCTCAGCATAGTTCATAGCTTCTCTGAGTTCTTCAAGCCCCTTCGCCACGGCAAGGCAGTGATCCATGAAGGGGATGTATACATGAAGGGGATGTATACATCAAGGGTATGTGTACATCCAAATCCCACAGGTACTCCAGATGGCAAAAGTGGACACAGACTTGCATTGCACTAAAATGCTAATTTAGAAATAAGTGGGAAATCCTGTGACCAGCTGATCACCCTACCAGGCTGAGACCCTACCCGCCCACAGACTGTATTGCCAGAGTAGTGCATGCTCTAGTTTTCTCCCGCTTGGACTACTGCAATGTGCTCTATGTGGGGCTACCTTTGAAGGTGACCCAGAAACTACAATTAATCCAGAATGCGGTAGCTAGACCAGTGACTGGGAGTGGCCATCAAGACCATATAACACCAGTCCTGAAAAACCTGCGTTGGCTCCCAGTATATTTCAAAGTATTGGTGCTGACCTTTAAAGCCCTAGATGGCCTCAGCCCAGTATACCTGAAGAAGCATCTCCACCCCCACCATTCAGCCAGCTCTGAGGGCCTCCTGGCGGTTCCCTCGCTGCAAGTAGTGAGGTTACAGGGAACCAGGCAGAGGGCCTTCTCGGTAGCGGCACATGTCCTGTGGAACGCCCTCCCATCAGATGTCAAGGAAATAAACAACTATCTGACTTTTAGGAGACATTTGAAGGCAACCCTGTTTGGAGAAGTTTTTGTTGTTTGGTGTTTTATCGTGTTTTTAATATTCTGTTGGGAGCCGCCCAGAGTGACTGGGGAAACCTATTATTATTATTATTATTATTATTATTATTATTATTATTATTTGTTTGCCTGCTCAGTCTGCTATCCAGAGTGTTGATGGACATCCTCAAGAGCCCTGCTCTCCCTTCTGATGGTTCTTTATTGTTCAGCTGGACTTAAAGAGGACTTCCCTTCAAATAGAAGGCTCATTCAAATAGAAGACCAACAGCCCTTCAAACGGAAGACAGTCCCCTGCTTATTAGGGCATGTGACCACCCTACCCCTAGCCTTGCTTCCGATGTTTCATGTGCCACTGGCCCCACCCCCTCAATGAACATTCAGTGTGACGCCTGCAAGGGGGCAGCTGGATTGGTTCTGGTACCACTTCTGTCCTCATTGACTTAAAAATGTTTCTTAATTAATTTTAAAATGGGGACAACGTTCAGTGGAATGCCTACAAGATGAAACAGGAACCCTGCAGTCCATTACAACTGGTGGTAGTGTTGATCAGAATCAGCTAAGGCTGCTATCGTTCTTTGCATAATTCTAAACCCCATCCCTAGACAGCATCTTAAAAAGCAGAGACATCACCTTGCCAACAAAGGTCCGTATAGTAAAAGCTATGGTTTTCCCAGTAGTGATGTATGGAAGTGAGAGCTAGACCATAAAGAAGGCTGATCGCCGAACAATTGATGCTTTTGAATTATGGTGCTGGAGGAGACTCTTGAGAGTCCCATGAACTGCAAGAAGATCAAACCTATCCATTCTGAAGGAAATCAGCCCTGAGTGCTCACTGGAAGGACAGATCCTGAAGCTGAGACTCCAATACTTTGGCCACCTCATGAGAAGAGAAGACTCCCTGGAAAAGACCCTGATGTTGGGAAAGATGGAGGGCACAAGGAGAAGGGGACGACAGAGGACGAGATGGTTGGATAGTTTTCTCGAAGCTACCAGCATGAGTTTGACCAAACTGTGGGAGGCAGTGGAAGACAGGAGTGCCTGGGGTGCTCTGGTCCATGGGGTCACGAAGAGTCGGACATGACTAAACGACTAAACAACAACAACAAACCCCATCCCAAAGACTGAAATCCACTTGTAGGACAGTGCTTTGTACAATGATCAGGTATAAATGACCCCCTGGACGATTACGTCCAGTCAAAGGCAACTATGGGGTGTGGCACTCACCTAACTTTAGGCTGAGGGAGCCGGCATTTGTCCACAGACAGCCTTCCGAGTCATGTGGCCAGCATGACTAAACTGATTCTGCCTCAGCGAATGCCAGAGCGCATGGAAACAATGTTTACCTTTCTGCCACAGCAGCACCTAGGTATACTGGGTGCTAGACTGCACATGCCTATATGAGACTAAATCCCATGGAAGGCAATGGGGCTTGCTTGCATAAGTAGGCACAACTTTCGTAGATGGAGTAGTAGATTGAAGCTATGACAACCTTAGGAAAAGCCTTTCTGTGTGTTGATTAATTGAGGAGAAGAGAAGGGCAATGTCAAAGGAATAATTATAACTCTGGGGTGGGGCCTAAGGGTTTCAGCCTAAGGGTTGCATTCCCTTGTGAGGAATTTTCTGGGGGCTGTATTCCAGTGGTAGATAAGCCCAGAGCCAAAAGTGAGCACAGCAATAAATATGACTCCAACCTTTGTACAGCAGGCTACATTCTAGCCCTACAAAAGTCAGAGGGGTGTATGCACACATTTCCCCATCCATTATCCAGCCCAGCAAGAGGCATTATCACAGTGCAAGGATACAGTCTAGCTAGGCAAATGCACTTGAGGAAGGTAATGTTTGATGTTTTACTATGTTTTTATATATGTTGTAAGCTGCCCAGAGTGGCAGGGGAAACCCAGCCAGATGGGAGGGGTATAAATAATAAAATTATTCTTATTATTATAGAGCAGAGCCAGTGAGGTGTGGCTTGGGGACTATCAGATAAAGAAATCTGGAGGGGCACATTCAGCCCCTGGACCTGAGACTCCTCCTACCTGTTCTAGAGCCTTCATTGTGTCCTGCATTGCAACTGATTGCTACTGGGAGGGGAAATGGAGACAGTGAGGGTTTCATATATCCCTTTGTCTTCTCCACTCTGCCTGCCAATGCACGTAATACATGCAACTTTCTGTTGAACTAGCAAATCTCTGGGCTGGGTATCATTATTTTTTCATACCTTATACAATATTTGAATAAATTGCTTGTAAGTGTTATTTCCTTTTCTGGGCATTCTGGGATAGGTCAGGTTAAAAAAAGTCAAATAAGTTAAATGCAAACTGAAATAAGGAAAAGTAGCAGGCTGGAGCCTGTGCTGGAGCTTATGCAACCACTCCTGGCTTCCACCCCCTCTCCAGCCAGGTGCTGTTTGCTCCAACACTACACTGTCCTTCTTCCTGTATCTTTCATTCATGTATCTGCCATTCTCCTAATTTTTTTCAGGACTAGGAATGGGCTCTGATCTGGCAACAAGATTGGGTTCCAAACAAGTGGATCTCTTGCAGTAGCATCCTAGCCATTAAAGTAGGCAAAGGAGCTGAGGCAGTCTGCACATGCTAAGTTCAGTGAGTACTTGATTGCTTGTGATGTCAAAATTATATTCTACTACTATGCAAAGGTCCAGACTGCATCCATACCCAGAAGGAGATATCAGACTGAGGAGGAGAATTCTGAAATGCATCGCTTTGGACGACCAGCTGGAGGGAAATTTTTTTGAATAGTCCCCTGTGCTGAAAATATATGTGCGCAATAAACTGGCATAGAAGTGGGAGGGAGGGAGGGAGGAGATGATCCCTAATAGATTGTCTACATTAGAATTGCTCACTGGAGCACCACAAAGTTTCATGCCTCAAATCTGGAGGACTATAGAGATGGTACTGGCAGTTGCCTCCTGTGCCATCCCACCCCTTCCAGTTAAGGCCGCCCTTTTATTTAGCAATTGTACTCCACCCACCAATTGCTCCAAGAGACCGCCTACATCTCAAACCCACACACTGGTTCTATGAAGAGATTGTTTGACAATCCTCCCCCCTGCCCCACCCCCACACAAACAATCTGAAATGCCTCTCTTGTCCATATATATATATGTCCATGGTTGGATTTATGCCTTGCTCTCCCAGCAGCAAAGGAAAAGCAACACAAACTACACAAATGGGAGTAACAGCAGAAGTATATTTGCAATGACAAGATAATGAGGCAATTGTGATCTGCATGGTCTTTCTTGGGTCTGAACAGATGTACTATTTACCTCTCAGAAGGCGTGGGCTTTTGAAAACAGAAAGCTTCTGTCATTTATTTGCTTTCACAAGAAGGACAAAAGTGAGTTTTCTACAATAGATATCTCAGTTCTGGAATTAAATTAGATGCAGTGAGGCCCAACATAGGATGGCGCTTAAAATGCCAGATCGAGTCTGGGTGGTGACAAATCCCCACCTAGCCACTTTAAGTTTGCTGTGTGATCTTGGGAGTGCCATTATCTCTTGACCTAGCCTACCTTATCAGGTTGTCGTGAGGGCAAAGTGGGGACACCATATGCATTGCATTGAGCTCACTGGAGGAAAGTCAGAATATAAATATAACAAAAAAAATCAATGGATAATAGTGATATGCAAGCATCGTCTAATGCTTCTGTTATTGCAGTCATGCACAGCAGGAGGAGCTGGTGATCAATATCAGTTTCATGACCTGGATGCTACTAATGCTAAACTGACTGTGGAGGACTGGGAGAATGGATGAAATGCAAGAACTATGTGTACATTTGTTCCATTTGCAGGCAGAAGGAAGGACGTTCCCTTGAAAGATTACAGAGATTTTTGTGGAATAGAAATACATGGCAAGTGGGAGGGAGAGGGAGAGAGAGAAGAAGAAGGAGAGGGATGTGCAGCTGACATCTGTGAAGTCATCCATTGCCTCCCCCAAAACATCTGGGGAAGAAAATTATTAATTGCGCTTCTAAAAAAAGAGACGAGGATGTTCGCTCATCATTAGTACTGTATATTTATTTTTAGAGTGGAAAACAAACTGCAAACACTATCAGCCCTTCCATTAATTGAAAATAAATTTTCCTCACCCAGCACTAAACAAATGGAAAAGTTTGGCAAGATAGTGTTAATGCTGCCTGTAATAGTTTGCTAAGATTCAACTAATTAAAAAAAACCTCATTTGAAGATAGTTAATGGATTCTGCATTTCTACAAAGCATTAGGAAGACAATATTTATCTGAACTTCGGGGGCTTGCACTGATTACTACTCAATTAGTTGTGATTCAATTCACTGAAGAAAAATGGTCATTTCATTAGCACAAAGAAATAACCATTGGCCAAAAAATATATTTCCTGCAATTGCTATGGCAACTGGGATAACACTGTGCTGAGCTTGGAATTTTAATTCTGCCTGGATTTGTAATTGTGACCATGCTGGATCATCCTTGAATGACTGCCTGATGTTGGAAAATGACTGGGTGAGGGTGAACAAACTGAAAGTAAATCCAGAAAAGATGAAGCTGTTCATGGTAGGTGGTCAACTGTTCCAAGGTGAATCTACAGAGATATAAATGGGACTTCCATGCTTGTCCTTCAGAGTAGTGGGGCTTATCCTACTGCAGTGGTGACAGTAGAACAGCCGGCTGGCAGTTGCCACCCCACCTCTATTCCTCAGTGTCATCTGGGAAGATTGTGGAGGGAAAACCACAGTTTCCTCATCCCAATAAAAAGTAGCAGATGCTGGAGGAGGTTACGTTTTGTTGCGTCTGACATTTCTTCCTACTATTGTGCAGAGCATGGAATTGCTATGTCTGGGGGTATGGTAGATAAATAATATGGTGGCTACCAGGTGGAAAGAGCTGTGGATCTCTACACCCTCCCTCACAGACAGCAGCAAAGGTAAGGCAAAACAAACAAAAAAACCACCCCTCATGAATGAGAGTGTAAAGAGCTGCCAGGGCTTTCCTAGCCTGCTGTGAAGTCCAACACACCTGCCCTTTTATGATCTACCCAACCAGGAGCCAGGGCTGGGAAGCAGGTTGGTAGGAAGTCTCACATACAAGGCCTTCTGCTTTGTTAGTCCAGTGGACAGGGCAGGGACCAGCTGCAACCCTGGGACCATAATGAAATGAATGAACCAACCAACCAACAAATGAATGAAAATGAATGGGAACACAAGTGATCAAAAGGGAGGGAGGGGGAGAAAGAAGAAGAGGAGGACTGCAGAAACCCCTTCCCCAGAAGCTGCCTGGGGGGAAGCCCTACATCTATGCTAAGGGTCAATCCTGCTTGACACAACTTTATAAGCCAGGACTTTAGTAGTCCAGACTAACTGCTAAGTGCCCTTGTGCCTTTAACAACTAGAGGTGAATCCTAAGTCTTAAAGTAAGTTCTTTTCAGCTACTTCAGGCTCCCCCTTTTCTGTATGCCCCACATCACTTCAGTGGCAGCCTCCATAGGCCCAGGGCAGTTCAAGTATTATGCCAGGTGAAGGAGGGGCTGGAGAAGGTTAATAAGGGTCCACTGCTTGATATTTTCTCCAGGCAGCCCTGGTTTGGCTCTGGGAACATTTACCATAATTCTCTCACTACTGAATTTCAGGGACATTTGTGGACTTTGTTTACCCATATTCTATCTGGAGAAGATCCTAAAATCTTGGTATGGAGCAACACTGGGAATAGAGATGTGTGTACATTCTGAATGTTTTTGACTGTCATAAATTTTCTTTGCGATTGAACTTAACACAATGAAAGCAATGGAACCTGGGGCTTTTTATGTCTCCCCCGCACACACACACACACACACACACACACACACACACACAATACCCTACCGGCAGCAACAAAAAGCAATTGTTATTTGCATGAATCACTTAAAAAGAAAGGAAATATAATTCTAGAGAGGACATTACTCAGGAATCTGTTTTCTCCATTCTGCCTCCCTGAATTCTAGGTCTCACCCTTCTTTGAAAGAAGATGAATTGTGGCAGAACTTTTGTATCTGGAGAAGGGCACAGGATGAATGGCTGCAGAAGGAGAAAATATCTCAGGCATGGTAAAGTTAGGTAGGGTTTGCCAACCATTTGGGTCCATGGGCACATTTCTAAACTAAAGAAAGTGTTGTGAATCTCTCACATACTACTACCACCAGCAGCAGCAGCAGCATTAAAATACATTATATACTGCCTTTCATTTTGAGAACAAATGCCAAGGTGTTTCACAAACAAAAAAAGCCCAAAGCAAAATGACAAGGATGAAACCAATTGTAAAAAGAAAGCTACATAGTACAACAATTTCATCAAAACAATGTAACACCCGTAAACAAGGTAATTAAAACAGAATAAAAGTTAAAACAATTAAACAGGAGGTTCAAGTTAGAACACCGTGGGAATGCTTGTCTAAACAGGTATGTTTTCAAGAGCAAAAGGAATGCCAATATTGATGGGACCCATTGCATTTCAGCAGGGAGAGCATTCCACCATACTTGTGTCACCAGTGAGAAAGCCTAGCTCCATGCTATTACATGTTGTTATTCACCAGGCTGTGGCAAAACTAGACCTCTTAATGTCCTTACCTGACAAAGGAGGGAAAGATGACTTTTTTGGTAACCAGAGTTGTTTAAAGCTTTGTAACAGGGACTTAAAGCCAGTTCAATGGTTAATAGACAGCCAGGACAGATCCCTTAGCTAGAGTGATATGTGCCCAGTACGAAACACCACTCACCACCTAGGCCACAGCACCTAGGCCACAGCATTTTGCACCAGCTGCAGCCTCTGGATCGGCTGTCAGGGAAGCCCAACTTAGAGCACATTGCAATGATCTTAAACATGTGTTATTGTAGCCAAATTACCCCTGTCCAAAACACAGCACAGTTCACCCACCAGCCAAAGCTGATGATAAGCACTCTTCACCACAGAGACTAACTGGGTCTCCATGGACAAAGATGGATCCAAGAACATTCCCAAACTGTGTACAGTGGTACCTCTGATTACAAACTTAATTCATTCCAGAGGTCCGTTCTTATCCGGAAACTGCTCTTAACCTGAGGTACTACTTTAGCTAATGGGGCCTCCCACTGCCGCCACGCCACCAGCGTGCGAATTCTGTTCTCATCCTGAGGTAAAGTTCTTAACCCAAGGTACTACTTCTAGGTTAGCGGAGTCTGTAACCCAAAGTGTTTGTAACCTGAGGTGTTTGTAACCCGAGGTACCACTGTACCTGTTTCTTCAGGGTGAGTGCAGCCCCATTTAGAACAAGCAAATGCTCCAATTTTTGAACCTGGGAACTAAATGCCCGCATTGTAAATGTTTTAATACATCTAATTTTTCAGATAGAAGTATGGTTTATTGTCATTAAAAATGTTTATGTCCCACCATTTTGCCTCAATTAGAGTTGCCAAAGGCAGCTTCCAACAACTAATTGAGACAGCAATTTAAACACACTTCTTTGTGAGCCTATAACACTGCCTCCTTCCTGCTTTACCAGTAGTCATGCTTGCTTTTGTTTCAAAAGAAAGATGATCAAGAGGCATCCCATAACCTATCTTGCTGCACCCACTACCAGAGAGAAGGGTTTTCTCCTCCCTTAGGGTCAATGAAAGGAGAAGAGGTGTGCTTAGCAGTCATTTGGTAAGGTGGAGGGGTCTCCTTTGCATACACAGGCTGTCTAAAATAAGTCTGAGGAGCTATTGATGGGCAGAACTTCTGCCATATCCAGGGCTTATTTTCAGCTGGAACTCACTGGAACTCAGTTCCAGCACCTCTCAGGTGGGCACCATTGCCATTATAAAAGAACAAGGTGGGTGTTCAGGGTGAGTTCCAGCGCCTCTTTTTCTACAAAAATAGCACCGGCCATATCTAAGTCTCTTTTTTTTGTAGTAATAGAAGAAGCTAGTTTCTAGTTGTGGGTTTGGTTAGCATAACTTCAGAAACAGAACTCCTTCAATATTCCTGCACACTGGGGATAGCTAACACATTCAGTTATGGCTTGGACGATGAACATGCAACTAACGTGTTCCCTTTGGTGTAAATGAGAACCAGCCACCAATATTCTGGTTTGGGACCAACTCATTCTAGCAATAATTACTTCATTAATCTTCTCAGCATCCTGGGGAGGTAGATGTTGTTATCCAATTTTTCAAATGGCATAGAAGTCTTGTTACAGATTGAAAAATGACTGTTCAAAGGATCTGCCACCACACAGACATTCTCTGCAAATTTTATAATGCAGTGTTTTTCACTGTCAACCCTTCAGAAGCTGGGGATCAAGATGTGAGAGCCTTGGCACAGGGCAAGATTTTATATAGTGAGGTCAGTAGCAGCTTCGTCTCTGTTCCCCACAAATTTAATCCATTTTCCCCCCTCAATTACTCACTGGCCAAATTGCCTCCCTTTTGGTCTCAAAGTGGGGAAAGATACCACACAGGTGGTTTGTTTGTTTTTTTAAAGCATTTTCTTTAATTCATGTTACATATCAGACCTCAATGCCAGACTTAAAGAGGAGCCAGCAGTCTTCTACTGTGTATTGCACTCATGCTAGATCCTTGATTCAAAAGGGTAACTCAGTAGCCTGTGATGTGGCACACCATAACCACATCAGGACCTCATTTCTACTTTGTCTGTCAGTGAATGAAGAGATCTGGTGACTTCCCATCTTTTAAATTTCACAATAATTATAGTAACTGGCTGCCTTGTCAGCACCTTAGCCCTGTTCAGTACTTGATGACTACAATATCAAGTGGTTGCTTGCATGTGTGAATGACCCATCACCAATAATGGGGGAGAAATTTGATCCATTGCACATTTAAAGCTGAACCTACCTAATTCACACTCTCTGAAACCATACACTGAACTGAAATACAGCCACTCTTTGAAATGCTCTTCTCTGAATTTTGTAGTGCAATAAATGTCTATATTAGGGGAAGATACACAAAAATGCATACAGTTGTGAAAATAACTGACACAATGCATTATCTTAGGGGACTTTATTTGCCAAAATAGCTATATTAGGTGAAATAAACACTAGAGGGGCAAACCTATGGCAAGATCCGCTAGGATGAGTAGCTTAGGATGCAGCAGTTCAGCCAGTGTTAAGTCCCCAACCCCAGCTCAGCCAAAGATACACCAGTGTAACTTGCTCATCCTGGCTCAGCTGCCTCAGCTAAAGCTGGATGAGCCAAGGCTGGTCTAAGTCCCCAAAAGGGACATTCCGGAAGTGGGACCAAAGAGAGGGGACTTAGGCTGGATCCTAAACACATTCAGCTTGGTCACATGACTTGGCAACCCAGTTTAAGACACTATTTTAACAGCTTGTTTTCCCTCAACCATGTTTAGGCAGAGAAGCAGCAGCCCCACTGGCAAACAAGGTTTGGATCTGGTGTAACTTGATGTCGGCTTAATTGACTCTATATGAAGGTCCTCTGCTTCCCCCACAATTCAAGGTCATGTGTGTATTTCCCTGCTTTGTTTGATTGATGTATTTATGTTCTGTACCTGATGGTTTTATTGTACCCATGTATATTTGTTGTATTTTATCTTAAACTTAAAGGTGTTGTTTAAGTACCTGTTAGTAAATAATAATACTGAACAATGATCAGTGATCATTTCCAGCATGAGCTTAAATTAGGCCTGAACATGGAGGGACATAATTACAAGCTGCACCACAAGAGAAAAAAGGGGCTGGAATAATTTCACGGCAATGTGTTGTTATAAAATTGAAAACTCACCCTGAAGCTGCTTAAATTCACCTTTACGCACACATAGGGTATACCCTTTGGTAAATATGTTTAGGATTGAAGCATAAATCACTTCTCAATTAATTTTTGAAACTTACCATACAGTTATATCGAAACCTGCAATGGGTATATGGAGTGAAGAATTTTGCTACATTCCATTAGCTCTGCTGGGTTCAATGGAATAAATGCAGCAAACAATTCACTAGCAGATAAGGGTAATGAGAGACCTTGCAGGGGATGGAAATCTTAGGAATGCACAGAATGGGCAGCAGTTTGCAGTTATTGGTTAAATGAGCCACTGATGCAATTCCAAGTGCTTACTGTTAACTAAGCATTTGTGTCTTTATCGTATTATATTTTTTAGCCAGCTTCCTTCTTCTGTGGAGTTTCCACCCCCACCCCCCGCCAGCAGTTCTAGCTTTGTGTCTGAAGTGCCAACAAAGCTGTTAGTTTGAGCAAATTGTTTTCGGTGACAACCTTTAGATTAAGATCATTTCAGACTTCCAGTAAGGAATACACACACACACACACACACACACACACACACACACACACACATTTTGACCTTCGTCTGCCCAAGATAAAGCCAAAGAAGAGATAAAGAAAAAGAGGCAAATTAGAATGGAATGAAATGTAAGATCTAGATAAATATCAGCATTAAGAGTTTGCTTTCCTGCATGATTTTATACACCACCTTACTTTATCTCTAAATGAAGCCCCTGCCCCAATGCTAACCTTACCTCACCTGGGAGTTCCTCCATTTTATTTATTTATTATTTATTAAATTTATATACCACCCTTGAACTGAAGACCAGAGGGCCATTTACAATATAAAAACACACAAAAATACATAACATAGTAACAAACAAAAACAATACCCCTCCGTCAGTTTAAAATGCCATAGAATGTTTAATTACCCAAAGGTCTAGGAGAAGAGGAATGTTTTTACCTGTCATCTAAATATATGTAATGAAGGCGACAGGTGAGCTTCCCTGCAAAAAGCATTCCACAAACAGGGAGCCACCACAGAAAAGGTCCGTTCTCGTGTTGCTGCCCTCCAGACCTCTCACGGAGGAGGCACACAAATGGCCTCAGATGATAATCACAGGGTCAGGGTCAGCTCATATGGGGAGAGGCAGTCCTTGAGGTATTGCAATTATCACTTCTACTATTTGGGTTCCCCTTTTTCTGAATTTTTCCCCAGCTCTACAATATCCTTTTTGAGGCAAGGTCATCAGAATGGTATATTAGTATTCCAAGCACGGTCTCACCGTAGAGTTGTAAGTAAGAATGTGCCATAGATCTGGTGCATTCACTTCTTTCCTCTGCAATGCTTGCACAGTAGTGTCTAGATATCAATATAGGCAAATGACTAACACAGCTGTCATCCACCAGTACCTAGAGGCTTTGACCTTGAGCAGTATTAGCTCTTGCTACCAATGCTGCTGACTTAGCAGAGGTGATGGTGAGGAGAGGCCACCTTGTGCCACAGAGATCACAGCCTGCATTGTGACTGCATGCTACCATATATTGATGTTTGATTCACAGTTGCATTGCATTATTGGACCTGTATTTCTAGAGAATAGATGCTTGTTACACAGGTCTTTGCAAGCTAGTGAGGATCATCAGGCAGTGTCTAGCCATGAGGGCAGGATCCAGCCCCTGCTCTGTAGACCATAATATGCACAGTTTAAATGTGTCTGGACAAGTCTGGAATGTGTATGTGGGTGTGTTTGATACACACAGTCATACTGGCAATCACAGTTTGTCAACCAATGTTCCCAATTCCATTTGGCAAGGCTTGGAGATTCATTGCACAAGCGAAGCAAACTGAAGTTCATTAGATGAAACTACTTTTTCATATTCTTCCTTGGAAGCAAAGAAAAAGAAGTCTAACTAGACACTTCCAGTTCTGTTACAGTAGTATGGGTTTCTTTTACACTATATACTGTACTATGCAGGCAGAAACTTGCCTTGCTGGATGCTGTTTAATTCAAAATTGCTCAAGTGCTTTATATTGGGGGTTGTTGTCAAGGTGGCTTGCAAGTTGTTCTTGGAAGCTATTTTTTTTATTTGATGTCTTTCATTACTTTTAATTAAAACACTGGAGGCATTTTGGGTTTTGTTTCCTAAAAAGATTGCAGTAGTATTAGTGCTTCAGAACTACCAAGGTTGGGAGCCGAAATTCAGTGTGCATCAATATGAGTTTCAACACACACAATAAGAGTAGGTATAATATTAGATTCATTTTTTTTATTCCGATTCAGATATTGTAACCTTAGGTCTATATAATATGAAACAGATAATTAAGGCAGCAGCTCTAAACACACCTACATTAAAATGAATCACTTTGAAACTGAAGGTGAGGACTTAAGACAGGGGTGGAGAACCTGGACTACAACTCCATGACTACTGAGAATGCTGGCTGGGAATGGTGGAAGATGAGCTTCCCATACCATCTGAAGGAGCACAGGTTTCCCACCCCTGGTTGAAAGCATCTTGGATTCCAAAACTAAATATATAGCAACACAATGCTAAGCATATCTATTCAGAAGTTCCATTGTGTTCATTGGGGTTTACTCTCAGTTATAGGATCGCTGCATAAGTTCCTGTTCTGCTACTGATATTCCATCATCAATCATCCAAGTGATGAAGACTATGAAGTGTTCTCTTAGAAAGGCTGGATCCACTTTGTAAGTTTGCATACTAGCAGGTATGTATGGGTCATCTCCAATTGTCTTCTTGCTCAAAAAATGGTTGCGAAGACAGCATAACAGTGTCCACAACTACACTGATAAGGAGCAAGTGGAGAAAAGGCAACATGGATTCTTCTGTAAGAGTTGGAACACATAGTTCCCTTCTTGGAGATGTTATTAGTGTAGGAACCAAGGAAAGACCATGTAGCAGGAGGAAATGCAGCATACTTTAGGGCATGGCTGACCAACCTCTGGGCTAAAGCTCCCATCTTCCTTGACTATTGGCCTTGCTGGCTAGGGCAGATGAGAGGCTGGAGTGAAACCACATCTGGAGGCGCACACGTCAGCCACCCCTACTTTAAGGTCATCACATACTTTGTGTGCAGGCGGCCCTAGTTCCCCAGTTCAGAAGACTTGAAGTACCAGGGCCCAGAAGTACTTAGGCTCTAGAGAGCTCCTGCCAGCCCGAATACACCATATAGTAGGCTGGATGGACCAATGCCTTGATTCAGTATGTAGGGCAGTTTCATATAATCAGAATATATGAAGATAATATTGGCTATGGAAATATATCCACAATGAATGTGGATACAGCTGAGAAGAGGGCATGGACTTCCCTTGACAGAGAGAGAAATCACAATTACATCTGTCATAGGGATCAGCATGGCACAAGATTTAGGGAGGGGAATGGCACATGAAGCAGGAATTGAGAAAGAAGAACAAAAGACACAAAAGCGGGAATAGAAGAAAGGAAGAAATCAGCATAGGGTGAGTCAATCGACAAACCGTCATTATAAAACAACCCACTATTTACATCTCCTAGCCTTACCCCCACCCCAGCATTTGAAATATAAGGGTTGCCTATTTTTATCCCAGCCTTTAAAAAATAGACCCTCAAGGTGGCTCACAATAGTTTAAGTACAACAAAATCAAACCATTCAGAATAACCTTTAAAAGACAAAAAAAGAGAACTAAGCAGTAGCCAGTAGCAGCACAGCAGACAGACCAAATTGCTTTTGTAGCAGTATCCATGTGAAGCTCCCTATGTACTCAAGAAATGCAAAATAAATGTTAAGTACCATTATTACTGAGGTAGCAATTATTGTTGAACTTTTTGTTTGCAGATGACAGTAAAGCTCTTGATTTTAAAATGCCATAATGGTTTAAGAAGGCAGCTTGCCAGAGGCTTTCTCTATTATATTTCAGTGCATTAAGCAGCAAGAGGAAGCAAACACTCACATTTAGAAAGTGTTGCAGTGAAATGGTGGCAGAGCCCGTCTGCCGCTCTTCGGTAACTGCAGGAGGGGTCCACAGAAACCTCTCTCACCGCCACCAAATTTGAGTTTTGCCTCAAGTCAAATAAAGTTTCAACAGATATTTGGCAGCTGCTCCAGTCATGCAGCTACTAGCCACTCGTTCCATAATCTAGTCACTCCGTCAAATGCTTTTGACAAGCTGGATCTTGAGAAAATGTAAAATCAACAACATTCACATATGTATTCCCGTAAGCTTTCAGCAATGGATTCTGGACTGCCACCAACGCCAGCTTGGTGAATGTTAGAAATGATCCTAAGTTTCTTTCTGCATCAGTGGTGATCTGTTGCAACAGGAGCAACAAAGACTAACTATCCTTATGCCATTAATAAATGTGCTAAAGTACCAGGAGACACTGTGCTGTATTTATTCTGCCACAGCTTGGGACTACTATTGGTGCTTTGATTCAAGACATCCTAGCTGCATTGTTGGGTTTCTAGTCTAAAACTTATGGCAGAGCCCATTGTGCAGTACAACTGCAATAGTAAGATTCACATGTGAGGCTGTCTGGAACTGATGGAAAACTGAACATGGAGTATAATGGTAAATCTGAGAGCTAGTAGTACTTGCATTCACACTGTGATGTAATTATACATGTGATGATGATGATGATGATGATGATATTAACTATTAGTAGCAGAAGTAGTAGCAGCATTAAAAACAGAAGCCACATCAGACACTAGCTCAAATGCATATGGAAAAATAATAATGAATAATAATAATGTAATGCTGAAGTGTCCATTTTTAAATTCAAGGAAGCTACACTTATATAGCAATAAATAATACAGAAGGGGGAACTGGGAAGATTTCTGAGCACAGTATACATTAGTTGGGAAGTGAAACATCTTTTCAATAGTTAGGAATAAATCTAATATCTCTTGCAGTCTCTTTTCAATCACATTATAAAATATTACATGGTATGAGCATTGGTGCAAGGGTGCAGGTTCCTAATTTCTGGTCCATTTTGAGAAGCTGTCTGTGGCTCAGCATTTGTGGATTTGGAGGCTGCTGGCTTTTGAATTACGTAGATTTTCTGTGAAAATTCACATCTGAATTCTGATCAAATATTGTGGACCCAGCATATTTCCAAAGCATGGACAGGAAATTCTGATGACTATACCAAAATCTGCCACTTATTATATTGGTCATGTGCAGAAATCTGATTCAGTACACATTTAAAGGCAAATCTATTGAGCTTCCACTTTCCACAACAATGCGCAAACTGAAACACAGATATCCTTCAGTATTTGCACTTATCTGAATTTTGCAATGCAATTATCTAACCCACAATGCTTACAGCAATGCATATTTCAGGGGGGAGTGTGCACAAAAATGAGTATGTTAATGAAAATAACTTACAAATATATATATTAGGGATGAAATGCAAAAATGTGTACAGTAGTCAAAGCTGCATATCTCAGGAATTTTCATGAGGGTTGTTCCCTTTTAAAAATCCACAAATCACTGTCGAAATTTATCACTGCTGAAATGTGGAGAACAGACTTTCAGATGGGAAAAAATGAGAAATGGAGAGAATCAAAATGGACAGATCCTTCTATTCCTAGTCATGTGCGAAATCTGCATAGACTGAACCAAGCCCTAACTGTCCACCCCTAACCACAGTTACCTCACTCAAGGTACAAAAGATACCTAAATTTAGGATGTCAAGTAACTCATTTTTAGTACTATTTGGACCTGTCCCTGCATTTCTGCCTCCACTCTGCCTTTAGCCATCCCAGTCCATAATAGTGTCCCCTTAGCTTCCCTAGCCTTGATTTTTCAGTTTTATTTTTCTCCCCTGACCCAACAGTAGCATAGACTCAGGGCTCTTCCTTGAAGGCTGATTCTCTATCGCCAAGTGGTGAGTGGAATTCTATTGCCATATCTCTTAGCAGCCTCTCGCCCCAGGCTCTAACACATACATCCTCAACTTCCTTTTGCTCGACAGTTGTACTAGGGGAAAAAGTTGATAAAAGCAGTTCTAAGCCTTTGAAGATAATTCATACATTGGTTAACAGCTGTAATAAAAGGAGCAAAAATTACAGCACAGCTCCCGGCACCTAACATTAAAGACCATTGCATTTTATAAAGCCAATAAATCAAACATTCTTAGACTACAACTTCTGGTTAAAATCAAGATAATTGGTGCATCACCCGTTCTCATAATGACAGCAAAAGATGGGCCCTTGAAAGAATTATGATTTTCTGAACCTGTACTTAAAAAATAAAAAACAACAACACCAAACTAAGCAAATATGTGTAACTTCCTCAGGCTCAATATATTAGGTACTGCTCCTGTCCAAGCAAGATTCACTGAAATTTGACATTGCTAGAGCTCTCCTGTCTTATGGACACTCACAGCAGGTGATGTTTCAGGATGGGATAAGAGAAAATCAAGCTGTGTTAGTTTAATGTAAACTTTAGTCTCATCCAGCCTAGCAATGCATCTGTAGAAATTATCAGGTCACTTAATCCCCTATGCGGGGCAGACTATGGGCAGATTCAGGAAACAGTGTGAGTTAGGTTTAGAGAAGGACAAGACCTTTGTCAGCTGGTCTACAAGAGTAGTTAGTCAGGTGACTGCCTGACTGCAAATGAGGTACCAACTGAAGCCTAGAAGTATACCAGATCTGCCTTTTCAGCAATAGAAAGGCTACAGCTCGATGAGGCTGTGAATTCTCTCTACCCCAGGTAGTCTCAATAGCAGACTGCCCGGTGTGCAGTTGTTCTCAAGTGCTTTTTCTCCACTCAAGTCACTGTGTTGACTGAGCGAATTAATGAATGAATGATTAGGAGCTAAGTGCAAAGCTATCGTGAAACAGCATAACATTCACTTAAATAAACTATAGGTGCTCTCAGACATGCTAAGGCAGCCCAGAAAACTCATGTAGTTATCAGATGCAGAATGTTTGGACAGTTCTTTCCAAACCCAGCATATACAGTGGTACCTCGGGTTAAGTACTTAATTCGTTCCGGAGGTCCATTCTTAACATGAAACTGTTCTTAACCTGAAGCACCACTTTAGCTAATGGGGCCTCCTGCTGCCACTGCGCTGCCGGAGCACAATTTCTGTTCTCATCCTGAAGCAAAGTTCTTAACTCAAGGTACTATTTCTGGGTTAGCGAAGTCTGTAACCTGAAGTGTATGTAACCCGAAGCGTATGTAACCCGAAGCGTATGTAACCCGAGGTACCACTGTAAATGAAGTTACTTCTGCATTGACCAGAGGTCACATGATCACACGTCCAGTGGAACAGTCAGCTGCACCATTGTGAAACTTTTCTGTTGCCTGGATTTTATAGTCAGCTGCTCTCTGCTCTCTGGTTTGTCAGTAAGAAGTTGATGGTTACCAGTGGTGGCCCCACACATGTCAAATTCTCTTCCCCATGACATATGAGTCACTTCATCTTTGGAAGCTTTTTAAAAAACAAACATTAATTTCTAGTGATATTAACTGGGACTGTTCTATTAGTAAGGTGTAATGTGGTTTTAATTGCATGATAATTTTGTTATGTTTCATGACTATTATTACTGTATATTTACAAAATCTTACATCATCTTGAAAGATTTGACTGAGCCCTCCAAGCCAGTCTGTAAACCAAGTTACAAACTGTAGCAAACACCATGAAGCTGGCTTAGAAAAGTAGCTTAGCTGGGCAGAAGTTTTTATTTATGTGGCAAACCCTTTCATATGAAAGGGTTGGTAGGGATGTAACTCCCAGCTGGTGAGCACCGAGACAATTTAACCATAAACCTGATGTGTGATAAACAGTATCCTGTCAGCAGATTACTGATAAAGAAGGGAGTGGTTGTGCTACAGATGAAAGAAAGTAAGATTATAACCAGTTGGAAGTCTGTAAAATACTGTGCTTATCTCTGTTGTATAAAAGGGATTTTTTTTTAATGTGGGACTATAACACAAACAATTACATACTGATATAATAAATACTCAAGGCCTCAACCATTTTCAGATTACAGTTGCAATAAAGGTATGCAAATTTAATTACTGTTTCAGATCATAAAGCTCTGGGTATTCAAACTCTGGTTACTCTGTGCAGTCACCTCTTCTCAGAGGGACATAAAGCAAGCTCAGGGAGACCAGTCAAAACAGCTACATTATCATAGAGCTTCCTCAGAGCCTCATCTTCCCTATACATTTAAAGCCCTTGAAGCAATCGTGGCTTATCCCAACGAATCCTGGAAACTGTAGTTTGTGAAGCACTGCAAGCTGTTAGGAAGTCACTTTTCCTCTCACAGAGCTAAAATTTTCATAGCACCTCAACAGTTAATCCCCCTGCCCACTGAACTCTGGGATTGTAGCTCTGTGATGAGAAGAATAGTTTAATTATTGATTATAATGCAATGAATACAATCATATAAGATTAGTGTGAGAGATTTGGGCAGACATGTTAAAATTGACTTCTGCTCCTGCTCTTCTCATCATTTTTGGGCCAAAGTAAAAGGTTTTATGGTATTTTGGGCAGTAACATAGCTTTTGTTGAACCTCAAAAGGAAGGAAGTTTCACAACTGTGCGCAACCAGGTTAATTCAGAATGTGCTCATGTCGTCACTTCACCTCCCTAACAGTTCTGTTGCCTGCACCTTCTTACCACAGGAGCACTGGATGCTGGTATATTAGGGTGAGTGGAGCACTGTCCTGTCAACCTCAGTCTGCCCCCAGCCAATTATTTGCCTTCAGGCTTACAACCAGTCTAGGGGATGGCACTGCCTGTCAACTTCCTCCTCCTTAATCTCATTGTTCAGAGGTGGATTTGGAAAGCACGACTATTTCGGTCACACTGGGCCTCCGGGGCACTGCAGGGGGTGCCACAACTATGATTGAGAATGGAGCCTGAGAGGTGGGAGGGCACTGAATTTTGCTGTTGTACAGGGCACAGCTAAAATTTGAAAATCCAAGGTCCACCATGGCAGTGTAGGCCTTGTAAAACTCACCAGGGAGAAGGATGGGAGTAGAAGATGGGAGCAGAATTAGTTTACTCTGCTGGTAATTGACTTTGGGTCTGTCTGCTGTTGGCCCTTCCACCTTCTGCCCAACCAGTCCCAATGGTAGGTGTGGATCAAAAGGAGTTTTCTTAATCTAGCCATGGATGCCAGAGTTCACTCCTCCTCTGTGATATGTTCAGGTGGCTGGTACAACTTGAGTTGCCTTTGAGGCTGTACAATGGCTGTGGCATCCTACTACTGAAGGCTTAAAAAACAGAAAAGAAGCTCTCTGAATTGAGATGTATTGCTGGCTTTCTGCAGAAGTTGCCTCTACCAATCAGCTCTTAAGGAGAGGACTGTGATTAGAGCAGTTCATCAAAGACATTATTTTAAAAAGTGTTATAATGGTGACATAACATTCAAAGTGGGGTGGGTCATTTCAATCATGTGGACTGGTTTTTCCCATCTTCCCATCATTGTTATTGTGGTTTAATAAGGTGCAGTAGATTCCCTTCAACCATAACCAAATTGCCCACATGATAAGTCAAAACTTTTCTTATCTTCTTTTTTCTGAAGATTTGTCCGCAGACCAAAAGAGAAAGATGGAAAATGATTTCCCAATACTGTGCAAACCACTTCATTTAAATTCCATATGTTGCTCCGAAAATCAATGATACGGCAAAAGAAAAAATCAGATTGTTAGAGCGAATCTTGTTTTATACCTGTTTTGTTTAATAATAAGGCTTTATTAATGCACTTGATTTAACCAAGTGATCCAACCACTAAACTGTGTTTATAGTGTGATACTAAATAACATCAAACACGCTTCATGGTGAGCTACCTTAATTGAGTTCATAAAATGTGCTCTGACTTCATTACGATTTGTAAATTGCTTAGATGCACATGATGCAACGATAACCAAATATTTTCCCTAATCATTTGAAATAAATATAGCCTATGTGGTTCATTTCAAAAGAGAGTTAGCTTGGCTGCATTTTCTAGGTCATTTAGTTCCTCGCCTTTTGGGTTACCAGGGTGTGAAGGAGATTTCAACATATTTTAAGGAGCTTCTTGCACATGACTCACAAACGGTATGCTTTTGGACTTGGGAATGGGGTGAAATAGCTCATAGAAAGACTGAGGTACCCTGTAAGCCTTCTTGCAGTTTGTGGGCCTGAAAAGAAAAAAGAAAAAATATTGGTGGGGGAAGCAAAGCTTTCCCTTACCCTATCCAGGTAAGCTGCAGAAACACTGGTGCCAGGCTGCACCCCATATCAGCTGTTACTGGCAGGGTGGTTAAAGCATACCTATTCACAAGGGCATCCACCAGGCTTACCAGAAATGCGTAACGCTGCTGCTGCTGCTGTTTTTGTAATATTTATTTATACCCTGCCTTTTTCCATGACAGGACTCAACGTGGCTTACAGGTAAAAATAAGAGCCGCTGAAAACAAAGGGGGTATCATTAAAAAGCAATGAAACACTGATAGAATTAAAACTATAGACATATGAAATCTATTAAAACCATAACAATAATTACAATAAAAACAGCACAGCGCCAGCCCATTTTATGCAACTGAAGTACTCGAAGCATCCTGAGTGAGGAAGGAGGGTGAAAAAACTTCTCACACCTTTGTGCTGCTGTGCGAGAAGGATGGGAAGCTTCTGTGTTTGATTTCACCGTGACAGTGGTGGTGCGTTGCCACACACATTTACATCCTACACTCTGTATTCTGAGAGGCGATTTTTGCCTCCACCCCTGGTCTGTGCCCCTAGCAGGGCCTGGTTTCACCAACCCCTAGGTATGTGTCTGGGCATGAGCGCCAGGAAAAGAATCTCAAGGGGGGAAACATACAAGTATAGCCCCTCCTAAATGTGTCGTGCAAAAAAACCACTGCCAAAAAGCCACCTCTGAAAACTCCTTGAGAGGCAAAATGGGGTTGGTGATTTACCAGAGACCTGTATCAAAAAATAGGGACTGTCCCTGGAATATCAGGGGACATTGGGGGCTTATTGGACGGCGTTCTACTATCCAGAGACATTAATAAGTCTCTTTTCTTCCAAACTGGCAGGTCTCACTAGAGCCCTCTGGTCAGTTGTTACTATTGATCCTAGCTTATGAGAGAAGTCATTAACTACTGGTAACGATTGTTGGCTAAAAGGATTACCACTTAAAACCATGAGAATCAATGGGAAAATCTTTTGGCTAAAGGTTCCATTGATAACTTAAGACTCTCAACACTCTATGGCATTGTTCTCTTCCTTAGCACCTGGCATTTTTCTTTTTAATTGCCCAGTGGAATTAAAACTTCAGAAACAACTTAATTACTAGATTTATGCTTCACAAAAGGTTCCATTCTAATTATAGGTTGCCTTTTTAAAAACAATCTAATTGCAAATAATTGAATCCAAAGAACATTTTAACATTATAGTTAGAAACAAGGAGTTTGGATAAAGGATGCAAGTTTATTCCATTGCTTTGTGTTGGAGAATGGATGATAATATATTACATAAAAAGAATACATCGGCCCTTCCTGTACAGAACACATCCATTGTATTTCATTCTGTGTCAGAAATGCTGTGTTGTATAAGCAGCCAACAGAATCCAGTGGCTTTTGAGCACAAGTGAGAAAGCATACATGTGCACAGACCTCTCATGTGCAGAAGCCCTCCTATAGGGTGAAGAAAGACCTTCATTTTATGAAGTACTATCTGATAGCTACTGTGCTAAGATCAAGGTGGTGGTAAAGGTAAAGGAAAAGGAAAAGGACCCCTGACAGTTAAGTCCAGTTGCAGATGACTCTGGGGTTGCGGCACTCATCTTGCTTTACTGGCCGAGGGAGCCGACGTTTGTCCACAGACAGTTTTTCCGGATCATGTGGCCAGCATGACTAAGCCGCTTCTGGCAAAACCAGAGCAGTGCACGGAAACGCTGTTTACCTTCCCACCGGAGCGGTACCTATTTATCTACTTGCACTTTGACATGCTTTCAAACTGCTAGGTTGGCAGGAGCTGGGACCAAGCAACGGGAGCTCACCCCGTTGCGGGGATTCAAACCGCCGACCATCTGATCGGCAAGCCCTAGGCTCTGGGAATTAGACCTCTGCACCACCCACGTCCCTCAAGGTGGTGGTACTGGTGTGTAAAACCATATGCAGCTAAGGAGAAGGAAATCTAAAAGATCACCCATTATATATTCAATCAGTCACTGAGCTCTGCAGGAGAGGGCCATTCTATACAATATAGGAACTGGGTACTTAGGATGATGGGCACCAACCCTATTGTGGTACCTCGGGTTAAGTACTTAATTCGTTCCGGAGGTCTGTTCTTAACCTGTAACTGTTCTTAAGCTGAAGCACCACTTTAGCTAATGGGGCCTCCTGCTGCCGCTGCGCCGCCGGAGCACAATTTCTGTTCTCATTCTGAAGCAAAGTTCTTAACCTGAAGCACTATTTCTGGGTTAGCAGAGTCTGTAACCTGAAGCGTATGTAAGCTGAGGTACCACTGTACATGCTTGCAGATTTAACATATAGAATAAGAAAACAAGAAGAAATGTACGTTTAAAGAAGACCGGAAAATGTTTACTGAATATATGGATGAAAATTGTGTTCATTTTAAAACGCTAGTAGCATTAAGATAAATTCCACAGTGTAATTAATTTTGATGGATGTAATAATGGATTGCTGAATGGTTTAGTTCATGTAAAATTTGCAGGGATGTATGTTATGCAGAATGAACCACAGAAAAAGGAGGGAAGTCATTGATTTAAGGTTGTTTAAAATGAATATTTTGAAATGAAAATGAGAAAATTTTATAAAAATGTGTGTGTGTGTGTGTGTGTGTGTGTGTGTATACACACCCACCCATTACATATCAGACAGGTGCCATATCTATTGTCTTTTTGGTACCTGTCAAAGGCCTCCTTTTTCCAGCAAGCCTTTTCAGTGGATATTTTTATCCCATATTTTGTATAGGATTTGAATCTGTTTTTATACACAGGCAACTTGCCATTTATGCAGGGGTTACTTTCTGAGGCACTGCTTGTTTAAGTGAAATGGCCTGTATTTGGAACATGGTTGAAAAAGTCTGCAAACACCCTTTAAACCTCTGGAAACCATTGAAAGACCTGTTAAAAAAACAGAAACTCCACCAAATTCCACCACAATTTCTCCCTCCACACCACCTTGCTCCAACTCCAACTCTCCATAGGCCTCAAAGGTTGGTGCAAGGGCTCCCGGGTTTCACTTGCAAAGGTTTGTGGGATTGCTAACTGCTATCTTTTGCCATTTCCGTGCTCTTTGAGGGCCATTTTTGCCCCTATTTGTGCCACTTCTGGGTTTGCAGCAACGCAAAGGTGCATGGTCACACTTGCCTCGAACAAGCATAAATGGGGAGTTGTCTGTATGAAATGGTTTAATACATGTTTTATGCTTAAGTCACTTAGATATGTTTTATAGCAACCAATTCATAAATTTAAGGAAATGAATGTGAATGAATAAATAAAAAACAGAAAACAGTGAAGCTTTTGTCTGTACTCAAGTCTCATTCGACTGTGCAAGGTAGCTTTAGAGTTTGGCTAGTCACTGGCCTTTGTGACGAATGCTTATTATTTCTAAAACTGTGAAAGCATTTTTTTATTAGGCAGGATATGCAATCGAAGTAGTGCCGGGGCTGAGCAAGGAACCACTAGTCAGGATCGAGGAATAATTTATTCTGCCTTCCCGATGTTTCCTTACTTGTTAGTTCTTGTGTTTTATGTGATCTTTCACACAACATAAAAGTTATTGCGTGTGAAGACCCCCAAAACCACCCCCAAATGAAGACACAATAGGCACAGATTTTAGTTTAAGGTTTTGGGCATTAAATTTTGGCCACAACTTTATTGATTACAGCATGTGAGTGGTTGCTTAGGCATTGGTTCCAGACTACCCGAACCTGCACGGTGGAAGGAACAGGACTGACATTGGGCACCACCATATGTAAGTAAGGGAAAGCATCCTGGGGGAGCCAGAACTCCTTCGATCTCACAGCTCACCCCAGATGCTCCCAGGGGCTCTGGCGTGGCCCTAACCCCTTGACAGGGTTCAGACAAAAGCAAGGCGAGCCCCTGGATTCCTTTAACAGAATTCCCTAGCAACAGCGATGGAGGGGTAGGCACAGCCAACCACATACCCTCCCCAAAACACTGAACCAAATGCCTAACCACCAACCTTACAAAGTTGTGACGATTTGCTACACGGTAGGCAAAAACCAGCCAAGTGGCACCAGCCAAGCAGCCAAATGGCAAAATTCCTACCGGGCGCCTGCTCCAAAACAGATGAGCCCTAGACAGGTATAGCAAGGCCATAAGAACAACCCTAAATATAGGGAGAGGAGGGCGGGTGATCCGCTGCACGTTGCAAGAAAGTGAAACTCTCTGCAATGTGCAGCAGCTTAAGAAGCCCCTCAGCAGCCAATAGCCAATCCAACTGACCAAATTTCTGCCCCAGCAACAGAGGGGCAACCAATGGGGTGTTGTGGCCATCCAAACGGTCCCGCCCCACAACAGGCAGGCAGTTTCTGGTGATCTCACTGCAACACATGCCCTCCATGATGGAGGACCCGACTTACTAAAAATCTAGAGGAACCCAGCAGAAATTTAGTTGATCGTTTCCATGTGAACTGTTTCCAGATAAAAAATCCATTTGCAACCATGTTAACTCAGAAAAGCATGACGATCATTATTATCATGATCACATTTACCATGATGGTACCTAAGTTTTTTGGAAGAAGGGAGCCCAGTGCAGATTTATCATCATTACCACCTTTTCCCAGATTGCTCCCAAGTTATTTGGGAGTGGGGAAGTACAGAGGCATTGTCATCATCATTATCATCATCATCATTATTATCAAGTTTTTCCTTATTGCTGCCAAGGGGTTCTTTTTTTTGGGGGGGGGGGAGAAATCCATTTCAGAGGCATTTCTATTATTATCTCTTTCATGCTCATAGCAGGGATTCTTCCCAAGCTGAGAATAGGGGAGCACAGTTAAAGGCAGAAACTCTTAAAATATATCCATATATTCCTAACTTTAACATAGACATGTTTATTAAGGTGAACAAATAAGGCCGCCCAACTGTACCCCAAAGACCATAAATCCACCACTGGATGTCTTTGAAGATGGTTCAGAAACCTGTGCAGAATTCAGCAGTCAGGCTATAACACTATACCCTCCAACATTTCTCCAATGAAACGTCCCATTCCATGATTATTTTACTATTTATATGCCACCACATCTTACTGGGTTCTCCCAGCCACTCTGGACAGCTTCCAACATATATAAAAAAAATAAGAAAACATTAAACATTAAAAAAAAACTTTCCTGTACAGGATTGCCTTCAGATGACTTGGAGGTCGAATAACTCCATACCCTCCAACATTTCTCCAGTGAAAATAGGGACATCCTAAGGAAAAGCGGGACATTCCAGGATCAAATCAGAAACTGAGATGGCTTCTCTAAATCAGGGACGTCCCTGGAAAAAAGGGACATTTGGAGGGAGACATTTGGTCTATCTCCTATTGTGAGAAAGACCACTGACAGACACAGCAACAGATGTAGGAAGCTAATGGTGGCTGAGTTCGGAAGGAGGGAGGGAGGGAGACAGTGAGTTGTTGTTAGGCATTGAGAGGACACTGGCAGAGAAATATAAAACAGTAGAGACTACAGAGAATACAGAAGCATCAAGAGGAAGCATGAGATGATGTGTCAAGCTCTATGCCTTTCCAAATGTGTTAACAAACTGTGTGTAGCAGAGGGGAATGATGATAGGTGTGTGCAGAGAGTCAGAGAAAGAGATAATATTAAGGAGCTGGGACAGGACAATGGATACTGCTGGGCTTAAAGCAGTGGGGAGAACCTTTGAGTGTTGGGGAATGAGAGGTGTGTATAGCACCCTGATAGGAGGTGTGGAACACCATTTGCTGCTCTGCCTGAGGCAGCAAACTGTCTTGGGCCAACCCTGACTGGAACCCCTTCAGTGCTTTGTAACTGAGCAAAGCGATTCAAATCAATGAGATCCTGTTCACTTTTAAATATGAAAGAAGATACAGAAACTGGGGGGGGCATGACAATGTAGCTCCACATGATACAGAAAGATTTTGCTGTGTGGGATCAATAGAGCACACATCAGCTGGCAACACCCAGAACAACTTGGAATATTAATGCACTTTCTAAACCACATAACATTGAAAACAACAAAGGATCAGTTTCACACCTACAGAGAAGACACAAAAATGTGCCAGCAGCAGAGGAGTCGGCATTGTCAAAAAGCAACCCAGGTGGCACTTTTGTTGCAGCAGGATTTGGAAGCGAGTGCTGCTCAAAAATTGCTGAGAGCTTCCTGGTGGAAGCTACAGACAGGCAAGAATAGGCCCAGCAAGAGGCAAAGAATCTGGGTAGGAGGAAAGACATGTCAGAACAGGAGTAAGCCCAGGGCTTGTGATGAGCCATGGAGATGTGCTGAATTTATGTGCATTCCATTTCAAATATGAACAGCTAGAACAATGTTAAACATTTCACAGTTATACAGATAAGATACACTCACACTTGGTGTTATGTGTGTGTTTTGTGGGGAGGTTGCATCTTCAAAGCTGGGTGGAAATATTGTTTTGAATTCTGATCAGTGGCTGTATGTGTGTCAAGTTGAGAGCACACACACACACACACATATATATATTCCACCTTAAGGCAGTGCATATGTTTCTCAGGGCAGTAAATGTGCTTCTATTTATCCCACTTTATCCTCACAACAATCGTTTGAGACTAGTTCAGCCTGCGACTTTCCCAAGACTCCTTTGACTTAGCAGAGGGTTGAATCCAGGTCTCCCTAGTATGAGTCAACTTCATAAACCAAGGTTTGAAGAGGGTTTGCTTCATTAAATCATGGTTAGGACTAATGACAGTTTTTTTCTTCAGGTTTGGAGAAACAAGAAACTGAAGTTAGTCGAAGCAGAAAGCAAAAACGTCTAATCTACTATTTGCAGCTCTTACTGATGAAATAAAGGTGTTGGGAAGGAACTGCAGCCAATGAGATGGCTGTTTCTTTCTGTAGCTGAAAACATACATAGTCATGCTCATCTGTTACCAAAGAGTAATTATTCCAGCATTTATTTTCAGCATTTACATGATCAGTTTGTGTACACTGTTTTATGTTCTCTATCTTCAGAGCTCAAAACAAAATTCTAGCTCCTCTCTTTAACCTTGCTTGTCGTATGAACAGCTGCAAGGTTAGTGCTGTGG
Source organism: Podarcis filfolensis (assembly GCF_964270895.1). Classification (NCBI taxonomy): domain Eukaryota; kingdom Metazoa; phylum Chordata; class Lepidosauria; order Squamata; family Lacertidae; genus Podarcis; species Podarcis filfolensis. The sequence goes on from NC_139609.1 coordinate 62,396,281, forward strand.
GGGGGGTGTGTATCAAAGATCATTGGTTTTCCAAAATAGTGCTCATTATCCATGATTTGGTGCCTTATTATGCTGGTCACAATGAATGTAACACCACAGAGATCAGCCAAGTTCACCCTCATATCCAATTAATGTAAGTAAGGGGAGAATCTAGCCTGACATTTCTAATATTAAACTAAATTGGAAAAACACACTTCTCACCCCCCCTCCCCAAAACCCCAAAACCTTTCAAGCTCCTGATGTATGAAAAGAAGGAATAAGGAAGGTCAGCCTCACAGTTGTTTTAGCTTACCATTATTCTTTTGTCTTGACAAACATCTCTCTCTCTCTATTTTAAGGGAGAAAAGCAGTTTATTCCTATGTTGTGTAGGCAGTCAGTCATAGAAAAGTGGAAAGGAGAGGTAGGAGGTGAAAAGTAGCAAGGAGAGAGGCTGGATGGAAAGAAGTAATAATAATGGGGAAAATGTCACATTAAAATTTCAGAGCTGCTGCTGTAGCAGCAGCAGCAGCTGCCTCAGCCTGGGGGGTGAAAGAAGCCAGACAATAGCAAAAGGAAGCATGTAGCATCTTGCTAGCATTCCTGTGGTCGGAACAAGCCTATGCAACTGCTGGAAAATTCCACCCTTCTGCAAATCTTGTCTGTGATTATTGTGGGCTTTACTTCTTTTCTTCTTTTAAAGAATCTTATATATGGCCACAGACCTTTCCTGCTGCAATTACATTAGACCCTTAAGAAGCTTTTAGGTATTACAGGAGCACTGGAAGATCTCCAGTTCTTTGGGGAAATTATGATTGGCAAAATGGGATTCTCATGTAATAAAAACATGAAAAACTATGAAGTCACAGTAAGGCTTCAGTTACAGGTAGAGCTGATTATTGCCTCAAAGAAGCAGGAACTTCATACCAGGAATTTCTAATGTTTTCTTTCTTTTCTTTTTTAGTCCACTGCTACTATTCACCACTCTGCTGCCTTGCAGGATATCTTCGAGAGAAGTAAAGGCTAAGGAGTAAACCCTACACAAATCCAGAGTGGAGTCCCTAAGAAGGGTGGCTGGTGCTTTGTATGCCTCCTTCTGGCAAATCCTGCAGCCAAGCTGATGCCAAAGGCATTGCTCTGCTTTCCTTTGGATCACATCAGCAAGGCTGAGAAGGGGGTCTCACCTCCATACACACTGCCCAGGCTTGTGTCTCAGGGAGGCCACTTTGGTGTAATGCCAACCCAGTGGTTTGACCTTACCCTCAGAGGTTCACTCCATTGTCTCTCAAGACAGATGGATGTCAACAACTGTTCACCAGAACTGTTCTTAAATGATTACTGCAAAAGGGTCTTAACATCCTCTAAACAATAATTTACAACATTCTCTCTAATAGCAAACTCAGGTTGGTTGTGTGCTTACAGTATTGGAATCAATATGGAGGCATTGCAACACAAATGGGAGATACCCACATGCTCAGGTGAGCCCCAAAGTATGCAAAGTATGCAAACCCCAAAGTAAAACAAACATTTGTTTGTTTTAAACAAAAGGGAACAAACACACGCAGAATGGGACATAACCTTCTCATTGACCTCTAGAACCCACAGCAAATGGAGTGTCATTTAGAAAACAAAGGCAGATGGGGAGGAGACTGAACTGACCAGCCTGAGCCCCAGCATAGAGTATCCATGAGTACATACTCCACTCAGGTCCTTTTTCTTCATGAGGACATAAGTGGATAGAAGGCAACTCTAAACTTCTGGGTGGAAGGCTTGGCCACTGGTCAGGGATGATTGGAGTTGCAGTTCCAATAACATCTAAAGGACACTTGGTTTCCTACTCCTAATTTAAGCATCCAATTCCACCACTCAGAGCAGCAAAACAAAATGGAGAGATGAACCCCTTTAACAAGGCTTAATATATGGTTGGCATTTGGGATCAGGTGCAGGAATTTTCAAGGGATAATATTATTTCTTCTCTCCCACCCTTTCTGTTATGAGAGCCGAGAGCAGCTAACAGCAAAGCTAGACCATTAAAAACAACATAAAAGCACAGTACAAAGTATAGCTGACAAGTCAGCATTAAATTATACAAATACCAATGGTGTCACTCATGCTTCAAAGCCGTGTTGAAACAAATAGGTCTTGAGTTGCCAACTGGATGCATATAATGGGACAATCTGATCTCATCTGGCTGGGAGTTATGGCCCATACTTACTTTCAACTTCAGATATCGCTCTGTTACCATTTCCCCATGTTCCTATCCACTTTCCCATATCTCCCTATATCAGACACATGCTCTCTCTTTGGTGGGGGTGGGGCCGGCACAAACCAGCAATAGGTGGGATAGAGGCAAAGTAGCAGGACTGGAATCAAAAGTGGGTGGGACCAGCCCCCTTTCTTTCTTTTTCTGCCACTCCTCTTAAACAACTTCCTGCTCTATTTCTGACACCTTGTTTCATCCTCCTTGCCACACACATGGCATTAGGACCTCAGGGTGTCCAGCCTTGACTTTTATAGAAAAGTTGGAGCTGTGTTTTGACTTCCAATAGATTCCCTCTAGAGGGAAGAAAACCCAACAACACTATTGAGTATTATGGGAGGAAACACTTATAGTCTTGTATCAAATGTAATTGCTCAAGAGAAACCTGCAAGCGAGTCTTTTTAAAGGATAGGGAAAATTGTTCAGCAGCATTTATCATCAAAGCCTCCGATTATAGCAGAGAAATGTTCAGCTTCCACAAGTAGAATCAGTTTCAAGATGAATCTGTTCCTTGCAGCAGGATTAAAAAGATTTTTAGGACATTGTGACTTTATGGATGGGGCCTAATGATGCACTGTGAGACAAATTGGCATGTGGACTTTACAAATGAGAGTATACAAAAGATATTTTTTAGCTGAGGAAAACACTTACACAGTCTTGCTGTTGAAAATGCTGTAGCAATCAGAACTGTGGCAAGGGATTACTGTAAAATTCCCAAGCAGTACTAAAGGAGCAAAATAGTATTATTATTATTTTTAAAAAAGAAAAATTACAAAAGAATAGAAGAGGCAATCCATCTGGGACATGGTCCTTTATTATCACTGTGGAAAGAGATCACAAGTTCCTGCTGAGTGCAGGTTTAAACATACATGAAGCCAGAAGTGAAATAAAATGGGCAATATTCAAAACTCAGGAACACAGAATGGTCAAATTCATAGCACCAGCAAGAAAAAAATGGAGTACCTATTTCTTTGCACAGATAGTATTAACTCAAGACTGTATGAGTAGGATAGCCAAGCCATGGCTTAGTGTGAACACATGAGTTTGCGGAAGAGTGTATTTGTTCCTCCTGGTTATTCTGCTGCTGTGCTGAGCTAAACCATGGGTTTGCTTAGTGCATCATCTGAACCTGGGCTCATGGTTTAGCTCTCTCCAGATGAATCATGACCAGGAAAGCTAGACCATGAGCCCAGATTCTGATGATGTACTGAGTTTTGTTTTTAAAGAAAAATGAGCAGAGCTTCAGAAGGGTGGTATATCATTAGAAAGGGGATTAGCACGTATGAGGATGTGACTGAGTAAATAGACCTTCCTTCAACTGGAAATCTATAGAGATGCTGCAATAACACCAGCAGTATCCTGTTAAAAGAGAGGGGGGGAACTTGTTTAAACTATATTGAAACAGATTTCAGAAGCTTTAAATGCAGGGGCAGGAGCCATAAAACTTCTAGAAACCAAAGTAACATGGTGTGAAAAGCACTGCTCAAATTTAACAGTGTCAGACCTGTTCCTTGTTGTCTTTGCCCAGAGGTAGATTGCCAACTGCACCATTTGGAAAATCTGGCTCATTCTCAAAAAGAGGCTAAGTGAACATCTTTGATTGTCCCATCAATAAGTGGGACCATAAAGCTGTGTGGAGATTAGTGTTACCATAAACCTAGTCCTGAAGGTCGAAAACGATCCTTTACAGCAGCATGATGTATTTGCCACATTAACAACAGGTGGCAAACAGTTCAACAAGATTTATTAGTCACAGACCACTCTGCAAATGGAAGTGGAAGAAGATACTAAGGCATACCTCACATTCAACATCTCCAAAGGCCTGAATCAGTACGAAAGGCTTGTGTTTGGTACCACATCACTTTCTGATATCTGGCAAGAGGTAGTGGATCTGATTCTGCAAGGGAACCCCAGAACACAGTGATAGGTGAAAGGGTTGAATAATATCTTAAAGCCTTGGTTGCCCAGGCAGGTGATGCCGTGATGCAAGCCAGGCAAGCAATGTCTCACTGAGCAACTAGGGTGCAGATTCCAACCAGGCAGACACCCTTACCCGAGCTTGGGGGTGTTGTGGTGAATGCCCCCCCATGCTATGTTGATCCTGCCCAATGCCATTTACACCCCCATGCAATGTTCTTTTGCCTAACAAAGGAATGCAATAATTTCACTAAGGAAAAGGTTAAAAAAACCACCGTGCCAATCAGGTTGAGAGGGGAAAAAATCATTTCCGGCCCTGTCAGCCAGCAACCCAAAATTGCTCAGTGAAGGCTCTAACCTGAGGGTGGGTGGGCAGGAAGCTCTTGAGGCAAAATGGCCCAAACCCCCAGGGGAAGCAGCCTTATATAGGCTTTCCTCTCCTCCCCCTGTGCAAGGGCTCATGGGACAGCTTTTTCCCATGAGCCCATGCAGACAGGATATTGGGCAAATTGCTCAGTACTTTGCTGTAATTTATGGGCTACAGCACCACCTGGCAAAGGCATCCCATGCTTATTGGGCATGGAATGAGGCATATAGTACTGAAACATTTAGAAGAATATAGCTTATTGAGACAACAGTGAAAAAATGTGATTGACCCCCAAAGTTTCATTAGCTAGTGATACATAGTACTATGTTGGCTTAACATGCCAACAGAAAATACCAAGCAAGAGCAAATTCCACTTCATTCTGAACTGCAACCATAAGTGATACTACCTCATGGTGACCAACCCATAGAATGATCACACCATTCCTCCACTCACATAGAGCAATGAAATATGACCTGTGGGCAATCAGCCTGCTTTCCCACCCCTTCCCCAAACTTACAAAATGGAAACTGAAAACTGTGTTGAGAGTGACCTTTATAGACTCCACCGTGTGAATGGAGAGGTTGTGGTTGGGAAGAATCTTTGCAGCTTGCAGGCCTAATGTTAAACTGGTACATTAGAGAGGATTTTGTCAAGATTAGTATTTTTTTTCCTGCAATGTCAATCACCCTAGAGACTCTTTTCTTTTTCAAGGAAAGAGCCTTTCAGAAGGAAGCCTGTAACAAGCAGGCCAAAACTTTACCCTTTGGGGATTAGTACGATTTAGATCTTTGAGAACTGAAGCCAAATCCTAAAGGGGGAAACAAGTTGAGGCTCACTTTTTTAACACTCCTAGTTGTGTGAATAATCCTGCTTCCACAGTTGTGTCCAACTGCTTGATTCAGGGCTATAGGCATGAGTAAGAGCTGGCTCACTTTAAACGCCTCCTAAGCCTATGGGAGCATGCTGTGTAAATCAACAAGGAAGGAGGGGAACGAGTATTTGCAAATGTTAATATATGATGATAGTAAAATATGTTGTAAGTATGACAGATAAGATCAAACAACAGACATAAAACAGTTAAATCCCAATACTGCTAGCAGTTTGGGGAGAGCCCAGAGGCTTCAGTGCTAGAACAAAAATGTAAAATCTCTCAGCAGTGTGACTTATTTTCAAAATAAAAGAAAACAAAGCATTTCCCAGTGTTCTTTCGTTGAGGAAAAAGAGGAATGAATAAAACCCTACCTGAGGATAACATACAACCATCCAAAAGGCTATTGAAGACTAAAACTAGATGTGACAGACCAAATACTGATACAATGGTCTGTTGCCATCCCTTCTAACTAGCCATCATTCTGATTTCTATCCCAGGTCTCAAACAACTTGTACTTAACAGAGACATACAGATGGTTCAGATATTTGCAAATTGCTCTACATGGAGAATTTGCAGTCATGCCCTGTGGAGAAAATAATGTTTGGCTCACATTACCTAAAGCTGAGGCAGCCAACATTGTCCCACCCAAATGTTATTGGGCTACAATGCCCATCATCCCTGACCATTGGCTATGCTGGCCAATTGGAAGTTGTGATTTGATAACACCTGAAGAACACCATGTTGACTAACTCTGATCTATAGATACTAATGCCGTGTCCTGACAAGAATATGCATGAGTAACAAGGCGAAAATGTATCACCGTGATTGCATGTATTAATTGTGATAGGAATTGGTTGTAGGTATGGACATGCCATGTCAGATGTCTCTACGGTGCCTCAGGCCACTCCACATGGAGCAGTTTACAAAATATAAACACAGTTGGACATCAGCTTCAATCAGCATACATTCCAGGGTTCATGGACCATTAATATAAGTCCTCCTCTTGCTGCTCCGTAGGCTCACATGCTCCATTGTTGGAGCCTGAGAGCTCCATTACATGTAACTGAAAACAGCACACCCGTGGTACATTTTCTACTCAGCAGGTGTAATTTTTCAGTGGCAAATTGCCTGTAGTGTACTTGGTCAGATCCAGCATGAGTCTTACACCTACAATTGAATACAGGGGGTATCTTGACATGCAAACTAGCTCTTGATGTCCCAATCAATTGGATGGTGGAAAGGTGAATGCTGGGATCTCAGTGATCCCATCCTGCATCCCCCCTTGCCCCCTAGCTAATTAGTACTGCTAATTGCACTCCAGCTCTTTGGAGAGCTATAGAGAAATGCAGAAAAAGGTGCTGAAGGCAGTATAAATCCCATAGGGGGGTGCTGGCCATCTTACAGTAGGTCACAGGGAAGGCCTGTGTAAGACATGTGTGGCTTTCCATGTGTTGTCTGAGAAATCAACAGGGCAGTTTACCTGTTTCCAGGTTGATCTCTCCAAAGGCTATGTGGCCTCCCTGACCTCATCAACCAGGGACATTCTATGTAAAGTTGGTGGCAAAAATGCCTAAAGGTTAGAGCTTTAAGTGACACTATGCCTTCCTGGTAGAGTCGGTGCATGTGACAAGCTTGAGGATTGGAAGTACACACTGGATCAAGGAATGGAGCTTTTCCCACACTGATGGTGATCCCCGCAGTGAATGTAACATGTAGACCAGTTTGCATATGTTTTAAATTGCTTTAAAAACTTTAAAATTTTACTTTTCAACATTCCTGTAAGATTATAATGAGAACCAATGAAAGCTGACATTAATTAAACAGCCCCCTCAAAGCCATGGAAGGATGGGTGGAAAAGCATGATGTTACGACTAGTCATCTGTTTTCATCCTATTTTGGCAATTTAAAGCCAGTGGTTGTTTCACCCCCTGCCCATCTCCACCCTGCCCAAAGTTATGAGATACTTCAGGTGAAATAGCTTCAGTTCACCCTGCAGTGGAAAAATGAAACATATCAGAAACATGAAAAGGTTTCTGTTTTGTTTGTTTTTAAAGAAAAATGGGCAGAACTTCAAAACAGGAGGTGTCCTAATTTTTCTTCCAGGAGGATGGTCCACCCCTGTCCTTAAAGATATGAATCAAAGCAATACTTTGAAGGTGTGACTAATGGGTTGCTACTTATATAGCAAACTATGCATTCCTTTGTTGTTCAGGGAAACCTCATTCCACACCCTCTAATAACTGCATCTCCCAAGGTAACTGTAAGCAGAGACTGGGGTTAGATTCATGAGATTGCACAAAGTGTTCATAATGGATGCCTACTTGATTGGCACTGGAGACAAAACCTTATACCTCTAGAGCTGGTCTACCTATTCTGACAGGCTCACATGCATTAGTCAAAGAATAGAACACTTATACCTTTCACCAGTAAAGCTTTCTGCTGTCAGTGCCAGCCCTCAGCTAGCTGTCTATCTAGGCATGTCCTAAGCACTTCTATCTTCACAAAAGGGGTGAGGAACTAGAATGAATGTTGACTTCAAGAAGACTGACTCCCACATGTGTGTATGTAGGATTTCAGCCTTCGTTACTTTTCCCCACACACTCATTTCAGCTGTAGCATGTAAATAGCCTTACGTGTTGACACTATTCACACAAGAGAGCTATATGATTGTCTCATCTGATGTAGCCATTCCCATGTTGTGGGTGCTCCTGAGGACCTTTATTGCAGGCTCCCCTGAGGGTCTAGTTAGAGCCAATAAGGCCATCCATTTTATGTGGTGCTAACTTCCTAACTCTCATAAGTTTAAAGATAAATATGTGGTGGGATGGCTAAAACATCCAATACAGATTTTAGGAAATAAAAAGAGGCTCATCCCTAAGTAGTCACTTTTGTTTCTGCCTGAGGAAAAAATGCAATAAAGTACTAGCCTTCCCTTGCCACGGGTATATGTTTAAACTTTAACTCACATATATATATATATATACCGTATACACACACACACACACACACACACACACACACACACACACACTTGGGGCCTCTTCAGACTAGTCTTTTGTTTGTTTGTTTGTTTGTTTGTTTGTTTGTTTGTTTGCAGGTATATTCTGCAACATGTCCCTGATGGAATAATAGTGCATTACTAATGGGTTTATACTAGACTGTCTGCACAGCTTTTGCTTTATTAGTTTTTCTGCAATGTTTCCTGAATGATATCACATTATTGCCATCCGGAGAGGCACTCCTGTGCTGTAGTGCAACAAAAGCAGGAGAAAAACAAACAAACATGGAACAGTTGTGGTTTTAAAAGTGAGAGGGTTTTAGCAGGAAATACAGGACATGCCCCAACTGAAAATGCAGTATGTCTGCTCCAAAACTGTTGCAGGCACAAAGCGGTGATATTATGTATCACTACCCTGATACCATCGTGAGCACAAATAATCATGACTTCGCAATAAAAATATATTTGGAGGGGGCCTTGCAGAGATACCATATTTGTTGTTCAGTGAAATTCATGGGCATGTATCCATGAATTACAACAATGAGTTACTATGCAAGGAATATTGGGTCAAGAACAATCCAGTTTGAAAATCAGGTGCCCTGCTTCGCATTCTGGACAAAAGAAACACACACACACACACATGCAGACACACAATGGAAATACAGAATGCCTGAATGCCATCCTAGGTTGCTTCAGGCATTGAGGGGTTATTAAATCAGCCCTCAGAAAGATTTGTATTGTGCATTTCTGCCTCTTCCACACATTGTGTGGGAGTTAATAAGTAATGGGATGAGCATGATGGGATGAGGGAAGGCCCATAGGGTAAATGATGGAGTGGTGTAATTTAACAAGTCAGTGAAAGGAGCTGTTAAATCATGGCTAAATTATGCCGGTGTTTGCCAGAAGTCTTTCCCTGTATTCAAATGCTTTTTCATAAAATATTGAAATTTCTTTCAGCAAAGATAAATGAAGACTCACAGCAGCCAAGCAACTTAAAGCATTGGACTGAAGCCCTTTCTCCTTTTTTAACTGCATGGGTGAGGCAGCGCTATGGTGCATTTTCAAGGAGCTGAATCTATTGGGGGGGGGGGGACCAGTCCAGGACAGAGAGATTTAGAAGGCAAATATGTGAGAGGATTTCATTTATTGAGTCTCTCACGGCCTCTGAGTAGAGCTGAGCCAAAAACCATTTTCTTGTACTGCAAATAATATACTCACCTCTGAATCCTTTGAAAAGTGTGCTGTTCAGGAGTCAGATTCCATGACCAGACCACATCAGCCAATCAGAATTTCTGTTTCAGTGCATTTTATTCAGCACTTTTATTTGACTTCAATCCACAAATCAAAATCCTCTGGGCAGTTGATAAGAATTAATAAAATACACAAATACAAATAATATAAAAACTCAGCAAAAGCAAGCAAACATAAAATACCAAAACCAGCAAAAAAAGGTCATATAAAACCCACTCCTTTAAACCACAAAAAACTATCTGTGCCCAAAACTATATGCACTAAAACTTATAATTAAAATTAAAAGACTTGGAAGAATAAAATGGTCTTCACCTGGGACTAAAGAAAACTATAAAAACTGGTATGCATATGAATTGCTTGATAGCAATACCCTTCTCCAGTAGAATGGTATTTTAATTTTTCCTATTACTGTTTTACACATTTTAAGTTGCTGTATATTTTAGATTCGTTCGATAGTGTTTCAGTCATGTGTGTGCTCTGCCCAAGGACTACTTGGAAGAGAGTAGATTATCAATTTTCTTATTCTTCCTGGAAGTTTTTGTTATACTGGTCTGTAAAAGTGGGCAGATATATGCAGAGTCTATTCTCTATTAACTTATTAGCTTTTCTTTGCTGTAATATAATCATTTCAAATGCTGCATGATGTTTTTAACAAAAGATGTTAAAAATAAATAAATACAACATAAGTACCAGGTGAGCCTCTCTGAGGAGGATGTTCCACAACTAGGGTGGGATGGGGAAAACAAAAAGACCCTCAGAATAAAATATGGATGGAATGAAGATATAACCCAGTGTTCACCTCAAGAAAAGCCTAGCCCTTCAACTGCTGCTACTTGGTGCATATTCATATGTGAAATAAATAATTCTGGTATAGAATGGACCTGCACGGAAGTTCTGTCCGATTGCATCACGGCAGTGCCTTTCCTTATTTTTGTTACAGCTCAGAGTAAAAAGCAATCTCTGTCTTGCAAAGAATTGCTTTGCATTTTGAGACCTCAGGGAATTAGACTAGGCCAGGTAATTATCAGGATGCATCCAAGAGTTGAATTGAAATTGACTCAATGGGCAGAAAGCAATACAATGCATTGAGATAAGAAAAAGCAGAATTAGGAGAATGGCTTAAAAGAGATTGCCTGGCCTTTATCAGGCTTGCAGTCTCTTTTGAATTTATTTGAATATATATGCTTTAAAGATTATGTTTTAAACTGTCATCTCTAAAATGCTGACCTCTTTGTAAATCAACTTTCCTTGTGAGTAGTATAAACTCCTGTGTACCTAAAAAGGTGAAGGGGGGGGGGGGGAGAGAGAGCCACCCCTCACTCAAATATTTATAGACACACTTTTTCTGTTTTGTCCTCATTTGAATTTCACATTTGGTGGTAATGAGATTCAAACATTCATTGTTGGGCTAAATCCCATGAAAGATATCAGGAAAAGATGGGAGTGAGATGGACAGTTTGGGGCTCGCTTTAAAAAAAAAATCAAAGTAGTACAGGTTTTCAAAGCATAAAGTTGTCTTTAGAGGCTGCCATGGAGAGGATCTCAGACAGGTTTTTGTTTTTTGTTTTACTTAATTTATGAATCACTTCCCATGATGCATCCCAAAGTGATTTATAATATAATAACATATATAAAAAGATAATGTATTATGAAAACAGTTAAAACTATTGCAGATATAAAACAATTATTTTAAATATATATATATGTGTGTGTGTGTGTGTGTAATTTTTTTAAAAAACAACAACAGCATATACGATCAGTTCTCAGCAAGATTTTAAAAGGATAAAGATTTTAGAAGGTTTATTGAAAGAGGCAGGTCTTCAGCAGGAGCTGAAAAGAGAATGTTGTGTTTATTTGTTTGTAGATTTATTTCATTAAATTTATACACTGTTTGAATGCAAAACAACCAAACAAACCTCAAAGTGGTTGATCAAAAGAATTAAACAATAAAATTATTAGCAAAAGAAATTAAAAACAACAGTTCAAAATATCCAAAAATTAAAATCAGCAGTAAACTGGAAGCAGATTGAAACACGTATGAACATTCTAGATGACAGGGTAGTCTTGTCTAGGGCCAGTTCAAGACATTTTGCTGCCTGAGGCAAAGGAAAAGATGGCTCCCCTGCCCAAAGCACATACAGAAGCCAGTTGGATTGTCAGTTGAATCTTCAGTACCAGTAAAAGGAAAATATCTTCCACTCCACTGCACTTGAGGGCAGCCAACTAGCATAGCGGGTACAAGGCAAGTCACATGCCAATCACAGTTCTACCCCTTCCCCGCCCCTCAGCAGCTGCCACCTGAGGCTACTGCCTCACTCTGCCTCATTATAGGACGAGTCCTGGACTTGTCTAAACAACAACGTTATTATTTATATCTTGCCCATCCAGCTGGGATCCCCCAGACACTGAAATGAGTATAGTGAAGGCACCTGCCTGATATCAATAAGCAAAGGGTTCCAAAAAGTAGATGCTGTGACACTGATAGAGAAATATCTTAGAAATGTGTAGCAGGTATTACCGGTATATGTGGGTCTTATGCCAGTGTAGCCCAACTGCACTGGGAATCAGCCAGTTGAGTTGGATATATGCTGGATCCTAACTCACTCATCCCATCAGATCTGGGGTTTGGATTGTTCCCCAAGAGGCAAAAAGATAAGGACAAACTTGATAGAATATTGGGGTGCTGTATTGATGTTGATTAGGAAAGAGCTCTGGGTGCATATATACTCCTCTCATTCCCTGTCAAGTCTGTATTTGAAATTGGAAAGACACACATTATAAGCCCATTTCTTCTCAGAAGGAAACTGCCTTTTCAAAAGGATGCTCTGAATCTTCCTGTCGCTCAAGGAAGCGTAGAGCACGAAACAATCATTTAATTTCCCCTCTTTCCATCTCAAACAATTACTCAATTGCAGGCAATGGGATTTTGCAACAGCTTGTGGCACAGTGCTGTAGGAACCAGAGTTTTAAAAAGAGACTGGTTCCACACACCCCCATGGGCATTTGCATTATATTGGGCCATTTACATAGGAGAGAGCTTGACCTGAATTATGTACTTAAACGTATTTAAACCTGCTATTGAGGATGATGGATATTTTGGTTCACTTTATAGCCAGCTTCAGAAATAAAGTTCTTTCACTCGGGGGCAGAAGGAAACTCGCAAGGATTTAATTTTAAAGTAAGTTATTTGGAAGGGGAGATCATCTATTATTGAAGGTGAAGTGCCAGGAGGAAAGATGGTGACAGAGATTTTAATTCTTTGCAAATCCTGCAATTTCATTACTTTCCTCATTGAATATTTATGTCGCAATGCAACATTAGCACTAGCATCTCTGGGCCTCCCAATTATTATTGCTAGATAACTTACAGGCCGATTGACAAACTAGTGAAGCCAGGGTGTTTGGGAATTGAGCCAGTTTAATCTTACAGGAATTTCCATTGATTGAACTAGTTTGTAGATCTCAGTCTTGGCTACTTTTGCTAGCAAGCGAATTATGAAATGATAGAGGCAGGGTTGCACTTTTAACATGATGTATTATTATGTAGTAGTGGAATGATTACTTGCCTTCCCCTCACTCCATTCCAGTTATTCTTTAGGTTTTCGGGAATAAATTCTACAATTAATTATGGAATTGGAGTCTGCACAGTTTGCAGTTGCTTCAGCTCAAATGGCTTATGACAGGGGGCATCTGGAAGTTTGAGAACATCCTAAAGGCATCATCACAAGGCAGATACCAGTGGCGTACCAAACCACAAAATGGCAGGATGGTAAAAGCTACCTCCAGTAAATAAAAATGGAGCCTCCTAAATTCGCATGTCATGATTATATGTAGCAAAATGTGAAATTGATAAACTCTCAGCCAATGCATCTCCTTTTGACTTCTACCACTAGGGAGCAGCAACAACAATAGTGAAGGAGGTAAAAGGTGGTCAGGTGACAGCTTTGCCATAGTGGATGTCAGGAGCGCTAGTTAAGAGCAGACTGATATGATGGATAACAATGTAGGGAAAAACGACACGTAAAACCAGCCGAAGCATTAATGAGTCTGAGGAACTCACCCAAAGAAAATACACTATACAGGAACAATTGGCTGGGGGTGGTAGTACGGTGTTAATTTTAGTAGTGCTGTGGCTTTTTTTCCTGAGCTTAAAAGAAGGGGATAGAGACACTAGAGTGGCTTTTAAATTGTTGGCAGGAAGGACTGAGTTGGTTGATGAGATTGTGACGAAACCTTGACAATAAGATTTCAGAATTCTTGCTTCCCACATACACAATTTTCACACAAGAATTCAATGGTAATAGAGCTTTGAATTTAACCACTGAGAACTTTTTAGTGTTTTGATGAAGGTGGGCTACTATGCATGACTTACCATGGCAACTGTGCATATTTCATGGTCTTTACAGATTCCAAAATAGTTGAAAGCAAACTCCCCATGTTGCTCCAACATCCAATCCAAGGTATGGTTAAATTAGAGGGGAAAATCAGAGGGAGAGGAATTTGGAAGTCCCAGCTTACACTGCATTACTGGTCAAACCAGGTAGGGTGCCAAAAAGTTTTGCCACACCCTGGTAAAAAGGAGATGTGGTTTGGGGTTTGAAATAGTAACAAAGTTTTATTAAATACAGTTAAAGGATCTGCATGCAGGTGGCAACTGCTAGGTGAGCTAAACAAAATAGTGTGAGATCTCATAAATCTGAGGCACTGGAACTATGCTTATGTCTCAAATTTTGCAACAAACTGCCTTGGCTCAGGGCCTCAGAATAGCTACTTATAGTCCTTTCTTGTTGGCACATCAATTGCGCTGAGGAAATTCTGCCTATCCGCATGCCACCAGCTGTGCCAAGTGAGTAGAATAAGTCAGAGGTGGCTTTGGGGAAGCATAATCTGTTCGCCTGCACTGAGCACTGAGCAGAGAGAGCACTGCAGGGGGCACAGCAACAGCGATGAACAAGGGAAGGAGAGGCGGGCCCCCAAACCTTTAAAGCCCAAAGTCCACCACTGAATAAGTACAATGTGGAACGTGGTCACAGTGTAATCATGGCAAATCTTGTTGCATCATTTTAAGCATTTTAATTATTAAATGTAGCAGTGGATAAAAAACTGATGAAGCCTCATAAACATAATTGGTATTTATTTTCCCACATGGCAACACCAACTGCATTATGCTTTTTCACACGTACCCATTTTGAGTTGTGGCAAGTGTACTATTGATCTTTTGTTGTCCCCTAAACCTGGTTTTCATTTTAAAAATAATACAGCTTTGGTTCCTAATAAGTTTTCTACGTATTATGGATACAGCCTGTGAAATATTAGCAATTTGTGCATGTTATGAATGGGTGACAGCTCTAGATAAAGGTCTGCTAGTCTGTGGTTTATTAGGGCAAGCAGTCTATCAGGGTCACACCAATCTCGGTCTGCCTTCAGCCAGCCCTTACCTGCCTGCATCCTTACTTACAACAAATAGGGGATATCTCTGCCTGCCATTGGCTTTGGTTCCCACTACTATTTGTCTTATTGTCTTCTTCCCTAGCAGTCTCCATGGGCACCAGCCACCACAGCTACTAGTTATCCAGGGAAAATGCTAGGGGTATGACCAAATTATTTCCAAAAGGTGTCTGCATGTTGGATGGGATTTCTGTTCACATTTATCAATTGATTGCGTAAGAGATGGCATGGATTACATTTGACATGCTATAACTGTTGCATTTTTATTGTTATAAACTAGCAGTATACCAAATGAAACATCAAGTTTATCAGGACAAAACTTAGTAATGGAACCCTTTATTAGAGATAGGACCAGGGCAGGCTCTACTATTAAGCAGAGAAAGGTAGCCACCTGCTGGGGAACAGAAAGAGATTGCAAGGAATTAGCGGACATAGCTGTGCATGCCATGCAACCTGTCCTGCTCCCCCTAAACTAGCCTGTTGCACCTTGAAAAACACTATCCTGTCACTAGATTCAGCTTCCAGTCTGGTTGGCTTCTGTACATAGAATGGGGAGGAGATGCCATCTTGTTATTTGCCTCAGGCAGCAAAATGTATTGGGCTGGCCTTGGACAGCTCCGAGAGTGAGATGGCATCTGTACTTTATGATATGTTCCAGATCTTGTAATATGAAAAATAATTGATGCAGACAAAGTGGGAGGGGGGACCATTTGTAGTTTGTAAGAGCTTTTACTGAGAGCCTTACATTTATTTAAATTCTACTAATGCCTACAATTGATTCTGTGGTGAATAACTGTGTGACAAAAACCCCCAGACTATAATCCCACAAAAGCCAACTTCTACTAACTGCTATGCATATTTATGTTAAACTGCTCATTTTTGTTTAATTACAGCCCATCATACTTCTCAAAATTCAGTCAGACTTTAACTATATCCTTAGGAACAAAATAGTTCTTTGATTACAAATAAATTAGAAACTTTTATTAATTAAACAGAGCAGTAACTGCAGACAATCTAGGAGAAAAGAGGTTTAAGCCTCCCTCAAAATTCATTTCTCTCGTTTGGTTCTCTCATTCAGATAGGCACGCTGCATGAGTTTACAAGTTGTTATTTTTGAATGTATTAACACTCTCAGCAATATTCTTCTTGGAAAGATTTGGGAGGCAAAGATTAAAGCACAGATCTCTGGCAAATTGCTTATTGAAATTAGCTGTCTTTTGCGAGGAAAAACTGCTCAGATTCAAGCTAACATTCAGTCCTCTAGCAATACATTCTGACTTTCATATGAGAAAGTGCTTGCCTGCCTGCCGCTTAATTTTTATAACCTCGAAGGGAGCGCATTTGCTTGGAGATTGCATGACAAGCAGAAACTGAAATTTAGGAGCTTTACAACATTTTTACTGGCTGATTTGATTTTTATCACAGCAACATTTTTTTTTTTGTCCTTACAATCATACTTTGTTCTGCCTTTCTATTTCACTGGGACAAATCCAACTGAATTAGCCATTTTATATTGCAGCTGTCAAAAAGAGAAGTGTACTTTGTACCCTAGTGAAGGAAATTTTACTGTGCCATCAGTGCTATTATGAAAGAAAGTCAGAACAATCATTCTCACCCCTGATGATTCATAGACCTTAAATCCAAAATGGATTGTTCAGATCATTCAGGTTCAGTCTCTTGCATATCACAGGGTGACTCGCTGTCAGTCGAATGCCATAGAGGGCCTGGATTTTTACAACTTGAATAACTCAATCTAAGATCAATAGATCTGTGTAACACATTTAGATCATATGTGTAATTTGCACAGTTTGCACAGATCTACACTATTTAACAGCCATGGCTTCCCTTCAGAGTATCCTAGGAAAGGCTGTTGGGAATTGTAGCTGTAAACTATAGTTCTGAGGGAAGTTGTAACTGTTAACATGGTGTAAACGTGCTTTAAATTATAGTGTGGATTTGATTATGGTGAAAAGAGTGACAGAAGGATGGAGGGAGATATCTGATTGATTAACAATTCATAGTTCTGGATTTTTGGATTTCAAAAGTTCTCTGAAACAGTAATATTAATAGGTGCAAAATATTACACTCAACTTAAATGGAGATGTTCTGAAGCCTCTATGTCCAAATCAGGCTTTGCCAACTTAGAAGCTTTAATCTACAACTCCCATCAGATTCCCATGGTTGTTCTGATTGGGGCTGAAGAGAGTTGTAACCCCAAACACCTAGCAGGCAGCAGTTTGGGGAAGACTGGTGTAAATGGTTAGTTCAAAACGTAGAGTGGATGGTGAGCTCAAATGTGAAAGTCGCAGAAACGTTGAACAAATAATTTGAGAGCAAATGGAGGATGGAAGTTATTTGAAAACGTTGAGGAGGGAGCCCTGAACTTATTAATTTATAAAATAATTATTCAGCACCACAACCTCAAAAATGCAATCCTGTTTTTATATTGATAGAAGAAGAAGAAGAAGAAGAAGAAGAAGAAGAAGAAGAAGAAGAAGAAGAAGAAAGATAACCATTTGCTGCAGCTATTTATACAACTACACATCCAGTTCAACAGGGAATAATAATTATATTAAGTAGGAGGAAATATGCAACTTGCAGTGAACTGAAATAACTAGGAGTTTTAAACAACTACAGTGTAGGCAACAGGTTCTGCTATGTGTTTTGCGCATGGATGTGTGCATGTGACAGAGAGCAAGAAAGAAGGATTTAAACATGTTGCAAGAGGTTCAAGAAACAATTTGAAATTTATAATTCCTTGAGTTCAGGTTTACGAATATTTCATTTTATCAAGGGGATCACAGAGTGGGATAGTGAATATCTGACTACAAATCTGGCCTTTCCCAACATCTTCCTTGGAAAAGCTCCCAATATATTTTCCCTTTAGGAACTTTAAATCATTACTGACTGCATTAAGTTCTGCAAGGCTGGAATGCTTCGGATCTTCCTGTGGATTTTTAAATCAATCACCTCATGCTTAATAGATAGCCCCATGTAGAAAGATGTGTAGGTAATAGTACCATAGTGTAAAAAGGTTTTTTTTTTAAAAAAAGAAGGTAAAGGACCCCTGGATGGTTAAGTCCAGTCAAGGCGACAATGGAGTTGTGGCACTCATCTCGCTTTCAGGCCAAGGGAGCCGGCGTTTGTCCACAGACAGCTTTCTGGGTCATGTGGCCAGCATGACTAAACCGCTTCTGGCACAATGGGACATCGTGATGGAAACCTTCCCGCAGTAGCAGTACCTATTTATCTACTTTCACTGGTGTTCTTTTGAACTGCTAGGTTGGCAGGAGCTGGGACATGGTGTAATATAGAGGCAACAAGAGTAAATACTGGGAAGATGTGTTGTGGGTAGTGGTTAATGAGATGGGGTTGTGGGCAGAATCAGATTATATTTGACCCCCCTCCCAATCTGTTTGAGCACATCTGCTCCTCCTACCAACCCAAACACCAGCCCTACCTCGATTGGCCTCAGCTGTCAATGGGCAAACGGGATGCCTGAATACTGCCTGCACATGTATCCTGTCCAATGTACATAGACAAAATGTCCATAGTAAATCCCCCCAGGAAAAAAGGGGGGCAATTGCATGATTGTTGCCTGTACACATTGTATTTCATGTGTGTAGGCCATATTTGGACATGTCTTCACCATGTGAATGACCAAGGCTGACAGAGGCAGGGCCAGTGTTCTGGATGGGCAGGGAAGGTTGGCCGGCCTGGTCTTCTCCATACAGTGGTCTTGTTAAGGAGGAAAATACCTACCTGCCCCAGGAATAGTACTTAATCGGATAAATGGTTGCTGTTATCATGTATCTCACACTCTGAAACCTTTTGCAGGATCTGAAAAAGGCTGAAAGTTCAACTGACTCATACTTCTTTTTTAATCTAACTAGGATGACAACTTTAATACCGGCATTTTATATTCTTCTTCCTGGAACCAAGCAGAAAAAACTACACCAAACTCAGGGAATGCCCACCATATTCTTAAACACTAGCCAGCCACTGTGCTTACCAAAGTGTTGTTAAGTGGTATCTGAAGTCTAATTCTCCCCTGGTTCTCAGTCACAAGGTAGTGGAGTGGGGAGGTCTGTTGAAACCTATGCCTGTTCCCAGACTACAAATGTGCAATTAGTTTCACAATACGGTCCGGTTACAATGCCCTATCATGAAAAGAAAGCCTGGCAGTATCTCCCTTGCAATATCTGATTTGCCTTAGATGGTGTTAATTTAACCCTTCAGAGCAAACTGTCAAGTAGGGTTATTTTTCTCCAAAATCTGATCTCTAAGAAAGATCTGGCTTAGAATTTATTTATTTATTTGCTTCCTTTCTTTCCTTCTACTATGTCTCTGAGCTTTCTTTAAATTCCCCTCTGCTATTTGCTGTGTCTGGGCAAGCCCTTCATGTCTGGTATGCACCTTAAGACAGAATTATCAGGGGAAGTGATCATTAGATAGCAGGTGGTAAAGTCTCTCTCTCTTTTTTTTTGGTCCTCTTTCCACTGGTATTCACCCCCACTCCTACCTGCCACAGGCAGAGCCTGTGCAAAGGCAGGCACCGACATCACCATACAAGAAAACATCTGATGATGCATGCAGCTGGAATACAACCATCCTCACCCATCGGTTGTTGTTTTCATTTCATATTAAGACAAGCAAGATCTTCAAGGACCATGACTATGACCATACTTCTGCTGAGGGACTTCTGCTGATGTATCTCTGGCTCAGCCAGGGTGTGGGATAGCATAGCTCAGCCAGGGAAGTCTAAATCTACCAACTCTAAACTCTTATGTCCAGCTGGATCTTGGATTTGAATTGTGCTATAACAGTAACACATTGAATTTAGCTCAGCGATGGACTGGAATAATAAGCAACGTGATATACGTAGGACTGCATCTGAAGACGGTTTGGAAACTCCAGCTCATGCAGAATTTAGAGGCCAGGTTGCTCACTGGAACAAGGCGGTTTGAACATACTGCACTGGCTACTGTGTAGTTTCCAGGCCCAATTCAAAGTGCTGGTTTTGACCTATAAAGCCTTAAACACCACAATACATCAAGGACTGCCTTTCTCTATATTAATGAACCTATCTTAGGCCCTTCTTCAGGTACCTCCCTCATGAGG
The DNA here is from genome assembly GCF_964270895.1 of Podarcis filfolensis. Taxonomy (NCBI): domain Eukaryota; kingdom Metazoa; phylum Chordata; class Lepidosauria; order Squamata; family Lacertidae; genus Podarcis; species Podarcis filfolensis. The sequence goes on from NC_139609.1 coordinate 62,416,491, forward strand.
GGTCCATAGAGTGGTGACACAGGAATGGGGACTTTCTGCTGTGGCTCCATTGGTGAAATGCTCTCCCCAACGAGGTTTGCATGACACCTTTGTTACATATCTTTAGATGCCAGGTGAAAACATTTCTCTTCAACCAGGTGTTTGACTGATTAACCTTCTATGGCTTTTAAATGTGTCTGTGGGAGGGGGAGTTACTGGTTTGTTTTACTTTTGCATTGTTATGTATTTTGTTTCTTCATGTTATATTTTTATGTTGTAAAGCACTCTGTAATCTTCAGATGAAGGGTGGTATACAAATTTAATGAATAAAAATATAATACGCTGCCCTCATACTTCCATATGTTTCAAAGAACACTGGAGATATGAAAGTTGGCCTACGTTGTGTGTTTGTGACAGTGGGGAGTATAGCCCCTCAAGATCTTCTTAGCCCCAGCTAAATTCTGTCCATTAATGTTTTTCTTGACACAAAAACAGGAGAAAAGAACTCCCCATAGAATTCTGCATGTTCAAAAGGATCTAGTGTTTAATTAGAAGCAAGGTCTCTCCCTTCAATGCTCCTTTGGGATTCCAGAGGTAGAGTCAAAAACTGAATCTTCGTCTGAGAATGTTCAAGCAATTCCTGAACCAAAGCCTTGAAGAGCAAAGGAGCAGCTTTCATCAGACAAAGCCCAAAGATGTCAAAGATTTCCTATAGAGGGATCCAGCGGCTGCTTGTTAGGAAGGTCAGATGAATGTTAGCAGAAGTGGTGCAGTTAAGATATTTCAAAGCCTAATGCCCATGTGGGTGTTCCAATTTGAATTTTGTAATTCATATTTTTGTTTGGGATTACAATTTACAAAACAGAAAACGCAAGACAATCAGCTGGAATATTTTTACAAGAGCTATTCAAATAGGTTAACAAGATAAGACCAACCGCAGAGTTAAGCTGAGTAATTATCTATATGCTTCAGCTTGCATGCTAGGGAGGAAAATGAACCAACCCAGGTTTTGTCCTTTACCTTTTATTCAGTCTAAACAAAGGGCTTATCCACACTTACTTCCATCTCCTCCCTGTGCTTTCCAGGTACTGTCCACACTTACTGGTAATAGCTCTGTGTCTGAATGCCCTTTTCTTTCTTTTTTTGTTCCCTTTCTGTGGAAAGCTTTCCCTTTCTGTGGAAAACACAACTTTGCATTTGCTCCAATTCAGCTTTAGAGAGTGGGTTTTCTCAGGGAAAGCTGTGAAGCAAAAACAAAAGCGGGGAAGTGCTCAGACATGGAGCATTAAAATGTAAACTTGTGCCTGGAAAGAGTGGGACAAATGGTAAGTGTGGATGAGACCAAAGATGTGTTATTTTTAAGTGGAACAATTAAATCCCTTCTGTTTCATTATATAGATATATGGGTCAGAAAGAAAGGACATAGGGGAAAAGAAGGAATAAGCGGAAACTGACAATGAATGAAGTGGCCAGCCAAGTGTTAGGGAAGGAAGAAAAAGAAGAATAAGTGGGAGGTGGAAGAGAGAGGAAGATGGATTGAAGAAATAGTCCAATTCTTCAAGTGGTTGCTACACCTTCTGACCCCTTAACTTCTCTCACCCTTCATATATCCTAGTGCCTATTAGAATGCTCTCTTGTAGCCAGTACTGAAAGGCACAGGAGCCAAGTTGCATATTACAGTTGTCACCCTAGCAACAGTATCTCACACCTGAGTTTGACAGCAGTGTTGTATTACTGGCCTTTAACAAATGGATAATGAGGGGCACCACTGAAAACTTGAAGCCTCCCAAGTGTTCGTATCAGTTTAGGTCAGCATGTGAGGCAGGGGTTGCAGAGGAGAGAGAGGATTCAAGGAGACAGTGTGCAATTTCCCAGGATTGACTTGATTTCCTGATTGGTACATTTCAACTCATTTGTAGGCTTCTCCTGAAAAGTGCTAGTGAAAGGGCCAGACATCTAAGTACATGCAGTAATGAGTTCATGGAAAAAAGATAATGTATGCTGGAGTGTGGAGCTCAGGTTACCCCTCTTGTCACAACTCTCTTCATTATGAAAAATCCATCATTCTGGCTCTATTGAATAGGTAAACTAGCAAAGGATTCCAAGACTCCCCAGCACGGAGGCAGATTTTATCTTGCCTGAGGCCAGACTAGCTTAACTTTGGAATGCACGTTAAATCCAATAAGTGCAGGAGTTAGTTTAGTAAGTAATTTAAGAAGACAGTACACTCCCTCCTCCCTCCTCACTACCTGTCAAAGTCCTGTAGAGGAGAATAAAAGAGCTGTCGAGGCCTCAAACTCTCTCCCCCACCACCATAAAAATGCAAGATATAAAGTAAGATGAACACAAAAAGAAATGTCTGGGGTTTGATTTGTGACTTCAGTACACATTCTATCATGCTGCCTAAGCTTGGTTTTGATTTGGATACTGAATAACAATGGTTAATAGTCACAAGAAATGTTCAATTTGGATTATTCAGGCTTTGAGCTTAAATCCAAGGGTGCTTTTCTACAAACAGGTAATCTCTTCAACTCAGGCCTTTTCTGACTTAGCAGAAGAGTGCTGTGTGAGAAAAGTGACCCAAATCTAGAGATGGTCTTCCATTCGTACAAGATTATTTGCAATTGTGTCTCCTAAATTTCTATATTTTGTGGATAGCAAACCCTACGGACCAGAATACATATAGTTTCCTATTTTAATATAAATCCATGTAGCCATGTGCATGCAGTTCTCATTGAAATGGAAACCACACACAGCAGTTGCTTTCAAGCATAGATACTTTGAATCTTCAAGAACACAGGATGCCTTGCATTCCAATGGGGACGGCATGTGCTCTAGCCCTTAGGTGCTACTTTCCCAGTGTATGATGGTCAGATGCAATGGAGGAACCAAGCTCCCACACCTGCTACTGGATTACTCCTTAACTTTATATAGATAGATACAATATTTCTTATAGGGCAATAACTATATCAGTAAAAGTCTTGTTTCTTTTTTAAAGGGAAAACTTATGTGACTTTTTCTTTTCTTTTCTTTTGAGGAGAGAATTCCAGACAACTGTAACTGCTCCACTGTGGAAGGCAAAAAAAGTAAAAGTGCCAATGTCCCCTCTCTGAACATATTATTAAAGGCATGGAGATGCTATATCCTTTACTTAGTAAGGTTTACTGAATGCTTTGTTCACTATTATCCATTTTAAGTCTGTGGGCCTATAAGAGAAATCAGCCAATACTAACCTCATTCCATTGCATTTTCTCCCTCTTTTAAGAAGAAATGTTCTCACTTTCTTTCTAGCTCTTCCTGCCTGTCTATAGCCTTAAGCAAGTTTCTCCAGATAAACCAGCCTATAATAGCATAGGAGGTTTTAACAGTCAATCCAATATATTAACTGCAGCATAAAGGGTGTTACTATTCAGCCCCAGGACTAACTGTCTCTCTAGGGTTCTTTTAAATACTCCCCCCTAAAACAACACTGTAAATGCCCATAAAAAACCACAAACCTTACTCAGAAATATGATGAAGAGGTAAAAGGGAAGTTATATTGCTTCTTTTAATTAGTTTGCTGCTTTTCCTCTACTCACACTGGGTATCAGTAACAGAGATAACAACCTGATTCTGTCAATAGTAACATCACACACGATGCATTCAATTAATATTTGTCCCATCCAATATGATACTGTCCATTATTTTCACATACACCCCTTACCTTCTTTTGTCATCAATGTCATCTTCTCTTTCTTTGGCAAGTGGCAAAACTCTAAACAGTTCGGGTTGTATTAGTGCTACATGAACACTCTTGTCAGTGCACTCCCAAATCTGTTCTAGGGCTTCCCGCAAAATTAGCTGAATACCACTCTTTGCATCAGCCTTCCTTGATCCAAAGTTATACAAAGTTAAGATGCATGTGGAGGAGCGGGGACGCAAACCCAGTTCACCAGATTAGGAGTCTACCGCTCTTAACCACTACACCACACTGTAGCAACAATTGGAAGGCACCAGATTAGGGAAGGCCACTTTACATGTTCTGGCTCAGCTCACCCACAAGCTCACTAGGTAGCCTTAGGCCAGATTTAGTAAACTTTTTCGGATCCAGGACTCACTTTTAACCCAAACATGCACTCGGGGACCCATTTCTTAATCAGGTTAATCAATCTACTGTACTTTATTGGCATAGAGAAAGTGCATCATATACATGGATCAGAGCACAACACAGTTAACGAAACATAGTAGGAGATACTTTAGGATAAAATCTTTCTTAATCTTCTGCCATGTATTTGCATGGTGTTAGTGGTCCTGTTGAGACCCACCTTGGATCAAGCCTCAACTCACTAGTGCATGCCAACCCATCAGCTGAAGACCAGTACCTTAGGCAAATCACTGCTTATCAGTCACTGGGCTCTTCTCGGTTAACATGGTGATAATAATTCTGGCGTATTTTACTGAATTGTGGTAAGGATGAATTGCCACAGAGATGGATGACCACAACTATTTTCAGGCTCTCTCACTTTCACAGGTGTTCATTCAGAGGTCCATCCCAACTTTTTTCCAAATGTGTCTGCACAAATCCAAACAAAAAAATAATCTGAATGTTACTCAAAATATTTCTAGACATATTTTCTCTGAAAACAGTAGAGCAGAGTGTTTTTATTATTATTAAAAAGAGGGAGGGCAGTGGTTTTTAATTTTTGTCAGAGCAGCCTTTGGCTAGAAAAGAGGCTCAAGTCAAGAGCAATGAAGCACTCAGATGAATATACAAAGCTTAATCTTTTTCCTTTGCTCTTCTAGACAAAAAGTGTTGCTCCCTCCAGGCATACATTTCTGGAGTGCAAACTACAGAATCTGCAAACACCTGCTTCCTTTTTTCATACAAAGGGGTTGGAACCTCAGCTGGTATAACTCAGGGTTGTTTTGAAGGGGGTTTGGGTGATTTGGAATTCCGGAGAACTTACTTTTGCTCTTCCATACTTAAGCACTTGTACACTTGAGTTTTTAAGTGATACAGGATTGGATGGGGAAGTGTCTTCAATGACAGCAGGTGAGCAATCTGTGTAAGAAATGTAGGCGTACGAAGCTTTTGACACTGAAAAGCTTTTGCACTTTTAAAATGAGCTATCCTTCATATGAGCATGAAAAGTCATTCTGCAAAATCTTCTCACTTGTGTATTATTAGTATCTTTGTAGAAAGGTCATCATTGTTAGAGATGATGACTGTCAAGGAGGGAAAGGGATACTCAGGGCAGAAATATTTCACAATTTGGAAAGCTTTTGAAAAGCTTTTGAGAAAAAGGTTTATGATAGATCCATTCCCTGATCCAGGCCTCTATTGTATATAGAGACATGGTGAAGTTATAGACAAAAGAGTTCATGATGCTAAATGTGTCACTAGAAGTCAAGGGTATTCATTTATCAGATGTTCAAAGGGCAGGTCACAGCAATAACGGTAAAAACAAATAAAAGAGGTAAATCAGTTTATAAATAATAATAATAACAAATAAGTAAAACTATTTAAAACAAAAGCCACGTCATATTGATTAAATTAGACAGAAGAAGTACACCACACACACACACACACACAAAATACCTGAATATGCAAAGCCAGGGTAAAGGAGTGGAATCTATATAATGAAGATGCTAGATGCATCTCTGTGGGGATGGAATAACACCCTAGTCAAAAATATTGATAGCTGCTGAGGGGTCAAGAAGAATGAGCATGGTTGTTCTCCCACAAATGTCATCAACTGGGGTGTCCAGGGCAGTTTCAGTGTCGTGAAGCTGGGGCAAAATGGATCCAGATAATGGTTGTTTTACTTTAAATGCTGGTACGGTGGGTTGCTTGGAATCTGCCATTTGAGAAGGGTCCTAACCCTTTCCTCCCTTGCCACAATCCCAATTGAAATTGTCTCCATGCCATAAATTAGCATCTCAGAAGGCAATCTTCTCTATGAACCTACGGAAGCTTGCCATTGGGGACAGTTTTCCTTCAGACCACGATGGAGGCTATTAACAGTATTTTTTAAAGAAAGGAAAAGGAAAGCGAGCAAGCATGACACCTGGCCCAGAATCAAAAGCTTATTGGAAATATTGGCTCACAGCGTGCTGTGTAAGTGAAAAGGGAAACTGCTGGGAATTAACTGTGTGGAAACCCTGCAATATTCACAGTGGGAGTTCACATGCACTGTGGGAGAAATGTCCTCAGTTACTAAAAGACGCTAAGCCCTCCATTCTCCTCTTAAGCAATAACAAAGAGGGTCAGAAACTTGGGTTGAGAGACAGCCCAACCCCCACTCCTCCCTCTCTTAACGAAGAAGAAGAAGAAGAATTCAGTCTCCCTTCCAATGTTACTCCTACTCAGAGTAAACCCATTAAAGTTAATGAATGTGTCTAACTTAGGGTCATTCATTACAATGGATCTACTTTTAGTAGGACTAGCACGGGCTACAATCCTGTAGTTCCTTGTGTTACACATAACACTTGTGTTGGAGAAGCAAAGTAAACTGTAATTGCTTTCCTAGAGAGTCGGCCCTACCACAAGTTAAAATAAGGCAGCCACCTCAGCCAGCAAATGTCAAGAGGAAGGGAGTGACAAAACTGTCTGTATCACATAGCCTGCACTGCACTCCCTCAGCTAAACCTGGTGCCTTTAAGTGCAGTGGAGCTGTCCCATTGCCACCATCAAAGCTAGATTCAACTGCCTGTCTGGTCAGATTTGTTACATGTCATGGGAGAGGCGGCATCTTGTCCTTTACCCCAGGCACTAAAATGTATTGGGCTGCCCCTGTTTCCCTAAGCCAACAACATTAACCCACCTTTCTCATAAGAAAAAGTGAGTGTACACTGCTGCAAGAGATATTCCTCAGTAGGGAGTCATCGAATCATAGACTTGTAGAGTTGGAAGGGACTGCGAAAGTCATTGTCCAACCCCCTGCAATACAGGAATCTTTTTGCCCAACGTGGGGTTCAAACCTATGACTCTGAGATTAAGAGTCTCATGCTCTACCAACTGAGCTGTCCCCAAGACATGGTCAGAGACTGCTGTTTGGACTTCCAGCATGCTGGTTCATGTGACACTTACTTTACAGACAGCTAGATAAGGAAAGGATACTTGATGGTTGAGAGTTTGCCCTTGCTAACTCGACTCAGTTAAGACATTTGCCCATGTTCTCCTATACTGTGTTTTTTATAGGGCCATCCATGCTTCTACTCCTGAACTGCTTGGAACAAAGAATATGAATGTCACTGCTTTGTCCTGCTACTGAGTGAATCTGGTTGGCCACTGTGAGAGAAGAAAGAAAGACAGTGATGCTGGAAGGAAGCAACCAGAATATTCTAATGATATGCTATTGGGGGGGGGCGGTTAATGTCAGAATGGTTAGATATGCGTCTGACATGCATCTTGTAAATCTCACTGCGTCTTGCCTACAATTCACAGTCCCATAGCTTACTATCACAAAGGTGCGTTTATCTTAGATAAATAACTTTTGGATGAAGTCTGCTATGGAGCACTTTAGAGCTATTGTAGGAGGGATTGCAAGCTTTGCAAATCCTGTGACCCTGCCTGATTGTGCAAGTCCAGACACAGAAGAGTTTGCGTGAGATGGTGAAATGAAATATACCTTGGAGACAGTGAGTGATGTCAGCTACCCCAGGCTCTGCTTGGTGCCTCCTCTACAGCAAAGCTTCTGCAAAGCATGTCAATTCATGTTCGCTACTTAGACAAAGAAGGGAATTTAAATTCAAAAGGTGGCTTTCTTTTCTTTCTGGAGATTTAGGGATGGGCTGTTGCTGCAAAACACGAACATCTTTCAACTGGGCAGATTCAGAGCAGGGTGATGGGACTGAAGAATGGGAGGCCGAATTTTGAAGGGGAGATGAAAACAGCCATTTGTCTTTTCTTAATTAGACATGAAAGGATCTAAGTCGATTTGCATCCCAGGCAGACTTATCCTATGCTTGTTTACTCAGAAGAAGAAACCACTAAGTTCAATGGGTCTTACTCTGAAGTAATTGGACATAGATTCGAAGCCTCAGGCGACAATCCTTAGCAGTCTTACTAGACAGGAGAATTGAACTAATTGAAGTAATGTCTATATTGATATTTAATTTCAGTCCCTTACATCTAAATAAAATTAATTACTTTTCAGGGAAATTAAATCTATCAGGAAGGAAACAGACCCCAATTCAGTATCATTAATAGAGCATCAGCAAAGGGGATGTGCAAATAAGAACAAAGGCTATGGAAGTGGGATGGTTTTGCAGACGGGTAGAATGTAAAGTGGAATTTCATAGAATAGAGAATTGTGCAATGAATCATATGTTGAAATTTTTTTAAAGGCCTTCAAATTAGCATCTCATTTCATATTTTATCTCATTACAGCTACTACCACTCTTGATATGATTAACCCCAAATATAATTTGCCTGTGTTTAGTTAATCACTACTAAAAGTACAATGCTGTTATTTACTAAGAGAACCTTTCTGACACAGTTCAGATGTTTCCTCACAACAGATGTTTCCTCACCACAAAGCAGTCAAAAATGCTCTTGTAGTATAGTCTTAAGTACAAGTAAGCCTTCTTGAGCAACATGATTTGCTCTCTACTGTGTTTAGGATTGCAGCCTATATATATATATATATATATATATATATATATATATATATATATATATATATATTAGGAGCGTGCACAGGCTCCAATATTCACCTTGCATCTATACATTCATTTATTTTTTAAAATCCTATCTGTTTCAGAATTATTCTGTAAACTCTCCACTTTGATCTGTAATTTGGCTCCTGAGCCACTCTTGATAACAAAGCTTTTTGTTCCCCCATTTGAAAGATGGCTTTAATTTTACCCCTTTTGGTCAAAGTGGATAAAATTTACAGGCACAGGAACCCTTCTACACAAATAGCTCCTGGGACTGTCTTGTTTTGATGGTAGGGTAGAATGGGAGGAAAAGGGATTCATTCTCCTCCATAATCCCTTTTGAGGGAGTGAGGGGCATTTGCCTTTCTTATCATGAAATAATTAAAAGGTGGCCAAGTGGTGTATATCCTTGCTTATACATTTTTTAAAAAAACTTTGCAGCTTATTTACAGAATACAGTTGCTTGTATTCTCCTATAGGCCTGTTGGATTGTACAAGTCTGCAATATATATGCAGGTACTGCCTGTAGTTTATGCACCACAGAAAGTTGTGGTGATGCTGAGGAGTAATGTTCTGAATAAACTGATTTGCATTATCATTTATTATTTTAAACTTGCTAATCACTTGTCACATGAAAGGTCTCCTTGCAACTTACAACAAATTTATAAGTGTAAGTAAAACTGTATTATATTATAAGCACATTCACACACAACCCCCCCACATGCAATTAATTTAAATATTACACAAAGCAATTCCCCCACCTTAACAGCAGTAGAAAGCATATAGTAGAACACTAAAAGCAAAATAAAATAATCACAATCCTTCAAAGTGTGGTGGAAAGGTAAATTTTTGCCTGGTGGTAAAAAGATGTCAGCAAAGGCACCAAGCAGACCTCAGTGGGGAACATTTTCCACAGACAGGGAACCACAGCTAAGAAGTCTTGCTTCCTTGATGCAATGGTCAAAACATAACAATTATTCAATACAATAGTTGTGTAAAAGCCTAGCAAAGACCAGATCAGAATATATTTAGAACCAAAGGACACAAACAAAGCACTGCTGAGGAAGCATTTTCAATTGCCTAAAGTAAAAGAAATCACAGTAAGTTACTATGAGCAGAATTCTGTACAACCCTCAATGCCAGCAGTGGATTTAGCCAATTCAGCTGGCAGAAACAGATTTACAAAATCACCATTTGAGCACAGGTGGATAACCTGCAGCCTCAGAGTCACATGCAGCCTCACAAATTCATTTTATGGAAAGCGGTCATAATTCAGTGGTAGAGCAACTGCTTTGCATGCAGAAGACCCCAAGTTGAACCCCAGGGTTGGGAGAGAACCCTGCCTGATATCCTGGAGACAATTGGACTATCTCTGCAAAATTGTATATTTCAGGATTTGCAATGCTCCTATCATTAGCAGAAACAATTTTAAATTTATTCAGTTTTGGATCTGCAAAATTAGTAAATAAACTACCAAGAGGTGTTTTCTTGAAGTCTATTCCTCTTAGTTGTTCCATGCATACCCCTGCACATCTAAACATTTTTCAAAAAAGAAGAAAAAAAGAGCAGTGTTTTGGGGGCGGGAATTGTCAATGTAACATGGGCCTTTGTGTGTGTTTCTATATGCCTATCTTATTCAGCATCCTGTTCTCACAGTGGCCAACCACGTCCCTGTGGGAAAACGTCAAGCAGAACCTGAGCACAAGTTTACTCTCCCTGCCTGTGGTTTCCAGCAACTGGTATCCACAAGCATTACTGCTTCCAAACAAGGGTAACAAGCGAGTCTCTCTACAATGGCAACACAGCTAATCCTGCAAAATTGGTAGCTGCCTCTTTCCCATTGTAATAATTAAACGTAGCTGCTTTAACTTTTCAAAAATTGCCTTATGGACTGCTATCCAGGAAAGAGCAACATCATAATGGCATAGTTACTGTTGCGATGTTTGGAATAAACATTGTTAGATAATTGGCTGCTCCTGCAATTTTTGTAGATCAAGCTTCTTCTTTCCTTTAGGTACTACAGCTGCAAACTCTATTTGATTTAGCATCGGGCTTTTGCCTTTCCTTGGCTAAATTGTGCCCAACCTGTCAGACATGGTATATTTCAATTCTCCATTATTCAGTTTCAGAATTCACTCTCAACACCTAAGTAGAACTTACTCCAGTGCTTCATTGTTTTCCTGTCTATTCTGTTCCCTCACGATTGCAGCTGTATAAGAAGTAACACTGTAAACAACTTAAAACTTTGGCAGGATTAGAATAATACAGTGGTACCTCAGGTTACATACATTTCAGGTTACATACGCTTCAGGTTACAGACTCCGCTAACCCAGAAATAGTGCTTCAGGTTAAGAACTTTGCTTCAGGATGAGAACCAAAATCGTGCTCCAGTGGCGCGGCGGCAGCAGCAGCAGGAGGCCCCATTAGCTAAAGTGGTGCTTCAGGTTAAGAACAGTTTCAGGTTAAGTACGGACCTCCGGAACGAATTAAGTACTTAACCCGAGGTACCACTGTACTTGTAAAGTTCAAAATACAATGGGGGAAGTCAAGGGATTCAGAAAATCTCAAATGTGAAGGTGAATGATATGTTTAAATTGAAATGTACTATGTAAAAATTAATTCAAAAATATTTATATAAAAAAGAAGTAACACTATCAAGATCAGGGGTCAGCTATCTTCCCCTGCCACTGAGGATTCCCTCAGGGTAAACTATCAGAGGGCAGAGTCAGAGAAAAGTCCTCTGGTTTAATTGATCTGGAATAAAGATCACGCTGTTTGGATTTCCACCTTAAATTAGAATTCCCAGTCCTGTGCAGATCTACTCAGAAGCAAAGCACTGCTAGACCATATCTGGGGCAGGTCAGGGAGAATCTATGCTAAAATAACTTACGAAAAGGTTTGTTGGGTGAAATTGGCAAGCAGGGGAAGAGGTAAGCACAAGAATCCACAAATTTGAGTTATCCTTGGTGGTTAAAATTGTGGGACTGCAGGTGGCTTCTGAAGCCCAGCATGAGGTCAAGGATGAGCACTACCTTCCTCTTCCTGAGAGAAATTAGAGCAGCCCCAAAACCCAGCTCCTGGCTTTGGAAGTGTGTCTGAAGTCCAGCATGTCTGACCTGAATTCTCCTCCCTTCAAAACTCAGAAGGAGGGCAAGAGGTTAATCATTCTCCCTATCAAGCTGAGCTTTGGAGATACCCCCAGAGGGGACACCAGTGTTCACCATAGAGAGCAAAGTACCGGTAAGTTAATTTGTTGGCTGGTTAGAACATCCCTGCCCATCTTTCCTAAAGATCCACTTCTCCTACTCACAAGAGGATTTAAAGAGAAACATTTATTTTGGAATCTCTGTTTTGTTTTGTATCATATAGTTCTATATGTAATCTCTTTGAACAAAATGTGAATTAAGTAAATGTATATAGGATTGGACTGTTAGTGTTTCACTTCGAGAGCAGAGGGCTGCAACACAAGTACAGTGGTACCTTGGGTTAAGTACTTAATTTGTTCCGGAGGTCTGTCCTTAACCTGAAACTGTTCTTAACCTAAAGCACCACTTTAGCTAATGGGGCCTTCTGCTACCGCCGGGCCACCGGACCACGATTTCTGTTCTCATCCTGAAGCAAAGTTCTTAACCCGAGGTACTATTTCTAGGTTAGTGGAGTCTGTAACCTGAGGCATATGTAACCTGAAGCATATGTAACCCGAGGTACCACTGTAGTTTGAAATTCCTTACCAATTTGGGTTCATTCTTCATTTGCAGCTGTGTTACTTTGCCATGAATAAATATAGCTGCTCTTTGCTCAGATATGTGCTGTTGTTCAAGGCAGCTTTACCAAACAAGTCGGGGCAATCCAGAGCTGAATGACGCTCAAAGCAGAGCATTCCCAAAGGCATGCCTTTAACTGGCATTGGATAAGTCAGCATGTGTCTTCATGTCCTCAGAAAGGAAAGGGCTTGGTTTATTCACAGTTGTGTTCCAAATTGCAGGTAGACAGCCAAGTGTAAAGCCGCAGCAGAACATATTATAGGGCACAAATATACAGAAAGATTTGCGTGGATGAAAGGACAGGAAATCAAGTGAGTGAACTGCTGGTATCAGGTTTTATGCAGAATGAAGAAAGAGTAAATATTCCAAGCAGGAAGTGATGTGATGGCAGGGGGCTTGAATATAATGCCACTTAGGGTCCTAGAATATCCATTCAGCTGGGGCGCCAGAGGAGCAGCATTTGCCATGTGGCATGGATGTGACTGATCCTGGGGGACTGCCAACTTCTGGCACAACTGGAGGAGGGAAGCTCACCTGGTGCTACCCACCTCTAGCCATGCTAGACCCTCCTTTCTTTGCAGGCCTGACCTGCAAGGCCAATTGGGGCAGGGGCAGGAGCACCCATGCCATATTTACTGACTGTTGAGGGATTTTCCACCCACCCACCCAGTGTGTTTGGAGCCCACTCAGTGGGGGAATGCGCCCATGAACCTTGAAGTAGTTTACTCACTCACTGTATTTGGGACTACGGATGAATTTTCTCCTGCAAGCAAATTAGGCAGCTTGCAGGTTTTCACCTATCTCAGGGATGTCCAACAGGCAGATCGTGATCCACTGGTAGATCATGGGGTGTCCATGGTAGATCGTGGAATCCCCCCAACCCCAACCCCCCCAAAAAGCTTCAACAACTTTGATTTGAGGAGAGTAGATCTCAATCTCTTGAAGGTTGGGCATGTCTGACCTGACCTATCTCATAGCAACTGTCACAACTTTGGTGGATAAGGCATTTGGCTGGATACTTAGTCATGGGGATTCACTGTTAAAGGGGTCCAGGAGGGGTGATTCTGTCTGGGAGCCCACATATACCAATGGGCCAATACACCTCTCCCAATGGCAGCCTATGCTGGGTCGTGGCACCCGGTTCATGTTGGGCGTGACTCCTCAGGACAAGGTCGACCCCATTGGGTTCCTGTCAGGCAGCATGTGGGCTGCCTGGTGCTGGATGCATGCCCAATGCATGCCCAATGACTAATTCAACCCAATGCCAATCTCCTGTGTTCATTTTTTTCATCCTCCCTGCACTAGCTAGGGACATCAGGCACCTGTGGTGGAAATCAGCTTAATTTTTTAGTATTCTTTTAGTCAAAGTAGCAAAGAAATAATAATAAATAGCATTGCTGCCTCAGTGCAAGATACTTTTGTTTTACCTTCATACATAATAAACATTTGTTGTGCAAGTTTTTGCATATATTGTAAAGATGGCAAAGGATGGCTGAAATATATGCAATGTTGCACAACTGGTATTACACTCATATTTCTTTAAGATTATGATTTCTACAGAAACCAACCAAGCACTTTCAGATTATGGTTTGTCCAAAAAGCAAACAGTTTGTTTAATTCTCATTGTTTTTCGTCAAATCCGCTCACAATGAGGCAAATGCATTTATGTATTTAAAAGATTGCTATCCCACCACTCCACCTAAATAGTCCAAAATCATGTTAATATTCCAAAAATAACATCTAAGCAGATTTCTACGTGGCTAGGAACTTCACATGCCATAAATTTAGAGATAGCTAATTTCACTAAGCTTTCTCTTCTCAATGCTTAAAATGTTTATCATGATTAATCTGAGGGAAAACTTGCTCTGCATTAGTTTGTTATTTTGCTATGGGGCAAATTCTAGTGGTTTACAAGACGAGCAAACTTTGCAATTTCTTGAGTGCCTCGGGTGATAAGGAGGTGTATTCTACCATGATTCAATTACTATGTGTGATGCATAGAGATGGGTTTTACATGTTGAATCTGCTGGCAAGATATTAAAGGCATTGAAAGGAGAACCAAACAAACCTGGCCAGTGAGGTCTGCTGCAAGTTACTGTTACTTTTTCAAAATCAGTTACTATCAGTGCTTTTGTATGTGTCAGCTATAAATGCGCTCTTTCCCCACCCTCTCTCTGTGTGTTTGCTGTGATTAGCATTAGCCTGATATGATATTCCATCACCACCCCATATGGCAACTTCTTACACCCCTTCTTTAAAGGGTGCTAAAGAGTTTTCAAGGGGGGAAGTGCCAAGGGAAAGAAAATGTCTCTATTGCTGAGGCAAACAAGCCAATGCTCCCTCATTCTCCTCAAACCGCACATAGTTGACCTGGGGCAGAATGTGAAATCGGATTGACATTCAGATGTGAATGGTATCATTCCACACAACACTTATTTCCATTGGATGTGCATACAAATACGCAGAGCTGCCCCAACTAGTCACACAAAACAAGTTTTGCCATGCAATCTACAACTAACCTGAAACCTGTCTGCAGAGAAAGATTTCTTAGAAAAAGAAGGCCACTTCGCAGAATTTTCTCTGAATATGTGTGCGTGTGTGTAAGTCATCCTAAATATCCCAGAGTGACGCTAATTCCACGGCATTGCAAAATGGTGGTCAGGCTGCCAACACACACAGCAGCAGCAGCAGCAAAATCTTGCTCTGAAAGAAAGCTGCGCTACTGCCACTGCTAATGGTGAGCTCCACCTCTAAGAAAGGGTCTGGAAAACAAGCCTTATGAGCAGGGGGCAGCAAACTTTTTCAGCAGGGGGCTGGTCCACTGTCCCTCAGACCTTGTGGGGGGCTGGACTATATTTTTTGGGGGGAAATGAACGAAATCCTATGCCCCACAAATAACCCAGAGATGCATTTTAAATAAAAGGGCACATTCTACTCATGTAAAAACACACTGATTCCTGGACCATCCGCAGGCCAGATTGAGAAGGCGATTGGGCCAGATCTGGCCCCCAGGCCTTAGTTTGCCTAGCCATGCTTATGAGGAACAGTTGAGGGAGTGGGAGGGGGGGAAGGAGACTGAGAGGAGATATGATATCTAAAGGGCTGTCACATGGAAGATGGAGCAAGTTGGGACCCAAACCAATGGCTTCAAATTACAAAAAAGGAGATTCTGACTAAACATCAGGAGTAACTTTCTGATGGCAAGAGCTGTTCCACAGTGGAACAAACTCCTGCGGGAGATTGTGGACTCTCTTCCCTTGGAGGTTTTTAAGCAGAGGTTGGATGGTCATCTGTCTTGGGTGCTTTAGCTGACCCTCAGGATCCCTTCCAACTCTACAATTCTATGATTATATCATTATCTGCCCAATTCTATCATTATCTGCCCAATTTTCCCTGTTTTGGAATGATGGCAACAGAACAGCTACATTTTCCTTCAGTCATTTGCCCTCTAACACCATGATGTCCTCATTTTTACTATGTCATTCCTTTTTTATAATATTTTTTATTAAATTTCTATTTTATAAGATTTAAATACATCCTTGTTGTACTCTTTACGTATTTGCTCATACGAGCTTATCGACTTCCCTCCCTCCCACCTCATGGTTTTCATAATTCATTTTTACATCATAGCATTTGTGCATCTTCCAATTTGTGTTTTACTCCTTCCAATTATCACAATTTTTTTAATAAATATAAAAAGGTAATAATCATTAACATTACAAGTCTTCTTACAGCAACCCTGCTAGTGTTGTTAATTGCATACAATTGTCCTTCAGGTAGGTAATGTACAAATTTACTCCAGTCTTTTTGAACAGCTTGATCACACTGGTTTCAGATTTTCCCGGTGAGTTTTACCAGTTCTGCATAATCCATCATTTTCATCTGCCACTCATCTATCACTGGTTTTTCTTGTTGCTTCCATTTGGGAGCTAAAAGAGTTCTTGCTGCCGTTGTTGCATACATAAACAGTTTTTGGTCTCTCTTCGGAATCTCTTCATCTACTATACCCAACAAAAATGCTTCTGTGTTTTTTTAACAAAGGTATTTTTGTACATTATCTTTCACTCATTATATATCATTTCCCAATAAGCTTTTACCTTACTACAATTCCGCCATTTGTGATAGAAATTTCCCTCCTTTTCTTTACATTTCCAACATTCCTTGTTTCTTGTATTATACATTTTACCTAATTTAGATTCCTAACTATCTCAACTCAGGGATGAAACATGTGATATACAGTAAATAAATCATTTGGCTTATTCTCAGTAGAAATGTTTTATTGTGTTTTAATATTCTGTTGGAAGCCGCCAGGAGTGGCTGGGGAGGCCTGGCCAGATGGGCGGAGTATAAGTAATAAATTATTGTTATTATTATTATTATTACAAAGGGATGCTTCTTTCCTTTCCCACAGTCTAGTGGTATTGTCATCCAGAACACACTTTTGCAAAAGGTGCCAAATTCCCATTGTAGTTTGAAAAGTGTGCCTTGGAAAGTGCTAGTTTCCAAGTAGTGGAGAAAGGTGTGTTATGCTGATGAAATCCTGCACATTTCATCATGGGAGACAATAGGTTCTCAAGGAACCTGTTGTTTCCCATGATGAAATGTGCAGGATTTCAAAGAAGCAATAGCCAGAATACAGTTAGACTTCGTTTCCTAACAGCTGAATAATCACCTTATGTCACCATTACAGAGTCCCACATCCATCACAGTGCCACATGGGCAGGGCAAGGCCTGCAGACTAAAGCTTTATTTTTAGGCCTTGGAAGAAACATAGGAATTATTCTGTCCTTCTGTGTTCACCCTCAAGGCTATTTCAGTTGTTAGGGTGGATGATTCATCTAGCAAGCGTCTTTTTTATCCTAAAGATATTCAAACGCTAATCGATTCTGTCCTTTCCCAGGCCTTCTAGATTACTTCATACTCCACAGCTCTTTCACAATGATTTTCTCATAAGAGATGACAATGCAGGTTACTTAGTTTGCAGATTTGTAACTGAGATGCAGATATTTGTTGTTCAGGTGCCTGTGCAGTTATAGATCATGACATACCCCTCAACTGCCCCAGGAAAGCTGGAACCTCCCATTTTCTCACACAAGCGTACAGTGGCCATTGTGGATGCCATAATCTTACACTTTGATTTTGCCCAGGAGCACAGGCCAGAAGAAACACAGCCTGGTTTTTGGCCTCGTCTTGGAGGGGATATCAAGATAGTTATGGAATGGCTACACAAAAAGAGCCTCCTTCTGTCACGTTATTGGTGTGTATCCAGTTCTGGTCCCAAAGCAGGTGAGCTGTGGCAGCATCAAGGATCATTGACAGTGAGCAACTTGCTTCAACAAGGATTGGAAATGAACTGAGGTTTCTGGAGCCCCAGCTTCCAGTACAACAGTGATACCACCCTTTCCACTTTCTCAGATTTTTAGAGACCTTCTGTTAGTTATCAATTTAGGGTCTATTATGGGCCAAAGATCCAGAGAACCAGTTTAGTTTGTCATCTAGCCTGCTCAAGAGAACAGAAACATTTGCACACTGTTTGGTGATAGTTTGACTGGCCTAAGAAAGGTATTGCCCTAATAACACATAATATTTTTGTGTGGTATATATTCTAGCATTAGCAATCAACTGCTCTGTGATTGTCATGGAATATCTGTGGCAGAGAAAGGAACTCTCAGATTACTGTCTGGATTGTTGTACTTCTTTCTCCAATTTAAAAGGTACTCGGGTAATTGCTATTCCCTCATTCAATAAAAGCTATTCTGGGGGACTCTGACATATTCAGTAGCTGGGAATGAGCACTCCAGCTTCCCCACCCCCACTGGAATCTACTGCATACTGGACATGCAAAAAAGTAAAGAAAAGAATTTAAGAGGTCTGCTGGATCAGGCGAATGGCCTTAAAAGTCCAGTGTCCTATTCTCACTGCCTATGCAAAGCCCAAAAGCAGAAACAGGATTTAAAATTGAAAGAATGAGAATGGTGATGGGGTAAGGTGTTAGATACTGACATGCCTTGTCTCACTGCTTGGCAATCTAGGCTCCTCACTCCCCACACAAGACCATACCTTTTGCACACCTGGCATACCAAATAGCTTGTAGGAACCCATTTCCTCATGGAGATTAAGATTTCTGGATCTGGGCCACTGTGCAAAATTTTAAGTGGGTGAATCACAGGAACTGTGGATGGGAGGGGTAAGATCTGAAAGTAAATCACGTCCTTCCATATATACAAGCGGCAAGGTTTGATATTAGGCTTAGAAGTTTCTAAAATAGTAAAGTCAACACCACATAATCCTGTTGAGTCGTGTGCTGTTTGGTTGGGAAGTTTACAGTTCCTTGGTCTGTAGGGTTCTATCCTTGTGTTTAATTTTTTAAATGGTGAGATTGAATGTTAGATTATTTCATTTGTTGCTCATTACAGGATGGAACACGATTTTGTTGGCAACAAGAAAAAAAACTGCCAACTTTGGGGAAAATCTTGAAAGTAATAGTCTAAATGATTACATGATTATAGCTCCGAGAGTAGTTGCAATCACTCAGGTGGCTGCTGCATGGCATCTAAGCAATGTGGCATCTGAATTTCTAGGTATGCCTGAGGATTTCTGTGATTCGACTATCTTTTCTAGGAGATAGACAGCATGGGTGGGTAAAGAAAGGATGCAGCAGTGTTTTTATAATCATGTCCTTAAAATCCCATTTGAGAAACCTGAAATCATGCATCTTTTGAATTTATTTATTTTATTGTATAAAATATGCCTTAAAAATAAAACAAAAGTCAAAGAGGAAACATAACCTTCACAGCAAAAACCTGCTGGAATTATACACACACAGAGACACACCACAAGCAGCAAAAGGCAGCCAGCTAATAGGCCATCTAGGCTTCATGGGGCAAAATGTTCCACTGTACTGATGCAGTCACTCTCACCCATGTCATTTCATACAGGCCTCTCTTAGCAGTGGAAACACAGAGAAACATTCAGTTAGAATTTCAGTTAGGCGCATAGGAGCCAACTCCTAGGAGCCAAGGGGTTTTTGCTCCCCCCTAAAATAAAATAATAAATAATGTCCCCTCAGTTGATGGGCGTTGCCATTTAAATGGTGTGCACGTACAACATAATATGGTCAATTATTCAGGTCAGGGCTTACCTCCCCCCCACCCCCAATGTTTTGTTCAAGTTGGCACCTCTGGTTAGGCAGTTCCTCCTTCAGAAGTGGTGGGATAAGTTAAACATGCCAACATATATTGTCAGACATATCAGTACATATCAGTCTCGGTTCAGGTCAAATCTTGGTAAGGAGGCCAACAAATGTATCTGAACAGGCCCTTCTTGTTGCAAATTGACACTAGAAAGAAGTTCCAGGGCTAAGCTACCAATAAAGCTTTGTCTCAAATTGAGCTGTGTACAAACTTCCCACCAAACTAAATCAATTAGACTCTAATTATTGGAGCCTACGATTATAACCCCCTTTCTGCCTCTGCATGTGTGTTTCCTCCATGCAATGTGGATCTTTTGCATTGCATTATTATCATTTCACTCTGCATGTAAGGAGATCTACTCTTAAAATGCAGTTGTAGCTTCATGGTTGTTGTTGTTGTTTAGTCGTTTAGTTGTGTCCAACTCTTTGTGACCCCATGGACCAGAGCTCGCCAGGCACTCCTGTCTTCCACTGCCTCCTGCAGTTTGGTTAAAATCATGTTAGTAGCTTCGAGAACACTGTCCCACCATCTCGTCCTCTGTCGTCCCCTTCTCCTCGTGCCCTCAATCTTTCCCAGCATCAGGGTCTTTTCCAGGGAGTCTTCTCTTCATGGTAGTGCATCTCTATCTGTGTGTATGGGAGGGGGGGGGGGGACTCATAGTAAAAATAAGCTAAAATCTTCCTCTGTGTATGAGGACCAGAAATGTTGGTAAGAATCTTTAAATAATTAAACATGACCATCCTGGCTTATCTTTAATTAATGAAGAAGTAAAATCCAAGCACCTTTAGGGCCCTAGGATATTGTTCTACAATTATATTACAACCCATCCTTAATTGTTTCACTTGAAAATTATTTATCTTCCTTCCTTCGGAGAATCCCTTCTGAGACCCTTAACACAGTCACCACAACTACTAGCTCTATAGGCTCTATTACCCTGGAGGTGTTTGGGGACTGCCTGGTACATTTAGTTTAACAATTAAAGCAGCCGGCACTGTCTTTCTGAATGAAATCTATATTGCTGTTCAGTTGCTCTGTTTTTTTATGAGGCGCAAACCTCAGAAAATTGGCTTGTGGTTGATTCTATGCAGATGAGAACCAAAAAATCCCACCTCGCCTACGATTATTGAAAAAGGATGCTAATCAAAGGGAACCTCTAATTGCTGCTCTTAAAGCAAATGGCTAGAATTCGATGAATCACAAGCTCTGTTTGCAACCCCTAACAACCGGACTTGGCAGTCAGCAGAATGGAGAGCAATGTTTCAAATTTTCCAACTTTCAGCAAGTAATAAACTGCATGTCTCTTGGGGCCTTTCAGGCAACCTGGTAGATTCTTCCACAATTGGCCTTTCTATCAGCATTGGTGAGCTATAAACTGATCCTATGATGTGTCACCACCACCAGTATGCTTTTACTAACCCAGAGGGCTGTGTTGAAATAAGTCCACGTCATGCACAGAGGCAGGTGGTATAAAAGATGCAAGCTTCAACTTGCCATTTAGCTTCCAGTGGTGGGATTAGATTATTCACAGCACTTTTCAGGGATATGTAATTCACAAGTTTTTGAGGCAATTTGCTTTTATGTGACCCAGGCAAATTAATTTAGCACACACGTCACAAGTTATAATCTATAGAATGCAGAACATTGGGGGACAGTGTTGAGTTTCTGCAATACTTTTGGCAAATTTCACCCTTTTAGAAAAATCAGCTAATTTGAACCAATCCTTGGAAATGTATTTTTAGCAATCCAAAATGCAGATGTTTTGTTCAGCCTTAAATTAAACACATATTCTGTGCACTGTGGCTTGAAACACAGTGAATCTATTTTCAAACCACATCCACCCCACTTTGTGCATGTTTCTAGAAACTGCTTTAGGATGACACAAACCCACAGAGCACATTCCTAATAAATAGCATTATTCTGTCTAGAATCAACAGCAAAAATGCAACATGCATATAAATCAACATATAGTACAATGAAAATGGGCAGTCTGTGGCTAAATGTAGATTTCAGAGCTTGATCCTTTTGGATAGGATTCTTTTTCTTGTATGAATATGATACATTCCTTGCTGTAGGGAAGTAGCAAAGTGTCACAGTTATATTTTAATAATTGTGTGGCACTGAAAACCTGCGGCAGCCACCCAAGTAACATATATATTCTTTTGCTAGAAGTAAGATTACAATGGCAATGGAATGGAACCGGATACTTCCTCACTCCTGAATAGGCAGCTCCTTCAGAAGACAGTTTTTCACCTGTCATGAATAAATTCAAGGCCTGGTTTGGGGGATGAAAAGCCTTCATACAATTACTCTCCAGCTGTTTGTTGTCTGGATTTACAGTGGACAATTCCAAGAGATGTTGTGGCCCTGAGCTTTCCTATATTGCGTGTGATCCTGCAAACCAGCAGCCAAAGTAAATAACTTGATTTCATTTATTGGACAAATGTAGAGGTCAAAACCAACAAAGCTTCAGGACCACACAAGCATATTTTCCCCAAAGGTGAACTGTGAAATGTGCTTGGGAGAGATGGATCAGTAAGAACATTTCTTGATTGACATCCTTCTATAAGCAAGTATCGTATACTGTGCAATAATAATTTAATGACATCTGGGTAATTTAATTCTTCACAGCTTCAGTGAGCTTGAGGTTCAGTTTTTAGCAGGATGGCTTTGCTATCTACATCCCCTGTATTTCATCTGTGTTGGCTGTTGTAATACTAATAAGTATAGACTGAACATCTAATATTTGACCTTTATCTTGAGCTAGATGGTTGAGAAGTCCAACCGAAGCCAATAGGTAGATTAACATATATTTTGGGTTTATTGCAATTTAGGATGTAAGAAGGCATTTCATTGCAATCAGCACTGTTTCCATTCCACCACAGTTCAGCTTCAGCTAAAGCCTACATTGTTTGTCCCGCTATGCACTATGGCCAAAGCTTACATGCGTAATAATGCCTTTAATTACATAATCAATTTCAATGCATTTCTATGGAATGGAAATGTCAAAATTAATACAGGAAAAATGCAATTATTTTCATAATGTTTGCAGACTAAAAAAAACAAACTATGAAAGCAAATACTGCTCATTCACTTGCATGATTTCCATTCCTGACCTCAGATGACCATGAGAATTGCAGAAATTTCCGCTTCTGTTTCTGTTAATCTCTAATTCAATGTAGCAGTCATTTCTATGGGACTCTAAGAATTTGGCCAAGAAAACAATTTTGTACTCAGTTCTGGAATGTGGGATTAGCAGGACAAAAATGTCTACAGTCCAATCCAATACGTGTCTTTTCAGTGTTAAACCCCATTGATTTCAATGAGGCCCACCCATTACATAGACATAAGCTAGGGATTCATTACAATTGAGGGGTTCCCCGCTCCCAATGTCTCTCTACAACAGTATAGGTTTTGGGGGCGGAGGAAGTAGAGGGACCCTTAATTCATAAGACCAACCAATGATTCCTTCCAGTTTTAGCTAAATCATGCCCCTGCCCATTATCCTTTTAAAAACAGCAGCTAAGGGAGCCATGATAAAAGGTAGAGTGGCTGAGCCCACTCTGCCACTCTGTTATTCAAGCACTGCTCTGTAAGTTAATCACTTGTCTCATTTTGTCTTCATGTAATGTTATATTTAGACTCCTTTGTAGGTTTATATGATAGTAATGTAAACCAGCAGAGCCAACATGTGGCCTTGAGATGCTCTTGAACTCCAAATTCCATAGGCCTCAGCCACCATGACCAATGGTTGGTCAAAAATGGTCAGAATTGTACTCCATTGTGGTGCAGTGGTTAAGAGTGTCAGACTAGGACCTCAGACACCAGGTTTCAAATCACCACATGGCCAAGAAGCTCACTGGGTGACTGGGTGCCAGTCACTGCCTCAGTCTAACCTACCTCACAGCATTGTTGTGAGTATAAAAATGCGGGGTGGGGGAGGGAGAGACCACGTATACCACCTTGAGCTCCTTGGAAAAGAAGGTGGTATATAAATGTGTTAAATAAAAATAATAATAGTCCTACAGCATCTGAAAGGCACCACCTTTGTGTTCATGGGTCCAAGAAATCCTGTCACAAAAGAAGGAGTAAACGTGTTGCAGATAAATGCGAGAGAAATCCTCACTAACACCGCAATTTCCTCTCTAATAGCAAAATCTCAGACTGAAAAAAGACCCCCCGCTTCACTGGAGACAGTCAGCTTGCATTTGCAGGCTCTCAAAAGGATCCCCTTCAAGAGCCACTTTTCTGCGGGTTTGGCTTTACTTAAAAAAGGTATGGAGTGCAGAGGAAAAGTGAGGTTTGCTAACAGATATGCAAAGGTGCACTTATCCCTGGAGGGTGAGGTTCTGGGTGGGTGGAACCAGGTAGAGAGATTCCATTCCCTATTGGTTAAGTTATTTAGGTAACTGGAACCCTCCTGATGCATAAGACAAATAAAGACTCACACTGATGGACACCACCTTGAATGGGCAGACATTTAGTCCTATATCTGTGCTGCTTGTTGTATTGTTTTTAAAATACTTTTAACAAGAGTTTATTGCTTTCTTTTTCTTTTCTTTTTCAGTGCTCAACTGATTTCTCTTCTATTTTCCCTGCCTATCTGTATGAACAATATAACCTTGATTGAAATCTATTCTATTCTATTTTTATTTTACTTTTTTTAGAGCAACTTTTTTTTTAAAGCAAAGGGTAATTTATATTATATTTTCTCTTCCTTTTTCTTTCTCTTGATTCGGATTTTTTTGTTTGTTTGTTTGTTTGTTTTTGTAATGGCTTAAAGTAAAAGCCGAGATGCCCCAGGCCTGGAACTATTCAAAACTGATCAAAATACAGGTGAGTTACTATACAGTATGGTTATATTTGTTTGTTGTTGCTGCTGTTATCCTTTAATGTAAACATTTGCTGATAGTTAAGGAAAGGACAGAATAGGGAGTTATGTTACTGCAGAGACAGGACTGGAAAGGATATACTATGTCTCAAAGCCTGTATATACTTAATTGAAAGTAAGTAAAAAGGAGAGATGTATTTTCAAGTAAACATGTTGAAGCTGCAGAAAGTATAACAGGAAATGAGGTGCAGGAAGAAAAAGAATATGGAATGCAGAATGTCAAAACTGTTGCATTTTACCTTTAGGAATCTGTGCAGTCCCATTTTAATTAGCAGAGAAGAACATGCTTATTTATTTGTATATACACATTGCTTTATGGTGCTCATCTAGATGTACCCCAACAGCCAAATTCCAAATTTCATTGAAGGCAATGTATTGTGTCAAGCATCTGTGCATGTGTCCATTTTCTCCTTAATTTTCATTTTGGGTACACTCACAAAACCTTTACTGTAAAGAGACTTGGCCTGAATGACCCAGGATTTCACCCTTAAGAAAGATTTTCAACACATTCCATCTGTAGCTGGGATGGTGGCGGGAGGCAGGGAATTCCCCCCCCCCCCCTAAAATGCCCAAGATTCTCTGAAGAGATAATGGCTGTGAGAAAGTCAAAGCAATATGAACTACAGCAGTATCAACTGATCACCAGTCTTGTTAATATTCTCTCCTTAAAAAGACCCAAGGTCTTAAATCCATATTTATTTGTCTAGGATTATAAAGTACCTTGAATTTAAACAGGGATAAATTGCTGTTTTCATTGATGTTGAAAGGTAAGCAGAAAAAATAACTGGCAGAATGTCTTGATCAGTATGGGGAGATTCTCACCCCCACCCCCCGCTCTCTTCCCCCCAAGTGCTCATATGCTATTCCCACAGCATCATATAATGAAAAGGAAAGGAGAAAGACCTCCTCAAAACAGCTTTAAAGTTTTGGGGAATTGATCTTTCAGAAAGCTGCCTAAAACCAGCCAGTTCATTCAAGAATGGTTTGAATAACCACTCTGGGCTCTTCAAAGCCAGCCACATGAATCAGGTTAGAATCAAAGAATCATCGAGTTGTAGAGTTGGAAAGGACCCCTGAGGGTCATCTAGTCCAACCCCCTGGGGTGCAGGAATCTCAACTAAATAATACATGGCAGGTGGCCATCCAACCTCTGCTTAGAAATCTCCAAGGAAGGCAGTCCAATTTGTGCAGCAAGCACCGCAAACATAAAAAGGTAGAAAGATTTTCAAATGAAAAAGCTTGGCATTCCAATGACTTGGCTTGATGTATAATGCATGGACCCTTTCAAACATTCATTCCATTATATAAATGAATGGAGGGAGGTTGAGATTGCAGGTTGTAGGTTGAGGTTGTGGACTGCTAGCCCACCTCTGATATTCCCAAGATGCCCATGTTCATAGGAACCTAAACATGCATTGGTTTTCTAGACACACATACACCTAAGCATATGTTCATTTTCTATGCATGATGCATCAGCTGCAAAAATGGAGCGTATAGTTTACAAGTAGAATGCCTACACATGTTTGGGTATATGAATCATAGAACTGTAGAGTTGGAAGGGAGCCCACAGGTCTTCTAGTCCAACCCAGTGCAATGCAGGAATCTCAACTAAAGCATCCAAGACAGATGGCTTAAAATCCTCCAGTGAAGGAGAGTCCACCAATGTCAAACATCTCTGATAGGAGCATATGCTCTTGTGCAAATGGTGCCTTGAACACATAGCAGAGATTGGGGTCAGGTAGCAAACACGGCTTCACCCCTCCATACATTCATTTCTACAAGGAAATGGACAACCTTGTGGGGCTCATTTTAGGGGATGACACTGGAGAGGCCTCTCATCAGGAGAATATGTATCTGTAGCACTGATTTCAGACACATGGAAACAACTGAAAGTTCAGCACATGAAATATTGTCCTCTCTGAGCACAGAAGACAGCTTTTGGGAAGAAAGCTGTCTTCCTTTCTTTGAGCATATGGTAGCTCTGCCTAATAAATTAGGATATAGCTTGCATTAATGTGCCCAGGAAACATTGAAGATCATTCAGAGGACAGTTTTTAAGTTCACTCAGACCTTTCCGATAGAATTTGATTTGAAATTTGGATGCAAATGTATATAGTAATAGTTCTTTACCATCTCTTTTCAAAACTCTCTTGGAAACTAATGCAAGATTGTCTAAAACAGCTCTGATTAAGCTCTATCAAACAGGTATGGTTTAGTACACTTGTTTAATGATCCTGCAAAAAGGAATTTTGGATGTCAGCTCCTTCTGTGGAATGTGCTTCATCACATCGCCACAACACCTATCGTATTCTTGCAGCCATTATCACTTTGGTAACCTGCAGTTTGCTTATTAGGTAGTTATTGGCTGGGAGCATTACTAATGTCCTCAGCTTGGTTTCCATTCTATTCAAGTTTCATGCACCCTACAGGCTTGGCCTTGGAAAGGGTTAACACTTTGGGAAGGAAGCTGAGAGTTTGGGGGCTGATCTCACCCAAGACCCGTAGAAACATGCCTAATGAAAATGCATTACAAAGAAGTCAGGTTTGCAGGGAGGAATTTCAGCAGACAGGTTCCTTTTGTTCTTATGAAGTTCCCAAAAACCTCTAAACAAGTCTTAACATACCCAAGGGAGAGGACTTGCAAAAGCAGGTCTGTACATTAAAAGAAAAGCCTTCAAGCATTTTGAAGACCTGTATCAGCACTTCTGTGGTTTAGTAACTCAGGATTTAGAATCTTTGCTCGCTATCACAAGATCTCATTATCTCTGCAGGGGAATATTCACAACACAATCCGTTTATACCAAAGCTACTTTTCTAAACATTTTTGCAACTCAATCCTATCCACCTATACTCAGAATTATGCCTCACTAGGGATGTATTTCTAAGTAAATGCCAAACATTTATTTCTTAATGATTTAAAAATTTAGGAAGGAACTCTGTCAGTATAGGGCTTAAATTGGCTTCATAGATCTTGGACCCATTTATTAGACACTACAAGGAACATTATTTGGAAACATTTAAAAAGAACCCAATCCTATACACATGTACTTGGAAGTAAATGTGTATAGGATGTGAAAGAAAGATGATATTGATGCAATTTCTTGAGATTTAGGAAAAATGAACTCTGTCCTATGCTCCTATGTACACTTACTTAGGAGCAAGTCCCATTAAATTCAGTGAGGCTCACCTCTTAGAGAACCACTTTGAGGTTTGTTGTTTTTTACAATCAAATGGGCTATCATTTTTATGAAATTAAACAAATAAATATAGAGGACTGGACTGGACTGCTAAATCAATGATTGGGAATTATAAAATGTTAGTTAAGGTATTCTTAGATATAAGGTTTTCTTTCCTCCTATGTAAAGTGGAAATGATTATTTCTTTTCTCGTGGTGATTTTTCTGACATTTATTTTAACTCATTTTTTCATGCACTTTTTTGGTCCCACCCTTTCTTGTGCTTTTCTATTCTTTTATTTGTATTATTTGGAAAATCAATAAAGATGCACCTTTAAATGGAAGCTGCTATTCAACATCCGAGAGTGAATGTTAAATAAAAGTTTCCACAATTAAGTCAACAAGCTGTGAAATAAAGCAAGCTCGTCTTCCCACAAAGGATGAAAATGATGATTTGCTCTCTTTGAAATTCATTTGAATAGCGCCATTTTAAACTTCACTGTATGAATTACCCTTCTATGTCTGCGAAAACTTTGAATGTTCCCTTGTTCATGAATTTTCTTCCTTTGATTACTTTTCCCTGTAAATGTGGGGTCATACCCACATTTTCTTCTGTATTTCCACAGGGTGTAATAAAACAGCAGTTTTATCTCCAGTGGGTTCCTCAGGCACACCCACAAAACAAAACCAACCCCTGTCCTAGGTGTAACAAATTATCTACCACAATAGCAGATTGTGAAAACAATAAAGTAGGTGTTGCTTTCAGTCCATAACTATCCCAGTACTTCTGTCCATATCACTCTGTTTGCATAAGACTGTGGCCTGCCCTTTCTATTGCATTGTGTCACATGTCTATTACATTGTACACTGAATTCTTGTGTGACATTTTGGTAGCTTGTTGAAAGTATAGAAGTAACAGGATCCATTACATGCTAGACCCTTTAGGCAACTGATGTCCATGTGGACACTACCTATTGTGACTGAAAATGAGATACAGTAGTGTGAAAACATCAGCCACCTGAATTTACCCTAAGAGAGAAAAGATTCTAGGCAAGATTAGAAATAAACCATTAGGTTTTGCTGGGGGCTTGTTTATACTAAGTGTTATCTAACTATTTGCCTACAGATGTTCATCCATTTCAAAAGTCGGTATTTCTGAATTATTATAAATGTGAGGACAAATGCACAGATGTGAAGCATCTGATCCTCAAAACTAGACAAGTCCAACAAATGAATAATAACCGCAAGCTTTCCCAGAGATATTGTAATGATCTCTGCTGCAAAGATAGCATACGGATAATCCTTTAAGTGCTTCAGAATTTCTTGCCTGTTGATAGAGTTCATGACAAAAGGATAAATCTAAAGAGGATGAGGATACAGAGCAAAACAAATCCTCTTCAATGTCCCTGTGTGCTAAACAAAAAGATGATGTACTGGAGGAATAGTTTGAAATGGGGGGGGGGGGAGTATCCAAGCATAAAGTATATTAAGTAAACAATAAGATCATGGATGATACAAATCTTCCCCAACTTGCTGCCCTTCAGAAGCCTTGGGCAGAAATGTGCATCATCCATGATCATTGGCCAAGCTGATGGGAGTTTCCATCTAAAACATCTAGGGTATCAGGTTGAGGGGGGAGAGCTGTACAAATACTGCCTTTAATGTTGTTTCCAGTGTTAATTTTCACTCAACCTGTGTCTGCTACTGACTGTTTTTCTCATGACATGTTTGTTTGCCCCAGTCACCAAGGTACACAAAGAAAGTTCCATGGATTCTGTTGTCCTTCATTCCACCGGAGTCTGTCTCATAACAAATCAGATTTCAGTGGAGTGAAGCACAAGAGGCATGGAGTTGAATCAGCTGAGCATTCACATTGACGCCAGTGAGGAAGACTCTTTAGAGAAGAAAGAAACCTGGTTAGGTGAGCAGTCCCAGCAGAAACTGAGCATGCTGGGGGACGTGGCAATGAAAAGAAGAGTGGCATAGAGCATTTTAATTGCCTGTTTGCGCTTTGAATATATTTGGGGAAAACATTTTGAAAATCTACTGACATCCTGTGTATTATTATTTTTTAAAGTAGAGGTCTATAAAAGTTTGCAAGCTGCTTCCTTGAGACTTAAATACCTTATGCATTTTGTATTTGAACTTGTCTTCTTCTTGCAATTTGCATTCTGTGAGGGTTTTGTTTGCTTTTCAACTTCACTTTTCCAATTGGGAGGCAACCAAGCACCTTCATACACTTGACTTTCCTTGCTTCAGCACTCTCAACTTTCTGGCAAAACTCTCTTCAAATATGAGGGCCATTTATTTTGTAAAAAAGCAAATATAAATAAGCTTTACATTGGAGGGCATTTCAGATTTTTCAAGTGGCGCACAAGATGTATAATTTTTAAGGTGTCAGTGTAAATTTTGCAAAGGTTAATGCAGTTAAACATTTTCGACATACACAAATGTCACATCTCCCACTAATCATTCAGCAAATGTAATTGCCTTTTCATAGCTTTCAACTCCCTGAGACACAGAGTGGGAAAACAAGGACAGGCAAATTTCAAACAGCACCAAATAATGCCTTTGCACTGTCAGCATCCATTATTTGCCCTGAAAGATTTAGTGCTCAGTTCCAAAAATGTATAGGCCTGTATTCTTTTCTCCCACTTCCTTCCTAGTCTTAATTTTAGAGCAATTTTGAAAAAACTCAAAAGGCTGCAGCTTTGTGATATTCCTTAGAAACCCAGACCTCAGCAAGAATTCTGTCATTGCAGACGCCCACTTTCAGTTTAATGTGAAGATGTTGGCACTGTTTTATTGAACCCATTGTCACATTGCAGCAGTCCAGCCTCACATATATTTGTGACAACTAAGCAGAATTACCAATCCTGAACATCCCTCAAAGGCAGTACCTCTGCAGGACCCCGACCCTGCCTGCCCAATGATACGAAAGCTCAAAATTAAATAGTCAAAGTTCTCAACTGCTAAATAGAATTAGGCTAGAGATACACAGGACTTGGACACAGATGCTCAGTATGTACATCGGATCCCTGAAAGCCAAATTTGCCTACTCTAAAGTCAAGCTGGTTCTCACCCATCTAGGTGGGGAAAAGGAACTATAGTCTGTGGTGTATTTGATTCTACGATGAATTTCAATGGAGTACAGTTCCACACACATTAAATGGTTTGCAGAGGGAAGCTGCTCCTGAACTTCCAGTGGCAAAGCAGGTATACTGAGTCCTGATTACAGAGACACAATTCTCAGTTGCAGGTATATGTGTGTGTTCCTATTTGTGTGCGTTCATAGAGATAACATTTCCACAATGTGTTTGACATAGACCACCATATTAAACTTACTACAGTGAAATCAGTGGGGCTAACTTCTGAGTAATGTGTTTCAGGTTAGGGCATATACAGCTCAGTACTCATCTGAATGATCTGACATGAACTGCAATGTCACCTCACATCATGAAGCAATATTTATGTATTGATCTCTTTGAGTCCATAAAGCAACATCTGGCCCTAATTGTAATCAATGGGTGGTTTTAAAATGCTTGAAATTTCACTTGAAAAGAAGAAGAAATTGATTTGTCTCTGTGTTTCACATATTTACCATTTGTATTCTGGAAAGGTAAAAATCACTGACAATCTGCTTTCAGAAGAGATCTTCTTGAAGCCCATACATCCCTCAGCAACCTCCCCTGCCACTGATGATTTGGTATCATCTAAGCTCAAGTGCTTTATACCTTTGAAGACTTTACTTCTAGATACTCAAGAGTGGATGGCATAATGTTTGAGAATAGAAGTATCCTGAGAATAATGTAATCTATCACCCTTGTCATAGATTACAATCCACAAACAATTAAGCCACCATACTCAAGTCAGTCACCACAACACACTTCACTGTGCCTTACACTGTGCGGAAATTTTAAGCATTTATTTGTTTATTTTTAAATTTCTATACCGCTTAATATTTTTAATAAAAATAAAAATCTCAAAGTGGTTTACAGCATATTAAAGCAATAAAGCAATAGCTGGGCAATGTTCCTCCGGCCTCATGAGGAGCCTATTCAGTAGGGCTGGGTGAGTCTGGGCCTCGCCCCCTAGGCCAGGTGTAAAGGGCCTTGCAAGTAACCGGCCTTCATGCCCCACAGCAGAGGGGTGTTCCTCTAGCCTCAAGAGGAGCCTCTTCAGTAGGACTGTTGTGTGTGTCCCGCTCCCTAGGCCAGGTGGAAAGGGACTTGCAAGGAGCGGCCTTCATGCCACACAGCCAGGCAAAGGATATTCATATGAATATTCATATTCATGCATATGCAACTCCATTGAAGGTATATTTTTTGCCATTAGAATCCAAACACACACAGAGAGAATTTGCCTTGAATTATTACAAGCATTAAAAAATAAAACTTGAAGAGAAAATATTTGTCTGTTCAAAATGATAAATTGATATTTTGATTTGTGTTGAAGAGTAATATACCTACATGTTTTCCGGTTTTTAAAAATCTCATATATATATAATACTTTTTAAAAAATCACTCACTTTCTGTTTTAGTCCTTTCTAAAATCAGCAGTACCCTTTATGCCCTGTGGATTTTCATCATTTTAACAAAGGTAGCATTTCACATATGCATTATCTCCATGACACTTTTTTTTTTTTTTTTTTGCTATAAGGCATCACAAACAGGCTACTTAGGGTCTTACAAGGTTGCCCTTCGAACTGATTTCTAGCGAGGATTAATTATGGGTTTAATCAAAGCAACACTTTGACTTTTGATCCACCTTTTAGTGAAGCAAGATCTGAGAACCAGAGATAAGCACGTACATGACTATGGATAGCATAATAATTTGTATATAATTACTCTCTAGTAATCCTAATGTCAGAGCTCCGTTCTTCCCAGAAAGTGCCCAAGCAGTATCTAAAAAGAGTTGGGTGGAATATAAATATTAACCACAATTAAAAGGAAATTCCTCAAACCAGGTTATTATCATCAGAAAAGATGCACTCTTAGCCACTAACATTGTAAAACATGGTAAAAAAACCAAAGGCCTGCTATTGCTGCATGCGCGTGTCCACCAGCAGGAGGGGGGTGGGAGGGACACTCAATTCTGTTCACATTCAAGGGTGAATGTATCAAAGTTGCACTTTCTGAAACAATATGAGAACTGAAACACAGCCATCCTTCAAAATTTGCAACTATCTTAGTTTGCTATACAGTTCTCCAAAACAAATACATTAGGGGAAAGTGTGCCTAAAAACGAATATACTACTGAAAATAGCATAGAAAAGTGCATGGTATTATGTACAGTTGCGTTTATTAGGAGAAATGCACACTGCAATACTGAGGAATTATCATGTGAACATGTTCTTTTTAAACACACAAATTGCTGCAGAAATATGAAGAACTGGTTTTTAAGGTTGGAAAAACAAGGAACAGCATGAGTCGAAGCTGACAGGTCCTTCCATTCTTAGCGAAGAGATCCTGACTTCCGTATTGTTACTCTGTATGGCTGGGACTGAGCTGCATTACTGCTCACCTTTGCCCAAACAGTCCTATTCCTTACACCCAGCTACTACCATGGCATCCCACAGGCCTAAGTAGATCACAAACCCAGTAGTCCCTTTGCTGTTCTGTTTACAGTGGTACCTCAGGTTACATACGCTTCAGGTTACATACACTTCAGGTTACAGACTCTGCTAACCCAGAAATAGTGCTTCAGGTTAAGAACTTTGCTTCAGGATGGGAACAGAAATAGTGCTCCGGCAGCGCGGCAGCAGCAGGAGGCCCCATTAGCTAAAGTGGTGCTTCAGGTTTAACCTGAACAGTTTCAGGTTAAGTACGGACCTCCGGAACGAATTAAGTACTTAACCTGAGGTACCACTGTATCTGTTTGCATGCTTCAAGTGGGCCAGCATAGATGCCCTTAAACAGACCATCCAAATTCTCACTTCTTATTGGTTGCATATATGCACAGTCACAAACACACACACACACATGTGCCCTGCCTCCCCTCACCTCCACAAAGATGGCTCCACAGTACCTTCTCTGGGGCTCAAAGGGAAGGAGTAGGATTGCAGTCACTTTATCTACTGCCCCATGGAGTCTTAAGGTATCTGCTATTCAGAAAATAGGAGAGCTCTTTCTTGGATGGAGTTATTTTCTTAACCTCTGTGTAGATATTGCTTAGGTCACAGGTGACTAACCTCCGGTCCACCAGATGTTACTGAACTTCAGCTCCCATCAGCCCCAGACAAAATGGCCAACGGTCAAAGATGTAATAAATTTAAAAAATTAAAAATTGTCCAGCATCACTGTAGAGACCAACTAAGTTTGTTCTGGGTATAAGCTTTTGTGTGCATGCACACTTCTTCAGATACTGCGCCAGACCAACACGGCTACCTACCTGAAGGTCAAAGATGTAGTCCAACAACATCTGGAGGTTTTCCGCAGGTTAGCCATCTCTGATTTAGAGCCAGACTAGATGAGACACCATCCACACAAGTAACAATTACATGAATAGCCTTTAAAATGTCAGTAGAAGACACTGGGCAGGGGGGAGATGGAATCCAGATCCAGCCCCTGTGCCTGCTATTTGCATTGGAAGATCTGCTCATGTCCATTCTTCCAAGGCAAATAGCAGATGCAAGGGGTCAGATTCAGATTAAGACTGAAGGGTCTTATCAAATTTGGCCCCTAAGAAAATATGCAGATTATTCCTGGGAGATCATATATGTTTCTGTAGAATAATTCACACTAATAAGCTACTTTCAGGAAGGTGACATGGGCAGCCTAGGGAGGGTTAGACCCAATGAAATTGAGAGCAAAACATGTATGTTTCACTGTGATTCAGAAGGAAGATGAGGAATTTCAGACATTTGAATTCAGTCGTTTGCCTTTGAGCTATTTATGCATATTGGTATTTCCATCCAGAACAGGGAGGGAATGAGACAAGGTGGTGGTGAGGTCCCTCCTTTGGTAAGGAATGCACACACTGGCAATTGCAGCTTAACCAGTGATACTTCATTTGTTTTCATTAAGGCAATAGCAAACATTAGAATTACAGAAACTGAAATCTGACACCAGTCCTAACTGCTGTTGTTTAGTGCTATTCAGAAGTCTCCAGTGCTAAACAAAATTTGTCACTACAGCATAAGGGGGACTTGATACTAGTAACTGGCGGAGCTCACGTGTCTTTTTTTGAAAGCTTGACAACTGCTAGCATTCTTAGATCTAACTTCACAGAGTGAGCATTACCCATACAAACAGAAGCATGACAGACTTTTGAAAAGACAGAATCCTTTCACAGAAGGTCACACAGTGTCAGGATTAGGGATTACACAAGAAATTGTGACTTTATTCATGTTGCCCTTTCATCTATTTTAAGTGCTTTTGATTTATCAGAACAGAGAATCATTATAGTTGAGCTCTTACTAACTACTACTCTTCCTTCCGCAGTTATAATTGCTGATAAGGATGATTATGATAAAGATTACAATGCAGCATTGTTCTTCAGCCATTAGATCCTGTGTATGTGCATGTGTAGACCACTTGTGCAAGCCAAGTTAATGTCAAGGAATGGATCTGATCTAGTCATACTTCATTTTGTGCAGGGGTAGTCTCTAGGTGTTGTGGACTATAGCTCCATCATTCCTAACCAATGATGATTGGGGCTGATGGGAGTTGTAGTCCATATCTGGAAGGCATCATGTTGACTACCTCTGCTTTAGCATATGCTGATATTCTCTTCATTGAAATGAGCAGAGAAACCCTAATTGGTGCTGCTTCACCATCACAGCATCAATGCCTGTCAACAAACTTCTAACAGTGTGGCAAGCATTCATTATAAGTGACTTGACACATTGCTGACATATAATATTACAATGCAGCACACAAAAGAGAGTAGATTGAAAGAGCAGTGTGCAGTGGGAGATGTGGTGGACAATGGTCAGGTCATTTCTAACCATGTCTGGGTCACCTTGCCTTCTTGATCATCTCTCAACCAATGGGCCCTTGATTACACTAGTGACAAGTCCCAGGGTTTGAACATTCTGCTACTGAACGCCAAATCAGTTAAAGAAAGAAAGAAAGAAAATCTGCCCTCAATATACTAATAAAATATTCATCCCATGACTACTTTGAAAATGAAACCCACAGTTGCTATGGTGACCTCAGATTAGAATGCCTAATCCTAGGCAAGAACCGAAGAATGGGGGCAACTTTAGGAGGCATCAGGGACCAAATGAAATGAGATCAGGGCCACAGGCTGCTCACCTGATTCTTCAACCTCCAGAATTTGAATGTTCTGCCCCAAGAGAATAATGGATCCAATGGTTTTCTGATGGCCCAGAAAAGGTATCAGAAGCATATCACCCCATTGCTGAAACAACTGCATTGGCTCCCTATTTCTATCTGGGCCCAATTCAAAGTGCTAATTATGACCTACAAAGCCATAGCTGAACTTTACACAACTAGGTTTCGATGGGAGGGGTTGTAGCTCAGTGGTAAAAAAGGTAAAGGTAAAGGACCACTGAATGGCTAAGTCCAGTCAAATGCGACTATGGGGTGCGGTGCTCATTTCACTTCAGGCCGAGGGAGCCTGCGTTTGTCCACAAACAGTATTTTGAGTCATGTGGCCAGCATGACTAAACTGCTTCTGGTGCAACAGGACACCATGATGGGTGCCAGAGCACACGGAAACGCAATTTACCTTCCTACCACAGCGGTACCTATTTATCTACTTGCATTGGCATGCTTTCAAACTGCTAGGTTGGCAAGAGCTGGGACAGAGCAACAATATCTCACCCCATCGAACGGATTTGAACTGCCAACCTTCTGATCAGCCAGCCCAAGAGGCTCAGTGGTTTAGACCACAGCGCCACCCTCTCCCCTTTACCAGTTCTGTTGTAAAGCATCTGCCTTGCATGCAAAAGTTTCAAAGTTCAATCCCTGGCATCTCCAGGAAGAGCTGGAAGAGACTCCTGCCTGAAACTCTGGGGTGCTGCATCCAGTCACTGTAAACAGCATTGCGTTAAATGGAGCAATAGTCTGACTTGTTATATGGCAGCTCCCTTCATTCTGTATCTGACAGACAATTTTCTCCAATGTTGAGACTTCCAATTTATTTAAATCATATGCAAAAGCTCTTTTGGCCCTCAAATTTGCTACTCATGAAGGAGAGAAGGCATTCTATTTCAACACCAATGGTAAGGTAAGCTGGGAAGACATGAAGAATAGAATTTCAAGGTCCATGAGTAATTATCATTAAATTAATCCACATATGTATTCCCAAATGCCATGTACTTTCAAATGACACTTTGTTGATGCTGATCTTCTGAGCAGTTTTGAGTCCTTTCACTAGAAACAGATATACAAATGATATGCAGTACTTATGGCAAGTGATGTGTGTCATAGAATAATTAATGGAAGAAAGTGAACAATTGTATAGAGAGGTCAACCCCAGACAGTCTCAAGGGAACAACATCAGGCTTTAATGTCAGTGATACAGTTCGCCTTCTTCTAAATTATAATTCCTAAAACTCTTCTCAGATCTGTTCTGTGTTACTCCTACAAATGCTCAGATCACATTCATTTGCCCACGATGAACTGATTAGAGCTCCTTTGATTTAAAAACTTAAATAAAATGTTACATTATGCTTGGCATTTCGCTTTATGCAGTGCTCCCAAGCAAGCTAGGATGAAAGGCCCCTTAGAAATGTGGGTTTGATTGACAGACTGATTGAATTAATTGCAGACATTCTCTTAATTATACACTTAATTACTGACACTATGTGTCAAAAGATTATGTGGCAGCACCTGCAGGAGACCCTTTGCAGCTCCCATCAAGGCCAGCTGTGCCAAATTTCGAGGAAACACAGTGCATTGCCTGCAGCTTATATAAAAGGGGGAAATCATATTATTTTAATAATATACAATTAGAGTTCACCGTTGCCATCCCCCAAATATGCACAATCTCCACTCTCTTTGCAGGGACAGGATCTATCACATCAAGAACAGAGAAAACACAAAGGGTGCTAATTATAGCTCCATGTGATGAGGCTTTTCTCTGGATGATTCTTAAGTAATTTAGACTGGAAGAGGAGAAAGAAACAACCAAGGCTGATACAAGATGTAGCAAAGTAGTTGCTAGATAAATGACTGTTGTTGGCCAGCCTGTACAACAAACTTTCTCTGGAATGCTATGTTTGAAGAATATTTTGAGTTTAACTGGCATGGGCAGAGGCATAGCTGTCAACTTTTCCCTTTTCTTGCGAGGAATCCTATTCGGATTAAGGGAATTTCCCTTAAATAAGGGAAAACGTTGACAGCTATGGGCGGAGGGGTTACCACAAAGATGCAATTATGCAAACGTATGAGTGGAACTGATCTGATCCATGTGGGGTGCATCAGAATGTCTTCTGTGCAAATCATACACTTCCATATGCATACCATTTCCACTTGCAACAATATGGAACTGCCTCTTAGTGACAGGACCAGCCCTACTATAAGGCAAAATGAGGCAGCTGCCTCAGGCAACAGGTACTGAGGGCAGAAAGCAATAGCAAGGTGCTAGAAGACAAAGATGTGTGTGTGAAATGGCCTGCCTTGCACCTTCGTAGCTAGCTTTCCTTCAGGTACAATGAAATATGCTGTCCTATCACTGGTGCTGAACTAAGGTCGCATCCAGGTCATGCATTTAAAGCACTTAAAGTGGTCTAATAGTGTTTAAAATGTATGGTGTGGTTGTGACCGAAGATTATACTGCAGTCCAGTCAGGTTCTGTAAGTGGAATGTGGACGCCATCTTGTCTTTCACCTCAGGCAGCAAATATAAGTGAGCCAACTCTGCTTCCGCTAGCAACTGTTTCTTAGCCAGGTTCAGAGCTTGAGGACTGGATCAATTTTGCAGTCCAATGCAGGACACATGTTTATATTTCCACGACAAACACTTTTTGGCCTCATCCCTGCTATGGGATGCCAGAGAGACAGAGAGAACTGCAGATTGCTTCAGTTCTTTCCTTACAAAGCCTTCATGAATAGTGACAAATGTGCCCACCCTATCACTGCAAGTGAGCTTCATTCACTCCAGAATGAACATAGCTGCTCCATGGCAGCGAGCTGCTGGGTCAGAAATGCAGCTTTAATGGTACACACTTCACAAGAGGGGGGCTTGTGACCCAGTACTGCAGACAAAGGCTGCTATGCTTCGAGTTATACAGGATGAAGAGGGGAAATGTTGCCTTCTAGCCCTCCAATATAAAACACCATGATCAAAGGAAAAGCGAATGATAGAAAATAGGATGAGATTGGAGGGGGAAACAAGATGAAAAGTGCCATTAACAAAACACAACACAGAAATTGCAGTGGTGTTTATGATGTAGCTTCCTGTCTCTTCACACTCACAGAGACTTGGAGCAGCTGTTTGCCTGTCTCATTAAGAGCCTTGTGAAAGAGAGAGCAGGGGGAGAAAGGCCCATACAAATGAATGACTGCCTGCTTGCCTGCCTGCCTGCCTCAAAATAGAACTGGAGCTATATTATTCTATCTGGGAATGTCTCTGAATGGTGAGCACTGCTTCAAAGACTCTGATGCATCTCTCAGATGCCCTTTGCCTTGGGTTGTGCTCCAAGAAAGAACAAACATACATAATTCTTGTGCGGCTTCTCTCGTCCTCCTTAGCTCAAACATTAGTTAGAAATATGGGCATAAGAAATTGCCATACCCTATACCAGACCCACTATTCTCTACTCTGAATGGAGTCTCAGGCAGAGTGTACCTCAGAACACCCTAGTCAAGATCCTATTTAACTGGCAACAGATACAAAGGATTGAAGTTGGAAATGCTGGCATGCAGAACATGTGACCTGCCACTGTAATTTCCTAATCCTAGGCCACTTTGTAAATAGATAGATAGATAGATAGATAGATAGATAGATATAGATAGATAGATAGATAGACTTTCATCCTGAATTGTCTGGGAATGGAAGCATGGAATTACACATCACCATTTGTTTATTGCTATACTACTTTTCCACAGAATTCTGCTCAAAGTGGCTCACAACATATCAAGCAAACAACAATACATATAAACATGTTGGGTTTGGTGTTTTTTTTAAAAAACAAACACCCCAACTAAGAACAGCTACAGTAATCACAATGTCAATAAATAAAGGTATGAAACAATACAGTGGTATCTCGGTTTAAGAACAGTCCTGTTTACGAACAATTTGGTTTACAAACTCCGCAAAACCGGAAGCAGTGTCCCGGTTTGCGAACTTTACCTCAGTCTAAGAACGGAATCCAAACGGTGGAAGGGCACTGGTATCGGAAGGCCTCATTAGGGAAAGTGTGCCTCGGTTTAAGAATGGTTTCGGTTTAAGAACAGACTTCCAGAATGGGTAAAGTTTGTAAACCGAGGTACCACTGTATATAAAAAATAGAAGAGCCTGTTGGATCAGGTCAAAGGCCTATCTAGTCAGGCATGCTGTGGAAACCTGAATGTCTATGGGAAGCCCCCAAGCAGGTCCTGAGCAGAACAGCTTAAGTGGCCTTCTCATTTTTTCTGCCCACAAATAAGGAAGAGAAGGCCATTATTACACAGCTAGTTTCAAGGCTACTTCAGTATTACTTGACTCGGGGAGGCATTACTTCCAATGCCAGCATTCCTGGAGCAGTATGGAAGTGAGTGCATAGAAGCAGATGTCACTCCACGCTTGCAAAGATGTATATAGTGATTTATGGTCTACTTTTTCATGTGTCTTCTGATGTCAGCATAGATGAGGAACATGCACCTATTTATTTAAAAGGCATTATAAGAAATAACCCAAAGATCTAAAGACCAGCTCTCTAAAGTATGTGTCCTACTGGATAGCAGACTATACTTTGCATTAAATCCAGGCAGTTTCAAAGAGTAAGTTCTTTTATTGCTGCCAGAGAACCTGGCTGATATAAATCTCTCTCAGTGTTTATGCAACACAGCCAAAATGGTGACATATTCATTTACTCCTCTGATGATAAGCAGCTACTCGGTACGACTCCAAAAGCAAATGTTTATTGACTATAAGCTCTGTTGAATTAATTCTTAGGCTGGACCCTAACAGATCAAGATTCTATTCATGACAAACATGGGGGAGAGGCCTGGTCAACAACTTAGATTTCTGGTAGCCACTTTGTGGGATGCTGATAAAGCTGTAGATCGCCAGCTTCCATTCCCCGTTTCAAAGTGGGCTGTTGACAAGACCTATAGCTAACATTCACAACACCCTTTTATCTGTAGCCTGGCATCTCGGATTGATACCAGGTTTTCCTACGGGACCATAGAGCTTCCAGTTGTTGATCCCTAGACTAGAGTAATAATTATGTTAAGTAACAAGGTAAGGCCCCAGTGAAATTGGATCTCCTTTTGTAGACTAATTATTTATAGAGATGTCAGCAGTGCTTGCTGGACTCACATACAGCTTTAGTTGACCCTAATGCTTATTTCAAAGAAAATCTGGTCTGCCCAGTCCTCAAACCTGCTCTCCCTTACACATATTTGCCCTTCCAATTTCCACCCCCTTTCCCTTTATAAAACTTGCCTACCAGGGTAGCAGAAACTGCATGATGGAAGGAAAGAAAAAGATCTGGTCTCTCCTTCTCCTCTCAGACACTCTGGTAGCATACCCTCCAACATTTTTACCTTAGAATCGGGGACATGGCCCCACTCCTTCATGAGTCACGTGACCCATGTGACATTGTGGAGCCTCAAAATGTACGGTTTTTGGTATCACAGAGCCCCCAAAATGTGAGAGAGAGCACAGCGCCCCAAACTGATTTGATGCCCTGATTTGATGGGTATTTGGTAGCCCACACAGGGAAACATTGATAACCATTTTCAATTGTATCCACCATGTTCTTTTTCCAAAAGAGGCACATATTGAAAGGGCATAGATCTCAGGCAGTTTGTGAATATATGCATCTTCTTACTTGATTTGTAAGCATAGGGTCTGAACTTGACAGGTTCATACCTTGCTCACAAGTGCATACTCATCCTTCTACCTGATTATTTATTTATAAAAACGTATTTATATACTGCTATATCATAAAAATATCAAAGGGGTTTACAACAATGCCTATATAATATATAATAAAATATAAAAACAAACTTTAAAAATTATGTTAAAATTTAAAATCAAAGACCATCTACTAACCATTAAGGAAATATATTTTCTTCATTGCCTACGTAAGCCTGGTGGCATTGAAATGTTTTCAGTGGATGTTTAAAGATTGAAGCAGGAGATACTTGTTGAAAGGCTAGCATGTAGTATGGGAATAACAAGGGAATGTCTTTAAAGCTGAAAATGTCAATGCTGAGTCTCTACTTGCAGTGTTATCCAGAAGCTGGGTAGACCTGGATGTTAGTTAGTTGGCTGTGGAGATTCCTCCTTGGGTAAAATATTCTTATCTTACAAAATTATTTGAGGAATTTCTATACCACTCTCCAATATAGAGTTCCAAGGGAAGTTTTAAAAACATAGTATCTAAGGAATTTCAAAAAGTCCAAACATTTC
Source organism: Podarcis filfolensis (assembly GCF_964270895.1). Lineage (NCBI taxonomy): Eukaryota > Metazoa > Chordata > Lepidosauria > Squamata > Lacertidae > Podarcis > Podarcis filfolensis. The sequence continues at coordinate 62,458,661 of NC_139609.1, forward strand.
CCCATGGACATGCAAGATTTCTCAGGACTGTCCTTAGGCTATCACCAGATTTTGATCAAACTAAACTGAAAGATCACGGGTGTTCTTGATGCAGACAGACCATCTGAGGAATGTCAAACCATGACACCACTCATGAAGCTAACTTCTGAAATGAATGTAATACGGGGACATTTGTCCTTTAATGGAAAACCCCAAATAACATACGTTAAGGCCATGTTGCTTTAAAAAAGGAAAGCCTGCATTTCTAGGCCTGCTGTGCAATTTTCTGTGAAATGGACAGAAAGAAAATGATGGGCAATATGCAGATGAGACAGTGTTTGTTTTCTACCAAAATGAATGCAACTTGCTCATAACACCTGGAGTCTCGTTAATTTACCTGTGACATGTTGCTACACTTAATTGCCTTTGACAATTAGCAACATTTCAACACCTCTCCTAATGGCCCAATTAGGATCATGGTTGTCTCCTGTGCACTAGATAGGAGAAAATAGATGGGCCAGCATCCAATGTAAAAAACAACAAAAACCAAAGCTCTGTAGGTAATGGAAATGTCGCAAACACCAGCCATTTCAGTTCTGTTTTAGTCAAATTAAAGGCAGGTGTAAAACTCAGTTTGTTTCTTCCCATGGATATGCCTTTCTCACTGCAGAAACCTATGTTGAGAATGCTTCATTGTTCAATTAATTACTAGTGAAAGTGCTGAGTCTTTGCTTCTCTCCACTTAATGTTTTATCGATCACTTTGCAAAGTAAACAAACAATGTGATGTCAAATAAATCCCTTCTCCAGGCTGGGGAGGGGGGGTTACAAAGGGAGGAAACTGACCATTTCTTGAGCATGGGCAAGCCAGTGACTGTCTAATAGGAATGTTTACAAAGGAAGAAAAACACATATTTCCCAATCAAGGTAAGAGGTGGTTGAATTTTGTGGTTAAGAGGCGGCTGAACGGTGTCCTAAACTTATGTTGCATATTTCACTCCACTGTGGCAATCTTTGAAGAAGAGTGATTACTTTGCAATCACAAGGCGTAATGAGCATTGCCACCGGATGCTGAGTGTTCGATCAACAGCACTTCACTATGGCCCAAAACAGAAGTTAGAATTCACCAAACATGAGGTTGATACTGGGTCGCAGTTATTCAGTTAAGTGTGTGGTTGGTGGAAGGATTCAAACGAAGCTGTGGTGGCTGGTGTCCATTGACACTAGCAGGGCATAAGGCAGAAGGTCAACAGTAGGTGGAGCCAGAGCCAATGACTATTGCAAAGACAGCCAATGGAACACAGAGCCAATTAATTCTAGTTCTATACATTCTAGTTCTCCTCCCTGCTGAGTTCTACAAGGACAACACCGAATCGAAGGAGGAAGAAGCTGACAGGTAGTGCCATCCCAGGACTGGTTGTAACTAGGAAGAAAGGCAGGCAACTGCTGGCTGAAGGCAGGTTGAGGTTGGTGAGGCAGTGCCTCTATTGTGTCCATTCAAAATGCTTGGGAGAAAGACACCATGTCTATTATTTTTCTCAGCTTGAATAGCAGTTTTTGCACATCTAGACCAGAGTGGGGAACTTGCAGCCCTAGGATGCACATGGCCCACACTGTATATCATGCAGTCCTTGGTCTAGCATACTTCCTCAGTCTAACCTACCTCACTGTGTGGTTGTGAAGATAAATGGGGGGCAAGGCTTGTGTATGCCATCTTAAGATCCTTGGAGGAAATACAGGATATACATGTAATTGATTATCGTAAATAATAATGTCATTCACAGCAGGTATTGTATTTCTCCTTTGAAAACAGGCGTAAGAGACTGAGCTTCCATTTAAATCTGAGATAAAATCTAGTTGTGTTCTGAACCTGCGAACCAAATTTAATTGCTGATAATCTCCATCTTCAAACAAGGGATCATGTTATAAACAAACTAAATGCCAAACAGTAGAACAAAGGTTTGTCTTTGCTTGGCCAACAATGCTTCTGTGATTGTTCAATCCCAGGGAAAGTTCAGGAGGTTACAATGCAATCCTGTACCATGTCTATTCCAAGTAAGAATGTGCATACAGTATTGCAGAAATTTACAAACTACATTTATCCAGTTTTCCCCCCTCCTAAGAAAATGTCAGTCTATGTTTTTAACAAATTCAGAATATTCAGACATGTTTGTTTAAAGCTGGTGAAAGTTTCTCCAAAATCCAGAATAATTTACACACAAAGTATGAATTCGTGATGATCACTGCTAACTCCAGGAAATGACTTGAAATTAAAACTAAATTTGGCCCAGGATAGGCGTCAAGATACATGGGAGTAAAAGCAACTCTGTGACATTTGTAGTTGATCTGGTATGACCAACCCCAAATGTTCAACCATATAGTCAGATACACCCCCCCCAAAAAAAAATGAATCCAATTTTTACACTAATGACATTTTAAAATGTCATAAATATTTTCCTTCTGGCTTCTGAGCCTTGAAAAACAATGCCGCCAGATTTTTCAACAATTTCTCTAACAAAATCAATGGGCTTTAATCCCAGTATGGAGAAATCAATGGTACCTCACTTTGAGTCAATGAGCCATATATCCTACTGCTGTAAATCGGTCCAAGTTCATAAAAGTCATCATACGATGGCCTTGTCCACAGCACATAAGACAAAATTGCATATTATCATACTGTGATTTCTTTTTGGTGAACACCTGATCTTTCTCAGGCATGTATCTGTCTGTCTGATCATGTTACCCTCAGGATATTTATTACATGCTGGCTATGGTCCCTGAGTTTCTGAGCTGTGGTCTGCTGTCCTCATCACTTCACCACAGATTTTACTACCGACACTGCCCTCATGGGATGGACAAGAAACAGAGCATTGTTTCACTAGATCTGAAGCTAGCTCTAAATTTATGTTAGTCTGGGCACGGGCTGTGATCTCAGTTCTTCTCTTTTATCTTTCTTAATCCCCTAGCTGGCTAATTCAACCAGAAAACTGCTTGGATTGTCTATAACTCATGTCATAATGTTACACAGATATGGAAGTCCTACTGTTTGAAATGTGTTCAGCTTTGGTAAATCAATGCCATATCAATTATGTACCAATTCCGTTTGTCCCTTGCGGCATCAGCCTGTTCTGCCCACCACTCTCCCCCACCTCACTCCTTGTTTCCCTTTGAATTTGTTTTGACAACCAACCTTGAAGCCCTGGAAGACTGGGAGGCAGGGAATCTGTGCATCTGTAAAATGCACACATAAATGAACATTAAAAAATCTGCTTTATAATGAGTTAGATCATTGCTCCGCCTAGCCCTGGGTAGTTTATTCTGACTGAATTATAAATATTCTATAAATTCCTGAGTTATAAACATTTTATAACAGCTGAAAGAAGTATTCAAAACATAGTCAAATTCAAATATTTGAACCACTCCATCAGCTTTGCTGAAGCTGGTTCTTCTGGATTTCTCCTTCTCTCCCTTGTCACCTGACAGCATTCATTCCTTCAGGCAGAAGCAAAGGAGGAGTGGGAAGCAGGACTACTCCACTGGCTATGCTTACGTGTGGCTCCATCAGGTTTCGCTTTCTAACCACTGGAAGCAGCTGTTTTTTTCAGACTGCAGGAGATGGATCAATGGGTAGCAGGACCACTCCATCAGCTCCATTCGGCTCCTTCTATCCCTGAACTTTTGTATTCCAACTAGTCAAGCTCTCCTCAGGCATCACTATCAATACATGATTATACCTACCTGAGAGGGAGAGCAGGGGTGATGTCCTTGGCCCCACCCCTTCTCACACATCAAATTGCCATGCCTGCAATGGTGCCACAATGTGCCATCAGAATAACAAGGGTAATGTACTGGAGGTGTTGGGCTTAATAACACATCCCCTCTCTGCCCTCCTCTTTCAGTTGGAATTCTGTAGGGTAGAATACCTGAAAAAGGCTTATGTAAATTTAGAAACTAGTGCCTAACTTTGCTTGTTTTCCTTTTCTAATCTGATCCCCCTTTCCCTTTTGTTTCACATCCTTAAGACTGTAACCTTGATGAAAGGGATTGTCTTGTTTTTATTGATCTTATGTAAGCTACCTTTAGCTCACTGAAACATCAATTTACCAAAATTAGGGGTTTAGACATTTAATTTTGTTTGAATGTGAGAGTTAATTAATTTGTAAGTTCAGTACATCCTATTAAATTCAAACGTACATATACAAAACTCATATAACCTAGAGAGATTCCAGAAACCATGCATAAAGATGAACAAAGTTAGGTCAGTGCCGTTTCTAATATTGTTAAGGCAATGCACACACCCCCCCTCTGGATCGTCAGAAGAGGTAAACACAAGAGTTGTTTTCATATTTATTATTAATATATTTATATAAATAGTTCTATTTTAATAAAATAATAATTAACAATATAATATTTATATAAAATATTATAGTTATGTAATCTTCGATAGCTCATAACTAAAGGCAACATAGTTTAGTAACTGCTGTTTATGCTATCTTTGTGGTCATTGAATCTTTAAGTTGCTAAATATTTTGTCTGGGAAAGTTTCTGTGGGTTGTATCCATGGTTATAGCTACACCCCGCCCGCTCCCAAAGCTTATTGGTCCAGTGTAGATTCCCATCTATGGGAAAGGAAAGGAGGCTATTTTCACCAGTTCCCCTTCACATAGATACTCCACCACCACCCTCTCTCATGCAATTTTTCCCAATCCTCTAGAGCATCTTGGGGAAGGGGAATGAAGGCTGCAATGGAGGAATATGTGAAAATTAACTCCCTTTCTCATTCCAATGATTCAGAAGCCCCCACTGGACCTTCCATCGTTGGTGGGACATAAGTGAATACAACCCTACGTTCTTAAGATCTCCATGCCCCTCAGGTCCAGAACTCAAGGTTAGGTAGGCCACAGGGACCTGAACCACGTAATTCTCTGGCTGGGACTAAAGGCTATAATGCTTTTAAACCTAAAGAGAATTAGCTGCTGAAAAAATGTGCAGTCTAAATACAACCCCAATGCCATTCTACATAGCTTGCGAACATTTCAGCCATCCCTCATGCTATCGTATAATCATGGGTCAAGACATCCAGTAGCCCTGATAGCTGCAGTGCCAGATACACAGCAAATAACTGAAGCGTTTTGCTTTAAAAATGGTAAATTCTGCTCACTGGGACTTGGGAGCGATGGTTCATGAAAGGCACTGCAGACTGAAACCAGCACGACAGCCAAATTTGCCCCCTGTCTTGCTTTACAGAACAGGAGGGACAACAAATTAAGAGCCTTGCTGATGCTATGCTGAGATGTAATATCAAGTTACATCCATCACAAGCTTGCTGCTCTTCCTACTTGGTGTGGGGAAGTTGCAAACAGCGATTTCTAGCTAATGGAGCAATCTGACTACCATATATTTAACATTAAAAAAACCAAGCTTCTTCCTTCTGTATAGCAACCCTAGCCACAACAAGCTCCGTAAGGGCACTTGCCAAAAAAGATTGTAAATGTTTTGTGCCTTGCACCCTGTGAAACAACCCATTTTCTGCTTAATGCCCATTTGGAATGAGTCGCCTCTTTGCTTGCTCAAATTTCACAGGGACGACTGCGCGTCTCAGCAGTTTGAACTCAATCAGTGCAAAGCAGCAAACCGGCCAATATCACCCAGTGTACAGGTCAGGGGTTTTTTCAGCCCTCTTTTAAGCTGCACAATAACCATGCTTGCCCCCTATTTCTCTTCTGTTTTATTTATCATGTATCGTTTCTCCCAGTTCTTGGGCTCAGACAGATTTTGAGTTGTTTTCTCCTGTATAACGCACATCTCACTTTTGATGAGTTTGCTCTTTGGGGGCACAGCAACATCAAGCGCGGTGACATGAAGCTTCAGGGAATGCTTACCAAATGGGTCAGATGTGTGTGGATGTTTACTCTGATTTGGTCTATTTGATTGAGGGTGTTGCCTAAGGCAAGGCTTTCAGTAACAAGAGTTCCACCACATGGAGTAAAGACCTGGCTGTGACAAACAGTTTGAACAGCTTCTGACGTTTGCACTGATTCGGGAGGCAAAGTCATTAATTTCATTCTCTCCGTGGGAAGGGTAAGAAATGTTACTGCAGAAAAGGGAGTCAATTCTCATTTCGCTCACCCAGCCTGCATCCATACATTTCAATGGATCTGCTCCCGATTTACCTCTTTAAGAAGCCCCTTAACTCACCAGCCATAAAACTCATTGGAACTGTCTCCTCAGGAAAACTAATAGCCCAAAGGGAGTTTGGTTTATGAATAAAACAATGTTTTATTAAGTTGCTATTAAATTTCAATCGAATGGCACTCAGAATACATTGGAGCAGACATATTCCGGCAAGTAATTGGCTCCCCACATCTGCCTTCCTTTCTAATTGGACTAATTATGGCAGTGTAGGATCATGTTCGCTGCTCCACAGAAAGCAGGAAACCTTGATTTACAGCGAGAGGAGCGGCAATTAGAGGGAATTAATTCATAAGGCAACATCTAAATAAATCATATTACGAGTAGACAGCAATGTAATTATTGTGACTGGTGGTTCCCTTGTGGGAAAACATCATGCTTTCAACCCAAACGGAGCTCCTGAACTCTCCCAGGGACCCAGTGGAGCATCTCCAGGTTCGGTTTAGGTTACTGTCGCCTCTCAAGACCTAATTGATGCACAGTGTCGAAGAGGATGGCCTGGCACTGCTCCCCCAGCTGAGAAAAATAATCAAACCCTCAACATTTGCGTGTTTGTCCTTCAGCTCAATTAAATACACGCTCATCTAATGGAGATAATATATGCCGATGCTGGTAGACAGGAGACATGTGATGGTTGTTCTAGTATAAACCCCAGTTTGCTTTCTCTAATTTGTACATTCTGTGTGGCCGGGGCGGGGGGGGGGCGGGCAAGGGGAGAGGATGTTATTAACAAATGCATAGAATGTTAAGCTCCAAGTTTGGAGATGATTCCCCCAGCCTTTCAGTTAATAATTCATTTTATTTCATACGCACTAACAGTCTGTGGTCCTACATCGTTGATGGAGATCAGGCGCCTCTCGCAAGGCTAGCAAGCTGTGAGAGCTACTCTAGTAATGGTTAACTCCCCTTCATCTGCTTGTTATGATTATTCCTTGCTGTCGTATCACTCCCAGCTTGTCATTAGGGGGCTTTGATGTACTTCTCATAAGCGTCTCCCGTGAAGAATAATATCTTGTTCTCATCTGTGGCTTGTTTTCACACCTGAAAACCTGCCCAGTGCCTCTTTCTTGAGCGTGGATGGTTTCTTTGTCTGAGAAGCAAACAATGTATCCCAAAGGCATCTGTGCCCTATTGATAAAGGGAAATAGGCTATGTATAGGCTACCTCAAGGGAGGTTGTGGTTTATATATGAAGGGAGCCTCAGGGGACCCCCAGCTGATATAGAATGGAATTGTACTATTCCTCACATTCAAATACAAGATATGTCCTTTCTTCTGATCCTCTTAAGATATTTACACATGGGCCAACCTATTGTACATGTCATTTCTTTTCAAGTGACGCAAACCAACCAGCTCTCTCACAATACATTTCTGGCGGCTTTTGTGCCATGCATTGTGTACCCAGTGCAACTTGGTCACATGTGGGGGAAGCCTGAAGCTTGGCATACATCTGCCGCAGAATCCAGTCTAGCTTTGTAACATTGTAACTTTGTAACATTTAAATGTGTTTGGGATTTATTATAATATTTTATTGTTTTCTTGTCTTATTTTCCGTGGATTTTTTTCACACACCACTCAGAAATGTGTAGTAGTATGGGAATGTGTTAAGTAAAATAAGATACTAAGTAGTGTGTGGAACTGCAAATAGTACAAAAAAACTTACTTTGAATTATATCAGGTTCACCTGTATTAGAGCCACCTCAGATTGCTGCACTCTATAACAAGCCAGATGCAGTTTTCGCTAAGCAAATTTTGAACAACGGTTCTAACAGTGACCCTCAGTTTAATAAAGTTTCATTATAGCCCCCAATGAATGGTCAGATGAAATTTTAATTGCCTCAAAATGAATGTGCCACAGAGCATTTCCACAAAAATTAAGCCCTAAATAGCTAAAGCTAACTACACACTTTGAATGATGATTCAGGACCCATTTATGCTGTTTATGCCTTTTGGCAAACACCCCCCAATTTAGCCTTAATATAATTAATAGATAAACCTTCCTGCTTGCAATAAGTTCTGAAATTAGAAAGTAATCTTTTCATACCTACTTGGGATAATGAAATAAGAGCCATATAATCTGCATAAAGAAGCACTGGAATTTTGTGATTACCAGTTGAGTGGGAGGGGAAGGCGAAGGGAGCTCCTGAACTACATCATTTCTCTAAAGATTAAATTACAGAGGGGCAAGACTGCAACCCTGGTGTAAATACCAGATCAGAACGAGAGCCCATGAATTAAGTTTGAGTTTTAACTTGAGTACAACAGCAGAGCTGTTATATAAGAAACAGCAGCCACTTATCTAATGAAGCAACAGTTAGTTTTTTCTCATGGACTCTGTTGGTCAATGAAGTCAGAGGCAGATGAGAGATGAATAAATGCAACATATAGGGTTGAATGAAACACTGCTGTGTGAATGTTCCATTCATGCAAGGATTTCTAGCATGTGCTCCCCCACTGCACCCCTTAAATCTGTTATAGGGGGTTCCCCTGACCCTCTACAGAATACTTGGGGAGAGTGAAAGGCACATACAGGGAGGGGGGTTGTCCTGTTGTGTAAGCAGAAATTCTTGCACTGGTGGCACATAGTCATTGAACACTATCCACAGCTTTTTGGGGTGTGCAATTATAACATATGCTTGAATAAGATAATTAAAAAGAGAGTCTGCTCCATTATACTATGCCCCTTGGGAAAACCATCTATGTAGGAGAGAGGAACTTATTTACTTCAGCCCACTCTTCTAACCATTCTAACCTTTTTTAAAGAGGGGGCATGTATTCTGGCAGAAACCATTAGAAGACTGACTGGGTGATAGTTTTGAGGGTCACCCCAACTGCCTTTCTTAAAGATCAGGACTAAAATACTACATACCAAACAGGACAGCAGTACTGCAGTTTGGGTTTCCTCAACTTGGTTCCTTCCAGGTGTTGTGAGGCTACGACTATCATAATCTCTGAGGGATGCTAGATTGGGTTGATGGGAGTTGCAGCCCACAACATCTAATGGTTGTTACATTATCTACTCCTGGATTATACATCTGGAAGGCAGCAGTTGGGATATACTATTCCAGATGAATTACCGTATTTTTCGCTCTATAGGACGCACTTTTTCCCCTCCAAAAATGAAGGGGAAATGTGTGTGCGTCCTATGGAGCGAATGCAGGCTCCCTGGCTTCAGCGATAGCAAGGCAAAGCCTCCGAAGCCTGCGCTCCGGAGGCTTTGCGTTGCTTCCACTGAAGCCAGGAGAGTCTGCTCTTTGAGGCTGGCGGTGGGGAAAGCAGCGCTTCCCCCATTGCCAGCCCCAGAGATTGGGGGGCAGTGGGAAGGCGCGCAACGCCTTCCCGCTACTCTCCAACCCGGGTTTGAGGCTGGCGGTGGGGAAAGCAGCGCTTCCCCCATCGCCAGCCCCAGAGGATGGGGGGCAGCAGGAAGGCGCGCAACGCCTTCCCGCTACTCTCCAACCCGGGTTTGAGGCTGGCGGTGGGGAAAGCAGCACTTCCCCCATCGCCAGCCCCAGAGGATGGGGGGCAGCAGGAAGGCGCGCAACGCCTTCCCGCTACTCTCCAACCCAGCTTCGAGGCTGGCGGTGGGGAAAGCAGCACTTCCCCCATCGCCAGCCCCAGAGGATGGGGGGCAGCAGGAAGGCGCGCAACGCCTTCCCGCTACTCTCCAACCCGGCTGCGAGGCTGGCGGTGGGGAAAGCAGCGCTTCCCCCATCGCCAGCCCCAGAGATTGGGGGGCAGCGGGAAGGCGAGCGATGCCTTCCCGCTACTCTCCAACCCGGGTTTGAGGCTGGCGGTGGGGAAAGCAGCGCTTCCCCCATCGCCAGCCCCAGAGGATGGGGGGCAGCAGGAAGGCGCGCAACGCCTTCCCGCTACTCTCCAACCCGGGTTTGAGGCTGGCGGTGGGGAAAGCAGCGCTTCCCCCATCGCCAGCCCCAGAGATTGGGGGGCAGCGGGAAGGCGTGCGATGCCTTCCCGCTACTCTCCAACCCTCCTGTGGGCTTTTGCGGGAGATGGGGGAATTCCCCCACCTCCCGCAAAAGCAGGCAAAAGCCGCGCGCTCTTTAAAGGGGCTCCGTGGCTTCTGCTGGCTTTTCTAGGAGGTGGGGGAATTCCCCCACCTCCTAGAAAAGCCCGCAGAAGCCGCGCAGCCTTTAAAGAGCGAGCGGCTCTTGGGGGCTTTTCCCCAAGGAGGGAGAAGGGACTGACTGGCTGAGTCAGTCCCTTCTCCCTCCTGCGGGCTTTTGCGGGAGATGGGGGGAATTCCCCCACCTCCCGCAAAAGCAGGCAAAAGCCGTGCGCTCTTTAAAAGGGCTGCACGGCTTTGCTGGCTTTTCTAGGAATTCCCCCACCTCCTAGAAAAGCCCGCAGGAGCCACGCAGCCTTTAAAGAGCGAGCGGTTCTTGGGGGCTTTTCCCCAAGGAGGGAGAAGGGACTGACGGGCCGTTTCAGTCCCTTCTCCCTCCTGGTCGAAAAGCCCACAGGAGTCACGCGGGGCTCCTGTGGGATTTTGCGGGAGGTGGGGGAATTCCGCCACCTCCCGCAAAAGCAGGGAGAAGGTCTTGGAGTAGCGCACAGGCTGCGTGCAGCCTGTCCACTGCTCCCAGAGCTGGGGGGAAATCATATTTTTTCCTTGATTTCCCCCCCTGAAAACTAGGTGCGTCCTATCGTCCGGTGCGTCCAATTGTGCGAAAAATACGGTACATGTTGCAAACAAAATTGCCACAATTGGAGCCCATAATGCTGGGTCAGTATAAAAAATGGCAGGCATTATCACACAAGTGAGATATAAACTCATGATTTCCCGATTCATAGCTCATCAGTCTCCTAGTCACAGCTATACTATATTAGTTTTCAGTAGATAATTACACCAGTAGATAACTCTGCTGTCTACATTGGGAGATTGTGCAAGCAGGAAAGCACCAGTATGGAAATCTTGGAAGAAGGGAAAAAATATAATGGGAGTCCCAAGGGATTTTAGGCCACAGAATAATATGCTTTATTTACCACTGGGCAGTGCAGGAAGAAGAAACCACTCAAGGAAATAAGGATATTTCATTGCACCATGGATAGTTTAGTTGGCACAAAAATGCATTTATTGCTTATATCTGCAAGCAGGCCAGCATTTCCAGTCACCAGGATGGTGTTGTTAACCTTTAGTGATGTGTTTGATATTTCCACTACAAATTAGTAGTGGGGGCATCCCTTCGTATTTCTTATAAATGTTAGGCAGTCATTTTGTGTTATAGTGTGTCACATCACACACATGAGCATGATGAGAATTAGCATAATATGATGCTATCGTTTATGTCTGGAGCCTGACATGTCATAAATCCCTCTCATCAGGAAAGCCAAGCTTCACATCTGAGCAATTATTCGCTTTTAGCAGACGCCTGATCCATTAGGAGTTGTGGTGCTAAATTGTCTGTTCGGATGGGTGGAAATGTATCCATCATGATTTGCTGTGCCTTTCTTGCAGCAGAGAGACACAGCCTTCAGTTACAGGGTCCGTATGCCACGTGCCACATGAGATGCTTCACAAGGACCAAATCTTAAAACTAACTCTGAAATGTAGCTTCCTAAAGCTATAAACTAAGAGTTCCATCCTCCCTCTGCTGCAAAACCTCCCTTAATTTCAGTGACAGTATAATCATAGAGACAATGAAAATGGGTGGGTGTTTGCAGCCGTAAGGCTGGGTTCAACTAATTCATTCTGCTAGTGGAAGCCAACGCAAGGACTCCAGCTAGCACAATGGGGCTTTCTCACCTGCTGAAATACCTCTAGTGATATGGATATAAAGCCCTACACTAGACTACACATCAAAAGTCCATCAGAGTGCATGAGAATGTGGTTCTCACAGCAAAAGGCTGTTGGAATCAGCATTCTCCTATAAGTTAGAACAATCCCATTACAGTCAGCACTGTAGACAACGCTACAAGTCTGGAAGGGGGGGGGGAGCAGGATAGAATCCAGCCTCCAGATTTATTAAACTGTCCTCTTCTTGAAAGGTAGATATTTTATACCATCTCCTGTTAACAATAATGTTCTCAACAATTACAGAATAATGAGATTCAGAACAGAACAAAAGAAAACTTCCAAAAATAAATACTCACAACAGTGTTGAGAGCATTTCCAAGGTAAATGGCACAGCTAATAATTCACACCCATGAATCTTTCATCATTGCTGAGCTGAAGGCTGAGACAATTGCTAAACTACAATTACCAACAACAGATTTGCATTGAAATAGGAATTGCAGCTAGTTGCATGTCCTTCCTCTTCCTTCTAAAGCAAAAGGTGGATTACAGACAACAAATCAAATGTTAAAAAAAAAATAAAAACCTGCATAACATATTTTAAAACAGATTCTCTGATTCTCATGACATCAAATATCAAACAGAAAGAGGAGCTCACCTAACTGAATACTTCCTGGGCAATTCTATATATAACATAGTAGACATGCTTAAATGGATTGGGAGACTGGAGATTTGTTAATGATACTTTAGCTCCTGTGTATCTAAGTCGGGATAGGGAACCTGTAGCCCTTGCCCTAATATCAAGTGATGGGCAGCAGGGTGGGGGTGGGGCTTGGACAGAGACGAGTGCAAGACAGGGGAAATGTGGGGGAGATGAAATGGGTAGAGTGATGAAAGGAAAATGGGGATGATCACTTCACACCCCTGGCAACAGCATTTTGTCTCTCACCTGGCAGCCCCTTGGGTGGGAAGAGAGAAAGAAAGATAGGAGTGCATTGGCAGCTTATGTGTATTACCTGATCTGTTTCCTCATGCCTGCAACCCCTGAAATCCTGTTCAATGAAACTGTCATCTGCACATGTGCACTGATTATCTGACCTGTACACATCTCAGCTTAACCACAGCTTGCAGCTTCAAAATGGATGGAAACTGGCTTGGGGGAAAATGCCTCGAACAGGAGTAATTCTCAAGAAAATACAGGATACATATGAATTGTGGCTAATGGCATGTGTACTTGGCTTCAAACACTAGCAGTGGGAGTGTACTGGAGCCAGAGTAAAAGTTCAACAGCAACAAAGAATGAACATTCCCATCTACATTGCAATGTTCTTTGGGTTGGGCCTGTTGATTTGCCTAGGAATGTATATCCTCTTCCCACCATAGCCCATAATCTTGTTGATGGGAATCTGCACTCACGTTTTCCATAACAAACTAAAAGAAAATAAGAATCATAACATTTCAATATGCGCAACAATTAATACATATAGATGACTTAGTGGTTTGAAAAAAACACACGAAGAAATATAGGCAAATTGCATAAGCTCCTGTTCTCAAAGCAATTTGACATACAAAACTGAAAGACAGAGTGGAAAGCACAGTAAAGCTAACTCACAGAGAAATAATTTAACAGAAGTGAGCATTGTTTACATTAATTCCTAGATTCTCCAAATGCAATTAGGAAGTAAAATGTGCATAGATATTTTTAAAGCATCAAACTCAATTGGATTGTGACTCTTCTTTTCTTTCTAGAAAAGAAATCCAATGGATTCATGATCACATATTTATTATTGCTGTGTTCAAGAGATGAAAAGGAAGTCGGCACCACCAAATTCCTCTCCCCTTCAAGATTAGGAAAAGTGAAGGGACTGTGAACAAGAGGAGATTTTTTCCCTCACCCCTGTTGTATGAAGCATATTGTTTTTCTCTAAAGTGAAATAATCTCTCCCCATAACAAGAGCACAACAGTCAAGTCAATGGCTTCATCTGTATTTCCCATCTTATTTTCTGCTTTATGATGGCAAATCACCTTTATTGACACTGCTTGAGCTGCTGGAAGTGAATTTCCCAACAAAGATATTACAAGCAAGATATTACCTGTTTTGTTTTCTTTCCCCCCAGGAACCTTAATAGCTACATTTTAATCAAAAGCTGGAAGGGCCCATTGACGTTATGGTGTAATTCATGGCAATGATGAGCACTGGTCTGAAACATTTCACTGGAAAGGAGAAAGGTGAGCTTTGCCTGTCTAGTCACTGATGCTTTCATTTCATTTCAAAGCTTCCCAATTTGCTTACAAATTATAGTGTTTTTCAAAGCAATCAAACCACTGGAGAACACTTCTTCCCTGCTGTAGATTAACGAGAACCACTGGATGAATCGACGAAGAAAGCAAAACGTGGGTTGTTCAATGAATATTGAAATAACAGAGACAGTTTAATTATTCCAGTTGGTGAAGTTTAAGATGATTAAATGCTATTGCACAGAACTGATAACAGGGATGGATCACAAAGCTTGATTTCTTGAATGCAGCCCCACGTGCTTTCTAATGCCCAGCCTCTTGGCATCTGTGTTGTAAGAATTAACTAAGAAATGAAATGTAGCTACACACACTCAAACTCCTTTGGGAAATATCTCTTGTTGGAAAAGCAAATAACATGGTAGAACTCTGAGTTGCTTGTTAGAATAAAATGTGAAGGAGATAGCGTCATTAACCACTCTCTGTACAAATCCCCTTCCTCGTTCCAACAACTTAAGATTGAAACTTAAAGTTCATAGTGTTCTACTTCTACCTCTTCCATCCCAAAAGTGTCACAAAATTTATGTTCAGTTTATAAGAAGTACTGTGGGAGAGGAACAAGCTTACACAGCCTATAATAATGATAATGTCATGTGGGAAAGAGTTGTCTGACTGGAACTTGAACAGCAGCCCTCTTTGTCTAGAATCTTTACCTGAAATAAAAATATCAGGCTGAGCCAAAACGACTCACCATTCTTTGGCTGCATTCACATGGACTTGCCCAACATTTCCCTAACTCTTAATTTCTGCATAATATTTGAGCTTCCACACAACATAAAAGCCACTTCTGGTAAACTAATAGAATATAGCACAAATTTAGTGCTCATTTTCATGTTATTTGATTCCAACAAATATCCATTTGCAGCCACCTTAACCTGGGAAATTGTGAGAATAAAGTGGCAAAATTTGGGGTAGTATACTGGCACATTCCTGCTGTTTTTGTGGGGGGGTTAATGAAGGAACAGAAGCACACATGTACGGAAAGGGAGGGGAGTAGCAACATTTTACACTCATTGTTGTGTGACCGTGCCCAGTGGTGTGAATGAAATATAGCACAACATAGTGGCATACAGTCAAAAAGCCACAGTTCTGTAATGCAACAGTGTGAAAGGAACATTAGAAAATGGGAAAGAAGCACTAGCATTATAATCAGGAAAACCAATGCGATATTGCCCATGTCTGAATGCATCCTTTGTTAATTTTTTTTTTTGCCAATGTGGGTGGTGCGGTGAGTACTATTTTGGGGGGATTTTTTTCATTCCTTACGAAAATGTTTGCTTACACATTTAAATTATCTTCTCTTGCTCTCAGTGACATAAACATACAGCCAAATCTCATTGGCTGTATAATGTTTTGACATTTTCCTGTTCACTATAGCCCTATATAGTACATGCATTTTGTGTGTGTAAGGGAATTGTACAATGACTGGGGAGCAGGAGCAGGCTTTTAGTCCTCCCCTAACTTTGTACACACTTTCTAAAACAGTCTGTAAGGAAAACTCAATGTTTATGCTTCTGCTCAGATGGCATGAAACAGTGTGAACACAATATCACACCTAGCCATCGTTGCCTGTTCCTAGAATGTGAACATTTATTTACCTGGATATGGCCAGTAGGTATTCTGAAGTGTATTTAGCATAATGGTGATTTCCCCCCTATAGTGGATTGTGAACATTCAGGCATGGGCTGTAGAATGAGTTGTGATTGGAAATAAATCCAAATGTGATGTTCATATCACACAGGTTGCATAAGGCAAACCCTTGTTACTCTCCTCTTCCAAGTTCTTGTCACAACCTTCTCTCTCCTAATAGATGAGGGGAAGCAGTAGGACTTTCCCTCTGGGACCTGAGAGAGGCTGTTAGCAAACTGCCTGCGACTCTTTCAAATCCTTGCTCACACCTCGCTGCCATCTGTTCCTTCTCAAGTCTTGTTTTCTGCTCTAATTAGAAAGCTCAGGACATTTTAAGACCAAGGGGCAGACAGGTGAAGAGGCACATCTGGACAGTGTCTTCTCCGATGAAATATGGCAATCAATATTGCTGCATGGTCTCATCATTTCCAGGTCAAGGGCAAATGGGAGAAGAGCACTCTTGGCACTTCCTCTTGAGTGTGTTCTGAGAAGAAGTCAAAGTTCACAGGAGAAAGTCCAGGTTCCTCATCCCCTTAGCAGGTGTTTTCAAAATTCACTTTTGTTGGAATGTCCTGAGTTTGGCTCAGTCACCTTGCATCTGTTTGCTTCTGCATCTCTCACATTCAACCAACTGCTTTAATTCCCACCAGGAGAGAGGCTGGAAGCTTTAACAAAAAAATGTTGTGATAATTACCTTGTCTGCATTTCCCCCTCTAGCCAGCATGAGGTATGGAAAGGGATTAATCTGGATTAACTCCACCATATTATCCCAGTTGCTTGGCATCAAACAATTATATACAACTCTCTTTTTCCCCCCAAGCATGCCCAAGGCTGGTGCCTGATACAGAAAGGTGGGGAATTCACAGAATCAAAGAAAAAGAATCTACTCTTCCAACATCATACCCTAAAGCAAAACAAATAAAATCTGAAATCTACCACCTAAGTAAGATAGGCACTTACGTAAGGTCTTGAAATTTTTCTACAGATCAAGATACCCTAAACTCCCTCTGTATCTTAATGTATTGTCCAGCTGTTCTTATAATCATTTTCCCCAACACCCAACCTGCATTTGTACCGTTTCAGCTTAAACCCATTATCTCTAATCCTCCCGTTTACAGGCAAAAACTGTTCTATTCTTTTTTAAGCAGCCTTTCAGATATCATTGAAAACCAAAAATTAAGGCTGCAAACCTACTCCAATAGAAATCCATACAACGCTTATATTGATTTTAATAGAACAGAATTACAATCTTTAAAATGACAGAGGATTTTCGTGTTGTGCATTAGGTTGTGCAAATTCATTACATTCGTAGCAGTCAACTTGGCATGTTTAATTCAAATCTGTGACAGACAAGGATTTGGAGTGACCTGTTACAAGAGAATGTTCCCTAAAGCATATTGAAACTGAAAGTCTACAATCAGAAACTGGACAAATCCAGGCCTCGCTCAAGCAAATAACATTTTTAGTAGTAATCAGTTCAGTCTCACTGAACACCCGAAGTCCTCAGTCATACACTCAGCAGGTAAAAACTGTATATGGAGCCTTGATAGCATGTCGGCTCTAGTTAGGCTTATTGCCAGGAATTTATTATAAGGCGATTTTCTTACTGTGTGATGAAGGAACACTGATTGGTCGAAAGTGTTGCCAGAGTACATAAAGGAACAGCAAAGGAGAATCCTCAATGAACAGTATGTAGATGAGAGAAGTTAAAAGAGACTTTAAAGAATTATTATAGTAAATTCAAATATATTAGCCCTCTTCAGTTATTCACTGTTGGATATGTGAAGGAGCCTGTAGGAACGCACAGAGCTAATTCTGCCCCCTCAATGATGCACACTGGCAACGCTGTCAAGAAATTGCATTTGAAAATTTATATAAGAGGAGAGAGAAATTTGGTACAATTCTCATGCTTGGGGTGGAAGGCTCTTCCTTCATTTCAACTACTTCCAGCATGGCCAAGGGGCGTTTGTGTAATTCCTTCCTCCCTTCCTTCCCCACATCTCTCTTATGGTTTACTTTCTACTGCCTCCCCAGGTGCCTGAGCTTCATGATGATGGTGATGATGGTGATTTGACTTCTCTTCCTTCACCCTGAGGTCCCAGAGTGGGTTGCAGCATTTAAAACAGTATTAAAAGCAATTTTACAACAATTGACAACCCTAAAAAATAAGGTGGGTCCAAAAAAAGTCAGGGTAACGAGGTGCGTCTTCAGCTGTATAATGAAGGCACCAGATGCACATCTGTGGGGATGCAGTTCCACAAGTTAGGGACTGCCACAGAGAATGAAGATGGCATCCTTCCAGCCTGAGGGGCTGAGTTCAAGTCGGTGGTAGGCTGGTCCCTTCTGAGCCTTGGGGCCCTTTGCCAGTCCAGTGCCTGACCTAGCCAACCACTCATACTAGGTCTGTGGGGTATGGGCTGCAGAGTGGAAAGTATCCCACACTTATGGCAGAGCTACCAAGCATTACTATGTGAGCTTGCATGATTAATGTTGGGATTAAACAAATGGATGCTCCAATATTAGCATTATGAGAATATCCCCACCATCCTAACATAACACATGCCTTGAGTGCTTCTTAGGGAAACCCACTGCTCACTAATTTGCCTATTTGGTTCACAATAACAAATTTACTAATGACTAATCAGCAAGAACTTTGCAAGTACAGTGTTAAAAAAATAAAAGCGAGATTCCTTAGAATTTGAGCTCAGAAGAAATGGCTTGAGGCTCAGCTTGACATTCAAGCTACAGAAAATGGAAAAGGTTTGGCTCATAGTATTTCCAGATTGAAACAAATGTTTTGATTGGCTGCAAAATGCAACGGCACAGGCTGAGTTGCAATAAATGTAGAGAATTTTGTTGAATCAAGGACTACAGGAAAGATTAGGTCAAGGGCTCTGAGCGGGGCCAGATAGATGGAGGATGGGATGTCAAAGATTATAATATCAAGGACTCAAGGGATAGGGCAAGGCTTATACCCGAGGATGATTTATCCTTCAGTTTCTTCCCCATATAAACTGCTACTGGAATAATTCTGTGCTACAGGCTTATAATGGCAACCTGGTGCACTCTGCTTGCTCATGAATAGGAGTTGGGTGCTTGAAATTTACCACTGCAACCAGCGCCAGAGTTTCAGATTTACAGCACACTGAAAGAAAACCCTATTAATCTTTCATCCTTCACTCAGCTGTAAATTTGGATCATATTTAATTCAAAGGTTTCAAGGTCTCTCCTGTTCCTGCCATCATCAAGAGGCCTATAATATAAAACTTTCCTGAATGTGTGGGGAAATCAATGCAAAAAAAAATGTTTAGCATTGAGAAGAAAATGCGCTCATGTTCTTATCTCCTTTTATTCTAAGTTAGACCTGAGCTGAATATTCACTCACGAATAAGTGAAAGCAGGACTTTTGCAGATGTGTGTGAATTAACAGCTCTCCCCCCATGCTTAAATGTGCCTTTTCCTCCTTTCTTTTCATAGCAGTTCACAGACACTGTTCTCCAGTTCTGCTACAGCTTCACTACCAGCTTTAACAACTTTTCTTCACTAGGTGATCTCACTCAATCAGGGGTCATGTAATGAATATGGTGGCATCACAATGCTTAGTAGTCCATAAGAACTGGCTATGTGATCATGGAGCTGAGGAGAAATTATGGTAATTCGGTGTGAGGTCAATACAATACAGAAAAAATTGCCCTTGCTCTAAATTGCCTTTGCCTATGAAAAATAAAAGGCATGCAGAAAGAGGCTACAAATACCTAAAAACCTACCAAACTAAGGGCCAACCATCAATTTATTCAGTTTCTTCTGTATGGCTTTGTTTTGCCTTAAAAGTGTGGCTGCTTCAGAAATGTCAGGTAGTCACAACCTGCTGCATCTTGCTTTATCAAGGTGCAGGTAAACTACAGGATTGTTTCCCATGAAAGAAAGACTCATCCTATTATTAAAAACTTTCTGGCTAAACATGTTTCTTTAAATGCATATGCCATGTTCCTCAGATAGCTTGTAATTGATGATCTGATTTATAGCATAGGTGGAGCTGGCTGACTGGCACAGATCCAAATGGTAGAAAATGCCCTATTTTTGCATGATTTCCCTGGAGGCAAACTTAACAGTTGCATTTACAAACAACTTGATTTCATATTAACCCAGATTTGTAATTGCTTCCTTGGGAAAATAAAATCAAGGTTTCTGTAGCTTCTCTCACAGAACCTCGGGGCATTAATGCAAGCAATTAAAGGGAAGGTTTTAAAGTGGGAGTGGGGGTTGTGAAGAGAGCAGCTGGAGGAGGTCAAACACATTGTGGGGGGAGGGACTGGAAGGAGTTCATAATATAGTTATTTGTGGGGAAATCATCACCAGAATTTCACAAACGAAAGTGATTATTTAAATGCTTTTCCTCCCCAGAGAATGCTGATAGTTGCCTTAAAAGAATCTAATATTAAGACCAGGAACACAGTCCAGAGGATTATCCATGGAGGTGTGATGTACAGTGTGGAGCTTTCTGTCATTTCTGAATCACACACAGCATCCCCTGACCCACATTGCAAGTGGCTTTAAAAAAATCTCAGTATTTAAGCAGGGTTGGTGAACTTGTGGCCCTCCAGATGTTGCCGGACTACAACTCCCATAATCCCCGATTGCTGGTCATGCTGGCTGGGGCTGATGGGAACTGAAGCTCATCAACACCCCTGACTTACGGGATTGGGAAACTAGGCATGTAGTGGGTCCTGTGGGAACTTTGCAAAAATAAGATGGATGGATGGATAGATTAGATAGCAACATGCCCACACAAATTGAGGCAAGAGACCAGATGGGGGTTAAGGGTCACTCTTTATTGACTAGAAGGATCTGCAATGAGCAATAACATTGCCCACATACGTGTGGTTAGAATGATACAATCTAATGAACAATGGAGATGGATCCACCTTCCTTTGGACAATATCCACCCACCCCAGCTCCATGCACTGGATCAATGATCCTGGATCACTGGATCATTGCCTGCTCACCTAATAGTGAGAACATAAGAAGAGCCTGTTGGATCAAGTCCCATCTAGACCAGCATCCTTTTTCTCCAGGACTTAACCATCCAGGGGTCCTTTTCCTTTATCTTTACCTCTCACGGTGGCCAACCAGATGTCTGTGGGAAGCCTACAAGCAGGTGAACTACAAGGTCACCTGGCTTCCCTACCCTAGACCCACTGGCTAGCATTCAGTGGACTACAGCATCGAGGGCCAAAGGGCAGCTCCCTTCCCCCCATCCCTTTGAGTTGGCTGGTGGACAGATAGTTGAGTTACCTCAGGGTTGTCACTGGTCTCACTCTTAAGTGTGACCAGATGAATGAACCAGTCAGTCAAATGACATAACAGCAGGCCTCCTTTCAATAGAACAGAGTTAGCAAAAAAAAAAGTGCACCCCACAAGCCAACCTTTAAATCACCCCCCAAAATCCCCCACAAAGAAAGCTTGCCCTTTGCCATAGCTAAGTGTTCTCTCTTCACACCACCACATCCCTTTCTTCCACATCCCGTTTGCTTATGGTTCACTAATATTAGTGTTGTTTGACCTTGCTGCTTTAGTATTTTATATTATGTATTTATGGCTTTTTTAAAAGAATGTCCTGTGACTATTTGGTAAAAGGCAGTATAGAAATACCTAAAGGAGAGAGAGAGAGAGAGAGAGAGAGAGAGAGAGATCTTTTTGCTCTATAATAAAGACACAGTCACTAAAATGCTCTTGGAACCAATGGGATGTGAGTTCATTGTTCTGAATTCCTGAAATGTAATATCCTGATGTGCTCACTTAAGGCCTATGTAAGTAGATTTTTCCACTCATTTCAGTGGTGGGCTCAGCTCGGTTTACACTCCCATTTAACTGAATGGGAAATTCTGTGGACAGACAACCTTTGTTATCAACTCTGCTGTCCCGTTAGAAAGTCACACACAGAGAGACATTTGCCAGTGTCTTTGCGCTATGCTATGGGGTTGCGAAAGGTCATCATTACTCACTGCTCCTACTCCAGGGTGACATGTGCCACTCAACAGCATGCTAGTTATAGCAAAAACTGGAGACAACTGCTAGTGTATGACAATGCTCTTGAACTATCCATGGAGCCAATTCCTGGCTCTCACAGTGTTCATCAGCTGTTGCAGTGGCTCACCTTCTAACCCCTTGGATTTTATTGGGTTTATATGGATCTTGGTTTGGTTTTGTAACTAACAAATATATAAAGAGAGAAACACCACTGAGCACAAGTAATTTGGCTCAAGCAAAGTGGCAACCAAATGTGTTATATATACATTTCCTGAAGCCCATGAATAAATGTGTGTTCAAAGACGTGCTTTTTAAAAAAGAATGAACTGTGCTTTTAATGACATCTGTGCCTTTCATTAGAAAGTCACAGATGAGTACAAAATGACCTTGGTGCCCATTTAGCATATAATTGCAAAACTGTGAATGGTTTCACAATGTTGAAGATTAAGCATACCAAATCAGAACGTACTTTGTATCTTCTTCTTTTTCTCTTGAATAGAAGTAACTGCAGACAGGGAAGATCATTTTAAATAGAAATAAGAAGAACCCAAGCGAAAAGAAAAGGAACGCCTTTTGTTAGATGTTTAAAAGCGGTCAAAAAAAGACACGAATTAGAAAGTCCTTCTAAATTTCTTCTCTGTGGAAATGATCAATTAACTACAATTGTGTGTTCTCTCGCTGAAACCTGCTGGTGTGCTGGCAGAAATGTGCTCTGAATGCTCTTAAAACTATAGCCAAAAAGGAAGAACTCTGCTGTGTTCTTGAGCATTTGGAGGGAGAATTTCATGTGCACGATTCCATTGACAAAGCGGCAAGCTGAGCTGTGTTATTAAACAAATAATACTTTCCCCCTATTGGTGATGCTTCTGGAGACTTTATAACAACTTCTGTATGCAGGGCAGTGTTGGTTTTGCCAGCATGATTTGAAGAACTGCTGGTACAACAGAGGCACAGTGAGCCAAACAGGCTTACATCATGCTTCTTCCATGTGCTCTTCTTCTGCATCTTTGACCACACTGTCCTTAGACTCATTTAGCCTCACTGGCCCTTTAATACGATTGGTGACATTATTTCATCAATGACAACAGCGTGCTACAACTGATGTGATGACCCCAAAGACAAATGTGAAGAAAAGCCGCATGCATCAACCCCACAGCCTAAAAAGAAGTGAGGTCAAATGAGGCTAAGAATATGAAGTTCAGAAAAGAAGTGCTGGAAAGATGCAGCAGTATGGGAATAAAAATGGTGCCATTGCTGAACAACTCTGAAATAACACGAATATTCAGAGAAGTGTGTATATCAGTTCCATTTATTTCACTGGGAGACATTTAAGCAGGTGCCAAGGTCGTTAAAGAAGCTGCACATTCACAGTGATTATGTGAGTGTTTCTTGAGTCCTAGCATATTGCAGATGACTCTCAAGAACAAGCAATCTCTCTTCCAGGACAGTCTTTCATTATTTCAATGCATTGATCTAAACTCCATGGTTCAGGGTTGCACATAGGTTCCTGCATTTAATTGGCTAATCAGGATGAATTGGTTGCTAAAGTGTCCCAAAATTATCCATGAATCATAATGAAGAGTTGTTTTGCTTATGATCCTGTGTATTATTTTCCCCATGTGAAAGCAGTTGGCAAATTGCCCACTTGGCTACTGCACTATTTCTTAATTTACCTCGAGTCATGCCAATAAAGAAAATCAGGCATACAAATGAAAAGATTCTACATTTCCTATATTGTCCATCCAATTCCCAAAGAGCAGCTTTTCCAAGGAAGCTGGGTGCAATACATTTTCTAAGTGTCTGCATATCAGATCAGGACAGGGTGTTTACTTATGTCATCCCCAGATTAGATTCGAAATGTAGGTGATGTTTCCCTAGCTTCATAGTTTTCTGCCATTTTGTTGACTACTGCAAGGAGAGGGAATGAGCAAAAAACATTCAGAATATGGGTATTAATATGGAAACTGCAAAATATGTGCCCAGCTGCAAATATTCAACATGCTTACAAACCTACATCTTCAGTGTCCCAAGCCATCTTTTTTCACATCTATAGCACCGTACTTACACTAATATTTTGTCACCTAGGTAGAACCACCTTAACAATGGCTCAATTTGAGCATGACTGAAGTTGGGGAAGAATTTTCAGCCCCAGATGATGGAAAGTGAGACATGAATTCTACTAAAGGAGAAGAATCTTCCAACAACTCCCTTCTCTGATTTAGTATATCTTTTCCCAGACACTACTAAGTGTTATTTTTCAAGGACAGCGAACCTGTCCACTCTCTGGGAAGACCTTCTTAGAGCTATTAGACACATTCTATCTAGATTTAAGAAGCCAGGTAACTATAACAGCTTAGACAATTGAAAAAAAAAAGAGGCTTCATTATTTTATTTTAGCCGGCACATGTCAATGTTGCTCCCTAATATGCTTTTATTTATGCACAGTGATTAAGTGTGCACTCAGAATGATTTTAGAAGCAGTCATAGTGTCTGGGAAGGATAACCGAAAGTTGAACTAAAATTTCCCAGATGATGTATTTCTGGAAAAAATGGTGTGATTTTTCTTTTTCTCACCACCACTCACATGAAAATGGATCTGCAGTGATAGCTTTGAATATTTTCCACTATTTTTTTGTGGCAGCAAAATGCTGCAGGTCCAGGGCATTGTGGAGAATGCAAAACAACACAGTTGTCTGCTGTAGCAGCAACAACAAAAACTCAGGGTGGGGGGGAGAAGCTATGCTACTGTCATGGCTAATAGTGGGGCCCATCCATTGGATAAATTTGGTGAAATAGTTGTCTCTGCTCCATTTTTCTGTCCACAACAGGATGGTGACTTTCAAGGGATCATTTGTGCACAGCCTTATATGTTAGCTTAGGACTATGGATTTCTTCTCCCTGAAGGCTGGGTATGAGCACTAACCCATTGGATCAGATATATTTTACCATTATATCAGAGGACATTACCTTATATTAGAGCCTCCTATAAATAACTGGTTTGGATCCAAATTAAGTTGGGCACACTTAGTTCCCATCAGCAACGATGGAACAAATGTCATGAGAAGTGGTTTGATGGAGCAGATCAAAAGCCCATGTAGTCCAGCATTCTGTTCCCAACCACCTATGGGAATGGATGCTTATGAGAAGCACAAAAGTAGGACATGTGTGTCCCCTTCTATTGGTATTCAGAAGCATACTGCCTCTGGTTCTGAAGGTAATGTATAGCTATAATGACTATTAGTCATTGGTAGTCTTACCTTCCATGAATTTGTCCATTGATTTCAATGGGAACTAAGTGCAACTAATGGTATGGATCCAACCCACTGTTCTTTCCTCTCATGTCAGCAATCTTGTTTTGCTTGGTGAGTCATAGTCAGTCACCTGAGCTCTATCAGCTCGCAAGCAGGAGACGACGTGTACATTTAGACAAGAATTATGTAGTGGAAATAAGAGACAGCTGTGTTAAATAATAGCAATAACAATGGCTTTCATTCCTTTCTAATGTGCATTCAATGCTTATTCATGTACAAGAAAGACTTTCAAACCATTTGCCGAACAGTTCTACCTTCTGTTCGCCATAATGTTGACGTAAACCTGAAGTAACCTCATTATCATCAATGGAGTTAATTAATTTCTACTTGCGAACCACACAGAAAAGGAACAAAATGCTTGCTATGTTTTAAATACATTTAGTATACAAACACACTATATCCTAAATTCACATTTTTTCAGCTAGCGTATTCAAATGGGATATTTGCTTAATGTTATCGCTAGTCCCTGTTCTAAAGCTTTGATTCAAGCTTCTTCATCCTTAAACCTTTACTGTTTCATAAGCTAGTCATCATGAGCTGAAACAAGACAGTTCAATTCTCCTACTCCCCATGTTGACATCTTGACTTAGAAGGTATGGAGAAGTGTTTTATTACTGAGGTTCAGTTCATGCCTTGCTACAGGAATATAGAAGCTGCTTTACCATGGCATGGTCCCACACCACTGATATCAGACATTATTTACTGAGGACTGTATTTAACACAGCCCTAAGTAACAGTTCTACCATTGAAAGGAATTCCACATGTGCCACAGGATTCACCCCTCTTCTCCATCTGAACATCCCCTAAATCTGTTCTGAGGTTACCCCCCCCAAGCCCCCAGAGCAGATGAGGAGAGAACAATATGTGTGTGTGTGAGTATGTGCATGTACAGGGCAGGAAAGAGTCCTGTTGTGCAAGGAGAAATCATCTTGATGGTTACTTAGCCAGAAAAAAGAAACGGCATCTGTCACCCCTCAGTTACACAAATAGTTCCTAAGAGGAACATAGGAAACTGCCTTATTTCTACAAGTCCTACCACTCAACCATCTAGCTCAGACTTTGATCAGCGGGGGCTCTCCTGCATTTCAGATAGAAGAGATTCCCAGTTCTATCTGGAGGTGCCAGGAATTGCAAAGCACTACCACTGAATTAGGAATAAATGGCAGTTTATTCCATTTTCACGACGTTTCCCTAAGTGTTAATTTCCACATTATATTTGAGCTTTCATGTGATGTAAAAATGACCTCCATTGGTGCTGATATTCATGTTATTTGACTCTATAAATAAATCCATTTGCAAGCCCATTAACCTGGAAAATCATGAGAGTTCGCACAGTTCTTTCCTGCCATTTTCCTGGCTGAATGATGGAGGAACAGAAGCGCGCATGTGTGGAGACGATGGAGGAATAATGACATCCAATGATAGTCACTGTTGTGCCACACCACACCCACTGGTCTGAATGGAATTTAGCAAAACATGCTTTTATATCAGTCCAAAAGCCACATCTCCAGAACACAACAGGTACAGAAGTGCTAGCATGATAACAAGGAAAATGCAATATTCCCCATCTCTGAATGTACCCTACACCTCATGTTTTATAGTTTTATTTCATTACTTTGTTTTTTTTTTATGATGCCTGGCACCCCCACCTACAATGCCTGATGTTGCCTCCTTCAGCAAATTTATTTTTATTTGTATTTCAGATGCTCTTCACAGGATTGCTCCCTGAACTGCCTGGCTCCAGTCATTAAGTATTGCAATGCTATTGCATCAATGATTAGCACCATTTTCAAGTGCACTGCTGATACACAGTTGATGCAGCCATGAGAGACATTCTTTCTAGAGCACCAGGCTTAGTTGGGAGGACAGTACCGATTAAAGGGGGCAGGAGCCCAGGCATTTTCTGACTTTAAAGAATTATTTTAAAACACACCAGTATGCTTTGCATATTATTACGTTATATCCCAAGCACCTAGAGAGCACAAGGGGGCACCTTTTCTGGCAGTTTCTGTGCATCTAAATAAGCAATTATGCCAATAAAACAAACACTGATTTAATGTCCCATAAAGCATGGAATGGTGACCATTAAAACTAGGAATTATGGACAATTTACAGAATTATCTGTAGATGTACAATAACAAAGACACTGAAAAAGATATACATTCACCCTTGAAATGTCACTGTTTTGCAGTTTCTTTGTTCTAGCAAACAATGGTAAACAATGTTCCACTGACCTCCAGTGGGGACAGTTGGAAAATGCATCACTTTCATTCCCAAGGTGATGAGGAAAATGTCTTCTTCTTCTTCTTTTCATTTTCTTTTTAACCCTCAGAGTAACACTAGCCAATGGCACGTGGGTAGAGATGCACTCTGCAAGCCCACTCACACCTGTACCTTACCTTAAATGACACAGTTCTAATCCATTAAAACTAATGGTGTGAATGATTTCAGGCCATTACTTCCCATAGCAGTGACAGCAAGTACACAAAGAGAATCCAGAAGACTGTTTCTGCAAGGCATTTACATGATGGATAGGAGTGCTGGGGACACTGTTCTGAGGCAGACAAGTGCATTAACATAATGACACATATCTCTTGGCTTGCTGTTGAGCTAATGCTATGACAATACAGCAGTGTGGTTCATTTGCTGCCCTGTGCAGTTATATTTCTGTCCAAAACAGAAATATTGCACTCAAAATAAGTTGCCACCAGGTTATCCCAAGCTATGACCAAGTTTTCCATCTACAGTAAATTGTATGGTGGCCTTGAGGGACTTACGGAGGCCAGCAGCAATGGTAAACTTATTTAAAACTAAATAAGTATTCTCTGTTAGTCTATTGTAGCAACACAGGCACAACACACCTGTTCTTCCTGACATTACTTGAGTGAGAGCCACTGCACTCCAGCTCCTTATCAAGCTTCTGGATCAGGACTAGGGAATTTATGGCCTTTCAGATATTATTGGACTACAACTCCCATTATCCCTGACTATTGAGCTGGCTGGCTGGCTGGCTGGAGCTGATGAGAGTGGGAGTCCAGAAACATCAGGAGGGCCACAGGTTCCCCACATCTGATCTAGGTGAGATCTCAAATCCTAGAGGACATGGTAGTCCATGATGTAGCTTCTTGTTATGGCTGGAGAAAATTCAAAATAAGCAGCATTTTGACCTATTCATTCATTTACTCACCAAGATCAAGACCTGAGACCAGAAAGGCACTTGGTGTTATGGCCTGGCTGAAAATTCACACTTCTCCAAATTTTGCAGAACAGCTTTCCAAAAATGGGAACGTTGGGAGAAACAGTGCATAAAACTGTGTCAATTCGTTAAAAATACATAAAAATGCTGCTTGCAAAAATGTATACAATAGGCAAAGTTACATTTAAATTGAGTATGTTAGAATATGCACTACAATGCTGATGAATTAAAAATGCTGATGATTTTTTTTAAAAAAAAATCACAAGGTGATGTAGAAATGTGATAAACTGAATTTAAGATTGGTATTTCTCCCTGCTTCTAATTTGTCCAAAGTTGACAGATTCATCCATCCCTTAAAGACACTCATAATTTCCTAGAAGGCACCCACAATTTATGTGCTATTGACTCGCAGGTGACCATGTATATGTGTGGCACTGGGGAATAAATAAATAATTCAGTTCTAACCTGAAATGCTGGGAGAGAGCTGGAAAGTCTTGTGGCTCACAAGGAGACCCTCCCCAGAGCCCGAAGGGGACAGCAGTGAGCCAAAACAACAAATGCTCCAAAATGGCATGTGGAAGCTCTTGCTACTGCTGTACTACCCCACTTAACAGCTGTTGGGCAGGAAGCTATATGTACTGCAGCAAGCTCTCCACTTATGTGAGTTTCATTTATGCGTGTGGAGGCCTGGAATGTAACCCCCACTTAAATGGGGAGTTGCCTGTACTAGAATGGCACCAGATGCACTACTAAAGGAATGTACATATTATCTCAGTGTAAACCTTTTAAAACAGGTTGCATCCTAAAGCATGCATTTTGGCACATATATTCTTTAGCCAAGCATTGCACCACAAAATTTGGAGACGTTCAAAATCCAAATTATAATCTGCACATCAGTCTGGTAGGCGTGGATCATGGTATTTTGCATCAGAATTCACAGAAATGGAATCCATCACACATCCCTAATCTAAACCTGACTTATTTGTGTATGGGTAAAGAGGAAATGAGTCCAGAATAGTTTGGATAAAAAAGTTGGGGGGGTATGATACCCCCTTCTTTATTCTGACAACACAGACCAAGGCAGACCAACACAGACCCCCCCCCCATTCTTATTGTTTCGTTGCTACCTTATTAACAACACTGGAAGAAAGGTGCTGAGTTTATTTGAAGCAGTGGTGTTAACAGAAGAGTCAACATTATTATTAATAATTATTATTTTATGAACAACCTAATTTTAAAGTAAAAAAAATAAAAATACCTCAGGCCACCATCTGGAGCTGAAGAGAAAGAGAAGACCTGTTGACATGTTAATAATGATAGGCTCTGGAAAATCCACTGAAAAATGTGAAAGATATTTCATCTATTAATATATCATCTCAATTAAAGTTGCAAGAATAACCTTCAGAATAAGAAAGGGAGAAAATGTTAGAATCACACTACAAGCTCTCACCTTCAATAAGACAGGTGTGTAACTCATCACTTCACTGCTATCTCTTTTTCAGAAGAATGAGAAGCAAAGCAATAAGCAGCTATTTACCTCCTCCTTTGCTGTCAGCCGAGGAACACCAAGTCCTGATTATGGAAGTGGAGCAGTTGCATATTTCCCTGTGACGGGCTCTGGTAATGCTTGAAGAATAGGGTCCCTAGATTTATTTGTGCACACAATCTGTGGCGGCAGCAGCAGCTCAGATAGGGAGGGCACAGTGTGGGCAGTGACAGGGATGGGGTAAACATTCCATGCTGGGATGCCTGGCTACATGGGCACCCTTGCTCAAATTTCTGTAAAGAAAACTAAAAGATACCTTCTTGCATCTCATGCCCTTCCAGGCTTCCTCCTCTTCCTCTCTTCACTTGGGGGAAGAAGCAATGGTGGACTTGGGTACTATGACACCCTGCACAAGGCTGAAATCTGGTGACCCCTTCCCCCAACCCTCTTGCAGTGAAATGTACCTGGTTCCCCACCCATCCCTATCCCCATGATGCACAGGACATGAGTTTAATCACTTTTTCAGGATCATCTTTTATACTTTTTAAGGGTTTTTTGTATTTTAGCTACATTATTTTAATTTATATTGAGCCACATTGAGTCCCGGCCTGGGCAAGATAGTAGTAGTAGTAGTAGTAATTATAGTAGTAGTAGTAAGAACAACAATGATAATGTTGGATCACAAAACTTAATTTCACATATATACTCATATATGCTCATGGGGTCTGAACTGGTGGTGACTGAACAAGACCTTGTAATGGAGAACTCAATGAAGATGTCAACCCAACACCTGTGAAAAAGGCAAATTCCTTGATTAAGGGGAGGGAGCGACTCCCCTGTGAAGAAAGGTTGCAGCACTTTGGACTTTTTCGTTTAGAGGAAAGGCAAGTAAGAGGTGAAATTATAGAAGTTCATAAAAGCATGCATAGTATCGACAAAGTGGATAGAGGCAAGTTCTTCTCCCTCTCTCATAACACTGGAATTCATCTTTTCTTTTTTCTTTTCTTTTTATTAAAGATTTTCTTGTTTTACAGAAGTATGTGTAATGTCTCTTGTATTTTTTCAATGTAACATTTTTACAAATCCGTTTCATTTGTTGAGACATTAAGGGGAGAAAAAAAGGGGGAGGGGGAGATAGGTGGGGATGGGGTCGGGTGGCGATGTTTCTATTATGCTTAATGTATGTAGGGTTTGGTGTCAGCGTTGCTTGTGCTGTTCACTTGTGTTCCTTTGGTAGTGAGAGAGGTTGGGGTTGGCCTAGGGTGTGGTTGTTTGTTTGTGATTGGCTGTGGTGATCTTTGTTTTCATGTGTGAGTGGGGTGGGTGGGTGTTTTGGATCAGGTTAGCCATATTGATTTGTATGCTGTTGGTGGATTATTGTCATTGTCTTGTTGGGCTGTGTATGTGATAAAGGGGAGCCATACCGGGGTAAGGCGTCTTCTTCTGTTTGTAACACTGGAATTTATGAACATCCAACGTAGCTGAATGTTGGAAGCACATAGCTTTGGAACTTGCTTGCACAGAAGGCAGTGATGTCCACCATAGGCACCAACTCCAAAGGGCCCAGACCCCTTCTGGTCCCCCCAAAATATTGGGAGGATGCCCCCCCAAAAAATGACTGTGCTGAGCCACCCCAGCCTCCACTGGACTAGATGGGCCATTGGCCTGGCGCAGCAGACTCCTCTTTATGTTCTTATGATCAAAGTTCTTGGTACCAAAGTTTCTGTAACTCTTAGCCCTCCGCTACCACAGAAACATAGTGGCAGCTATGTAGCCAGAAAGAAGGCGAAGTCCTGTGGTTTATGTACAAAAAGAATCAACAGCAAAGTTTTCTTTACCTTGAACCCTGCCTGGTGCACTTTGGGAACAGCGGTAAACTTGTTTGGAACAAATCCCTGCCAAATTGCCAGGCTAAAAAAAGAAAGAGCTGAACCTTCGAGCTGCGCTGCATCATTCATCATTCAATCCAGGCTGGTTGTTTCAAGATACTTCAATGTCACTGAACAGCAAATGATGCAACAGGGGCATATTAGCTAGAAAACAGCAGCATCCATCCATTGGTATCTATTCTCAGGATGTACTTTACCCTATGGTGTACAACTTTTTGGGCCACATTGTATTTATTGCTTTCTCACTTCAAGAGATTGAGGTTATTTTCTATGTTTAAAAGAAGGAGCTCTGTAATTTCCTCTGGCATTTGTTGTATGCACAATAACTACTTCTCACCAAATAGCTCACAACGTGGGTGTGTAAGTGTGTGTCTGCTAGCTGCACTGAAATTATCTGTAACTTTAAAAGTATGAAACTTGTACAGAACTTTAGGAAACTTTAGAAAATACCAGACTAGCTCATTGCTAGCATTTTTGCACAGAAAAAGATTCTGAAAATCAGACCAAACATATGTGACTACAGTTGTAACTGTATATAAAATCATTTGATTACAGCTGGTTGTGCTAATGCAGTCCAAATTTAAATCCTGGGTTTTGATTCTGCAGTTTGTTCAAATTCCAGTTTTCCATAACACACACACACACACAATCCCACTATGAACCA
Organism: Podarcis filfolensis; assembly: GCF_964270895.1. NCBI lineage: Eukaryota > Metazoa > Chordata > Lepidosauria > Squamata > Lacertidae > Podarcis > Podarcis filfolensis. Next base: position 62,491,086 of record NC_139609.1, read on the forward strand.
GAGTTGTTCTAGAGAAGTCATCAAAGGATGTGGATTCAGCCACACTGCTATAGAAACTGTTCAGATCATATTTACCCGGAAAGATTTGCTTTAGCATAATTTTGGCGAGAAGCCTTCACAAGTCTGAGAATCAAGAGCAGGTAATATCAGGTGGAAATATCCAATCAGATTCTGGAAGTATCCCTGCTGTTCCCATATCCAGAAGAAAGAGGAGAGAGATGGATAATGAATAACTAGGGCCACCATTTTATTAAATTAGATCTGCAGCCAGTTCTAACTGTGCAGGTACTGGCAGAGGTGGGAGGCAGCTAGCAGCCTCCCCATCAAGAACTAAGCTGTGGGGGTTAGCCTGAGCCTGCCCTAGACTGGGAGCACTTTATTACTTGTCTCCTGCCCAGCAGGTCATACCTTTAGGTCTTGAAGGATGTCCTTCAACCTAACATTCCCTCAAAGTCCCATGGCTTTAGTGCAAGCCTCAGAGGAGGTCCCTTTCCTGCCCCCTGGACCCCACAGCTCAAAGGGACCAGTCTAAGAAATCCTAGCATCTTAAAGGTGTCTCAGGGTGCTCACCACTCTCATACTACTCTGCCTTACCCCATATAAAGAACAGAGTGTGGGAAGGGGACCCCAAGTTTCCCATGGCCAACAAGGCTACAGACAAAAAGTCCTATTCACCTCCCCCTCTTACCTCTACTGCCATCCCAGGGCAGGAGGGTGGGTTCTTAAGGGACTGAGCAAGAGGGACAGGAAGGGACAGTGCTGGGGCTGGTATGTGGAAACTTCATGTGTCTGCAACACTACCCCCCCACCCGATTCACTGCTGTGAGGCAGCATCTTTCTCTTCTTTGGCTTCCAGTATATCCTTTAGTGGGATGTGCTATGGAATGCACTGAAACTTAAATTAGACATTTGCTCAACAAAACCGTAGTCTTAACTGCACGTTGATTGGGCAAGAGCACTCCTGAGTGGATGGCAGTGACTCAACTCCTCCAGATCTGTCAATTATTTCTTGCAATTATTTTCTCCCCATCTGCTCTCCAATATAATTTCCCCCCTAACTGAACTCACTTCTAGTTTCAGAGTCTGACTGAGGGATAATCAGTGCAAATAAATTTGGGGTGAGTTTTGCAAGAAATAATTAGTGGATTAAGGGTGTTATTCTGTTGGGATACTGCCAGGGAGATAGAGTCCATCTGAGCCCCCAAGCTCGGTGCCGGACGATCCATCGACCTCCCGTAGTCACGCAGTATCAGCAATTTAGCGACACTAAGCCTCTGGCTTAGTGCACACTCTAACAGCAGAATTCACACAGCAAAAGTTGCACAAGCATGAGAGCATATTTACAGTTTATTTGGCGTTGGTCAGAACAAAGAAAACATGACCATCTGCTCCGACTGCTCAGGCAAAAACAGCAGAAAACGAAAGCAACAGAAGACATAAACATCCTGTGAACAGGAAATACGCAGGCTGTGACACAAACATCCTGCTCCCTTTTAAGGTGGAACGGAAATATCCTAACATCCTCCCCCTTTCCGTGTAACCTGTAGTACCTGTGGTTCAACCCAATTGCAACCTTTGTACGTAAACCTTAAGTTGTTCTCTGTTAACAACCTTAGACAACAGATCAGCAGGAATTTCATTTCCTGGCATGTAGGACACCTGAATGAGTCCTTTCTGAATACACTCTCTTGCACGATGTACTTGGTCCTTTGCTTGCAACTCTCCGAGTTCAGCAAAGCCAAACAAGATCTATTGTCTTGATACACTTGTATAGGACATTTCACAGAAACCCTAATGTCCTTAAACAGTTGCATCAACTATTCACAATCCATGAGTGAAAATGACAGAGCATTGAGTTCTGCTTCACAGGAACTTAGGCTAACTGTCGTCTGCTTTTTGCACAACCAGTCAAACAGGCAGTGGTTGTACATGTAGCATACTCCAGAAGTGCTCGTACCATCCGTGGTGTCACTTCCAAAACTTGCATCTGCAAAGATTTCAAGACCTCCAGTCTTCTGACTGGTGAACCTCAGCCTGTAGTGCATAGTCCCTTTCAAATACCGGGCTATGCACTTCAGAGCTTTCCAATCCTGAACAGTAGGATTGTTAGCATGTCTGCTAAGCAGGTTAGTGCTTACAGCAATGTCAGGTCTTGAACATCTAGCAATGAAATTCAACTTGCCTAGGATGCATCTGTACAGCGTTGTGTCAGAAAACGCTTCAGCAGTACTGTCTACCTGGTAACCTGTCACCATCGGTGTGTCTGCTGGGTTTGCATCAACCAAATTCAACCTGGTTAATACATCAGCAATTTTCTGTGTTTGGTGTACCAGAAAATTACCTGCTTGGTCCCTCTCCACCTGCAGAGAAAGATAGTTGGATACCTCACCAAGATCCTTCATGTCAAAGTGCTCCTTCAGCTGAGCTAGGGTGCTTTGGTAGAAAGCCTGATTCTTCCAAAACATCAGAAGATCATCAACAAAACATAAACAATACAGTTTGTTTTGCCCCTCCTCCTTGACAAACACACACGGATCAGCTTTGCCCTGGTGAAAACCTAGAGAAAGCAACGTTTCAGTGAGTTTTGTGTTCCAACACCTGGCACTCTGCTTGAGACCATATAAGGATTTCCGCAGTTTACAGACCATTCCCTTCTGTATCTGCATCCCGTCAGGTGGAAGCATGTACAGCTCCTCCCCCAAAATCCCGTACAAAAAAGCTGTATTTATGTCATGATGGGAAACATGCAGTTTTTCCTCCGCAGCGATCTTGAGCATCAGCCGAATGCTCTCATATTTGACCGTGGGTGAGTAAGTCTCGTGGTAATCCTGCCCTGGTACCTGTGAAAAACCTCTGACAACCAATCTGGCTTTGTGTCTGACAACCTTGCCATTCTGGTCTGTCTTGGCCTTGAAGACCCATTTGCTGCCAACCAGTCTCATCCCTGGGACTACCGGTACCAGCTCCCAAGTCTGGTTCCTGTTCAAGGAATCAACTTCAGCCTTCATGGCATTAAGCCAAGGCTCAGCATCTTTAGAGGTTAACTCCTGGACCTCTTTGAAGCTTGAAGGTTCCCACACTCATCAGCAAATCTCTTTGGAGGTCTGCCTTTGGTCGCCCTTTCAGACCTGTGAACTAAACGCAAGTCTTCTGGACTCATCTCCTCCTTCTTAGGAGAAAAGTGACCAATGGTGAACAGTGGTTCTTCCAGTTCATTGTCAGACGCATCAGATGGTCTGACTGAGGCCTTTGCGCTCTTGTAGTCTGCTGTGTCATCACTGTCACTGACAGCAGCAGCAGCGCCGCCCACTGAACTGGAATCCGAACTCTGATCATCATCATCATCATCATCATCATCATCATCATCAGTTTCCTCAGCTTTCTCAGCATGATCTGCTTTCTTCACATCACCTTCATCCTCCTCTGGGTAACTCTGGAAAATTCCCACATTTTCCCCCCACTTGGGATTGTACTCAACACTCCTTGTGAACTTTATGGATTTAGAGTTAGTCATCCATACTCTGTATGCACCTTTATCGTACCCCATGAACAAACCATGTGCCCCACGCTTCCCAAGCTTGTTACTTTGTGGGGTGTGTACCCACATGTCAGAACCAAAGATTCTCAAGTCCTTGGTGTTAGGTTTCTTACCAAACATTTTCTCATAGGGAGTGCAGCCGATAGGTGATGACAGCCTGCGATTAAAAGTATAAACAAAATTCGAGAGAGCCTCCCCCCAAAACTTCTCAGGGAGGTTGGCATCATGCAACAAGGTTTTTATTCCTTGCAGCAACGTTTGATTTGCTCTCTCCGCAAGCCCATTCATCCATGGCGATCTAGGCGTTGACAAGTCATGCTGGATTCCCTTCTCAGTCAGGAAAGCTTCAAACTGCTGAGAAGTGAACTCCCCGCCCCGATCAGTAAACAGACAGCCAATACGTTTACCATGAGCATTCTCCAACCAAGCACAGAATGCCTTGAACCTAGGAAATGCTTGCGATTTCTGCTCGAGCATAAACACATGAATGTACCTGGAAAAAGAATCAATTAGAACCATGAAGTACCTTGCTCCTCCCAAAGAGGGCGCTAGAGGCCCAACCAGGTCTGCGTGAACTAGCTGGTAGGGTTTGGAAGCCTGCCTGCTAGACTCCTTGCCTTTTGGAGCAACCTTCACCTTGTTCTCTGCACAAGATACACATTTCATGTGAAATTTACAAGGTTTGATGTCCAAACCTTCAACCAACTCAGGCATCTTGGCTAGCGCTTGCCAAGAGAGGTGACAAAATCTTCTATGTGCATCGTGAATGCATCCTGCATGAAGAACCTTGTTAGTTTGTGCAACACAACAAGAATCAGCATTAGATATAACAGCATTGTCCTCATAAGTTAGACAGAACAAACCATCCATCAACTTTGCATGCAAAATGTCCTCTTTGCCTTTTCTGATGACACAGACATTCCTCTTGAAGGAAATCTCAAAACCACGCCCATTCAGCTGTGGGACACTAAGCAAATTGTCCGCAGCTCCTGGAACAAAAAGTACATCTCTGATGGTAGTATGCAGACTTGCAAGTTTCACAGTCCCAACTCCTGCAGCTTGCAAAGTCCTTCCATCAGCCAGGTGGATCTCTCCATCTTGAGGTGTGAAGGAGATGAACAGATGGCGTCTTTGGTGAGATGGCGTGTGCATCCTGAATCCACAATAAACCTCGCCTTGGCCTTCGGAGCAGCCTTTGCAGCAAGCAAAACCTTGTTTTCCACCGGCGTGGGCTTTTGCTGCTTGCCCCCCTGCTCCTGGCCATCAGACGTGCCTTTAGCCTTTGGTGGAGCTGTGCCAGCAAACATAGCCTTGTTTTTCCCTGGCCTTCCACTCCCCTTCTGCTTCGGGCCATCTGCAGGCTTTTTCCTTTGTTTATTTCCAGTCTTTCGACAAAACTTCTGAGTATGACCTTGGTTCCCACAGTTCCAGCACTTCACAGCTGCCAACGCTTTGGCTCCCCCTGGAGGCTGGAATGCTGTCCCACATTGCTCCCCCTGAAGCGCACAAGCCGATTCAGCTGCATTTCTCCTGTCGTATTCGTTTTGCAAAGTCGCCAAGACCTTTGTAGCAGTGAGGTCTTGCGCAGGGAGGGTCGCCAGCTGACTTGACACGGCATGATAGCTTTCATCCAGGGAGTCCAGGATGAGAATTGCAAACAGTGACTCAGGCATATTGAAACCTCTCTGAGTCAATTCCTGTCGGAGATGCTGCAAATGTAAAACGTGGGCTCTAAGGTCTTCCCCTGGCTCCAAATGCTTCCTGTGCAGCTTTCTGAAATAAAGCAACACAGACCCAGCCTCTTGTCGGAGATGACAGGCTCTAAGCCCGTCCCACATCGCACGGGCACTGGCCTTGCCAGCCAGGGTGATTAACTCTTCAGGAGCTACTGAGAGCAAAAGTATCCCCATGGCTCTCGAGTCCTGTGCCCTCCATTCATCTGTCACAGGGGCTGGGGGGTCCTCAGAAATAGTATTCCACACACCAAGCCTTCTCATCTGGCCCTCACAGTACCTTGCCCAGGTCTGATAGTTGTGGCCATTTAGCTTTAGTGGACACGGAGCAGCTTCAGAGGATTGTAAAAGATCCATCTCAGCTATTTGCTTGAGCCGAGAGTCTTCTTCACTTCAGAGACTCCTTATCTTGGCTCCTCATAAATCTTGAGGCCTGCTTGGCTCGGCTCCCAGGCCAATTAGGCCAGCCCGGAGGACTTCCGGGTTGGTGCCATTGTTTAATGGCGGATTCCCTCCGAGCTCCGGAGGGAATCGGCTCCGTAGCGTCTGGGTCTGGCCGCTGCGGCGAAGCGGGGACCCTTAAAATCACAGGCGCGGATGCCTGTGAACACAGAGACTCGGCGGGCACCATTTGCGCCCCCCCAATCCGCGACGGAGCCTTTTTAAAGGCTTCGGAACGGAGGCAGGGTAAGGCGTGGTGCTGAGAGTACTCCCTCGTCTACGGAGTGAAGCCGCAAGCCATTGACAGAGAGCGCCAACTTCTTCTAAGATTGATTGGATTCTAAAACATCAACCCGTGAGTAATACGGAGATTGGAACTTTAAAAAATTTCTTATCTTGGATTTGGAACGAGCGGGAAGGGGCTAAAAAGGAAGTCCACCCCCCCCTCTTTGTAAACAACTTAAAGCAAAGGACTGGGCAGCTAAGGTCGAGAGAATCTGTTTCTTGCTTTTTTTAACAAAAGATCCTGACCTCACGGTCTGGACATTATAAGAAGATATTCTGGAGGATAAAAAGAATTTTGGGAGCTGAAACTACACCCCCCCCTAGACCCGGGAACGTCCGATGAGAAAGCCTGTTGCATGGAAGATTTTGACAGCTGTCAAGTGAGCTGCTAGTCAGCTAGTTGTCAGCTGGAAAAAGAGAACATTGTTTCTGCTGTTTTTGCTGGTTTATTCGGGATAACTTGTTGAAAATAAGGTTGATACAAAATAACTGGACTTTTGGTTTTTGAGCTGAAAGGAAGATCAAGGAATTAAATCCCCCTAGAGGGGTAACAAGGATACTACATTACAAAAATGGCTGGAGTGTCTAAATTCCAAGCAGAATTGGACAGAGCACTTGTTCTCTTGGGAAACTTACAAGATGAGTACGATGCTTTGTCTACAGAGGTATCGCTATTACACTGGACAGTAAACAACAGCTTGGAGTCTGATAAGGATTTGAAACAGGAAGCCTATTCAACTGAACAAATAAATGAAACCGAAAGCGTAGACACGATGGAGCAATATGTTCTTTTTGAAGAAAATGAAGGAGGAGATGGAGGTTTGCAGGAGTTAAAGGAGAGCTACAATATGAGGCCTGACATGATGATAAAAAAGGACAATAAAAACTGGATGCGGAAAGCCTGGTTTGATTGGGAGTTTGGAAAATGGAGAGATCCTCTTTTGAGGAGATCTGAAGACCTGAGGATTATAAATTTGTTGAAGGTGGAAGCTGGAGCTGTGGGGACATTTGGATTTGAAAGAAATTTGAAACAAGAGTTGGAATACCCCATAGGCTTTGCTTTTGCTTTTAAGTATGGAGGACTGGCTAGAAGCAACACCGATTCTGTTGGGCCGGAGCCCCTCCGAGACCTGGGGCTTAACATCAAGGTCTATCAAAGAGACCGGCAGAAAGGAACTGAGAGAGACATAAGGGCCTCGGACCTGAGATCTCCAGGCTAAATAAATAATATAAAGACTGATGGATATTGGTTGGGGACTGGAACCGGGAGAAGGGTGGGTGGAGGTTGGGAATCCAAAGGGTACATAAGGATAATTTGCATTGCTTTGTTTGTTTTATATTTTGTTAGTGGTAAGGAAATTGGGTAAACCGTGGAAGGGAAATTTTGGTCGACCTTAGGAAAAAGGTTTAAGAATAAATTAATGAGGTATAAGTATTGATGTGTAATTTTAATAAGGTGAAATTGGTTTTTTTTTCTTTTTTTTAAATTAAGTGAAAATAAGGCTGTTAAAAATAAATGGAGGAAATGGAAAAAAGAAGTAAAGTAAAATAACAGTATGTTAGAATAAATGTTTAAGTTAAGGTGAAGAAATAAGTTAAGGACTTGCTGAATTGACAATTTAAATTGGAATACAAGAAGGGGAGGTGTGAGGAGGTCTGAGAAACAAGGTTGAGGAAAATAAGTATCAGAAACTGTATGTGTTTTCTCTATTTTTCTGTTTAGTTTCGAATATGCTTTTTTGTGTTGTTTTTATTTTGTTTATTTTTTGTTTTTGTTTGTTGTGTGTTTTTCGAAAATACCAATAAATATTTAATAAAAAAAAAAAAAACAATTAGGCCAGCCGGACATCAAAGAGGCTGCCGCGGCAACAGAAAAGCCTCTGCTTTCGCTTTTCCAACACATACCTCAGCAGTCTGTCGCAGTCTTACTCTCCTGTAAGTGCCGTGAATCTGGGCCCGAAACCTGTTGTTGGGATACTGCCAGGGAGATAGAGTCCATCTGAGCCCCCAAGCTCGGTGCCGGACGATCCATCGACCTCCCGTAGTCACGCAGTATCAGCAATTTAGCGACACTAAGCCTCTGGCTTAGTGCACACTCTAACAGCAGAATTCACACAGCAACAGAAGACATAAACATCCTGTGAACAGGAAATACGCAGGCTGTGACACAAACATCCTGCTCCCTTTTAAGGTGGAACGGAAATATCCCCCACAGATATCTGCTACAATGACCACCCCCCACATTAAATGGGGGGCGCCCTTTGCATGGTCACGCACAGCCCCCTGGACCCTATGAGGCACCATTAGCACAGACTTGGCTTCGCCTGCCCCAGGTGGGATATCTGGAGGTCTCCGCCTACCTCAGCCAGTTGCCCTATCCTGCCTGGGGAGGCATTGCCAAGGTGATCAGGCCAGGTAGGGGGAAGGACTACCTGCCCACACAATAGGGGGAGGATCTTACCTGGGAATCGTCAGTTGGCTCCAGAGCTTCTCCCACCCTACCCACCCTCAGTTAAGACTTCTTTTGCAAGTTAACCTTTTTTCCACAGGTACGCAGGCGCTGCTACATCAAGGTCGCTGTTGAAGGGCCGGAAAGGAATTCTCCTGCATTGGCAGGTTTGCCTTTCCCACAGCAAAACGTCACAACTTTGGTGGTATCAGGCCTTGGGCAGAATCTTTTAGTCTATCTTCCCTAAATGGGGGTGGGCATGTAGCGGTGACCCACGCCCCCTCCTCTTTGCGGCGGCGATACCAGGGTTCCCTGTTAAAGGGGTTGTTTGAGGGGAGGCTTTGGCCGTACACCTAGAGGTTGTCATTGCTCTCCCCTGTGACGATGGTGTCACGGGGGCGGGCTCTCTCTGCTTGAACATATGTTCTCCAGAGCCAGCCCATCCCCCACACAAACTGGATGTTCCCCAGGTCCCCAGCGGGGGACTGGGAGGGATAAATGTCCAATGCCTGAGCCAAGATCTACCCACATCTGAAACATAATAAAGTTGTGGCCAATTTTAATCCTGTAGCAGGTTGCCTTGAGTCGTTATTCCACATGGGGGCCACCCAGGGTCTGGGGGACTCCGCCCATCCACACAAATGCCTTCCAGGTTTCACCTTCATATTATAAGAGAGAGAAAACAAACTGATTTGGTAACCTGTGTTTCATCATCATCATATTTAGTTGACCTCTGTGTGTAGGAATAATTTGGACTAAAGTCTGTACATCTTGACTCAAGATTCTTGAGGAACCACCAAATAGAGTTCATGGTACTCCGCTGTTTGGATATTATATTGCTGCTTCCCAGCATGTGTTAGTGCAGCAAATTCCAGCTCTAAATTAATTAACTCATTAGACTGTGCTGTGCTTTATTATGATGTTTGGTGAGTCCTCTTGGCAGCCATTGGGGGAATCTCACAGTCTTGATCCAGAGGTGCTAATTTATAGGACAATATTTCATCTTGGCTCCATTGATCATGAAACAAAAGGGCCACTGTGATCTCATCAGTCTAAGTAAAAGTGACATAAGAGGATTTTATCAAATGAAAGCAGGGACTGATGGATGGTGATCTTTACTAAGTCAGGAAAAGTATTGATTCTGGCCAATATATTATCTTTCACATTAATATCTCACAAGCAAGAGCAAGTGGAGACACGGCAATACTATTAGTGTTTTCTGTGTGATGAAGAATAGCAAGTGGCAAGATTTCAATGAGGGCCGATGCACAGGGACCCCAACTGCCTTCTCGTGGAAATGCTAGTTTCCCCTTGTCTAGATCCCAGCAAAATACCAGCCATATCCCTAACCTTATCAGAAAAGTAGTGATATTACAGCTTCTACAAAAAGAAATCACATGGCATAGGGATAGGTTTGGTATCACAGACATTGAATCCAAACAACAAAGGGGGCAATATCCTTTAAAAGACCTATGGACCAGATGTCCAACAACTGCAGCACATCCACCCATCTATCTCATCCCCAACCCATAGATAGTAATCCATATATAATTATAAGGACATAAAGCTAATTTCCATTGCAAGGAAACCCCAGTGTTTGCCAAAAACTATTGGAGTTTACTCCAGTGGGACTATATCACCTTATGTTTAACTGAGTTACTTTATAAGATAACAGGATATCTGTGCTTACTTTCAGCTTTCTTCTGGAAAAAAATGCTGTATTTCAGGAAAATGCTTTCGAACACTGCATCAAATCTATTTACAAAATGGAATATATAACACACAAAAACATTCCATGCTGCCATCTGCTGGATCTTTGTATGCAGCAGATATAGGACAACAATTGCTGTTGTTTTCATTGTTGCAGTTTGGGGACCTGCCGTCCAATTTTAAGAAACCCTGGCCTAAAATAACATGTTGGGCTTAACAGCATGAAAGTACTACAAGCGCTTCATTTTTTTTATTATCTCCTGCAGTGCCTGGAAGGAACAGTCCCTACTATGTAATAAGGAGAGTTCAAGCATGGCTTAGGAATGGAATATTAGGAGAGATTGGGGAAATGGACTATTTGTCAGGTGTTCTGATACAATTAAGCAAGAGCAGATGTTATTGATAGCAGAGAGAGAGAGAGAGCAGTTGGATGCATTGTAGAGTGATTATGGAATGGTAGGTAGTTTGGGACTTAAGAGAGAGCCAATATAGAATGGAAAAGTGAAAAGCTTTTTGTGAAAGCTTTCACAAGGTGCCAACAGAAGTGTGGGGAGCATGGAGAAAGGTGAACGTGTTAAACCATCCAGAGCAAGAGTGATGATTCCTGCTCTGTACTCTGCATTGGCTTCATGAGGTATTATCAATAATACAATTCACTGGGGGAGCTGAGGCTAGGACATCAATGCCCATCAACTGCAAAATACCCTGACACAATTGGCAAAAAAAAAAAAAAAGGTTCAGTTACCTGGATGGATAGTGGACTGACTTGAATTCTGCTAAGATGTTGAGCATAGATTGGGAGACCCAGATGCAACCCCTGTCAAGTTATTAATCTTACTAGGACTTCTTGCTATGCAGCTCTCTATCTCTCAGCTTGTCTATCTCAGGGGGTGCTGTGAAGCTAAAACACCACTCTGAGCTCTATGAAGGAAGCAAAAGATACACATGTAAAAACAACAACTGATTACCTTTTAAAAGAAAACATCCCCAGCACGAAAGGCAACTAAACTCCCAGGCTTCATTACAGGTGGCCAATTTAAAAGATGCAACTTGGCAGGCAGTTGTGATCATACAGGTAGGCGCAATAAGCTTGACAGTTAAAGGAACTTTAAACTGCCTGCAGCTCAGCAGGACTTGCAGAAAGCTCTAGCAAGGAGTCAGTTAATAAAAGCCAATCTTTGAGCATGCTTCATTGATAAGGAGATTAAGCCAAAAGCATTGCTGGTTTCAAGGTGGAGAAGTGAGTTGAGGAGTTTTTTCTCATGTGCATCTTCTATGTGGCAGCTAAGGAGTGCTGGAGCTAAATGACCACAACTTTGATTCCCTGCCCCCCGCCCCCCCAAATTGACTGCTATAATGTCGGTTAAAATGGGAGCAATAACAGGGGAGGAGAGAGTTGTGATTGCTACCTAGCTCCTTGCTCCGCTTGGTGGTTTGTCCTGGCTTTCCATGACACAACTTCCCACCTGGTGCTGTTGCTCCCATTTGAATGCCCTGACTCCAGGGAAACCCAGAATCCCAGGTCTCCCAAGATTTGAGCTGCCAAGATCTCACAAATGCTGCAGAACCTTGTGAGATCTCAGTTGACTAGCTAATCATCATAAGCAATGAGTAGGAAAGGCTCCAAAGCCAGCCACCTCCCATTGCTTTGCAAATATCTCTTCTTGTGCTGCCAATAATACAAATAGGGGAGAGGAGCATTCTTGGGAGGAAGCAGAGCCCTCCAAGAAGGAAAAGTTAGCTGCATGGGTATACATGGAAGTCATGCAAGCAATCACAAAGAAGACTTTGATGGGGGAGGGAGAACATTCATTCACTGAGAACCTTATCACTCTGCTAAACGTCTTTACTGGATTTCCCCTGATTCTAAGCATTTCCAATAGAACACCCACTTAACCTTTTAAAGGGATTTTTATTGATAGTGTTACACAGCTGTTCCTGGTTCCTGGGGGTTTAGGGAAGAGGGAGGGGGCAAAATTAAATTACTTAACTTTGTAGTCTTACTTATTGGGAGCAATTACTTCCATTCAATTCTCAAACCCGAGCCCTCCAGAGAATCAAGCATTTTAGCTGGGGGAATGACCAAGGGGCCGAGTCTGGAGGAACCAGTTTGCAACTTATTTAGAGGTTTCTAATTAACCCACTAAGTGTATAATGCAATCAAAGCTTCTCAGCTAGACTTAATTATTAAAAGCTATTAAAGAAAAGAAAGTGTGTGTGTGTGTGCATGTGTGTGTGTGCTGACGGATGTGCCTTGAAAAGCTATGTGTGTCCATATCCCCAAAGCACAGTCTGTCACCGAAAGAAATGTGAACAGTGCAGTGCCTTCTAGGTAAAGCTCACATGAAGAATGGGCTGCACCATGCAAAGTGTTTGCGAGGATGCATATGAATCTCTTACTGCCCAGCAACAGAGCCAGACTTTCCACATCCATTTTTAAACACTCATGCACTCATAGCTTATAGATGCATCAACCTAGATGACAGCTACCACACTGAGATTGGCTTGAGTGTAAAGAATACTGTTCACTATATTCCGCCCCTGTTGACCTTTTGCCTGTCTGCAACATTTACTTGGGCCCTCTTAAGGGATATGTGCAACATTATGAGACACTCATGTAAAGATAAGCAGCCACAGATAGACATTCATCATGGCATTCCCAGATTCTGCATAGGGATGAGTACGTTTTAATCCATTTCCCACTTTTGTAGGACTGTCAACTTATTAAAGAATATTAGTTGCATAATAATTTGTCATTTAACTATTTCATAATTGAGGGAAACATTGAATATTAATAAAACATTTGGATGTGACTTTTTGAGCCAGTGCAGGAAATGACCTTATTGATTAAAATGTGACCTCACTGACTAAAAATGGCTTCCATGGATTGATCAAGTAAAATTTTAATTGATTAATCTAGCAATGAAACCAAGGAGCAGGCTGGCACACAGAAAGGAAGCACTTACAATGAAACAGCATTTGTCCTTGTAAGTAACAGCAGCCTTCCCAGGTTGCTTTTTTCCCTAGCCAGCTGCAAAATCTCAAATTTCTTGCCCCTTGGCTGCCAAACTCAAAATTCACTCCCCCCCCACCTCTTATTCCACACATCCACACAGGCAGAATACTTGTCTCAACATCCATCCTAGGACGTAGGTGTAAGCTGCATTTCTACATAACCTTGATTGCTCATCAATGATTAGTCATTGTGAAGAGCCAAGCCGCTAAGGAGGAAGAATGAATATGACAAGTGTCTATTCAAATCTGAAAACCGACAAGTAATTACTGGAGCGCAGAGTAGAAAAAGTACTACCAACCAGATCTGTCTCTGTAGCATTTTCAGACTTCCTGGAGTCTTTAGTGGACATCATAATATGGCACTTTATTGGTAGTTTATGAAATATAAATGGGATCTGCAACAGAGTGCTGCAGTATAGAGTACTCCTGCTCAGGGTTTCAGCCAGCTAGCCATGTCCAATTCCAGGATGTTCTGTTATATCCCCCACCTCCCGGTTTTCTATTCCCCTTCCAACAGTCAGTCAGCACTCCACGGCCACAGAGCACACTCAGTCTGCATTGGGCTGTTTCGGGCTGCCCACTCCCCACATTATTTCCCCCTAAACATGATATGCGCTTCTACAAATATTGGGGAGTTCTCTATGCCTGATGACACCTCCCTCTTGTATGTGGAAGGGGCCATGTTGCCTGCATAAGCATAGGTACTCAGAGAATGTGTTTGCTAGTATTAATTTTAACCAACAGGATAACATATCTTTTTCCATAATCTATTTTCCATAATCTTCCATTTCTATTATCGTGGCAGGGGGAAATGAATGTGCTATCCAAGTAAGGCTGAACCCTGGCATTTTTATTTGACCACAATACAGCACAAACCACAACAGGATCACAGCTCAAGCTCTCATGAGTCAGATCAACTTCAGTGCAGCAGCTCACAGGATCAAGCCACAGGAGACCACAGCGAGAGAGCAGAGCACAAAGGGAGAAAGAGATCCAGCTACAAGCATCTGATCTTACTGTGTGAGCCAGAAGCCTTTCAGATCTGAGGTCACTGCCCTGCATTTTCAAGGAAGGCAAAGTCTGTTTGCATAACCACTTTGGCACTCAGCGAGACACCATAAATTTATCCGAGAGCCATGTCTGCAATGGCATATCAAAAGCCACATCTTGTAGGCATGTTCTAGCAAATGCACGTGGGGCTGTCACTGACTGATGGGGTTGAAAGCCAAACTAGGCAAAGCTGTTTCTGCCACCACTGCATGCTGAAAAACATTTGTGTGGGTTGACTCCTCTCAGCCCAGCTAATGGATTTTTGTTTCTTCTAATTATTCCTGAAGAGCCTCTCCTTGGTTGCACAGTGTCCTTCCCCAGGCCTTCCGCCGAGGCTGCGTGCCAGAAGGAGACATTGTTTGTGCTTCTCGTGTCTGCATATATTTAATGAGAACAAAATGCTGCAAATATTTATTAGTTGATCCGTGCACGGCGGCCAGCAGGGCGTCCTCATTTTCATGCAAATGAAGGTTTCCTATTCAGCATCTCAGAGTTATAGCTGTTCCATCTCACCAAACCTGCATGGGCCATACTAATAAAAAGCCAGGGCTGGGGAGAGATTCATAGCTTGGCTCCTACCGGGAGCTAATCATGAGAGCACAAAAATATAATCGGAGAGGGGCAGGCAGAAAACCGAGGCTTGTTAGAAAGGCAGCTCTGTGCCTTTCGACAGCTGAGTTCCTGTTGTACGTCTCATGCTCTCTGGAATGCATTGTTAGCAAAAACCGAGAAAGAATTGTCACAGGCCAAAGGCGGGTCAGGTGGCGGGGGAGAGAGAAAATATTGCATTATAAATTCATCCAGTTTTTAAAAGTTTTATTTCAGCAGTGTTCAGAACTTACAAGGGGGAAATCCTCAAAAGGCCACGCATCGTAGATCGAACGTTGGCATCTTAGCCTGCAAGCTTCTGTTATGATTCATTCATTGGTTTAATTAATTTGCTAAGCACATATGGAAGGCAAAGCAGGCAGTTTTTGCTTCAGGCAAATTAACCAGACAAGTCGTTTGCCACAAGCAAGGAGCCGCCGCAGTGGGGGAAAGGGGCCACTGTGAATGCCGCAGTTGTGAGTATTGGCTTTGAAATACCCATATGTCCCAGGATTTGCAGTGCCAATTGTCTCTGGGCACTGCATTACACAGATCAAAAACATCTATTTCTGCATTTTTGCTTTTGATGTTTTTCACAGTGTGGGGGAGGTTTCAATTGTTTTGCCTAGCAACATTCCAATTAACATTTAAAAAAATAAAAATAAAAAATAAAATGTACCTGAACATTTCTCACCAGGAATATTAGGAACCTGGGAAGCTGCCTTTTATTGGATCAGATTCTTTTAATCCATATCACTGTCTGCTTTTTCTGACAGTGGCTCTCCAGGGTCATAGGCAATGGTATGTTTCCTCATCATCTGCTACTTGAAGCTCCTTGAAGAGGGGGGTGGGGATGAGATGTTACATATTGAACCTGTGACTTTTCTGCCTGCAAACCTCTGTTTTGGCACTGTGGTATTTTGTTTGTATAAGATCTAAATGTTCAGCCTTGAGCAAATTTCTCCTTAAATATTTTATACCCTTTTGCCACAATGGACAATGAGACAATTTCATTTCTGCTGGAAGAAGTTGTAGGGTAGATTGGATACCTGCCTGCCGCAAAATCAATCGTCAGGAGAGACATGGGTTGTGTGCACACTGACACTTACAGGACTGAACAAAGAACATTACATTGCAGTTCATCTAGAACAAAAGGCAGCAAATATAACTTTCTGATAAATAAATAAATAAAAACCTAAGTCACTGGTGCTCTCCACTGCCTAGAAAGAAATTCAATCTTCATAACTATAAGAAGCTACTGTGCACACCTTAAAAGGACCAACTCAGTATGTGTAGTAATAAGGTTTGATTTTCTAGCTTTCACTTCCTTACCATGGTACCCCAAATGAAAAAGGAATGGAGAGTGGAAAGAAAGCAGTTAGGAAATGAACAAATATTGAATCTTGAAAGGTTACATTTACAAATGAACTGCAGCTGATAAACTCTGTTCCATTTTCAGAATGCAAAATGTAGACAAACATGTGGTGAGAATACAAGGGAAGTCAAGCTAGTAGGCAGCATCTGCGGATGAAATTCATCAAGGGCCATCACTGGTGACATGTCTAAATCACATTTGTATGACATACCAGGAGCTCCTGCTGCTCCTGCTTTCTATCAGAAGAAGCAGTTAAGAGCCAAACTACTTGCCCAGATAATATGTGAGGACGCAAACCTTCTACTAGTCTCATTTGAGAGCTTGCTTCAGCCAAACATACAGAAACAGCAGATGTTTGAATTATGTATTGATAAATTGCAAGCAGTGGGAAGAATCTGTTCAGACCGCTGTGAGTTTCCTGGAAAATATTATATTTGGAAACATTGAGATACTCACAAGTGTGTCTGTGTAAAATGTCTGTAATCTAGCTGAACAGAAAACACTGAACTGAGCTGAGGTCACAGCATCTGGATTTCAATCTCATGTAGGCTTTTCTTTAAAAAATTTAAAAAACCTATTTTTCATTTTCCCTCTCAAAAATTAGTGTTAATTTACATTACCACTGGCTGATGCAACGCTGCATGGCTCCATCTTCCTGGGCATCCTTGGTCATACAGTGGAACCTCTGTTTTCGAGCGTCTCAGAAGCCGAACGATTCGGAACCCGAATACCAAAAACCCGGAAGTTTTCGAATGTGCCTCAGAAGTCCAATGGCTTCTGAGGCACGTTTCTCCATTTTTTTCAATGGATTTTGCCGACCGCCCATTGATCCTCGGAAGTCGAATGTTTCAGAAGTTGAACGATCTTCTGGAACAGATTACATTCGAAAACCAAAGTTCCACTGTATCCCTTTAGGGCTTGTGGTTCCAGTTCCTGACAACAACCTCAGTGAAATGGGCCTGAAAATTTATGTCACCTCTTACTTCCCTTTTGCATGAGAAGTGATTTCCTCTCTTCTCTTTTTCTGAGCTTCTCGGAAATTGTGCTTTCTTCATTCCCCTGGAAAGACTGGGAGTTGGGTTGGTGGGAACATGATTCTGGCTACAAGAACTTCAAACACTTCACAACAATGCACTGCAAGGACAAATACCATCACCTAGGAAAACAAAAATGAATAAATGTATTTGATTGATAAAAGGTCACCTGTCACAGTACTGATCTCACTGGCCCTTCTTGCACAGCCTGGCATAGGGTCATACAGTTTATTTAAGTCAAATGAGAGCACATCGATATGAAACTCAACAGGAGCTGTCCCATTTGGCAAAGTATTATAATGCTGCAATAAAAACCACAAAGCAAACTGGCACTCCATTTCCTTTAGCTCTCTCTAGAGCACTGGCAGATCAGATTCCGTCCCATTAGAACACTTTGATTAGTGAGATGCCATTTCAGGTGTCATTGCCGCAACAGTAACAAGAGCATATTAAAAGTCATCTTTCATGTCCATAAGATTTTTTTATGGCTTGATATACACTTCTAGTAAAGTCATTTAATCATATATATAGGTAGGAGGTAATATGCTTCTGTATAAGTGATACATCTACTCCACATTTGTAACTTAAGCATGAATAATGCCTTGTCCAATCCTAGTCCTAGGAAGATTAGGAAAGTAATATGTAATTAATAATAGAGGATTTTTATTTAGTACTCCGTTGGGAGCTAGAATTTCCAGCACTTACCTGGACGATATGTAGCACAAGTATGTAATCTGAGGGTTCCCAAATCAAAGATGGATCTAGGGGAGATTCTGGGGTGCCACAGCAGGTACTGCAACTATGACATCCATAGAGGCAGGGGGCATCAGATTTTGGTGTTGCACAGGGCACCTCTGAAATTTGAGATGCCAAGGTTTGCCACTGCCTAGATTCAACACTGCCACTGGAGGCAGAAGTGGCCTTCCCAGCGAGGAGCACCTATTGCCAGCTTTAGTTGGCATGCCAGCTCCAGCCATTCCTACATAGGAATGTCACAGTGATCTAATCTGAGGTGCTGGTAGCCTCAAAATTAGATTGCCTCCTGGCAAATAGAAGGGGAAGAAATGAAGGCAGTGAGAGATTTTACTTTCTTGGACTCCATGATGACTGCAGATGGTGACAGCAGTCATGAAATTAAAAAACACCTGCTTCTTGGGAGAAGAGCAATGACAAACCTAGACAGCATCTTAAAAAGCAGAGACTGTGGAGTTTGGAACTGACAGGGTCAGTACTCCGGTGTGTCCTGTGTCTGAGAAGAAAAGGAGGGGGAGCAGAAGGAGGGGCTTGTCGCAGAGAAGTGACGCACAAAGTCCTCTGTTTCCTCAGTCAGTTTCACTTCTCGGTGAGCAGCAGAAGCTGCGTGTGTGCTCCTGGAGCACGGAAGAGAATGTCTGAAGTTTCGGACGGTTTTATTGCTTTGTAAATAAACGCTTCTAGAGATAAGAACTGAGCTGTCTTTGGACTTGATTTATCCCTTATCTCACACGGACGGGACCGCTGCAACTCTGCTCTCCTGCCAGATCAACTTCCAGCAGAGCGACGCAGGGAAGTGTGACTGGACGCAGGGGTTTGATTTATACAAGAGGTTATGGAAGTATCGCGTTTCCTGATAAGTGTGAGAAGGGAGAAGGCTGCCAGCGACGTGTTGCTGTAATCCTGCCAGGAAAGAGCAGTGGGAGATGCCGGAGAGAGGAGCCAAGAGCCAGGAGGGACGGCTGCTTCAAAGGTCCGGCTTGCTGGCAAACTTGTGAGTACGCTGAAGCCCCGGGAGGGAGGAAGAATGGCTGCTGCACAGGAACAGCAGAGCCAAGAGAGCTACCCCGGTGAGAGGCTGAATGGGGCCAACTGGGAGGCCTGGTCAAGAGGAGCAAGGGGGTGGTTTGTGGCCACAGGGCTCTGGAGTTTAGCCCAGAAGGAGCCGGCCCCACCCATGCATGCTGATGCTCTGCTGAGTGAAAGAGAGCAGAGAGAGCTTTGCCTGCTGAAAGCAAGTGTGGACGCTTTGCTGTTGCCCCATCTGGAGGGCTTTAAATCGGCTGAGGCCGCGTGGCAGGTGCTGAGGAGCCTGTGCGAAGGCTCAGCAGGAGCCAAGGGCCGGGAGGAAGCCGAGGGCCAAGGGAGCAAGCCCCAGGCCGGAGTGGGAGCCACATCAGAGGGGGCTAGAGGATGCCCAGAGAGAGCACCAAGCCCAGTGGGGGCTGTTCCAGGAAGCTGTTTCTCTGCTTCGACACCCCTGTGTGCTGGAGAGCGGCTGAGAGCTGTGGAAGAGAGCGCAGGCTGCACCCCAAAAGGCAGTGGGGGGGCAGGCCAGGCAGGCCATTCCAAGAGCTCTGAGAAAGCGAAAGGCTTCGAAAGTTGTTTGTGCTTTGAGGCAACGTCCAACAGCGCTGGGAAGCATCCGCTAGAGGCCCAGGCTGCCAAGGACACTGGCCGGCGTGGAATGTCAACAAAGCAGGTTCCCAGGGCAGGTTCCCAGCAACGACGTGGGAAAGCTGCAGGCGGGGAGAAAAACAAAGACAAAGCGTCTTATCACCACCTCACAGCTGCGCTAGCGTCTCTGAGAAAAGACAAGAGCCTTAGCCCGGGAGAGGCTGTCGCCATGGCAACCGATGGGAGTGCTAGCAACGCCTTGGCATCTGTGGAAAACAACCAGAGACACTCTTTATCTCTCGTCATCGATTCAGGCGCCACGCATTGTTTAGTGACATCGTCTGGGCATTTGAGGAACTGCAAGACAGTTAAAACTGGACGTTATGTTACTTTGGCTGATGGGTCTCAAAGACCATTGACTGAAACTGGTCTTCTTTATTGCTCTTTCATAGACCATTGGATAGAAGCTTTTGTGGTACCAGAGCTTGCCCACTCTCTTTTAAGTGTGCCAGCCCTTATGGCTGCTGGGTTTGATGTTTTGTTTTCTAACAATGTGTGTTCCTTTTTCAGGAATGGGAAGAAGATCCACAGTGTCCAGAGAAGAGGCACGCTCTTTCTGATCGAGATGCCCATTGAAGATGGGGCTGGTGGGAAAATGGGGCTGGTGGAAAATGGGGCTAGTGGAGAGTCCATTGAAGATGCCCAAGGGCAGTGTGCCAATGTCCCACCACACCATGATTGCTTACACCTATGGCATCGCAGGTTTGGACACGCAGGGTGGTCATATGTGAGGAAGGTCACAGACAACACCATTGGGTGCAGGTTCAAGGCATGTGACAAATACCTAGATTGTCAAGCCTGTAAGCAATCAAAGGTTGTAACATGCTCATATCCCAGGTCTGAGAGGAAAACCAGTAAACCCTTTGAACTTGTGCATTCAGATTTGTCGGGACCCATGCCGACACCTTCGTTAGCTGGTTCTAAGTGGGTTTTGCTTTTGGTTGATGATTTTACAAAACATGCCTGGCTGTTTGCACTGAAACAGAAGTCAGAGGCAGCTGCACTGATCAGGGATTGGATCACAGCGGTAGAACTACAGTTCTCTACCAAAGTAGTGTCCTTTCAATCCGATCGGGGGGGGGAGTTTACAGGTTCTGCGCTGCAATCGTTCTTCAGGCAGAAGGGCATCAGTCATCGACTGACGGCCCCCCACTCTCCGCAACAAAATGGGGTTGCAGAGAGGAAGTTTCGCACGCTGCAGGAGTCAGCGAATGCTATGCTGGCAGACTCAGGTCTGCCACAGCGCTTTTGGGCCGAAAGTTTCCGAACGGCTTGTTTCCTGCAGAACAGAGTGTTCAATTCCAGTGTAGGGGACACACCGTACTTTCTGCTTCATCGGAAAAAGCCGAAGGTCCATTTTCTGCGCACTTTTGGATCTACAGCTTGGGTTCTGATTCCAAAGGCCATGCGCAGAAAAGGTGAGCCAAGATCCAGGAAGATGATCTTTGTAGGCTATGAGCCGGGTTCAAAGGCATGGCGCTTCGCATACCCTACTGGCAACCAGTCCAGGCTGCTTATTAGCGGCAGTGCTGAGTTTTGCGAGCAGAGTGGGTGGAAGCGGCTTCACGGAAATCCGGAAATCCTGGTAGAATCAGATGAGGAAGAGGAAGAGGGTGAAGCTGAACCTGTTGCTGGTGAGCACAGTCCACAGCCACAGAGTCCAGAGCCGGGATCTCCAAGGGAGAGGCTCCGTATCTCTCCAAAAGGGAGTCCCAGGACCCCTCCGCAGGTCTCTGTCAAGTCTGAGCCAAGAAGGGAACCATCCTCGCCAGCAGAACCAGCTGTTCGCCCTAAACGGCGCAGCAGGTCAGAGGGGGATGATGCTGACATAGAAGAAAGGAGGGTTGATCCAGGTGAATCAGGCGCAGTTCCAGAATTCACGCTGAGGAGGTCAGCAAGATCAACCAAAGGGAAGCCACCTGAAAGGTATGAAGCCACAAGTGTCTGGGTTGGTGTGGCTAGATGTGAACCTGAATCCTTTGAGGATGTTCAGAAGTTGCCTCGGGAAGAAGCCAGCAAATGGCATGAGGCGATGCAGAAGGAGATGAACTCAATGGAGTCTCTAGGAGTGTTCTCACTCACACAGCTGCCGGCTAACCAGCAAGCTGTAGGCTGCAGATGGGTTTACCGTCTTAAACCCACAGAAGCAGGAGAGCCACAGTACAAAGCGAGATTAGTGGCGCGTGGATTTACGCAGAAACGCGGGGTCCACTTCACAGAGGTCTATTCGCCAACTTCTAGGGCGGAGACTTTGAGAATGCTTTTGGCAATAGCAGCACAGAGAGGTTGGAAGGTGAACCATTTTGATGTAGATGTCGCCTACCTGAACTCAGATCTCCAGGAGGAGTTGTACATGCGTCCTCCTCCAGGGTTCGAAGTCAGTGAACCAGGCGTTGTGTGGCGGTTGCACAAATCCATCTATGGGTTACGCCAATCTGCCAGGAATTGGAATATGTGCCTACATGAAGCTTTAGAAAAGCTAGGTTTTAAGAGATCTCTTGCAGACAGTTGTCTTTACATTAGAGATTCAGGCTTGCAACAGCAAGTGGCACAGGTGTTTGTTGATGACATCTTGCTGATGACAAGAACAAGTGAACAGGTGGAGAAGTTTGCTAAGGAGCTTGGTAAGCGGTTCAAGCTGAAGCAACTTGGAGATGTCAAGTCCTACCTAGGCGTAGAGCTCGCAAGAGCAAGTGATGGAAGCTTTTTGCTTCGCCAGAAAGGTAAGATTGAGCAGTTGCTTGAGAAGTTCAGGATGTCTGATTGTGCAGGTGCCAGATCACCCATGGAGACAGGGTACGTGAAGGAGTGTCAGCAAGTAGAACGCGTGGTGTTCGAAAACACTGAACTCTTTCAGTCAGCTCTGGGTAGTTTGTTGTATCTGTCACAGTGGAGCAGACCAGACATAGCATTTGCTGTCAATCTGCTCAGTAGAGAGGCTTCAAGTCCTAGTGTGCAGGCCTGGAATGGTGTTAAGCGGGTGCTACGTTACCTGCAAGATACCAAAGACTTTTGCCTCAAGATGTCAGCTGAGGGTGATGTCAAGCTGACCGCCTGGGTGGATTCGGATTGGGCTAACCTTGAGGACCGCAAGTCAGTGTCAGGCCTAGTGGTGAAGTTTGGGGACTCAGTGATTGGGTGGAGGTCCCGGAAGCAAAGTCTCATAGCGCTTTCATCTACTGAAGCTGAGTTCAGTGCGCTATCAGAGGTTTGCAGAGAACTGGAGTTCTATGTGTGTTTGGTCGAGGAAATCTGTGAGGAGGATTGTCAGCCTGTTGTGGTGCATGAAGACAATCAACCGTGCCTTAAATTAGCTGAAACAGGGCAATTCAAAGCGAGGACCAAACATTTAGATATACGCTTCCGAAATGTGTGTCAGAGCGTTCATGAGGGGCTAGTTGCTCTGAAATACTGTCCCTCAACAAAGAACCTCGCTGATGGTTTCACAAAACCATTGACCTTCCAGAAGCACGAGGAGTTCTGTGAGGGTCTGTGTATGGGGAAAGCTTTGATGGCTACTGTCCCCAGACGCAGGACAAGAGGGGGTGTGGAGTTTGGAACTGACAGGGTCAGTACTCCGGTGTGTCCTGTGTCTGAGAAGAAAAGGAGGGGGAGCAGAAGGAGGGGCTTGTCGCAGAGAAGTGACGCACAAAGTCCTCTGTTTCCTCAGTCAGTTTCACTTCTCGGTGAGCAGCAGAAGCTGCGTGTGTGCTCCTGGAGCACGGAAGAGAATGTCTGAAGTTTCGGACGGTTTTATTGCTTTGTAAATAAACGCTTCTAGAGATAAGAACTGAGCTGTCTTTGGACTTGATTTATCCCTTATCTCACACGGACGGGACCGCTGCAACTCTGCTCTCCTGCCAGATCAACTTCCAGCAGAGCGACGCAGGGAAGTGTGACTGGACGCAGGGGTTTGATTTATACAAGACATCACCTTGCCGACAAAGGTCCATATAGTTAAAACTATGGTTTTCCCAGTAGTGATGTATGGAAGTGAGAGCTGGACCATAAAGAAGGCTGATCACCGAAGAATGCTTTTGAATGATGGTGCTGGAGGAGACTCTTGAGAGTCCCATGGACTGCAAGAAGATCAAACCTAGCCATTCTTAAGGAAATCAGCCCTGAGTGCTCACTGGAAGGACAGATCCTGAAGCTGAGGCTCTGATACTTCGGCCACCTCATGAGAAGAGAAGACTCCCTGGAAAAGACCCTGATGTTGGGAAAGATGGAGGGCCAAGGAGAAGGGGACGAAAGAAGATGAGATGGTTGGATAGTGTTCTCAAAGCTACTAACATGAGTTTGACCAAACTGCGGGAGGCAGTGGAAGACAGGAGTGCCTGGCGTGCTCTGGTCCATGGGGTTACGAAGAGTCAGACACAACTAAACAACTAAACAACAACAACAATGTGCTTCATAGCTCTAGGGGCTGATCAGTTCAAAAGCTTCAGCTGGTGTAGAATGTCACAGCTGGGCTGTTATGTGAGAACATCTACCGCAGTAGTAGCCAATGTGGTGCTCTACAGATGTTGTTGAACTCACAGTTCCATCAACTGCAGCCTGCATAGCCAATGGTCACAAATTCTGGGAATTGTAGACCAGCACCATCTGGAGAGCATCAGGCAGGCTACTTCTGGTCTATACAAGTCTTGAAAGAGTACCACTGCCAGCCTATATGTTGTAAACCAAGTCCAAGGTGTTTATACTGACCTGTAGTATGCAACTGGGAACCTAGATACCTGATGAAGTTTCTTCTTCCATATAGATCTGCCCAGGCATTAAGATCTATGGTGGAGCCACTCTTTATTATTATTAATAATAATAAGAATAATAAATAAATAAGAATAAATATGTGTACCCCACCACCGAGTGGAGCCGCTCTTAACTGTATTGCAGTCAATTGAAATTCTGTATGTGGCAACATGGCAGACATCGGCACCTAGATGTGGCTGGCAACAAGTCTTAACAACTTTTGATGCCTCCTTAAGGCTTACTTAATTGCCCAGACTCGGGCATAGCCAACATGCTGGTGGTGTCTTAACTTGTATAGTACCCCAGCTTGCTTTGAAATGTAGTGTATATTTGAATGTAATATACCCTGCTCTGGGACTGCTTTGGCAATGAAGTGTGATTAAAAATGTTTCAAATGACATGAAAGAGCACTGGACAGACTCAATGAGCTGAAAGGGTAGAACCCAAGAATTGCCATGTCAAACCTGACTCACTTGACAGTGGCTAACCATCATGGTACCATTGTAGATATGCTGCATTTGCTTGTTGTAGAGGAAGAAAACATGCCCTCTTCACCAGGCATGGGCCATCTGTGCTTTATGGATGCATGCAGCCTTAGGACTATTTAAAACAAAAACAAAAAACCAACCTCTGCAAGTTATCAGTTCATGCCTCTGGCTAGAATGAAATAGCTACATAGCAGAGAGAAATTCAGCCAGTACAATTTTCATGGAATGGGGATGGAGGGCCAAGGAAACTGTCCCTGTTGAAGTTCTCTTCGATGGTCAGATGTTAAAAGCACAGAGTTTTTGTCAGGAAGAATGTGGGGTAGTCACATTAAAGATTATATGAGTGACTTTCCCATATCTGCCATTGTTTCATTCCTCCATGCATATTAATCAAGAAAGAAAGAAAAAAGATCACAGGAAGATGTGATAATCATTTTTCTTTTCTCGGGGGGACCTTGCATCTTGGCAAAAGGCTCAACAGCTTGAAGTCAGGAGGAGGAAGTGTGACATGTTTGAATTCCAACACCTGAAAGTGAGTTTAGACCTTTAGTGCCTAAATAATGAATGAGTTGTGTTCTGGGTGGAATTCGGTGGCATTAGATGACTCGAATGATAAATCGGGTGGTGAGGAGGCAGGTGGTCTGCTGGCTAGCATCACAAAGCTGATATGCGGCTTTTATGAGAAAGGGGTTGGCTCTCAGAAGGATAAATCAGTATAAATCTTGGCTGCTTAGAAGTTATAGCACTTGGCATTGCCATGTGGAGACCCTGCAATAACTCAGGCCCTCCTAATGAAAAGTCTGGTGCTGGGAGATGGATTTACAGACTGCTGTGAACCGCCCTAACTCTTGTTTTTATTTTCCTAATAGTAAATTAAATTAAAGATGCTATAATTCACCATGGTTGTGGAATATACTGATTGTCAGTCCCAAGGGAAGTGCTAATAAACATAGGAAATTTGAAAATTGGCTCGGAAGGAAACACAGCACTCGTCTGCCATTTTTGAATCTGAGCTCCAACTAAACTTCTTCAGCTAGGGTAGAATTACACATTATGGGAAACACTGGGTGCTGCCAGTAGTGATCTCTCCCCAGGGAGCATGTAATACACCTTATCTTGTGTTGTGATATCATTACAGTGAGTGTTTCCCTATCTCTGTCTTGTGTCACTGGCTGCGGCTGGCAGGAGCAAGTAATGTTCAGCATAATGACAAAAGGGTATTGTGAGTTCAGTTGTACTACACATGATCAAATGAGACGTACACGACTGCTATTTTCTGAAGTGGGTTGTTTGTTTGTTTTTAAGCAGGGTGTTCTTTTTGTTTCATTTTTTTTTCTCCTGTCATATAACTGCCCTTAGAATAAATGTGAAGGAAAATAAGTATGAATTGTCCTCCTACGTCTGTTAAATTGCTGTTTCCCAGAGCAATAAAAAATGTAAATACCCAAGCAGAATGCATTAAATTAATAGGTGTTGTTGTTAATTGATTGCTTATGTTTATGGATTTGCAATGAACTGGATTTAAATCACAAGGTTGTTTACAAAATACCATCTTAAACAGGGGGGAGCCCCCTGGGCAGTTCTCTTAAGTGTGATAAGGCTTTTAGGTGACTTTTTAATATTAAACAATTTGCACCTCTACAGTTAGTCAAGAGATATTTGTGTATATTGAGCCCGGAAAAACTGCTCATTATTATTATGGCACATCTGTGGAGGGATGACCCATATACTGCAATTGCAGAAATGTACAAGGGATGGTGTACAAGGTATCTCAACTTCCTGAAGGGGTTATCCTAGTTGATGGGAACCAAACTACCCAGGATCAGGTATAATGTTGGAAAGTCCTCCTCCCCCACTCTATAGTTGTCTCCAAATTCAATGCTTTATTGTTCCTATAGACATGAATGGGTAGTAACTCAATTAGATGAGAGAAAATTGTGGGTTGGATTTAGGGACACTACTTGGATTAATGCTAAGTCTGTCTCATGTCCTGGTGACCCAAGGGATAAACTGGTTTGGGAACATTATTGCAACTTTGTTCCAGACCAGTTTGTCCCATATCATTTGATGGAAGCCATTAACAACTAACCCAGCTCCTATCTGCATAGTCCTACCCATTCAATTTATTCTCACATTGGTAACTTGATGGGTTGCCAAATGGATGGCAAAACCCCGGTGGAAGGATTGCCCAGCTGCTGTAAGGCTATGGCCATCCAGTTAACATAACTCCAGAAGAAGACAACATGGTGGGGCTGCACTGAACCTGAAGGCAGTCACTGAAGCATATCAGAATGCGGAAGAGGCAGGGGTGCAGTGATGGTGAGGTTGGTGAGGTGAAAATGCACCAGCAGTAGCATCAGATTGGCTCTGCTGGTTTATTTACACCATGCTGACCTCACAACCTCTCCATCCCGGGTTGCAGAATGGACTCAGCTAGATGGAGGTCAGGTCAACGGCACAGGCCCACAAAACCATCTGCTGCTGTTTGACTCAAGCAGGGTGCATGACTTGTGGCTATGTCTGAGTTTCATGTCAAGTAAAGCACACAAAGGAGAGCTCAGCTGGTGGGAATTAAGGAGACTTTGCACAAACAGGTTGGCTTCACAATGCACATGGGGAATTTGTGCAAATTGTTAACATCCCTTGGCCTAGAATCCTAACAGGTACCACTTCCTCAAAACTGCAGGCACAGACATCCAGCAAGGAATTTAGCTCCTGTACACTAACTGCGGTTTCCAGGACAGAGCATCCCACACAGGTAAGCAAGGGAAGGCGGAAGACACACTATAATATGTAACTGCTGCATCTGTCTCCCTCTTTGCCATATGTGAATACTATATCTTGTTGAACTGTCTTGCTCTAACACACATACTTTCACACATAAAGGCACAATAGCAAAGAGTAGCATCCTCCACACAAGGGAAGCCATATGGAGACATGCTCTCTGCTGCTAAAGGCCAAGCCCCCTACTCTAGCCATTTCCATGCCTGGCCAAACACTCAGAAGCACTTTTGCCTTGCAGGATGGCAGCACAGATGCATGAACAGACAGCCACTGTGTGCACGCACACACACAAAGTGTTTTATTAGAGCTGCCAAGGGAGAAGTATACTCACAGTCACAATTGTAGCAGCAATGTCTCTCTAG
Organism: Podarcis filfolensis; assembly: GCF_964270895.1. NCBI lineage: Eukaryota > Metazoa > Chordata > Lepidosauria > Squamata > Lacertidae > Podarcis > Podarcis filfolensis. The sequence goes on from NC_139609.1 coordinate 62,519,117, forward strand.
TCCTACCAAAATGGGAATATAGGATTACTCTGTGAAAATAATTAGCTGGGATTATAGCCAGAAAGCTGTATTAAACTAACCTCTAGTCTCATCCAGAAAGGCACTTTTATGGTCATATGGTTTTTTGAGGTGCAAATGTTAATGTATTATTATATCTAGTGGTTGATTAATGGATTAGTTAAATTGATTGAAGCTCACAGTATGTCTGGAGATTAAAGCTCCAGAAATACAAGATACATGATTTAAAGCAGTGGGTTCAAAAATGGTATCCGTGTTCAGTATGACAAAGGTTACAATAATTCTAAACACATTTACTTGGGAGGAAGACTCAATGGCACCAATCTTCTCCTAGTCCTCAGTTGAAGTATGAGCACCTGTGGAGGCTGCAGAGTGCAGATGACAGGTGAGATGATTTGCAGAATGAAAGAAGAGGCACTCAAAACAGCCCCCCCAGCCACCTCAAAAGTAAGGTAAGCTCCCCCCCCCAAAAAAATACTCCACCCATGAGAACTTTCCCAAAATGTTCATTCTCCTTTGATAATGATGTCAGTTATCTCTTAAGAGGAGAATGCTTGCTTAAGAAAGACCATAACATTACAACAGTGCTGGAGGTTTATTTTATCTTATTTTTTAAAGTGTTGAAGTAGAATTTGAGACAAAAATTGGTGGTGCCATTAAAACGAGTGGTACGCCAAAATCAGCCCTATAACAATAATAAATTTCTTATAACCCGCCCATCTGACTGGGTTACCCCAGTCACTCTGGTGGCTTCCAACAAAATACAGAGGGAGGGGAAACACATCAAACACTAAAAGTTGTGTATGTTGTTGCTTTTTTTACCATTCTCAGCAGTTAATGAGAAAAGACGTTGCGTTTGAAAATTTCCAGAAACCCTTCCCTGTTACCTCTACTTCTTAAGGTTACGCAAGAGAGACAGAGAAATACTTTTTTTTTTTAATCATGGTGCCCCACCTTAGGCAATGCTCACTCCATTGAAGCTTGCCTGGTGCCTTCTCAATGTTTTTTTCAGACTTTTTCTATTTTTGGAGGCCTTTTAAAATACAGGATGACAAGATCTTTTTAAAGATAGATAAATATTTATTGAACCCAAGCAGACATGCTAACTGCCAGCAAGCAGCCTGAATCAAGCCACATGTAGTAAGAAAACGATTCTCTATACAATATAACCCTCTCTTTGCAATGAGAAATCACTAAAATTAAAACATCATTAACGTAAATGATGAAATGGGGCACCTTTAGGTATTCCTCTACTTTATTACATTTAATATTTAACACATTAAATATTTATATTCTACCGTAATGGAAGAAACCATTTCTAGCTTCTTCTTCTTTTTGGTTTCTACAAAATAAAACCCCTACATCAGTTCGAATTGTGCACTTGGGGTTCAGTTCACATCCTACTCAAGTCAATAGCAAATACCGCAGAATTGGGGGCAGAGGAGTGCTAGGAGCATTGACAGTTACAATAAGAGTATCTGCAATGCAGCAATGCTTTAGTTATTAAGAGGAATGATTCTTAAAGGACACAGTGAAAATATATGGAGAGAAGGAAACAATTCCCCCAAAATTGCAAACCCCTCCCATGTTTGGTTGGGTGTACTGATTGGACAAGAGCCATGAACAACGGATACCCATACTCAGCCAACCTCTGAGTACTGAACTCTGTGCAGTTCAATGCAATGCCCCCATTGGGTTGATCCATCTCTTTTAATTGCCAGTGCTGAAGGTCAGTGGTGTGATCCTCCATTTTTAAAGAGTTGCTGCATGGTTTTGCTACCCAAAAGCTATAACAGTTATTGGCAACCGCAGTAATAGCCATAAGTGGGAGGCAAGAGAATAGATCCTAATTTCCACTGATTATACCCCAAACACCAGACTGGAGGCAGTAGTGCAGTCAGGTAATTTTAGGCTCTAGGCTTAATGGTCTTTTGGGCAGAGGACTCTCTAGATCAGGGGTCATCAACCTAGTCTCTACTGCCCACTAGTGGGCATTTCAGGATTCTAGGTGGGCGGTAGGGGGTTCTACAGCACAAGCTGAATCTTCCTTCCATCGAGCACTGGTGGGCGGTAAGGAAATTTTACCATAAAGAAAGATGCATTAGTGGGCATTTATTGACATAAAAAGGTTGATGGTCTAGATGGTAATGTCTGCTACATACTGTAGCTTACTTCAAAATGTGGTAATTGTTATGTACTGAAGTTCTCACCCTGGGCCAGCAGCGGGATACTGTAGATAGTTTTCACTCAGGTCCACATATGCAAATAAGGAATTGAAAGTGACGTTCAGTGATAGGATAGTTACAGAAAGTTGTTACTGTTGCCTTGTAGTTGAGCTCTATATAAGCAGGTTGGCTGAACCCTACAGCTCAGTTCTGTTCTGGCCTGTGAATAAACAAGAGCTGTCTGAAGAATCGCTGTGTCATCTGATATGTTCACTCACAACTTAACAGTAATCCAGCCTTACTGCATTCAGAAAGGGGGGGGGGTTCTGCTCATTCTTTAGAGACTGACCCTTTAACCAGGGTCTTTAGAAGTTAAATCTTCTAGTGGAGCATTGGTTGCATCTTGTCCCTAATGCACCCTAAGGCATTAGGGTGGCAATGCACAGACTGCCATCTCACAAGTTGGGAAGCCTCATTTTGAACTGATACGATATAATATATTGCAGTACAATTATGTTTTTCTAAGTATATCCTCTTTAGCCCAAAGAGCACACTCTCTTGGATCTGAAACCACGGTGGGTCAATTCATTATAGAGTTAAAACAAACAAACAAAAAAGAGCAATAGATTAGTGGTACAGCACATGCACCACATGCAAAAGCTCCCATGTTTAATACCCAGCTGTGCTGGTCCAGGGGGGAGGCTACCGTGGGGCGAGGTCCAGGACCTGAGTCGAGGGTCGGCAGACAGTCCTCCACGGGCGAAGCGGGGTCCACAGCGAGGAGCCGGGCAAGGACAGGAACTCTGGGAAACAGGACTGGATGCTGGCCGAAACAGCTCTTCAACGACGTTGCTCCCGCAACCTGGGACCGGGCTGACTGGCCTTTATCTTCTCTGAGGTCAGGGGCAGTCCCGGCCCCCAGGAGACCCGCCTCTCCTGGCCTTAAGGCGAGCACTCCTCCTGGGAGAAACCAGTTCCCTCCGCCTCTCTGCCCTGAGCCTCTGCAGCTCAGGAGAGGCTGGAGGGTTACTGGACCCAGGGGGAGACTCACCTTCCCCTGACAGGGCTGGGAGAGGCGCACCTGTAGGCACTGTGTCCTCAACCAGCTCCAGAGCCAGAGTGGATTCACCTGGTGCCTGCTCCTGAGGATCCGGCACAGGTGCAGGCACTTCAGAAACAAGGCCCTGCCCCAGTTCAGCCGGCCCTGGAGGCGGGGACTCCTGTGCAGGCTGGGATTCCTCCGGTTCAGCCTCTGAATCGGATTCCCAGGCCATCACACCAGCACCCACAGGGTATTGAGTTGGGAAAAGATTCCTGTCTGAAACCCTGGAGAGTCATCGCCAGTCAATGTCAACCATACTGACCTAGGTGGATCAGTCAAATGACTCAAAACAAGGCCGCTTCCATTTGTAAATGCACCAGTTAAAGCAGAGTCTATAGGAATGGATACTTGAGGAGCGTGAGGAAGCATAGGTCCTGAAGTTGGCATTGGTATTCGAGACTTACCAGCACGGCTCTGTCTTCATTTGTGAAATGATGATTTAGTAAACCAGGCAATTGCAGGAGCAATGCTATTGTTACTACCTTTAAATCAAAGTTTAGCACCAGTGTCATTGGCTGTAACAGCATTGTTTTAAAACAGTCTTTTAAACAGATTTCCTCTCATCATTATGCATCATTATTGTAGAGGCGGTGTTATTTTTTTGGCAGTTGCCCACCGGGGGAAATTGGAGTAAATGCTCTCCACCAGCACCACTCACAAAAATCCAATAGTGAGGTCCCCCTTTTTTTTAACCTCCCAACTGTTATACACTGCCCTGAAACTGAATTTTTATTTCTGATGCTGGCAGTCACATGAAATCACAGGCTGTACTTGTGAATCTTTAGTGTGCTGCCAAGCCTACACTATCATCACTGTGGCATCAGTTATTGCACACTTTTGTGAACAGTGTAGCTGCACCACATTCTTCTCTGTAAATAACAGCAACGTCTCATCTGATGCACCTTCTGGAATTGTGCTGCTTGCAAGTGAGAAACAACATTAGGTTCCAACGGGGACTGCAATTTCCTTTGAGGCCAAGGGAGGGAGCAACTGACTAAGAAATCTCAGCTGCTCGAAGGTCACTGGAACCTGGTAATGCCAAGAAACTATCACGCCACTGAGTGGATGTGACAGATAAATAGGGCCCGAGATTCGGTTCATGCTTTTGGGACATCTGTTTTAAGGCTTAATTAATTATCTGTCAGGTTGTAAAGGAATTGATTAAATCCTAAATTGCATTTTAAATCCTTCATTAGTATTCTCTGTTGGTGTTTGGTCCTGTAATTATTTTTCTATTCCCTTTTTGTTTTAATAGTGCCTAAAACTTTGTTCAGCTAATAAAATGCCCAATTAATCAAGCACTGATTTGGGAGATATTTTCAAGTGTGTGCCTGACTTATGTTATAGTATTCCCTTCAGAGAGATCCTCATGGTTCACAGGTAATTTTTACAGGGGAGCACATTTGCTTTGCTTCCACCACTCCGACTTCTGAAGAAGGCTTGACCCTTTCTACTCAGGAACGCAGGGCAATCTGTTTTCCAATGATCACCATTACTGCCAGTACCTCTTTTCTGTGAGATTTTCGGGAAAAGACAAAGTGAGGATATGCAGGTTGTGTTTACACTATCGGTCAGGAGAAGGGCTGTATTTCATTAGCAGAGCATCAGGGTTCCATACAGAAGGTCCCAGGTTCAGTCCTGGGCGTTTCCAGGTAGGACCAAGAAAGACCCCCATCTGAAAATGCTAGGCAGCGTCTGCCAGTCAGTAATACTGAGCTAGATGCACCAATGGGTCTAACTCAGTGTAAGCATATTCCTATGTTAAACGTCTTTAAATTGTTTATACATATATTGTGCCACAACTAAGCTGCTCTTAGGAGCAGCCCTATTCCCAGCACCATCGTTAAGGGTTGTGTACTGGCTGCCAATTAACTACTGGGACAAGTTTTGGGTTTTACTGCTGATATACGAAGCCCCAAACAGCAGAGGACCTGCTTATCTGAGAGATCATATTTTCTCATTTTGAACTTTCATGATGTTAATTGATTTTTTTAAATCTGACCTTGGGAGGGTACGCACTCCAAAAAGTGGGTTCCAGTACAACTGTGATTTGCCCTGGTGGTTCACAATCACTAATGCAAAACAAGCGCCCCCACTTTGCCAGTAAGGAGGTAATAATAATAATAATAATAATAATAATAATAATAATAATAATATTGTTTATACCCTACCCATCTGGCTAGGTTTCCCCGGGGGGGGGGGGTGTCAGACATTAAAAACTTCTCTGATTAAAAACTTTGCCTTCAGATGTTTTCTAAAAGTGTAATTCTTTAGCTTCCTGAGATCTGATGGGAGGGTGTTCTACAGGGAGGGCACCACTGCCGAGAAAGCCCTCTGCCTGGTTAAAAAGGAAAAAAGAAAAATAGATCCCCAAACTACAACTAGTCTTTGCTCTTCACACATCTTAGAGATTTGCCAAGAAAACATCATCATCTGCCCCCAGGTGCTCAGTGCAGAGGCCTGCTCACCCGAGTAAGGAAGGCTCCCTATCCAAAGTCCCGCCCCCACAAGCTAGGATTTAATTTGATAGTTTTATTGATTTAAAGCTTGCCCATCACCTCAGATGTCTCTGGGCCCAGAGTACTATTTACAGCCACTAGAAGCTAACAAACAGATAAATGACTTTCTTCTGTTAGTTGGGTTTTAGGGTTAGGTGACAAAATTCACATCACATTTGCCATTTCAGATCCCATCTTGTTTTTCTACATTTGTTTCAGGTCTAGTATCTGTTCAAACCTGGCAAAGGCGAAGTCTGCAGCAAAGGGTGGTATCTTCTGTGGCTTGTTGAGCCCCTCTCATACCTGCGAGCCTTACATGCTGACAAAAGCCGCTACGGTATGTGTTGTTCCGTCCATCATAATGACTTTGTTCAAATTGTTTTGCAAAATATCTTCCCTTGAGCCAATCTGCTGCCAAACTATATCTGGAACAATTGCACAAGACCGTGCAAGGTCTCCAATGTAATCCTTTGTTCATTTTCTCATCAACCCCAGCAGTGAGTTGTGTGGCAACAGTTCAGCAAAACAACTCCACTGTTTTTTCCTTGAATATCCTGTGATGTGAAAGGCATAAAAAAGAGGGATAGGCTCCAGTAGCTGCAGCAGTTAAGCTCCTCTGCTGTTGCCATATAACGGCAAAAGGATCTTATTGCATTATATGTCACTCTTAGCATGCATTAATGAACTCATATGAATGAGACCAGACTTACACACACTCATGTTTGCTTTATCATCCTCTGGAGTTGTTGATTCTTAACACGAACACAATGTCTTATGAGCAGGATTATCTATATCCACTGAAAAACCATGATGTTTGTTTTTCTTAGGAGCGTGCAGTCCTTCCCCGCCCCCGCCCCCATCCTTACAGCAACTGTATGAGGTAGGGGTTCAGAGGCTAACTCCTCAACCTGGTCCCCAAATAAAATTGAAAACATGCCTTTCTTTACCTCAGAATTTATTTCTGCATCATGTGTCTTATCCCTAAAATTATTGCAACAGAAGTTGCAAGAATAGGTGCTGGGTCACTGGGAACTAATAGCAATGACAGGCAAAAGGAAAGAATATATATCATACTGTTGCACTTGGTATATAATATATATACACACAAAAAAAATATTCTGCGTGATTTTCTATAATACTATTATATATAAAATATGGGTGTGTGTTAGGGTACTGTAAGTTGAGTCATTGCTATATGCTCAACAACTGGCCTTTCACCAGGTTAGTGCACATACTCTGTCAATGAAGAGGGGATTGTGAACATTCTCTGGTCAATATACACAATCTCCAACAGACCTTGGGGAATGTGCATATCTCCACTGCATTTTGCACATGCCATTAATTTCTGTGGAACTTACTTCTGCTCTAGCCATTTTCATACCTTCAAGAAATGTGTGCGTCAACAGTTCTACATATAGAGCCTATAGGCACAGGATTGTATGTACATATGTTGTGTTAAGAGTTAACCCTTCTGATGAATGTGTAGCAGCAGTGGCGTAGAGGCAAATTTTGAAGTGCCGAGACTCTGGTCTTGCCTTAAAGCTCCATTGCCTCACTTTTTAAAAATCTAACAAACACAACTGCAGGCCATATTCCCATTGTGTGACCCTTTTAACTCCCCAAGCCGGGCAAATCAAATGTTGTTTCTTTACAGGCACATAATTAACCCCTTGAGTATGTAGGCAGCTAAAGCTAAATAATTATGGTATTTAATTTTCCAGTAGCTGATGAAAATCTCTTTTAGGCTCCTAATTGGCTGCCACCTCCTATTAGAGCTTACTTTGAGCATTTGAAATAATCGACTTGGGAAATACGTGACTTGAGCAAGAGGATAAAGCAACAGCTGATAGAATGGGATGCAATATTGTCTGGGCTTATGAATAAAATGAAACGCATGGTGGGAAATGTTTGTATTCCATATTTTATCTGAGTGATCCAAGATAAAAACATATGGTGAGCCTGCTGGATCAGGCCAAGGGCCCATCTATTCCAGCATCCTGTTCTCACAGTGGCCAACCAGATGCCAGTAGGAAACTCACAAGGAGGGCCTGAGCACAAGAGAACTTTCTCCTCATGTGGTTTCCAGCAACTGGCATTCAGAAGCATTACTGCAGTAATGTGGAGGAAGAGCAGAACTATCATACTCATCATGTCTCCAGATATCTCATCAAGCCAGATAAAACCAAATCAGCTTTGAATTTTGACACAGATCATGCTCTGTTTCCAATGCAGGGATTGTGCAAAAAGTAAATCAGTGATTCAGTAGATTTGTAGTGGATTGGCAAAGCTTTATGACCCCCAACTGTAGTAACTCTGATTGTAATTTGTACTTGTTTATCTAGACCCCTCCATTGTTCGGCTCCCAGGGTGATGGTGATTAATTCATTCCATCAGTATTGTAACTAAGCCTCACAAAAGTTACTAGCTTACATCATCATCATCACCACTGGACGCTGGGGAGCAGTGGGGGGGGGGACAACAGCAAAGAATGTTCCTCTAGCACTTCTCCAATTTCTATGTTTGGTGCATAGAGGATGGAGCCCTCCATATCTCCTACAACTGCTCGCTCCCTCACCTGCATGTCACTTATAGTTACCAGGCTAGTGCTTAAATGCAAGGATGGGTTCTACCTCATCAGACACTATTTAGGACCTGGCTCTGGTTGGTGACTCTTAGGCACTCTTGTAAACAATAATGTAATCCTGAAAGCCTGACATTGACCTGAGGATATAAAGAAAGCAGACATAAACTGAGAAGATGAGCGGTTGGTATAAAAAGGTCTTGAATTTGATCATTAACATAGTTAAAGCAAGGGGTCCCCATTTCTTGACAGGTACTTCTTTTCATTATGCCTTCAATTGCTCATCTGCATCTGGTGAGATGCACAGACAATGCTGTATCCCAGATATTAATTTCTCATATGCTCAGGGGTATTTCAGTCTGGTTCTTTCATTGCTGAGATATCGCTGATCATGCTGTGGTCAGTAAGAAGGCTACTGTTCTGCAGGGGTGAGCCCAAATCTATGTCCAAAGATAGGAGGGCTAAGGCAAGATTTGGAGAAAGAGGTTGGCTTGTAATTGTAGATACAATGGAGAATGCTCTATTCCACATGTTTTTAACATGGGGACATTCCCACCAAACATGAATAAAGTTGCAAACTTAGTATGTAAAAGTGGGGAAATTTCTTGTTTAGATTGGAAAAACAAGAAACTGAGAAAACTGGAACTGATAGATTCACCCATTCCTACTTATTTTAAAAACCTTTACATGCCTGATCAAAAGTAAGTACCTTTGAGGTCAATTGATTTACTTCCATGTAAGGGGACAGAGGATTGGAGACTTTGATACCCAATTAAGCTGTAAATAAATGCATCAAGTAGCTGAATTAGCAGCATGTGTTTATTAGGAGCCAATTACATGATCCCTTGGCAGTTTTTAATTAATGATTGTCAGCCCATGGAAACTAATTGGCTAAGGTTAAAATGAACATGAAAATCTCTTGGTAAAGTTAACTGCCTAAAGTTACTTTTAGTCATTCATTGTTCTAGCAAAAGAAACCACTGTATAGCGAAATTAGGTAAAGGAGCTGCAGATTTAAAAAAACAAAACAAAACCAGCAACTCACAAAACCAGCTACTTGCAAATTAAACAGTACTATTTGCTATGTGATCATACAGAGAACAAGACGAGGACTTTATTACCATGGGGCTTCATGTCAGTAGAACATTCAGCTCAGTTTTTCTGCTTACCAGAACCAAGTAATTAAGGTTCCACGGGCCTCATATCCAGGGGCAGGAGGTTCTGCTGTGCTTTTTCTGCTGTAGAACAAAGAACAAGACAATAACTGGGAAATTGCACCTTGCATATCCGTTTAGAATGAAACTACTGTAAAAGTCTTCTCTCTACTTGTTTTTTTTTTTTTTAAGTTGCATTTCCCCCTCAAATGCTGCAGGCAGGTCATTTCAAAGGACACTGGTGTTGGACTGGAAGGTGGGTTGTGGAAAAGTAGGTGACAGTATAGTAACTAGAGTTGGAAGATTGCAACCTCTGTTTCCTGGCAGAAGCTGAACTAAGCATGGCTCCTTTTAATTGTTCATTTCAATCTTATCCCACCTTTATTTCAGGAGCTCAAGGTAGCATACAGGCATCCCCGGCCCTCTACTCACATGTGACCACGTATACATGTAGCACCAGGAAATAAATAAATAAATAAATAGAATCATGCTAGGAAATGTCAGGATAGAGCTGGAGAGTCCTCGTGGCTAGTGAGGAGAACATCCCCAGAGCCCGAAGAGGATGTCAGTGAGGGCGAAGGAAGTCTCAAAGAAACCTGAGGTGCAGCAGAGCTTTGTTTAAGCTGCTTTGCCTCCCTGCCTAGCAGCTGACATGTGGGGCAGTGCAGCAGCAACGGCCGCTTTTCTGCTCATCCGCCAACCTTCTGCCAGCCCCAGAGCTCTAGTTGCAGAGACAGTTGTACAGAAAGAGAGCTGGAGATGGGGGCAGAATGGACATTTAGGAGCTTTTTAGAGGGTGCTCCCCACTTTACGCCATTTTGCTTAGGCACACAGGGGCCTGGAATGTAACCCTCACATAAGTAGGGGGACGCCTGTTTTTCTTCCCTGTGGTAAAGTGAATTGCTCCCTTTTAGGTGCCCTGTTGCCTTTCGCAATGGATGCTGATAGCGATAGAGGCATAAGCAAACCTGTGACAACAACATTTGTTTTGTGAACAGCAAACCTGCTTCTCATTTCAGCAAGCAGCAGGAAAGGCAATGAAGAACTATGGGGTGGGAGGGATAGATAGGGAGCAGGCAGGACTTGCAGCCTTCAATCTTGCAACCCTGTAAGGAGCCTGGTGAAGTGGCTGTGCACCTGTTGTGCCTGCCCAGCTCCTCACTAATTAGTGTGGGCAGGTATCTGCTGTGCTACTGCTGCGGCTTCTGAGAGGCTGACAACAGTAGCATGGGAAAGTGAGGATTTGCATTGGAAAAACTCAGACTTGGTTTCCTCTCGAGACATCTTGCATAAGAAGCTGAATGTCAAAAGCTTGGCTATCTCTGGTTTACACCATTGTCTTCCATTATTTCAGAGGGGAAGAGATGTTTGTTGGCTTGTTTTTGCAGATCCCATTGTGGGTTGCTTCTTTCCAGTGTACTTGTGTACTATGAGACGCGTAATTTTTCCTTCCACCCTTCCAAGCAATAGCGTTTTCCCTCCCAGCTGCATCACAATGGCAAATTTACCTGCTTCAGTTTCCAGCGTGGGAGCTTAGAAATAACAACAGGAAGACAACTTATCCCCAGCTGTTGCTACAGGTATTGTTCGGTGCTGATCCATTATTGAATTTCATGTTAGAGACTAGCAAATTGGTGGGGATTGATGCAAATGATCTTTGAACTTCAAGGCTGAAAGATGCTTTGTGGCTACAGTCCTATACACGTGCACCTCAGAGTATTAGACACATAAAGGATTGCATTGTAAAAGCAATCCATTTCTGTTAAAACAGTTTTCCAAGCCGGATTTAAGCTATTTTGCTGCTGCTTACTTTAGTGAGCAAAAATCCAAGCAGTTTTCACTTACTGGTTTATGGGTCATACATCTTTCCATTAGTTAGCTAGTTCCATAATGAGATTATCTGCAGCTTCAGTATCTTAAACTCCATAAATACTATTTTAAGCCTTTTCTGGACACCGATGTAGTCAGATATTAGTCTGAGTAATATAGTTTGTCTTTCCATTTAGCAATACCAATTTACATCTTCCAGCTATTGCTATGTTCACTAGTATGTGAGTGGACGTATACACACACATACACACAATATATTGCCTAGGAACAGGACTTTCCGAGTCAGCATTTTAGGATTGTGCTGCTAGTCTGGGTCCAGCCCATAGAACTGGCATGGGATTCTCTTGCACTACAAAAATCTTGTTTATTTAAAAAATGTACACATTCTATGCTTCCTGTTTCTATAGTTCTATAGAAGTTAGAGCATTTTCCCCAAGTGCATGAATAATCAATGGATGACTTGGTAATGCAAGGTGGATCCAACAGAAGTCCTCAGTAACCTCTCTAGGTTGTTTCCAAAGTAGCACCAAGTAAATCCTTGCATGAGCAGAACAATTTTTGCTTGAGCCATGAGACTTTCCCCCTCTCATTCCCTTGCATGCCCCTTAAATGTTCTGGGGTTTCCCCTCATCGAAAGCAGATTCAGGGAGGGTGCAGGACATGCACAGGCAAGAGAAGTGGGGGAAAGTCCCATTGCACAAGTTGAAGTTCTTCTGCTTGTGCAACTATTTAGTTGGATACCATCCTAAATTTGGAAATTAACCAATGCATACAATTGCTCCCTTTTAGGTGCCCTGTTGCCTTTCGCAATGGATGCTGATAGCGATAGAGGCATAAGCAAACCTGTGACAACAACATTTGTTTTGTGAACAATTGATTTAGGGCAGTCTAGGGACTTGTATACAATTTTCACGTCCCTTTGAAAATATGAAACAAAAGCATGGCTTTGTTTTCCCTGAAGTTATGGCAAGATCCCCCCCCCCTTTCTATTTGTTCCAGCTCCTTTCCCCTCCACTCCCTTTTCTTTTTTCATTTCTATAGACATCTCCATCCACTTTGATCCAAACTGTATTCCAGACATAATCATTAAAGTTTTCAGTTCTTATAAGATCTAATTACCCACCTACTTTCACACATTTTTAGCATTGGCTGCAACCGTTATCACCAAACTGTCTTTGAAAGGCTGCCAAGTAGATGTCAAACAGAAATGGTTATCAGCCAGCATGAAATGAAAGCCGTCTCCTGTGCAGATACCCTTGTCAGAATTTGGCAGTGTAACTGAGAAGAACACATCTAGGGACATGAGTGGAAAGCTTATGTCATTTATGCAAGGAAAAAGACTACAAAGTGATTCCATCACACTGAGTCTATAACATCCTACAGAGGCAGAAACATTTTAATCTAGCATATTAAGGCCATAACAAACTCAAACGGGTGGAAAGGGGGCTGATACAGGCTAGAAAGAAATCACCAGTTTTTAACAGTACAGAAAGGTTATCAGTTGGAACAATGTCTCCAAAGATATGATTGCGATATACATCACTTGAAATTAAGACCTGCATGCTTGTTTGTTATTTATGGCATTGTTAATCACACTCTTGCTCTTGGGAGTTTAGGGAGATATAAATGCTTCTCCCGTTTTATCCTGACAATGATTCAGGAAGTTAGAAAAGTTAATGACTGGCCCAACCTCACTCAGTGAGCTTCTATTATTATTATTATTATTATTATTATTATTATTATTATTATTATATCATGATTGATAATAAAAATAATAAAAATCATTATTAATACCAATCTGTTTCTTGTATCCCATACATCTGACTGGGTTGCCCCAGCCACTCTGGGATGTTTCGAACAAAATACAAAGGAACCCAACAAAACATGAAACATAAAAAGCTTCCGAAACAGGGCTGCCTTCAGATGTCTATGAAAAGTCATATGATTGTTTATCTCTTTGACATCTGACAGGAGGGCATTCCACAGGGTGGGCACAACTTGGATACTGCTAAATCAAGTGGCAGGGAAGGGAGGAATCTTCTCAGAATGGTGCACAAGAATTCAACGTAAAATTAAAATGCAAAGATCAGAAGAAGATAAATCCAAAATGAAACACATGAGGATGTCTGCCTAATATACAAATCTAGGTGCTAAAGGCCCCATTCATTGTGGTTGCCAAACGGATGTCATAAGGGACACTTAGCAATGCCTGAGTGGAGGTTCTTGCTGGTTCTAGGCCAACATTCTGATTACTACACCATGCTGCCTCTGAAAGGCCTCTCACTTTTTCAAGCAGGAATGTCTGCTTGTAGAATAACTTTTCCCCCTATCTTAGAATTCAGCATCATAAGCAACTTTTCAGTTTTCCAGCATGCAATAATTTTGCAAACAGAAGGGCTTACATGGATGCACGCCTAAATAAATACATGAGTGGGGTGTGTGTGTGTTTTCCAATCAACATGAAAGGAACTTAATTTAATTTACATATGGCTTTGTTGACTGCTGTGGGGGGGGGACCAATTCTCTGCTACTTTTCAACACTTTTGTCTTGTAGAATACACAGAGCGAGCAACCTTCCTCCCAGCAGGGTTACGCAGCCGTGATGCAAGTCTGGTTCATGGTGAACATGCTTGGTTTCATTTCTCTTGACATGATAGGGATCCCAGGAAATCTAGCCATCCTCTATGCCTTCCTCAAAGCCACCTGCCGGCAAAACTTCACACCCAGTGAAATCATCCTGGGCAAACTTGCACTGGCCAACCTCCTGGTGATCCTGACCAGGGGTGTCCCACTCACCTTGCAAGCATTTGGCATCCACACCATGCATGATAATTTGACCTGTGGCATCACCCTCTACATCTATTGTGTGAGCAGAGCCATGAGCATCTTCTTAACTTCCATGCTGGGCTGCTTCCAGTGCCTCCTCATTGCTCCATGTCCTCTCAGATGCTTGCGGCTAAGGCACAGCATCCTTGCAAAACTCCCTTCCATCATGATTTCCCTTTGGTGCTTCAACCTCCTGGTCTGCTGTACCCGTTTGCTTTACTCCCTGCCTCGCACCGGTACCAACTGCACCGAGGAAGAGATCACGGTAGTGTATGACTTCTGCTGTGTGGTGTTCCCTAACCAACTCTTGTACTTTGGAAATGGAGTGGTATTTGTCACTCGAGACATTTTCTTCCTGGGGTTGATGAGCCTCTCGAGTGGATACCTCCTCTTTGTTTTTTGGCAGCATGGGAAACTGATGAGCCGCCTGCCCATGCTACAGCTGAAGCATTCAGAGATCCGAGCAGCAAAATCAGTCATGGGCCTGCTGGCCATGTACCTTCTCAGCTTTGGACTGGACAGTGTCTTCTGGATGGTCAACCTTTGTGTAGCCCCAGTCTCACTGAAGTTCGCAGATGCCCGCATGTTTTTTGACTCCTGCTACTCAGCTATAAGTCCCATGTTGATTATCCTAACCAACAGAAAGATTCAGGCAGGCCTGAAGTGTGCTATTGGGAACATTCCTGGAAAGAGAGCACTACCAAATGCAGACATGTCTAAGAACTGTCGTGGAGAAACAAATGGGTGCATTAAAAAGTCTCGGTCTTAAATGCATATGTGTGGGGCAGCTCATAAGATCCTCCCCACACATAGAGGGAGCTGCAGGACCATGAGGGCTAGCTACTGTTATGGTGGCAACCATGCTCCCCCAACACCTGCTTCTGACATATGTTGAAAGGTATTCTAGGCACATACCAATGTATGTGTCTAGAGCTCTTCCTGATTGGGCCAGAGTCCCGTGGTGCTCTGTGTGTGTGTATCTGATATACATCAAAGTCTCAAGTTGACTTTCTGTTTGGGGCAAGCATTTTGTGCTTGAGATAACATGATACTTCATCCATGCAGTCCTAACTAATAATAATATGGCATATGGTTGCCCAAATAGCATGAGCTAATCCATCATGTTATTAGCTGTGAATTATACAACTCCCTATCAACATACACAACTGGCTGCTTGAGAGTGTTTTGCTTGCACAAAACTTATGCAGTGGTTAGACTCTGCCTGCCCTTTACTGAGCATTTGTTCTGATTTGTTTATGGGGTGTTAAGAGAAAGTAAAAGCAACAACAACAACAAAAAGTTAGCATTAAATGGGAACAGAATACAAATGAACAGTCTGCAACAATTCAGTTAGGCTTTGATATTATTATTATTTCTACTTTTTAAGCTGAGGACAGGTTACCCAAAAGAAATCAGAATTAATAACAAAATACACTGTCATTGAAAATAATAAAATCACAAACTGGGCAGTTGGAATCACACTGTCTTGCAGGGTAGGGCACTGAAACTAACATTTCCCTGGAAGAGGGTGTGCAAGGGGAGATGATTAACAGAAGTCTGATACCAGTTGTCAGAGAGAGATGTTAGGGGTTTTAGGACTGTTCTGTACTACTGCCTGTTTCTCTACCAAGCCCTCTTCACAGGGAATTCTGGGAACCATATCTCCATGAGGGGAATAGGGGTTTCCTAACAACTCTCAGCAGCCATAATAACCTCAAGCTCCCAGAATGCTTTGGAGAAAGCCAAGGTTGTTTAAAGTGATACTACAGTCCTTTAAATGCACGGTGCCATTGTGGCTGACATTTGACCCTGAAATTCCTACTGTTTAGGGATGAAGCCCCAAACGACAGCATAGGATCATGCCATGTTTGGGGGCAGAAATGGAGCTGGATAGCTCCTGGGTCAATTCTAGAATTCTATTACACAATAATCATTGTGTGGGATTTTTTTCTTTTCCCAAAGTTTGTCAACATTATCTAACAAAACCAATCCAGGGGAGTGCTTTATAGCAAAAAAAAAAAAAAAGGTAAAGATTTTTGTGATGCCTTAAATTTTAATTTTATTTGTTGTGTTAACAGCTTTTATCTACTAGAACCTATTTTGCCATGCATCTGATGAAGCACTCTCTAACACACACACACACACACACAGCCTTTGTAGAGCCACAATACTATTTATTGTATATTCCAATAAGTTGCATTTTGGTTGAAAATAATATATATATAAATCTCTCTTGTTTTTTGCTTGGGAGGCAGACATAGGAGGCTAAAGTGAAGCCTATCTGATCTGTGGCTGGGATCTAATGAGCTCTGTTGGCATGTCTAGGTCTGCCAGGTGTTGTTGGAGTCCCATTATCCCTAACCAATGACCATCCTGGCCAGCACTGATGGGCCTTGGAATCCAACAACTGGAGGCTCTCATGTTCCCCAATCCTGACCCATGCCTTGTCCATCCTCACCCCCAACACTGAAGTCCATGTAACTGCAATTCTTCACATTCATCTTCTGCTACATTTACAAGCAACTTCCCTTGCCCCTTTCTGTTCAGTACAACAGCTGTGTCTTATTGCTTTATATATATATAACAGCAGCAGTAGGACTTTCACATCAAGCTGCTTTTTTGCCTTCTCTGCCTACTTTAAGCACTTCACAGTAGCTTTGCAGCACTGTGAGTCAGTAATCTACACATCGCTTCCAGGCAGTTGTTATCATCATCTCAGGTGGTGAACTTGGCCAAGAGATAAGCTAGAATAAGAAGATGAATAGCATCATTCTAAATTTTGCCCTGGATTTCCAATACACTTTGTAGCAGTAAATAGTCTTAGCTAAGCACTGGAGCATCTGAGTTTGTTTGGCCATTCCTACCAGACAATAGTTACCCTTCTATTTCATCTTGTCTGCTGCAAAGGAACGCAGCCTTGCTGTCTATACAAGTATGCACTGAGTGCCTTTGAGTCAATGTTGTCTCTAGGTTGTCTGGAAAAGTATGCAAGACAAAAACCTGGGCATACAAGACAAGAAAGTTGTAATGTGTTCTTAGGTAAAGGTAAAGGGACCCCTGACCATTAGGTCCAGTCGCGAACGACTCTGGGATTGTGGCGCTCATCTCATTTTACTGGCCAAGGGAGCCAGCGTACAGCTTCCGTGTCATGTGGCCAGCATAACTAAGCCACTTCTGGCGAACCAGAGCAGCGCACGGAAACACCGTTTACCTTCCTGCTGGAAGGTACTTGCACTTCATGCTTTCGAACTGCTAGGTTGGCAGGAGCAGGGACTGAGCAATGGGAGCTCACCCCGTCGAGGTGATTCAAACTGCCAACCTTCTGATCAACAAGCCCTAGGTTCTGTGGTTTAACCCTCAGCGCCACCCTCTATTTATCTTAATCAATAGGATTGACTCTCACTAGTTGTGAGAAGTAGTGTGAGACCTCTAGAAATTCCAAATGCCTTCCTCTCTGCGAGGGGTTTAACTTAATGAAGACATCCAAGGCACATCCTAATCCAATTTATTCAAGAGTCCTCTGGAAGATGTTCCATACCTGAGGAAAGAGGCCCTGCCAAACACTGGTGGTAATAATAATAATAATAATAATAATAATAATAATAAAAATAATAATAAAATAATTGTACCCCACCCATCTAACTGGGTTGCCCCAGTGTCAGGGACTGGACTGAAGAGGACGAGGGGGAGGGGGAGGGGAATGGTGGAGATCAACCCCCCCCTCCCCCTGACGCTGCAGAAGGAGAGGAATGCAGTATTGAATTACAGCAGGGCTTTGAGGAGTGTGAAGGAAGTCATAGCTCAGAGACAGGTGAACAGAAGAGTTGACAAGTGTTAGAAAAAGGGGCGGGGAGGAAAATGTGGAATTGGAACCAGTTGACATGTTGTCACTGGAAAGTATTTCTGATCCCCCTTCCCCCAGAACTCGGTGTTCATTAAGGGTGCAGGAACAACGTAATCAATGGCAACTGATCATGGGTGGCCACCGTAAGGGAAAGTGCTGTTGCTAGGAAGGAAGAGGGGGTGGAGCCCCAGTTTGTAGCAACGCCATTGTTAAGGCTTGTTGCGTTCTTTTGTCTCTCGCTGTTAGGATTGAATAAAACTCATTAAAAAGGAATCTACCTTGTTTTCTCTGCTCTTGCTGCAACTGGGGGAGGAATAGCCTTCCTGAAGCCTGGACAGAGCCTTGACACCCAGCCACTCTGGGCGGCTTCCAGCATATACAAAAATATAACAAAACATTAAACATTAAAAACTTCCCTAAACAGGTCTGCCTTCAGATGCCTTCTAAAGGTTGATTAGGTACTTGTCTCCTTGACATCTGATGGGAGGGTGTTAGTAAACACATTATAGAGACTTGAACGTCCACTGCTCCCCTTCAAGATTAGGACCACACACACCTTTGCACCAATTACCTAAGGTGAGTAAATTTATATCCTACTTGAACTACAGATATGTCTTCCTCTCTGGGAAGTGCCTCCCTCAGGTGATCTAACCTGTGTGGGCAGGCTCACCCAAGGGCAGGATTCCAAGTTCAATCCACAGTTCAGTCCATAGTTTTGCAAAACAAACAGCCAATTGGATGTTGCTCCTTTAAGTCCTAAGAAAACCACTGCTTCCTGTGGGCATTCTGAGGTCCAATGCACTGGCAAATATTAAGATGGCCTCACAAACTTCCTTCCTCTATCAAAAACAAAGCCATGCTTTCCCCCACCCCCTGGTAATATTATTATATGAGTCCCTTCGGCAGTCTTCAGTAAGTGGCTGAAAGTGGGCAAGGATAGAGAAGGTCCTCCTTTCCCTTCCACTCTGTGAACAAACACAAACTCTGGATTACACTCCCACCACTTCCTTAAAATTGCCTAGTGCCACCTTAACTGAAGAAATTCAGACAACAGAGATTGGCAGCTGGGTAGAAGTGAATTGGGTTTGAATTTTGCTCTGCTCTTCAGATTCTCCCAGGGTTGGGGAAATCTGAATTTACAGGGAAATAGATGGGTTCTGGATGAGGGAAAGATCACGTGAACAATGCCCAGAAATGTTGGACTCAAGCAGCCTCAAACTCATGGTAAGCCCTCAAGAGTTATCCACTTCTAAACCTTAGTGTTTGATTCTAGTCTGTTCATTCCTGGTCTGCATCAGCCTGGATTGTTCCACTCCTAGATAGTTTGGTTCCCCTTCCCACCTCCTTCCCAATGTCCCCTAATTCTTCTCCGTCTTTGTTATTTTTATACTCAGGTAGTTATGGCTCCAGGACAGCTGCCAAGCGTACTTATCTCCCTTCATTGCAAAAGTCATTTCATACCATATGGGACTCAAGGAAACCTATGAGGACTCAGCCTTCCCTTGGTCTCCCATCATTGCCTTTTATCTGGCTGTTTGTTGAAAAGATATACCTTATCAAAGAGCTGGCATTCCTCCCAGGAATTCTTAAGGAACCACTGCAGGAGGAATCCGATCTTATGCCAGAAATTTAGGTTTGCATTATTAAAGTAGATTAAAACCCTCTGGTGCAACAAATCCACTTTAACAAAAACACAGACTTTTTTTTTTTTTTTTTTTACAATGAAGAAAGTGATGGTGAGTGAGAAAAGTGTGGGATAATGACTAATTGACAGGAAGACAAATGACCTCCACACAAACAAATGCTCAATGATGAGCAGACATTACCACTATGTAATCTTTGGGAAACGATGAATGACAATAAACAGGTTATCTGGAGAAGCCTAAAGTAACCATTGGTGCCCAAGTGCTAGGGACAACTTCCTGATTTACTGCAGCTCCTCAGATAATATTTTCCCCCTTCATCCCACCTAGGGAAAGGTAATTTCTGCCATGTGCTGGATTTATACTGGACCATCCACAAATAATTTAGCTTTATTCGTTGTTCTGCAATGTTTCCCCAATGTTATCACATCTTTGCTGCCAGGAGGGCCACTTGTGCATTGTAATGCAACAAATGCATGACAACCCACCATCCCGAGAACATTTCTGATATAAAAAGTTGCAGAACTTCTCTGAATTTCAAAATGCGGTTCTCCAGCCAACTAATCTGCACAAAAATGCATATACTAGAGTAAATTGCACATTAAAAAATGGAATAATTGGCAAACTCACATAAGGGGGAAAAAATGTGCATATTAGGATCAATTCACAGCAACTCTTCAGGGTTTCAGGAAAGGGTCTCTACCAGTCCTATCTGGAGATACCAAGGACCTTTTACATGTGTTCTGCCATGTACCTATGGTTCTTCCTTTTCCTGTGCTCTTAAATTCACAGAGTATTTTCTGAGCTGGAATCTAACAAACTGTTCCACTATGTATGCCTGCTGAGAATTGCACCTCCAGTGATTGCAAACCAAGTTTAGCATTCTCTTCTAAGTAAATTTTGCCAGTGGGAAAAAGCCTCTAATATCAGAAAACAAATTAAAAATTTTTAAAAATACACCTCTACAAGATGATTAAATGCAGTTCACTCAAAAAAATACAATCCAGTAAAAAAATCAAAATCATACTACCAGCATCCTAAAATTCTTATAAGCACTGCTTCTAAATATCTAGTTTGGTTCTGTAAAATACAAGCTTTTTTTTTTTGGTCCCCATCACTTTATTGCTTATAGTCCACTGCCCTCTGCTGGTAAATTGTGTTATTTTTTTAAAGTTAGGCACACACAGGTGTATATCGAAAATCCAAGGGAAGCCAACATAAGCTGATATAATTCATTCTGTTCCTATCTGTGCGCATAAGATCATAACAATGTGATTCACCTGTTTGAAACCTCACCGGGTGGCATAATGGGGCAAGTCCACAGACGCCTTAGAGAGACCAAAGCACAAACCAAACTAATCCTGTGCTGCATCTCCCCCTTTTTCAACCTGAGGGCCACATTATTTCATGGGCAGCACCAGAGGCAAAACTTGGCAGAGTGGCATGCCAGGGCAGAGCTTTCTGCATACATACACACCTCTGACCATTGCCCTTCCAGGCAAGCGAGAAACATTAACACACTTTAAAAAGACACAAGCACTTGTCAAGAGTGCAAAGCAAACTGGAAGAGGAATGTGGTCCAAGGAGATTTTTGAGGGCCAGATAAGCTTGGAGTGGCCCATTCAGCAAACCAGGCCTCAGTGTTGCCCACCCATGCTATAGCCTCAAAGAAGTGGCTACATCAACACATCCTGTGGTTCTGTGGTAAGGTGCATGTACTATTGGTGGCCTTCTCTCTCTCTCTCGTGTGTGTGTGTGTGTGTGTGTGTGTGTGCGCGCGCGCGCTCACACGTGCGCACACACACACACAAACTTGTTTTTTGTGGTTTTGATTTATACAATTTAATGGCTATAAATTTTTTTAAATCCAGTAATATTTTATGGCTTGGATCATAAATGTCCCTTCCTTAAATGGAAAGGCTCCTTCCATTCCCAGTTTCTTCCATTTTGATCCAGTCAGTAGAAAACAGGGAAGTGGTTTTTTTTGTTTTTCTTCCTCCTTCTGCAGCTCACCATGCCAGTTCTCACACTGTTTTGATGGGTCCTCAACCCTTTGAGGCTGTAAAGTTCTGCAGGGGAGAATTTCATAGGAACACTCCAGACCCAAGCCTTAGGAAAAGGTTTGCAACTGTCTTCACAACATTTTGTGTTTGCTTCTCATATCCAAAATTGTGGTGCCCAGGCTATGCCTTCCTGCCTGCAGTTTTAGATGCTGCAGTAAGGTTTGTTTTGTAGGCAGGATACAAGTTGCTTTTCAGACAGTAGTGGCACTGGCTTCCCTGTGGTGCTATCATTGGTAAACTAAGTGATACATGTAGCACATGGGTAGAAAAACTAAGGCCTGGGGGCCAGATCCGGCCCAATCGCCTTTTAAATCCAGCCCGTGGACGGCCTGGGAATCAGTGTGAAATATACTTTGAGTCGAGTGTGAATTTCATGCTCTTTATTCAGCTCATAGTAGTGAGGAATGGAAGTTCCCCCAAACTGTCTGCTTTATATACATTATTTACACAATGGGCCCCACGTGATTGGCTAATTCCGGGATTCTCCTGTAGGCCAATCAGGTTGCGGATTCACTTCCACCTGGAGCTGGATTGGGTGGCTCCTGCGGACCATTCAGACTGCTGCATTCTGGATCCTATTGTTCTAGGACCAATCAGACTGCTTCATTCAGGATCCTATTCAACTCAGTACATAACACAGTGTGTTTTTACATGAGTAGAATGTGTCCTTTTATTTAAAATGCATCTCTGGGTTATTTGTGGGGCCTGCCTGGTGTTTTTACATGAGTAGAATGAAGGGAAGCTTTGCTTCTGCACATGACTGTGGCATGATGGGAAGTTTTGCTTCTGCACATGACTCGGGCAAAACCGTTCTAAGCTGAGACATTCCTTCATCACCCTAGAATGTTCAGTTCACATTGAGTTCATGAAAACATTGTACCCTGACCTGTTCTTAATGCATAGTTGACCACATCTACGGAACGTGATTGTTATGTTCTTTTAAGTCTCGCTATATCAATCACTAGTAATTGTTTAAGTCTTGCTATATTAATCACTAGTTATAGTTTAATAAGGAGGTTTTCATGCCTGTCTAGTTCTGTGTTTGCTTTCCCAGCCTTTAATCTATTCATGATTAATGCTTATATGCAACCTTTGCTTTGTACTTGTGTTAACCAATCAGCAATAAGCACATATGTGGCAATGCTGTAATATTCAATAAAAGGGACTCCCCGAGACATGCTCGAGAGATGCCTCCCATATGACACTTGCTACTCGTCTGTCGTTTATTTCAACCCAACATCTGGTGACCCCGACGTGAATGTGTGCTTTTATTTAAAATGCATCTCTGGGTTATTTGTGGGGCATAGGAATTCATTCGGGGAGGGGGGTTCCAAAATATAGTCCGGCCCCCCACAAGGTCTGAGGGACAGTGGACCGGCCCCCTGCTGAAAAGGTCTGCTGACCCCGGTAGAACCATCAATGGGCATCATTTGCAGGAACTTAAGGTCCCTGCCCAGAGGAGTCTACAACTGGAAACAACATCACCAGACTACTGGACCCAACATTTGGCCACATTATATGTTAAGGGTGGGAATTATTGTTGAGGGAGCGTAGTCTTCTTGAAGGAGAAAGCAACCTAATCTACCCCCTCAGCTATGATGACAACAATGTGTGTGTGTGTGTGTGTGTGTGTGTACACATTTTTATTAGTTTTTAACATATTAATTAACATTCATACAACAAAACTTCACATCTTATACAATGTTTTTTGGACTTCCGTCAACACCTCTGATGATTTTCCATTCTTATCACTTATTATGCATTTCTTAATTTCATATTACCTTTAATTATCCTTAAGCAATAATTTTCCTCATTATCTTTTTTGCAATATTTCAAATAATTCACCTTACAAAATTTCTTGCAAACCTACTAGCATAATCTGTCCATCACAATTACTTTTCAAATAGTCCGTAAATTTACTCCAGTCTTCTGATGACACCTGAGGCCCTTCTTTGTGTGCCTCGTCCACAAGAGGTGGAGCAACACAAGAACGGGCCTTTCTTTGGTGGCTTCCGCTTGTGGAATACTCTCCCCAAGGAGGCTCCTCTGACACCAGATGAAAACATTCCTCTTCTTCCATGCATTTGACTAATTATACAATCTATTACCATTCAAACTGTGTGTCCATGTAGCAGGAGGTGTAATTGATTTTGCTTGTTACTATGGTGTGTATTTTTGTGTTTTTATATTGTAAACCCTGTGATCCTTGGAAAAATTAACGATGATGATGTCATTCTAATACATGGGGCTGGGGAGTGCATTTCCTTCAAGGCAGAGAGGAGCAATGAAAGTACAACATGTTTGTCATGTGGGAGAGGATAGACTAGTTAAAGTCATCTGTTGTTTTCTTCTGTAAGAACCACTCTGGGCCAGGTTATCTGAAAGGGCATTAAGATCAACTAGTGGAACCCCATTAGTCTTGCCACAGCCTGGTAGTTATTAGCTTGTGGCAATACATAGCTGATGGATCTTTTCACTAGTAGTTCTGGTGTTTTACAACACGCTCCCTGCTGAAATGCAAAACTATATTATCCATGTTGGTATTATGCTGGCTTTTGAAGATGCACCTGGTCACACAAACATTCCCTTGATCTCCCAACCTGAGCCTCCTGTTTTCCTTGCTGTGTTGTTTCAATGGGACCATTTTACTGGATATTTTAATTCTACCTATATTTTAATAGGATTTATCATGTACATTAATTACAGAGGTTTATATTTTAATCTCTGTCTAATGAGTTTTTTATACTATGAAAACTGCTTAGAGGTCTATCTTGGCATTAAGCGGTATATTAATTAATTAACTATAATAAATAACTATAAAAGGCCTGTGTGAGCACAGCTGTTGAACGTGCCCATTCTGTAAGTTATTTTCATGGAAAGTAATCCCTTCTAAAAGGCTGAAAATAGCGTGGCCATGTCTGGAGGGTGGGAGTTGTGTGTTCGGAATTGGATGTAAATATTGGCCAGGCTGGGGGTGTGCAGGACCACTGACATCCTGCTGCTGCCTTTGGTGCTACATAATCCATGACCATCACCAGGGACAACCCATCCCATTTCATCACCTAAGGTGAAATGGGAGGGTACCACCCCCAGTCAAAGCCTTGCTTACCGGAGTCACGTGTTGACAGCTTCTGGCGAGATCTCATGAGAGTTACCCAAGATCTCATGAGATCTCGCCGGAAGCCACAGTCCCCATAGCTGCATGACCACAGAGGTGGCAGGGGCAGGCAGGATGCTCACGGGAGCACTGCTTCACAAGATGCTGCTGTCTGAGGTGGCTGCTTCAGTCTGCTTCATGGGCAGGTGGGCCCTGACCATAGCAGGAAGAGAGGGTAGCCAGGAGCAAAGATACTGGTGTTAGCATTTCACTCCTCCGTTGCTGGATGTGTGATTGTTACATCACATGTCAGTGTTTACTTTCCAGGCTTGGAAAGTGTGAGAACGGAAGCCAGTCTTATCTCTTCCGCTGTACTGTACTTTTGTACTGTTTTCTTTCTCTCTCAGAGGAGAAGTGAGAGGACGTCGTGGTTGCTTTGTCCTGTATATATTGCTTAATAAAAACTTAGAATGCACACACCAAAGCTCCACTTCGTTTCTGCTATACTCTGCTGAGTGAGCGTGCACATAGTCTTTAGATATGTGTTGCTGGTGCACACTGGGACTGATTTGTGAACGTTCCAGGCTGTGCTTCATCAGGAAGATGCCCGGAGAGGTCTGTCTCATTCTGGGGGGTGCATGTGCCTGCCCCCCCCAGGCATGTTCCGACAGCTAGCAGTTGAGGACAGCCAGGAGGAGAGAAGCCTCTATGATCCACAATGCACAGACTCCACAGTGGCATGAGGATCACAACTCCACCAGAGATGAGGGAACAGATCCCTTAGGCTATCTCCAAGTAGCCAGGAGGCAATATCGACTTCACTTAGAGAAGGGGCGGGGAAGCTTATGATAAATGTGACTCTCCAAGACTCTCTTTGGAGTTATTTGGGGCTCTTCCCACACCACACATTTCCTCCAAAGTCTCCAGATCACACCATAGCTGTCAACTTACAGATTTGAAAATAAGGGACCAGCAGCCTCGAAAATAAGGGATCAGCAGCCAAAATAAGGGATTTTGTGAGCACAGGTATGTTCAACTTCTGAGCCCCTCCGAGCCAAAGGCAGAAAGCCCAGCCAGCAGCCAATGAAGCCTCAAGCGGTGGTTCCCACAGCGCAGCAACCCGGCAAAGGGGATGCAGCAAGGAAAACCACCATCACCTCTCCGCTGGGAAGCGCTGAGCAAAGGTGAGTCCCCAGGCAACGCGGCCGATTTGATCGGCACAAGGCATGCAAGCTCCACCCCCCCAGTTGTTCTTAGACTCCTTATTGGGTGAGCAATGCAGCCAAGCAACACAGTTGGAGCCTCCCTCCTCCCTGGCCGGCAGGGAGGGAGGGAGAGGAGCTGCTTCTTTTGAAACCCAGGAAATTTAAGGGACATCATCAATAAGGGACAGCAGCGGGACATGGCGCTGGGATAAGGGACTTTCCCGCCAAATAAGGGACAGTTGACAGCTATGGATCACACCCCTAACTGACCCTCCATCTTACCCTCCTTGAGTGTTTTTGTCAAGAATTTTGATAATGCCTCCCGCTTTTCTGAATGGAAGATAGAGAGGGGTGCAACTGCACATACCCATGCTACACTTTTGAAGAAGTAGCTCTACCTGTATGAGGAGCTAATAATCTTAAGATTCTATCCTTTATAAAAGACTGCTTGCACACACACACACTTTCCTAGCTTTCTAAATCTTTACTGCAATGCTTGACTACAAATGGCCAACTCTTTGTATGCCTACAGTTGCCACACAGGGAGTTTTCAAGTCATTACCATGCGGTAAGTGGTCATTTGATCCCACCCAGAGTGAAATCAATGTTCAGCTTCAAAAGAACTCACTTTCTTCTGATGTGATTTATCCGTCCTTTGTGTTACACCCCCACATCCCCATCCAGAAACTCATGTCTCCTTGGCAGTCCAATCAACAACATCTATCAGAAAACTAATGTTTTCTGCAGGATACCGCCCACCACCCCACATTCAAGTGAGAAAGCAAAGCATAATATATACATTAAGTGTGGGAGAGGTTACATAGAGGAGGCAGGAGTGAGAGAGATTGATGGGTTGTCTTCAGAAACCCAGTGAAATGACTAATCAGTATTTGCTCCCCATTTCAGAATGGCAATTGAAAGAAAATTATCAGGCTCTCTTTAGCATCCGAAGCCACCCACCTTCTTTTGTTATTGTTGTGAGGGCAGTCGTTCCTCTTCTTGCTAGCTTCACACAGTAGGGCTGCTTTTCAGATTGCTGCCCAGTTCACCTCTAAATGCTGCATGAGATTTCTTTGTGAGAAGGACAAAGCAGAATCTTGCCATCCAATAACTGGGAAGACAATGTCTCCTGCGATGCTTGGGGTCTTGCCCTCACGTGTGCCTAATGTATGCTTAGGCCTGAAATGGGATCAAGAGAAATAATGCGCAACTGAATATGCTTGACTGGATTTGAAATGCCACTATTGTTTTCCACATGCCAAACTCCTACAGAGTCAATAGTGGGGAGTAAAATAGAAAGATGGAGTTTTGATCTGCCACACTCTAGATTTTTCAAAAGGCACATGCTTGACTTCCGGAATGCCCGCCCATCAAATGTCAAGGAAATAAACAACTATCTGACTTTTAGAAGACATCTGAAGTCAGCCCTGTTTAGGGAAGTTTTCAATGTTTGATGTTTTATCATGTTTTAAATATTCTGTTGGGAGCAGCCCAGAGTGGCTGGGGCAACCCAGTCAGATGGGTGGTAGAAGGAGGAGGAGGAGGAAGAGGAGGAGGAGTTCGTTTAAACAACTTTGTTTCCATATTTGCCATGTTACAATGATAGGGAGGGGGGAAACCTGACAAGGAAAAGCAGATGCAGATGTCGCATTAGCAGGAGGACCGGGAATT
Source organism: Podarcis filfolensis (assembly GCF_964270895.1). Classification (NCBI taxonomy): domain Eukaryota; kingdom Metazoa; phylum Chordata; class Lepidosauria; order Squamata; family Lacertidae; genus Podarcis; species Podarcis filfolensis. The sequence goes on from NC_139609.1 coordinate 62,546,814, forward strand.
TAGGACATAAATTTACTACTTTGGATTTATTGTTCAATATTATTACTGTACTCATACTGCAGATGGGAGGGGGGGCGGCAGCTGTAGCTGAAAGAATGATGACTAGCCTGAGCCTATCTACAAGTTCTTCCTCACACATACATACATGGCAAGAACTATTCGTTGTTTTTGCACTGTTCATTACACTTGCATTTAGAAGCCACTTTTTTTAAAAAAAATGCATCTTCCAACCAGTCCTGTTACTTTATAGCTGTAAGATTTAAGTCCCCAAAAATAGGAGGGCTGCAAAACACGGTCAAAACAGTTGTTCTTGTTGGGTTGAAGATAGCCTTGCAGATTCCCATGTGTCAGGAGAATGGGTCTTTGTATAACTAAAGAATTGGCCAAGTACAAGTGAATAGTTGCCATAGAAACCAATGGTCAAAGATGTCATTTGGAAGAAGCATAACATGCATTATGTTGTTACATTACGAATAAAATCTCCTGTTTTTGTGGAATCGGAATCCACTCATTTTTCAAGCCACAACTCCTTATAGCCAACAGTGCCCTGTAACTGTGGAGTTTTAAGCCACTTGAAACACTGTGATGCTCAAGGCTACAACATTATTGTGTCCATATTAAAGGAGGAAACCAAGGCCTATACTATTGACGTCACAAAACTTTGACCAAAAGATCTCTGGCACCCCCATACACTACAGCTCTGGCAAAGAGTGGGTAGCCCTGCCCATCTGTCAAAGGGGGCCTGAAGGTCAGGAGAGATAAAGATCCCCACACCTGGTATGAGATCATTAAAGCCAGAGTCCAAAATTATCTAACTAAACAACTGCTCAATGGTGGTGCAGCAGTATTGAGCTATTACCAACAATACCCCTTTTTTGCTAACAGCTCGTGGCCCTTTTATATTTTCGTTATAACAAATTCATATTGGTTTTTAGGAAACTTCAAATCCCCGTGAGCTTTCTTTATGAGCCAATTATCATAGTCTTCATAAATACGAAGTTATGAGGAGATTTTCAGCTAATTATCAGCCTAATTAAAAACAATTCAGTATTCTCAGGATTGGAAAACTAGTCAGCTGTGGGGCTTTTAAAAAATTACACCATCACACTTTGCAAAAGTCTTTTTCAATATGGTTGATGAATGAGAGTAATAAAAAAAACACCCAGAAAATCACATTTCTAGCGCTCCCTGTGTTGACAGGAAGCCAGTGTTTAAATGTGGGTGTAGTAATTGGATTAATAAACCCTTCGGTTCTATTAGCAATTATTATCATGTGAAATGGGTACAGTCAGGAGATTTTATTAGGTGGGGGTGGAGAATAAAGAGACTGCATAGATGTAAGGCAGAAGTAAAGCTGAACCAGAAGTTTGCAAACTCTGGGGATGAGGGTAGCTTGGTGGCAGTGCACAGAATTTGCATGCAGGAAATTCTAGGATCAACCCCCACTCCACCCCAGTATATCTGGGTTGCTGGGTATGATCAGACAGCCAGTGATGCAAAGGGTTTTTTGCAGAGAACCAATACCAGTCAAAATAGTTGAGGTCACATGATAGAAGTTCATAAAATTATGCATGGCATGAAGAAAGTAGAGAGCAAAAAGTTTGTCTCCCTAAACACTAAAACATCCAGTGAAGCTCAATGTTGGAAGATTCAGGACAGCTAGAAGAAGAGACTTCTTCACTCAGGGCATAGTTAAGCTATGGAACTCACTGCCACAGGAAGCAGTGATGGCCACCAACCTTGATTGTTTTTTAAAAAAGGATTGGATGGAGGATAAGGCCAGGGCCTTATTTTGGCACATGGGCAAAACCACAAAATGGCACCCCCTGCTAGGGGAGAAAGAGTGAGTGAAGATCTAAATCGGAAACAAGGGGAGACTAAAGATCTGGGATCTGTGGCCCCTGTGGATCCTGCCACCCGATGTCACCACACCTTGTGTCATGGATGGGCTGGCCCTGGATAAAGCTATCCACAGCTACTAGCCATGAAGAAGAAGAAGAAGAGTTTGGATTTGATATCCCGCTTTATCACTACCTGAAGGAGTCTCAAAGCGGCTAACATTCTCCTTTCCCTTCCTCCCCCACAACAAACACTCTGTGAGGTGAGTGAGGCTGAGAGACTTCAAAGAAGTGTGACTAGCCCAAGGTCACCCAGCAGCTGCATGTGAAGGAACTGAGACGTGAACCCGATTACGAGTCTACCGCTCTTAATCACTACACCACACATGCTCTGTCCCCACAGTTGGAAGCAGTAATGCTTCTGAATAGCAGTTGCTGGAAACCACAAAAGGGGAGTGTGCACAAAACTTGGCCCTCCAGCTGTTTGGGGACAACAATTTTGGGACTACAATTCCCATCATCCCTGACCACTGGTCCTGTTAGCTAGGGATGATGGGAGTTGTAGTCCTAAAACAGCTGAAGGGCCAAGTTTGGCCATCCCTGCCTTAGACAATACTGGGCTAGATGGACCACAACAAAATAAATGTTCTGACCTATTTCCTGTAAGACAGCTTCCAACATTCCTAAGTAATCACAAATACAAAATTCAACACATTAAGAAGACTAAAATTAAACCCATCCACAGGAGGTTGAGCTCTCTAGAAACAGGGTTTGGAGGATGAAATATCCTTCACCCAGCTTTGCATCTTGCGTTACGCACATACAAAGCAGTAAATTGTCCATGCCAACAGCAGTGCCAGATGCATGCCCTCTAGAAAGCTGAGGCAAGCAAGGGCCCTCAGCCCAGCCCAGGTGTGACTCACTAGCTCTGGGAGGAGGGGTGTGATTCCTCAGGTGGAGTAGGCTTGGAGCAGGTGAGGGTCCCCTGCCTCATCAAGCCCAGATGCTGCAATCAGCATGCAAAGTACACAAAGGAAGCACAGTGAGGTGCTTGGTCTGCTCAACTGCCCTTGTTGATGGATCTTGGCTAGGATGCTCCTGGACTTCTGCAGAACTTTGCTTTGGGTTTGACTATGGACTGTATCCTGACTGCTGGACTTCAGATGTGGCTTACTTGGATTGACCCTGGACTGTGTTTCCTGACCTTTGGACTTGTGTGGATTGACCCCTGTACTTTGAACTTGACATACTCACTTGCTGCCAGGTAGGCCAGGGGTTTGGGACACAGCCTGACCACCCCAGATAATCAAATGCCCTATAAAACCTATGCCAATAAATTGAAAGTTAAGCCTTCCCCTTGTGACATTTCCCTGATTGAGAGCACCCTCCAGAAGCTACAATCAGCAAAACCTGGGAAAGATTAATACATTATTGTTTCCCCCTAATGCTGTATACTTGGGAGGCAACCTAGACTGAAGCAGGAAAAGTTAAATACAAATATAACAGAAATCGGGAGCAACTGGTGGGGTGAAATGGCGGTGCTTAACTGACCTCCTGGCACCAGCTAACAACTTTATTCCAAGAGGCCTTTGGGATCTGACTACTTTTAAGGAAAGGGCTTTTAAATAGTGCTGTGCTGTGTTTACTGTTTTTGCTATCTGTATTTTAATATGTTTTGAGGGTTTTGCATTATTTTAATTTCATTATAGTTTTGTTATTTAAAAGCTATTATCTTTTTTTTTCTTTTTTCTTTTTCTTTTTGCTTTCTGAGTTTTACCCATGTTTGCTTTAATTTTTGTAAGGTAACCATTAAGGGCGCGGGGATGGTGAGTTATAATATAGCAATGATGATGAAGATGAAGATGATGATGAAATTGAAACTGGAATCTGACAGTTACACTCAAAAATGCATGGATGGTGAAGCTGAGTAGACCATTTTGTCAAATACTTTCCAGGTAGAAATTCTCTAACTGTTCAGGATGCGCTTGAAGGAGCAATTATTATTGGTGCAGCAATAAGACTACTAGCTCATTTGCAAACCTAAGTAGGATCCAGTATAGATTGAAACTGGATGGGAGACTGTGTGTTGAGATTTCCTGCATTGCTGGGGCTTGGACTAGATGACCTTGGGGGTCCCTTCCAGCTCTTATGATTCTATGATTCTATTATTCTAGCCTTAGGTAGAATCCTTATCAGAGAAGTGGTGTGCAGGCATAGACTCCTTGAAGTCTACTCTGTATCTTCCTCTAGAGGGCAACATTTCTCCATACATTGAGAAAGCTAAGTGGTAGGCGGACACATCATATAATTTAAATTCCAAAAACTATCTATCTTCATTATAGCTCTGAGACACAGGTATAATGTATTAAGCGGCGAAATGAAATTTATGTGGGCAATTCCACTTGTGTTTAAGTGGAATCCAGTCAGCTGTGTCTTTTTAAAAAAGTCATATTTATGGCAAAACCCCATAGGCATCATGAAGATGAAGTGAGATGCACAAGCAAGTTCTTTTCATGAAGCTCTTTAGCATACTGGCTTGTGCCGAGAAAGAAAGAAAACAGATGCTCTCTGTTCGTGTTATCACTGTCTTGCAGTAATGCAGGATTTTAAATACTAGGATATAGGTCTGACACATGTGGAGCAATAACAAAAGGAGGTATTCAACCAAGTTCTAATCAGAGTAAAGGTAAAGGTAAAGGGACCCCTGACCATTAGGTCCAGTCGTGACCGACTCTGGGGTTGCGGCGCTCATCTCGCTTTATTGGCCAAGGGAGCTGGCGTACAGCTTCCGGGTCACGTGGCCAGCATGACTGAGCCGCTCCTGGCGAACCAGAGCAGCACACGGAAACGCAGTTTACCTTCCCGCCGGAGCAGTACCTATTTATCTACTTGCACTTTGACATGCTTCCGAACTGCTAGGTTGGCAGGAGCAGGGACCGAGCAACGGGAGCTCACCCCGTCGCGGGGATTCGAACTGCTGACCTTTGGATCGGCAAGCCCTAGGCTCAGTGGTTTAACCCACAGAATTATGGAAATCTATGGACCTAACTTAACCCTGTTTATTAATTTCAGTGGGTTGACTCTTGAGTACAATTTAGCTGAAAACTGACCACATGGTGCCTTTGAGCATGTTCCAAGTGCAATTCCTTCACCACTAGCTAACACCTACTGGCACCCTTTTGCATCTGCAGTTAGCATGCCAGACTTCAAAGGGCTAGAACAGGGGTCGGCAACCTAAGGCCCATGGGCCACAAGCGGCCCATGGGGATCGTTTAACCGGCCGATGAAAGAAAAAAAACCCCACCCGCTTGGTGACCCCTGCCGCAGAAGCTCCTGCAGCTAATGGGAAGCTGCACATGCCTCCTCCGCACCAGAAATAGTGTTTGCACATGTACGCACACACACTCCGGCCCACCATGGCGTCTGCGGGACCGTGAACCTGCCCAAGCCACAAAAACTTTGCCGACCCCTGGGCTAGAAATTCAGTATTGTGCTTGTGCGGTGGTTATTATTCAATTTCTATACCACCCTTCATCTGAGGATCACAGGGCAATTCACAATGTATATATGCATAATGTAGTAACAAAAACAATAAACCCACCCCTGTTAAAAGGCCATAGATGGTTTGATTAGCCAAAGGCCTGGGGGGAGAGGAATGTTTTTGCCTGGTGTCTATAAATATATGATGATGGCACCAGGCAAGCTTCCCTGGTGAGAGCATTCCACAAACAGGGAGCCACTGCAGAAATGGCCCATTCTCGTGTTGCTATTCTGCAGAGCTCTCATGGAGGAGGCACGCACTGAAAACAATCATGTCAGTTCATATGGAGAGAGGTGGTCCTTGAGGTGTGGTCCTGAGCCATTGAAGGTTTTATATGTCAAAACCAGAATTTTGAATTGGGCCGGGAAACTAAATGGCAGCTTGTGCAGCCAGGCCAAGATATTTGCTGCTACAATTATCTGGCCACTGTTTCCAAGCTTATATCTTGCAGCTGTTTGCAGCACCTTTTAGTTTGAATTGCATAGGTTTGCTGTGTGTGTAAAACTGGGGTGGACTTCACGGAGGTGTCCACATTCCTTTTCTGTTATGAAAATCTTTCTTATGGCTCAGATCTATAATCTTGGTGTCTTTGTGCTGGGACCTGATTTCCCCCCTCTTAATCTGATCCATCTGACCTTGGAACACAAACAACCCTTCCACCTTGGCACTTCAAGCAGCCTCTGACTATGTGCAGAGCAGCTCTGCAAAAAGCAGACTCCAGAGGTGCTCTAGCAAATGTAGCAGAGCAGTATTGGCTCTTCCCCACCTGCTAAGCATCTGGTGCTACTTCAGCTGCCTGACAGCAACCAGTTCCTCACAATCAGGTGGTAAAAATAAGAGGACTCTTAAAAGGTAATGAGTTTCCTTTGACAATGTGCCATTCTAGGGACCAGCTAAACCAATTGCTACTGGCATGCAGAAATATAAATTAATGACTGTTGCTATGTAGCTTGGAGTGTGCTGATGACAGGTATTCCGGAAATGTAAAACACCACTTTCATTGCTGTTTTAGAGGCACTCGCAGAGAAAGTGCATTCTGGTGCTCATTCACTCCCCTTTAAGAGCTGCCTAGCTACTATCTCATGAAAGGAGCCTCCTGCTTCCCTCCCCTTTAATCTCACTTTATTGTTAGCACAGTGCCTGCCTTTAATCCCTGCAGACCTGTAAGAGCAGAGCAGCGGAGTCAGAGAAGAGAAGTTGCTTCCTTTTTGGTCTTGAGGGGTAAGCCAATTCTATTTCCCTGACAACCATTTCTGTCTTGCACCTGTTTTGTCCAAAGTACAGGGGGGCATTTTGGCCAGGCTATTTCCAAGCTAGATTTGCCTCTGTGTGTCTTCATCATTAACATACAGCTTTGCAGATTTTGTTGCTTGGTGTCATACTTTACCTGATACTTTTATTCTGGGAGAACTTAAGCATGGGGTGCATGTTTACTTTGCAAACATTTGTGTTTATATGAAAATTAATAGTGAGAGAGATTTTGAATGCCATTTCATTACTGTCAGTCTAATGTATTCCTTTGGCATCAGTGGTGTTACTGCATAGCTCGTCGTCGTCTTCTAACATGCAATTAGCAAGGCTATATTAAGTTTCCTCTTCTTGTTCTGTTCTCTTAACAATGATTCTGACTGCTAGAAGAGCTTGATTTGAACGACGCAGGAAATGAGCTGAATTATATTGTCAAATAGTTCTGATTACATGCATCATCTCTCTCTCTTTGGTTATACGGGCTGAGGTTAAGAGGCATGGTTTTCCCTTCTTTTGCATCTTAACTTTGTCTCTCAAGCAATGTTCCTGCAGTTTTTCTAATAGATTATTAGGCAGCAGACCCAAACGGCTCTGCCAGTACCGTAATATATAAAAACCAAGCACATTTTTTTCATATGAAGGTCGTAACACTTGTTCTTAGATTGTAATGGATGGCACATCATTCTGTGGATCAAAGAGAAGAAAACAGGTCTAGCTTATATTTATCTGGGGGGTTTTTTGGGGGGGAAGTAATACTCCCCTTAGACTTAAATAATGCAACTTCTTTCTGTCTGCAAAGCAAATAGATCTATTGGTTAAGCTACAGAAGAGAGCAATTCAGCAAACTCTGCATGTTCTTATTGTTGGGTGGCAAAAATATATGAAAATGTGTGATGCATTTTACCTGCTTAAGGCTCTCCAGGGAGCAGTTGTCTTGTTTTATAGAGCAAACTTTATACATTGTAAATCAAGGGTAGACACTCCTGTGCTTTACAAGCATTTGATTTTACAAGATGTATGACATACATTGTATGTGTCTATTCTTCCTCTGACTTACAGGTCTCATTAGCACTGTATTGAAAGTCTTTCCTCTTCCCTTCTCTCATGTTTTTCTTTCCATTCATCTTTCTTTTTGTGACAGAAGAGGATAATTTATGTTGTGGTTTTGAGCATCTGATTCCCCCCTTCCAATAGTATATATCAGTAGTCTTTAAGATTTAGACTGGTTTTAGAGCAATTTAGTGGAAGCATAGAGCAGGTAGAGGGAATATTCACAACTATGGGCACTCGTACTTGTAGCTGCGCAAAGTTGCCTTGACATCACAAGTAAACAAAAGCTGTGACCTGACCCCATCATTTACCATCTCCAGAATCACAGAAGTTTGAAGAATGGGTTTTAATTTGAACTAGCCTCCAGCCCTTCACTTAAAAAAAAGTATGGGACTGTCTGGTGTCTTGTAATTATTATTATTATTATTATTATTATTATTAAGGAGGGAGCTCCACTGAGTGCCATGGGATTTGGCTTCTAGAAGAAATGCAGTTATATACACTTATACTGTACACAAGAGTAAGCCCCAATGAACTCAATGAGGTTTACTTCTAAAAGCAAGCATGCATGGCATCTGGTTGCAAAGCAAATCTCAGGAAAGAACTCCTAAATTGCCGTAACACAACTAGAAATTCCAAAACTATGTAAAAGCTAGAGAAATCTGCAGCAGAATAAGTTGAGAGTTACAGAGATTGCACCACTAGACTTTAAAGACATTGGTAAGCATGTATTTTTTCTTAAATTTCTGCATACTGGACATGTTTCATTAGGTTATTTGAAGAGCCTGCATACACTAATCTCAGGAGGTTGAGCAAAGAGAAATCAACACTTTAAAATCCGGTTATTCTGTTTTCATGTTACCCAACAGATGGGTAGCCTAAGGAGGGCAAACATCAGGAAAAGAAGGGGAAGTGGTAGAATTTAGGTGCAAAGGGGGCATCTATTCAGTTAACGACTTTATATTTTAGCTTTGGGATCCCCCCTACAACCTATGAAGATGTTCAAACTGTGTACAGTGAACACATAAGAGGGATTGTGAGGATGGGTCCCCATTTTACATTTCTTCAGTTGAACATCTGCATAGAGCATATGTGTGTACAGTTTGTGTGTAGGGCGTTCTCTATTCAATTAGAGAACACCACTTTACCAGAGTTCCTGTTGTGCAGGTGAAGCTCTATGCAGGTTCAATTCTATACATGCAATCTGTAGATTGAATTGAAAGTGCGAAGACTGTTCTCCCACCTCACTGTATGTTCAGTGGACCGTTTGAACATCTGCAAGAAGTCCCCATCCCCAGAGTTGAATATAGTGTGACAGAGCTTTCATTCAACATCATGTCCTTCAATCTTTGGCTTTGTGCATGGTTTAACTAACCCAGTGTGGAAGCTAAAGCCCGGGCAAAAACTTCTGTTAGTGCAACAGGGCTCCCACATCTTTTCTCTTTACATGCACTCTCCAAATCTGCTCTGGAGGCTCCAAAGAAACCTCAGAACAGCATGCAGAGGAGATATTGTTTCATCTGGCAAGCAAAAATGCTTACACTAACCGAATACTCATAATAGTGCCATGTTGAATTCCACCCAAAGGCTCAATCATACTACCTTAAGCTCCTTAAAAAAGAAAAAAGAAAAAAAGGCCTCCAACTGCCAGAGAGACTTGATGGTGCCCAAGCACCATTAATGAATGTAGCACAGATTTGCAAAATGGTTGACAACAGAAATTGTTGGTGGAATGGAAAATGAGATTCTCCCATGTGATCTGCTATCACATTCTAGGGTTGCCCTATTTCAAAAAATAAAATCCGGACACAAAAGTTAATTTTGTCCAAAGTTATTCAGCTTCTTTTGCAAAATCTCAGAGGGGGAAAAAATGTTTCTGAGCTATGGGGAGGGGGGGAATGCCAAAATCATACATCCAGATTTCCCCAGACATTTCAGTGATTTTTCCGCCTGGGTACTGTTTGCAATGGCTGAATACTGGCTATGTCCAGGAAATTCCAGACATATGGCAACCCTATCACATTCCATCACATGTTCATTACGCATTTGTAATATCAATAAGGAGAATGAGGGATCGTGTGGGCCTTCCTAACTGTTCAAGGCACCATCAGCTTGGTTCACAGCTTCCCTGTTTGCTTGCTGATGACAGTGGCTTCTTGATTCCTCATGTCACTGCAGTTCATTTCAGTGGCTTATTCAAGCTATCTTTTGGAAGCTTAGCTTTCACATGGTGTCCATGTGAATTCACTGATCACAAGGTGAAGCATGCTGACTGGAACAGCTCAGCTGTATGTTTGATTTATGCTGTCTGCTGACCAGCCAGGCTCCTCGACTGAATGGCCTGAGAGGAGCAAACTTCATGGTTCCCTGCCCCATTTCTGGAGCAAGGACAAAATCATCACATTATCTGGAAAAGGTGTTATATACAAGAATGAAACTTCAGGTGTGGCAGATTCTATTTTCATGCTTCTATTCTTGTGCTTCAGAAGTCTTGTAGTGAGAGTAGAGAGAGGGAAAATTTAGATTTTGTCATTTTATGACCCATCAGCTGCCCACCTAAAAAAGGTTGGGTACTGATAAGAAATCTAATAGTTCAATCTCTTGAAAGCAACGTTCTAATGATTAAGAAACTTGTCGTGACTTTGTTTGTTTTGAATATACTGCTTTGAGCACTGACATGATTGCTGAAAGTTTTCTGCTGTTGTTTTCCTCAGAGTTGTTTAAACAATTTTCAGAAAGTCAGTTTTAAAAATTAGTTTCACCCAGTCTTCATTGTGGATTACATGTCTACTGATAAATATTAGTCTTTCCTGATGTTTCATGGGGATAGCAATAATAAAAAAGACACGCATATCTGTTTGAGAAGAGTTTGCAGTCTTACACTGCAATTCTATGCACATTGACTTGGAGGTATAGTCTGAGTTTAATGGGAGTTAAGTGAATATGAGGTGGTTCTGTATCTCAGTAGAAGAACATACACTATGCTTCAGTAAAGTTATAAGTTCAATACAAGTAAGAAACTTGTATGCAAGGAACAGACGGGACTAAAGCTTTTTAACCTTGTGTGCTAAGGGGGTTTTTTGTTACTAGCAAGAAGTATTATTTTTGTGACTTGGGTTTAATATGAGAGAGGCTTCAGACATGATACCCCCTCACCTGGAGTCTCAGGTGGTACAACCCAGTTTATCACTTCAGGTGGTTCATTCTGCTATCTCATTCTTATGCACCTGTCAGTCAGGTCTATCTTGGCCAGCCCAGAAAGAATTGCCAGAACTTTCTGGAAAATAACACTGTTCATTGTGCAGGCACTGCATTTTAATTTGTTAATGTACAATGTTGACAGTGCCAGATTCAAGTTTTATATTTTTGCATTGAACCAACAAGTTATATTATTCTAAAGAAGTGCTGAACCAATTCAATCTTGCCCAAGAGCCAACAAATAAGAACAAAATACAGTATTGCATTCAGAGTGGCTCTTTGGCTCAGTACTGATTAAACTATTTGAGGAATGAACCATCGGATGACTTTTACCCCCCCCCCCCACATTCATTTGATCCTGTCAAAGTTCTTTTGATTAGGTGAACACTGACTTTTGCAATACAGTTCTGTGATGTGGCCCTGTTTTCAGGGTGAGGAGGATTTTCTCTGAGTAGGATTGTGTCTTTAAAATCCAGGTTCCATATATCTGAATTGCCTCAAATTTCAGTGATGGCAAACTTTCCAGTGACTGTGTGACTCAGCCATGCAGTATTACAATTTGTGGTGTTTCTTGTGCAGATTGTTAGGTAGGTCAAGGACAATGCCAAATAAAACTAGACAGCTGCAAGTATTGACAATAAAGATTTCCCTTTTGAATCTGTCCATCAGCATGCAGATAACAGCCACAGAAAGCCATCTTTTACCGAGACTTGCAAGTTAACAGCTCACAGGGGAACCTGCACACTTGCAAGTGGATAAAGGCCAACTCACATTTTGGCCTTTAAGGAGTTTGTAGACTGAAGCTGTCATTCTTTAGCAGCTGAGTCAATTTCTCTTTCAGTACACCTGAATTAACCTTTGAAACCCAATGCTGGGGCACTGGAAAATCATGTCACCCCATTAATTAAAGGTGGCAAATACAGTTTCAGTAGGAATTGAAAATCTTAACTACCTGTCACAAGAAGTGAACTTTTGGCTTCTTTAGCTATAGCTATTTCTCCGTGTTCAGAACGTTCTTTTTAACAAAAGATTCAATTAGGACACCGGCAATTTCAGCCATGGACCTGGAGGCTCTCCTTCCTTGGTTCGGAAAGTGAGAAATGGAGTGTGCTTTAGTCCTTGAGGCAATATTGTTCTTAGCATCAATTCCTAGTCTTTGGTTCACGAAAAAGAGAGAAAGAGAATTCTCAAGTGCCTGCGCTTAATAGTGCTCCCAGAAATCTGTTTTGAAGGACACTAACTTCTTAAGCGAAGGTATAACATTTTTTTGGTACATTTACATTTTCTGTTTATCATATAAGGTGCCACTTGTACTTATGGGCTCATTGACTCAGTGTGGTGGATAGATTGCTGAGAAGGCCTGGATTCAATTATCTACTGAGCTATGAAATTCCATGGATGACCATGGGCTTCTCATTCTCTTGTAGCCTCACAGGGTCGTTGTGAAGATTATAAGAAAAAAGAATGGGACCACATATGCTGCTCTGACCTCTTTTTGAGAAAGAGGGGAATTCTAATTAATCAATGCTTTATAGATCTAGGTTGTAAGGCGGAGCATCTGTTTGCATTTCAAAATGTGCAGAATTCCCACATAAGCAGGTATATTGTAAACCCAGATGATACAGAAACCCCCAGTTTTTATTGACTAGCAAACAATTACGTTTTGAGGTTTTTCAGATATTGGTGCAGTAATGTCAGTTTTTAGATATCAGTGCAGGATACTCTAAAGCAGCCTTTGCCCACGCAGTCACCTCCAGATGAGTTGGACTACAAATCCCATCAGCCCCAGCCAGTATATTCTGGTTGGGGCTGATGGGGATTGCAGTCCCAAGTCATCTGGAGGGCACCAGGTTGGCAAAGACTGCCCAAGGACATAGTTCTTAAAATAGGTGCTGTCTAAGGAGGTTTCTAGTGGAGGCACACCCACCTTCCTTGCTACTCACTCAGGTGGGTAAGGGCAAAAGAAGGCACAACTATTAAAAGTGCAGGAGCCCTGCCTTATTTTTCACCTGGCTAGCCTACTGATCTTTCAAAATATTATTGTTCGCCATTAAAAAAAATAGATGCACCCACACTCATTATCCAAGGAATTGGTTAAGGAAAATTTGTTGTTGTTTAGTCGTTTAGTTGTGTTCGACTCTTCATGACCCCATGGACCAGAGCACGCCAGGCACTCCTGTCTTCCACTGCCTCCCGCAGATTGGTCAAACTCATGCTGGTAGCTTTGAGAACACTGTCCAACCATCTCGTCCTCTGTCGTCCCCTTCTCCTTGTGCCCTCCATCTTTCCCAACATCAGGGTCTTTTCCAGGGAGTCTTCTCTTCCCATGAGGTGGCCGAAGTATTGGAGCCTCAGATTCATGATCTGTCCTTCCAGTGAGCACTCAGGGCTGATTTCCTTAAGAATGGATAGGTTTGATCTTCTTGTAGTCCATGGGACTCTCAAGAGTCTTCTCCAGCTCCATAATTCAAAAGCATCAATTCTTCAGCGATCAGCCTTCTTTATGGCCCAGCTCTCACTTCCATACATCACTACTGGGAAAACCATAGCTTTAACTATACGGACCTTTGTTGGCAAGATGATATCTCTGCTTTTTAAGATGCTGTCTAGGTTTGTCATTGCTTTTCTCCCAAGAAGCAGGTATCTTTTAATTTCGTGACTGCTGTCACCACCTGCAAAAGGAAAATGTTGTTGTTGTTTAGTTGTTTAATCGTGTCCGACTCTTCGTGACCCCATGGACCAGAGCACGCCAGGCACTTCTGTCTTCCACTGCCTCCCGCAGTTTGGTCAAACTCATGCTCATGCAAAAGGAAAATACTGTTATCCAAATCCTGGCAAGGGTTCTCATGAAGAGTAAATTTCCTTCTAGGGTTTTATGTCCTGCCCCAGCTTCATGCCAGAGTAATATTGTCTTGTGAATTCTCCTACTGCAGGGATGGGGGAGCCTGTGGCCTTCAAGACGTCGTTGGACACCAACTCTCATAGGCCCAGCTGGTGCAGCCAATGTTCAGGGATGATGATGGGAGTTGATGTCCAACAACATCTAGACGTGTGTTTCCCATTCATATTCTAATGATTTGATACATTCTGGACCTTTTTGATCAATTGGGCCATATAGTAATTATTTGCTAACTTAATAAACTAAGCATTTGGGAGCATTCATGGCCAGTATCTTTCTTTAATTCCTGCTTTGAATGGAAAAGTGTTAACTCTGTCAAGTTAAGGTTTGTTTCCACTAATTCGTATCTTGGAATAATTGACAGGGGCATCAATTCTGATGGCTGTAGAACTTGTCTGGTTTTCTGTGTGCTTGCTCTGAATTCCATTGGTAGGCTATTAAACTAAACGAGCGTAGTCAGAATGAGATCCTACATCTCTAAGAGCAACTATAAACTACCATCATTAGCATCTAAACTACTGTGTTAGCATCTAATATCCCAAAGCTTTCCATTTAAAATGAAGATGTGCAGGCAGCCACCCTAATAGAAATAGCAAGCATAATCATTATGGTGCATTGTGATGGGATTGAAAGGGAACAGTTTCCATGTGATTATTTCCAAAATTGATTCAGTATGGTAATTGTAACATGTCTTGCTCTCTGCGTATAAACAATGAACAGGTTTAATATCTTTTGCAATGAGAATCCAACCTTGTCTATCACAGTGAATAATAGGACTCAGCCATTAATAGAAATTATGCTTGTGTTTCACATGTACGTTTTTAGTGGCTCATTTCTTGAAGGATGTGCGTCTTCAGTAAGAATTGTAGGCTCTCAACTCGGCTAAGAATCAGCTCTCTCTTTAAAACTTTAGCTTTCAAAGTTGTGCTGAAACCCCTGCTTGGGTTTATTTTAGTCAAAACTTACCAGAGCACAGCCTGAGTGTGTGATGCCTTCTTTCAGTCTGAAGACAACAGCAGAAGAGGGTACCTCAAGAGCAAAACACCATTGTTGAATTCAGTAACAGATGGACCTACTGCACTACTAAACTTCAGAGACAATAATTTTGTTTATCTTGATTGTGATGGGCACAATGGCAGATTGGCAAGCCTTAACTTTCAAATGTTTTAACAATCAGTAGCAACAGCAAAATGCTTTCTCTAAAAATTAGGCTTTTTTTCTTTTTCTTTTTCCTTTTGCTAATGTAGCTGAGTCCATAGACTTGCAAAACACCCCAGCAAATAATGTATGTGGTAGAGGAAAACTGTCTCTTCCTAAATTTACATTTTGTACCTTGCTGTGGCCGGTGGGTCTTAATGCCACAGCTACCTACCAATTCCTGGTTTAAAATATTGGTGTGTGATAGCTACAAGTAGTTATTCACCATAACTAGGTGTTGCCATGATAATTCACCTCATGCATTAGCAAAATGTATTTTTCTTCCCTTTGTGTCTGGTTAAAATTAACAAAAGCAAGTCCCATCTTGCAGGAATCCTGGGTTGAGAAATGCTGAAGACTGCTGGTTTACAAAATTTGTGAAGGTCAATTTTACCATAACCAGTCTAATGTTATAGTGGATATGGGAGACCAGCCATTAAAAAAAGTGGAGTCACCTGCTCAAGAAGAATGACTTAGTATTCCTACACATTAAGTTCAATGGCTGTGAAGCACGATACCTTAAAACAGAGGTGGGCATGCTTGAGGCTTGTGGAATCTACTGGATGTCTTTTGTTTACTAGATCCCCAAGATCCATCAGCTAGGTTTGAGCCATAGTGATGCAGGTGGGACACAAAGAGGCTATTTAAACAGGCTCTGTGAATTGAAACTCAAGAGAGGTTGTTTCCTGCCCTACCCCATCCCCAATGCATTTCATTACTATTATATGTTGCTGTTTGCACCAGAGAGGAGCCAGAAATGTCTTCATCTGATGTGTATTACCTGTTTTGTTTCCCCATACTAAACTCTAATTCACTGAAGCTATCTGCACATGTGCCTGGCGTGCTCTGGTCCATGGGGTCACGAAGAGTCGGACACGACTAAACGACTAAACAATAACATCTGCACATGTACTACAGCTGCCTGAAATGTATACATCTCAGCTTAAGCATGGCTTCCTTTTTTCTTTCTTTTTTATAAATTGGATAGAAGCTGGTTTGAAGGGAAATGAATCAAATAGGAGTTTTTCTCCAGCAGCTATGGGATACTTATGGGTTGTGGCTAATGTCACTTAAATTCAGTTGGCTTCAAACACCAGGGGTAGGATGAGCTAGATCTGGAGTAAGTGGTAATGTGTACACAGCCTAGGTGTTAAGCCCAGGAACTTGTATTCATTACCAGAACTGAACACTCAGCATTTTCACACAAAGATCCCTCCTATTTGGCTTCCACCCCCACCCACATTTTCTTAATTTCAACAGAGAGAAAGAAAGGGTTTTTGCTATTGTTAAACAGAAGTCAGAAACCTTTGCCAATCTGCCCAGACTCGCCAGGGGATCTACCAGTAGATTCGGATCTACTTTTTGCCCATCCCTGCCTTGGAGTACCAGTGATGTGAGAAGCAGCCCAATCACCATTGCCCAAATTAGGCTAGACTTCATCACATGATAGTACAGAGTCCTTTGTGGGTTCACATAATTTCTAATAGTTTAGTCTTCCTCAGGCATGTGGTTTGAAGAAAGGCTACAGAGCAGAGAAGGGGACTGAATTACAGAAATGGGCCACAGGCTATACCAGAGCCTATTGGAAAATGAAATAGACCTGCCACACAAAGATGAGAATGTATTGGAGGGTTAGCATTAGTAACTGTGTTCCAGCTGCAAAAGCAGCGACCAGGTTTTGTTTTGTTTTAATCCCTGTAACAGTTTTTACTTCTCTGACACCATTTTGATTTCCTGTCAGAACTCTCAGCTTCAACTCTGGAGAAAATGGGCTGCCAACAAGAGGAGGAGGGCAGTTCCTGGAAAAAACAAACCAGCAACATCAGAAAAACATTCATTTTCATGGAAGCACTTGGATCGTAAGTGTTCATTATTATTATTTTTTATCTTTAAAAGCACTTATGCACAGTCATCTCAAGGTGCAAGTCAGCACCCAGCTGGAAGTAGACCACTGTTAGGTCATGGCCTGATCCAAGGTGGGTTGCAACAGGAGTACTACCACTATGCAAATACGGGGTAAAATATTAAGAAATGGGTCCCTAAATGCATGTTTGGGTTAAAAGTGAGTACTGGGTCTGAGAAGGTTGAAGGTACCTGAGGTAAACAACAACAGTAACAATGAAACCAATTAAAAACAAATCAGTTGGCACGATATAATTAACAATAATGCTCACTCCACAGTGAAAGAATTTTCAGAAAAGATCACTTCACACAGTACAGCAGGGGTGGGAAATGCTTTTCAGCCCCCATTCTCTTATGGGTAATCTTCTGAGGACCACATCCGGAGCCAGAGGCAAAACTTAGTAGAGCAATTATTGTAAATAATAAAATAGTACATTGTGGCACTGTAGGTTAAACCACAGAGCCTAGGACTTGCCGATCAGAAGGTCGCTGGTTCGAATCCCCGCGATGAGGTGAGCTCCCGTTGCTCGGTCCCTGCTCTTGCCAACCTAGCAGTTTGAAAGCACATCCAAGTGTAAGTAGATAAATAGGTACCACTCCAGCGAGAAGGTAAACGGCGTTTCCGTGCGCTGCTCTGGTTCACCAGAAGCAGCTTAGTCATTCTTGCCATGTGACCCGGAAGCTGTACGCTGGCTCCCTCAGCCAATAAAGCAAGATGAGCGTCGCAACCCCAGTCGGCCACGACTGGACCCTAATAGTCAGGGGTCCCTTTACCCTTTACCTATAGTAGGCAAGTTTCTGCAGATTAACATGCCCCACTCTAGCCTCATTCCACACAAGCAAGAGGCATTGTCAGAGCTCATAGACACATTTCAAAGAGAAAAAAACACTCAAGGGTGCCAAGCTGTTGGAGACAGAAGGGTTTGGAAGAGATCTTTTTTACTTTCTTGTAGCAGAGTTAGTACAATTGCAATTGCTCCAAGCACATTAAAACATGGTTAGATTTACATCTGCTCTCATCCACCTTCAAGCAAACGTCCCCCACAAATAACTTTAAAAAGGTAAAGAACCCCTGACAGTTAAGTCCAGTCGCGAACAACTCTGGGGTTGCAGTGCTCATCTCACTTTACTGGCCGAGGGAGCCGTCGTTGGTCTGCAGACAGGTTTTCTGGGTCATGTGGCCAGCATGACAAAGCCACTTCTGGTGAAACCAGAGCAGCACACGGAAATGCCGTTTACCTTCCCTGTTTATCTACTTGCACTTTGACGTGCTTTCGAACTGCTAGGTTGGCAGGAGCTGGGACTGAACAACGGGAGCTCACCATGTCGCAGGGATTTGAACCACTGACCTTCCAATTGGCAAGCCCAAGGCTCAGTGGTTTACACAACAGCGCCACCCACGTCCCACAAATAACTTAGGCTAGAATAAATCAGACACTGAGCTTTGCAAATAAGTGAATGTTTTGCTCAATGAGTTTCCAGAAATTTCAGCAAACAAACGAGTTTCCAGAAGTTTCTCCATTGGTCAGCAGTAAAATGAAGGTGAAAAGGGTTCCAAATGACTTAAAAGAAAAGTGTATGGTTTACTTCCAAAAAACATCATGCAATCTTAGAGCGCAGGCTGTTAAATCTCCTTTTGGAGAGATCAGTTCACCTACAGGGAGCCATGGCTGCATGGTTTCTTGCTTGTTCCAGGAACCATGAAAGGGAAAAAGAGACTGAGAAGGGGGGGGGGGAGCAGAGGCTGCTGATAACCTGCTAAACCACACCCACTCTGGTAGTTTAAGATCAGGCTTCAGATTAACCCTTTCATGCACACAAGTACGAGTCTGTAACTATATATTACAAAAGAAGGAAGGCTGGTGTGGGGTGTGACCTGGGAGGAGAGAGTATGGCTGGGGAAAGGGGGTGCCCTAAGGAGAGTTCCATGGAGGAACATAAGAGTACATAATGGGTGTAATATGGCCACCGGACTTCCCTCAATTTGAGCATGACCCACCATTAGCGTGGAAAGGAAAACCCCACTCTCACTCTCTGATAACAACAAACATGACCAAAGAGGCAGACAGTCAGCTACAAATTCCCTCTGAAAACCATGTGGATCAGAAAGCAACTATACCAGTATAAATTCAGAACAGCCCTAACTCCCAGCAGCCTCAACCAGCATGGCCAATGGTCACAGATGAGAGGAGGAGGAGTCCGGAGGGCCACAGGTTCCCCCCTCCCTGTGTGATGTCTAGTTAAGTTATAAGATGCAGTAGAAATCTTTTGTACAACTTGCAGTCGTCATTTCTTACTGCCTGCTTCATTCCAGCTGAGTGTTTACAGAGTCATTTTACTTGCTTTCCCCCTTTCTTGCCCCCCCCCTTTTCTATTCTGTTTGACAAACACAATCAGTGAGTTTCATAAGGACCTGTGCCCCAATTGCAGCTGCCACAGCCTCTTGATTATGATTACATGGCTGAGTGGTCAAAAGATTTCTCCTTCACACATTACATCCTCTTTAATTCTGCCATGGCATTTAAGTGACTCCAATATTGTGCCACAAGTGTCATTTTTCTCCTCCCTCAAGCCCGTGAGGGGTCTGCTTGTCTTCGCAATTATCCCTGCCTACCAAGATTCATTTTGCTCATAATGGATTTTTAAAAACACTTTACTCACTGCCACTGTGTCAATTTACATTTTCCCAACAGGCTTCCTTTTTTTTAGGTGTCTCAACAATGTCCCAAATTGCCTTTAGAAAGCCCCAGCCCTTATAAAAACCTTTGCATCTCGACCAGGACAAATTACTGAACTGCTGATTTTCCCCGTGAGCAAAATTTGCATTTGGATGTATCCTAAAATGAACAAGAGGCACTTTAATCTTAAAAGCTATCAACTGGTTGAAAAGTATCTGTTGTTTTGAAATACTTATGTAGAAACAGGGTCTAGGCAGGGTTCGGTTGTACGTAGACTGGGCCCTCTGTGGCACTTACGAAAGAAGATGCAAGTTTGCATAAAAGTTGCATATGCTTTATGTCACATGCAATGTTGTAGCTTCTTTTGCTGGTTGGGGGGAGCAACCCCAAATACACCAGGGTCACAAGCAAAGTAGTAAGATGTAGGAATAACGGAGATGACAGGAGGTTGGCTGCAGGTGAGCTGTGCAGAAGCACGCTGGCAAGCATGCTCCAAGCAAGCTGCCGGCTAGCTCTGTAGAGGCTCCTTTAATTAGCAGGTCAACAATTGGAAACAGTAGTGAAACCACCCTGAACTTAACATATTTCCATTTAAGCACATTTCTAGCATTAGCAAATACACGTGTTAGCAGGTGTTTCCCTAAAATGTTCCCCGATACTTGATTACGTCTGCGTCCCCGGTCATGCTCCAGCCAAGCATTATGTCTAGTAAACAAATCTGTGAGAGGACAAACAGTCAGGGAAAAAACCCTGTTTTCCAGCCAAGAAGGTAAAGGTCAGGGAAAGCAGGTGCAACACTCCTTGACATACTGTTGCATGTCTGGTGTGAGGTTTGCCTTTGCAAAGCGGAGCGTTACCTCCACATCAAGATGTCCAACAGAGAGAATATCAACAGCATACTTTCCAACACAATGTGGCCCAAATCTGGGACACCATCTTCCAGATCCATACCCCTGTGTTAGTCACGTGACCTGTGCAAGATCACAGTCCCCAAAAGGCACTTTTGGGAGCAGCTCCACACCCCAAAAAAGTGCAGCTTGAAATTGCAAAAGACTGTGGTGGCCATTTTGGCCACTGTCCTTTCGCAAGAAAAAAAATTGATGTCCCTTTTTTCTGGGGCGCTTGATGGGTATGGAACAGGTGAAGCTTACCCCATATTTGTAGTTCCAAAAGACTTATTCCGCTTAATATATTTCTGTCCCCTAGCTGTTAAAGGCATAAAAGTCCTGCTCGCTTCTAATACCAACCCTTAACCATGCAAAGAAGTCAAGTTTCATGTGTTGGCAATGAGTTATGTAACTGCAGGTCAGGTATGGGGAACTTGTGGCCCTCCACACGCTCCTGAAACTACAACTCCCATCATCCCAAGCCATTTGCCATGCCTGCTGAGGGCTGTAGTTCAGCAACATCTGGAGGGCCAAATAGGTTGTTTTATATCTAAAAGCTGATTGTTATTTCTGGCTAATCAGAAATCGGCTTGTAACTCTCCTGTTACGGAAATCAATTGTGGCTTGTACATTGCTGCATCAGGCAACTGAAGTGCAAGAGGTGAAGGAAATGCCCAAAATATATAAACAGCCCCTGCGCAAAGTACCAAGCCTCCCTTCCACTTTATAACAAAGCTATAAACAGCTAGTGGCAGTGTGAGCCTATAATGGAAAATGATACAAGAATTGTGAGCAAAACTGAAATATAATTGATACGGTTAAATGAAAGCTTCATTTGCTAGAGAGAGAAAAGCAAAACCCTATTTCAAGGATTTGAAACTGATAGATTTACCTAACTTTGAATAGTGATGGAACTGGAGCTTTGGTTTTCAAAAGAATATACAGAGGTCTGTTCCTTTAAATGCTTTTAAAATATATTGGGTGTATAGCCTGCCTTTTTCACTTATGCTTTCATGAACACATGTTCTAAGCTGGTGATGCATCCATGGTTAGTCACCCCAGGGATGAGATCAGTTATCCAGAGCCAGTACCCTGCAGTGCAATACAGAAGGAAGGCGAGAGAAAGCTTTTGTTTCCTCTGCGCCAGCTTGTTGATTCAAGTAGTCTAAATGTGGGGCTGTAATTATCTTAAACTGTTTAGAAATGAAAGATAGAACAGATGCCGGAGCATCTGAGCTGTGGGCTGCTGATTTCCTACTGTCTTCAGTTACGAGGAAAGATGCTGCTAGAAATTCTGACTCCTTCCCCGATGCAGTGGGCGTTTCGGTGGGGAAGCGTTACTGGAAAGGGCAGGTAAGAGAATAAAATAAAATGCAAGATGGAGACAAGAGCACCCAGAATCTCATCAAAACGCCACCATTCCGAGCTGTTCACACGCTACATGTGTGTAGGTGCGCTGTGAAACCGTGGAACCTGCTGGTTCTTCATTTGTGATCCTAAGTTAATAGGCTTCTGTTCTCTTTTTTTAAAAAAGCAGCACATTAGTTTTCCAGACCTCATAAAAAAAGAAAAAGAAACCAGGCATAGTGAGCTGAGCGCAGGCCATGCTGAGGATCAACATGGATTAGACAACGTTCTCAGAATTAGCCATTAAATACATAGCATTTAAAAAAGTTGGTAGTGGGTGTGGTGGATCAGTCATCTGGCCTATGGGGCTGTTAGGGGGCCCTTGCCACAGATGCAGTCCTGATCCAGATCAGAGCCCCCATATCTACTATTTGCATTGGGAGAAAACTTCCCTTGGTGTGACTATGAACTTTCGTTCCAATGCAAATATGAGGCACAAGGTGGCCAATTGGGATCACAGGGTTGTATCCAATGAAGTTTTACTCAGAGTAAACCCACTATGACCAATGGGCCCCAAGTTCATTGTGTTTCAATGGTTCTACTCTGAGTATTGGGTGCAACCCCTAGAAGGTGGCAAAAGGTTAAAGGCCTCTACCTGCTGCACCACAGTCTTGATTTAGATTGTGTGGGGTAGCATGCTTATGACTTGGTGCAATTGCTAATTGTGGGGATATCATTTTGTCTGGCCTTGCCTTCAAATACCCAAAGGAAACAGGAATCAATATGGCTTATTCTGCACAATTCTTAACAGTAGTATTGGTAGCAGACATCCCCCACCCCCAAAGTACTGTTTACGTTTGAGGAAGGTTCAGCTGTGCTGTGCAAATTATGGGTTGTTGAGGGCAAGTATCATCTAGGAACTGGCATGTGTTCCATCCTGATATCCATGAAGAACAGTTTAGCCAAAGAAGTGAATCAATAATGAGTATACATCCTATCTTCTTTCCCTATACCTTTTTGTTGTTGTTGTTGTGATGCACAACATCCATATGCCAGTGCTAGTCACAGCTTCAGCCATCCACTGGTATTTCTGGGACAGCTCGAATTGGCAACAGAAATACCTGCAAGGAATACCAAATGCAAGTTGCCCCATGCAGATATTTCCCAGATAGACCCTCTGTCTCTACCAGCCCATCTGACTACAACCCACAAGCCCAGCAGATTAAGCGCTGCTGAAAGAAACTACAGGGTTTCTCTGAAGATCATATCCATGGAGATGGCTTAAAGAGAGCTCTTGTTGAGTCATGCAACAAGGGAGGAGCAATAGAGAGTGGATAAGAATCTGCTGTGCTTTGCTGTGCCCCTGCACACCACCATCACTAACCAGTGTGATCACTAAAAAGGAAGTAGGAATAGGCTGCACATTCTAAGACCTCCCAAGCCATTGGCTGAACTGCTGTGATGTCATGTAAGCCTAGAAATCAAAGAAATTAGCCTCTCTCCACCAGTGGTTGAGTTACTGTGGTGTCTTGGGATGCTTACAAGATGAAGAAGACAACAAGGCATACATCGTCTTTAAGTGCTGCTCCTTCACCGGCTAAGACTCACAGATTCCACTGTTAGTGGAAAAACACTAAAAAGGAGACAGTCCCTATCACCACCTTTTTACATAACCTGGTTAATGATATTATTCTTATTGCTCTTAAGTATCTCCTCCAGGGCCCTTTTGGCCAAAGAGCAGAATAAAAAAGTTTAGTACCTGAGGAGTTCAAGATGTCTCATAAAAGGGCCTATAGACAGGATCTGTTTGGTCGAAAAAGCAATCTTAAATGTGTGTGTGTG
Organism: Podarcis filfolensis; assembly: GCF_964270895.1. Taxonomy (NCBI): domain Eukaryota; kingdom Metazoa; phylum Chordata; class Lepidosauria; order Squamata; family Lacertidae; genus Podarcis; species Podarcis filfolensis. Next base: position 62,570,441 of record NC_139609.1, read on the forward strand.
TGTGTGTGTGTGTGTGTGTGTGTGTGTGTGTAAGTGTGTGTATTTGCTTGCAGGGAGAGACAGAGGGACTACAAAGAAGGTACTGCAAACATACAAAAAAACATGTTCAGGTGGTTTTTTTTAAGGTCTCTAGCTTATTTAAACTTCAGTTTACTTTTGCATCATTGAAGCATCAAGATGAGGTAAATAGGCAGGTGGGCGTACTGAATGGAAAATGAAGCTGAAGGATAAAGAATATGACATTTTTTATCCAGATGGCTTTGAATTATGTTTCTCTTTGAAAATGACACTCAGGTCTGTGAATGGGGGAAGAGAAACCACAAACATTGCAAAAAGTTAACCATCAATGTAACATTAAAAATGCTTTGGAGAAACCGCTGACTTTGTCTCCCAGAGAACATTAGGGATCCCTTCCCAATAAATGCACCATGCAAGTTGTAGAATGCATTTCCTCATGGCTGAAGGACAGCTCTGGGAGAATCTTGCTTCAGAAGGGTGAAGCTCCTGTGGAGATGTCAGTAAAGTAGCCATTACCAGCTGCAAGGGATACTCAGGTGGTGAGAATAAATCACGACTGACCTGTAAAATAGACAGCACTATCTCGGCTGCTCATGTGTTTAGCTGCCTGCAAAAAAGCCTTTAATAAGATTGCAAGCTTTAAAAAAGTTAAAAATACACTTCCTGCCATAGACCTGAAAGCTGCAATGGGTGTTCATTTATCAGGTCTTAATTAAGCCCAGCTAGTAGGCTGATCAAGAACTGGACAACTAAGGTCAGAGGCCAAAAAAGAAAGTTTCTGCTGTGGCTGAAATAACTGGTCATTTCCCACCCATTGTTTGACTGCAGGATTTTGATGAACCTGCTGGTGCATGATCCATATAGGTGAGCAGCCTGGCATACACAATATAAAATAACACAAGCAGAAATGCAAACTGCATCATCCTAGAGCTAATCCAGCCACGACAAGGAGTTTTCAACCTGGGCTCTGTCCCGGGGCGCCAACTCTTGCATCTGACATGAGCTAATTTTATGCAAATCTGTGGCCTCTCCTGTCATATTTATTACTGTTGAATTTCCTGCGTTTATTCATTTATTTATTAAGTGTAGATGTTGCCCTTCATCCAAAGATCATAGGGTATTTTATTCTGAGCTTCTTTGCAGAGCAGGCCATGTCAGAAGATGTGCAAGAGAGACTAGATGGGTGTGATGCTTCTAGCGTTGCAGGGGGCAGGAGGCGAGAGAGAGAGAGGACATCTCTTGAATTATGCCATCCCAGCCTCTGTGTGGTAAAGCTGCCCTAGAATTTGGGGAACCCTTAAATTTGGGGAACCCTTCTGGCAATGAGTATGCTCGTTCATGTGTGAAGGCAAGCAGATTCTATCATCATTCCCTCAGCACAGCCTGACCACTAACGCAAGGATGTCCAGAGAAAAACAGTTCCTACCATTTGCCAAACCTTTACCTCCAACAATGGATGTGTGCTGTACTGAAATGCCTGACCAAAAGTGTGATGTGCTGGAATCAACCTGTTTATGAATGCCCATCCCATTCTAGTCCTATAGACACTTTCTGAATCAATGGAGTAGAAAATAGCAGGGGAAAGCAAAGGGCCAAGACACCAGAGGTTGGATGTGTATTAGATTTGCCTTGGTAGTTCAGTCAGTAGAGCATAAGACTCTTAATCTCAGGGTGGTGGGTTTGAGCCCCACGCTGGGCAAAAGATTCCTTCATTGCAGGGAGTTGGACTAGATGACTCTCACTGTCCCTTCCAATTCTACAATTCTGTGATTATAGATATGCATCCAACCCCTCCTTCCCCCTCATTGAAAGCTGCCATGTTGATGCCATCTTCAAACATATCAGTCCAAGTCTTCATTCTAGGTTTATACATTGCAATGATACCTGGTTGGCTGCCTCCGGTGGGCGTGGGCACCAGCCAGGTAAGGAGGGGAGGGGGCTAAGGCCCCCTACCAGGGGCGGAGCTCGGTCTCCCGCCCACAACCACTCCCCTCTCTTCCAGGGAGGAGAGTCTTTATCAAGAAGTTTTTGGGGTTTTTTTTAATCTTTGCAGCTGTTGTATTTCAGCCCTCATAAATACCATCACTCTACACTGCTGTTTTCTCTCTACATTTCCTATGCAATCACTCGATAGAGAACTTCAAATCCCACTGTGTATTTATGCAATTAATATACTTGAGTTTGCAGCCAACCCCCCAGGTCTAATTACTAATTCCATCTGCATATGAAAGGAGTGTTGATTTATTACCATTTTCCTTGCTGGTTATTGATGTGACAGTGTTTTCTGCATGTATTCTGTGATAGAAGTTAAACCATGCCTCTGAAATTGATTTGCCTACCTTTCAATCTTTGCTTTCCTCACAGAGGTGCTTTTTCAGAAGTTTTCCTGGTGAAGCACCGAACGACTGGCAAGCTTTATGCCTTGAAATGCATTAAAAAGTCACCTGTCATCCGGGACAGCAGCCTAGATAATGAAATAGCTGTGCTGAAGAAGTAAGTATAGTTGGGACACCAAAACAAAACCAGGTGCTGTTTCCAGAGCCTCACAAAAAGGCTACTAGATATGTATATATGAAGCACTGAAGGGCATCAACAAAAAAGATGTCCCATGAGGGACAGAAGAAGTCATAGCTGGAACAGCGAAGTTTCATATTTGATTTAATGCACTAAAGAAAGAAATGCTTTAAATGTGTTTTCTGATCTGTTCTTGCCATGTTGCAGGAACCAACAGAATATAACAGCTAAAATTTAAATCGGCCTTTAGATGGCACATGTTAGCTTATTGGCATGGTTTTCAAAGTGGGTGACAAGCTTTTGTGAGGGCTTAGCAACACCATAGACTTGTTGTGATTCATAAATGGAATAATTTAACATCTCAGAGTGATTTTGCAATACAGTTCAAACCACACACAAAACAATATCATGTATGAAAACCCAGCCCTACAAGCAGGGTATAAGAAAGTAATTTTGCATGCATGCAGATACCAACTGGGGTAGAGGGTAGGATCCACTTTGAAGGCTTTTTGAAAGAGAAAAATCTTCAACATCCAGCTATAAGGCAATAAAGACAGCACCAGATATGTTCCAAAGAGCATGTGCCACCACACTAAAGACCTGATTTTAGCATTATGCAGAATGGACTTCCTGATGATCTTTTGCAAATGAGGGTGATGGACCATGATAGCTAAATAAAAATTCTATGTTCAGAGGCAGTGTTCCTCGAATTATTATATAGCATAGTCAATCAATGGGAGATAATTATTTCTTTCATGCCACTCATTCCAATTGTTCATCCAGTGATTGCAGCAAAAAGGTGGATTATCTCAACCTTCATTCTGATCCCTCAAATAAATATTTACACTATTAAGAAGGCGTGGTAAGGGAGGGAAATATAAGAGCTGTTTCTAGGGAATTCAACCTTTAGTTGCATCATTAATGAGATAAGTGCAAGGAGGTTTTTATTTGAATGATTATTTTTATTGGGTGGAATCTAGTGTTTGCAAGTGGAATTTCTCCATCCTCTCCTTCCTCAGCATTCCTCCTTTATTCTGGTGGTTCCTCCAACCTTCCAAAGTCGATTTTGAGGGCATGTGGAAGGGTTATGGGCCACAGGAGAGGGCAGTGAAGGCCAGTTATGCAATCATTTGATGCAACCCATTATTTTTTGTGATGGTGATTATTGTATTGTATACTTGAAAGGGCAATTCTGCCCTAAGAAGCAGTATATAAATTAGGTAATAAATAAGAATGGGGGTATGCTTCCCAAAGACTGAGTGTACATAGCAAAACAGGCTTCAGAAACAGTGTGGTTTCTAAACAGATAAACTCTTTCCCTTACGAATGTACTGCGGGGGGTTTTGGTTATAGCTGGGAAGAAAATTTCTCTTGCTCTTAGAATTTCAAACATCTTTTTTGTTGTTGTTCCTTGAACAGAAGAGACTCACAGTGCTTAGAAGAAAGGATGCTCCCCACTTTCCTGTGTAGATCGAAATAAGTACATTGAAGTAATGGTGCTTCATTCTGAATGGAAGAAGTGTTGCACAAGAGAGGAATTGCTTTTAGTTTGACATTTTCTGACACTTGCTATGTTGTGAAACATTTCTATCTTTGGTTGCAGAATAAAGCATGACAACATAGTGACTCTGGAGGACATTTATGAGAGTACGACCCATTATTATCTGGTCATGCAGCTGTAAGTAGAGAAATGTCAGTGAGTTGTTGTGATATAAGAGCTGCATCTTACCACATTTTGTTTAAGGCTTTCTCTGAAGTCAGGCAGTCAATTTATGGAATATTAGTTGGGCAACTATAGAAATGGTTTTACGGTTTTTCTATTTTGAGTCTTGTATTTTCTCTTATTGCACACTGCTTCAGTAGCTTCTGGCTATAAAGTGACAACATGAATGAGGTCCATCATACACATCTTTGCCATGAAATCCACACAATATCCCAGAATTGCAGATGGTACAATTGTGAGCCTCATTTTCATAAACCCACACATAAGTCCACTTCTCCCCCCTCCATTAATAGCAGCTTGATAAGGAGATATTCAGAGCAGGAAAAAGAAAATTGTAGGTGGGATTGAGGGAGGGATCTGCAACAGAAGGGAGAAGAGCACTTTTTAAAAACTATTCAGCTTCAAAGAGATTGATCCCAGTGACATTAAAATCCATGTGCAAGCCACTTTTCACCTTTATTCCACTTGAAGTGTTTTGGTCAATTGGTTGTGGGAGTGTCTTCTTCAATACAAGTGGGCAGTTGAATTCTAAAGAAAATCTTCAGACTCTACCTCACCCCCATTTTTTAAAAAAAGGCAACTAAGGATTGTAGCCAATGAAGTCATCCCATTAACAAAAGTACTTCCATTTGCACAATGGAATTTTCCCTCCCACTCCTTCCCCTGCAGTTCCCCCAAATTTGTTCTGGAGTAGATTTTGTGGGGCATGGGGAGAATAGAGGGAGAACAACTTTTGTTGTGCAAGCAGAAGTCCTCGTGCGAACGGAATGATTTGCTTGGATGCAACCCTAGAATCATAGAATCATAGAGTTGGAAGAGACCACAAGGGCCATCGAGTCCAACCCCCTGCCAAGCAGGAAACACCATCAGAGCACTCCTGACATATGGTTGTCAAGCCTCTGCTTAAAGACCTAACCCTGAGGGATTAAGAGAGAGATTTCTGATTTGATTTCATACCGTGACCATTAAAAAAAGAAAATAGGTTAGTGTGTCAGCAGTCAGGTTCCGAAAGCCTTGTTGGATTAAAGGTTGATTCTTCTAATGAAGGTACTTTGTGACAATTAAGTACTAGTAAATCAGATTGCTTCACAGAAGACTCGAAAGAGATTTGTGAGCAAAGTTGGTTGTTGTTGTTCTAACTATTTTCTTATAATCTGCCTGTATGACTGGATTGCACCAGCCCTTCTGTGCAGCTTCCAACAAAACTACAGAGGAAAGGGTTGGGGACGGGGGATTTCAAGCACTGAAAGGATTAAATGAAAACTGATCCTTGTTCTTCAAAGAAAATATGGCAGAAAAATGCATGGTCTAGGTTCAGTATGTTAGTACATCCAGTTTTGATTACTACTGACTGGGTTTTTATTTACAAACCCTATCAAGACCCAGGAAATGTGAGGCAGAACTTCCATTATCTAGCTGCATTTTCAAGTTTCTTCATCATAGGCTGATCAGTGAAAAATGCAACAAAAATGGGAACTCTGAGAAGGAAGCGGAAACGGAAGCAATTGCATAGTAGAAATAGATATTTAGTGACTCAAAACATTTTAGGCATGTTCCGCCGCCCAAAGAATCATGGGAACTGTAGTTTACCCTCACAGAGCTACAATTCCCAGCACCATTACAATCTGTTCTTTGTGGGTGGAGAGATGTGTTTTAAAAATACAGTGTGGATGTGGCCAAATGTTCATTTAGATATGTTGCTTCTCCTTTTCTTATGCAGCACATCTAAATGTTGAATCTTGCTTCTCTGAATTTTCCTGAAGAAGCGCAAGTCAGGTCCAAAACTCTTTTGCTACCCCACTGATTTGGCTTCCAAGCTATTCAGTGGCATGGTGTGCTGAACTTGAAAGTAGAATTTAAACGGAACAGCCTGAATATGTGATCAGACCGAATGTGCATGCAGTTCAGTAAGAGCAGTTTTATGATTTGTCTAATTATCTTCCTCCACAGTGTGTCTGGAGGAGAATTATTTGACCGTATTTTAGAACGAGGTGTTTACACGGAAAAGGATGCAAGCATTGTAATTCAGCAAGTCCTGGGAGCTGTGCATTATCTTCATGAGAATGGGATAGTACACCGAGATCTGAAGGTAAACTCCTTGAGATACTCTTTATCTACATTGACTGGCAATGTCATTCATATACTGTATAATCCTTACTACAGTATTTTTGCTTCAACATCACCAAATGATGCTCAAGGCAGCTAACAAATTAAAACACAAAACACAAAAGCGGGTAGGGGTGGGGTTTTTTTTAATAAAAAAACAGTCCCAAGCCCCAAATTGCATATTTACAGTCATTTGGCATACTGTCATCTAACAAGGCTAAATGTCTTTGTGAATAATAATGTCTTTGCCAGCAGAAGATAAGCAGAGACTAGACAGGTTTCCATTAAAAGGGAGTTCCAGAACTTGGGAGCAACCACTGAGGAAACCCTTTCTTTAGACATCTTACTTTGCTTTATACTCTCAACCTTTATCCCTAGCCTGAAAATCTGCTCTACCTAACTCCCGAGGAGGACTCCAAAATCATGATCACAGACTTTGGTTTGTCTAAAATGGAGCAGAATGGCATCATGTCAACAGCGTGTGGGACTCCAGGATATGTCGGTAAGCAAGTATGTTTGCTCTCTATCACTGAAGTCATCATGCATGACAACAGTGTATTCACTTCCTGCCAGCAAATTTATCTATTCGAGTGTGGTGAACATAAATATGATATTGAGTGCCTAACCACTTTTATATTACTTCCTTCTCCTTTGTGTGTAGCAGTTATTTAAAATGAAAATTGCTATCTCAACCTGCAGGTTGATGCATACACAACATCTTGATCTCCAACTCATTGCTCCTGTGTGTATGTTATCTGAATGCATAGAGTGATCCCACGTGTCTGGCCCCCACAGCCCCATACATATAACAGCATGTTTGAAGCCTCGAGGGTGTTCTCTTTGTGATTGGGAACCCTTTGGAAGATCAGTCACATTGAGTCTTATTTTCTACAGTTTTATATACTAGAGTCGCTTCGAAATTGAACATTCTGTTTATTGAACATTCGTCCTGATCTGTTTGCACAAAGTTTGTGGGCGGTTCTACAACATCAGCTGCTTATTGGACATTAATTCTGGTTTGCTGGTAGAGAGGTTGTTTAATGTTGCATCAATGGAATTTCATTCCATACTTTCCACTGCATTATCCTGTTGCTTTTCTTACTGTAAAAAGTCAATTTAAAAGAGAAGAGAAGAGAAAGAAAGAAAGAAATGGAACTGCACAGGAGCTCCAATTACAGTCTTAAATTTGCCAGTATACCAGTGAATCCCACCCACAAAATAGTAACAGTCTTGAAGACTCTCTTTCAGACATACTCAGTGCCTAGACGCTGAGCATAGGTAACCCAGCTCCACGTGTTTAGTTCATGAATGAAGAGGATTATTGATTTCAGCAGAATCTTGTTTAGACTTAACATGCATAGAACTGCAGCCTTATTCCGTAGGCAGCTTGAAGATACGCTGCTTAAAGTTACGGTCTCACTCCTGAGCCAAATGTAATTTCAGGGGATTCAAGGCTGCCCTATATTCTACACATAATTTAAGGTGTGTTACAGATGGACTATAATTTCCTCCTCAGACTTTCCAACTTCCATCATCACCTGCTTCAGGTGTTGGATTTTTCCGTTCTACTCTGCATCATTGAAAGGGATTTGTGTGCTGATTAGAGGAATGTTTGCTTTCAAAGTTAAATTGCTCATTTTATTGCTAACCCGACTTTCCTTTTCATTTTCTGCAGCTCCAGAGGTGCTAGAACAAAAGCCATATAGCAAAGCTGTGGATTGCTGGTCCATCGGAGTCATTACCTACATCCTGTAAGTGCCATTCCCCAATAGTAAGTTTGCAAATGTCCACCACAGTTTTTAGCCCACAAGATGTTTTCTTGCCTGCATGCTTGGCTGATAGAGACAGAGAAAAAAAGCATAAGCAAACATCTGTGATTCATTGATGACCTGAATGAAAAGAAGAATCAACCCACTTCCCATTTTAAAATACTCTGTTCAGTAGCCTAGTGTGCTCTAATACTCACCATAAACAGATATACAGCCAACATTACAAACCAACATTTACAAGCCAACATTATAAATACAGGTTTTCCATCCTTATTATGGGTTTTTAAAAGTCTGCTTTCTTTCTTACTGTGTGCATTCAATGCATTCAAGGCAGTTTTATAATTTAAAACACTAAAACAATAAAATGGCACCATCATCGTTGGATATTGGTCTCTTTTAAAACTGAGGAAATAAATAAATATTTTTTTATTCATACCCCACCCTTCCCGGTTTTAAAACCAGGCTCAGGGCTGCTAACAGCAAATATAAAACATTGATTAAAATACGACTTTAAAACAGCATAAAATAGCATAAAATACAATATAAAATACAGCATCAATATAATAAAATTCAAAAATTCAGGGGTCATTTTTTGGGGAGGGGGAACCCCAGTCAGTAGACATCAAATGATCACCAGGGCTAACTGGCCAAGTTGGTCCTACTAGGGCCAGCAAGGAGACGAGGAAAGAATTTAAATGTGGGGTCCCAGAAAGGGTTTCTTCATAGAAGAGGAAAGGGAAAGGGGAATAGAGGATCAGGCTAATTCAAACTGAAGGCCAGGTGGAATAGCTCTGTCTTACAGGCCCTGCAGAAGGAGATCAAGTCCTGCAGGTTCCAAGCCTTGTGGGACAGAGCATTGCACCAGGTCGGAGCCGTCACTGAAAAAGCCCTGGCCTGGAATTCTACTGTTCTGCCTTTACTTTTCCTCTGCTCTCTTCCATCGTGACTGTGCTTGATCTCCAAAAGACCTTGGCTGAGAAGCTAAAATGCTGTAAACCAGGGGTCCCCAACCTTTTGGGTCCAGGAGGGCCCAAATAAATGGTGATGTGCACCACAAAATATACATTTCACAGAAGAAAAATGGGCAATGCTCAGAACTCCCCAGTAACACCTCATACCCTAAATAAATAAAGCACAGACAAAAAAGAGCAGGCAACCACCTTCCACAACCAAAGAAAAAGAAGGCTAAACCCCTAACCATAATTGCTATGCTCTTCGTCCATGGCTGGAGGCATACCTGCCATACGAAATGGAAGGAAAGCTCCCACTGGTGCCACATGACAATGTATGTTCCCTTCTAATCTTTTCAATGATTGTTTATATTTTTTCATAAAAATCTGACTTTGACTCTTCTCTGGAGCCCCCCCTCCTCCAGTGAAAACACACCTGCTATAAAGGGGCCACAGGTAGGGGCTCCTGACAATCAGTTCACAAAATGAAGCTTTTGTGTCGCCAGCACGGGCCTCTGTTCTTCTTCTTCTTCATCACCCATCCCTCCTTGAATAGACATTAAAGGTCAGTCATGTGTACAGTAGCAGCATCTAATCCAGGTGGCCTTCCTCCTTTTTTCCAATCCCCTTTAGCCTATGTGGATACCCTCCTTTCTATGAAGAGACAGAGTCCAAACTGTTTGAGAAGATCAGAGAAGGATACTATGAATTTGAGTCTCCATTTTGGGATGATATCTCTGAATCAGGTACATTCCACCCTTAGGAATCTGCTTATGACCGATACTCGTATATTTCATAATATAAAGAAAAAATTGTATGCTATAAGGATTCTGTAAATCTCTTGTAGTTATTGTTTGACTTTTATAAGATTTATATTTTATAAGATTTTATATTTATATTGAGAGCCAGTGTGGTGTAGTGGTTAAGAGCGGTAGTCTCATAATCTCGGGAACTGGGTTCGCGTCTCCGCTCCTCCACATGCAGCTGCTGGGTGACCTTGGGCTAATCACACTTCTCTGAAGTCTCTCAACCCCACTCACCTCACAGAGTGTTTGTTGTGGGGGAGGAAGGGAAAGGAGAATGTTAGCCGCTTTGAGACTCCTTCGGGTAGTGATAAGGCAGGATATCAAATCCAAACTCTTCTTCTATAAACCTTCAGCAGAAGGTCCCAGGATAGGTTACAGCAATGTAAAATACAGCATTAAAAACAGCTTAAAACAAATTACACACACACACACACACACACACACACACACACACACACACACTGCTGTCCTGGAATCTAATCCTGTAGACCCTGGAGTTTTCTTATCTCTTAGTAAAGTGGGTAAATCTCCATTTCTAAAATCTAACAAGTTTGGAATGCATCAGCTGCTACTAATGTTCTGCTACATTTATTAGGTGAAACTGATCTATTTTCTAAAATTCAGACTGAGAATTCCAAATATTATTGGATAAATGAGATGATCCTTTTTCATTCTCTAACCTGTTTACCAATGGGTTTTCAGTGTTACTGTGGCCAGGAAACATAGAGATACTTAATGAAATACCGGGCAATTTTGCAGAGACATTTCGGTCTCAAAGCTTCATTGACTTCAGCTGGCCAAGAGTTCAGCCTATGATATTCTGGGATGGACCTGTTGCCCTCCAGATGTTAAATTCCAACTCCTATCAGCCAACATGGCCAATAGTTGGGGTGGGGATGAGAATTGTAGTTCAACATTTTCAGGGCTCTTGTTCTAGATCAGGGATGGGAACATCTAGCTCATGGGCAAATTTAGGCTCTCCAGGCTAGCCAGCTTGGCCTGTGCAGCCATTTTTGGACAGCCCCCTCCACTTGTCACTCACTTGGCATCATGTGACAACAGGTGCAGAGCAGATAAAGTCGTAGCCACCAACAAATTATTGGGAGAACACCTGTGCAACAGAACTTGCATTTGATGCCATCTAAATTTGTTGCTGAATGCAAGCCCCACTGGGAGTCAAGGAGCAGGACTTGGCTTGTAGCCAAACATCAAAATCAAGACCTACTGCTGAGGAACAATTGGGAGCACATGGTTTAGGTTGCACTTCCAATTGTTCCTTTGCAATGGGGTATGCACTTGATGCTTTTTAAATTCAGTACCAAATGCAAAGCCTGTCATCTTCTGGTGGGCTCCAATCCACCTGACATTAGTATATGATGCCACATTGGAGAAGTGGCCAGTTTTTGATCTGGCACACCAGATCAAATACACTCCTATATTAATCAAATTCAAAAATAGTAGGCTAGGAAGAAGACTTTAATAAAAATATTTCCTCAGGATACAGCTGGTCACAATTCCAGGATATGGAGTTCAGCAGTTCCTTAGGAGGCCTGCCTATAGAATAGTTCCCCAAGAATATATGCATTTTGGCTGCTATAACCTGTAATTTAGTGGAAGGATCATAGTTCAGTGTTTCGTAAGTCGAATGTCCCACATTCAACCCCTGCCATCTCCAGTTAGAAGGACCTCCGGAAACAGGGCTCAGAAACGTCCTGGAAAGGTTCTGACAACCGAAACAAACCAGCATTGTACTGTGGTTTGATCAATATAAGCAGTGCTATTTTTCAGGGGGGACTCAGGGGGACGCATACCCCTAAAGATTCTGTGAATCTTTCTACTTTTGTCCATTTACTGTATTTATTTTTCCTGATTTGAACTATAAAATGGTGATTTTCTTGAGTCAAAATGAGAGTACCCCTAAACATTTATTTTTTAAAAAAGCACTGGTTATAAGGGAGCTTCATAGACATTCACATAAAATATTTTACACGTGTAAGGAATTTGTCAACTAAGTTAGCATTCCCTCCAACACAGGCCATGTATTTGGTTACAAACCAAATGAACCATGAAACATGTGGTGAACCCTGAAACGATGAGCTCTGTGGTGCATTGTTTTGCTTTCCTGCCTTTGTGCTGAACCCTGCCTCTCCTCATTCCTTCCAAACAGCCAAGGATTTCATCTGTCACTTACTGGAGAAGGATCCAAATGAGAGGTTTACCTGTGAGAAGGCCCTCAGGCACCCCTGGTAAGACGAGTGCTGCTAGTAGAATAAAAACATGCAACTCCATATCGTAGAGAAATCGTAGTGGTCATGGCTCATAAGACAAAATTACCTTCTATGAGATCTCAGTTTGCTGGAACCTGCAGGTGGGAAAATATGGATAGGCAATTGTTTTTCTTTAAGAATGTACATGCTGTACCTTGGGAATTGTAGTACAGTATGTGCTATAAAGTGAGAACTGGAGAGGATTCTTACCGCCTTACTAAACTTCAGTTCTGAGGATTCTGGCAATTAAAATAGTATAAAACTGGTGTTAGCTTTTAGTGTAGATTGTTGAGGTTGTTATGGTGAGCCTTCTCAAGCAAGGGAGCAGTTGAGCTGAGCCTCACAGGGGCAGACAGGCTTGTGGTGTGTTCTAAGTTCTCCCCAGGATGACCATTAAAGCAAGTAGACCCTTCAAAAAGCTAAGAATTACTCCATCAGCCCTGTGTACCGAACAATATAAAGAGCAGTTTTGTTTGTTTAAAAACATTTACAAACAGCTTAATATTTCAAAAACCTCTAAGCAGTATACAACGTTTAAAAAGGCCAATATAATTTACACAAGAATGCAACCTAAAACCAATAAAACAGGAATATAAAAGCATGAAAAAACAAATGAAACAATAATTCAAGGGAATATAATGATCATTTGAGTGGCTTCCTGCTCAAACCAAATCCTTTGAGAGGGGCATGTTCACACAAAATAAGGTACGTTGGTTGCACCTCCCTGAGTTTGTCAAAAACTGAAAAAGAATTATATGGTTTTATGATTCTGTAGTTCAGAAGATCCACAGATTGTACAGTTTCACTGAAGCAGCCCCAGTCATTCTCTGCTCTAGTTCCTATAAGTTAGATCAGGGTAGTCCAGTGCGTGACTCAAGGGTCACTTGTGGCCCTCAGGGCCTTTTTTGGGTGGCCCTCAGCAACATTTGATGCCCCCAGCCCAGCCCTCATGCTGCCTTCCCAAAGCCTGGTAAGGGGGATCCTGGGCTTTGGGAAGAAGGTATGAGGGCTCTGACAGGGTCATAGAGTCCTTCTTCCCAAAGCCTAGTTAGTGGTTTTCTAGCTTTGGGAAGGAGATAGGAGGGCTCTTGGACCGTGCCTGAGCTTCACGCCTCCTTCCCAAAGCCCAGCGCCTCACTTAGCCACCTTCAGGAAGGCAATTCAAGGACTGGGATGAGGGCATGTCAAATTTTGGCCTCGCTCCCCCATCCCCTGGTGCAACAAGGCCCATGGGTTCCATGTCAAAGTACTCTTGTGGCCCATTTGGTATGAAAAGGTGGGTCACCTTGAATTAGATCTACCATTTGGCATGGCTGTTCACTGTGAGGACAGCCAGGGAGGGGGAGGGGACATCCTCCTCTGACCATGCTCAAACACTGAAGAATTTGTTTATATTGTGCTCTATTGCCTTTTCCCTTTTGGGTTTAATTACTACTGATTGAACATACAAAGGCATTAGCTAACTGTTGCAAGAATGCAAAATGCCTCACAAACACCATCTGCCTTTCTGCCTGTTATTCCTCTCCCTCTGTCTGCAGGATTAATGGAAACACAGCTCTCCACCGTGACATATATCCATCTGTCAGTGCACAGATCCAGAAAAATTTTGCTAAGAGCAAGTGGAAGGTAAGTTGCTTGGTGCTGCTATCCAAGCATATTACGATACCCAAGGACATTCAGCTTGGTGTCTAGCAATGAATAAATACCCCGAAGAAAGATTTCCCAGCTAAGACACTCCTCCTGGAACTCCCTTAGCAATTAGTATTGGCATACCAGAAAATTTAATATGGATTTGGCCCTGCCATGTTGTACAGTGTCCCTCCTTAATGGCAGACTTGTCATACCAGAGAAATAAAGGACTGACATTCATTTTAGGAGTTTAACTTCCCCCTGTGTTGGGCCTTTATGGCAGCTGCTCTATATACCAATTTTAGATTGGTATCCAAAATGCACTTTTCACTTCTGAGCATGTCTGCATAGGATTGCATTGCCCTTGTGCAAAGTGGTTTGTAACCTTTGCCTTTTATTTATTTGTTCTATTTAACACAGTTGATAAAACATTTAGTCATTACAAACCTCTGAGCACTTTTGCAATGAACATGAGAGGCAGACCCCATATCCACACTCTGTTGACTGGAGCTGATGGCAATTGTAGCCCAGAAATCTGGAGGGCACTGGGTTGGCAACGCTGCCATATTCAAATAAACATGGGATCTCCTGGTTTTCCTGTTACTTCTGCCTGTACTTGAGGGAATGCGGCGGGGAGAGCAGGAACCTGATGTCTGCTTCCAATGTCACTCCAGAAAGAATTCCAAGAGCAGAGTAGCATCTGAACAGACTTAATGTTCAGTAGTCTGGTAGGCACTCGTACAAAACTTGCTATCTTCTTCTTTGCTAGCAAGCCTTCAATGCTGCAGCTGTCGTACACCACATGAAGAAGCTCCATATGAACTGCCACCACCCAGATACCAAAACCAAAAGCAGCCTCCCGCTCATAGAAGTGCAAAATGCATCAAGACCCAATACTCCATCAGTCGCCAGCCACGAAGAACCAAATCAAGAGGCCAAGATGCTGGGGCCTGTGCTTTCATGCCAGAACACTTTGGAGCTTTCTAATCAGCAAAGCAAGATGGCAGACAGCAAGTGTTTGGATCACCCGGCTACCACACCCCTCCCTGTCACTTCCAGCACAGCCACAGAAGACCACCAGAGCTCTCCAAACGGACCTTCATTTAGCTGCAACACAGCATGTGGAACACATGAGAAAGTGAAGACAGCTTTTTGCTCAGAGTCAGTGCTCCTCAAAAGAGGTGCCAAACCCCAGTAAGTGTCCATTCCACCACATGGAATTGTTGAACAGGAGGCCCTAATTGTCAGTGAGGGCGCAATCTTATGGTTCGTGGGAGGGCATGCCAGGGGTCATGGAATAGATCAGGTCTAACTTACTCAGTGTTGGAGACCTCAAACACAGGAGAAGGAGATCTCATGTTAGATCCTCCCTTTTTTCACTGCTGGCTCCTCCAAACACCAGAGCTCCAATCTCAGCATGGCCACAAAGGACATGCCAGGAAGGGGCTTGGACCCAAAGGCTCCTGAACTGCTTTAGTTCTCTGATGCATCCTCTATCTGGGGAATAATTTAGTTATGCTCCTGAATGTGATTACATCTCTCCCTCCACTTCCTGCCCTCCATTGTTTCCAATGGGAGGGGAAATGTTAAGCCAAAAAAAGGGGGGTATGGGAATGTAGAGCTTTCCTCCACTGTTATGTCTACTGTGGGCAAGCTGTTTGAAAAATGAATAAAAGAAGCATCTCTCTCAAAGGCTTAGCTCTTGCACTACAAGGCCACCCAATGCAACGCACAATGCAAATATAAAAATGAACACTACAGTATATTAAAGCCAACTGTACAAAAAGAAGTGTCACAGAAAGACCATTGCAACAGTTTCCCCCCTATTTTTTCTAATGGCCAGCTTTGCTGGTGGCAACATTTGCCTAATCCATGTGAACCTTGGAGAGACTTTTTGAGAACTTTAATAAAGTCCAAAGCCTGCACATTGTGGGTAATTCTGCCCAGTAGGGTATTAGGGGGGTGGGGTCAGGTTTTGAACATCCAGTGTGCATTCAGTATGCATTATACCTCTGTGCTAAATGTGCTCAACCATTTCGGCCTTCCCTGATACATTGTGTGAACCTTTCCATTATGCTGTAGATGGGTTGTGATTGCCAAACCAGTTCAGGACAGCTGGATACCGAAGGAGAGAGACTTGCTTTGTCCATTGCATTTTTTCCACCAGGTCCCAAATGAGATGCTGACATGTGCTCCCACAGAGCAACAATTGTACCTCTAACCATTTTTGCTTTATCTTCTTTGGCGTATCTTGAGATTTATTGCAAAACTCACGGATTCTGATTCAAAGGAAAATATGAAAAGGCAATTTCCCTTGCCTTGAAAATTTCCTGAGGGTGTAATATCAGACTTGAAGTAATTTGCTTTCACACACAGAACCCCACAAAAATATTTGCTTTTGTTAGGAGACCATGCTGGAAATGATTCCCTTTGCTATGCGTTGACAAAACCAGAATGCACTGATGGCTTTAAAAAGTAGAGTGCTGCGATTTGGTGTCATCAAATCATGAAAACCCATCAGATTCACAGTAACTCCTAAAAGTATGACAGCTTTAAGAAGCTTAAATTAGTTTGTTCTCAGGTTACTCTATAAGGTGGATATAAAGCCTATAATGACAGGAATGTTCACATTAAATTTATCCATATTTTATCCCAGATTAACAAGACTCCCACATAGAACAAGCAGTGCATGAGATGTTCAAATGTACTTTATGGTCTTGCATGCAAACCCAGCCTTATAAGTACTTCCTTTTTCAAATTAGGCTTTTTTTAATCCACTTATTTTTGAAATGTTAAGGCAAAGGTTTTTATCCAACTAAGTTTTCCTTGAAGTAGACCCACTGAAATGAGTTGACCTAAATTAGCCTTGTCTATTAATTTCAGTAGGTCTACTCTAAGTATGATTAACATTGGATACAACCCAAAAATATCCAAATCTAGCAAGGGAAGTTAATTAGCAGAGGTAGGCTTCTGCACCTGTGACTTATGTGTATGCAGTGAAGCAAATGGGTGTGTAACTTCATCTGAACTGCAACACTCATCAAAACTCCCTTGTACAGGCTGGATACATCTGTAATTTGGACGTCAGTGTGTTACTACACTCTACGGAACCTCAGTTTTGTATGAAATGTGTCTGATAGGATTCCCAAATTGTTGCAAGTTAAGCAGTAGACTATTACCCCAACTGACTGTCAGCTTGATTCTTAACCATTTAATCTGCTGTAAGGATTTTATGCTGATGTGAGTTTCAAAATCATGCAGGGGGGAAAGCAGTAGTTTACTTCTTGCACACTTTATTGGTGAATAGATCCTTGAGCCATAAAGCTGCTGACCTATAGATGAGCTGATTCATATGTAAGTATTTTTAAACAATGCTGCTGCTGTCTTCCACACATATAATTCACTCTTGTTTTGTTTTCAATGTTCTCTTCCAAATCTCAGTCATTTCAACTCAGAAGTCCTTGTTCCAGTGAAAGCCAGTAACCACTCCTATTTTGGCACTGGGCAAACTGGAGTTTGTTTGGTGATGTGATTGGAAAATCAGCCATTTGAGTCTTTCTCATACATTTACCGGGTAAGTGTGTCTAGATCCAGACGTATTGCAGGGCCCTTTCTAGTGGTGAAACCTTGATGATCCAGTTGCAGTTCCATTATCTCCTGTTCTTGCTTAATGCTTAGGTGAAAAGTGTCTTTGTTTAGCTAGAGAAGTTGGCTTAAATGTGCATGTGCCTGGATGGTGGTTAGAGAGATGGGTGTAGAGAAACTTCTGACTTCTAATGAATGAAGGTGCCTGCCCCATGCACTGCTTGCATGAAGCTCCCAGAGGTTCCCCATGAGGAAATGTGCCCTTTGGGATCAAAAAGATCCCCACACCTTAAAGCATGCTTAACTCTATATTGGATTATGGCCAGTGTGCCACCTTCTGAGAGATCCTTAATGTTTAATAAGTATATAATCTCTGCCAAAGCAGTTTGAGATCCAGCAGCGGTTTTGGTTCTTGGGGACAAACACTTAGTTTTATCACTGGTATTACTGTGTAGTTTTTGCTGAACCACTATCCTCCATTTCAGCACCCTGTTTCAGTGGGCAGAGCTTTTAAAAACACCAACCACAAGATAAACAACTGTAGCACTTCTGAATTTTGGGGAACTATGTTACAACTATGGGAAACTATATTTCATCTCTTTTCAGAAGGGCTGTTGGATTCATCTCTTCAAAGCCACAAAATCAAACATCAATTGTGCAAGAAGAGAGAAGAGGAGCCTGGTCTGAGCTCTGCCAGGCCGAAGTGAGTTCTCAGTTGCCTGTGGCCGTTCATTTAAGTGCTACACATTCATAGGCCTGAGCAGTGTTTTTTCAGGGGGTACTCCAGTACCGGCACCTCTTATTTGTTGTTAAAAAATATGGCACTTACTGTAACAACTTCATGGTGAGTACTGGCACCTATTTTTCTAGTGGGGGGGAAGCACTGGGCCTGAGGATTTCTGCGATGCAATTGACTTGAAATGTTAGAGGGGTCATTAATACCAACAAGAAAACATTTATATGAAAGGAAGGCAGGTTTTTGCTAGTCATTTCAGTGTACTTATCTACATCCTTGCAAAAAGCTATCTTTTATGCGGGGGCGGGAAGAAGGGAGCATGTTTGCTTTGTATCTATAGCCTGTAGCTGTCCAGTGGAATAACAGAACACTTGCCAGGAGTTCTTCTTTTGTGCTGAGCCCATGTGGAAAAGGTGATCAAGTCTGAATGCATTCTATGCTGGCTTGCTTGTGTAGCTTTCATTACAGCTGTGGTAGCCAACGAGATGTCCTCCAGCTGTAGGTGGGCAAAAACTTCCATATTCCTTGTACATCTTCCAATGGATGCAGAGGGGACATACATAGCATTCCTATTCTCTTGATGAAGCCAAGTTCTGCTTCCAAGCCAGTGATTCTACAATATGTACCATGCTTAATAAAGCTGATTGGTTTTTAAGTGCTTGCTGGTTATTGATGGCAAAGGAAGCGGTCTGTTAATTCATTCTGGAGGGCGCTCACCTGAACTCCAAGGGCAGATTTTCTTCCTGCCGTCTGCAGAGTGTTATGCTGTCAATAAAGCAGGTGGTGGCTAATAAGACAAGATGTCCTTGTAATATAAAGTCCAAGATACAGCAGTGTCATTATTGCTGCTCACAATCACTATTCATGACTGTGTTTCTTCCCTAATCCAAATCCAGCTTCAGTCCCCCTTGTTTCTGTAGTGCAAAAGTTGCAAAATAAGCACACTCTCTACATAAAAAGGAACCATCTGCAAGTTTTAATTCAAAACGGTAATTCTAAAGTATAAAAAAAGACCTTGAAAGGCAAATAAATTAACCCACTGACTTCTTTAAAAGCTAGGGCTCTTTTGGTTCACAGCTAGCTTCTCCTCCTGATAAAAGTGAACAAAGTTGTTTTATTTGTAAAGAGGGAGGAAAACATCTGAAAGGAGACAGGAAGGGCTGTGCTAGTCCGTGCATGTGGCGTAATATTCAACTCGACGACTGATATGATCGCGAATGGCTTCCACCTTTTTTTCCAGGCCTGCCAGCTTGGCTGATTCAAGGAGAAATGCGCTGTTGCTAACTTGAAGCTCTGTTTCTATAGCTGTGGGTTGAAAAAGAAATAGGGTACATGCACGGAAAAGAAAGGTTTTTGTTTCATCTCCAGTTCTTTAACATTATATATGTGTGTGTAGGCTGTTGCTCAGCAGCAGCCATGGGTTTCTCATTCATCTGATCAGAGTGAAACTAAGCTGTTATATAATATGCCCCCTGTTGCAGAGTGTGTGTTAATCTCTCAAGGTCACACTTTATCTCTGGAGATCACTGGCTGATTCCTTGCATCCTACCCTCCCCCTTGCTTGCATTACCAAGCATGCACAGCTCTTTGTGCACAAATTCAGCATTACTTTTAAACTTCCTAATGCAAAGAACAAGCTTCAGTCCCAAGAGGAGGAAAGGCATATGTATGCAGAAAGCAGAAGACAGGTTTCAATGAGGGAAAAAGGACCTTGAGCACAACAAATCAATTAAGTGCTGCCACAGTTTGATGCAAGCATTCCTGCAAGTTCTGGATAGTAGTACATCTATTTTAGTAGACAAATTCAGCAGCTGACTTTTGCTTGAGTCTACACCCATAGATGCCTTGCAGACCACATTTTCTGCCTATCCTTAACATCCCCCACTGAGCCTTCCTAAAACAGTGGCAGGATCTGAACCACAATTTTTTTAAAAAATTTGCTGCTCTATCACATAGCATCCTGAATCAGTTCCTTCCGATTAGGGGCAAACAAGTTTTGGCATTGACGTCAGCAGACACTGGTAAAATATGCTCTTCGTGTTCTGCATAGGAAATTGCCTGCTGCTCTATTTAGTAATATCAACACTCCTTGCTGCATTTAGCAAACTCTGAGCAGGAGTAACTGCCTGGCAGCAGCCAGCTGCCAAGTCTCTGGCACAGAGAGGCACCTTCAATGAAAGCCATTCATTAGAGGCACAGCTTTATCAATGGAAGCAATGCCGACTCCCCTTTCCAGCAACATCCCTGGCTCTGAGCCAGCCAGTTACTCATGCTCCACCTGCTACAGGGGCCAAGGCATTTAGTCTACGCACTGGCTGCTTCCCAAAGCGTGTCGAGCAAAGTCATTAGGTTTGAAAGCTTCAAACTGAAGTGTTCAAATGAAGCATCGAAAAAATCTGGCACTTGGCTTGGCAACCAGTTGTTAAGATGCGAGCCTGTGAGTGGCTCTATAGGACACTGTGTTTACATGACACCCCCACCCCACCTTTCAGTGGACATAGCATCAAAAGAAAGAGCGGAGATACACGGGGGTTATTGCAGTCGCCGTTCATTTCACCTTTCCACAAAACCCTGAAACTGGACTGGCAGAGATTTTGCTACTCCAGAAATGCACACAGCCTCCATTTTGGAGAACATGCTCACAAGGCCTTATAGTCTTCAGCAGACTCCCATCACCCCAATTACTGGCCACACCAGCTAGGACTAATGCAAGTTGGATGTCATCAACATCCAAAGGGCCAAAGGTTCCCCATTCCAGATTTGTACCCAAAATGAAACACCTTCAATACTGCTTTTGACTTTAGTAGGATTCTACTTATTCTAGAGATAAAATTAATCCAAAGAGAACCTTTAGTTCTTTACAAATCTGTAATCCTGTGTGGTCAGGCAAGGCAGAGAAAATTACTGTGAGGTCAGCTATAAGTCATGCTCTGCTTACCTCCCATTTTGGCCATCATACTCAAGGCTTCTGTGAACAATGTGCTGGCCTCCTTGTGGGCATTTTGGATCCGAGCCCCTTGCTCTCCCAGGTTTGATCCTTGTCCCATCCTCCTCTTAAGTTCTGCATATTTTTGTCTCACCTGTTCAAATCTCTGTGAAGAAATTGAGGGAACAGGCTAAAGTCACACATCTGACGGCTCTATCATGTGGATGCCATAGAATTTCCAATATCCCAGCCTCCACTACAATATCCCCCAATGTTCTGGAGCAGATCTGTGGAAGGTGCAGAGGGTGCAAAGAGGAGGAAGGGGGAAATTCCATTGCTCAAGCACAAATCCTTGCACTAATAGAACAAGTGCATTGAATATACCCCTGTATAACTAGATCAAAGGATTATGAAAAAAGATGAGCTGAGGCTGACAACTGCATGTGATATGTAAAATGCTCTTTAAACAACCCAATTCTATGAATTCCATCAGTTCCTCAGTGGTCTGTTGTTTAGGGCTATAATTGAACCAAGCATGGAAAGCTGGACAAGCAAAAGACAGAAGGTATGTATGATAGAGACACTATATTATAGTGAGGCAGCATGTCATCGTCATGAATAACCACCAAACTGGGAGCAGAATTCAAAGCAGCTCCCAAAAGGTATTGGCCAGGGCTGCTTGACTAATATTGCACCCCAGAGCATGCAAACAACTACAGGAAACACAGTGATATGTTTTCCTTGAATCACAATGTGACAGCTTTAAAATGAAGGGGGAAAGAAACATTGTCGTGTCTGGAAGCTCCCATTTCCCATACCTGCTGAGTGCTCCTTGCTTGCTCACTGGCTTCTCCTGCTTTTTGCTGAGCATCAGCAGCCAACAACAGGTTCTGCTTTGCATTAAGCTGTAGCTGGGCAAGTCTCCCAGTGAAGCCATCCAGCTGACCAGTGATGTCCTGCACACGCTTCTCAGCTGGATTAAGGACAGCCTGGATCTGAGCATCCCAAAAGAGGAAACATTTAGCAATGAAATTCTTGTCCCTAAAAAAATATATTCATTGCAAAAACTTTGTTCAACTCAAGAATCTATGGAAATCACCAACTTTTTTGGACCAGCAGGCACACTTCAAATATTTAGACTGCTATGGGTGCTAGTTCCAAAATGGTGGTTGTACGGATGTGGCAGAACACAAAATTGAAGCGTGTCCAGTCATTGCTGATTTCTGCCTCCTGCTCCCCCAACAACCTTCTGCTTGCCATAGGAAGTCACTCATGCCCTGCTAATCTCAATGGTGGAGATTGCACAATATTGATTATGTACACAAACACACACACACAAATGATGCTGTTGTTGTCTAATAAAAACAGAGCATTCCCCAGAACCGGGGAAAATATGTGTGTACAAAAATATATTCCCTTGCACGAAAAAATGCAAGACGGCCAACAACTGCCCATGTCCTCCAAGTTGGCAATCCATGTCGCAGGAATTAATGAAGACACTTAGCTTATCCAGACTTGAAATGGGACTGGATATTTTTATGTTAACTGTTTAGGGTTAGAATAGTTGACATTACCTGGACTGGGCAAGGGAAGGGAAGTTATGATGCTCTGAGACTGAAATCAATCTTTATAATGTTATGCCTTTAAATAGGTAATGTGCTTTATTGTTTCTGTCGGGGAGTGTGTAGGTGTTCCACCTTCACAGACCTTCTTCTTTTTTTAACATGAGTCATCGACAGAACAATAAAGATGTATTTGGGCCTGGAGGATCACAAGTCTTGCCGGCTTGCTTTAGAGTAAGCCATTCATTTGGGGGCTTCAGAGCCAGACACTCAAGCGTCACTCACCTCATTAAGGCGGTCTTGGATGAGCCGGAGGGAATAGCCAGAGCCACTGATGGTGTCCTCGGCCTCCTGAAGTGCTGAGTTTGCTTGCTTCAAATTCTCCACCACATCTTCCACATTGGCCCCAATAGCATTGGCCCGATTCCTAGGAAAATGTTAAATATATATTTATTAAAAAGAACCCCTCTGAATTCCCATCACATATTGCTACATGAAAAATAGACAGACTGGGCCAGGAAGAAGTGGGAAGTGCCAGAGAGGATGGACTACAACAAGCATCTATAAACAAAGGCTGCATCCACACCATACATGTAAAGAACATTTTACTCTCAAAGGATCCTGGGAACTGTAGTTTGTTTAGAATGCTGGGAAGTGTAGCTCTGTGAGAGGTAAACTACAGTTCCCATGATGCTTGGAGGTGCTTTGGACATATTGTATATATATGCAGCAGGGACAAAACCTTGAGCAGTGTTCAAGCAAGATAAGCCAGCAAACTTTAATTCAGAATCTTAGGTGGTTACTGAAGTGAGTGCTAGTGAAAAATGCTGTCTGTGTAAAAGATCCCATCACTTTATGCTAGCATGGTGAGAGCTAATAACGTAATGTACAGCAGCTACAATATATGATCTGTCATCCAGGAAATCCTTGGCTCCCATCTCCATTCCAAGGATAAGTTTCTGCAAGATGCTAACCTTCCACACTTGCAGGGATACTCTCAGTATAGCCTCCCTGCTGCCAAGAGATATCAAAAAGGACGAGGAAGTGGGGGACTGACCACCTTTAACTCACTGGATCTGGCTGGGGATAAGTTTCACTGAAGCAAGTCACTGTGCCTCACTCAGCTGCCTCTGACCCCACCCAAGTAATTGAAAAGTTTAGGGGGGAATCCTATACAAATAATTCAGTGCAAATACAAAAATTGTGCACATAGTAACAACAGCAGCAATTAAGTGAAGAATACGAACTCGGAGCTACCTCCCCATGCTGCTACAGCAAGCACTAAACCCAAGTACACTAGTTGCCAAAATTGTGGAAACCTTTTGGGGAAAGTGTAATTTCGAGGTCTGGTGGCTCATAACACCACCTTTTTTTGGTTATTTGGCTATATAACCTTTGATAGAATACAGAAAATTGAACAAACTTTGTTGCATTACATTCTTCATTAAATTATCTTTCCATCGATATATAATTTTATGGTATTACTCTAAAAGAAAGTGGTGTTATGAGAGCCACCAAACCTGGGAAATACACTTTTTCCAACAGGTTTCCACAATTTTGGCCACTAGTGTAGGTGGATTGGGTGCAGGGTTAATGTCTGTCCAGAAAGGAGAGCAATGTTCCTGTATTCAACCAATAGAGTGGGGTGATGCTTCAATGATGTGGCTGGCATGCTTCTACCAACAGATCTCAGTGGGTGCTAAATGAAACCACATCACATATATAGTGTCTTCTTTGCATTAGTTTAAAAACTTGAGGTTTTGAGCACATGTCCCCGGGAAGCCTCAAGAAGGCAAAGAATCTTCTCCTAGCTATAGGGCAGGACCTTTCTTCTTCTGAACAATATCTTAGGTGGGCTCATGCCCAAATGCTACTGAAACTACAGATTCCCTCACTCTCCTTACATGATCCAACGGTACTAAAGGCCTCTTTACCTGGCTTCTTCTGCCTGCTGCTGAAGCTGTCTGGCCTTAGCAACATCCCCAGCCGTTTGTGAAATGAATGTCTCGGGGCACTGCAGCTTAGCTGCCAGGCTCTGAATCTCATTCATTTTCCTGAGGACTGTGGCAGTGTCAGCGGGAAGGCGAAGGGAGAGGACGTAATCGCTGACCTGCTGGATGGTAGCAGCCTCAGTATCTGGATCTGCAAAGATAAGAGTGGAAAAAAGTCAAGTCGAGGCCAAGTGAGAGTATATATCTTATTCAACAAACCAGAAGCTTCCTTGAAGCAAATCAAACACTGGGTCGCTAGGGAAAGCCAGATCTGCTGCTCTTCCAAATAAAATTACAGGACAAATATTGGTGCAAAGACACACACATCTCATCTTCACCTATGTTCACTCCAAACTCTTGTCCTTACTGTTATTTTTTCCTTGGAGATGGAAGGAAACACTGTTGTCCAATCATGGCTATGGTAAAATCCAGGATTTGCCCAGGATTTCAGAAAACAATCTGAAGAAACTGAACTCAGGCAGGCCACAACCCTATTCAGGTGTTGTGCCTCCATCATATGAAGAGGAAGGGGTCTGGAGAAGGGAGCCTCCACAACATGTGACACAGGCTAAAGCTCTGTGTGATCAGGGTTTGAAATCATACAAGGAGCCCAAAGGCATAAAGCAGACTCTGAGATTCAGACCTTCTAGTTGTGACACCTGGAGAGCAGTGGGGACACAATGCAAGGAGCATGGCTAATGAGCATGGCTCCATTCTCCTGTGATTATTAGAACCACACAAAGGTTTTTTCTCCTGAACAGGGCTTGTGTGAGTCTAGGAATTAAAGGCATAACTGAGGCCAGTTAAGCCATGGGATGTTGATGGGCTGGGAAATGGAGGGAGAGAATGAGAATTGGCCTGTGTGGGTGTGTCAAACTGTTTATAGTATCCTTGAGCTCAGCATTAGGAAATGACCCTCTCCATCCTATTTTATACTCCTCCAAGCTCTTTATCAATCCTGACTCCTTTGCAACTGTATAGCACAGTGAGAGGAGGGTGGAAAGAAAAAGTAGGTCCTTTGCCACCTCCAACCAACACTCAAAGGGTTCCTGTTCTAGACTGTACAAAGCACTGACAAGGAGCATTCCTGTTAGGATGTGGGTGATACACTAAGGGGGAAATGTGTTGTAGGTTCCCACTGGTTCCTTATATTAGCAAAGCCAGAAATGTTCAAAAAAACAAGCAAGCAGATTGAAGAGAGAACATAAGGGTGCTAAGAAGAAATTCAGGAAGCGTCAGAAGCTAACAGTTAAGGGGGAAACTAGGCATGGACATCAAACTGTCACCATTTTGCGGGAGGGTTTCAAGCACATACTGTACATTTAAGTTCACACAATCCAATTGGATTGACACACTCTGTCACCCTAGTGCAACAAATCGACTTTATAAAAGAATCAGCCTCTTTGCAGTTTGGAAAGTGAAGGAAATGCAATGAAAAGGGTGGGATGAATGAACGATTAACAGGAGGATATAAAAACACCCTACAAGCAAATCAGAATAAACACAGGACAAATTCTCAATGTTGTATAACCATCTCACACGCAAATCAGAACAAATGCTCAGTAAAGACTGCATAGAGTCTAACCTCTGCATAAGCTTTGTGCAAGAAAATCCAGGTGAATTCTAAATAAACAGGTTGTCTGGAGGAGCTCTTAGTTAACATTCCAGTTGTGTAGACATTCCCCTTTTGAATCTGGCCACCCTAGCTGTCAGCAGCACTTCTTATTCTCTCTACATGTAGACATTTTTCAAAGCAGCAGGAGTTAACTGGTCCATCACTCTCTGCATCTGCCACATCTGAGATGTCTCAACATTTCATGATTTATTCTCACAACCAAAGTATCCCACTCTCTCGGTATTCTCCCCTAGATACTTGTCAAATCACAGCCTTCATGCTTGTCAGTATGCACTGCTCAGGGAGAAGTCTCAAGCAAGAGATGGGGATTTAGAGAGAGCACTATTCAAATAGGCAAGTTGTTATATATAGGCTTCTAACAAAATAATATTAACTAATGATAATGCATGACTTTAAAAAAAAGGATAGAGGAGCACATTTTCATGCTAAATAATGCCTGCAATTTAAAAACAAATGTGTTAAAATGCATACGGAAGAAATCACCCAAGAAGATGATTGGACGATTAAATACTCAGATATATAGTCCACTGTATTCAGCAGAGCTTACTCTAAAGTAAGAGTCCCAAGGGCTAAAGCCTAACAGTGAAATCCCATATGTATCCACTCAGGAATAAGTCCTATTGAAGTTAGCTGGCATAGTTTGTAGCCTGAGGAATTCAACTAAGGCCTAATCAGATTAGACCCAATTAAATTAATGAACGCAAGTTAGTCATGCCTATTAACTTCAGTGAGCCTAGTCTGAGTAGCACTAGTGGTTAATATCTTCTTCTTCTTCTTCTTTACACATTGGTCTCCCCTGAAGAAGATGCTGGGCAGATACCCATGTCTGAATTTATTTTTTTCAGGGGTGGGCAACTGAAGAACCACTAAGTCAATTAGAGATGACAGGAGAGGAACTTCTAGCAAAACAATACAAATTAGCAGGTCACAAATTCCAGATACTCTCATACACCCAGGAGCTCAAATGTGAAAATGTTCACCTCCAAACAAAAAAATAAGCCATGGCACCAAATCAGCTTCCTTATCATGGGATTGGTTAGTAGCACCTATGTGTTGCTGGGGAACAGGGGTGGGTGGGAAGGAAGAGCCAGGGATAGACTCTTCTCTGTGATGGTCCCAGATCCCTGGAACAGCTTCCCTAGGAAAATATGCATGGCTCCCTTCTTTGTCTACAGTTACCTCACTGAATTACTGTCAGCATTTGCATCCTAGAATTGGTAGGAACCTCAAAGCGCATCAAGTCAAACCCTCCTGCTTTGCCCGAAGTTGTGTGAAACTGTAATGTCAGAATGCCACCATTATCTTTGAAGGTAAGGCCCCCATTGACCAAACTTTTGCAACTAGATCCTGGGCTGGCATATCCTTTCTCTTAAATGCACTCCTGCACTGCCAGTACAACTTTTCTACCACATGCCCTTTACTCAAAAGTAAACTCCCACATGTTTTAAGCATAGCTTGGGAAGTAGTCCAGCTCATAACCATTTGGATAAAGCTTTTGTGCGTAACCACTATGATGCACAATGGATTCTATTTCCGTACCAGCGGGCAGGAGACACAGACAATCGACAAAAGATATTGAGCAAGGAAAATACAAGCAGGAAGAATGGTTTTGTAACAGCCATCCTCGAATAGCGGCAAATTTGCTGTATGCTTTTCATCTGCTATATTTGTCTCTGAAGGGCTTGGAGGAAGTCTTGCCTGCTATCTAATGTTTTTTCCTTTCCCCAGCAACAGCTAGCTGCTATCTATATGGCCTTAGCATACATTTTAGGACTATTCATATTCCTGTAAGCATGAAACTTTTTAATCAATGAATTGGTCCAATGAATAGCACTTGATCATTTGCTTCATGTAGGTGTGTTTTATGAGAAAGCTGACCATTTTAAAGATAATGTAATGGCAAGTAATCAAAGACAGAAGTTTCATGCATAGACTTACCTGACAAGAAGTTGCGAACCTGGTAGATGAACTGCTGGGTGCGATGGATGTCTCCCTCTATCTGGGCCCTAGTTGAAGTCATTTGGTCTCCCAGGCTCTGGGCATTAGTCTGAATTTGGCCAACAGCTATTTCTGCAGCTCTGATCTATGTCAAACAACATGCAAGGCAGAGTCAGTTTCTAAGATCCTAAACTGGTTCCAGAGTGTCATTCATCCATACTTTCAATCTCCCTGTTTCTTAATTACCGTATTTTTCGCCCTATAGGATGCACTTTTTCCCCTCCAAAAATGAAGGGGAAATGTGTGTGCGTCCTATGGGGTGAATGCAGGCTTTCGTTGAAGCCTGGAGAGCGAGAGGGGTCGGTGTGCACCGACCCCTCTCGCTCTCCAGGCGTCAGGAGAGCCGCAGCGCCAGCCCCACAAGGTCGGGGAACAGCGGGGAGGCGGAACGCCGCCATCCCGCTGTCTCCCGATGTGGTTTGGAGGCTGACGGCGGGGAGACGCGTGCTTCTCCCCGCCGCCAGCCCCGCAAGCTCCGGGGACAGCGGGGAGGCGCAGCGCATCTTCCCGCTGTCCCCGGACCTCGCCTGCAGGCGGGCGGCGGGGAGAAGAGCGCTTCTCCCCGCTGCCTGCCCCGCAAGCTCTGGGGACAGCTGGGAGGCGCAGCACGTCTTCCCGCTGTCCCCGGACCTGGTCTGCAGGCGGGTGGCAGGGAGAAGAGTGCTTCTCCCTGCTGCCTGCCCCGCAAGCTCCGGGGACAGCTGGGAGGCGCAGCGCGTCTTCCTGCTGTCCCCAGACCTGGTCTGCAGGCAGGCGGCGGGGAGAAGAGCGCTTCTCCCCGCTGCCTGCCCCGCAAGCTCCGGGGACAGCTGGGAGGCGCAGCGCGTCTTCCTGCTGTCCCCGGACCTGGTCTGCAGGCGGGCGGCAGGGAGAAGAGCGCTTCTCCCCACTGCCTGCCCCGCTGTCCCCGGACCTGGTCTGCAGGCGGGCGGCAGGGAGAAGAGCGCTTCTCCCCGCTGCCTGCCCCGCAAGCGCCTGGGGGGGGAAATAATTTTTTTTTCTTTATTTCCCCCCCAAAAAACTTGGT
This sequence comes from Podarcis filfolensis, assembly GCF_964270895.1. NCBI lineage: Eukaryota > Metazoa > Chordata > Lepidosauria > Squamata > Lacertidae > Podarcis > Podarcis filfolensis. Next base: position 62,599,684 of record NC_139609.1, read on the forward strand.
GCGTCCTATGGGCCGGTGCATCCTATGGGGCGAAAAATACGGTATCCAGTGCTTCCTAGTATTTCAGAAACAAAAAAATGTGTTTTTATAGTGAAAAATGTAGACATTGAGGAAGAAAATGAATGGTGCCATTGCCTTCTCTGCAACAACCAACAGGCACTCAGAACACAGATATTTGTTTCTGCACAATCCCACTATGGCATCACAACAACATGCATTATGCACATTCACAAGCAGGTTCTCATTTGCTCCACACGCCACATTTTTGTTCAGGAAGAGGACACACCCAAGATGCTTCTTGGATGTTTCACTTTCAGCTGTTATGCTGGTGCAGAGACAGCCAACCTGGTGCCTTCCAGGTGCTTCTCAATGACAACTCCAATTATCCCTGAATGTTAACAAGGTTGGCTAGGGCTGATGAAAGCCTGAGTCCAACAACTTCTGGAAGACACCCTGCCCTGTGCAGTGTACCTGTCAGACAGGGCACCCTCACAAAGCAATATTCGCCAGGTGGATCTCCCAAACTGAAAAGTTACCTGGGCAGAGTTTAAAATTGAAGGAATGCTGTTTGATGTTGGGTGTCGTGACAAACATGTTCACATGTTCACAAAAAGCCACACAGCACAAGTCATGCATTTTCCTTGGCAATTGCAAAAGAGCTTTCACTCTTTGTCTCCCAAGAAAGCAAAGGTAGGAGCTCTCCTTTTCCTTTCTACACACACACACACACACCATCTGTGTAGTCTCCTGAAGTCGGATATTTAAGTTGTGGATATCCTGGGAGGTTTTTGTGGCAGTTTGGATGGAACTTCCAGAAAGTGAGAACACTCCAGTACAGCTCTGACCAGGGCCACATCCAGTTGTGTTTTGCTGTGGACATACTTCTCCAGGACATTCTCCAGGGCTGCAAATCTCTGACCTAATGCCACTGCAAATCTAAACATAGAAGCCACACAATCAGTTAAGTTATGCCTTCAATAATACAAAACCCAAAAATGATTCAGGGAGTTACTATCTTCATGCACTTATGGTACAGCACATCCACTGATGCACAGCACCCAGCTTTAGATGCCCAAATGGAGACAACATAAAAGGCAATCAAAGAAGAAGGTTCTATGGGATGGCCAAGGCCCTTGACATGTAGAGAGCTCACTGCTGGTTGGAGATGACCCAGAAGACATTTCCCACTGGGAGGGGCACACAGATAGCTCAAAGGACTGCTTGGGAGTCAGTGGGGGTGGGATGGGGAAGGGGAAAAGGAGTCACAATGATACATGAAGGGAGGAGGGCGGGTCACTTTTTTCCAGTCTGTGTCCGTTTTGCACCTGCTCATTCTTAAGTCCATTCCATCCAATTTCCTGCAGCTAATTGACAGCCAGCGCAATTCTTCCAGCAGCGGGGTAACATGATAGCAAAAGGTGACCAGAGCAGCCTCCACATCTTACACTAGCTGCAGTTTCCAGGTCAACCTCAAGGGCAGCCCCAAAGAGAGAGCTGAACATTGCTGTTCTGCTTTAATACTTCATACACAAATAATGCTTTGGATTCTCATAAATATTAAGTAAAATTTCCCAGAAAGGGATTAAAAGCACTGCCACAGCAGCAAGCTAAAAGAAACCATTTGCAGCCCCACGGAGCCACAAATGGACAGGGCAACTGTTGTAAGCCCTACCTTTGCTTACTACATTCCAGTCACACAAAATCCAGAGATTTCTACACACACACTATATCTACATATTCCTCCATCCTGGCAAGCAAAAGGCAGGCCAGGCCAAAGCACTCAAGGGGCGCAGCTCTTGGCTGGTGAAGGAACATGGCCTGGAAAGTGTCTCAAGGGACAGAGAGTCAATGGGTGCTGCCTTGGGTATTTGGATTGGAGGTCCTTCACCCTTACTCCAGGAGGAAAGCAGACATCCTCTCCCCACCCCAACTACGAACAACTGTAGGGTTCACAGGAGAGAAAGAGATCCAGAGGCAGTTGAGATTCCTGATATCCCCAACTCCTCCACACCCATAGATTTCATTTGAGAGCACTTGCGCTGAAATGCAGCAAGATTAGATGGGTGATTTTTCATGGAAACTGGAGATGCTGGCATCAGTCTCCATGGCAATAGTAGAACTGCAGAAAAGAGGAATAAAAAAACCCCAATAACAATAACAGACTTTGGCCCCAAACAACCTTCCACCTCATTAGTCTGCAGCCATTATTGGGCTGCAGTCAGAACAATAGGAAGCAGTGTTCACTGGGTAACAATTTATGAGGCAAATTGAGCAATGATGCTATGCAGTGGCACCTTTGGCAGAGGTTAAGTGCTAGCTTCACCTTATTAATGGCAGGAGTCAAGTTTGGAGAGAAGGCCATTTCAGCCTGCAGAGCCTCCAGTCCCGACCCATGGCTTGCAAGATCACTCTCTAGCTCCTCAGCACTCTGCCTGTTTTCCACAGACTGGGCCAGCAGCCTGGAAGAGCCAGCTATGCGCAAGCTGGCATTGGAAGATGTCTGATGCGCAGAGCTGAGTGTCTTGAATGCTCCTAGGGAAACAAAGGAAAAAATGATGTTTAGATGGCTTAGTGACTCACAATGCAGCTTTCCTTTCCAAGGCCTCCTGGTATAGAGTTCTACCTTGAAAAAAGGAGGAAGGAGGATCTGCCAGAGCAGTGAATCACAAGGACGCCAGCTGAAAAGCACTTGCCAATCGCCATTCACATGAAACTGCTTAATGGCTGTTTTTCTCTTGCATTAGTGTTTTGTTTTGAAAATGTATTATACAAAGCTAAGCTGTACTGTACATGGTATAGTAGAGATGTGCCTCTGCCACCTGCAGCTCCAAGATTCACATCAGAACTCAGCAAGCGGAGGTATGTGGTCCGACACACCTCCTTCCTTCCATCAGGGTTCAGAAAAGGTTCAGAAAAGGAGGCAAAACTGAAGCTACTGCAGTAAGTGAACATGTAGGTTTGAGAAAGTGCTGGAGGATCAGTGCTGCATCCTCCTTAGCCTTCCAGAGTAAATATATTACAGTGGTACCTCGGGTTACATACGCTTCAGGTTACATATGCTTCAGGTTACAGACTCCACTAACCCAGAAATAGTGCTTCAGGTTAAGAACTTTGCTTCAGGATGAGAACAGAAATCATGCTCCGGCGGCACAGCAGCAGCAGGAGGCCCCATTAGCTAAAGTGGTGCTTCAGGTTAAGAACAGTTTCAGGTTAAGAACGGACCTCCGGAACGAATTAAGTACTTAACCCGAGGTACCACTGTACATCCAGAGTTGCCATCACACTTCACCTACAGCAAAATCCGGAAGCTAATTTGGAGCTTCCTAATCAAGGGAAACATCCAGTGATTTTCAAGGGAAGCAAAAAAAAGTTTCAATCAGACTGGTGATAATTCCCTGGAGGGGAGGATGTTCTGCACACTTCTAATTAGATCACCAAGCAGGAACAGAAACAAAACATACATTTCTTGAAATGGCCTACTAATACCACTGGGGTGTGTCTGGAAAGCCTCAGAGCAGCACTTTGCTGGTAAGAACTATAGGCTGTGTGATGTGAGTGAGAAGAATAATTAGAAACGCCTTGCAGATCTGCCCGAGACTGGAGCCCGGGGTCAATTCACAAACTGAAAGTCATTCTTTTTGATGTAGAGTTGTTAAGTTACTTTGAAGCACTGCAAAATCTGTTTACTAGATATGCTAGTGGGATGAGGCTACACACCCTGAGCGGTGGGGCCGGTTTCATAACACCTTTAACACAGGGTGGAATAAGAAGAAATATATTCCATGCACAGTAGGTTGCCATTTTTAAGCAGCTGAAAACAAAAGTGCTGTATGCAAATGACCAAAGCTTCCTCTGAGGGTCACTAGGAAATGTGCTTTTGTGAGAGTGCAATGTTGTCTCTGATATAAGCTCCTGTGCTTGGATCCACTCTTACATGCAAAGGGGGGAGGGTTGGAAGAGGAAAAATGAGAAGTGGGAAAGATTGCAAAAGTCTGACTTAAGTTGAAGATCTCTCTTCTTCAATTTCTTTCAGGCAGGACACAAAATCCACAATATGGCAAAGCCGCCCATTAATCAGATAATTGTCCATATTTACAGTAGGAGATACAGCCGCTTATGTATGAACTGATGAATGTAGTGGTTGAAACACAGGTATTATACCTGAGACATCTGTGCTTCGGCTGGCTTCAAACTGAGCCTTCTTGTTTTGGTACTCAGTGATGATCAGAATCAGGCTTCTATCAAGATTATCCATATCTATGGATAAAGAGGATGCTTCATCCCTGAAAGGTATTTCATGTCTTAAACCTTCAATGGTCTGCCTGGAATTAACAAAACAAAACAAAATAGGATAGTTAGTTTTGGTTTCCGCCTACATCTTGTAATTATTCTCTTTCTTTCATCCAGTGATTACTGCCCTTAAAACCTTCATGCCAACATACGCCCATGAAATCAGTGGCACTTCTTTGAAATAAAGCTTGAAGATTCTGACTCATATATCAGCAGCCGAGTACCTACTGGTATCAAATGTAGGACAACAAATGTAACGGAAGGGACAGAACAGAATTTTAATTTAATACTATTATTTGTTTGCTAATTTTCTATACAACCCTCCATCTGAGGATCACAGGGCAGTTTATAATAATTAACAGACAAGGACTGAAGTGGATGAAGTAATTAAAACAATTGATTCAAACATATAATCACTGAATGGGCAGCTGGATACCACCTTGAATGTGCACAGTGTTTCACAGATTTTATACTGTGAAACAAATGAAAGCATGTCATTAGTATTCTGTGCCCCTATGAGAGACTAAAAGACTGACTTCTTCATAGACTGCCAGTGAATCAAGGGGCTCCTGCAGACGATCTGCTTATTGAACATTCATTCCACTTTGTTTGCACAAAGTTTACACAGAGGTTAGACTATGTGAGGTCTTTCTTGAGTATTCATTCCTATCTTGTTTGCAGGGCAGTAATGTAACAATGCGGGACGCGGGTGGCGCTGTGGCTAAAAGCCTCAGCACCTAGGGCTTGCCGATCGAAAGGTCGGCGGTTCGAATCCCCGCGGCGGGGTGCGCTCCCGTTGCTCGGTCCCAGCACCTGCCAACCTAGCAGTTCGAAAGCACCCTCGGGTGCAAGTAGATAAATAGGGACCGCTTACTGGTGGGAAGGTAAACGGTGTTTCCGTGTGCTGCGCTGGCTCGCCAGATGCAGCTTTGTCACGCTGGCCACGTGACCCGGAAGTGTCTCCAGACAGCGCTGGCCCTCGGCCTCTTAAGTGAAATGGGCGCACAACCCTAGAGTCTGTCAAGACTGGCCCGTACGGGCAGGGGTACCTTTACCTTTACCTTTTAATGTAACAATGAGCCTTCATCCTGATTGGTTGCCTGGCATTCATATGTCTTACCCACATTTTTAAGTACATTTCCTTGTCATTTTCCTAGCCACTCTTTTTCGAGTTGGATTTGTCTCGCTAGAGCAACAGAGCACTTTAATCCAACTTCACAAACCTCCATTTACAATATGCACTTGAATCCCTCTCACAAAACAGTGGAGGCACCCAAGGAAGGATTGGCAAGGAACTAGGGCCCCTCTCTAGGTCCCCGGCAATGAAATCTTTGGCCCAAGGTGGGGCTTGAAACTTCAACCCTGAGATTAAGCATCTCATGCTCTACCCATTAAGTAGAAGAGAGACTGCTTAAAAGCAAAGCATCAGAGATTGTTATCTGCATGCTTTGGACAATGCTTGCTTGCTGCCAGTAAGTAGAATGCAATTCCTGTTCACCTGATCATAGCAATGGTGTTGGCCACCTGATCCAGCCCTTGCTCCGTCAAGAGGGGGTTTCCCAGGATCCCTCGGATGAGCTGTGCTTCGCCTTCTGCTTCTAAGAGGCGGGTGCTGAAGCCGGAGCTCATTGTCCCCACCGGAAGCCGCTGGGTGGAATTTTTCAAGGTGGCCTGGCGCAAGCCAAACCTATGGAGCTCATCATCATAGGCCTGGAAGCAAGGGTTGCATGCCTCACAGTGGTCATAGTTGCCACAGTAGCCCCGCTGGCACTGGTCACAGCGGTCTCCAGTAAAGCCGGGACGGCAAAGACATCTGCCTGTCAGCTTGTCACAGCCCATTTCCTCTGTGCCCTGGAAGTTGCAGTTGCAAGCTGTTGAGAGAGGAGAACAAGAAGGGTCTGGATCCCTCAAAAATAGTCACAGGCTTTACTTGCTGGTTACAGGCTGACATTTCCACAGTGCATCCCTCTGGCTGCTCACTCTTCTCCCCAACAGCCAGCTGTTAGAGAAGGAGGGAGATGAACTACAACCATATCGGGAGGGCCACAGGCTCCTCCAGACCTGAGTTAGATGGAACAGCAAGGTGGCAAGAACCATTTAAATACCCAGTGGTTTACAGGTGAGTGCAACCTGCATTCCTTACCTCTACATCCTGTCCTGACATCTCCATAAGACTGGTCCGGACAAACCCGTACTTCAGGAGCAGAGCATGTCAGGCCCCCATAGCCTTCTCTGCATGGACACTGCCCTGTAAACTGCAAAACAAGAGAGAAAGATGCCAGGGAGGAAATCTCTTTGACGTAGAACTGCAGAGTTAGGCCTGTTGGTCTGGAGAATAATTGAGTTCCAGAAGGGATTTACAAGGAAAAGCTCCAACTTCGGCCTCAGCTGCTTGTTTTTCATGAGAAAGCATTCGTGGTAGGAATGGAAAAATCAGTCTATTTCCGTTACAGGTTAGTTTCACATGTATTTGAGCATTATGTTCAGTTTTAGGTCTGTTACATTCTAAGTTTTACAGTGTTGGGGGGTTTTTTAATGCAAAAGAAAAATTACATTTAAATGGTACACATGTTGTACTCATCCTTCCCCTTAAATACATGGGATTGCAACCAATGCTATTCCTACTCAGAGGAGGCCCATTGAAATTGATGGACATGACCAACTCAGGCTTATTCATCTCAATGGATCTACTCTGAGTAAAAGTCAATTGGTTACTAGCCACAGTCCTGTATGCTTTTTAATGCTCCCCCACAAATATGCATTGTTGTGTGCATTTTTCCATAAAACATAAATTTCGTGTGCATTTTTAAAAACTGCCTCGCAAAATCCAGAGAAATGTGTGATCTGATGGACAGCTGCATTTTAATCCACATAGCCATCGGGGACCAGCAAATGAGGCCACTTTGCTTTAAAATGAATTTTTCCTCCATCCCTAATTCAAACAGGCAACAGCAACCCCCATGCCCAGATATACAGCCTCAGTTAGTAAAATCTGCAGAAAGCATTACCACCCAATACCACCGAATGTACTAAGTACTCTCAATGGTAGCCTAGATACTGAGCAAAACAGCTTCCCCCTCTCTCTGCAGGACTAAGAAGACAATGCCCTGATCGTGGTGCTACAAAGTGCAATGGCCCAGAATTTCCCTCTTCCCGCCCACCTCTAGAGCTGTAAGCTGCTGCACTGCTGCTTCGTGGGCAGTACCTGGTTACACTGAGGGCTGCGTGAATGCTGAGGGTCACAGTTGCAAGCCTGGCAGCCCTGCCCACTTGCAATTTTCCAGTGATTGGCGGCGCATTCATCACACTTGTCTCCCACCACATTGGGGAGGCAAGAACAGCGACCCGTCTCGTCGTCGCATGGCACGTTGCGGCGGCTGCCTAAAACACTGCAGGCGCAATCTGGAAAACAAAGGAGCCAGCATTTGTGTCGGAACTACTGGGGGATGCTCCTGGGGTGTGCGCAGGAGGTATCAGGTCTCCTGTGAACCTGTGGGTACAGGGTGATATAGAATTAAATAGATAAAATCAAAGCTGATGAAACCCTTCAGTCCGCCAGTAGCAAAGTCTTGCTCTAAAATGCTTTCCCTTCAGTGCTGGCTCCAGGTTTTGAAAGTCATGCCAATGGCAGGTGGAGCCAGGGGCAAAGGAAGGTGGGCCAATGAATGTAAATGTGACCTTTCTGCAGTAGGCTATTTTCTATATACCCCTCTCTGTCTTCCATCCAGCCAAGCAAGGGGAACGTCCAGAGGGCCAGATAGGGAGGGGTGTTGGGGGCAGATTCGCCTCCAGTCCCCAGCTCTGCTATAGACTTCCTGCAATATATTGATCTGGAAGAAGGAAAGGATCTCCCTGGAAGTGTCGGTGATCCCCACCCATCTGGCTGCAGACCAGATCCTGGTGCTGTTGGAGGAAACTGATTTTCTAGACCATTTCAGTCAATGTTTAGGGCTGGTTTTAGCACAGAAACTGCTTTGGCCACCCTTCGTGACCACCTCTGTTGGGGGAGAGACAGGGGAAATGTATCCTCATGTCGTCAACCTCTCATCAATGTGTCCTTGATGTCTCACGGGCTTTCAATACCATTGGCCACTGTATCTGGGGCAGATGTCTGAGTTGAGCGCAGCACCACTTGCGGTGGTTCCAGTCCTACTTGGATGGACATTTCCAGAGAGTGGTGCTCAGGGAGTGCTCTTCGACACTATGAAGCCTTCAATGTGGGGTTCCTCATGGTTCAATTTTATCCCCCATGCTGTTTAACATCTACATGAAACTGCTGGGTGGGGTCACCCAGAGCTTTGGAGTACATTGTCAGCAATATGCTGACAACACACAGCTCTACTTCTCCTTTACATCTGCAGATGCGGCCGTGGGCAGGTGCTGGCTCCCCACTTGAGGAACGCTCTCCCAGGGAGGCTCACCTGGTGCCTTCATTACACATCTTTAGTTTACACATCTTTAGGCGCCAGGGGAAAACATTCCTCTTCTCCCAGGCCTTTGGCTAATTAAACAATCTATGGCTTTTAAAACTGTGTGACGGATGGGGTATTGTTTTCATTTGTTATCCATTTTTGTGCTATTATATTGTAAACCCCCCTGTGAGCCTTAGATGAAGGGTGGTATAGAAATTTACCAAATCTATTCAGCATCAAGTTAAGAATGAAGGCTGGTTGCTCTTCATGCTTGATGTCACCACAGACACTGCAATTATCAAAGCATGCATCTCAGACTGGAGCTGAGCATCATGAGACACCAAGGTCTGCATTTCAAATTAAGGAGATGCACTCTTTAGCAACATCACTAATCAATTACAGTTTTGAATTGAGGCTATGACAGACAGTGCCCATTACCACTCCAGATACTAGTCATATCCAAGCAGATATTGTTCCATGAATTTAGATTTGTTTCCTCAGCACAGACCCTTCCCCCCTCAGCTGACCACAGGAGGTCAGGCTTCTAATGAATAATGGCAGGAACGTACAAAACTGCCTTCTATTGAGCCAGCAAACTAGTCCACCTCAAACACTGACTGGCAGTAGCTCTCCAAGGTTCCAGGAAGAGAACATTCCCAGCTGGAGATGCCGGGGACTGAACCTGGAACCTTCTGCATAAAAGGCATTTGCTGTGCCACTAGGCTACGGTCCTTCCCCAAGGTGATTCTGTCCAGCTATTGCTGTCATGTTCTGCGGCTGTTCTCCAAGATCAAGCTTAGCAAAGCAGTTACTGCCACCTGCTGGGAGGCAGCTGAAACCCATCAGTATAGCCACTTGCAGAGGCTACATTTCATTTTAATCTAAAGCAAGGCAAGGTCTGCCCAAGAGATTGCGACGGATAAATGAAGGTGGATCTAGAGACGTGAGATTGGTTATGTAAGCCAAGCCTCAGTTGAAACCATATGCCACAAGGGACCTGCCTGGAGGATAAGCGTTAAGATCTTCAAATCTGTGTGAAATTGAAAGAAAAACTCTTTCCCTCTTCTTCCATCTTCCTAGGGCTATGTTTTGAATGTTTCAACCTGCTCTGTTTAAAAAAACATTTTTTTTAAGGCTAGATTGCCCTTACATAGTATGCTGTTGTGGACTGGTTGAATGCAGAGAAATGATGGGAGAAATCAGCTGGGGAACCCCCAGGGGAAGGCGGCTTAGAGCCAGGGGACTAGTGGTGGGACAACAATGAGTGGTTAGAGGGAGAAGAGGGAGAAGACTGGGAGGAAGAGGTGTTGGAAGGTGAAGAGGTAACAGGGTTTAGTGAGCAGGAAGAGTCTGTGGCAGAGAGAAGTTCTTTATCAGGGGAAGAGGAGGAGGAGGAGGAGGAGGAGGAGGAGTTTGGATTTGATATCCCGCTTTATCACTACCCTAAGGAGTCTCAAAGCAGCTAACATTCTCCTTTCCCTTCCTCCCCCACAACAAACACTCTGTGAGTTGAGTGGGGCTGAGAGACTTCAAAGAAGTGTGACTGGCCCAAGGTCACCCAGCAGCTCCATGTGAAGGAGCGGGGACGCGAACCCGGTTCACCAGATTACGAGTCCACCGCTCTTAACCACTACACCACACTGGCTCTAAAGCAGGAAAGCAGGGAGGCCAAGAGAGAGAGAGAACTCCAGCTGGTGAAGAGGCATGAGTGTCTCCCCCTCCTGCTGCAACAAGCTCCACCCCACCCCCACCCCACCCCTGGTCTCCCAGAACCAGGAGATAGCTTCACACAGGTGCAGTCTCAGATTGCTTAAGGGAAACCCCAGAAAGGAGGGGACTTGGGCAGCAGTTTCGGCAACTGCTTCAAGGTGGCAAGACCTACCAGAGATGAGTTTCTATGCTCATCAGACCTGACAACCCTGTGCAGATCCTGTTTTTTTGCTAATAAAGAGTTAACTCAACTTGCCCAGTGTGATTGACTGCTGGCTTGCTGGTGGTGGCTGTGTGAAAATGGTCCAGGTTTTGCTCACATTGAATTGATCTTCTCACAGCTTATGTGCTGCATTCATACTAGTGCAACAGCACAAGCAGAGCTTCACCAATATTATGGTCTCCTGAGTTACAGAGAAAGGATTACCAAAGAGGGTGGATCCCCCAAGAAGACACGTGTTTGACTGATTTGGGGCCTTTGAGGTAACTAAATAGGGGTCATGTGAGAGCTTTATAAAATTATGAACAGTGGAGAAAGAAATGCTTGTCTCTCAAAACATGAGAATGGCTATAGGCTCCAAACAAACACAAGGGAAGAATTTCTTCACCCACTGTACAGTTTTCATGTATGGAATGAATTGTAACGGGATGTAGTGATCGCTACTAGTTTAGATAGCTTTAATCTACATATTTATCTATCTCTATCACAGTGTATAAAGGGCCCTCCCAAAGAAATAAACGTTTGATTGTTAATAAACAGCAGGAGGTGGCTATCTCCACCATGCCCACATCTAGCTTGGCATGGTTGAAATTTGACTAACCTCTGCAACCTTGGGGGTTAGAGTTGGTTAACTGGGTGAATCCAGGCTTGCACAAATGACAACGGCCTCCTTGCACGTTGTCCTTACAGACACAGCGGCCCGTCTGGGGGTCACAACTGGAGTTAGGAACAGTGCCATCTGGGTCACATTCACAAGCTAAAAAGAGAAGACATGGAATCAACAAATTTTAAAGGTACAGGCCAAAGCAAAAAGGTGTCATCAAAACCTGAGCTTTGTGTAGGGGTTTAGCATTGCCTTGTTCCTCATCATTTCTTTCTCCCACTCTTCATTTGCAGACAGGGTTGCCCATTCAGGATTCCTCTCTCTCACTTGAAATTGGCACAAAAGATTTCGGAAAACAAGCCCGTTCATTTTTCTCTGGTCAGCTGCAAGGCAGCTTTACTGCTCCTCCCTTTTAAATGCATAGGAAAATGCACTTGGAACTTGAGGATTCTAGTTCAGGGGGGAGCGAGAGGGAAGCCTCATCATCTCCTCCAGTTACCAAAATAGAGACTCAGGAAAAGAATTGTGAGTTCCAAAGATGGGACACAAGGAAGGACGTGAAGAATCTGGAGGCGTATCTACACTTCAGATTCAACTTAAAATACAGAAAATGTTTCTTTTGAGCACCAATCTTACAGGGGAATTCTCTCTACCATTGGAATAAGGCAGACTACATATTCAAATATTATCTTTTTAAAAAGATTATGCAAAAACTCATGAAGAAAATGCTTAAGCACCCACTTACGGAGACAAGCTTCTGGGTGATCAAGTTCAAAACGCTTATTACGGAAAAACTTGGTCTTGCAATGTTCACAGTTCCTCCCTGCCGTATTGTGCTGGCAGTCTTCACAAACGCCCCCACTCACACCCCCACTGGCTTGGTACACGGCTGGGTCAAAATGACATTTGTTAGAATGACCGTTACAGTTGCACCCTAGGAGAAAAGAGACAAAGCCATTTCTGAAACGAAGTTCAAGGAAAACAATAGTGCCTATACTTTTCAACTTCACCACTGGGTGGCGCTTGGGCCTCCCTCTTCAGTTAGTTCTACAGCAAGTGTATAAATCCATAAGGTTTATCACATTGTGGGTCCACACAGAACATGCAAAACAGCCAGAGTGCAAGGTTTAGGACTTTAGGGAGCATCAATTCACCAGCACTGTTCTATACACACACTGCAATTTCCCCAAACTTGCCTGTTTTCTCCAAACTGATGGAGGAAGTTTGACAAGAAACAGTTAGCTTCTTTGCAAATGGAAATCACAGCTCTCCTCTCATCTGCCTCAGCCTTTTTAAAAATGTTTGCTAGTAGATTCTTTTAAACACTCCTTCCTGTACTTCCTACCTCAGCTTCCCCTTTCCCTGATCACCTCCACCCTTTTAGGAATCTGTAGATCCCATAACTGATGAGAAACCCAGTACTTTTTTTTCTCATTTTGACTCAAGAAAATCACCATTTTACAGTTCAAATCGGGAAAACTAAATACAGTTAATGGACAAAAGTACAAAGATTCACAAAATGTTTAGGGGTATGTCTACCTCTGCATTCCCCCCCCCCCCCCGATAAAAAAAAAGCATTGGAGAAACCACAGTATTTCCAGTGGCTACAATGAACAAAGTATGTACAGTCAAACCTCAGTTTTCGAACGTCTCAGCTGCCAAACATTTCAGAAGCCGAACATCGAAAACCCGGAAGTGAATGCTTCTGTTTTCAAACGCGCCTCGGAAGTTGAACAGCTTCTGAGGAGTGTTTCTCAATTTTCCCTGTTGAACTTGCTGACAGCCCTTTGATCCTTGGTTTTCAGATGTTTCAGAAGTCAAACGGACTTCCGGAACGGATTACGTTTGAAAACGAAGGTTCCACTGTATTTTATAAACTCCAGTTATCTTTCCAAGACAGCTTTGCTCAGTTAAAGTGTGGCCTGTTTCCCTAGGAAGTTGGATAGAGGCATACGTACTGTGACATTCGTTGGGGTTGCCATCTTCAGCAGCTCTCCATGGATGGTCATTGTAGAAAGCCGAACACTGTTCGCAGTTTGTTCCAGCAGTGTTGTGCTGGCACACACACTGTCCATTCACCTAGAAGATGCAAAGAAAGCTTTGCTTTGCGGGTGTCATAGATCAGCCTGCTCTTCTACGGTATGCTATGAATTCTCACATTGTGTCTCTTCTGATTGCGGGGAGGGACATATTCTTCTGCATTCGTGCCAAATCAGAGCACTTTATATCAGAAGCAAAAGAAAAGAAAAGACCATACTGATGATCCCTGCAACTCCCAGGGCTGAAAAGCTTATCAGAGTGAATACGGCTGACATTTTAAAAAACCATACTGTGTAATCCCTCTTCTTTGTGTGTGCTGCCTCTCACAGTTCAGGCTTAACTCTGAAGTTCCTGTCTGGAAACTCCTGTTCAGTCCAAGCTGCTCCAGGCCAGACAATAAAGGAAGCCATGTTGCTTTTATATCTAGATGCAAAGCACCTATAAATCGAGGTGTGGGGGTGTGCTGAGGCACCCTCTCCCCCCTGCAAGAAGCCTGTCACTTTGTTTGGCTAATATTATTTGTACTCTCCTGTGCACAAAAGCAAGAGAAAACTCCCCTCATCTGCCCTTTGCACACATTCCTCTGTGCCCCAATGGAGCCATATCCCATCTGAAGGGACCACAGAGACAGAGCATTATTTTCTTTCTCAAGTCCTTTTTGCTAGGCAGGGGTGATTCTGTCTTAGTTGCTCTTTCTTTTTCCCAGTCTTAGGTTCAGTTTGCCTCATTTCTGCAACAATGCATTTTCCTTTCAAGTCCACACAAAAATTAAAGCACATATTTGTGTGCATTTCTCCTCATTTTGTCTAATAATGCACATGCTTGCATTTTCTCTAATATAATAATGCACTTTGGTACATTATTTTCACTAATATGTTCAAGTCTGAGGCACACTTTCTGCTCGCATGTGCCTTTTTGCAGGTGGTTTTTGATTGGAAAACAGCTTTGCGACATTCAGAGAAGTGCACGTTTCAAACGGTTGCTGCGTTCTGCTGTGATTTGGTGTGAAGCATGAAATGGTGGATAGGTTCGCCTCAAGATGTGAACAAAATGGTTTTCTCCACCATCCCCATTCTCTGCTTCTGCCCATTCTCCTCTCCAAGAGCTATGATGAGGAGCTATGATGTCTACAATGAGGAGGGAAAATGAGCTACAGAATGAAGGATGTGCAAAGGAGAACATGTACACCACTCTCTGTTCTGCCCTCCCTTTCAGCCCTCTGGGCAGCCCCAGAAGCCCAGTTAGAAAGAAGCTAGTAGCTGCCTTACTAAGCCCAAGGGCAGCTGGTCATTGACCTTTTAAAGATAGTCAGAAATGCAATTTGAAGCAGGCTGGTCGGCCTTTGTGCTATGCCAAATACCTTCTTTTTCTGGCTAAGGCAGAGAAGATGGCAAGACCTTTATCATCTCGGTCACTTGCACTCTGCATAATACAAGGAAACACTATCTGCTTTCCAAAAGCACAGCGGGCTTCTGGTGTATCGCTACAAACCTGTAAGGACAAATTTAACCGTCGAGAGAGGTCAGGTTGCAGAGCAGGCCTGCGAGAATCTAAGAATAGAACTGGGAAGAATAGAACTGATATACATAGATCTGTAGCAACCTTTCCCCGTCCTCACCCTCACCATAACATTGTGTCCTGCAGAAGCAGCGTCCAGGGCAGCACAGCGGTCTGCATGTCCGTGGCAGAAGCAGCTCCCTTTCACTTGCATCTCGTTCAAGGCATAGAAGGCACTGGGCGTGCGATACCCCTGGTGCACAGGACGCGACAGCTGGGTGAAGTTGATTCTCAAGTTGGTGAATTGGCCCAGATCTTTTGGAGACAAGAGAAAGAGAAACAAAGGGAAACACACACACACAGTGAGATGGGACCTAAAGCCTTTAGCTCCTGGGACAAGGACCAAGTGAGAAAGGGAGATACAAACTTCGTTGGATGTGGTTTTCCTCTTAATACATGGAAGTACAAACAATATAACTGTTAGGTCCCAATAACCACATTTAACAAACTGAGCCCAGCATCAGCAACTGTGATCCTTGGGCAAGTGCCTGGGCCTCCCAGGACAAAACATCACTGGCACCTGCCAGGCCAGGTGGGCCTTAAAAAAGCACACACCACTTGCCACCTGGCACTGAGGAGCACACCAAAAGTCTGAGTGAGGCTGTCAGGGCTAGAGTCAGATGCAGGTCAGCACAAAAGACACAGGAACCTTAAATCACTGACCCCATTGGTATATGAAGGAGTCAAATTTATTTAAATAATTTTCACCCTGCTCTTTAGCTTAAAAGGCTCCCAGAGCAGCTTACAAAGCTCATTTCTAAGACCTGCCCTCAGGCTGAAGATCTAAAAAATAATACAAGCAAGGGAAAGGGAAGGAGGAAGGAGGAGCAGGAAAGTGAGCTCAGGCACCGGATTTTATAAACCATCCACTTGGGTGCCTAAACAAGTTCTGCTCCCTGAAAAGCTTCCCCTACCCCACCCCAGCAGACACAAAATAATATGTACATACTGCTGATTTTTTGACTTTGAGATGTCCTCATCCCAGATGCAAGACCAATGGGGTTGAACTCAACCTTAGAAGAACAGAGGAGGAAAAAATGATGGCAGTCAAAGCATGGGATTTTCTATCCTGTCATTCTAAAAACTATCAACGGCACTTCCCAGTTAGGCAAATGCTTATTTACATTAGCACTAAAATGGCGATTTTGCACCAAATTACTGCTACAAGGAAGACTATAGTCTCTTCACCCATCAAAGGAGGGTTGTGTGATACTTCCTCCCTCCCTCCCTCTCTTTGCCAAAAAGTGGCAGCAACAATTAAAATCCCATGAAACAGATTTAAACCACAATACTTTTCTCCTTTTAAAGAAAGCCATAACACAAGCCCTCTTCATGCATTACTCACATGGAAAAGCAGCACTGAAACAAAGCACTTGTGGGACTGCACATTAAACAAAGTTGTGCAGCTCCTCCAGGCTGAATTATGTGATAACTTCTGGAGTGAGAAGCCTTGTCTGGGTAGACTCCCTGCATGATTTAGAACATGGGTGGGGAACCTTTTTGCCCCCCCCCCAGGGCGGGCAGATCTGTCCCCTGCCCTACAGGCCAATTTTGATAAGTACATAGGAAGATTTACCTGACAATCACCTGATGTTGCTATGATGTCAGATGTTTGACAAGTGGGTTGCCACACTCACCTGCCAACATTTTCATTGAAACCACTGCTGGAGGGAAAGCATCTCTAATACAGAATATCACCTCATTAATGTTACTCAACAGCTTCCCCACACACACCAGAGGGCAGTTTTTCCAAGTCAGGGGGCGGATTCCTGAGCTCCAGCATGTCTCTTAAGAAATCGTCCCCAGAGACCTGAAGCCTTCTGTGCCCTACAGCAGCTAGATTGGAAAGGGCTACCAATTCTCCACAAAAAGGGCTTGCTGGGCCCTCTGGCATTTGTTGATCTGCACCTGGAAGAGTGGAAGGCAGGTGCCTTCACAGTGCAGCAAAGTCACTCTGGGGATGGCTGTTGTCAAACTAGTTAGGTCCTAGAAGTCTTAAGTCTGGTGAAATCCATTAAGCATCACATTTGCTATACCTTCCCCCCGTTCTGCGCTTGAGTCTGGATGTCCTGGCAACGCACATCCTGCCAGGTCTGAGGGAGACCTCTAGAGATCCGTGGAAACGAAGTGGCGCAATCTGTGGACAAGTACTGATAAATCTTCCAGGATTTGCCAAAGTCTGTAGAGTGCTCAATCACCATGCCAGTGGGCAGAGGACTCTGGAGGGACAGAGGGAAAGAGGTATCAAAGCAGACTGGACTGGACATGCCAAAACAGAGGAAGATATACTTCAAAGGAGCAGGCCATTTCTCCAAGGCAGAGCATGCAAACCATCCCAAGTGAAATCCCTAGTTCACACCTCTGGTAAAAAAGGCTCACATAACAGAAGACTGGGAAGATCTCTGCCAAAGAAATAGATGACATGGGCTCAATGGACAAATAGTCAGACCTGACATAAGGGTCTTTCCAGTGCCCCTCAGTGTTATTGTGCCTCTTCCCCCATAAAATTAAAATTAACACATCAAAATATACTTGGTGCAATTGTACATGGAACAAAAATGCTTAATGTTGTATTTGAGTCTGAACTTAACAATTGATTTTCTTCTTGAAAAGCTGCAGTTTCTTTAATGTAGGTTTTTCCTCCTTTCCTTGTATCTTTTTGAAAACGTTAACAAACAATGGGTTGGAATTGGATGCAGCCTAAGCCAGCAGAACAGTAATAGTGTATGCCAGAGGTTTTCATCCATTTTGAATCCACAGCTCCTTGGTCAACTACATTCTTTCTGTGGCGCCCCTATGGGGCTCAGGAACCCTTGCCTGCAGAGCTGGCAGCCTCTCACCCTTTTTCGAACACCGTCCCCTTGTGAGGTGTTCCCCCAACCTCTTCTCCTCTCTCCTTGGGAGTGCTATGGGCACCTCTGCTGCTGCCCCTGGTCTCTGAGTTGCATCCCTCCCTGCCCCAAAGAGATGTGCCTCCTCACACTGCCCCACAGGGGCATAGGACTTGTCTGTCCATTCCCAAAAGCAAGGGCTGGTGGACTGGCTGGCTGGGCTCCCTTGCCCAACTTGCTTGCTTACTCTGATGCCGCCTCAGCTCCTGGCAACCAGCACCCCCTGACCAGCCCCAGAGACACCATTCGCCTGCGGAGCTTGTAGCCAGGGCTGCTGCAACAAACAGCTGCACAAGCCTTTGGGAGGCAGAGACGTGAGAGGGCATCAGAGGAGAGAGGGAAAGAAAGAGGGACTGAGGACAGTGTTGCCCGCAACACCACTGACCACCATTCAAGGCACTCCAGAGTACCATGGCACACTGGTTGAAAACCACTGGTGTATGTAACGTATGAAGTCCTGATAATATTCAGCTAAGCTTCCAAAAGCCATCTGAATTCAAGTTTATACCCCCAGTAAATAGTGTAAGAGTTATTATTCACATACCCTGAAATCCATCAAGATGCTATCAAGTTGGAACTTTTTATCCAAATCTAGTTGGAGAAAGACAGGATTCTCATCTAAAGAGAGAGAAAAGAGCAGTTTTTAGAATAGCAGGTTGTGAAAACAAAATTGCAAACGGATTTTCCCATTAGTCAGGTCATCCATTTCCCCTTTGCATTTAATCCACTGAAACCCAAGCCCTGTTTGCTGAATCTACACAACCCTTGCCCCACTCAACTTATCATTGCTATTCTATGCTATCCAACCAAGACATTGTCCAGAGCACGTCCACACTGTTTGTTTGGTTTTCTTGAAGCAAGGCAGAGGCTTACCATTCTTGGATTGCCACCAGCGCGTATTTCCTGCAGAAGAGAGGACATTTTCTACCCGGTGACTGTTGAATACATGAGGCTTTCTGGAATCACATCGGCAACATTTCATTTGCCACTAAAAAAGAACAAAAGGTGACTAGCAGATTAGGATGCCTAGGAAAAAGGATTTCCATGAGGCCAACACCTTGCTAAAGCTAAGCAGGTCTGTGTCTGGCCAATGCCTGGATAGAAGACATTTGGGGGGGGGGGAGGTGTGATGGGCTTCTATGATACAGCAAATGTGGGATATAAACATATGAACCTTTATTTCAATTTAAGTAAATTCAGAAGTCAGGTGCATGGCCATACAGTGCACCTTGGATAATTCAGGAAGGAAGAAAATGTTCACTTTGAATTAATAAACTTTTTAAAAAACAATTAAATAGAACTTTATTGAACAATGAACATCAACCTGCACATCAATACACAATAATATAAAATATACAACCTACATACACATACTTTACAAGAAAAAAAAGAAAAAGAAGAAAACAAAAGATGGAAGACAAAAGATGGAATAAATAAAATATACTTCTGATTATTCTCATTGTACTGTTTATTATTTTGTTATTTTACCCACAGTGCCTTGTTATTATTTTATTTTTCCAATTCTTTACAAAAAGTTCTATTATTTGTCACCAATATATTACAAGAATCACTCGAGGTCTTCCAGGAGATTTTTGTTATCACAATAATTTTTCAAGTACTCTTTAAATACTATCCATTCTTTATTCACCTTCTGCATCGAATATCCTCTAACTCTCCCTGTCATTTTTGCCAATTGCATGTATTCTATCATTTTTACCTGCCGTTTGGTTTTTGTGGAGAATTTGAATTAATAAACTTAGTGATGGTGGTGTCTCCTGTTGCTGCTGAGGACCCTCAAGGGTGCAAAGCAGGAGTGTTTTTTTCCCTAGCTCTGATACCAGATATTGTTTTGATGTGGGAATGCCAGTAATTGAACCTGGAATTTCATGCAGGCAAAGCGTGGAATCTTCTATTGCACTGTGGAAAACTTTTCCTTTTCATCTCCATTATTTTTTAAAATGTATTTTTATTAAAGGTTTTCTTGATTCACAAAGGTGTGTGTGATGTCTGTCTTTTGTATTTTTTTTCCATTATAAAAATCAAAATTTCACCAAACTTTGGAGACAGAAAGTTGAGGACCACATACACAGAGAGAGAGAGGTGCACACAACCATATAAAAAAGCTTAAAACTGAACATAACAAAGGTGTCCCAAGAGTCCAAGTAAGGATGCCACTCAAACCTCAAGAAAAGCAGAGCGTAGTTTAATAGATCTTAGCGCTTGGTGTATTTTTACTGTATTTTAACCAGCCGAGTTTCCTGGAACTGTTTTGCCTTGTTGCGTACCATTCTTGCCTGACTGATAAAGGGCAGTATAGTAATGTTTTAAATAAAATAGAAATCAATACCAATTAGGCAGTATGTCCTTCTTCTTGGGTTGTTCAATATCTCTGAGATTACGTTACTGGAACTCTAGATTCAGGAGACCAATGCTAAGTAGATCTAAGAGCTGAAGCTATGCCAGATAGATTTGACATCCTTCTTCATGGGATGCTTTGGGGTTTAAGGTTTGTTACTTAATGGCCAAAAATATACTACAGCCCACTGTACAGTAGAGATAAGGGAAACTCTAGAGTAGCGGTTCTCAACCTGTGGGTCCCCAGATGTTGTTGGACTACAACTCCCATCATCCCTGAGCTCTGACCTTGCTAGCTAGGGGTGATGGGAGTTGTAGTTCAACAACATCTGGGGACCCGCAGGTTGAGGAAGGCTGCTATAGAGTGTAAAGCAGTGATGGGGAGCCTGCAACTCTCACGGTGTTGTTAGACTTCAACTCCCATCAGCCCCAGGTTGCATGGCCAATAGACAGGTCTGTGGGAATTGTAGTCCAGCAACATCAGGGGAGTCACATGCTCCCTATCCCTGATGCGGAGAATGAGGTCCAAGGGCATGAGCAAAAGGGTAGAAAGACATGGGTTGTAACCACTGCTACACTCTGAAATTTGGACAGCTTGTCAAGAAATGTCAAGCTTGTCAAGAAAACAGATTTTTTAAAACAAAAAACAGAACATGCCTTGAAGTTATAGAGCCACTTTACTAGTTGCCTAGTTTAAAGGATGACAGAGTAGAAAAAGAATGGGCTTCAGTTCAAGGGGTGAACACCCACTGTTCAACTGTGGTGAAAATGGACTTCTTTCCCCCAGTTTCACATGTGGCCACTTAGTATTTGCTCAACTTCAGATCCCCCTAAACACAAAGGAGAACAGTACATTCTGGCTCACCGGTTTATATCCTTTGTTTGGTACTCAAGATTAAATTTGCACCTTCAATTTAATCAGAGAAGTCTTCAGACCGCCAAAAATGTCCCTGTGACAATATTTGCCATGCAGCAGAAGGTTAGCCACAAGTACCCAACTTTGCAGTGGTTGGTCAGGCTTTTGTGGTGGGATGTTTCATTTGGGCAAACAAAGGAACCTTTATCTAAATCTCAAGATAGCTTGAACCTAGACCCTTTAACACCCTCTCCCCCAAAAAAGAGTCAAGCAGAGGTTAGGCAGCTTCAGTGGGTGAAAGGTTACTAGGTGGAAAGTCAAGCTGAGCAAATGTCACCCCTCAGCTGGAGTGAGTAATTCAAGAAGCAGGCCAGGCCTGGATATCCCCTAATGGTTTTGTGCACAAATGGCTTAGAGAGACTTCAGTCCCAACTTGGCAAACAAATACTAAAAGATGACAGATCCGGTTAAGTCCTGACTCTTTAAAGAATTTGTTTTTAAACAAAAATCAGGCTATCTGGTGACTTAGCAGATGCCTATTTATTATTACATTTTTATATCCTACCTTTCATCCATGGAGCTCAAAGTTCTCCACCCATTTCATTTGCACAGCAACCCTGTGAGGTAGGGACTGAAACTGGCCCAAAGTCACACAGTGGGCCCTGCCTCCCCTCTAAAAAGAGCTTTCTTAGAGGGGAGGCAGAGGCAAACACCTGGAGAGTGCAGTTATAGAAGTCCATGGCCTTTACACAGGTGCAGAGGTTCAATATAATGGACTCTCAGCTCATTCATCATTGCTCAGCAATACCTGTTACAAGGTTCATATTTAGGACAGGAACCTTTCATCTAGCATACTCTTATCTAACCCAATCCATTTTAATTTACTATCAAAGCTGCCCCAGTTCCCTCTGAACTCCATACCCATGACATGTCCCACAATACTATGGAGTTTCCTGTAAGGAAAGACGGACATCTGCTATAAACATATTTTTTTGCCACATTCTATGCACTAGAGCAGCGGTTCTCAACCTGTGGGTCCCCAGATGTTGGACTACAACTCCCATCACCCCTGAGCTCTGGCCTTGCTAGCTAGGGGTGATATACCCCAACTTCCCCTACAACAAGGATAGCCAGCATAGTACTGTCCAAATTCTGCCACACTACAAAGCCCACCATCCCTGACCATGCTGGCTGGAGCTGATGGGAGTTGGACTCTACAGTGTCTGGAGGGCACCATGTTGTCTATTCCAGTCCTATAATGTCACAGAGGATGCTGGGATGCAACTCTTAGCTTGCACGTGGTCTTGGTTATCCAGGGTTTTGTATGCTGTTTCCAGCATTCCAGCACGATGTGCAATGAGCTCAGAAATGTGCAGGTACCATCCAGCACAGCCTCCAATGCTTCATCTCTTCCTCTGGTGCCAGCAGCTTTCACCTGGCCACAGGTGAAACACAGACCGGCTGGAGGAAATGGAGCAGGACAATAACTGAAGATTGCTCCCATCACTTGTTTCTCCTTACAGTTTTAAACCCCTGCTCCTGCCATTGTTGTATGAGTTTCCCTCAACGAAACGTGAATAAGGTATGTATTGAAACACCAAGGGAGATTGTCCTTCTCTCAGGCTCTCTCAGAAAGATGGAACCCTTCAAAATCTTGCCCGTTTTTGCTTAGCACAATATACTATGCAAAAAGTTTGCTAGAATTCCAGCAGGACCTTGCGTTCCCTCAAATCAAGATCACGCTAATGCCAGATGTGCTGCCTACCAAGTTTGGATGCCTTCATGCCCAGACACTGAAACACTTGGACCCTGAAATAATCATTTCATGTGGCAACCCACCACAGTGTCGAAATTGTGCTCTTTTTCAATATTTGGGGAGGCTAAAATTAACACTGGGGGCAGACGCATGGGACGTTTACTTTCTTGAGCAAGCTGTGTAACCTTTCCACTGCTTCGGAGGATATTTTCTGCCCATTGTTGAAACTGCAGCTTTCATGAGGAGTTGTGTGTCTCAAAGTTCCTCTGGGAAGATAGGGTCCCTGCCCCGGAAACTAAAACTATGGATTTTATTTTGGCTGAACTGAAGGTCACCCTGCTTTGGAAGATCTCTACCAAGTGCTTTGGCTGCCAGATATAATGGACACATCACAATTGGGAAGGCTGACATTTGACAGAAATGCACAAATCCCGTACTCACCACTTATTTGGGGTCAAGTGTGGTTGTGGCTAAATGAACAGGGCACAATCTCTATGATCAAGGATACAGACATATGAAGGGTAGGCTCAAGAAGCAGTATTCCCACTGTACTGAGGCTATGGGACACAGGAATTGAGCCCACATTAGGGCAAGAGGATCAAGGAGGTGAAACAACTCAAACTGTAGAGGGCTCAGTAGCCTAACCACAGAGGCCACAGGAAGTTGTGTTTTTTCTTGCAGCTGACCCAGGAAGGGGAGGACATGAAGCTGCCGGCTAGTCCCCTTGCCAGGAACAGAGAAGCAAGGGCCTACTCATGAGAAAAATGGTGGAGATCTCCTGAACCAATGTCCTCTACTCTTCCCTATCACCAGGAGATAAGGAGGAGTGGGGAACATTTGTCAACTTCTTTCATTCTGTTGCCTTTGGTAACCAGTTGGAACCAAGAGATCCCATGGGGAGGGTGCAATATAATATCTCACTCATTGCCTATTCAGTCCTTTACATTGCCTATTTTCTCTCCAAGTATTTGCCTAACCCAGAGATGGGGCACCTGGCAGCCTCCAGATGTTACTGGGCTCCAACTCTTATCAGCCAGTGGCCATGGATGACAGGAGCTATGGTCCACAGGTTCTCCATCCCAGGTCTAACCTATGATTAGAAGAACTGCGCAGTGCACTTGAGCCTCGTGCCAGGCTATTTGTTTCTCCTATGCAAATGTATAGACCTAGCAGTAACAAAGGTTTGGAGAGGAACTCCCTCCTACCAGCCTACTTTTAGAAGTGAGGAACTTTTGGTCCTTCAGGTGCTGCTGACCTACAACTCCCATCAGCACTAGCAAACATGGCCAGGGTGAAAATGTCTTCATGCTCATGCAGGTACCTTGACCCTAGGTTGTATATCCAGTTGTAGTTCAACAGCACCCAGAGGGTGAGGTTCCCCACACCCACTCTAGATCCATGTTTTCAGGGCAGGCTTGAGTGTTGAACCTAAATTCAAGGGAAAGCAATCAGGGGAAGGGAGATATGGGAGACGGAAATGGCATGGAGAAGGAGGGCTTCCCCCAGGCACCAAACCTCCCCAGTTGCAAATCACAGCTCTAATTTGCACGGTGGGGGGGGCAACAACCAGGCTTTAAAGATCTGAAAGTGATGTAAAAGGCTTGGTTTTCAAAGGTTATAAATTCCACACATAGAGCCCACTTCTGAATAAGGGGGAAACTGTGAAAAAGTATTCTTGTTCATGCAGGTACCTTAATTCTAGGTTGTATGTCCAGCTGAGCAGATAAATGTCTGTGAGGTGATGAGTCAGAACCATCAAGACAGTTAGATCATCATGCTTGCAGCAAGGAGTGGATTACCATGGACAGATCCATGGAATTCATCTAGCTCCACCCTCATAATTCACTACTTTGTCTTCCAGCTGAATGTTGGGCCCCTAATTTTTTCTTTTGCATCGAGATAACACTGCATCATAAGATACATAGTCTTAGAGCAAGTTCAACACTGAGCAAGTTGCATGGCTGCATATTTTGCCCCATTCACCCCCAGTGCTTTGGTCTGACCAGGATTCAGGTTCTTTTTCTATAAAGGTGGACATGGATTGGACAGCCCTTCAAATAGAAGAACTTTCAAAAGGAGGGCTCTGTAGGCCATATAACTGTGCCCCCCGGCAGCTCAGATGTAAACAAATTGGGCAGGGTGAAAGACAGCTCTGTGGGGTTTCACCAGTTTTTACACTGTCCCTTTAAGAGCAATTTGAGCTGCAGCAATTTAGCCTGTGATAATATTTAGCTCCATGCTATGAAAAGACTCCAGGGCTGATTTTCTACAAATCAGATGCCAGCAAAAAGCCCAGGAGGGACAGACTAGGCCAGGGTTGCTGTTGTTGTTCTTTTCTGGCTAGCTGGCAAGTCAGTTACTGTGGTTCTGCAAAATAGGCAGCCAAGAGGAAAGCAAATTTTAAAGAACAAACAAACGTCCTGTGTAAAAATGTGGCAAAGGAGTACCCAGTAAGGTAAGAACATTTCAGGAAAAGCTGAAATTCCTGAAAGCCGGACATGAAGCAGCAGAACTATACTCAGGATAAAATAGCAGGGCTGTACCCCCAATTTGGCTGAATCCCAAACCAAACTGGGGCTCTTCCCAATTAAACCCTAATTAAACATGCAGTCAAGCAGTGAGGAGAAAGGCAGGAGGAGGAATGAATGCAAGCAGCTTTAGCCCAAGTACAAAGTTAATACAAGCTCCTTATAGCAGTTTTATGTGTGACTGTTTGGGTGCTTTTTGCATTATGTGCCTCTCTGCAGCTGATCACTTGCATTATAATGCAAGGCAAATAGCTGAGCAAAAAACACTCACCCCCACCCACATTGTGCACTTCCACAGAGGCCTGTTTCCTCAGATGAACTTGCACATTGTTTATCCCAGTGACCTTGGAACTGAAGGAAGGTCATTCGCCTCAAGGAGAGAATATTAAGCTGACTTAGTGAGTAAATATATGTATAGCCTCTCCAGTTAATGGAGCATGTGGGTGCATATTAAACCAAAGGCAGAATTGCAACATCTCAGCAAAGCTAGCCTTCCATCCTGCTTCCTCTAGCATGAGAAAGCCCATGTATAAACCTTTGGTGCTTGGTTGGGGCACTTCATGGTCACGTATTTGGCCTTATCTCTCAATCCCAGCCTGTCAATAACCAGCTTCTCAAGTTGAGTATTTCTATGGCCTTTGTGCTATTAATGGAACTGTTCACTGTTGGCTTCAATGTGTCAGGGAGGAGCTGGGATGCTACTTAAGACTTTCAGAAAAAAAGAGAGTGAAAAGATCTATCAAGAATTGGCAGGATCGGGACTGTGAGGAATTATATTTCAGCTCAGAGCAAGGTCATCCATTAAAGCTGGGTTACACAATGCTCTTTTTATATGCCTAAGTCCGGTGAAAATATAGCATCAAGTCGCATCATACAAGACAGCTCCAAAAATAGAGCTCTCAGATACTTTGCATCTCTGTGAGCAAAGGGGAGTGTTGGCCAAGAACGCCATCCAGGGTGTCAAAGATGATGTTATATTATCCCATTAATTCCCTCCCCATAGCTACCATTGCTTTTTTAAAAAAAAAAGTCAAGGTACTAAGTAGTTTCCCAGCATGCATGTTTACTATAAAACATGTGTACTGTCATGCACACATACTTTTCACTGAACAGAAAATTATATCCCTGTAGGAAAAATGTCATGTGGCAACAAAAGCAGTTCTCACTGTATGAAATGGACAGAGATAAGAGAGAAAATTACACACAAGATTTCCAGGAAATTGATACTAGCCCCGGGAATGTAAAATATCTACTCAACCCTGAATATAGCTGGGTGCTTATAAAGTGATACTGAGTTATTTGAAATATTCTTTCAGTGATAAGCATGCATTTCTAAAAGCTCACCATAACAAATGGCAGAAGCCTTTCCCCGCCCCCAATATATCATGAGTTGCTAGAGTTCTTAGGCTGGAGCATGAGAGAAAGTTATTCCTGTGCAAAATGTATAGCCATGTTTCTTTGTTCACCTGCTGTCGGCCAAAACTGCAAAACCAAGTAGTGAGTGAACAGGAACTATTCTAACAGGAACCTCTTGAACACTCCACCACTGCTGCATTCTATCAATGACATGTTGCAGAATACTCCTGCAAATAAACAACAGTCTGGAGGGACCACATGATCCAACCTTGGAGAACCTATGGCCTTCCAGATGTTGTGGGACTCCAGCTCCCCTTAGCCCCAGCAGGCACGGCCAATGGCCAGGGGTGGTAGGGGGTCTACAAATGTCGTCCAGCTACAACTGGAGGACTACAAGCTCCCTATTGCCCTCTAGTTCTAGATCTAGTTCCATGTTGTCACTATCAGAGCAGCCATGCCTCTGAATATGAGCAGCTGGGAATCACAGGCGGGCAGGATGCTGTTGCACTCATCTCCTGCTTGCAGGGGCCCCATTGGTATCTGGTTGGCCCCTGTGGGAACAAGATGCTGGACCAGATGCACCACTGGCCTGATCCAGCAGGCTATTCTTATGTTCACCAATGATACACCATACATTCTTGGTTATTCCACTACCGTCAAAAAGATTAAACTCTCTGACACATACCTGTAGCCACACAGTCTTGTCTCAGCCCCACCTTGAAACATATCACTCATGCACAGTGCCTGTGGAAAACTTATTTTGCAGCTTTGGCATGCCCATTTAGAGATACTGGCTCTAACACAGTGATGTTGACAAGGCCTCACTTAAATTAAAAGAATGAGCTTGGCCCGTTCCCAGTATGTTGCACAGAGAATGGGGAAACAGCCTGTAATCTTAACTCAAGTACCTTTAAAAATGCTGGAATTGATCTTAACTCTGCATGCCGTAATGATTTCAGCTCCGTCTGGAACCAATCCCATGAGGGCCCTGTTATGCGATTTATAGGCTGACATTTTTAAGAGATGCCGTGCAAGGACACGAGCGCCGTCCTTTCAAGAGCAATGGACTGTATAAATCAAGCTGTTTAAATCAACATTATACCATTTAGTTTGCTGCTTTCCCCTGATTAAAAGTCAGATTTACCACCTGATCTAATAATCAAGTTAACTGCATATGCCTTAAACAAACATATACGAGGCAGGAGCATTTGAGGGCAGCAGGAAATTAGTAACAGTGCACACTTTGTGTATGTAAACCGCTAATCGATGTGCCAGAGTGGAATGACTCACACAGTACATACTGTAACAGTGCATACATATAATCACCGTATGAACTTTGAAAGGTAAATTTGCTTGGTATCAGGCTTAAAAACAGCCATATCTTAGCCCAAAGACTTTGCTAGGTGTGTGAGGCACCTCAGAAGGGCTTCGCCCTGAAAGGTAGCATGGCATTATCTGAAATAAAATAAGTCATAGAGCTGCAAAGCATGGGACTTAAATAAGGAGAAAGGTAGCAGTCCTGATTCCCTGCAAAGTATCAACTTAGGTTCAGTCACGGTGCATGAGGTGAGGCATCACCGCTGCCCCATCCTCCAGCTGCAGTGGTGCTGCCACTCTCTGGGACCACTCTCTGGCACACTTGCACCTGCCACTGCTGCCAACTTGGTGCTCCCCCCCTCGCAACCTATGTGCTCTATCACAGTTCTGGTGAACAGCAGTGCCGCCACAGCCAGGAGGGGCACCAGGACAGCTTAAGTGCCTGAAGGTCTTTTGAAAAACCAGCCTATCTTAATATCATTTACACACACAAGTTGCTAGCAGTTTTTCAATTTCTTCAGACAACTGTTCTGCTCAGGGTGGCCCGGTATCCTCTTTTAGAAAGGGCAGCCCTCTGTTTGTAAGAGCTGTCCAGTCCAAATCCAATTTAATGTATAGATAAAGAGCTATAAGAAGGGAGAGCAGGGGCATTGAAATTGACCATCAGCTGAGCTTTCAGTACTGGGCAACTGACTGAGCATGCAGAAAAAATCCCCAGTCACAATCTCTCCACTATGGTGAGATTCATTCTATTTAAATTATAGTAATATTTCTAAATTTACATCTATACATATAAATTAGCACAGGCAAATTTTATGCAAAACTGTTTTCTCTTTTCTCCTCTTTTATTGGTGATGTTTAAGAGACACACCCACCCACTCACAAATAGTTTCACCTATTTTCATCTCTCTGACTACAACTCAAAAGTCAATCCTGTGCTTATTTATCACATTCATACCCCATCACCCTTCCAAGAAGCTCAGGGTAGCATAACATTTTCCCCTTACAGAAACAAGAACAACTGAGAACCAACAAACTGAGTTTGTGACTTGCCAAAGGTCTCCCTCTGAGTTTAATGGCTAAGCAGACTTTTGAAGCAGTGCTCAGTTTATCTTTCGGCTGCTATTTTGTTGATGTTTTTTATATTGTTTTACAGATTTTTACTGCTGTATCATTTTGTTAATCATATGTCTTTTGCTTTAATTGTCATATTTAGCTTATTTTTTAAGTTGTTGCTTTGTTAACACAGTTTTATAGACTGTAATTGTTTTACTGATGATTTGTTGATTGTTCTATGAGATTTATGCTGTATTTGTGATGTTCTATTATGTTCTGTCATGTTATCGTAAGCTGCTTTGGCATTCATTTGAATAAAATGCAGTATAGATATATAATCAATCCCTCAATGAATCCCTCATCATCCACATCCAACCACAGTAAGTCCAATCAGCAAATTCTACCCAATGCCAAAAGCAGCTTTTGGTGTGTACCCTAGTATTTTCCCTGACTGGACAGAATCTGAAGAATTAGTAGCAAGTTGCAATCAAAATCTAGAGAGTGGTGCTGCTTGAATCCGATGAAGCAATCACCCTAACTTCTATTTCATTTGGCAAACGTGCAAGCGCTCGTCTCAGAGACTTGTTCACTCAGCCTTTTCTCCCCCTTCTTCATAAGAAACTTGGGGGGGGGGGGGACTGCTCAAGCAACAGATTGGAGAAACCACAACACACCAGCCAGCCATTCTTATGTGAATGCTGGGCTGAACAGTGCTGTCTCCTTACCACTGCAAAGAAACACACATGAAGATTATGGGCTTCTGCAGAAGACCAACAGCCTTAACAGATGACATAAACGGAAAGGCCAGGAAAGGCCGGCAAGGATTTGAACTGTACAGGTTAGAGCACATCCCTGTAAAAAGGTGATGCAAGCAAGGAATGCCCTAGTGGAAAGGTTTGTTGCTGTTACTGGAAGCTCCCAATTCTGTGCTCTGGAGTATGCCAGCTGAAGCCATGTTTTTCCACAAAACAAGTGAAACCTGAAAAGGCCTTCAGAAAATTCCTATCTACATGCCTCAGTTCAATATTCATAAAATGGAAATATTAATAACCTATATGAGGTTTCATGAGACACAGGTTTGTTTGTTTTTTTATGAAAGTGGGTGTTTTGAATGTTTCAAATGTCTTGTTATCTCTGGATAATATCCAGCAAAATTGACACCCACAAATTTGTGGCTTCTGGAGAGGCTGGAGAAATTGAGGTCACTTTAACCCAGCTCTGACATTACACTTTTTTTAGATTCTGCCCTTACTTCAAGCATCTTAGGGCAGTGCACATGCTTCCCCCCCCCTCGTGTTTTCTTTTCACAATAACCCAGCAAAGATGGTTAGGCTGAGAAAGAGTGACTGACCTAGGGTCACCCACTGAGCTTCATGGCTGTGTGGGGATCAAAACCCAGCTCTTCCCAGTCTTAGACCAACAATCTAACCACTATACCATTCTGACTTATGATAAAAGCCAAGGAAGAAGAAGAACAAGTATGATTAGTTGCTTAATAGCTACGTATAGTACTACCTCTACCTGTCTTGAAAAGTTGCTGTAACTCTTTTGCCGTAACTCACCTGTTTCTTTTTATGATTTATAATCTTGTCCTCAGCCTGTTTACTCAGAAGTAGGTTCCACTGAGTTCCATAGGACTTGTTTCTGAGTAAGCAGGCTTAGGGCAGTAACCAGGGGTCAGCAACCTAAGGTCCATGGGCTGATAGTGGCCCACGGAGGTCGTTTGACCAGCCCACGAGCTGCTCCCAAACCGAGCCACCCGCTCACGTGCTGCACTAAACCGGCGCAAGGCGGAATGGGGACTCACTTCCACGGCGCCAGAAATCATGTCTACGTAGATGCCGGAAATTGTGAGTGCGCACACACACACGCAATCCGGACCACAGAGAGATCTCCGCAGGACCAATCCAGCCCAGGCAAGATAAACCTTGCCGACCCCTTGGCAGTAACTGAAGTATGTTAGGCCCCACAGACAGTACCTGACACTTTCCTTGGCTTACCATGTGTGTGTGTGTGTGTGTGTGTACACTGACATAGTTTTCTTATCCTGCCATATCTCAGATGATAAAAGCATCTTCTCACTCTTTGTGATTATCATGCATTAATAGCCCCCTCACTGCCAGGCAAGATAATGGTGAGAGAGTCTGATGTCCTTGACCTAAGGCAAACAGCAGTCTTAATATCCAAGGCCTCTCATACAATAAACACTGAGGAAAGTTAGACTGGCGAGTTCATGTATAAGCCTCCAAGATTATCTGCCTCACCATAAAAAGCTGGAACTGTGGAAGGCACTTCACATAAAGATTGAAAATGGAATATTTCAACCAGCCTCTCAGCTGTTTTCCCTCCCTGCCACTGAAACTATCCAAAATGGTATCATACTGTAATATTTTAATGCTCCCACCACTATTTGAAAGACAATCAGAGGCACCATGCCTATTACAGAGGCACCATTACAGCAGGTACCAGAAGGAGGTTAATTATATGATTTCAGTCAGCTCGATAATCTGCCCCCAGAGCTGCCACTTTTTTCTGGGAAGGCTCTCGTCCCTTTAACCCTAACCCTAAGTAGTTAAGAGTGCTGAGTGGAGACTGAGGAGACCTGTGTTCAAATCCCTGTTCAGCCACAATCCACACTGAATGCCCCTGTGCCAGCCATTACTTCTCAGCCTAAAATCTACCTCACAGGGTTGTTGTGAAGATAAAATAATGGAGATTTTTATCCCACTCCTTATTGCATTGGGATGAGTCACAACAATTTAACACATAATACACAATAAAAACAAATCCACTTTAAGTTATAGCCAGCTACCGTTTAAACTGGATATTTGACTGGTTTTTACTACTCTCTAAGATTAGAAACTGCTTTAAAAACCTTTGTTAAAAAGTGCAGTTAAAAGGGTTTTTTCCTTAATTAAGGAGCAAAACAGACAGAATTTCAACTGAAGAACACTTCCTCATGACTCCATCTGTGTGCTAGAAAAAAACATCACCAGTTAAACCTCTGCCTGTCCCATGGCTGTTAAATGCATAGCAGCCTTGCCAGGAAAACCAGTGGCAACCCTGGCAACCCATTTTTATTGACCCAGGATGAGAAAGAGATGGAAACTAATGTAGGATTCTAATAGAACCCAAGATTTATCTCTTGGCAAGCCAGAATCTGAGGTCAAGCACCTCCAAATCACTGATCAGGATTAATGCCCCCTTTTGCATAATTTGCAATAGTGGAAGTGGAGGCTGCACTTTGCCTAGTCCTGGGCGAGAGGCTGCCTCTGTGGGGGTACAAAGTATAAAGGTTAGAAGGAATCACAGCCAAAGCAAAGGCAGCAGACGAGAGGCTCGGGATTGGAGTGCTTCCATCAGCACGGAACTTACCAGGATTGCAAAAGACTCTGGGACACAAAACACACACTTTGGGACACTTCTCTTATTGGCACCAGACTCAGACAGTGCACATTGGCCAGCAGGGCAGAGTGTGAGGAAAGCAAGTAAGCTAATGCAGCCCCTCCTCCCATACCCTGTGCAGAGGTTGCACCAAAAAAAAAAAAAAAGGACTTTAAAACTTTTCCACCGTTTGGCACAAAAGTGAGGAACGTGATACACAGCCTCATTAACAGTACACCAGGAAGCTTGGGGCCCAAAACAAGGGGGAAGGGCAGATGGATGATGAAACTGTTGCCACTTTGTCTTCACAGCACTGACCTATTAAGCTGCAGAGCTGATAAAGAGCAAGTGGCAGGCACATGCCAAGTCGGAAGACGGTTGCCATGTCCCAGTCCTCCCAAATCCAGGTGGCAGCATTTGAATATTATGCAAATTTCTTCCAATTCTATGGTTAAGCCAACCAAGCACGCTCATTTGGGCATTTTCCACCGAATGCTTTTGCATTGGCTGCTCCTGGTACATATCAGAAAAGCTGAATGCGTGCAAAGTGGAAATGTACCTGATGGACTTCTTCATTTCATGGAAAAAGGGGCTTCTCTCCTACTGATCTACAGTGGTACCTCGGGGTTAAGTACTTAATTCATTCCAGAGGTCCGTTCTTAACCTGAAACTGTTCTTAACCTGAAGCACCACTTTAGCTAATGATTTCTGTTCTCATCCTGAAGGAAAGTTAACCCGAGGTACTATTTCTGGGTTAGCGGAGTCTGTAACCTGAAGCGTATGTAACCCGAGGTACCACTGTACTTTTCTTCACTGAGAGCACAGAAAAGTGTGTGTGTTTGGGAGACCAAATTTGAAGGTAACATCCAGACAGCTACTATTATGAGTCATCTTTAGTACTGAACATGAACGCAATCAGTGCCAGAATTATGTATAAACTAAACAAGCTACAGCTTAGGGCCCCACTCTCTTGGGGGCCCCAAAAAATTTTTAGGGGGAAAAAACTGGATGCGCATTTCTAAAATCAAAGATAAAAAACAAATAAAATAAAACCTACATACAGCAACAGTGTTTTGTGTTGTGTAGGCCCCTATGATGTAAGTAATGGGTCCTGCCTGCTAGCCTGCTCCCTAAAATATCACTGGTTTGCTCATTTCTATATATAGGGTACCATATAGCATATATTCAACACAAAAAACAGCGACAATTTGTTGTTGACAAAGGACAGCTGGACATATAAAGGGCCCCATTACCTTCAGTACCTTAGGGCCTCATCAAACCTAAGTGCAATACTGAACTGCTGAAACGCAGGTCAGTTGTGCCGTGGTAATCAAATTCCTTGTAAACCACCTGGGTAGCACTGCACAAAAAGTCTTCTCATGAACAAAGGTAAAACAAGTTTGCCTTCTCAGCCGCAGATGGGCCATGACCGCAGCGTTTGATTCAGGCCTCCTTAGAAACACCTCATAACTCTGCCTTCCTGTTGTATCCATTTTTAACCATATATCCCTGCGAGCCAATACATGCTCAGAGAAAAAAACTAGAGTTGCTATCAACACAGTTTCATTTTTCACCAATAACATTTTGTCCACTTGTTTGGCACTTAATCAA
Organism: Podarcis filfolensis; assembly: GCF_964270895.1. Lineage (NCBI taxonomy): Eukaryota > Metazoa > Chordata > Lepidosauria > Squamata > Lacertidae > Podarcis > Podarcis filfolensis. Next base: position 62,633,627 of record NC_139609.1, read on the forward strand.
AATAAAAGGTAAGAGAATTATTGGGTTCGCAGTGGTGACATGGAATAACAGTGGTGGCAGGGGAATATAATGGACAGCCCCAAAACACAGGTAAAGGTTTTATAGCCTTGGTGAGATCATCTGATTTTCTCAAGGTGCAAGACTCCACAAGTGCATGGCCTTGTTTACATAGGGCCCTAGTACATAATTTATCCATGCCATGGGGCACAGGAGCAAGCTTTGGACTTACAAGTTTTACCCTACCATACTCTAACATTTAATGAAAACTGGGGCTTTTTCTGAGAAACAACAGTGTAAATACCGGTAGTTCCTTTTCATGAGGCCCACCCACCATAAAAATGGTAGGGAGTGGATTATGCACACAGCCCCTGCACATGTAGAGACTTACAGAGGCTTGGGTTCTCATTAACTGTGAGCCATTGTATGATTTCAAGGTGCCTTCCAATGTCCCACTGCATAGCTGTCACATGTGAACCAGCCCCGTGTGATCCACACATGATGATCTGTTGGACTCTTAAGAATGCACACACAGACTTATTCAGTGGCAGATTAATAGGAAATTAACAGAAACTGGCTGCTTAGAAAGTGAGACACCAAGACTCCTATAGCTGCAGCTCCACCCACCTCAGGAAAAGGGAAGAGATAGATGATAGATAGATGATATAGATAGATAGATGATAGATGATGATAGATGATGATGATAGATAGATAGATGATAGATAGATAGATGATAGATAGATAGATAGATAGATAGATAGATGATAGATAGATAGATAGATAGATAGATGATAGATAGATAGATAGATAGATAGATAGATGATAGATAGATATAGATAGATGATAGAGAGATATAGATGTAAATTGACCAATGTTTAATGGATTAGCTCTTTTAACTGCTAAAATTGACACAGCAAGGCATCAATAAAGATACTGATGGGTTGCCATTTTTTTTCCCTAGCAGAAATCCTATGTCTTGATGAGACCATCACCTGCCATCTGAATTTTTGTTTGTGGTGACCAGAGAAAGTGCTATTATAACACCCTTTTCAAAGAAGGCCCACCTAAAGACCTCACTGCTATCATTCAAGTGCCATGGGAAAACATTTCTAATTTCCCAGGCTTTCCAGAACTGCTAATGTAAGCATTCTTTAACTCAGACCTGCTTGATACTATCTCCTTGAATGAGCCATTTTAGTTTTCATTTGCTGAATCTGTTTGCACACATTATTTATTTTTAAATTACAACTCTGTTGGGTATCCTGAGAACATAAATTTATTTGGAATGTACAGGATATAAATTACGTAATTATTATTTTTTTTTTAAAAAAAAAAAAACCACCTCTGTGCTCATAGGCCCTAAATCAAGAAACTCCTACAGGTAAAAACTGAATGTCTCTGACATTCAATGAGCAAGGTCAAAACAAACAAACAAAAAGATATGAATACAGTTAACATGACAAGGCTAAATTTCCCCTGATGCTGAGGCACATAGGGACTGACCAAATAAGGGCACCAAACAAAGCAGAAAAGGCATACAGAACATTATTGCTTGTTGCAACTTGTAACTTGGCCCCTGTCGGATGTGTTATGGAGGAGAACTGAAGCCTATGGGAAATATCTAACGTTTTTACTCCTTGCCTTTAAGCCTGATTAAAATTCTGATACTTCTCTGCAACCAGGCATTGCATATTCTGGGAAGTTGAGGAGGCCCCTTAGTGTTTAAATACTGCCATTTCTGTTCAGTGGAGAACACAAAACGACAGCCAGTGCTGCTAAACAATGTACCTTTCCTGTGTGAATAAAAGATACTTATGCCATACGTACTTCCCCATATGGAGTGCAGTAAGTTTCAGGTTGGACAAGTCCACAGGTAGAAGAGGCTTTCAAGTGATGGATTCTTCCTACAAGAAGGTCTTGCACAGGTGGATAACAAGCCCCATGTGAGCAGGTAGACTGGGCAGCCAAGAGGTGTGGTGAAGCTAGAATGAAACAAGAACCAAATTTCAGTTAATAAAGACAAAAGGAGATTTTAAAAAGCATCATAGCAACGTAAAACCTGCTGGTTTCCCAGAAGCCGTCAGAGATAACGTAACAGCTGGTGTAGTATGGTTGTGAATTAACTAGAAATTAGAAGCGGTTCTGTGAAATCTCACTTCCTGCTGTGGACTCAATGGCATCAAGGTGGTCACTCAGACACCCATCTTGGGAGTAAGCCCCAGTTGATTAAACAGGGCTTACTTCTGAGTAGACATGTACAGGACTGCACACATTTGCCCCTAATCTGCAATACGTGCATGTCTCTTCAATACTGACCCACCTTAAAGGGTTCTTGTAAGAATTACTGAGATAATGTATCTACCTTAAATATTCAAAAGCACTATTTATGCTATTATGTCAAACAGCCACCCATCTTTTTAACTGATACAAATAATATGCTGATCATTCATAGATTCATAGAATTGTGGCATTGGAAGGGATCCTCAGGTTCATCTAGTCCAACCCCTGCAATACAGGAATATTTCACTTGAATCCATGGCCCTGAGATTAATAGTCTCATGCTCTACCGACTGAGCTATTCCTCCGCTAAGACTGCGTATTCTCTTGTGTGTTTTCACCACAGCAACCTCACAGCCCCCTTCCCCTTCCTGGTAAAAAAAAGTAAAGAGTAAAGGACCACTGGACGGTTAAGTCCAGCCAAAGGCAACTATGGGGTTGTAGCGCTCATCTCGCTTTCAGGCCAAGGGAGCCGGTGTTTGTCCACAGACAGCTTTCCGGGTCATGTGGCCAGCATGACTAAACCGCTTCTGGCACAACAGAACACTGTGGTGGAAACCAGAACGCACGGAAACACTGTTTACCTTCCCGCCGCGGCAGTACCTATTTATCTACTTGCACTGGCGTGCTTTCAAACTGCTAGGTTGGCAGGAGCTGGGACAGTGCAATAGGAGCCGACCTTCTGATTGGCAAGCTGAAGAGGCTCAGTAGTTTAGACCACAGCGCCACCCGCATCCCCCTCTCAGTAAGCAGCAGCGACTCACCTGCCAGGAGATCAGGTAAGCGCCTCTGCCCTGCTACACAGTCTGCTACCGCAGTACATCTATAATTTCTGCCCCAGCCTACTACTCAGTAGCATATTTTGATTTTGGCAGATACCAAAGATGAGGTTGTCCCTATCTTAACACCAAGTACTTATTGTGAGTGGTCTTTAGTAGAATGCATACAATTTTTAACCAGCTTCAATTAGAGATTATATCCAACCATCTTGGACAACTGATTTCACCTCTGTGCTTTTCACAAAAAACAAATCTCAAAGACTTCATTTTCTTTTCAGTAGATGCATGCTTAGAATGCCAACACTTACCCAGAAAAAAAAGAAATATCCACATGATGCTGAGATTTCGCAACGCTAAAAATTCACCTGAAATGAATGTAAACCATAAATTCAGTGGCACAGATGAAGACACAGTAAAGTACAATCCCTCAGCCCATTAACTTATCTCTGATTACCAGCTTTGCACCACTGGTTTGCAATTATGCCATTTCACTGTGGTTGCTTCTGCAATGTAAAGAATTGCAAACCCAATGCAGAAGGAAGCAGATGGAAGGGATAAAATGCACATTGTCACACAGGCCTCTAGCCAAGACCGCTATCTAGTCCTTTCAGTGGTGGAGACAGCTTTGTGCAAGATAGATAGATAGATAGAGTGCTTTTTTCTGGGCTGGGGCTTATACCCCTAAACATCTTGTGGGTCTAAGTTTGGCCTCATTGAGGGGCAGTATTTCAATATGAGTAGGAAAATGAGAGTACCCCTAAACATTGATAGCACTTGATAGACAGATAGACAGACAAACATATATATATATAACACAAATGCCTTCTTCATGGCAGTGAATGGGGAAATGCAGTCATGGAAAAACTGTCAGCTGCCTGGAAACATATCAGCATTAACCCCCTTTAAAATAAGAAACAATGATTTATGGGACACAGCTCATTCCTAACGCTGAAGATGCAAATGGAACAATAGGATCAGTAATAAAAGTTTTCTGTAGTACTGACTGTGCATTCAGTTGCACTTTGACATACATCTAATATAAGACTGACAGTGCAATTCATATGGCTCACATCTGCATTTCTGTGCACCCTATGCAAAACTAGGCCAAAGTTATGCATAGCCTAATATTCACTGCCCAGCTTGCTTGTGTGAGAGACTGATTCTAAAATGTGGCTATTTCAAAGGTGTCCTCTTTAGCTTAGGGACATAATAGCTTCTTCTCAGTTCACCTTTTGCCTATTTGCATTTGCATAAAACCTCTTTGAATACATAAAAGATAAGACTCTCTCCATAGCACTAATCAACTACAGCTGAGTTCTTTCATTCTATTCTCTCTGGGGAACAAAAAACCCCTAAATTTCCACATGGACTTTGGAGAACCTTATTTTTCAGAGACTGACGAATTTGCTGCCTCTGAATCTCTCTTTTACAAATCAGTCTACAAACACAGGGCAAACAGATAACTCTTAAATGTCAATCGACACAGCAAGCAAGCTACTTTCTAAACTTTTACCTGCAGCATGTGCTATTGTTCCCAGCATTTATCTTTATTTTATTTTATTTTTATTTTTGTCTACTTCATTCTGGATAGCAAAATCCCCCTTACCCTTCTGGAAATGTTGCAAGCATCCTAGAATAACTGATTCAAAACTTGACTAAACAATGCAAGCTTTGTAACTAAATCCTCACAATCACGAATCGACAGCCTGCTAGAAGCAAAATAGCAGTTTCTCAACTAAAATACAGAATTCCGTTGTGCCACAGAAGCTGTGCCAAGTGGGATAATGTACAGTTCCCAATCCCACACTCTGTAGAACCTACCTGCTTCTTCCCTGGGATTTTTCCTCCTCTTGCTTGCCGGGGTCAACATGAATCCCACACCTGGTCTCTTGTGCTTTCAATCTCCGATTTTAAACACGCCTCACCTGGGGAAGTAAGCTGTTGTGGGTGTAGTAATAATGATACAAGGAGTGATTCAATGATCTCTTCAGACAGACACACCCATTTACAATATAACTCATTATACCTCCTAGACAATGAGCACATGTTTATTCACCGATGTGAACTATGGATTTTTTAATCCACTAAGAAAGGGACATAAATTCAAGAAAATATGTCACAGTAACTTTTAAAACAGCAGGAAGAGAGCAGTTTGGTTTTGCTTTGTTGTACCCATAAGTAAGGGAATCCATAACTCCAAAGTAAATCTTTTCAAAAGAATATTGGTTTTCTAAAACCACCCAAGAGATGGAGGAATTTGGTGTGGTTAGGATTAATTCACACTTTCCAGAATGCAGGCAAAGGCACAGCTTTCCTTCTAAAGTCACACTTCTCAAAATGCAGTTCTTCAAACAAGTAACTTATACAAAAATGTGTCTGTTAGGGGAATATGTACAATAAATTGCACATATTAGTGAAAAATGACATATAAAATGCATTATATTAGGGGGAACTGCTTGTATAAACAGGAGAAATTTGAACAAAAAGGCTGGTGAATTTTCAGGATGGGGGACGTTTTCAATAAAATAAAATAAAATCACAAGCTGAGGCAGAAATGTGGAAAACTGAATCTAAGACTGGAAAGAAGGGAAAGTGAAAGAAAAGAAAACTGACAGATTTGTGCATCCCTATCCAAGGCTCTTCCTTTGAGTGAAAGGTCCAAAATGAAATAAATGAAAAGGAATTATGTCCTCAGGAGTTTGGTCTCAACAAGGTTACTCTGAGTCAAGTAACTCTTGATCCAAAATGAGATATGGGTCACATTTCACTTATTTAGGAGTAATATTTCATGTGAACAGCGCTCATAAAATATATAGTCACATTTTTTCTGGCAATCTCATTCAAATGTCCAGTTCATTCAAGGAAAAGAGCAAAAGATATGGTGAAAATAAAAAGGTGCATTTCTTTAGGTGACTTACTCAGTATTCATTAGACTGAATTTCATTTCTTATTCATTTGAATTACACAGGTCATTTGAATAACCCTAGCCATAATGGCACACAACTCTTTGAAAAAGAAGCTCTGCCTCTTACTGCATATTCAGTTGGTCAGATAGCACTACTGTGTCCAGCGTGCATTTATTTCTCCTGTGGAGAAATATGGTGAGTTCTGGCATCTCTTTTTCTAGAAAAATAGCACTGTATAACCCAAAAGCATTTTTGGGTGGATAGAGGACAGTTGTGCTTTCTAGAGCAAAAAGGGGGTCAGCTGCAGGGGTGGAGGAAGGGGGGCAGTGGGGGCAGTCTGCCCTGGGTGTCACCACTGAGGGGGTGACAAAACGCTGGGCGGCACTCACCGCGGGTCTGCAGCACGCCCAAGCCACGCGTCTCTCCTGGGAGTGACACAGTGGCTTGAGTGTCCGCAGGCTCCACGCTGCCCCAAACGGTCCGCCCACCACCTCCCCCTCAGCTGTAAGGCTGCTGAGTGGGAGGAGACAGGCAGACTCCTCGGAGGCTTACCCCACTGGTGGCTGGCCCCGGCCCCGCAGGCACAGGACACACGCCCCGCCCCAGGCGCCCGATCGGCTTGCTCCGCCACTGGCCAGCTGTTTTGTAACAATTACATTTACATTTTGTGGAACCTAGGAAGGTACCTATACTGCATCAGAGTATTTGTACATGCAGCGAGGTGTCAGGTATTAAACCAGGGCCTTCTCCCTATAAAACATTGTGCTCTGTCACTCTGTGGTCCGATTGCTGGGATATTCTGATTTCCTCATAACAGCTGCACCTATTAGGTCATCAGGCAGGATAACTGAGGGATTACTGGTGACTGTGTGGCCTTTCCCCACTCCACCCTCTGAAAAGCCAGCGTCTGGAAAAGCCCCGCATTTCAGTTCATTTTTCTGCTTTCAAATAGGGTTGACGACTTCTTACTGCCGCTGCTCCTTTGCCTTTAAGCATTGCTGGATATGCAAAAACTAAGCATAGGAAGATAACCTTTCCCACTGCTCCATCTTGTGCTGGAAACAGCTGTACTTGCTTAGGTTTCTGGGTGTCACATCAGAACAGAAAAAGGCACAGGAGGAGAACCAGCAAACAACAACAACCTCTACTCTAAAAAAATTCAGGGCCTCCCATATATGAGCAGTTGGAATAGAACATGGATAGGAACAGAACTTCAAATAGCTTATCAAACGGCCCTCTAGTTCTCTGGGAATATATAAAGAAGTAGTATGTTCAATTCAGACTGTGAGTTCAATTCAGGTCTGGCACTGAAAACAAATTTCTAGGCTCAGAATGTGCTCAGAGGCACCCTGTTAATTCTAAGTGGATGTCTTTTGCATATAGTTTTAGCTTGTGTATCTTGGTGTTCTAATAAAAGAAATAAAGTAAATGTTCCCACCTCTGAGACAGATCGTGTCCTCCCTAAAAGATGGCACGTGTTGTGGTGAGACCTGGAGACGGACCTCCTGTGTTGTGGGTGGGTTGGATGGGTTAGCCACAACACCCGATTGGAAGGTCCCTTGATGTTCGGTTCAATCTGGCCAATGGGGCGCAGTCTAAATGGATTGAGGGACCTATATATACCCATGCATGTGACCCAGAGCTTCCTCATTCAGCTCATGCATTCAGAACACCCACCTACCTCTCCCTAATTTTAGGGCATTGTGCGACTGACCTTGCTATGCCGTCATGTGTCGTCTGTCGCTGGGACAGGGGCACAGCAGGAATTTCCCCACTTGGCTGATTGGCTGTTGCCATTTAGGTTTTGCCTGCAGTGTAGCAAATCGTCACAACTTGTAAGGTTGTGGATAGGCACTGGTTCTGGTGATAGGGATGGGAGAGCGCTCTTGCCATCCCTATGTGAAGGGTATTCCGTTAAAGGAATCCAGGGACTCAACTGGTTTGGTCAACCCTCGAGAGGGGGTTGTGCCCATGCCTGAGTCCAGGGGAGCATCTGGGTGGTGAACATAGTCTGTTCCCAGCTTTTCGCCTACACAGGTGTTCACCATTGGCTGACCTATGCTGGTGCCCTGGGTCAGCACTGCCTGCAAGGGTGCAGGGAACTAGTTGAACCAGAGCCTGTGCAACCACTCACCTTCTGTAATCAATAAAGTTGTGGCCTAAATTCTGCCAAAAACCAAAACTAAAATTTGTGTGAATTTATTTAGGGGGGAGGTCTCTGGGTCTAAACACGCAAAAGACTCTCAGCCTGGAGAGCTGAGCTGCCTTCCCTCAGAGCTGACAATACTGAGCTAGATGGACAAGGAGCCTGACCTGGTATGAGACCATTTCCTAACCCGAGCACTACATTTACAGCAACTAGCAAACACTGGTGCTTTACTCTCAGATGCTGTTGTGTATTATTTTATCTGAGCCATAATTTTACAGCACATAAGAACCATTCTCTGTTCTCATTTCCAAAACGTACAGGACCAGAGTGCTTTCTCAAGCATTTATTGATTTGTCACCCTGACCTAACTCCATTTTCAATGAAAATCAAGATCTATAGCTCCAGGGTTTAAAAAAAGGGAAGATGGTGAACTGTCTCCTAAAGCTACAAGATTTGAAGGCTTGGTTGGGAGTTTTCTCCTGCTCTTGGGTGTGGCAAGAATGCTGGTAAGTGGGTAGAGAATCTGGGTGTGCCTGCTTTTGTAGGGCTTGCTCAGACTCCAATTACTAATGCTGCGGCGCCAAATTTTTTAGTGTGGAATCTTGATTCAACAAACCACCTTGCAGTCAACAGCTCTCAACTTGTCAGGAAAGATTAGCAGTTAGAAAATGAGAGAGAGAGAGAGAGAGAGAGAGAGAGAGAGAGAGAGAGAGAGAGAGGAGCTTGTTTTCTTTCAACTTGGTGCATGAATATCAGATGTACATGTGGAAAAGGAATTTTAATAAAGAGATCTAATCTACAAACACCAGTTGCAAAAACTCAGTGCAAAATAAGAAAATGCCTCTCTTCCCTGTAATACCTAGTCATACAGGAAACTGAAGGGCGGAAGCAGCAACTAAACAGCAGACTTGCATATCAACCCATAACACCATCTCATACATATTAACAAAATGGGCTAGAAACTTGGCATGGCTTTGCTGAGCTCCCATAGGCTAAGCTGCTGCAATTTAATAGGATGCTCTAGGGTCTCTCCAGAAGATCTCAGAACCCAGGCAGTATGAGATTGTCATCCATGTGTTTGCAACTGTTTTGCTTTTTTTTTTTTAAGGACTCTGTTGGAGGAGCTAAGAAAAACAAATCATACCCATTTATCCCTGCAGCAATCCACTTTTCCAAATATAACCCAATGCATGTGAACAAAGACCTTGAGAGAAATCAAGTTTCTGATCACACTGGGTATGAATCAGTACTTTTAAATTATTGCTTCCTGTTTTGAGAATTAGCCATCAAACACTAAGGAGATTCACAAGATGATAAGCTGACATGAAAATGCCAACTTGCTATAAATGATCTCCTGTTGCAGTTCAGTGGCACTAAGTAGACACTCACCTGCAGGTCAAAGTTCATTCTCAACTTTGTCTTCCTTCCCTTCTGCCATTTCCCTTCACAAGGAAGGCAGCATGGCCCTGAACCCCGGTTGATGGGAATCCCACGGGTGAGGGGGTGCTGTGGCTCTCAAGTCCTGCTTGTGAGCTTCCCACAGGCATCAGGATGGCCACTGTGAGCAAAGGAAGATAGATTAGATGGGTCTTTAGCCTGGTCCAGCAGGGCTTGTCTTTGGTTCCTATTATCACTTAAAGCTCTATGTCAACCAGTCTTGATAGATCCTAGGTTTTTGCTGGAATGTAGCATTATTCTGTGCCATCTTGGCTATGGAAGACCTGCTCCCTGCTTTGCAGACTTTTTCCCACGTGGCCTGGGAGGGAAGAGTCGGGACTGACTCCAGCTACAAAAGCTGAGGCTCCTGAAGAGGCTGGAGACCATCTGGGCTGTATCTTAGCACAGATCCAGGTCATGGAGCCTGAGTTTCTACCACTCCTGCCTACCATGAACCACTATTGGCAGGACTGGCAGCAACAGCAGCAGATATGCTCTATGCTTCTGTAAAAACCGATGCCTTCTTCTGCCCCATCTGCGATAAAACATGTCTCTCCCTTATCTGTCTCTCCAGTCACAGCAGGCGTTGTAACTCTCCAATGGTTTGACTTTGCCCCTGAAGGTTCACTCTTTCATTGTCTCCTGAGACATACGGTTGCCAACATCATAATTTTCTATTCTCTTGCCAATTATGCTATTTTAAATGTGCATTTTATATTTTACTTCCTTTAATAATGTTTTCTTTTGAAAGGCATAGCTAATTTTCTTTTTGGGTTAACTTTGCTGCATTAAATGTGCATTCTGCACTTCATCTCCTTCACACTGTTTGATTCTGGGTTGTTTTCTTGTAGTTTTTTTCTTCTTTAAAATATAAAGTAGTATAGAAAATCATCATCATCATCATCATCATCATCATCATCATCTCCACAGTTGTGATGGGATGGTGAGCTGCTTGTGCGTAAAATCCTGATCCCTCAGAGTTTGGCTAAGTTCCCAAACCTCTGTCTGTGATGGAGCTCCTTAAGCATGGCTCCATCAATCGCTCGTTGAATCGGACAGTGGGCGTTTACGGAACTTCTTCCAGCATAAAAGCTCCTTGACGGAAACGCGTCTTCTGGACTCTCGGCGTGACAGTTTCCGCCGAGGAGTGGGTGTGCCTACGGGAGGTCCTGAAACCTCTCCACTGTTCCCGCTTGAAGTATCTCTGAGCTCTCCCTCCGACTCACTTTCCCTTGTAACTCCACTTCTCCCCCTGCTGGTCCCCTCCTCCGCTGAGTGGTCTCTCTCACCCTCCATGAGCCCTTTCACCTCCTTCGTCTCAGATGACAGTTCCCTGACATCCACCTCCCCTCTAGGGCCCCCTTCACCCCCTTCCCTCCCCTCCTCTGCGGGAGGCGAGGGAGCAAAACCCCTGAAGGAACCTCCCTCATCTTCCGAAGTTTCGAACACTTCCCTCCACCTTTTGCTGTTCCCGGTTTCCAAGTACTCCTCCTCCTCGGAGTCTGTACCCTCTTCCAACTCCGATTCCCTGAATCCCTCCAGTTCCTCCTCATCGTCGGTGGTGCCAAAGTACTCCCTCCGGAACCTCGCTACTGGTTGAGGTTTCCTGGGGAACCTTTGGTGGAACGTTTCGATCAAGACCTCGTCATGGACCTCCTCTGCCTTCACCCAGGTGTTTTCCGACTCCGGTTCCCCTTCCCACGCGACCAAATACTCCACCTGATTACCCTTCCACCTGGAGTCGATGATTTCCGCCACATAGTTGCGGCTTTCCCTTTCTCCTATGGCTGGCCCCCGTGTGGATACCCCTTCACCTTCCCCCCTGTATGGTGACAGTAATGACCTGTGGAATACTGGGTGCAGTTTCATGTGGTTCGGTAACCGGAGTCTGAAAGCCACTGGGTTGACCTGTTGGATGACCTCAAATGGTCCCAATCTTTTGGGTCTCAATTTCTTGCAACTACCCTTGAACGGCAACCCTTGGGTTGATAGCCAGACCCGACTCCCCACCCTAATTGTTTCACCTTCTCTTCTGCTCTTGTCTGCCTGCCTCTTATATTCTTCTTTGGCCCTTTCTAAGTTGTGTTGGAGTTGACGATGGATCGCTTCCATTTCTTCTACAAACAGTTCAGCGGCCGGAACACTCCATCTCTCTCCTCCTTCCCCTGGAAACGCCCTGGGGTGGCACCCATAATTAGCCAAAAAGGGGCTCATCCCGGTGGACACATTCTCTGCATTATTGTAAGCAAATTCCGCTAGTGCCAACTTTTCGACCCAATCGTTTTCTCTGTCATTGACATAACACCTCAGGTATTGTTGAAGGATACCGTTTGCCCTCTCCGCCTGCCCATTGGTCTCAGGGTGCCTGGCAGTCGAAAAGTTGACCTCTACGTGCAACAAGCTCATAAGCTTCCTCCAGAATCTGGACGTGAACTGTTTCCCTCTGTCGGAAACCAGCCTCAAGGGGGCGCCATGCAGCCTAAAAATATGTTCTACAAACAATTTTGCTGTCTCTTCCGCCGTGACTGCATGTGAGCAAGCTACAAAGTGACCCATCTTAGTTAACTGGTCTACTACGACTAGTATGGCGGTTTTCCCCTGGGATTTGGGCAGATCAGTCATAAAATCTATCGACACCGCCTCCCACGGTCGTTCTGGTGTGGGTAACGGTTCTAAATACCCCGCTGGTGCCCGCCTTTCTCCTTTGGCTCTCTGGCATTGGTCACACCTTCTCACATACTCCCGTACATCCTCCCTCACCTTGGGCCACCAAAACTCCCTGGTCACCAACCACATGGTCTTGTGTTGCCCAAAATGCCCCGCTGTGGGATTGTCGTGCAGCTGTTTGAGTACTCTCCCCCTCAATTCCCCTTCTGGTATATATAGCGCCCCTTTGTAATACAATGCCCCGTTTCTTTCTTCAAAACCTCCGGGGTCTTCTCCCTCTCCCCTTAAACCTCTGAGCTTATCCTGGGCGTACTCATCATTTACCGTTCCCTCTACCAGTTCTCTTTGCCCCACCCAGGCCGCACCACACACCCAGTGGTCCTCTGGAATAATATGTCTCTCTTCTGGCGCTCCCTCCCCCTCCAAATATTCCGGTTTGCGAGAGAGAGCGTCCGCTCTGATGTTTTCTGGACCTGGCACATAGCAGATTTCAAAATGGAATTTGGAGAACTCCTGGGCCCATCTCACTTGTCGTTGGTTGAGCACTCGTGCCGTTCTCCAATACTCCAAATTCTTGTGGTCCGTACATACTTGTACCTTATGCTGTGCACCAATTAGTAAGTGTCTCCATCTCCGGAACGCTTCGTGAATGGCGAGTAGTTCTCGGTCATATACCGTGTAGTTCCTCTCGGATTTGTTCAGCTTACGCGAAAAGAAGGCACACGGTCTCCATTCCGACTTATTGCTCCCTGGCTGAAGTAGCACCGCCCCCACCGCGCGGTCTGAGGCATCAGTTTCCACTCTCATGGGTTTTTGTAAATCCACATGCAGGAGCTGTTCTTCCGAAGCGAATGCCTTTTTCAATTCCTCAAAAGCGTGCTCCGCCTCCGCCGTCCAAACGAATTTCTTCTTGCTGCTCAGACAGTCCGTGATGGGAGCCGTTAAGTGGGCAAAGTTCTTGATGAATTTACGGTAAAAGTTCCCAAACCCTAAGAACCTTTGCACATCTTTTTTCGTTTTCGGTGTCTTCCATTCCAGCACCGCCTGTACCTTGCCTGGATCCATGGCTAATCCCTTGTCTGATAGGCGGTACCCCAGGAATTCCACCTCCTTGGCGTGGAACTGACACTTCTCCAATTTCACCCACAACTGGTTTGCTTGCAGCTGGCTCAGCACTTCCCTGACATCCTTTACATGCTGCTCCTCATTCTCTGAATATATCAGCACGTCATCGAGAAAGGCCACGCAATTCTTGTAGAGCAAAGGTCCCAGTACATGGTTCATGAGCGATTGAAAACAGGCGGAGCCTGCTTGTAATCCAAAGGGCATAACGAGATATTCGAAAGCCCCTAGGGGGGTGAACATCGTTGTCTTCCATTCATCCCCCTTCTTTATTCGTATCAGGTTGTACGCTCCTCTCAGGTCCAGTTTCGTGAATATCTTTCCCTTCCTCACCCTGGTCAAAATGTCATCAATTCTGGGCATGGGGAAAGTCACTGGTTCTGACACGGCATTTAGCCGCCGGTAGTCCACGATCAATCTCGGTTTATCCGTGTTTTTTTTGTCCACAAAAAACACTGGGCTGCCCCCCACCGCTCTGGACTCTCTGATGAAACCTCTCTTCAGGTTTTTGTCAATAAACTCCCTCAACTCCTGCATTTCCCTGTCTGACATGGCGTACAGCTTGCCCACGGGGAGCTGGGCCCCAGGGACCAGGTTAATTTGGCAGTCAAAGTCTCTATGCGGTGGTAGTTTATCTGCTTCCCTTTCGCTGAAGACCTTGCTCAGGTCAGCGTATTGTTTGGGCACCTTCCCTTTGTCCGCCACTTCCATCCCTGCTAGGGAGGCTTTTGCCCCTTCTGGCACCTTTCCCTCTTTGCAGTGTTCCAAGCAATGTGCTGACCCAAAGGAGACCACTCTCTGATGCCAGCCCACTAGCGGGTCATGCAACGCTAGCCAGCTCATTCCCAAAATGACTGGCGCCCCTCCCAGGGTGGCTACATTGAACGCTATCCTTTCAGTGTGCCTTGCCACCCTCATAACCATTGGGACGGTCTGTAGGCTAACTTCTCCCCCCAACAGCTCCCTCCCATCGATCGTGGTGACCTGCAGGGGGTTGCTTAAAGGGAGTGTCTGTATCTGGTGTTCAGCTGCAAACTCCTTGCTCATAAAATTACAGGAGCTGCCTGAGTCCAACAGCGCCTTGGTCTTTAGTGGGTATCCGTTTGCCAGCTCTAGCAGCACCTCTATTACTAGAGCTGGTCTTGGAGGTTCCGGAGTGGGCACTTTTACTGCTCCTTGGCCTGTCTGCAGTGCCCTGACAGCGGCAGACAGGCCTTGGCTTTTACTGGCTCCTGGACTTCCTCCTCCTTCCCCCCAACAGCTCCCGCCATCCCTTGCCATTCCTTTCTTTGTGGGCAGACTCTGGCAAAGTGACCTGGCTGCTGGCAGAGGTAACATTTCTTGGCGCTCTTTCCCTCCTTCTTCCTCCCTTCACTGGGATTTGAAACTGCGCGCGCGCGCGCTGTTCCAACTTCCATCGGCTCTCCGGGCGGGAAACTGGGTTCTGGAATCTCTGGAATGCGGAAATCCCTCCAACGCTCTCCTTTCCCCTCCCGCTTCTCCAAGGCTCTTGCCTCCTGGCGCGCTCCAATGGTCAGCGCTGATTTGGTCAGCTGGTCCATAGACTCCGCCCTGGGCGCCCGGGAAAGTTCGTCTTTCACCGCCGAAGAAAGCCCCTCTTCAAAGAGCATTTGAATGGGTTCCGCCGATAGGTCCCACCCCAATCTATGTATCAACATTGTAAACTCAGTCCAGTACTCACGAACCGATCGGCTCCCCTGTTTGCAAGCCATCAATTGTCTGCGCACCAGTCCCTGTTCAATCTCGCTGGAAAACATCAAATCCATGGCGCGGAAAAACTTCCTCGCGTCCTTCAGCATGTCACTATTCCCTGCCATCAGGGGCCGGACCCAGTCTCTCGCCCCCCCTTCGAGATGGCCAATCACAAATGCCACTTGCGATGCCTCATCGGGAAAGTCGTTAAACTGCAGTTCAAGAGCATACTGCATCTCTGTCCTAAAGGCTTGGTAGTTCCTGGGGTCCCCCCCAAACTTCTGCACCATTCCTGGCATCTTTCTTGCTAGTGTAGCGCCTTTTGCCTTTTCTGCATCCTGCGCCCTCCTTTCTTCTAGCCTCGCCGTTTGCATTGCTAGCTGGAGTTCCAAAACTCTGCACCTTTCTTCCAGAGTTGGACCTTCTCCAGCTCCTGCTGCTCCTCCGGCTCCAGCTGGGTTGCTCATGATGCCTCTCTGCACAAGCTGCTTTCAGGGACTGTCCGATTGCTGTGATGGGATGGTGAGCTGCTTGTGCGTAAAATCCTGATCCCTCAGAGTTTGGCTAAGTTCCCAAACCTCTGTCTGTGATGGAGCTCCTTAAGCATGGCTCCATCAATCGCTCGTTGAATCGGACAGTGGGCGTTTACGGAACTTCTTCCAGCATAAAAGCTCCTTGACGGAAACGCGTCTTCTGGACTCTCGGCGTGACAGTTTCCGCCGAGGAGTGGGTGTGCCTACGGGAGGTCCTGAAACCTCTCCACTGTTCCCGCTTGAAGTATCTCTGAGCTCTCCCTCCGACTCACTTTCCCTTGTAACTCCACTTCTCCCCCTGCTGGTCCCCTCCTCCGCTGAGTGGTCTCTCTCACCCTCCATGAGCCCTTTCACCTCCTTCGTCTCAGATGACAGTTCCCTGACAACAGTCTTTCCCATGAAATAATTTGAAAGCATTATTGAGCCAAACCTCCCCTCCTCAAAAATAAATTGTTCTGGGACTAATTCAATAGTGTAGTGTTTTTTTAAAAAAATAATAATATTCCTGACCCTGGATGCAGATTTCAGTAATAAAAGCCAGCAGTTGGTGATGAATATGAAATAATCCCCTCCCCAAAGGAGCAACCAAGAAAGACAGTTACATAACAATATTATTTAAGTTCATAGCTTTTGATACAATTATTCACAGAACAAGCCTGTTAAATAATACACAGCAGGCTTGAGTTGTTTCTTTTTTAAAAAATGTGTTTGTGCAGCTTAAAATGGCAAAACACATTTCAGTTGATTAATATAACATAAAGAAAAGAGAATCCCTTATGTAAAGGTAATGGTAAAGGGACCCCTGACCATTAGGTCCAGTCGTGGCCGACTCTGGGGTTGCGGCGCTCATCTTGCTTTACTGGCCGAGGGAGCCGGCGTACAGCTTCCGGGTCATGTGGCCAGCATGACTAAGCCGCTTCTGGCGAACCAGAGCAGCACACAGAAACGCCATTTACCTTCCCACCAGAGTGGTACCTATTTATCTACTTGCACTTTGACGTGCTTTCGAATGTACCCAAGATAATAACATGATTTTTAAAATTGTTATTTAGAAGTAAAACATCCATATAGCCTCTTCAGTACAAGATATAAGAGGATGCAAATGCTAACTTGGAAAGTGTTGTTGTTATTAGTACTCCACCCTTCTCCTTAAGGTCCCAAGGTGGGTTATAACATTAAAAAGACAATATTAAAAAGAGTTTTAAACAACTTACAATCACAGGACTAAGGCAAGTCCTTAAAATGTACATCTTAAATGCCAAAAGCCAGGGTAAGGGGCTTCGTCTTCAGCATTCACTGAAAGCTGTGTAATGAGGGAAGAGACAGTTCTACAACTTAGTAAATAAATAAATCATCATCATCATCACAATAACTACTGCTACTGCTGCTACTACTTCAGTATGATCAGGTTCTTTGTAGATATACTGAATTGCTAACAGTCCAATTCTCTGCAGGTCTCTCTATGCAGAAGGCAGAGAACCTTTAAGGGCACCCCACCCCTTTTCTCTTGAAAGAATCCTCTTCACCAGTGTGGTCCTGTGACTGCATCTCTACTTGAGGAAGTCATAGGTGTCTCATTGGCTCCTCTGCCCTGAACTGTTCGATTACTGGTGGAGATAATCATGAAGCAAAACTTCTGAACTGAGCAATAAAGGATTTATTCATTTGTTATGTAGAACTATTTGTTTGTTTGTTTGTAAAATCTGTGTCTTAGCCTTCAGCAATTTCCATGCAATTCACAATCAATATTAAAATAAAAAACAGAAAATAGACATTTTCTTGAGGGCGGGTTTGGCCAATTTTTAAAGCATTTTTACAATGGATATGCAGTGATCTTCTGCAAGCTGCCATGTGTTCTAATTTTCTTTTAATATTCTCTTGCTGCTTCATCTTATCTGTGTTGAGGGAAAATGTGAACCTCTTAACTGGACAAATGACCTCAAGTTTTGCCTACTGGAGATCAGCTGACCATGGTCTAGCAATATGGGACTCTGCATGGCAACCAATGTATTGCTGCACGGTTAAAGTCCCATCTGACTAGAAGGGTGCACCATTCTGAGCTTGTCTATACATTTACACACACAAAAAAACCCTACCCTAAGCAAACAGGACTGGAATGTTTCCTGTTTGAGGTTATTGACCAATATTGCAGTCAGAGTGACAGCCAAGGCTGACATTGCTGAATTTAAATGTCTGCTGCAATGACTACATTCCATTTACTGGAAACAAGATGACAGAATTCAGAGAGAAATGAAAACTGGGCAACAGAAGAAAAAGAATGGTTGAGATGTATGCAAGTGTCCCCCCACCCACTAGTTTTCAGCTTCTTTCAGATCTCTAGAGAAATGAAGTTCAACAGCTGCAAAGCAACCATATCTTCAGTTTCTGTAAGAAGATATGCAGGAGCTGATTGCGAGCAAGGAACCAGCAGTCAGCATGGTTGGGTATCTAACAGGATCCACATGCAGCTAGACACTCATATATATAAGCTAGGTGCCAAATGGCTCCTTAAACCAGAGTTACAGTTGCCCAAATGGCCTAGTTGCCATTTTGGGGTCAGATGGCTCGAAAACTGTATTTTTGAATACAACCTTTGGGTTCCTGAAATTCATTCTGATTGTTCAGATAATAAAATATAGCAGATAGAATTCTACTGGATATGTTGCTAGTGTGTGAAAAGAGCCAGGATCCAAGGATCCCCAGGTATGCAACTCCAAATAGTGAAGACATTGGGCGACATCCTGGTGCCCAGGCATCTTCATCTGGTCACAAGCGGCCGATAGCTAGCTGCAAAATGCACCTGGTGCCTGGTGAATTTCAAATGCTAGCTAACAGGTAACCAGAGACCCTCAGAATTGCAGGAGGATGGCATCAGCATGCACTGGCTGGTTAAAACAGAATCCCTGAACTAAGTGTCCACACTCCCAATAACCTATGGTTACCAGATTTTTTTCAATGAATCCCAGGACACTCTCCCCCCCCCCCCTTTTTGAAGCTGAGTAGCAATAGGGAGTCAGTAGTGGGGATGGTGAGGCAAAAGACCCTGGGCCCAAGCACACATGCATATTGTACAAAGGTGCAAAGCCCTTCTTTCATACCCTGTGAAACATAAATGCACAGAGTTTTTAAAAAACGGCAATGGCGTGCCACCCACCGGTGACTCCTGAGCCTCCCCCTGATATCCTCCCCTCTCCCCCGTTTGTTTTGACTGATCGGGGGAGGCTCAGGAGTTGCAGGTGGGTGGCACGCCATTGCCCAGTTTTTAAAAAACCCTGCGCATTTATGTTTCACAAGGTGCGAAAGAAGGGCTTTGCACCTTGCCTGGCAGAGAAACTGCGCACCTTGCGCCCCTCCTGGGCAACGGCCACCCACCCGTGACTCCCAAGCCTCCCCCAATCTGTCAAAACAAAGGGGGAAGTGGGCAGGAGATCTGTACCGCCACATGTCCCTGGTTCCCCTTTGGCAGTGGCGGCGGCAGCAAGCAGCTCCTGAAGCCATCCAAAGCCAACTGCGCTACCAGGCTGGCTCCGGGCTGCGGAGGCTGCCACTGCCACGTTTCCTGGGGACAGATTTGCAAATCTGGGGACATTCTGGGGATGGAATTTGTCCGGGGACAGATTGCAAATCCGGGGAATGTCCCCGGGAACCAGGGATGTCTGGTAACCCTACAATAACCATCAGAATAACCAGAGTCCTTTTCTTTTCCCGTCTCCTCTGAATGCAGTCATTTTTTGTCTGCCGCATCGGCCACCTGTGTTATGTAATCTCTGTTCCATGCTAGTAACCAGCAAGTCATTTATCCTTCAGGAACCAAAGTCCACGTACTGCTGACCTTTGCCCATACTGAAACCATGTGGAACTGGGAGATGTGGCAATGGTCTCTTGCGCCTTGTCAATAGACAAGGGTAAAAATAACACTGTGCAATATTTGGAAAGTGTTGCTGTCTGGCTGAAAGAGCTGCTAGACACAATGTGTGCCCCCAACAATGTGATCTTACGAGATGCACAGGAATGGCACCAAGCATATCTGAAGACACAGGAAGCTGCCTTATACTGAGTTGGACCATTGCTCCATCCAGCTCAACGTAATACTTAAAAATGATACAAAGTTAGGATTTCAATATGAAATTTCAACCTTTCAGAGAGAAATAATAGAAAATGATAAGAAACTAATATCGAAAATGTACAATCTGTTGCTGGAATGGGAAACGAAAGATGAACAGGTTAAATCAGTCGTGATTAAATGGGCAGAAGATGTGGGACACAATATCCAGATGGAGGAATGGGAAAAACTATGGAAGAATGAGATGAAATTCATGCATGCGTGGCAATTAAAGAAAATTATATGAAAATATGTACAGATGGTATCTAACTCCTGTCAAATTAGCAAAAATGTACAAAACTAAAGAAAGTAAGTGTTGGAAATGTAAAGCAACAGAAGGGACATTTTTTCATATGTGGTTAGACTGTAAAATTGTTAAGAAATATTGGGAAATGATTTATAATGAAATGAAGATGTTTAAAATAACCTTTGTTTAAAAAAACCAGAAGCTTTCCTACTAGGCATTACGGGAGTGGATTTACCAAGATCACAAAAGAATTTGTTTATGTATGCAACTACAGCCATATGAACATTATTAGCACAACATTGGAAAAAAGAAAGTGTCCCAAGCTAAAGAAGATTGGCAGATTAAATTAATGGAATATGCTGAAATGGCAAAATTGACAATGAAATTAAGAGGAAGAGACAACAAGGAATTTAAGGAAAAATGAAGGACTTTATTGCATATATACAGAAGCAAATACAGGTTAATACATTAGCAGGGTTTTAAGATTACTCGTAATTTTATTATGAATTGACAATAAGTAATTCAAATGGTTAAAATTTCACAATGGGCATGCAGCACGTTGATACACAATGAAACCAAGAAAGGGAATAGGGGGAAGTCAAACTGTTTTGTTTTGATTTGTTATTGTTGTTTGCTTTATTTTTGCTGTTGTTGAAAAATCAATAAAATGTTATGGGGGGGTTGGGGAGATCCATCCAGCTCAGTACAGTCATACCTTGGGTTGAATGTGCTTTGGGTTGTGCGTGTTCGAGTTGCGCTCCGTGGCAACCTGGAAGTAACGGAGCACATTACTTCCGGGTTTTGCCGCTTGCGCGTGTGCAGATGCTTGAAATGACGTCATGCGCATGCACGGAAGCAGCAAAATGTGACCCGCGCACACGCAGATGTGCCGTCGCAGCTTACGTTGTGTTCAGGATGCGAACAGGGCTCCAGAACGGATCCCGTTCGCATCCCTAGGTACCACTGTATTGTCTACACTGATCAGCAGTGGCACAACAGGATTTCAGATGAGTGACTCTCCCAGCTATACTTGGAGATACCAAGAATGGACCTTTTGCATGCAAAATGTGTGTTCTGCCACTGAGCCATCGCTCTCCCCTTTGAAAATCCCACAAGGAAATATTCTGAGGCTCAGCAAAAAAAAGCACTGCATTCTTGATTTCAGGATGTATCCAATGTAGCACTGAGAGCGCAAGGATTTCCGCCTGCAGAATAGGATATCCTCCCCCTGAACATCCCCCCAAATCTGTTCTAGAGGTTCCCCCATCCCTCCTGGAGCAGATTTGGGGAGGGTGCATGCATAGTGGTAGAAGAGAAACTCCCCCTGAACAAGCAGAAATCCTTGCACTGACAAGATATGAAATTCTGCCCTTCATGTTCCCTATTCTTTTGCAGCCTCCATAAATAATTGTGTTTGAGGAATTTTCCCTACTGAAATTCCTACTTCAATCTGGCCAAGAGAAACAACAGCTTTTTTGGACTTCTGCTCACTGCAATTCTTTTCACATTCCTGACCAATACTCCTAGGTTGTCCCACTCCATCCTTCTGCTATTGGAATCCTTTGTCCACAGCTTCCCTCCTGTCCTGCATGAGCACCTGCAGAGCCTTGGGTATTTGACTACGGACTCTGACACAAACTGGGAAAGGATTCCTCTAGAATAGATGGACCCCAAACCAATCATCTGAAGGTAACCTTGCACTTGCTTGACAGGGCTTCTGCCCCTGTAAAGGTAAAGGCTAAAGGGACCCCTGACCGTTAGGTCCAGTCGTGACCAACTCTGGGGTTGTGGCGCTAATCTCGCTTTATTGGCCGAGGGAGCCGGCGTACAGCTTCCGGGTCATGTGGCCAGCATGACTAAGCCGCTTCTGGCGAACCAGAGCAGCACACGGAAACGCCGTTTACCTTCCCGCCGGAGCGGTACCTATTTATCTACTTGCACTTTGATGTGCTTTCAAACTGCTAGGTTGGCAGGAGCAGGGACCGAGCAATGGGAGCTCACCCCGTCGTGGGGATTCGAACCGCCGACCTTCTGATCAGCAAGTCCTAGGCTCTGTGGTTTAACCCACAGCGCCACCCACGTCTGCCCCTGAGCCTGCCTTAAAAAACGCCTTCCTGGTGAGAACTGAATACCATGGTGTAACTGTAACTGTAAGCAAAGGCATGGCATGGCTCATATGCTTGTCAATGTCTCTTTAAGGTGGCTGATGGCCTGACCAGGATGCCCCACGTCACCAGGACTACACTAAAGACTATGGAATGTTTACAAACACTAAAGATCAGTAAGGAGCTCGGCTGGGCCATATAACTTTACAACACAAAATCTTTAATGAAACAACAGATCAGCAGCCAGCTAAGTGCTCGCTCTCCGCTCATGGGTCTGCAGACATGAGCAGCTCCAGGTCCTATTGCAGCTATAAAGATTATGGAAGGACACTTTCCTCACCACGGGCCTTTGTTCGCAAAGGTGGCTGATAAGGAGCTGTGCCATTTATCCCAGTCCTGGGAACTTGTGCTCAGCAATGAGACAAGTCTCTTCCAAACAGCCAGCCCATGCGCACATCAGAAAGAGGATGCAGCTGGGAAGGCAGGACCTTCTATTGAGCAGCTCCCTAAATTCAGCAGTCACCTGCATTATACTGCTGGTCCAGCACTAAACTGACTGTGTTATTTAGCCACCTGAGTACTCAACACAATCAGGTTTTGATTGGTACATATTTATTGGCTTTTGTGGAGATGTAAACCTTCTGATAAATATGAAGGCTAAATAGGGTGTGGATTTTTCCATGGTTTATTTCTGGGATAAAATACAGGCTTGCTATGTTGCTTCCCTCATTCTGTGGTTTGAAATCAAAAGTGGCCCTCAAAGAGTGAGCCAATTGTTCATCTGCACTGCGAAAATGTCTTTGGACTCCAGGGATGGTCAGGGATGATGGGAGGCCACAGTGAGGGGCAACTTCTGGAAGGCATTATGTTGCTGACCCTTCATCTAGCTTCTTTAGGAAGATATGCAGAAGGCTCCTGGTTCAATTCCTGGCTTCTCCAGATTAGGAGAGACCCCTCCCTGAAACTCTGGAGTGTCTGCAAGCTGAGTGGACAAATACTGAGCCACATGCACTGAACGGTCTGACTCAGTATAAGGGAGCTTTCTGTATCTTGTGACCACACGAAAAATATAAGCAACCAAACAAAAAGAAATTTGCCCACCTCACCAACATTGTAGCCACAGTTGCTCAAACCTGATCATAAACTACTTTAAACATAAACACTGAATCATTTTGTTTTGATGACTTGTATAATATTTTTCATTGTGACTGCATCTGCAGCTAGTACGCATATTCTAAAGGCAGCCCTGTATCAGGGAAGTTTTGAATGTTTGATTATGTTTTTATATGCAATGGAAGCCACCCAGAGTGGCTAGGGAAACCCAACCAGATGGGTGGGGTATTATTATTATTATTATTATTATTATTATTATTATTATTATCCCAATGACCACCCTTGTGGTTGCAGCCAAAAACTGGGATGAGAACCCTGTCTTAATCTGTGCTCTTAAGATGAGAAAATATGCCACCCTTGGTGAGCCAAATTTACTTACCTGTTTCTTGCAGCAACCTCACAATGATGTTTATCTAAGTAAAGCAGCAATCTTACATACACTGAACTCAGTGGGAAATACTTCCAAGTAAACTTACATAGGATCCAGCTGCGGGAATGAAGGCAGGCATTAGTTGGTTGCAACCACACCAGAACAACTAAGCACAGAAGCAGACCTTACTACGACAGGCCTGTTTGCAAACAATGCAAATATGTTTAGGATAGCAGTACGGGTGATTATTTTTGTGACTCGGTGTTCACTGCATTGAAGAACACAATGTTCTTCTGGCAAGTACTATCCTGAGATCCGGAACCTCTCAGACTCATATATTGTACTCTCTTTTCTTTCTGCACTCATGCATGTACCCAGAGACAATGGAAAAGACTTCAAGAAAAAACACAGAGGTGCAATCTTTTACTGGCTTGCTGTTCCATCTCAGAAAGCTTTTATAATACGCACGACACCATCATTCATTTTCTCAGATTCTCTCATAATATTAAAACTCAAGGCAATCCAATGAAGCTGAACATTGGAAGATTCTGAATGGAGAAAAAGAAAGCACTTTTCCACACACAAACTATGGAACTTGATGCCACAGGATGCAGTGAAGACCACCACTTGGGTGACTTCAAGAGAAGATTAGACAAATTCATGGAGGGAGATGGCTACTGATGGCTACTAGTGGCAATGGTTATGGTTCTCCCGCCACTACTTCTGTTCTCCTCAGCACAAATAATTGGGTAGAATGCCCTAGAAAAACAAAAAAAACCATTGTAGCTCTTCTTTCCAGAGAGCTACAATGGCAATTCAATAAAATGGAAGTGCAGATAGTAAAGTTGGGAAGGACTTTGCTACAAAAGTTAATGAGAGAGTAGACTATGACTGATTGAAAACTAAGAGTGAATGCGACAAGAATGGACTCCAGTTTTATTGAACATTTACTGCTGTGTTTTCCAAGCTTGGGATACACTCAGTTGGATTTTGAGCATCCCAGGGAAAAGGAGGACAGAGGTCACGTACCTTACAAAGTTGTGTAAGAGAGGGAATTTCAGCAGTGCCTGATCCACATTAGGGTTTTTTGTTTAGTTGGGTGGTTGTTTTGCAGTATCACTGCTTCTTGCTGCTCATGAGTCATGATCATCACACACTCACCAATGTGTAGTTATTTCACTTCTTCTGCCCCTTTATCCCAGGATTTTTCAGACTTCTTTTGCAATTGCTTTTTGCATTTGATTGGCTACCCTTGAGCTCTTGATTTGCACTTGAGTGAATCAATTGCCCCTTCAACTACAAAAATGGTACATGAACTCCGTCCTCCTTTTCACCTCGCTACCTTGTTTGAGTCCTGCTCACAAGTCTTATACACAGAAGAACAGCTATACAATATATCAGAAGAATGATCGGGCCTTACAACACAATCAAAATCTCTTAGCACTCCATTCAGCCTTTTCTCTAGTTAGCAAACACCCAGAAATGGGACTGGGCTTTCTGGGCAATAATGAAGATTCTCTACACCTATCAGCCACAGTGTGGGCTGCATCAAGAATCCAAATGCTTCCTTATTCGTCTTTGCTCTGATATCATGGGCTAAGAGAGAGGCAGAAGTGGCTTGCCTAATGAGGCAGAGCCGCAACACTAGCTTCTGGCAGGTGTGTGGCTGTCAATTACTGGGGAAAAGATGGGCAAAGGAAGAGAGAGGATGCCATAGTATTGGTGCACCAGTGGAGTCAATCCGGCACTTCCACTGGTGCACCTGTGCCATAGCAACATACCCACTGCCTGGTCATTCCCAGTAAGCAGCAGCAACTCACCTGCCAGGAACATGCACTGCATGCTCCACTTTACCAGGTAAGCCACATCTGGAAAAGGGGAAATCAATGGGATCTCCTTTCCAACAGACATAATCATGGTTGTTTAATGTTTCAACAAGCACATTTCTTTCCCTCTTGTGTGTCACCCCCCACTTGAGAATCGCTTGCCCTACTTAACAGCATGATGACAGTGTGATGCTATGTAAGGCCCACTGGATGCAATGGAACTTGCTCCCAAATAAATACGTTTAATATGTCATCTCAGCTTCATTCAGCCCTGTGTTCAACCTATGTTTGAAATGCCCTTTGTCAGACGCCCTTCTTTAACTATGTACAGCCCCTCAACTAGGACTGCAATTGAGGAAGTCTACTGGAAGAGAATAAAGGTATCATCACTGAAAGTAATGAATCAGAAAGCAACAGATCTGAATAACACTACCAAGATTTATAAAAAAAAACCATGGTGGGCACTCCGACATGTACCACCACCAAGCCCACACTGCCACCTATTCTATTGGATACAACAGAACTCTTCTTTCAATAACTCTTCTTTCAAATTTCCATGAAGGGAGGGGACCCTGTGGAGGCATCTGCAGACACATGGGTGCCACCTTGGTGACCCCTTGCTCCCCATTGCTTCCTTGCCTTCCAACTTTTTTAGCTCTGCAAGAAAAGAAAAGAAAAACCTAATAATATTCATGAGAGGTTCCTAGCTGATTCCATGCTCTACAAGCTGTTAACAAAGCCTGAGGGACTCTCTTATTCTTCAGGTCTTTTCCTGCATGCTGGTGTAATCTTGCAAATGCCAATTGGTGAGACAGTATCTAGGGGGCAATTAACCCAAATTGGTGCAGCCCTTAACCCTTGATAAATAGGAATAACTGGGTAATGCATCAGTCCTTCAGGGGGGCTTCATGGCAGTTTGATGATGGGGGCCCAGTTCATTACTAAGGCACAGTCTGTCAACCTGAGTGTTCATGACTGAACACTTCATTCCCAAATTACTTGGGCAGAAATCCCTTTGTACTCTTCCTGTATCAGATTGGTTTATGTTGTAACATGTAATTCAATGTGCAGTCTCTTGAGAATGTACCTTGTTTTATGATGTACTGGCTGTGAACCTTGATTTTTTATGGTCAAGGGTTTGTACTTTCCTCTCTTTTTTTCTTTATTTTATTTCATATTTCTTACTGGATTGTTTTAACTTCATAATAAAGTATTGAAGCAGAAAAAGAAGACGAATGTGCATGTAGCTTGCAAGCTTCAGCCCAGCAACAGCTGGCGACAAATTATAACATAGATGTTCTGAGGGGTCTGCCCTTCTCTTCTCCCTTCTCCCAATTAACTTCCATCTCCAGGGCCCACCCTGCGACATCACTGGGGGCCATCCTAAGGGTCTGGGATGCTCCTGACCTGGTAACCCTATTCAGAATCCATTATGCTTCTTGCACTAGTGTATTGCATGAGGTTTTGGATTTCTACCCTCCCCACCACTGGATAATTAACTTTCATATTATGTTTCTTTCTAACTTTAGCTTGAATGTAAGA
This sequence comes from Podarcis filfolensis, assembly GCF_964270895.1. NCBI lineage: Eukaryota > Metazoa > Chordata > Lepidosauria > Squamata > Lacertidae > Podarcis > Podarcis filfolensis. Next base: position 62,660,512 of record NC_139609.1, read on the forward strand.
TCACTGGTGTTGAAAGCAGACTCTACACTCAGACACCCAAGGGCCACATGAGGCAGTGGATAGGCCAGAGCCAAGACCAAATGCACCTACAGCTGTCTGGAGGGATATGGAGAGAACAGTTTTGTTAATGAGAAAGGCATTTTCAGAGAGAAAAGTACAGTAAGTGCATTTAGATCACTATGTGTGAAAAACACACATTTACTACTCTGTGAATACGATATGTAATAGTTGAGCAAAGAAGGGTTTTCACTGTGCAAACAGGGCAGTTTTAAGGATTTCACATGGTAAACTTCGTAAGACCAGTGTCTTATCTTTCTCATGACTTAAAGCCACCCTCCCAATTATTGCTAAATTCTGAGTCATTCATACCCTGTGCACCCAAACTGCACGTAGCAAAAGGAGTTCCCACTTCCTCACAGACATGTGTGCTTTGACACAAGTTACTTCTAGGACTGGGCATTACTCAACAGGCTGAGTGTAGATAAATCACTTCCAATAACTGACTACAAACTCTACGTATGAGCTCCCTTGAATTCTTCAGCATCTTATCCTCACAGCGGTCAGGCTGTGTTTCAAAGAAGCCTGAGACTTGCTCAATAAGAAATGTTAGTGGTGGCAGGCAACTTTCCCCTGAAAGGCAACTTGATACTCACTTCCCCTGCAATGTGGTGTTCCTGTAAGAATGCTTGGTGCATATTAGGCAATGATGAGATCCAAGGAATCGGGCCGGGGTTTTATGTGCACCCTACAACAAACCACAAAGTCTTCTGCTATGCCCAGAGGTTCCCTGGCAAAGCACATTAATGCAGAAAGCAGGGCTGGAGCTACAGCAGGTGGCAATCCACAGGCAGGTGCCAAGGTCACTGTGCTACTGACACCACAGCCTTCAGCCACCTGTTCCACAGTTGACAATTTTAGACCAAGCGCACTCATAACTCTTGCGATACTAAGGGTAGTAGACCAGTGGAGTTTAAATTTAGCTGAAGCCAATAATTAAATATCCTACATCAAATCTGTAATTCAACAAATTAACCTCCAAGTGCAATGAAGCATTTGGAACACAGGATGGAAGAGAAAAAAATTGCTTTAGATTGAACAGTTTCTGTAGATTCAAGGTGAGCGCCTGTCCAAATCTGAGCCCCATACAATAACTGTGCTGGGGGTTTAGCTTTAAACATTTCAGGTGCTGGTGGTATGTGATTGCCACCTTTTATATGGGAAAAAGTGTGTCAGAATCTAGGTGCTTTGAGGCGCTTTTCCCTTTTGCATATTTCTGATGTGATCCCCTAGGCCTGGTGCTTTATTATTTTTTAACTGTGAAATAAGGTTATTGACCGCAGTTCTAGATACTGGAGGCCAGTCTGGTAAGTTTTCCAAAGAATCTGTTGTTTGGTTGACCTCATCATTTTGCCCATGATATCGAATGAACAATAATATTGCATCCATTCATTGGGTCCGATAGTACTCACTGGAACGTTACAAGCATTCTCCAGCAGGCCTGATATTGTATGCCAGAAGAGGCAGCAAAAACTACAAAAAAAAATTAGCCGGGGCAATTAGAATAAGATCTATTATTTAATTATTGATGTTAATCTCCAGAATGCATTTTGTATAGTTAAGTTTTCACCTCTATCTTCAGTACATTTTTATTTTATTTTATTGCTATGGCTAGCGGCTGATGCAAAGAAAGATTCTTTTGACTCTCTGTTCCACAGTTCTGAGTGCCATGTGGTTGCCACGGCAACTGCCTACAATGCTCCAAAGAGGTGCTGTGTCATTCCAGGACATTGTGGACAATTACAATAGCAGCCATCTGGCCACCATCAGTCTCCTTATCCTCTGATAAGCACACCCCTATGGTTGGTGCAAATACACAGGAGAAGGTTAGAACCCTGCCCAGCCACCAGTTATTGTAGTAGCCTAGTAGAAATGGTTCTCTGAACCCTGCAAGGTGTCCAGGTCATGTCCTGAACTCTGTGACTCAAATGGTTGGCTGTATCTAGCTAGGTTAGAATTTGGTACAGTATTTGACACCAATGCAAAGTGTCTCTTTAATGCTTATTCCTATTAACTATCCATATTAAAAATCCATATAAGGGTCTGACTGGAAGAGGAGAAAAGCATCCTGACTCAACAGGGCCTCTTCCAACTCTACAATTCTATGATTCTATGATCAGGAAATCTCATGTACTCAGGTGCCTCCTAAACATGAAGGGATTTCATGTGCAGGTATATAATACAGAAACGGGCATAGTCACTCAGATTCTATGAGACACTTGAGGACCAACCTAGATAAGATGTCGGAAATATGCCAACAGATCCCCTAATGTTTCTGTTTTTCTTAAAATGAGCCTTCTGAAGAGTAAGGGTGTTATACCAGCTCCAAAGCTGGCCCTAAGATAAGGCAGAGCAAGGCAGCAGATTTTGTTTGTCACAAAGGGGAAGCAATTTGCTGTTTATTTATTTTTATTTATTGCATTTGTTGGTCCTATCTTGCCCAAGGCACTCCAAAGCAACATAGAAACAAACAGAGAACCCATACAGATACATTGAAACTAAGAGGGAGGGACACTGAAAATAACTCACCCACAAATGCCTGGTTATACAGAAACATTTTTGTTGCAGGAGACAATTCTTGTTGCAGGAGACACAAATCCATCACACAGAGATGCACTTGCCTGGACGCACCTGAGCAAGACCCCTGACCATCCAACTGGCTATTACCAGCCAGGGTGGATGGGCATCAAGGAAGCTGGCCACATTATCGCAACAGTGCTGGCCATAATCATCAGGCCTTATAAACTGAGTTCAATAGCATAAAATGTGAGAAGGTGCTGCATTGGACACCTTGACTGGAGTTACAATTCTGGAACATCCAATGCACTATGGAGCTGGGAGACTTCATGCGCAAAGTGCTATGCTCCAGGGGCCTATCCACCACTTTTGGTATGACCCAGCGAAGGCATTGAAGTGCCTTTGAAGCTTTCACTGTCAATTGGTAAACAAAAATATGTAACCTAACATGTGTCCAGACACCTTCAGAGTGAGTTTTCCACTACCTGCACTCCAGCATGCTTCACTGTCTGCAGCTCCTCAGTAGAACAAGCAGCAATGTGGGCTCTGCAGCAACAAAGAGAACCCTTGGGAGCCATTTTACAGTGAAACATGGAGCACCTGGTCTGTCTCCTGGGAAATTTCCCAGAGCATCCGGAAATTCCCCAGAGCAGATTCCATTAGTCTCTAGGGGTGAAACATCCAAATCAGTTCCCCACTCCTGGGACCTTTGGATGGAAATAGTGTGAAACCAATGGCTGTTTCTCACATTCAAGTACTTAAAAAGTACAAGCAAAAAGTTGGAATAGGGATGCAATAACCATATGTTTTACAAGATGTGCAATGCAGATACATGCAACCAGTGGAGGAGCTTCATGCTCCAGCACCGGGGGGCAGAGAGCAGGCGGGAGTGGGAATGCATCTTGGGGGCAGGGTGTGCTGCCTGCAGCGGTGGGGCTCACGTCCTGAGGTGGGGTGAGCCACCTTTGGGGGCATGGCACCCAGCACGGTCAGGGGACAGCCACGATGGCACCCTGCCAGGATCGCACTGCCGAGGGTGGGGCATTTCCCCCCACACTCCTCTTCCTCCTCCAGTGCATGCAACTGGTGGCCAGGACTGGCTTTGGTTCCCTACCCTTGCCGCCGGATAATGTGCGAAACACAGAACTCCTCCTAAGGTAGAACAGGCTGCAATCAATGCTTTAAATTCCAGGTTGCTTACATTGGTTCCCAGACACAGCTGAAACATTCTGCAGCATGTAAACAGCTTTCTAGTCTGACTGCTTGATTAAAAAAACCAACCTCTTATCTTGGGCTCCAATTTGGCACCAAAGGTTACTGCCGATTAACATGTTTAAAGTATATTTTCCTCTTTGTGGACTGAAAAGCAAGCATTAGCACAGAAGATAACTTCCAGGGATAGGAAATTAAGTAGGGAAAGTTTGAGGACAATATAATTAGTGTCAGACAGGTGGTTTAGAGATGTAACCCATCTGATGTGGCAAAGCCCATGCTAATTCTTTAAGAAGGTCTGTTCAAGGAGAATGGATTTTGCTATATATGCCTGTTCCTTAGGTACCCCAATGCTTTACTGTCTGAGAATAGCAAAGTAGAAACACTCTCCCTATTACTAAAGTTAGGCATCCCAAGCACATTGCTGGGCACTCAAACTGATAAGAGGCAGAGTGCCCAGCTAAGTCCTGTGAGGCTAGCAAGGAAATCTTGTTTTGAAATCAGATCCTTGTCTCAACCGCAGGAAAAATGTCTGGGTGTATAAGCACAACTGAAAACAGTGCAAGCCGTTGAGGGCAAAGGGCAAGCACAAGACCAGGGCACACTGAATGCTGGGAAGTGTGCTCACTTTTTACCTAGCCACTGCATTTGGGTTAGAAGTGGATTGGCTATCTGAGACAGTGATCAAAGGGATTCAGTGCTTCCTCCTACACTTGCTATTTAGCGTAGTTTTTTAATCCACACAATGCTAACTGCATCTTGCCCAGTTTGGCCCTTAAAACAAATGCTGACAGTCACATCAGGAGGGAAAAAATTGTGAGAAAATGCCTTGTGTCAGCATGGAGTTGATTGTGCATCTGTCCCATTCTCCAGAGACACAGCCTTTCAAAATATAGAACGTATTTACTATTTATGTGAAATGGGTTAATAGCAGCTTGAGGTTAGAGAATGTATTACCAAAGTTTATGTAACCTGCTTTATGCTGCTGATGCAATGCTCATTTGGAGATGGAGGTGAAGAAGTGTGAAAGTGGCAGGGAGAGATTCACTATCACCTTCACAGAATGTGCATCCCTTCCATTTGCGTGGACAGGCAGAGTCCCCCAAACCCTGGACGGCCCCATGTGGAATAACAACTACAGACAATGTGCTATGGGATTAAAAGTGGCCACAACTTTATTATGTTTCAGGTGTGGGTAGACCTGGGCTCAGGCACTGGGCATTTATCCTTCCCAGTCCCCTGCCAGGGATCTGGGGAACATCAGGGTTATCCAGAGTGTGGGGGGGATGGGCTGGCTCTGGAGAACATATGTTCAAGCAGAGAGAGCCCACCCCCATTACATTGCCATCGCAGGGGAGAGCAATGACAACCTCTAGGCATACGGCCAAAGCCTCCCCTCAAAACAACCCCTTTAACGGGGAACCCTGGAATTGCTGCCACAAAGAGAAGGGGGGCATGGGTCACCGCTACATGCCCTCCCCCATCATTTAGGGAAGATAGACTAAAGGATTCCGCCCAAGGCCTGATACCGCCAAAGTTGTGATGTTTTGCTATGGGAAAGGCAAACCTGCCAATTCAGGAGAATTCCTTTCCGACCCTTCAACAGCGACCCTGACATAGCAGCGCCTGCGTACCTGTGAATAAAAGGTTAACCTGCAAAAGAAGTCTTAACTGAGGGTGGGTAGGGCAGGAGAAGCTCTGGAGCCAACTGAGGATTCCCAGGTAAAATCCTCCCCCTATTGTGTGGACAGGGTGGTCCCTCCCCCTACCTGGCCTGATCACCTTGGCAACGCCTCCCCAGGCGGGATTGGGCAACTGGCTGAGGTAGGCGGAGACCTCCAGATATCCCACCTGGGGAAGGCCAAGCCAAGCCTGTGCTAATGGTGCCACATAGAGTCCCCGGGGCTGTGCGCGACCACGCAAAGGCCACCTCCCATTTAATGTGGGGAGCGGTCATTCTGACTCGCTGCTGGGGGACAGTTGGTTTCTGCTTGGTTTCCTTATTAGAGAAGGGAAGCCCATTGCGTAAGGAAAGTTTTGTAGAAAGGGGAAAGGAAATAGTCGCATGCAGCATTATTTTAGTTTAAATCCCTGTTAATAGTTTCACTGCTGTGTTCTTTTTCAGATATAGTAGTTTTGCCGGGAGGGGATATTTTATAAATGTGGGTCTATACCTATGTCTGTATTCAGATTTAAAACACATCTCCCTCTACATCTCCAACTGATCAAACCCAAACTGCTTGGGGACAAGAATTTTTAGAATGCTTCTGGAGAAAAGGAATAACTAAACACTTCAGTCAGATCTCTCCAAAACATGAAGAAAAGGAGATGCAAGAAAGAGAGGACATCAGACAGATCAATATTGTTTGAAACTTCACAGCTGCATGAGTCTCTTAATCTCAGGGTTGTGGGTCTGAGCCTCACATTGGGCAAAAGATTTCTGCATTCCCAGGGGTTGCACTAGATGAGCCTTGTGGTCCCTTCCAACTCTACAATTATATATATTGGCAAAAACCAATAAAATGGAAATATGGTTAGGCAACCCAATTCTATGGACTGGCTAAAAAAGGTGTCTGGGCTTGTAATAATATGTTGGATTTCTTATTATGTTTCAGCCACTATACAAAATCTTTCCCTCTTATACATTGAGTGTTCACACTTGCTCCTCAGTGGGTCTTATGGCAACACAAAATGATGGAACAGGAAGGGGTACAATAGGATCATGGGGCACATCCACACTACATTTAAAGCATATTTGAAGCATGTGGAGCACCCAAAGAATTATGAGAACTGCAGTTAACTCCCTCACATAGCTACAATTCCCAGGGGAGAAATTGGTTTAATTGCTTGACATGGAAGTGATCCTTCCTTTAATCACTTTCCAGTATGGAAAGACCATAACCACCAGTCCTACAACACCCAAGGTTTAGCTTGAACCAGAATGAGAACGCACCATGGCTTGGCACTTGAAAATTTGCTTTCAGTGCCAGAGCTCATCCCTAGAATATGTGGAATAATAAAACATGGCTTCTGAACATGAGAATAGTGATTTTCTTCCACCACTGAGGAAGCCCAGCCAACTGCTGCCACACATGTGGGGTGAAGAAGTAGGATTCTCAGATCATAAACTTATAAACTTTAGCCTGAGTCCCCTAATCTCAGTTTAGAAGTGAATCTCTGCCTGCAAACTGTTAACAACTTCTGGAATCATTTGTGAATCACTATTCTGTCTAAACTCTTTGAGAACACTGGACATCCACAATGGGCAGAAGGTAAATTGGGATCTGTAGGTACATTGCTAGATGACTTGCAGTGGATCAGCAAGGGTTTCTAACTCCCAACAGTCTAACAAATGCAAAAAGTGGGTGACGTTTTGCTGCTCAAACCTTGATTTGTATTAGCTCAGATGTAGATTTGTACCTGTAAATACAGAAAATACCAGTGTATAGCTCATGGGGTACAATAAATAAATGGTTTTATCACCTAAACACCATTTTGCACCTGATTCTACAACTCCACACACCAAAAAAGAGATATTGTGTTGCACCTCAGCATATTTCTAAAAACATGAAATGTGGTCACGCCAGCTGATGTGATGACCCTTTCAGGCATACAATTCATGGAAGTTGGGTGCTGTGGGCACGACCATGATATCGGCCGCCCTCCACACTTTCATTTGGAAAGCCTAAACCAAGCTCTATCCTTCACTGATTCACTTTTTTCAACCCTTCCTTATCTGGATAAAGCAACAAGGTCTCTGCTGCAATGAGAGACACTTTTGCAACAGACTACATGCATTCGCAACCCTTATTATCCAAATAGACAACACAGCTAGTGGGTGAGAGGTGAGAGGGAGGCATAAAGGCTTACGCAAGAGTGCCCAGCAGCTTTAGGGACAGAAATAGAACACAGATCCCAAAAGGCCGAAAACCATGCCCTGTGTACCAGAAGAGCAATTTCTCCAAACCATTCTCAAAGCTGGCAAGAACAGAAATGATGCTAACATGGGTTGCTTGCCTTTCCCCTTAAAAAAAAAATGAGTCAAGCACTGGAGGAAGGGGCTGGAAGGATCTGCTCAGAGGTGGCTGGTCCCCACTCTGAAGGGCCTTAACATAAAGAACCTACATACAGCCAATGTGGCGTAGTGGTTAGTGTGACAAGTTTTGGTCCCATCTGCACCACACAAAGAAGACAATGTTATACCACTCTCCCAAGAAGCCTGGGAACTGTAGCTTATTAAGGGTGCTGGGAGTGGTTAAGAGACCCCTATTCCCCACAGAGACCTACAGTTCCCAAAGTACAGGCAGTGGCGTAGCGTGGGTTGTCAGCACCCGGGGCAAGGCAGGTAATTTACGCCCCCTAACCCGTGGATTTGCGCCCCCTAACCCGTGGATTTGCGCCCCCTAACCCATTGATTTGCCCTAACCCCAGATGTTGCGCCCGGTGCGGTCCGCCCCCCCTGCACCCCCCACGCTACGCCACTGAGTACAGGGACTGGTTGTGAAACGACTCAAGTGTTGTAACTCTGTGAGGAAAATAGGGGTCTCCTCCAAACTCCAGTTCCCAAGATTCTTGCGGGGTGGGAGCCATGACTGTTTAAAGTGGTATAATACTGCTTTAAATGTGCAGTGGACGCTCGGGTTGTGAACGGGATCCATGTGGGATGCACGTTCCCAACCCGCAATGTTCCCAGCCTGCGTCTGTGCATGCACAGGTTGCGATTCGGCACTTCTGCGCATGCACAAAGCACGATTTAGCACTTCTACGCATCTGCGACCGCCGAAACCCAGAAGTAACCCGTTCCAGTACTTCCGGGTTTCGGCAGTCTGCAACCCGAAAAAACACAACCTGAAGCAGCTGTAACCCAAGGTATAACTGTATAGTGCAGATGGGGCATATAAAGGCACAGGTTCAAATCCCCGCTCAGCCATGAAGCTCACTGGGTGAAGTTGAGCCAGTTGCTCTCTCTCAGCCTAACATATCTCACAGGGATGACGTGAAGATAAAAAGTGGGGGCAGTGGAACTCCTTGAGTGAAAGGTGGGGTACAAGAGAAACACACCCACCCATATATAGGTCCCTTAAAACTCTACAATTCTATGATACAGTGGTACCACGGGTTACATACACTTCAGGTTACATACACTTCAGGTTACATATGCTTCAGGTTACAGACTCCGCTAACGCAGAAATAGTACCTCGGGTTAAGAACTTTGCTTTAAAATGAGAACAGAAATCGCATGCCGCCGCCGGCATGGCAGCAGCAGGAGGCCCCATTAGCTGAAGTGATGCTTCAGGTTAAGAACAGTTTCAGGTTAAGAACGGACCTCCGGAACGAATTAAGTACGTAACCAGAGGTACCACTGTATATAGAAACTGGGTATCTAAGGTATAGCAGAGTCGGCAGACTCAGTTTGGCTCAGGAAAACCAGGGTTCAAAGCTTTGCCTATCCACAAAGCTACCCCGGAGTCATTAGACGAGCCACTATCCCAGTGCATTGACTGGGGCTGATGGGAGGTGCAGCCCAGCAACAACTGGGGGGCATTTGGTTGCTGTTGGACGCAGCGTGTGTTACCTGCTCTTAAACCATTGTGCTTGGGGGCCGTTTAATAACCCCAATCACTCAACTGAGCGAAACAAAGCAAACGAAGAGGCATATAAGCCAAGTCACCGGTTAAGCCTCCTTGCAAAGCCTCCATGCCCTTTAGCGCAAGACTGTTTTATTAGAGTGGGGGGAGTGAAGGTCATCCTAACACTGGCACCCGCGCACGTCTCCGCCTGCTTATTCCCTGGCTGCGCAAAATGGGCTAACCCCCCCGACCTTTGCAAAAATAAATGAAAAGATCCCGTCTGAGGGCCCGCCGCTTGCTACGTGACACACAACTACACCCCTCTCTCCTGGCGCAGGAGACGGGCCTCCCCCTTCCCGTCTCCTTGCCCGGGTCACTGGCAGCTGGCGCCCACCCCGACCCTGCGCCTTGCCAGCTCGCGCGTCCCGGGAGGGTCCGGCCCCCTAAGCCCTCCGTGTGCTCGCGGCGTGCTCGGCGCATGGACAGCCCCCTTGGCCCTCCGCCTGCCTGGGCGACCTCTTGCAAGCTGACTGGGGCCAGGGGCGGGGCTTCGCCCAGCGTGGGGAATATAAAGGCCCGGGCTGCGCGCTTGCAAAGGCAACAGCTGAGCAGCGCCGAGTGCCTGGTCGGATCTAAAGAGCAGAGAGAAAAAGCACTGCTGTTGCTTAAACAAGAGATCTCTCGAGGCAAAGATTGACAGCTCTGTGGTTCTGGTGAGTACGGCGGATTTCTGTTTTCTGAAAGCAAAACCAGGATGTTAAACGACAGGCGCTGAGATAGGTCGATAGCTGGCGGCTCAGTTCACCTAGATCCAGTTTGGGATGAGGTTGTGCAGAGCGCGATTTGAATTCCTCGAATTAAAGGTTTGCAAGCGTGGGGCTGCTTGGGGGGCGGGATTCTCCGAGCCCCCATGCTTTTTGCATTGGTAAGCCTGGTGCATGCGTCCTGCAGTGAGACAGGTAGATAATCTGAACTGCATTGCAATTGCAAAGATAATGTGGCCATTGTAAGTTGCACTTCTGTAAATGCTGTCGGTTTCTTCAAAGTCAGATCAGCTTGTGGGATTTTTTTTGGCGAGGGGGAGGCATCCTTTGAACTGCAACTGATGTCCTTTCTCTTTTCCGTTTTGCTCTGCAGGTCTCTGTGACTCGCTGTGTCTACTCCCTTAGCTAACGATGGAGACGATGCAGGAGCTGATTCCCTTTGCCAAAGAGATGCTCAGCCAGAAACCCAACGGGAAGATGGTCAAGCTGTACATGCTGGGCAGCGTGCTGACGTTCTTTGGTGTGGTCATTGGCCTGGTGGAGACGGTCTGCAGCCCTTTCGCCTCTGAGGAGAGGCAGGAGGAAGAGGAGAGGGAGAAGGAAGAGGAGAGACCTGCCACCCCCCTGACAAAAGAGGAGGTTGTGCCTCAGAAACAGGAGGGTGTAACACTGGAAAAAAGCAAGCAGGTGCTAGCAGTGAGAAATTTGGTGAACCGGCAGCATGCATCATAAGAGCGCGTCCAGCGCCTGCAAGAACATGGTGACATGAAATGCGCAGGACATTCCTTGCCCCATTCCTTCTTGACAGTGTAGTTTCCAGAAGGCACGAGAACTGTGACTTGTATGCGAGATGCAAATGGACTCTATACCTAAAACCAAGACAGTTTTATTTTGCTGCCATGCAGCAGTTTTAACTACACAGCCATCTCAATCTACGTACCTGTTCTTTAGGTATGGATATGTGAAGCTTGTAGCATCTTGTACCCACCTTTGTGTGGGGTGCTTGTTTTTATATTATTGTTATTATGATAACTATGCATACAATTTACATACATTTTCATTTTAAATAAACTATTTTATACCTGACACTATTGGCTTTGGTCATCTTGCATTGGTGGGGGATCTTTCATCATCATTTTCTGGGTTTTGTAGAACTTAGTTTTATGAAAGTACGCTTATGATTGGGGCAATTGGTCTGTGTTCCTGAGCACTCTTGACTGAGGGGGAAAATGGTATCCACTGCTACTGAAGCAATCAATGAGACATTGCCAAGGAAAAATATGTTTGGGGTTGAGTTTAAGTGTCGGAATTCTGAAACCTTTCATCAGAATACAGGAATATTTGGCTGGTAATTTAGGAACGGAATACTACAACAAGAATGGGGAATTTGATAGGGCATAGAACTCAAAACTCTCATAAGCCCAGCTGGCCTAGCAATATATGGTGGGGGGAAGCACATGTTTTCCATCCCTGTACTAGGGAATCTGAATATATCAGGAGGGGGAAATGGAGATGTCCCAATAGCCTAGGGTTGCCATATTTCAAAAAGTAGAAATCCAGATGCAAAAAGTTGAGCTTTTCTTGGGAAAGTTGTTGAGCATTTTGGGGGAAATCACCCAAAAAAGAACACTTCCTGGTTCTGTTTCCAAAAACCCACACATTTTGCCAATTTTTAAAAACTGAAACAATACAATGTTTAAAAATCATGAAATATTTGTCAGTTAATTTGGTGTTTCAAATTCACTAGATCATCTGTGCCTTTCCCAGCCTGGAAACTTCATTAGGCAGTTCCTCTTTGCTCTGTGCTTTGTCATCTTTTGGCTTTAGCACGTAGCTTGCTCTACAAAGGGATCTTCTGGAGTATACTTCCGCAGTCATGGTGCTGCCTTATATTGATAATACACTTTACATTGTTACATTATAGTTAACTTACTAATTTGACCACACTCCATCAGAAAATAGAGGAAACATAATAGATAATTAGGTCAAGTATAATTTAATAATTAGATTCAGCCTAATTTTAGATTTAGGAATTTCCAATGGGTTGGTTTTTGGGGTTGTTTGTAAGAAATGAGGTGTCACTTCTGCCATGTACCCATCAAGTTGGCTTGAGTCACCACAGTGCTGGACCGGACTAACTCGCAGGCACAGTCCACTCAGGTCTGTGTGGAATTCAAGGATGACATCAGCCTTTTGATCATCCATATTCCATAACATCCAGTCTGAGAAGGGGATGTGCTCACACTTCTGGAGTCTGAATGTGAGGCCCACTGGTTGTTCTGAGGCCCGCTGCTGATTGTAGCCCAATGGGGTCAAAATTCCCCTGTGTGACATGTTTGTACAGGCTTGGTCAGAGAGAGATAATCCACCCTGTGTCCTTCCAATAAAGTTTGTCTTCCCCTCCACCAAAAAAAGACCCAAAAAGGGGCCTTCTGGCAGTTCCCTCACTGTGAGAAGTGAGGTTACAGGGAACCAGGAAGAGGGCCTTCTTGGTAGTGGCGCCCACCCTGTGGAATGCCCTCCCATCAGATGTCAAGGAAATAACTATCTGACTTTTAGAAGATACCTGAAGGCAGCCCTGTTTAGAGAAGTTTTTAATGTTTGGGGTTTTATTCTGTTTTTAATGTTCTATTGAATGCTGCCCAGAGTGTCTGGGGAAACCCAGGCAGATGGGTGGGGTAGAAATAATAAATTATTATTATCATTAAATTATTATTATTATTATTATTATTATTATTATTATTATTATTATTAAAAATGAGGTGTCAGTACTCATACACTGATAAAAGTGCCATCTGTGCCAGTAAAAAATCGCTGCCATGGGCAGCAAAAAAGCGGTGCTGGTATTCTCTACCAGTGAATACTGTCACATACACAAACAAGTTTTGGGATTTCTATAGCCTCTCTGTGCCCAGTGAAATGTAATAGCTGGTGCTCTCAGAGGATAGTTAAGAGCCCACTTTGTCAATGAACAGATTTTATAGAATTAATCAAGTCACAGGTCATGATGCTACTATAGTATTTAAACAGTGATGGGCCACTTTTTCCTGCTGAGAGCCACATTCATTTGGGGATACTCCATCAAGGAAGGGGTGCATACCAATGGTGGGTAGAGGAAGATCAAATGATGGTCTATATCAATTAATTGAAAACAACCCTGCTTCAATTCTCAGACAGACCTGCATAGGACTAGGAATTCTATCAGAAGTAAGCCCCACTGATGGGATTACTCTCAAATGTGTAGACAGAGGATTTATTTTATTTTTAGTACAACAGACCAATATAGCTACTGTAACTACTTTCTGACTTTACTATAACAGTAGTTACTATTGTTACTATGATAGTTGTCCCTACAAAAACATCTCAAAGCAATTTACAATATTTTAAAAAAGAATACAATACTAAATTGCAATACATCAAAAGATTTACAATATTCTTAACTAAAAGTATCCAGCTTGCAATAACATAAAAACACATCATACCACACCCAGTTAAAAGATGCTGTGTACTAATGCATGCTACACACCAGTGCTATTTTTCTAGAAAAAGAGGTGCCATGAATGCCTCCCTTGTTCTCTTAGAATGGCAACGGTGCCCACCTGAGAGATGCTGGAAGTTCCAGTGAGTGCCAGCTGGAAAAAAAAGCCCTGCTCCACTCACATTAAACCTGTCAAGTTGTTATTAGGGAGCTAGGGGAGTAAACGTCTCTTCCCCAGGCCATACAACCAGGAAAGGGAAAAGGAATGAGTTTTTTGAAAAACCTATCTTCTTTTTATTTTTATTTTTTGTTAAATAAAATACTGCCCCTTCCAGTTCTGAAAAATGCATAAAAAGGAAGCACGGGTGAGTGGGGCGAGGGGCTCTTTTAAAAGCTAGGGTAAATAAAGAAGAAATGAACAGGAATGAAGGAGCTCTCCAGGGGATGGAAGAGTGGACCAGCTTCAGGTGGTTCTGGAAGTCACATAAATTAGGTTGGAAGCTGCTGCCTTCAGTCTATGAAAAGGAGTGTGCATAAACAACCTGCTTGCTCAGCTGAAACAAATAGCATATTTCTGGTTCACTGCTCCCTTTGGGGTCAAGTTGTCCTTTACAGTTCTTTAGTCGGACACGACTAAACGACAACAAAAAGCCATGATGGGGTTTCCACAAGCAGCTACGTTGTAGTGCAAAGAATTGAGAGGTGTGGTTTAGAGTTGGGTGCCATAGGCTGAATCTTATCACCACAGGTGTCTGGAGAAGCCAAGAGGTTAGAGAGGGAGAGGCTCTGTTTTCTCCTTTTAAAGCAGCAACAACAATAACCCTAGGAAATGATTGATTGCGGGGGGGGGGGCGGGAGGAGGTACTGTACTGCCTATGGCTCAGGGATGGGTGAGAAGAGGGGATAATGTGAAGTAGCACTGGGAGGCAGTGGCGAGTCCTTTTTCTGAAACAGGAAGAGCAACCAAGGGACCTGTCTTTTATTTTCCCATAGAAAGCTCCTGGTGAGAGTGTATTGTGGAATCAGAACTGCTGATTGAGAAAAGCCTCCACACAATCTTGTTGCTATCAAAATACTAACCTGTACTTCAGTTTAAATTTAATCCAGATTATTTTCTGATCAGTAAACACCGCCTGTTCTACACCTCCAGTCATTGATTAGTGCATTATTTGGGATAGGCAATTTGTCATATGTGTGGTCATTATCACCACTCTCATTTCTTCCTTACCAGAGCACAACCTAACCATTTTGTTTCCAGCAGCCAATATTGTAAGTCTATGACTTTTTCCACCAATTGCCGCATGCTAAAGGCATGCTCAAATTTCAGCAACCCTGTTTGGAGTAGTTGTTCTGCCGTAATCACAATCCATATATCAGACTTTAAAAAAAAATTAGTTCAGAGATTTCTCACAACACCTCTTTATCACTCTTAAAAGGTAAAGGGTAAAGGGACCCCTGACCATTAGGTCCAGTTGTGGCCGATTCTGGGGTTGTGGCGCTCATCTCGCTTTATTGGCGGAGGGAGCCGGCATACAGCTTCCGGGTCATGTGGCCAGCATGACTAAGCCGCTTCTGGCGAAGCAGAGCAGTGCATGGAAACGCCATTTACCTTCCTGCCGGAGCGGTACCTATTTATCTACTTGCACTTGACGTGCTTTAAAACTGCTAGATTGGCAGGAGCAGGGACCGAGCAACGGGAGCTCACCCCGTTGCGGGGATTTGCACCGCCGACCTTCTGATCGGCAAGCCCTAGGCTCTGTGGTTTAACCCACAGCACCACCCGCGTCCCTGTTATCACTCTTAGGCAATCCTTAATCAGGAAAATATCACTCTTGCACAAGACTTCAGTATAAAAAATAAAAACCAAATGGAAATGGGTATTATCATCCCACAAAAAAAACCTTTATTGCAAAAAAAGAATAAATGCTATGTGATGTGTCCTGCTCCTGTAATAGCAAAACCCACACAAGTTTCCCTGTCCTGGGAAATCTTAGGATGTCAGCCAACAGTTGCATTTGAGAAACTACTTTGTTCCCACCAAGTCTTTCAGTGCTCATTTCCTCAGGCAGTCAAGATCCAAGATAATTGCATTCCCTAGCAGCTAGCATACAAATGAGAACAAACTTCACCCAGGATAAAATTGCAATTGCCTTCCTCAAATAAAGTCGGGAGCAAGATTGGAGTTCAGTTAGCTTTGCAGTTCTCAAAGATTCCCATGCCCTAAAAGGCATGTTGCAATCCCAGCCACAGACACAGCACACAGTAAATTAAAAACAAGGCAGATAGTTCAAAAAAATGTAATTAAGTTACTGATCCCATCTGTTCTGGCTGCACAGCCCACATGTTGGTGGAAGTTGATTCAGAGACCCAAACATTCACACACCACCCAAACCGACTAAGTTTAAGGGCGTGTCTGCTTTTATGGGATGTGGGGGCATTTCACTCCCCCACTAATCACCCTAAAATGAGCCCATGTTGGTCCCCTGCCCATCTCTCTGACAGACAAGGAAGACAGAGGACAATGGATTTCAAATAAGGAGAGCAACAGAAAACACCACAAATATATTTTGAAACATTTAAGACTGCAATCCTAAATACACTTACTAGGGAGTTGTAGTCATCCATCTGTTTCTGGAGACAATGGAGAAGTGTGCCTCTCGGGGTTGAGTCAAACTGTTGGAAGGTTGCAGCACCTGCCATGGCTGTAGCAACTAGTAAGGGAGAGACATGTTTTGTTGCAGCTCGAGCAGATGAAGACATCAAGTTGTGCTACTAGGGAGTAAGGTTCACAAAACATGATGAGGTGCACTTCTGAGTAAAGATGCATAGGACTGCACTGTAAAGCTTGTGATTCTGAAATGGCAGAAGTTCCATTTCAACTGGATTTTGTAGCTCTCATATGACTCTTCCAGTGGAGCAAGAAAACCTGTTTAATAATTTGAAATGCTGTGCCTATGGCTGAAATGCCATTGATAGCTGTATGTTTTTAAAGTAAATGTTTGCTTCTTTACTGGCATGAGATTTTCAAATGGAAACTCGGGATTCTTGCACCTTTAATGGTTATGTAGAAGAAGGATTTCAGCAGTTGTAGCATGTCGTGCAGCTTCTAAAGGCACAAGAGCCTTTTCCTCTTTTGAATCTAGCCAGCCCACTGGGGATTAGTTAAAACACTCTGCATGGAGAGTGTCCAGCAAGGAAGCTATGAAAAAAAGAGTTATGAGGTCATGATGACTTTCAAACAAATATGGGAAAATAAGTCTGACCTCTCTTCCAGCACTCTGGAGTGACAAGTGGCTGGCCCAATTCCATGCTTGATTTAAGAGATAAGAAAAGCACCCTTCCATCAAGTGTTCAGCCAGCCTGCCAACTTCATGCTTCTGGGCCTAGAGAATGTGATCTCCAGGGAGCATAATTAGGGAGACTGCCAGCACAACATGGTCTCCTTTGAAAACAGAGACTCACAAACAACTGCTGGTTTTAAATTTTTGCTTTCACATGTTAACATTGGCAAGCTGAGGTCTTAAATGCTGGGTTAAGAAGATCAGTTCAAAGGAAATACCCCCCCTACACAGATCCAGAGAGAAATGCACCTCTTAGACTGAAGGGTAGAATTGATACACATTTTTCAGGAAAGGACCATGATGCCAAGTGAGCAGGGCCCCAGTTTCTGCCTGTGGAGCTTTCCTGTAAAATCCATGTGGATTTTTCATTCTGCATGTCATTTTTCATGGGTAGTCTGACGTTGCTGCTACAACTTCTTTTCCAAGGATGCTTCTAGTCCAAAACTCTGCATTGATCATTTGAATTCTATATACATGAATGCTATATTTCCATAATTTGTTCTGTTTCTGCAAAGACAACACAGGGCGTTGAACCCCCACCCTCTAGTCCCTAGTAGTTCCGCTCTTTCCCACCCACCCATCTGGCACCTGAAACCTCACTATGCATTGTTCATATGTGTACCATTTGGGGCTAGAAACCTGGTTTTTAGAAGACAGCACGTTAGACATAATTTGTTTCAACATCTGCATCTTTGGGGTCAAAATGTTTGAGGAACAAGTTGTCTACAGGAATTTGTACTACTTATGTGACTTCAAGCTAGCTAACTGGTACGGGGCAGTGATGAATGGTAGGAAACCAGAGTCCCTACTGCTTATTAATGCAGTGTTTGGCCCCAACCCATTCAAAGAGGTACTTAATGGTGTAAATAATAATTTTAAAATGCAGCTTGCTTTGGTTTCACTGATACTAGAAGTTGAACGATGATTCAAACCTTGTACAGTGGTACCTCGAGTTACAAACGCCTCAGGTTACAAACGCTTCATGTTACAAACTCCGCTAACCTGGAAGAGTTACCTCGAGTTGAGAACTTTGCCCCAGGATGAGAACGGAAATCGTGTGCCGGAGGCGCAGCAGTAGCAAGAGGCCCCATTAGCAAAAGCACACCTCTAGTTAAGAACAGTTTCAGGTTAAGAACGGACCTCCGGAACAAATTAAGTTTGTAACTAGCGGTACCACTGTACATCTGTATTCACCAAAGCTTATGATCTCCAGAGAATTCCAATATTTCAGCCTTGACGTCCAAAATTAGTTTAGTACTTTGGAACCAGCTTCCAAACCCCAAAGTATGCATTTGTATGTATGTATGTATGTATGTATGACATGACATTTGATTGACTGAAATCACACAGTGAAGTAGCTTTCAAATTTAAAAAGAGGAGAAACAGAAGTAGAGACAAATAGATGTGAAAAAAATCTGTGAAAGAGTGGAGTGTAGCAATGTTACTATGGATTTTTTTGCCACCACTCCTAAAGAGGCAACTTTTGTGGGGGGGGGATGCAAAAATTGGATACAGTACAGTAGTAGTAATTTATTGTCAAGTGATGATCCATCAACACATTAGCTATTAAACCTTGTTTACACTGAGCAAGGCTATTGATATAAAATGTAGCAATAAAAAGACATGTAAATTGGAAAACCCACTCTCTCACCCCTGCCACCTTATTCAAAAGCAACACTGGTCTTGGCTAATGCTTGATTGGGCAGAGCTTAATCTAATGAATATTTTCAACTTCACACACTTAAAAATGGCAATTTGATTCTCGTCAGGATGAACGGGGCAGAGCATTGCAGCCTGTACCATTTTGGAAGCAGTTGTGCAATGTCATCGTTTATAAGCTTAATGCAAAGAGATATGTGTAACTGTTGGAATAGCACCCAGGTGGCTCAGGCAGCTAGAATAGACAGGATTATGTTAGTCCTTCCGTCCAGCACTGTTTCTGCCTCCTGACCTGTTGTAATCTCAGAGGTCAACACTCTCGTAATATTACCGAAAGAGGTCAACCCATCCATCTTACTTTGTCAATGTGGCATTTAATAACCAGACTAATGTGGAAAGTGCTAGAGAGTAAATTGGGGGGGGGGATCCTTGATACAATAATATGTGTAAAGTTTTCGAGCATTTCAACCTCCTTCCTATAAAATCTGTGTGTGTGTTTTTTAACTAATAAAAAGATGTGGGCACAGCTTCTGAGGGCAGAGTACAATATGTGTTTCAGGCCTGTTTTATATAACATCTTATGCAATCTGTTTGGGAAATCCAAACTGGAAAGTTGTTTCTTAACAGGCGAAAACTGAAACGAATGAGCCATTGCTCTGACCCAGTACAAAGTAGGTATTCATGCAGACTCCAGGACAAGGGGAATCCTGTACTTCAGCAAACATAGCTACCATTACTCTAGAGCTTAAAGCAGGAAAGAGCCATATCTTAGTGGTAGACAGTGCTCTGCATGCAAAAGTTTCCAGGTTCAATCCCCAGCATCTCCCTGTAGGGCTGGAAAGGACTGATTTCTGAAACAGTAGACTATAGTGAGCTAGATGGACCATTTAGTATGACTGTAGAAGACAAATTCCCAAGCTCATAGTGTAACTAGATGCAAGCCTATGCTCTCTCAGAATAAAAGCCAAATGCACAATAGCAACTATGATGTGGAAGGGCAATGTAACCACAATGGCAGCTACTCTCATAGTGTTCCTATGGACCATTGCCTCACATCCTCAGCACAATATTGCTCTTAACAACACTAGCAGAACTGTATTGACACAAGAGCAAAAAAAAGAGAAAAGACCAACAATAAAGTAATCATTATAGCATTGCGTCATTTATTAAACACTCCATCCTGCCAAAAAAACAGTCTACCACTACTACTAATTTTTTATTTATACCCCACCCATCTGGCTGGGTTGTCCCAGCCACTCTGGCCAGCTTCCAACACACATAAAAATAATAACAAAGCATCAAACCTTAATAGTAACAATCAGATTGTATATAAAAAATCACAATAACTTTAAAATAAACAGGTTATATCAAATAAAGCAATATTCAATAATCCTACCACATCACATTCACCAGCCAGTAACTTTATATTAAAAAATGAGATTGGCACGGCTTGTTTTCGAGAAACCCATGCTGGGTCTTAGTAATCACAGCATCCTTTTCTAAGTGTTCACATACCGACCATTGATTGATCTGTTCTAGGAGATTTCCTGGTATCAATGTCAAGCTGACCAGTCTTCTTTTCCCCGCTTTTTGAAGGTGGGGATAGCATTTGCCCGCTTCCAGTCTGCAACCTCAGCTGTTCTCCATGAATTCTCAAAGATTATAGACTGAGTCTCCTTTAGTACCCTTGGGTGCAGCTCATTAGCCCCTGGATATTGGAATTCATTTAAAGTGGCTAAGTGTTCCTTTAATCACCTCTTCCTTTGTGATTTCCCCCCTTTTAAAATCAACCTCCCTCTTTGTGTGTGGATTATGCAGTTTTCATTATATAAGGATCCACAGTCAGAGAATGAATTTACTGTTAGCAAGTATGATTTCCAAACCATCATTTAAGCAAGGAAAGAACGATGGTGAAGATGATTAAAATTTGTTAGTTGTTTTATCTTGCCCAGGGCAACCCACAGAGACTTACAACCAAACAAGCTGAAAGAATAAATCTCCCACAAACATACATTAAAACCAAGAAGAACAAATAAATACATTAAAACATCCCACCCGCTTCTAAAAGGTCATGGATAGTTAAAGGCCAAAGGTCTGGTTATAGAGGAAAGTTTATGACTGGTACCTAAAGATATATAATGATGGTAGCAGGTGTTCCTCCACAAACAGGGAGCCACTGCAGAGAAGGCCCTTTCTCATGTTGCCATCCTCCACACCTCTCATGGAGGAGGCACATGAAGAAGGGCCTCAGATGATGAGCAGAGGGTCCGGGATGGTTCATACAGGGAGACACAGTCCTTGAAGTATTGCGGTCCAGTGCCATTTAAGTCTTTATAGGTCAAAATCAACACTTTGAATTGGGCCTGGAAACTAACTGGCAGCCAGTTCAGTCAAGTGATGATAGTTTGTTGTATTATTTCCAAATTCCACCCACCCTTTTAGACCTCTCTCAAGGGCAGGGAGGCTGTTTATAGAAGGAGATATTGCTATTTACAGGCTCGAAGCATCAGGTTCCAAATGCCACCAAGACTAAATGTAGAGGGGTGGTGTTTCTTTTTTAAAAAGAAAGTATCAAGAATAGTATCCAGGAGTGGCTGCCAGATGCATGCCTACACGAGTTGGGAATGCACATGGCAGGCAGAGAAGTGTTTCTGAGATAGCTGCGGTTACATGCCCTTCAGTAAATGTTCACAAAAGAGTGGCTCCAGAAGATTAAGTTCCCGACCATAACATGAATGTGTTCACTGACAAATTACTAAGGGAACAATTCTACCACCACTGTGCAGAATAGTGGAGGAAGGTGGTATGGCACATTAGGAACTTCTCTGCAGAAAGGATGCTGGCAGATAGAGGAGTACCATCATTGATGGATGGAGGTCCCAGCTGGGTCCAGGTGGGTGGAAAGGAGCTGTTGGTGGTGGCAAGCATAAATCCCTGAAATGGGTGTTTGGGGAGCACGGATTTTTTAGGATTGAAATTGTTGCACTTTAAACCGACCAGCAGGCCTGATTAGGCCCCCGAAACAGACTTTGGACATGCCTGGCTTAAATCATAGCACCATCATGGCAGAACAAAATGGCGTTGGCTTCTGCCACCCTGATCTATTTACATAGAGAGCAAAATGTTTGCAAAAGCGTCCAGTGTTACTCAGTGCGACACATGCCTAGTAAACAGCTTTCCTAACACAATGAAAGTGCATTCCACTCCCTATAATAGAATCTTACCCTCTCCAAAGAGGAGAGGTGGGCATTGGCTTGCTTTTCTAGATGCCTAAATGATTGTTTGATGGCATCAATTGAACCTTTCATAAAGAATTCCTGGTGGTATTTGGCAGCTTGGGGGAAAGATCCATTTGTTGCTTGTGGTCTCGGAAACACTTATCCTTGAAAAAGCAAAATCAGCTTCCCAAGGTTTGAAAGCAGCTTTGAAGAGTTCCTAAGGGGTCGTGGTAGAATTGTAAAAACATGTGTAAGGGCAAGGTCTGAGTGCACATGAGGCAGTCATCTTGCTAGTGCTAAGCAGGTTTGGAGCTGGCCTGTGCTAGCATGGGAGAGCTTCTGAAAACCCCATCTGTGCCACCTCAGGCTCCATGATAGAAGAAAGATATAAAAGAAAAGAAACATTTGGATCCCAGGACTTGGTTATTATGCGGATAGTGTCATTATAGGGTTTAGTCACTAGGTGGCACAGAATTTCTTTGTATCTGGCTGGTGTCAGAAATTTCCTGTGCCTCTCCTGTTCTTCTTGTTTAAGGTGGGGTCGAGTGTGTGAGCCCAAGGCTATGGTACATAGTGGCATTGTGACTTCCAAACAAGTTGCACAGTTCGGTGACATGCAACGTGTTTTGTGCTAGATGCTGCAAGGAAAAGAGAGGAGAGCCACGCAGTGGCAACAGTTTCCTTTTTTAGGCTGTTCAGAGCCTAAAGCTGTCGGACTTCCAGTGAAATTTAAAGCATCCCAAATCTGAGACCCAAATGTGAATGTGCTCTCAAGCTTCCTTTACCATGACATGGAATCAACTCGCTTTGGCTAGGTGTGACTAGACAATTTCCTAGGTTTGTGCCTAGCATGTTAAGAGCCAGTTTCAACTGCACCCTTTCCCCGCAGCTGACGCAAAATGTGAAATGAGAAGAAAGAGACAGATTTGATATACTGCTTTCTGCCTGTTGAAAGTGGTTGAAATATACATTTATCTTAAACCGCATGGTATGCTTAAAAAAAATCTTTTGGATCAGTGACTCACTCTGCATGAAATCCAGAAACAGGCATTGCCAAAATCTTGTTGATAAGATCTACAGCTACAGTCCTTAATGCACTTACTGTAAAATAGTTTGACTGAAAATAATTTGAATATTCAAGTGAGAAATGGACTTCTAGGCAGCCTTTGCCAACTTGATGCTTTCCAGCAATTTTTGAAATATATTTTAAAAAAAATAAAAATTGTCCAGTAGGACCTTAGAGACCAACTAAGTTTGTTCTTGGTATAAGCTTTTGTGTGCATGAAGAAGTGTGCATGCACATGAAAGCTTATACCAAGAACAAACTTAGTTGGTCTCTAAGGTGCTACTGGACAATTTTTTATTTTTTATATATATATTGACTGTGTCAGACCAACACGGCTACCTGCCTGAATCTAGCAGTTCTTTATTATCCAGCCAGCATAGGCTGTGGCTGGTGGGCATTGGAGTCTCACCGAGTTTGGAATGCCTTGCTTCAGTAGTGACTTCTTCATGATGCTTTTTTCAAGGGCATCTTGATGTATCTTTTGTCCCAACTGTCTGGACTAGATCTTGCGGTTTTTCCTCATGTTTGACTATGTTTCCCAGCTCAATTTAGAAGATGTTTGTGAAGGATAAAGGAAGCAGCAGGCGTAGTGTGTAGCATACATGTGAGCAGATGTCAGAAGACCAATTGCTTCGTGAAACTTTCTTCTTTTCATTTGATGACAAGGCTAAGGAGTGCCCAGGGAGCCGGGTGTTTAACAGCCAGAGACCCCAAGACAGTCATTGTATTGTTCATAAACAACAAAATACCTTTGCTTGATCTATATGGTCTCTGTACATGTGCGGCAGAGTCTTGTTCCATGTCAGAAAGGAAATGAGACCTGCTATGTTTAAACACCATTGAAGCTGCTAATGAAATGATCTTTACATCAGAGATAAAAATTATGCAGCAAGCTAATGGAATTGGCTTGTCAGTCTTTCTGACAAGCAGTTTCTGTAACTCATAGTCTAATCAATAGAGATACTTGGGAGTAAGTCCCACTAAACTCTGTGAGAGTTTTCTGTTGTTTTCTGTTGCTTCAGCAGAAGTTGTTCTTCCTTATGTCTAGTAAACATACCCCTGCCGTCTGGTACAACAGAAACCAAGTGTGATAGATATTTTGCCAAGATGTTGGGACAAATCATTCTTTGGAAATAAAAAAGCTCATGCAGGCTATTAAGAGGTTCTCCAGTGAAGGGTCTCGTTCTGGAGATTCTGTCTAGAGATTAGGAAGAACTTCTTGAAGGTACATGCTGTTCGCCAATAGAACAGACTGTGTCAGAATATAGTGAACTTTTCCTTCATTAGCTGTCTTTAAGTAGAGGCTGGGAGGGCCCTAGCTCAGTGCTTTGCATGTAGAAGTTCCACGTTCAATCCCAGGTGTAGCTGGAAGTGACTCTTGCCTGAAATCCTGGAGAGCAGCTCATAGTCAGTGTAGACAATACTGAGTTAGATGGCTCAGTGGTCTGATCCACTATCAGGTAGCTTCCTATAATCCTATATCCCTGTGATGGCTACTTGTCAGGGCTGCTGTAGTAGGAGGGTTTGATCCAGTGAATCCAGGAGGTTGAACCAGTTGACCCTTAAGGTACCACATGAGCATTTTACATGCAATCACTTTGCCTCTATCAAACTTATTCTTGTACACACAGACCTCTTCAAACCCTTCATGGATGCTTTCCATGCCATTTAAATGCTGAAATCCATAGAATCTTTCTGCCTCAGTTCCCCAGCTGTAAAATGGGTAAAATAAGGAAGGTGCAAATGACTTTGTAAAAAGTGTCCTTCGGTTTCCTACAACTGTGCCAGGGGTGTGGTACCATTTTCAGTCTGAGGGCCACATTCCATTCTGAGCAACTTTCTTGGGGCCACATGCCATTCCTGGGTGAGGCAATGGGTATAAATTTTTACCTTTGTACAACAGCCTAGTTTCTGTATGCACTCCTGCACCCTTCTTACTTCTCTATCTTGTCTCTAAGCAAGAGGACACATTCCAGAGTCGGGAAAACAAAGCAAGGATAATAGCAGATGTAGAGGTTGTGAAGCAGAGACAATGGTGTGTGTGTGTGTGTGTGTAGAAACCTCTGACTTTGCATGGCAATGGTAGCATCCATTGCTCTGCTTCTGGTCCTGCCCACCAGTTCCATATACCTCCTGGAAGGTGTCCAATACAGTGGTACCTCAGGTTAAGTACTTAATTTGTTCCGGAGGTCTGTTCTTAACCTGAAACTGTTCTTAACCTGAAGCACCACTTTAGCTAATGGGGCCTCCTGCTGCTGCCGCGCTACCGGAGCACGATTTCTGTTCTTATCCTGAAGCAAAGTTCTTAACTTGAAGCACTATTTCTGGGTTAGCGGAGTCTGAAGCATATGTAACCTGAAGCGTATGTAACCCGAGGTACCACTGTACTGAAATATGACCCTTGGGGTGAAAAAAGCTTCTTCATTCCTGTGCTAGAAGGTACACTGAATTTTCCACAAGTCTGTGCTGATTCCTCCAATGCAATGCAAGCCCCTTGAAAATCTTCCCTAGAGGGTTGAGGGTTCCCTAGAATTCCCACCAGAACTGCATGGTATATGGTATAGAGCAGTGTTCTTCGACATTGGGCCCCCAGACAACCCCCTTCATTCCTAAATACTGGCTAAGCTGGCTGCAGGTGATGGGAGTCATAGTCTCCCATCTGGGTACCCAAGGTATAGAGGGCTACCTATATGTTGATGAAAGTGGGGTGCCTGGCCTTGCGCTAGTGGAAGCACTTCTACCAGCACAAAGCTACCACTGGCTGCAATGCAATGTGTGGGGTTTTCATAGGAGACCAGTGAAACATATTATCTCCCCCGCTCACCTTCTGAAATGGTGCAGCCCCAAGAGGGTTTGGCCATGAGCCTCCTCTGAATGTTTGAAAGAGCTCATCAAGCCAAAATCAGGAGAGATCAGCCAAGTAGGAGGCGTGCTAATCCCTTATGTAAACAGAAGCACTTGCAGTGGAGAGGAATGATTCAGTGCAGTGCAGCTTGGTGCCAATAATAAAAAAGAGATAATATGTAAGATGACATACAGGAAAAGAAATAGGTTTTGGAAGTGTGCTCTTGGCTGGGATGGGAGTACTCATCCTGGGATGGTAGAGTCTTCATTTGATGTGTTTTACTTTAACACTGTATTGGGAAAGGCAACAGGCAAAATCCTGGAAAATACAAACGGGTGTCTACCAGGGATTGGCCCCAATTACTGTTTCATGGCCCCTTCTGCGCTGTTTTCTTAAAAAGCAGTATAATATCACTTTAAATATTCATGGCTCCTCCAAAGGAATCCTGGGAACTGGATCCTGGAAGACCCCTATTCCCTCACAATTCTCAGGGTGATTTACCAATCAATCCCGGTGTCTCCCAACACCTCTCAGCAAACTTTTAATTCCCAGGATTCTTTGATGGAGGCCATGAGTGCTTAAAGTAGCATGATAGTGCTTCCCATGTTTGGTGTGGACAGGACCATATCTAGAATTCAAATGATTAGATATTCACAGGTTTCCATAGCAACTTTGAGTGTGGGTGGGTGGGTGGGGTGGGCTGGCAGTGGAGGAAAGCATCTTGACTCCACTGCAGTATTTATTAAGAATTTTCCTGTTGCCTTAAAAAAAATACAGGGTTGCTGTCAAATCAGGGGTATGAGAACCAGTTGCCCTGGATATGTTGTCGGACTAAAACTCCCATCATTCCTGACTAGTGGTCATGCTGGCTAGGGTTGATTGAAGCTGAATCCAACAGCACCTGGAAGGCCACAGACTTACCATATGTGGTATAGGCAAGTGGCCAAAAGCTTAATTTTGTTTTTACGATGGCCTCTTTAGAAAGGAATGACACATTTAAACATCAGCAAATTGGCATGTTCCATACCAAAGGCTGAGTTCACTGGCCCAGGGTCAGTTTAAAAGAGACGCACATCTGTCAGAGCAGAATTGCCATCCTTTTGATGGCTTCATAACTTTAATGCCTTCAAGATGGGCAGAAACTCTTCTCACCACCGTATGTCCTGATCTATCCTCAACCATTCATGCTCTAGTTAGGCAGCTCTGTAACACAGTCTTGGGGGGAGAAGGGGGCTGTTCTATGAATAGGTTGTCTGAAAGAGCCCTGAGTTATTTAGTATTCATTTGACTTGGAAGTCAAAGTTATTGACTAAAAGCCATGCTTGAAATCCAAAACTGAGCTACGAGGGAACCACACACAGTACCTGCAAACTCTGCCAGGGTATGAGTCAAAGTTGGGCATTCTTTCATTAGACGACAGAACTTTAAATTTATGAACTTGAACAAACTCATTAGATTCATCCTGAATTTGCAGTTTTAAAAAATGTGGCCAAGTAACAGAAGAGCTAGTTTCTGCAGTGTGCAGGGGCGGGGGCTCCCCACCACTGGTGTAGCATACAGGTGTTAGATATGACAGCTGTTAATTCCTCATTTATTCACTCATGTAGGTCAAGTGTCTGAGTCTGTGACCTCAAGGTTAGAACAAGAAAAGGAGGAGAGTCACAGGAAAGCTGAGAATTTCCCTGCAAAACAAGGACTCATTATATAACTGAAAAGCCACACAAAAGGTTGGCTGTGTTTGTAAGAGCAATTGCCTCCCACTTCCGCAGAGTGCTGAGTTCAGTTTAGCACAACGGGATGTGCAGGTGATAAGCATTTTTAAACATCCGGCTCTATTTAAATGTCTATTAGGAAGTGGGGAGGGGGTTGCTGCTACTGCTGCTTCTTTTGGAAAATCTTTTCCTCACCAACAATGGGATGTTGAGAAATAAACACTTCAGCAAGCAAAATCTGTGTAATATAACAGTTGCAGAACAGACTGCTGTGGGGGTGTGGAAGGGGGAAACCAACTTTCATTTTTATTTTTTTGTCCCATTCATGGTCTGTATAACAAGGTGGGATCATACAGCTCAGCATGTGATGGCTATTCAAAAGTTGATTCCATGGCAGCTCTAATCATGTGGAAGTTCAGTCACTAAGTAACCTCTGACTATATGATGAATCAAGTTGGACTGCACTTCCTAATAATGGAAAGCAGTGTTCAATATGAAATTATTGAGCTTATCAGAGAGCAAGTCTTGCCTGAAGCTTCACTTCTTCTGCAAAGGTAAGCCCAGTCTTGATTATCTTCTAGTTCTTCAAGAGTGTCAACAAGCTTGTGAATTGAGGTGGTCCAATAAGCACTGCGTACTTCGACTTTCAGAAAGCCTTTGACAAATTGTCACTTTTCAGACCTTCTGGAACTTACATCATTTGATAGAAAAATAGGAAACTAATAATGAGCCTGATCCATTACTGGCAGCGGTTCAGCATTTCAGGCAGGGGGCATTCCCAGTCCTACCTGTAGATGTCAAAGATTGAAACTGGGACCTTCTGCATGCAATTTTTGTTTCATAATAACAAGGCTCATAATTAGTTGGCTTTAATTACTAGGAGCTCGCAATTATTGCTATTGAGATGATCCCAAGACAGAGTAAACTGGCAGGTATTCTTTAACTATAACCATCACTGCAGCCCCCTAGATAAGAATAACTTTGCAACTAATGATTGAATGGAAACTTGCATCCTTTGCTTTGTTTTTTGTAGTGTTACCAGTGCCTTGCATCTCTCTCTCCCCCTGATACTCTATTACTACTTGGCTGCTATGCCATTGGGGATTTGCACCAAGAACAGATACTTCAGGGTTAACTTTTCAGTGGCTTATTTTTTGAGTGGGAGGATACGTTGCTAAGTTCCCCTTTTCCTAATTGTTTTTTAAGTTGATTCTAGCAGTCAAGATTCCAGAGTCTGCATAGACTGTGGGAGAGATGCCCATTATACTAGAACACTTCAACATCATCAAACTGCTGCCAACAATGTTTCCTGTGGAACATTGGTTTTAATCTTGTGTTATTCCTCCAAACACAGATGTTCAGGATCCTGTTAGGTGATTCTTAGCCCAACTGGGGTCATGCCTAGTCTATAAGTACTATGGCATCATGCCCAGAACGCCACGTAATGAGATGTACTCTACTGTTCTGTACTATCCAGGAAGATTCTCTGAAATAGATCTAAGCAGTAGGTAATTTAAGATGACACCTGTTATATAAGAGCTGAATTGTCATTACTAATTCCTAGTGTACAGAGACTTTAGATGCTTTTTATTTTACATTTAATTTCGCTCTCTCTTATTAAAAAATGGCTTAAATGTCATTTAAAAATTGGATCTAGTACACCCAATTTGAGTCACACAACTCAAACAGATTAATTTTTGTTGTGTACGTGTGTATAAAATTTGTTGTACATATTTCAACAAACCTAAAGTTTAAGAGTTAGTAGCCCAGATGTTGTAAAGGTTGAAGAAGGTAACAGTGGTTACCCAGACCTCCTTACTGGTTGTGAAGAGGCCCCCATAACAGTTCAAGCTTCAGAGCTCCAAAAATGTAGGTCCACCACTGCCTACTGTATAAATGTAAATTGGTATTCATTGTTCTACCCAACACTGGCATGTGGCCCCTGGAAAGTTACAGGGGCTGAAGAAGCTCCCCCACACTTGCCTTACAGGATCTCTGACATGGAAGGCTGAGGCCACCCAGTGTCTGATATGGACCCCCTGCTTCTGCCACCTCCCTTTGCTGCAACACTGTCTACTTTGCTTTCCTTTTCCCATAGGCATGGATGGCAGCAGTTCATTTATAAGCAACATGTACGCAGCCAGTGATTTTTTTCTGGGGGTACACAGGGAAACGCATTCCCCTAAACATTTTGTGAATCTAAATTTGGCCTCATTGAGGGGCAGTATTTCAATATAAGTAGGAAAATGACAGTGCCCCTAAATATTTTCTTAGAAAAAAAGTACTGTACAGCATATAAGCTACAGTGTGTGTGTGTGAGAGAGAGAGAGAGAGAGAGAGAGACAGACAGACAGACACAGACACACAGAGAGAAACTATTTGTCTATTATTACCATAATAACCCCAAATGTTGAGAATCAAACTGGCTCTTTTCTGCATAACTCTGCCTCCTCCTCTTCATCTAGAGCTCCTTCATTAGTCATACTGGTCATGCTAGTCACTTTTGGCACTGACTTTGAAAAAGATTAGAAAGAAAGAGAAGCACAAGGGGTTTTTTGTATGATCCAGTATGTCTTGGAAGAATCATATAAACATACAAAGTTGCCCTATAGATGAGTGGTCTGACAGTGGTACGCCAGGGTTTCCAACAAAGGTTGTTCCCAGATCTTTGTGGGTGGAGAAACCAGGGATCGAAATGTTCCAGCATTGCAGGGGGGTAGACTAGATGTACAATCTTTGGGGTGGTATGTTCTGGGCCCGTACGACCAGTTGCTTCCGTTTCATCAAGGGGAAAGCCATGCACCTAGTGTATGAAGAACAAAATGGCACACAACACAGTGCTGCTAGTGAACCTAACGTGGTTCAGTCATTGGCACCACAATTGCATTGGATGCAGTGCTGAGTTTATTGGCAACTTGAATATTTGACTGGTCCATAGCTGCGCAGGCACTGGGCATCACATGAACACCATGGTACAATTAGGGCGGATCTGGCTCACAAATCTGTATTAGAACACATTCAGAGTCGGAGGCCCACGACTGTAAAGTGGGGATTAACATATCTTAGAATGGCTTACTCTGTGGTATCAGAAAGCATAAACAGCACCACGTAATGCCAATGATGAATATGAAGTTTTGAAATATTCTACTAATTATGGGCATAAAAGTACTTTGGAGACTGATAACAACTCTGTGAGACTGTCAAGAGTTCCAAAAAGGATCTGAAAATTCACAGCAACACGTTTGTTGGCTCAGCTTCCCAAACATGTGCAACTTAGTCATGTCCACCCATTTGCCCTGAATCCCTGATATTATAACAACAACATCCTCTGCTTCTGCACTTCAGTCTCTGCAAGCTCTTTGGGGTGGAAGTCACAAGCTTCTTGCACTTGAGCCTTGTGCTGTGTGGTGGGTCTATGCCTGGCAGATGTTAAACAATGATTTTTTTAAAAAAAAAATAGCCCACCTGGAGTAGGCAGCCTGGGATCTTCTCTGAAGTGAAACTTGATGCTTTTCAGCAAAGACACACCTCTTTCAGGGTGTTGTGCAAATTTCTCTATTTTAACCGTAGGGACAGGAAATATGAAATGGGACAGCCAGGATCCAAAGATCACGTAGGCCGAAGTTGACAAACAGTAAATTAGAGGCTTGTGATGGAGCTGTTGCCACGAGTACCGTGAATTGTCAGAAGGTTGGACATTTGGGCAAGTTGCTGCCTCTATGCTACCAGGTTTTTGCAGCATAGACATTGCTCCCTCTGTCTGAAACAGCTCTGCAGGGCTTTTTTTCCCTCCTCCTCCTTGCTTCTCATGCTTGATTATTTCCTGACTCTGCAGTGGGATGGGTCTGCTGCAAAAGATTCTGGTTCTTTTTGCAGGACTGATCTTGGCCTTCTTTTTTTATTCGGGAAATGAAGACTTTAAGCCGGGTAAGTTGTTGTTGTTTTTAAGTAAAGACATTTTAAAATAAAAGCAGGGGGGAGACGGAGGGGGAGAAAGAGAAAGGAGTCACACTGGAATGGTTTTTATACAGGAACTGGTGCAAGCCTAAAACGAAACATGTCTGGGTGTTGCTTGCATTGCCGATAATAGAAGGCTTTGCTTGGCAAGCCTTTGAAATACATCATGCAACAGGCAGGGCTTTTTTTTTTTTTCTTCCTGCAAACAGGTGTGGTTAGGAGGCTTGCCATTTGGATTCTCCAACAGCCTTTCATATTCTGTCTATTTTGAAAAGGATTGGGCTTTCTTTAAAGTTGCTTAATTGTACAATTGCTTCAAAAACTTCAAGAAAGCTGAACGTATGAAGTGGCTTGAAAAAGAAATGCATGTTCATGTTTAATTAGAGTAAAATAACAACAACAACAAAAATAAATGGCTGTCTTGGCATTCTGCATCCTTTTTGGAATGTTAGCAATTCTTATGACTGCTGGTTTCTTGGGAGAAGAATGCAGATTAGACTGGAAGATTGTTGGGACTGGGCAACTGATCGGCAGGCAGAAATGGCTGTTTCTCTTCTTGAGCTTCTTGCCCTTTTATGATTTAGTATTGGGTGGTGTGTTTAATGCGATCTTTATAAATGGCTGTCCCTATATCTTGCTCTCCAGAAATGCTGAAAGGGAAGCGTGTGATTGTTACTGGGGCAAGCACTGGAATTGGTGAGCAGATGGCATACCACCTGGCACGCATGGGCTCCCACATACTGATCACTGCGCGAACAGAAGCCAAGCTCCAGAAAGTAAATGTCATATACTCATATATGCATGCCTTTTACTGGGCATGCTTCTGTAGAGTCACCTGCACACACAGGTGATAGATAATGTGTAACCCCATGAATGTAAAATTCATATTTATGTGCATTGGGATAAACATTCACATACGGGTGACAATAAATTGCCAAACATGACAGGAAGGAAGGGAGAGTCGTATGCTTTACTAAAATTCAGATTTATATAAATTTATTTATTTCCAGATGCAATTTAGGTTTTGCAGTTTTACCACCAGCAGAGTGTGAATGCATGTCTCAATTTACAGGAATATCACTTTACAGGAATATCAATGCATTTGCTCATAAAAATGGAAGAGAGAGGCAGTAGGTGCCGTTACAGAAGTGTGACTCATGGGAAAAGGGATCCACATATAAGGGCATTCAAAAATTATGAAAGAAAAGATAAAAATTTGGAAAATTCCTGGTGGGTTGCATGCAGGCCTTTTCTTGTGCTTACATTACTTTCAGGTTGGTTATGGGATGTTTCTGAGCATTTTTTCCCTTTCATTCTGCAAATCCTCTCTCCAGTGGTCTGTACTCTGCAGCATTCCTGGGTGCCTGCATTTCCTGAAAAAGCCATGATGTCCTTGGCTGCACTTTTCTGTAAGCATGGGAAAGCGGGGAGGCTCCTGGCAGCTATTGGCTGCTGTTGTTTGAAAAGTAAAGGGTTTTAATTTTATTTTTTCCTTTTAAAGAAACCATTGAAAAATGATTTTTAAAGGACTTCCTTCAAAAAACAAAACAAAAAAACCCCACCAAATCAGTGATCACACTGTTCTCTGTGCCTTGGCAGCCAGCCCTCCTGGCTTCCTATGTTTCAATTCAAACTCAGGGGAAGAAATCATGCAGTAACATCCCCCCATGGGCCTTTACCAGATCAGGAAGTGCAGGCTGCTGGGAAGACTGTGGAGCTCTGGAGAAACATTTCATGGAAAGAAAAACACAAGACGCACCCACAGCCACTTTGCAGTGATAAGATAAGCCTGACCCCTCATCCACTCAAATTCTAAATCCTAAAGTGAGAAAGAGGCGGGACGGTGGAAGTCTCTTCTGCAATGGAAGAATACTTTTTCAGAACCTGAAGAACAGAGAGTTCAGTACACAGCACTAGGAAAAACCACCCAAGGGTCACCATGCATGTCAATAATGACAAACAGCAGTGTGAGAAGCACAGATGTGGGAAGATTATTGCCCTAGAGTGGAAAAAGAAACAACCCAGGAGGTTTTATAGACAATAGACAATAGCAACCCACACAGCGACTTGAAATGCTGGAACTCAACTCCATTTGTTCCTATTTGCACCCTTAGCCAGGCAAGAAGAGGCAGTGTGTATTAGGTTCATTAAGGGCCACAACTTTATTTGTGTTTTATACAACAAATTCACAGTGAGACTTGAAGCTGTGCAGCCCTAAGGCCTGCCCCTCCTAACCTGAATTGTTCGCATTGCTCCCGACATACACATATTTGTATGCAACGTCACCTAATATCTTTTCAAGGATTTTCTCCCAACATTTTAGAGCATTCGGGCTCATCCTGCCATGATCACACAGAGCTGTGGGCATTGCCTCTGCTTCGCTTCTGGCCACTAAGCCAAGCTGATGAAATTGCACTGTCTGAGTAGAGAACAGGGCATTGGCAATGCCATTATCCAATTCTGGGACATGGCAGGCAAGAAGCAGTACTTTAAAGATAAGGCACCATAGTGTAAATGACTTCACCAAACCCTTCTGATTTCAGAGTTAGGAGATTAACAACATGCCCTTTTGCAAGATTGTCAAGCCAGAAATGGGACATGGAGTTGGCGAACAATCAGACACTGCCATCATTTCAAAGAATTCTAAAAATCTAAGGTCCTGTGATTGCATGTTAGAGCGGGATGGGAATGCCTATTGGCCTGCTTCTTGGTTGGTTGCCTTTGCCATTAATCCAGGCGTAGGCAAACTCAGCCCTCCAGATGTTTTGGGACTACAACTCCCATCATCCCTAGCTAACAGGACCAGTAGTCAGGGATGATGGGAGTTGTAATCCCAAAACATCTGGAGGGCTGAGTTTGTCTATGCCTGCATTAATCTATCCCTTCTTGAGACACATTAAATTTAACAACATCCAGCAATATCAGTCCCTGGACCCTTATGCTCCACAAGTAGCTATATTTTCCCCAAACCCCAGTTGCACTAGAACAACTGTTTACAGGGGGAGTTAACCACCAAGGACGCAGGGGGTTAAGCCTGGGACCTTTTGCCAGTGTAATCTGTGCATTAGCACTGAGCCAATGCCTGCTTGGAGCTGTTAGGATAGTGTTGGTACAGCCAAAGTCTTGCAGCACAGGAGGGGGGGGAAATCTCTTTGCCAGCAGTGCCCAACATGCTCCATCACTCACTGCAAAGTCAAGGAAGAAGGGCTGGTGAGGGGTGGAGTGATTCCTTCATTGATGTGGCTTCAGCCTTGAAGCTGGTGTGCCCACTTGCATGCATGCATCTGCATGTCTAGTGTCGAGCTTGCTTCTTTCTGGCACGGGCGCACTGCCTTTCCTCCAGCCACTCATGGGAACACAGGAAGTTGCCACTGGTCCATCTAGCTCAGCACTGTCTCCATCAGGGATAGCCAGCATGGAGCCCTCCAGATCATCCTTGAACATCCATCATCCTTGAACATTGGATGATGGGATCTGTAGCCAACAACATCTGTTGGGGGCAGCACATTGACTACCCCAGCTGTTGTTCAACTACAACTCCCATCATCCCTCACTAGCAGGACCAGTGGTCGTGGAAGATGGGAATTGTAGTTCAAAAAACAGCTAGAGACCCAAGTCTGGGAAACCCTGCACCAGACTTTCAGCCTAGCAAGTTTTGGCAGAAGTGGGTCCAAGCTAGGGATCTTTATCTTTGTACACTGACTGAATTACTTAACAGAAAAAGTAACAAAGCCTATGATAGGGTTAACTACTGCAACTACGCCAGCACTCTATGCTTAGTACATACTTATGCATCACCTTTGCTTAGATTTTAATAGCCTTTATATTTAAATTATTTGTTATATTGTAAAGAAGAATGCAAAAACTAGTTACTAGAGAGCCAGTGACACTTACAATTAAGTCTGTCAAACTGGAATAATGAAGAGGATTTTCCACCTGCCCTGATTATAGAAAATCCAATGGACTCCTGAATATTGTTGCAGACTTTAAAATGCAGCTCTTGCTCAATACAAAATATGGTCATGATTACAGACACATTTTTAGGACTTCCAATACATTTGTAAAAGCAAGCTAGAAGCCTGACATGGCTGTGACAGCAGCTGTTGCGGTGACACCAGTAAGGGATAAAGTTCTAAAGCCAGAGCCCATACCCAGAATTTGCAAGTTCATTTTAAGAATGTTCAAGCCCATTTTGCTTCATTTTGATTTTTACAATTGAGAAATTTGGTGTTCTTGCAGCTGGAAACTTTGATGAAGCTGCTTTTTCCATTGGAAATTCCCCACTAATAATGCTGACCCTTTAAGCACACAGCCTCCACCCCACCCCCGAAAAAATGTTGTGCTCAGAGTATTCTGGTAAGCTGAACTAGCCAGCTGTTTCCTTGCAATGCTGCATAGCATAGGAATTTAATTTGCTGGGATGCAAAAGGGGCTGAAAGGGCAACGAGCCTCCAGAATTCTCCTTTCCTCTTTGTTTCAGGTGGTTGCTCAGTGCTTGGAGCTGGGGGCAGCATCTGCCAGCTACATAAATGGCAGCATGGAAGACATGGCATTCGCTCAGTCTGTGGTGAAGAAAGCAGAGGAATTGTGGGGTATGCTTACTTTATAAGGACATCAGAAGTGCTGTGCTGGATCAGACCAAAAGCCCATCAAGTCCAGGGCCCTGTTTGCCACAGTGGTCAACTAATAATAATAATAATAATAATAATAATAATAATAATAATAATTAATACCTTTATTGTCAATGTACAACCTGTGTACAATGAAATTAACCGAGCCTCCCCCCCGCCGACAAACACTCAATCTCATTGCAGTCTGTGTGCTTGTCACACAACACACCAACCCCGAATGTCAGTTGCACTATATTATTTTCCATTCAGCAGCCTAACAGCCCATGGATAGAAACTGTTTTTTAGCCTGTTGATATGACTGATTATACGTCTATATCTCCTACCCGAAGGTAGAAGATTAAAGAGGTGCTGGCTGGGGTGTGAATCGTCCCTGAGAATTTTTCTTGCTCTCCTAAGGCAATGATCCCTTGCAATGTCATCTAGCGGGCTCAGGGAACAGCCCATGATATCATGTGCTGTGTTCACCACCCTCTGTAAAGACTTTGTGTCCGTGGCTGTCAAGCCAACGTACCACACTGTGATACAATATGAGAGGACACTTTCTATTGTGGACCAGTAGAAGGAGGTCATCAGCTGTTGTTTAACATTGTTCTTTTGCAAGACCCTGAGAAAATTGAGTCTCTGTTGGGCCTTCCTAACCACCTGAGTTATATTGTTTTTCCAAGTGAGGTCTTCACTAAGGTAAACTCCCAGGAATTTAAGGGAAGAGACTCTCTCCACACCAGATACCCATAGGGAGCTCATACGCAGGACATGAAGATAATAGCCCTCTCCCACTCATGATCTCATCAGTCAATATTCAGGGGTAGACTGCCACAGAACCTGGAGCTTCTACACAGCCATCATAAATTGATAGCCTTATCCTCCATAATGGATTGTTTGGTCACCTTTTAAAGCTGTCCAAGTTGGTGATCATTCATCACTACATCTTGTAGCAACAAATTCCAGAAATTAATAGTGGAAAGTTTAGTGGGTCAGAGCAATGCAGGAAACTCAACCCTGCCATCAAGTGCCTCGCAACTCACCCCTGCTGTATGTCTGTCCACACTGGCGCAGCACCTATGGGTGCTTCCAGGAGGTGTTTATTGTGGGATGAGCACTCCCCGTAGCTGCAGATTTTTCACAGCATCCACATTGGCACCAGTGCCAGCCTGTTCTCCTCTATTTAATCTAAGTGCATCCTTTCTAAGGAAAATAAAACCTGTTACCAACATCGTTAGAATATTAAGGCCCTGTGTGGAAGTGCTGTGTATTACGAGTAGAGAAAAGAAGAATCCCAAAATCATCCCTGTAAAAGCGTGGGAGGATAACGGACAAAACACTGGAATGCAGTGCTTATCTGTATTCCCTGTAATATATGAATGAATAAAATATTCCAGGGGAAAGGCAAGTTTGGAAGCAACCTGAATCTCACACATTCACTCAATTTGAAGAGATTCTTCTAAACCTGCTCCTCACAGTCCACTTGGATTTTCACTATGCTGAATACCGTAATTTGGTATCATTCACAACCTTGGTCACCGCAATGCTCACTCCAAATCATAATAATGCGTTCCAATAGAACTCCTTGGTGGAACACTAGACTACTTACTCCCCTGTTTTTGTTAAAACTGCCCTTTTATGCCTAATATTTAGCTAATTAACACATACTACTATGTTGTGGCTTTGGTGAAGTACTCAATCAAAGAAAAGATGTCCTGAAATCTTCAGTTCCAAAATGGCCACTACCATAGTAGTATAAGCATCACTCATTAACCTGATACAGAAAGCTAGTCCGAGTTCTGCTATGCTATTAAGTGCTCTTAAAGCTTTCCAAAGCTTTCCAAAGCTTTAAGCTCTGTTTTTGATTCTCATGGGCTGCAACTCTCTGTGAATCAGGAATGTGGAGCCTTCTGGCCCAGTACGACCCCAGTTGCTCACACTCACCAAACCATTTTGCAGAAGCTTTTGTGACATGATTGCATGGCTGACACACTGGGAACTGAACCATGGACCTCCCTAGCTAGAAGCACACAACTGGAAGTACTCCAAATCTACCTGAAGAGTTTGGCTCCGGTGTGAAGTGTTAACAGCCTTATATGCCCTGAATCAGGCACAGGCTTGTACGGAGCATCATAACTCACTGAAATATAGATGGCCTGATAGAAAACCTTGCCCAGCCTTACCTCTGCTGAAGATCAGAGCTAGATCACACCCAGGAAAATGTGAATCATTGCTTCAGGGTTGTCATTCTAACATTGTTTCCTTGAGATAACAAGCCTGTTGCAAGCACAAGCTGAGTCCAGAAACTCTGGACCAAATGCAGGAAAAAATGGCAGTGACACAGCTGAGTCCTTCAGTTAGGCACCTCAAATTATACAGACACATGGGTTGGAACCAGGCATCCAAGTATCTTTTATTTTAGAAATTAAACAGCATTGCTAGGATAGCAGAGCAAGACAATTCTAACAACCCTTTTCTGTTTTTAGGAGGTCTAGATATGCTTATTCTGAATCATGTTAGCCCTGCCTTCTTAAGCTATTTCAATAGTGATGTTGCGTATATGCAAAAGGTCCTGAATATCAATTTCTTAAGCTATGTGACCATGACAGCTGCAGCTCTTCCCATGCTTAAGAACAGCGGAGGAAGCCTCGTAGTGGTTTCATCCTTGGCAGGTGAGTACAAACAGCATTTGTGTGAAGTAGCTCTCAGCGGCCCTCAGAGCCTTAGAGCTCCTTAAAACATTTCTGATTTCCCTGCTATGATCGCCGTGCACGTTGATGACTGCGAACATATATGACTGCACACTCAGCTGGTTGCAGCTTCCAATTGTGCATACCCTCAGCCAACTCCAAAAAAGATCACGTGTGGTGGTCAGCTCACATCTTTAATGTGTTTTCTTACCTGAAATGCTCCCATTAATGAAAAAAACCATCTCTGAGCTGCTCACCTTGTTAAGGAATAGCAAGGCTAAGGAATTTTCCATAACAGTGACTCTGGTGACTGTTCTCCTTTGTAGGGTGCAAAACAAACCCGGTGTGAATTATATGGATGGGTCTACTCAATTCTTCCTTTGGCACTTCTGCAAGGATGCCCTCTAGTCCCTTCTCCTCTCTGCTTGTGAGACAGGCCAGGGGCTAAATTTTGAATGTCTCCTGCCACTGCTCAGGGAATGGTATCCAAGTGTTCTACTATTGGTATCTCAATTGAATTTCATATATTCATAATAATCCTCATAGCAGCTTTACCCTAGCACAGGGGACGGGACTCTATAGTCCTCCAGGTGTTGCTAGACTACAACTCCCATCAACCTTAGGTCCTGGTCAGGATGGCTAAGGGACAGGGATGATGGGAGTTGTAGTCCAGCAACCTCTGGAGGACTAAACTTTCTCCACTTGTGCCCTAAGCATTTGACAGGATCTCTGGGCCACAGTCCGGCAGCCTTGTGCTTTTATTAATATTAATAATAATATTAATATTTTGGATTTGATATCCCGCTTTATCACTCCCCTTCAGGAGTCTCAAAGCGGCTAACATTCTTTCCCTTCCTCCCCCACAA
This sequence comes from Podarcis filfolensis, assembly GCF_964270895.1. Lineage (NCBI taxonomy): Eukaryota > Metazoa > Chordata > Lepidosauria > Squamata > Lacertidae > Podarcis > Podarcis filfolensis. The sequence continues at coordinate 62,700,077 of NC_139609.1, forward strand.
CAAACACTCTGTGAGGTGAGTGGGGCTGAGAGACCTCAGGGAAGTGTGACTGGCCCATGGTCACCCAGCAGCTGCATGTGGAGGAGCAGGGAAGCAAACCTGGTTCACCAGATTACGAGTCCACTGCTCTTAACCACTACACCACACTGGCTAATACTCTTATTAAGTATGGTTCTGTACAATTCTTCATTGCATTTCTATCAGAATGTTTCTGTTCTGCTTTAAAATTTCACAGGCTATAATCAGAGTTGCATATAACTGCTAATATACAAAACAGCCCTATAGAGGGGGCGGGGAGGGGAAAACAGTTCATCTTGAGTGCTTTGAAAGATATGCAATATCTTTTTTAAAATTCTTACAAGGTCCAGTTATGCCATAAGTTCAAGTTTCTGAGTGCTTACATAACTTGGAAACATTTTATAAACAAAATAATAAGTAAACAAATGGAAGCAGGAAGGGGGAAAATATCTCTCACAGAGATGCAAGCAATGCTGGTTTTACTTTGCCACCTGCAGGAGTATAGTGGAATTTACCCATGACTGTACTATTGTTATACTGTATTTGCAGGCAAAGTTGCATTCCCATTCACTGTTTACTATTCTGCAACAAAATTTGCCCTGGATGGGTTTTTCAGCTCCTTGAGGCAAGAATTTGCCATGCAGAACACCAACGTTTCCATCACACTCTGCGTCCTTGGACTCATCGATACAGGTACAATTTAACATTTTGAAACCTGACTATAAGGACCTGGTTTTCATTGGCAGGTTTGTGCTGTGCTCAAAATCCTTCAGATCTCAACTTCAACAACGTGAACGTAAATATGGATCATTTGTTTATTGCCTTTTTTCTAATCTAAAACACCATAGATTGTAATGCCACGAAATCGCCAAGAAACGTTTTCTCAAGTAGGGCTTGCCCATAAATTATGTTTGGACAGTGAAGCCAGTGGATAAGACATGCAAATTGCTTCTGAAGTGAATATGCAAGCTTTTGCATTAATGATGAAGTGTTATTTCTAACTCAAAAGCATCCATTTGCATCAGTAGAATATAAAATGGTTCCTCAGTTCTTCTCTATATTTCATATATTATTTAGAAGAGAAGGAACAGTGCTGAAGAGAAGAGGGCAATGTTTAACGGTACATTTCTAGGTCTGGAATTGACTGTAAGCTTTCCTTCCCTCCAAACCATGTGAGCTTCTTTGACTTCCTTTTACATAGAGACCCTTTTACATAAACACACCCATGCACATGCAACGGCACAAAGACACAAGAGTTACCATTGGAAACAGCCAGCACATGTAACTCAAAATTCCTGAGAACTTGAAAGAGTGATTTCTAACAAATCACTTGTCTAACGCACAAGTTGTAGGGATCCACTTGGGCAAAACCATGACCGGATGGCAACCACCACAAGCTGTAATGTTTCATCCTATGAAGGCAGTACCAAATATGGTCTACAGTACACTCCTGATGTGGAAACTGCCACTGCAATTAATCATCTGAATTCCTCTGAAATCGTCTATTCTCACATACCACCCCCACACACTTGGAAATTCAGTGATGCACTACAGTGGTACCTCGGGTTAAGTACTTAATTCGTTCCGGAGGTCTGTACTTAACCTGAAACTGTTCTTAACCTGAAGCACCACTTTAGCTAATTGGGCCTCCTACTGCTGCCGCGCCGCCAGAGCACAATTTCTGTTCTCATCCTGAAGCAAAGTTCTTAACCTGAAGCAATATTTCTGGGTTAACGGAGTCTGTAACCTGAAGTGTATGTAACCTGAAGCGTATGTAACCCAAGGTACCACTGTATTTAGTGGAAACAAAGCCAGGCAAAGTTTCTTATCAGCTCCACTAGACTGAAATCCTTTACACATTTATCTGAGGCTGAGCCCCATTAAACCTAATGGGGTTTACTTCTGAGTAGACAGGTATAAGCAGGGGTAGACAATCTAAGGCTGGATGTGGCCCAATCGCCTTCTCAATCCGGCCCATGGATGGTCCGGGAATCGGCGTGTTTTTACATGAGTAGAATGTGTCCTTTTATTTAAAATGCATCTCTGGGTTATTTGTGGGGCATAGGAATTTGTTCATTCCCCCCCCCCAAAAAAAAAAAATATATAGTCCGGCCCACCACATGGTCTGAGGGATGGTGGACCGGCCCACGGGTGAAAAAGGTTGCTGATCCCTGGGTATAATTCACTCTGCCCAGTAGGCACTTGTTGACTAACTTCTTGAACAGAGGGTACCTACTTAACTCGAGTTCCTTTTCTTCCCTTAGAAACGGCCATGAAAGCAGTTTCTGGAGTGGTCCAGATGTCTGCAGCACCAAAGGAGGAATGTGCACTGGAAATCATTAAGGGAGGAGCACTGCGCCAAAGGGAGATTTATTATGAATATTTATCTACAAGAATCCCTGTATTGATCCGGGACTGGGCTCCAAATCTCCTGGATTATATCATTCAGAGGAATTATAACGTTGAAAAACTGAAAGATTAACTGCTCTTTAGCTTTTCTTATTTTATATATTAGCCACATTGAGTCCCTGTCAGGGAAAAAGGCGGGGTATAAATAAATATAATAGCACCTAGAACTTAAGAGCACTGAGAACTTAGTGCACTTGGAAATAAAGCTCTGCCCAAATTTCAGATTTGGCACCCACATGCAAAAATCAAATGTGAAAATTTGAAGTCTTTGGGGTTCATTTTTTTTGACAGAGCTAGTTTTGCTGATAAAAAGGTAAAGTTATAGGTCTGTATCCAAAGATGTCACTCAACTGACTGTAAGTCTTCCATTGTCAGAGGAGGGAAGGGAGGGCGTTTTATGACAGCCCCCCCTCCCAATCTGCATTCCCCCTCCCAATCTGCTGTGAGACCCTTCAGAGTAGATTTAGGGAGACATGGGGATTAGAAGAAGGAAATAGATTTCCTTACTATATCACTTATGGAAGCCTTGTTGTCAGTTGAGAAACGACGATTGATACATCCCATGAGGTTTTGCACTTTAAAAAATAAACCAACAGAGAAACACTGAACTACCTAAATCCATATTTGAAAATGTTGTAAAAAAAATGTGTCAGGGAAATATAAAGTTGATTTCTTGCAAGAAATTGTCTCCAAAATTTTAGCTCTAGCTGCCCAGAATGGGTACAAGGAGACGTAAAATTAAAGCTATATGTAATATTGCTTTCCCTCCTCCCTCCAGAAAAAAAGACATTATTTCATTTTTAAAACCTGATCTTTAAAGTTATAACATACATATTATGCTACTGATTTTATTAAGGGATGGTTTTGTATTTATGGCCTTTTAAGCAATGTTTTTTTGTGCATCCAATGGCTCCCCCATCTGGTGGATTGTGGATTAGATTCACAGGCACCACATTGATCTGAACACATGCCAGCGAGCTGAAACTAGGGCATGGCAGCTCTTGAAACCACGCTGTGCTTTAATATATTGCTTCTGCGTAAGAATTGTCTACTTTTAAAGCTACTGTTATATAATCTTGTTTGTGGTTTATTTGAAGGGGGAAGCAAGTTACACCACAGTTTAGCATTATTCAGGAAAACCTAACTGTAAACATGAGGAAATACTCTATCTGTCCCACAGCCCCCACCACTCTGGAATGCCCTCCCAGTAGGGATTCCTGTATTTGAGCCCTACTTATTTTAGCCACTGTTCATTAGGTTGGCAATGTTCCTGATGTTACTATGATTTATCTTTGTCTAGATTTGTCTCTAACTGTTGTTAAATAGCCATGTAGCATCTTGATCTCAAGCTATCCTCTCCTCTCCAGAGAGTAAATATCATTATTAGGAAATGCACCTTATTTCAGAGTATTCTTGTCCCAGCAAATAGGCTTCCTATTCAGAGATTCAAATGAAGTAACTCCTATGGACTGCCAGTTCCTGTCCCCTGAATGACCAATATCTCATTCAAAGACTGACATTGCTCCTTAAAGTATTACTTGATTATATTTGAATAGAAAATGCAATACTGCTTAATTTACCCCTAATTTCAAGGTGTTTTCACTTTGATTATCTCTCATTCAGAAAGATTGTAACCCTCACTGTGAGGTCCAGGAACCATAAGGGGAAAGAGCACAGTTTTCTGATTCTCAGAAATATTAGGCATCCAGCAGTTTTTGTTCTGTCACATTTCTCCTAAAAGCTCAGCATGAGAAATGAGCTGTATTGAAAACACAGCTCTTCTCATTTTATTGTATCAAAGGCTTAGCTTAGGCAAATTGTTAGACTTGCAGCCTGAAAGCTTTGCTCATCAGGAAACAAAATTATTTTAAGCTTCTCCAACTGAGCCTGTGGAGAAATGAAGACAAATTGTTGGGCAAAGCTTGCTATTTGAACCCAGATGAACACAGAGCCAGATGAATCAGTGCAAAAGGGATTGATGCATGGGTTCATGGCAAAATGTGAAGGATTTTAAAGAAGAAGGGAAGGCCTAGAAAATGAAAGGGTTTGTTCTGTTGTCCCCCGGCACAGTAAAATCAATACAAGTTTGAAGCTGTACAACTATGATTTGTCCCATTGGTGAGGTCAGAGGTGAGAGGCATACGTTGCCTTCTGACACCATCAAAACAAATAAAATCTCAGTTTGGTGGCAACCTGGGAAAATTTCCTGTCTGCTGTACAGGCATGGAGGAGAAACTTGATTAGCCAAACTTACCCGATTCTCACTCTCTGAAATCATTTGCAAACTAAAACACAACCATGCTTCAAAATTCACACTTTCCAAATTTTGTGGTGCAGTTCTCCAGCTAAGTAATGTGTACAAAAATGCACATAGTAGGGTAAAGTCTGAATAACAATACATCTATTGGTGAAAATAAGATACAAAATTGCATTATATTAGCAGAAGTTGTTTTGTTTGTTTGTTCCAGAGCATTCCTAGCAAAAACTCTGCTCAGAGACAGAGCTTTTAAGTGCGGGCCTGTGCCTGGAAAGAACAGGGCAAAGGGTAGGCGTGGATAAGCCCTATATGAAGCAAAATTCACACAAAAATGTTGATGAATTTTCATGAGGACTTATTTTGAAAAAATGCAAATTGACTTGGAAGTGTAAAGAACTGAGCTGAAAACTGGAAAATTAGAAGCCAAGAGAAACCAGATTAACATCTTCACCCATTCCTACTCCCATATCACCTATTTATGCCATCAAATCAAGACTCACTTCATTTTAGAGCACCCCAAATTTTACAGTACTAATATTTACAATACTACAATACTAATGTTATCACCTTGTTTGTTTGCCACTCTTGCCAGCCATTTCTAAGCTCTGCCTCTAGAGTTCATTTTCCAATGTTCATGACTGGACTTAAACTTTGTTTTCAGTAGACTTCGCCCTCTCTTTCAGTATCAGTATTGTGTTTTTATAGTAGGAAGAATGACAGGTAACATAATGGGATCCATCGGGTGAATATTGCTTTAAACAGTGAACTGGTTGGTGTGAACTTGCAAATCGGTCCCCAAGTAATTTTTCAATTAAACTGATGGGATTATGCAATGGAGGGAACTGGGCTCTTCTGTGACTGTGAGATGCTTGTCCTACAACTTCTCACAGCCTACTACTGTAGGATTGTACACCAAGGAAAGTGCCTTCTAACTAAGGGCATACATTAAAATAATATCTACTAAAACAGTTGTCTGTGCTATTTTTTTCTCTCAGTTGTGACATCCTAGTTATTGACTTTCCTCGGGACAGTTCGCAAAGCATCTGCTCTTATATCCTTTCCGCACCAAAGGCCTATTTATTTCCCCAAGCCTTTAAAACCAATCTTAGTTAATATTTTTTATAATCTGCTGCTATGGCTTCAATTTTTGCACCAATGGTCGTGATTTATATTTCATCTGGGTTTTTTAAATTTAAATTTTTTGTTGTTGTCTTGATTTCATTACTGTTCTTTTTAGCATTAGCAATTGTGGGAGTGTTTGTAAGTAAAGGTGGGATAAATATTTAAACAAACAAACAAGCTAGAATTTGGCATAACACAGACACCATCTTCAGTGTTGCCAACAACCTGCAGAGGAAGAGGAAGAAGTAAATCCTGCTGTATTAAATGCGGCTCACTCCCAGGAAAGTGTGAACACTTGCAGCCTAAGTTGGAAGTTTATAGTGTGCTTTAAGTTGCTCATAGTATTATAGATACAGGATGGGTCAATGGGCCACAGTCACTAGTCTAAGGGCACATCTTTTTTAAAAAAATTGAATTGTTGGCAGAAGTCAGAATGATGGAGGACTTCCTGGTTGAAAGCTCACAAAAGAAACCACTATTCTACTGCCACCTTAAAAGCTTGACTGTCACAATGCTTGAGAATGGATGAACATTAATTTCTTCTCAAATCAAGGAATTCTTAATCCAAAAGGTATCATGGCTGATGCCATTATATCATGGTTGACTCGGTTCCAGGGTGCAAACCACAGTCCCTTGGAACGAAGTACAGGCTCAAGGCGCCAAAACAGAAATTCAGCAAAGAACTGTTGCTGCAGTCCCAATGATAGTGAAAGAAATACATTGACTGCCCAACCACAATGAGGTCAAACTATTATACCATGAACCTGCTTGCAGAGTTGTGGGCTTCCTGTCTCCTCCCTTGTCATATCAGAGTAAGCCAGAATGAGAGACAGAGAAAGAGAGGAACTAGGGTAAAGTGTTGTGGCTTATAGTTCCTGTTTTGTTTTGTTTTTTGCTTTTCTTAACGGAGCAGCAAAGTGAAGCCGTCCGAATGAAAATGACAGTTGCAGCATGTTAGTACTTGATAGCTAAACGGGCATCTTCTCGTTTGTGCCTCGGCAAGTGAAGAGCCAGGCTTCTCGGATCTTGTTGAGTTCACTCGGGCCCAGCATGGAAAAGCAAAGGTAAGGACTTCCCTTGTTCGTAATGACCTTCCATTTTCGTTTGTGGATTATAGAAAGCAAACGCAATCTACAAAAAGGAACGTTTTGCTTTTGAGCCTCTGACAACACAATTAACAACGTGCAGCCATAACATGAGCAGGCATTACTTCCCCTGATTAAACTGGTGTGTATGCGGCCATGCCTGCAAGGGAAAGATAAAGGGCATCTGTGTTCATCCGAGGCAAATACTTCGGCCAAGACTGGAAGAAGGAAACCAATAATGTGCTTAAAAGGCCTCAGCGGTGTGCCCAGTTTTGTGGGTTAAATAAAGAGAGCACTTCTCACCTTCATAGTCTGGTTTTAATCTAAGGTAAAAACCTTGTAGCCAAGCAGCTACAAAATAAAGTAATGGCATCCGGAGAAGGTAGGTAGTTCCTAAGCTCTCTGTGGGGGGGGGGGGAACCTGTTGCATAAGTTTTTTGGGGTACAGAATTAATTCATATGCCAGGCTGAATGGGCTTCAAAATCCTCATTTAAAATATTGTCTAGTTTTAGACTTTGAAATGGATTGATTTTTGAAAATAAAGAACTGGTTATGTTTAGTATAAAATTACATGATATGTCTGAACCTTCCACTTTTTAAAAGGAACTCGCAGGAAAAACCAAACAAACTATGACTGCAGTGGTGGTGGACATTAAGAGGGAGTGAGGTGGTGATCACCATACATTTCTCCCCCTCCCTGCCTTTATGACAGTTAAACACTTACAGCACACAGCTTTCATTATTTCTTCAAGCAAGCAGAAATAGCAGCTTTTCATGCTGCCTCTCAGTCTAAACTGGACGTGGCAGAAAATAGAGGAGGGAAAAGGTGGCATGGAACCAGTAAAAGAGAATGAGGATGAAATAATGTGTCAGCTAAATAACTAGACCTGCTGGTATAGGGTGGGATACAAATTTAATTTAACGATAATGATAATGTTAATAATAATAATGTAACATATCTCATTCAGGATATCTCACCTGAGAATTTTGCAGGGCCACCCCTACCAATAGGAAATGAGATGCACCTGCCTCAGGTAGCAGATACTGGGGGACGGCAGCAGCAGCCCTCGGTTGTTCCTGCTAAGACAAGCCTGGCCATTCCCCTCTGTTGGAGGACAGAGCTGTGTTTGCTACATGGCATGCCTTTGCCTCTCTGAACCGACTTGCTGCCTCACATGTTGTGCAGGACACTGTCCCATCACCCAAGCTGAATAAAGATTTAGCTGCCAAGCTTCTAGGCTTGGAATGCTCAGAGAAGGACACCCTGTACTTTGCCTCAAACAGCAAAATGTCTTGGTCCAGCCCTGGTATTTGGCTCATAAAATGTGCCAAGACAAGATGTGCAAAGAAAGTCTGAATGCAAGAAAAAAGCAAGGAAATTGCAAAACAAACCTATTTTCTGTATGCCCTCAAGCAGGAGCTTTGGTACAGTGTTCCAATACTAGAAAGTAAATGGAATTAAATTCAGACAGAATTTTGTAGAAAGAGGACAGCCTGTCTAACAACCATGTGGCAAATGCAAATGTGAATATATTGTGTGTGCGTGCAGAAAAATGAACAATTAAATTTTAGTGGCAGGGAGACGAAACCTGAATTGCTTATTTCTACCATTTTATCTAATCATTTGTGAACATCAATTGTGGTGGCAATTAGTGAACAACTTATGGAACACGTATTGCAGTTCCCACCAATTGGCTGCCTCGTGTCATAACAACAGTGTTGTGGATAAGAAGCTAGCCAGCAAGGACAGATACTTTTTCAGCTTTTGCAGCTTTCTGTTATTTAAATTAATACTTTATTATATCCTATAATTATTTCTATCCTGTTTTTTAGGATATAAATCCTATGAAGGAAGTTTAATCGCAAACATATGCCTTGACTTTCCACTTAACCCTGTCTGTATACATTGTTTTTTAAATATTCTGTTGGGAGCCACCCAGAGTGGCTGGGGAAACCCAGCCGGATGGGCGGGGTATAAATTATTATTATTAGTAGTAGTATTAATCCATTTACCTTTATAAGGCTATCCAGTAGGCCAATGGCATTGTCCAGTATGGGAAGAAGATAGGTGCTCAGGCTGTGAGTGGGAGAAAGAGTTGAAAATGAAGAACAAATTCCTGAATGGTTTTTGATAAAAAGGTTATGAAGAATACAAGTAAAAGGAATCCTACTGAATAAACATTAAAAAGGCAAAACATATTGCTTATTGTGGCTCCTTGATACAATCTTTTTTCACTAATCTTGGTATTCTTCATGTTATCTCATTGGACTAGCAATAAGCAGCAAAGGTTTTGGTAGAGACCCTATGCAGATTGGAGATCCAAGCACGATGAATTTTGCTAGGTGCAATCTGCCTCCAGTTTCTCACTGCACCAGAGGCAGATTTCCTGCAGTGCTAAACTGGGAAATAGGGACTGATAATATATATTGGATAGAGTTAACACTACAGCAGATCTTTCCAAGGAATAGTGTGTCGGCTGCAGTGTGTAGGTGTGTTGCACGAACACTCCCTGCACTTCTCCTGGGGCTGGAAAGGGGTCAGTTTAACTTCCGGTTTGCTAGTAAAACTGAATTACCATGTCACGAAATTATGCATGTCTAAAAAGTGTGTTGCCAACGTGAAAAGTTTAGAAAGCTTTGTGCTACAGCAAGGTAGCCAGTAGGGTTCTGTGCATGAACAGCATAGCCCTCAGCAAGTCTAGCCAATGTAATGCCCTCCAGATACTTTTGTACTACAACTCCCATCATCTATGAACACTAGCCATGCTGGCAGGGCATGATGGGAGTTGGAGTCCAATAATATCTGGAGGGCACTTCTTCTGCACTACAGTCTTCCTTTTAGATCATTCCAGCAATACTGATCCTGATAATTTCAGGTTGTCATGAAATGTGAGATAAAGATGATTCATTTGAAAGTCATCCTGTGAGCCTGCATTTCTGTGGTTGGCTACATGAATGTTTCAAGTCATGTATAAATTATCCACCCTTTGTGTTAACTCTTTCAATTGTTTTTAAGAGACTATTCCCATCTAAGAAGGAAATACTTTCACAAGAGAAAGACTGAAAATTATGTCAACCATATACTTATTTTTAAACAGAGATTGCATTGCACCTCAAAACAGGAGATACATAATAGGGAGGAGCGCCTTTGCTTTTTGAGATACACATGCATAATCACACATACATTCATCATAGAATTTTCCTAATTTCACTGGCTCCTGCCAGAAGTGGCCTGAATAACATACCCTCCAACCTTTCTCCAGGGAAAATAGGGACGTCCCATTTCATAATGATTATTTTACTATTTATACGCCACACATCTTACTGGGTTCTCCCAGCCACTCTGGGCAGCTTCCAACATATATAAAAACATAAGGGGGGGGGGACAGTAAAAAAAATCCTTCCCTATACAGGATTGCCTTCAAACGGATTGGGAGTCAGATAATTCCATACCTTCCACCATTTCACCAATGAAAATAGGAACATCCTATGGAAAAGTGGGACATTCCAGGATCAAATTGGAAACCAGGACGGCTTCTCTAAATCAGGGACATCCCTGGAAAATAGGGACACTTGGAGGGTCTGGGATATTGGATCCAGTATGCAAAATGTGTGGCAGCTGTCTTCTTTGGTGGGCAGCAATCATGTGTCTTCTAAATCCAGAGAGTGAAGCTTGCTTTGAATAATATTAGTTAAGCAAAGTACACATTCCATCATGCACTGTGGGTGCCTCTATTTTTTTCCTCAGTAGAGAAAACAGCAGCTTGAGGAGGGAGCAGCTGAGGTTGGGATACAGTGGGAGGGAAGGTTTTCAAAAAACTACTTCCCCAGCATTATTTCTCAAGTCCTATTAGAGGAGAAGAGACTGGGGGGGGGGCGGTTTAAAAGAGAAAATCCATGCCTCAGGAAATCCATTCTCAAAGTGTAGTTTGGCCCTGGATCTTCAGTGGGTATACAGCTGTGCCTAGCATCCAATATGCACTGACCTTTGGACTAAAACAAAACCCCTGTGTTGCAATACAGAATAATCTTCTCAAATACAGCCACAACACACGGCTAATAAGTATGGTAAATGTATTTTTAGTAGTAGTAGTTAGAATATAACCCAAAATTTACAAATCATAAACATCATTATATAACGTATATATAAATCCATAAACAAGAAATAGTCAACGTAATGAACTGCTGTCAGGGAACACCACGACACAGGCAGAATGCCTTTCAACAGATATTGTCCAACAGTATTGTAGTGGTGGGTATGTAGAATTCAATAATGAACAGCAAACAAGCAGAACAGTGTTTCCAGATTAAGTCAACTGTTTCAAAGATGAATCTTCGACAGCTAATAATAAAATTAAATACATTACATACAATGAATGAAAACAAAAATAACAGTGACCAACCTGCATATTAGATAATCAATAAAAAACGAACAAATGTGGAATACATACCAAATAATTTCTAATAAATTATCCATTCAGGTAAATGGGATACTTACTAATAATACATTTACCATAGTTATTAGCCACGTGTTGCGGCTGTATTTGAGCTGACCTTTGGACTGGCAAGCAATGAGGGAATGAAGATGGGCAATTTACCAAGTGCTTAATGCTGGGAAATTTGTCAGTTTCTTAAAACATCTGCTAAATAAAGCACAGTATGCTTGAAGTGCAGCAGCAGAGAGGCCTGTGGCTAGCTCTGTCACACACAGCAACTGCTCTTACTTCACCCAGTCCATTAACCAGCTGTGCTGCTATGGTGTGACACAACCTATGCCTCCACACATTGCTGCAGCACTTTGTCTCTACTTCCTGGTTGCATGTTAAGGGAAGCAAATGATTCATACGTTCTGAAACTGCAAGTCTATATATATGTGGGCTAATGGTGTTGTTTCAAAAAGGTGGATAAAGTATTTTTGAAGTTGTCTTTCTCTTAGGAGGAAAAAAAATCTGCCTTTAAGAATAGATGGTGCTGCTCTTAAGCTTGCAAAGTCCTCTGCTTATTTGGGCTTTTGTTTGATTTTTAGCCTATAAAGCTATATCGTGTAATGTTGTAGATTATCTAGGGTATTTTATATCCACAAGTCATAGAATCATAGAATCATAGAGTTGGAAGAGACCACAAGGGCCATCGAGTCCAACCCCCTGCCAAGCAGGAAACACCATCAGAGCACTCCTGACATATGGTTGTCAAGCCTCTGCTTAAAGACCTCCAAAGAAGGAGACTCCACCACACTCCTTGGCAGCAAATTCCACTGTCGAACAGCTCTTACTGTCAGGAAGTTCTTCCTAATGTTTAGGTGGAATCTTCTTTCTTGTAGTTTGGAACCATTGCTCCGTGTCCGCTTCTCTGGAGCAGCAGAAAACAACCTTTCTCCCTCCTCTATGTGACATCCTTTTATATATTTGAACATGGCTATCATATCACCCCTTAACCTCCTCTTCTCCAGGCTAAACATGCCCAGCTCCCTTAGCTGTTCCTCATAAGGCATCGTTTCCAGGCCTTTGACCATTTTGGTTGCCCTCCTCTGGATACGTTCCAGTTTGTCAGTGTCCTTCCTGAACTGTGGCGCCCAGAACTGGACACAGTACTCCAGGTGAGGTCTGACCAGAGCAGAATACAGTGGCACTATTACTTCCCTTGATCTAGATGCTATACTCCTATTGATGCAGCCCAGAATTGCATTGGCTTTCTTAGCTGCTGCGTCACACTGTTGGCTCATGTCAAGTTTGTGGTCAACCAAGACTCCTAGATCCTTTTCACATGTAGTGCTCTCAAGCCAGGTGTCACCCATCTTGTATTTGTGCCTCTCATTTTTTTTGCCCAAGTGCAATACTTTACATTTCTCCCTGTTAAAATTCATCTTGTTTGTTTTGGCCCAGTTCTCTAATCTGTCAAGGTCGTTTTGAAGTGTGATCCTGTCCTCTGGGGTGTTAGCCACCCCTCCCAGTTTGGTGTCATCTGCAAATTTGATCAGGATGCCCTTGAGTCCATCATCCAAGTCGTTGATAAAGATGTTGAATAAGACCGGGCCGAAGACAGAACCCTGTGGCACCCCACTAGTCACTCTTCTCCAGGATGAAGAGGAACCATTGATGAGCACCCTTTGGGTTCGGTCAGTCAGCCAGTTACAAATCCACTGAGTGGTAGCATAGTCAAGACCGCATTTTACCAGCTTCTTTACAAGAATATCATGGGGCACCTTGTCAAATGCCTTGCTGAAATCAAGGTAGGCTACATCCACTGCGTTCCCTTCATCTACCAGGCTTGTAATTCTGTCAAAAAACGAGATCAGGTTCGTCTGACATGACTTATTTTTCAGAAATCCATGCTGACTATTGGTGATCACAGCATTCCTTTCTAGGTGCTCACAGACTGTTTGCTTAATGATCTGCTCCAGAATCTTCCCTGGTATTGATGTCAGACTGACTGGGCGGTAATTATTTGGGTCCTCTCTTTTCCCCTTTTTGAAAATAGGGACAACATTTGCCCTCCTCCAGTCTGCCGGGACTTCGCCTGTTCTCCAGGAATTCTCAAAGATGACTGCCAGTGGTTCTGAATCACATCTGCCAGTTCTTTTAATACTCTTGGATGCAGTTCATCTGGCCCTGGAGACTTGAATACATCTAGACTAGCCAAGTATTCTTGTACTATCTCCTTAGTTATTCTGGGCTGTGTTTCCTCTGCTGAATCATTTGCTCCAAATTCTTCAGGTCGGGCATTGTTTTCTTTATCGGAGAAGACTGAGGCAAAGAAGGCATTGAGGAGTTCAGCCCTTTCTGTGTCCCCTGTTTGCATTTCACCATCTTCTCCTCTGAGTGACCCCACTGTTTCTTTGTTCTTCCTTTTGCTACGAACATACCCATAAAAGCCTTTTTTGTTGCTTTGAACCTCTCTAGCAAGCCTGAGTTCATTCTGTGCTTTAGCTTTTCTGACTTTGTGTCTACACGTGCTGGCTATTTGTTTGAATTCCTCTTTGGTGGTTTCCCCCCTTTTCCATTTTTTGTACACATCCTTTTTTAATCTTAACTCAGTTAAAAGTTCTTTAGATAGCCACCCTGGCTTCTTTAGGCACCTTCCATGTTTCCGTCTCATTGGTATTGCCTGAAGTTGTGCTTTTACTATCTCCTTCTTAACAAACTCCCAGCCATCATGAACTCCCTTTCCTTTTAGTATTACTGTCCATGGGATCTCACCCAGCACTTCCCTAAGTTTTATGAAGTCGGCTTTCTTCCCTAAGTTTTATGAAGTGGTTGTTGTTGTTTTTATTAGCTTTGTAATTGCCATGTGTTCAGTCACTAGGGTTGCTAGACAATCAAGTCTGACCTGAAGAGTCTCCAGGTGGAGCGCAAGAGTACTACTACTACTACTAATAATAATAATATTCAACCTGGCAGGGCCTGGTTGAATGACAGTATTGATGCTCTGAGGTGTCAGCCCACCTCTGCTCCCTTCTCCCAATTAATCTCCATCTCTAGGGCTCACCCTTATGACACCATCAGGGGCCGCCTCCAGGTCTCAGGGTTGGGCCCTGAAATCTCAGGTTCTGGGATGCTCCTGACCTAGGAATGCTAGCAATCATAATCACAACCAAAAAGCCAATTCAAGATGGAAGGAAACCCCTAAAATAATGTTCACCTCACACCAGTGCTTTTTTCCTGGGGGGACGGAGGGGGACGCATACCCCTAAACATTTTGTGAATGTAAGTTTGGCCTCATTGAGAGGCAGTATTTCAATATGAGTAGGAAAATGAGAATGCAGTACCCCTAAACTTTTTTTGGGGGGGAGCACTGCCTAACACATTGAAATCAAGGCGATTCTTTTTCTAGGGCGATTTCTTTTTGCTGCTGTTTTTTATATTTGTTAGCTACGGTAAACTGATAATTTTTAAACTATATAGAAATGTTTTAAACAAATTGTCAATGAACATGCTCCACCCCTACACTGAGTGTGGAAGATATTTGCCCCCAAATATAGTATTATAGCCCTGGGCATTAAATATAAAAAGCCAGGATATAAACGAAATAATGGGGTTGGCAGAGTGGACTGTACCATTTCAGACTTTGAGGGGGCTGTCCCATTTTTTTTTATCCCATTCCCACATTATCATCATTTTCAGCACTATTATAAATTGTTGATTGCTTGTAAAACACACCAAAGGTCTCCAACTTATTTAAGGCCGTAAGCAAAACTGCTTATAAGTTTTTTTTAAAAATGGCATTCATAAAAAATAGAAAAGCAAGCCCCAAAAACATTTTTTTTTTAACAGAAGGCAATTCACCAGCAACTTGGAATGGTACAGCCCATTTTGAAGCCCCTTGCATCCCACCTTCATTCTGCTTTGTGTTAACATGGGGCTCTTACCTTCACTTTGGAAGTGAGGTGAGAATCGCTTCATCTGCCAAGGGGACAGACACCCACCTGTCTGTGATGGGGGTTTTGACCTAAAGAGAAGCTATCCTGGTGGAGCAGGCCTAGGAGTCCTACAGTCTAGTAAGCTGCAGGCCCAGAGCACAGACTTGGATGGAGGACATTGCAGAGTAGTCAGATCAAAATGCTGCAGCCAGAGATAAAGGCATCAGCTGGGAGAGGGGTGACTTTTTAAGCAGCTGAGTGCAATGGACACCAATTACGTTCCCTTACACATCTTCCAGCTGTGCATCAAAGAGGTAACAGTGCTTATTTTATTGCAGTGTGGTGAGGCTGTAGGTAGGGATTGTGTTTCTCTCTCTCTCTCTCTCTCTCTCTCTCTCTCTCTCTATATATATATATATATATAAAGAAGTGGTTATTTTTAAGTTGATTATTTATTTTTAAAATAAGGATAATAACCTGAATTTCAATACAAACATTTGATTTGTAGTTATAATTGAGTACCTGGCTTGTGTGAGAACATTGCATTTTTGCCTTTCTCTGTAAGAGCCGAGCTACAGGTGATGTTAGTTACAGAGTTTGGCTAGTTTTATGTTTTTAACTAATACCTTGGGGTGGGGCTGAGCTGGAGCAGGACCATAGTATGGGGAGAAGGATTTAGCACACCGCCCCCCCACGCTCCAATTGGAATCACAACCCCATCTGGTATTTGCAATGCGGGGGGGGGGGGGCTACCATTGTTTCCAATACATTAGCAGTAGTTCATGTATTTGATTTTTGTGGTACATTATGAAGATGTATATATCTTATAAATCAAAGAGCATCAGTATTTACTTTCCATTGTATGAAGAATAGCTGTTGCAGCCAGAAAGTGCTGGCCATTACTTCTGGAAGTCTGGGCATGTTAGCTCAGAATCCAAAGAGTGACTTAAGTTCACAAAGGAGCCATTACACTATACTAACGGGTTTTTTAAAAAAACTTTTCACTTTTCATTGAACTGATGATCCCCCTCCCTTATCATCTCTCACGAACTGCTTTTGAAACACCCCTGTTTTAAAAGCAGTTTTACATGCAACAGCTGCTTGAAAAAAAGCAAGTAAACCCTTGGGCTTACAAAAGCTAGCTTCATAGTTCTTTGGGTCCTGGCCTTATTCAGAACTTCTCCCAAAAGAATGTTGGGAACTGTAGTTTTTAAGGTTGCTAAGAGGTTTTAAGAAACCTATTCCCCTCACATATAGTTTCCAGAGCGATTTAACAATCAGTCCCTCTGTATCACCCTTCAATAACACAATAAAACATCAATATAAAATAAAATACAGCCCAAAACAGCAAGAGCAGCAGTTTAAAGCAGTGTAAAAGCCAGACCCAATAAATTTGCTAAAAGTCAGGAAGAATAAAAAGAGTTTCTCCCAGTGCCAAAAGGATAATAATGTTGGTATTAATTGAGCATCACTGTGAAGATGGTTCCAAAGTATGCAACCACAGCCATACATCCTGGTTTCTGCTTGCCCTCTTCAAACTGCAACGCAGAGCATCTGTTGCGAGTGCTTCCCTGCCCTTGGCAAGCTGCTGAGCTGTAAGTAATATAACTGTTCCAATGATCAAAATAAAGCAACAGTCCCCTTGATTGCCATGTGTTTAATTCCCAGTAGGTGAAGCCTCCGCAGTTCACGGAAACCGTCCTCCACATTGGTCAAGCCCAGAAATCAAGACTCCAAGAAAGAGGTAGGTTGCAGGAAGAATTGGACCAGATCATACAAAACACACACTGGGACCAGATCATACAAAACACACACTGAACCTGTGAGTAATGATACTTGGAATCTGCAGAACCTTCTGCAATAAACTTTTTGAGCCCTTTGCTCCTGTTTCCCTGATTATGGTTCCTTCTTCATCTCGGGTGCCAGACATTGGTCCGCTTTTACTCTTGGTTTTCTTCTCCCACGCCCACATTGTCGCTTTCTGCCATGCTGCTAACCAAGCTAGGCTTAGTATTGCAAAACTGAGACAGGTAGGTAGATATGAGACTAGACAGTCCTTAAAGTACCTGGGACCTAAAGCTTGAAGGGCTGTAAGCATCAAAAGCAGCACCTTGAATTGGGCTTGGAAGTGAACTGGCTAACAGTGCGCATTTCTCAAAACTGTCAAGTTACGCTCCCATCAAGCAATTCCACTTAAAATCCTGGCTGTTGCATTTTAAACCAGTTCCAGCTTCCTAGTCCGCATGGTCAAGCATACTGTTGCAGCTAGGTAAAGGGGACCCCTGAACATTAGGTCAGTCGTGACCGAGTTTGGGGTTGCGGCGCTCATCTCGCTTTATTGGCCGAGGGAGCCGGCGTACAGCTTCCGCGTCATGTGGCCAGCATGACTAAGCCGCTTCTGGCGAACCAGAGCAGCGCATGGAAACACCGTTTACCTTCCTGCTGGAGCGGTACCTATTTATCTACTTGCACTTTGACGTGCTTTCGAACTGATAGGTTGGCAGGAGCAGGGACCGAGCAACGGGAGCTCACCCCGTCGCGGGGATTTGAACCGCCGACCTTCTGATCAGCAAGTCCTAGGCTCTGTGGTTTAACCCACAGCACCACCCGCGTCCCTTTTACTGTTGCAGCTAGATAACTGTTAAACTGGGGAGAGTATGGACAGAAATAAAGCTCTGCTAGCCACTAAATTGTAGTGTAAGGCCAATCCTGTTCTAACCTTCTTTCCTGAATGCCTAGCATGCTCACATGATCCTCCTTTCAGCCACCATTCTTAGAATATGCACAGGGATTATCCCACTGGCTTAAAGGATGGATAAGGGTTTTTTTTGAAGTTTGTTGGGTTCTCTTTCCCCCACCCCCACTACCCTGTTTTCTATTTCTGATGGAAAACCAAAGAATCGAATCCTTTCATATAGTTGACTCCTAGGACAAATTACGTACATACTTGTAACATATGAGTTGTCAAGATTTTAATGAGGGAAGGAGGAGGTTAACAACTCACTCTTTATATAGGGACAGGGTCACAAGGTAATGCCAAAACAAAGGCATTCATTCTTCTGTCTGAATTCTGGCACAACCTGCCTATGTAACTTGGATTAAGTCTGATATACACGGAAAACTGCCTTTAGCTGCAGTTTTGGGGCTTTAGTTTGTAAGCCTTCTTCAAGGTGAACATAAATATATTTAACTGTGTAGCATTAAGCAATAGAACATGGCATCCCTAATACAACAGCCTTTGGACAGTGTGGAGAACAGAGAAAGTAAAGCTACTACAGGAGGTAAGTGGTGGCGGGGTTTTTTAAAGGAACAGTGGCATGCCTGCTCATTGTTACAATGAGCTTTGCCCTCAGAATTTGTCATCTCTAGATGTTCCTTTGATGACTCCCAAGCAATCTGCAAAGCACACTCTCTGCAGCCCTTAAACCTAAGCAGAAGGTGAAATGCAAAAAGCATCTGGAGGAAGAAACCCACTTTCAAAAATTGCAACTATTGCAGATAGCTGTGTGCATTAACCAGTGATTTTCCTAGTCCAAAAGCTTTACAGATCTTCAGGGAGATAAAAAAAAATACTCAAAATATTGGGCACTACATTGGATTTCTTTTGTATTTTAGTAGTAGATTAATTTTAGTTTCATTGAAAAATCACATGCATTTTAAAAAAATCATGGAATTTGCATTTTGGTCCAGCATAAAACGGGGGGGGGGGGGGAAGGGTGAGTGGGAAGGTTAATTAGATGAATGATCCTCTTCTAAAATATTATTCTAGGATTTTCCCACATGTTGTTGAAATCACAAAAGACTTAAATAACAGGAGAACAGTAAGGTCTGGAGCTTTTAAAATAACCCTGCTCAAGTGAAACAGTAAAATTTCCACAATATGCAATATGATATGAACAGTACAGTTTGCTTCATCTTCCAGAAGCTCAGAATTTAGTTACCCTACCCTCATGACAGCATATTTGATTTTATGAAAAAACGTTTTCATTTTGGGGTCAATTGCATCCTATTCCATAGATGCATTGTGTGTATTATTGTATACAGAAATCTCCCACAGCCTAACATCCTGCTAACTTCTGTTCTCACAGTTTCCCCAGGAAGGTGACTCTCAAGTGTATTTGGAAAGTGTTCTGCACTGCCGTGTCTTGTGCCATCAGTATGATAAAAGAGATTTTCAAATCCCATGGCTGGCGTGGCCCCAGGCATGAAAGTTATGAAGAAAAATATGAACGCCGGCAGGAAAAGCGAGAAACCCTGCGCAGAAGGAGGAACAGGACCACATGCCGTCTCACGGATAAATGCCAGAGCAAAGAAGCCAAGGAGCTACTTCAAAGACGCCGAGAAAAAGTGATACTCAGAAGAAGAAATTTAATAATGGAAGGGCCAGGAAGGAAGGAAGTGCATTTGACTCCTGGCACAGACATGTCCCTGGTTCCTGAGAACAAACCTGGAGATTTAGGGGAGAGATCAGCATATTTGAGATCTTTGCCTGCTAACCAGGTAATATCTGAACATAAGGGCAATGGGACTTTCTCCCCGCACAGGGCTACAATTCCCATAATTCCCTGTGAAAAGAGATTGATTGTTACAACTCAGAGAATTGTAGCTCCATGAGATGATGGAGGTCTTTCTCAGCATCTATCGCAAACTATTGTTCACAGATTCTTTGTGTGAAGCCATGGTTGTTAAGGTGGTATAATAGTGCTTTAAATGAATGATACAAATGTGGCCTCAGTGACTTCAGTGGCCCATTTTCCTTGAGAAACGTCTATCTCAGTGGTAGAAATCCCAGGTTCAATTTCCAGCAGCTCCAGATAGGACTGGGAATATCCCCTCTTTTGAACCCTTCTGGAGAGCCATTGCCCATCAGTGTGGACATACCTGAGTTAGCTGTATCAAAGTTCTAACAGAGGCCGCTCCTGATGTTTTATAACTTCCTGTTGATCAAGGCTGGGGGATTAGTAATGAATAGCCTCTGGTTTTATCTTTTGTTAAACTGCTTAGAAATCTTTGGCTAAACGGTGGCATATAAATGTTTCAAATAGCCATGGCGGGGGGGGGGGGGATGACTTACCAACTTGAATTAGCTAAAGGCAAAGCTAAAATATTTTATTTTTATATAGTGTGGTGTGATTTTACCTCATACACAAATCAAAAAGCTATTTATCAAAGCTTTTATTCAGATCATGGGAAAGAGACTTAAGTACAAACTATAATATGGTGATGACTGAAATTTCCAAGTTGCCAATGGATCTTACACACAGGGCTTACTACATAAGAAGGAATCTATGTTAAACATACTACTTCCTATTAGTAATTACAAGATGTAGCTCTGCCGTTCTTCTTGTTTGTTTTCACGTTTTGGAAACAAAAGAATCAAAACAAATATTTCAAATAAATAAATTAGCCCCTGAATAGCTTTCATAAATTACTCCAGGGTCAGTTTTTGTTCTTGTAGTCAGAAAGCTTCAATTACTGGTGATGACAACAGTGTTTTGTTTTGTTTAATAGCAAAGTAGTGCTATTTTGTCACTTAAATGGTTCATTTCCTCAAATTATTTTATTTTTTAAGTCCCATCCTTCCACGGGCAGACAATCTGATACTGGGGCAATTTAGAGGTAATTTGGCACTAATACCACCCAACTCTATTTCAATGTGGCTTGAGACCAATATGTTGAAGAGACACATGTTCTTACTTTGTTTCAGGAGTCTTGGGATAACTGTACCTCTCAGCTTCATACCAAATCTGTGCAGCATAGCTTCACTGACACTTTTGCACAAGGCAACTTGAACTCCTCTCCCGAAAACATGTTCACTGTGAAAGTTTACACAACCTGTAAAGGTAAGACTCTGCAAACTTTGAAATCAGTTTAGCAAAAACTAGTATGCAATTTATTTCTAAATTTTACATGATTCCACTTGAACTGGTTGGACATTCTTTCAGATAATGGCAAGACTTCAAATGTCCACTTAGGTAGGAATAAGCCTCACTGAACACAGTGGTATTTATTTCCCATAAACATGATTAAAATGTTGCCATTAAGATGCAAATGCTTCCATTTCAAAGACTCTGGAATGGAAGTATTTCCCCCCTCTGCTGTTCCTTTCATAAATAAACAGCATACGTAAACGCAAAATAAATATGTCCAATCATATTTAACTTTCCATTCTTGAAAGGAGTTATATGGAATTTATTCATTTTTTGTTTTTACAGGTACCCAAACCACAGATGAGTCGAGTACAGTAAAGAAAAGCTCAGGCCAACAGACAGAGTAAGGAAGCACATTGTTTGGTTTTTGTATGGACACATTTGATGATTACCTATACTATTCACTAGACACTTTTGATCATTTACCTCTTTCCTACGGCATCATTCTTTGCAATAGTGGCACATCCTCTTTTGACATAGTCTTCTCCTTTTTTTCTTTTTCAGTTGTGGAACAGCAGTTTTAGATAAGGTATGGAATACAAGAAATGTGAAACCTATTTTAAGACATTAATGATTGATATACTCTGTGTAGCAGCACACATCAGATCCTAGAGATAAAATATATTTGGTGGTAAAGACTATAAGCTGCCCAAACGAACCTGTACATGTGTTTCCACTTTAGCTTATAGTAATACTTTCCTTTTCTGCTGCCTGCCTGGGATTGCAAAACAACCACAGCAGCATCATACCAATTTGAAACTGGGTTTGGGGAATCCTTGAAAAATACTGACTAAGCTCTGGAAAACTTCTCAAAGAAAACAGCTTATATTATATTTTGATGGGGTTGGGGTTGAGCTGGATGACCTCTAGATCCCTTCCTTGTGAGCTTTTTAAACAAATAATGAGACTTTCATTTTCTGCTGCCTGTCTGGGACTTCAAAACAGTCGCAGGGTGGGCAATTGTTAAAGGCCACTGAGCCATGCAGTGACTTTCATCTTGGATAAACCTGGGCAGGTCATATCACTGTGCTGCAGCCAATTGTGGATTATTCTCCAAATCAGCCTCCTCTCCAGATGTTTTGGGCTACAATTTGCACCAGACTGATGGGAGATGTAGCCCAAAACATCTGAAGCACACCAGGCTGGGACGAGCTGCCTTTCCCAATAGTCTTTGTATCATAGAAGGCTTTGCCTTGAATACTTCTTATCAAGTACCCTTAACTTTGCAATGCCCACCAGTATCCATAGCCTAAACACACTGAATGTTTGGTCTATCTGTTACCTTGCCAAGAATACAAGCTTCATTTTGAGGCTTGCAGATTGATAGTGCCTGTTTAATTTCCTTGACATACGCTAATACTTCCATGTTCAACTCAAGCAGAACTTTAAATCCATTTATTTCAATTTCAGGAGATTATTCAACTTTCTAACTACCTCAAGGTGAGTAATTAACACTAAATCAGAACATTTTTCAAGAAGAGTTGTGCCAGGACTTTTTTGTTTCTTCTGAAAGGACTTCTGTCCTTCAGATGGGACCATAACTGTAAATGAGACATGCACCAATTGGGGAAAATTACCTCAGATTTTGCTCTCAGAGGCTTGAGAAAAGCATTATTTAGAGTCAAACATTTCCTCACATTTGGTGCCTTAGCAAACACCTTGAAGGCAATACCAATGGAGAAAAGTTAGCGTGTGGCTTTAGGCCTTGTGCATATTTTCACTAGGTAAAGGCTGCTACCCATTTTCCTGGACATTTGGATTACCAATAGTGCTAAGTATAAAAACAGACAGTTAGATTAATGGATTAATAATCTTTTAAAGTATTTTTTTTAAAAAAATAATCCCACCCCATGTGAATCAAGCAGCAGGTTTAAAAAAGAGAGTTTAAATTATTTAAAATGCAATTAATTGCTTTGCCTACAGTACATCCCTGGTTCAATCCCTAGCATCTTTAGGTGAGGTGAGGCTGAACTCCTGGAAAGTCCTCAGGTTCTATTCATGCAAAGCCAACTTCTCCCTGCCTACTGCATCACTCCTTGCCATATCCTTGCTGTTCCAGAAGGTCCCCCTAACATCAGAAGCATCTTTGTAGAGGACATAGGAAGCTGTAGTACATGGAGAGTTGCAGGGATGGATTAGCAATAACTAGTTGCAAGGGGACGCAGGTGGTGCTGTGGTCTAAACCACAGAGCCCAGGGCTTGCTGATCAGAAGGTCGGTGGTTTGAATCCCTGCAACGGGGTAAGCTCCCATTGCTCGGTCCCTGCTCCTGCCAACCTAGCAGTTTGAAAGCACGTCAAAGTGCAAGTAGATAAATAGGTACTGCTCTGGCGGGAAGGTAAATGGCGTTTCCATGTGCTGCTCTGGTTCGCCAGAAGTGGCTTAGTCATGCTGGCCACATGACCCAGAAGCTGTACACCGGCTCCCTTGGCCAGTAAAGTGAGATGAACGCCGCAACCCCAGAGTTGATCACAACTGGACCTAACAGTCAGGGGTCCCTTTACCTTTAGTTGCGAGTAAGTGCTTTCTGCTAGTGCAAAACCACATTTTTTAATAATAATAATAATAATAATAATCTGCAGTTTTGCGCAAGTTTCATCAAGCAGTCATTACAATGCCATCCAATTTATTGCTGAGCAGTATGATTGTGTATGTATCTACTCAAAAGTGAACCCACTTGAGTTCATTGGGACTTACTCACCTGCGAGCTTGAATAGGATTGAAGTCTATGAGTTGCTCTGTTGAGCAGCAGCCTTGGTCCTTGGAGGTGGGGAAAGGTCTGAAAACCTAGAAAGCTTCTGACAGTCATTGGAAAGGGCAAGCTAGAGGGACCAGCGGTCTGATCTTAACGCAACGCTGGGATTTCCTTCTGAAAGCCTAACAGGAATGATAACAGTGGTGTGCAGGAAATGGCATCTCAGGCACAGATAAGTGAAGAAGATAGAGGGGAAGAGTTGCGGTTTAAAGGTGGCCCCTTGCGAGCAATGGGGTCAACAAATGCAGGTTGATAGCCAGCTTACGGGAAGCTGGTGTGAGAGCATGTGCAGAATCAGAGCCCCAGAAGAGATTTGTCAATGCAGGGTGCCTCTTTTGTGTGAAGCAGTCAAGCTGTTCTGAACCAGCCTGGCAGCAATTTCTACTGGGAAATTAAGGGAAACCTTATTACTGACACAGCAGATGGGTGTGACATCCACAGCATATATTTAAAGCACATGACTTCCCCCAAGGAATCATGGGAACTGTTGTTTGTGAAAGGTGCTGGGAATTATAGCTCTGTTGGGGGCAAACTATAGTTCCTGGGATTCTTTGGGGGAAGCCATGTGCTTTAAATGTATAGTGTGGATGCATTGGGGAATAAGTACACCTTTTGCACACTTTGCTGAGCCTGATTCCTCCTTTCCTTTTTTCAGGAGGCACTTCATCGGGAGCTACTGCTGAAGCAGAAGATGGCCATCTTACAGGAACTTTTTGCCGCGTTGCTGCAAGCGGCAGAAAGGTCCTGGAAGGTACTGATTAGCCATGCTGAGATTATCTATAGCAGGTGACAGGGTGGGGTGGTGACACTCACCTGCTCTTTGATTTGCCATAATGCTGCTGTTTACCAGGAGGTAGAGGAGTAAGGACAAGGCACCTGCACATCTTATCACTATCTTACCCAGAGTGATCAGATGCATCAGTGAACATGGTTCCTGGACCTTTCATTCTTAGGTCCAGGTCATTCCTTGTCCAGAAGAGACAATTTCAGTAGGTGCAGTGCTCTGTTGTGACAAGGTGTGCTTGCCAAGAATCTCCCTTTCTAGGCATCTACAAGAGGGAAAAGAAAAGTACCACATTCCAAATATGAGTTGAACATTTCCTGGTAAGTACGCTTAAGATTTAGCCATGCACTCATATGCACCAATGCTCAACTTGACCCTGTGTGCAAAAACGACTTATCTGCTTTCCATAGAACAAAGCTCAAAATGCATAAAAGCATCAGGTGTTTCAGATAAAAGCTATGGACTTAGAAACCATAACCATGGTTCAGACTGACAGAATATCAGGATTGTTATTTATTCCTTCCTATCCCATTTCTCTGCTTCCTTCTTACCTGGCTTTTATTCTGTTTGAAAAACTTAATTTTTTAAAAAACCCCAATTTTTTATTATTATTTTTATTAAAAAACCCAATTTTTATTAAAAAACCCAATTTTATCAGAGTTAGCACCCTGAAAATTAGAAAATGCATTTTAAGTGCTTGAGACTT
This sequence comes from Podarcis filfolensis, assembly GCF_964270895.1. Taxonomy (NCBI): domain Eukaryota; kingdom Metazoa; phylum Chordata; class Lepidosauria; order Squamata; family Lacertidae; genus Podarcis; species Podarcis filfolensis. The sequence continues at coordinate 62,725,499 of NC_139609.1, forward strand.
GTGTAACTCTGTCCAATCAAGTGCTTCATGTGCCACCACATTTGTCCAAAGTGTGTAAACAAGGCTCACAAAAAAAGAAGATTGTAGCAGACCTGGGGCCTTTCATTGACACTTCAGTATTGCAGAGAAGTATCACAATCTGAGAGTGATTTTGCTCAGTATCACTTTGGTGACTCCAGTCCCTGTTTCACTATGATCAGACTAGATAACCAGAGAGTAGGAGTCTTGCTCCATGGTAGAGTGCCTTCATGTGGGGCAGAGGGCGGGAGAACATTTGTGCTCATTTTATATCAAGTTTTTAAATTTTAGGTCAGTGTTAGTAGTCTACTACAAGTGGGAACTCACTCTGTTGAGGTGAGGGGGAAATGGTTTCTGAAAACAAGGAAACAATCTTTAAATAGCAGGCCATTTCTGTACTGGGCTATTGCAGTGCATGTGTTTTTTCTGCGGTAATATCATAGGCCACTTGCAAATAGGTGCCTATAGGAGCCATACAGACAGGCTTTATCACCCTTTTGAGAGGAGGAATCAAGTTTTTGTGGATTCAGCAGGGATCATATTGAAAAACCGCCAGACCAGTAAAAGCACATCCTTTTATGGGATGAAAGAAATGTGTTTGGGTTGTTAGCAAGGATGGTCTTATTGTACTGCCCCAAAGCCCCACAAAATGTTAGGTCCTCTCTACAGCCTAAACAGCTTTTTACAGTTAGACAGGTAGGCAGCATTGAAAGTTAAGCCCTTAAAATGCTGCAGGCAGTTTAAAAAAAGAAAAGCAATGCAAAGTAGTTTGCCCAAAAATAAGATCAGCAAGAGCTCTGACAGAAGAGAAATGCCAAAGAATATGTGCAGTCTGATGCTTTTGTGGTTTGAGACTTCCTCTGTGAAAGACTTCAGTCAAGCTTCAAGAGGAGTGAGGAAAAAATAGCTTGACACCCTCGCTGGCAGGAAGTGTCTCTGAAACCTCAGCTTAGCAACAGGTGGGTTTGCACTTCACCTCTCAGCAGTGATGTTGTAGAAAATAGTTTTCCACTGCAGCCTTTGTCTTAACAGCTTACCTCTAGAGAGGAACAAATAGCCTGCTGCTGGGATTTCAAAAACAAACACAGATTGGAAGGTTTGAGATTTGGCACGGCAAATGTCAGATGAGAGATGAGTTAATTAAAAAACAAGAGCCTCTTTAAAACCGTAGGTGGCATCTAACATTTTCAGTGCCTCAAAATGTCTAAGGAGCAAACTTGACGTGATGCCTGTCTTGTAGTTTGTTCTGCCATGTTTGATTTTTAAAGAAATAAGCAGTTGGCACAGAGTCCGGATCAGGAGTGTAAGTGGGGGGAAGCTTTCACCCCTTTTTTTCCAAATAAGAGAAGAGAAATAAATCTGATTTGGAAATGGCTATGTGGCTCCTCTGGAAACCTATAGGCTAGTGTCCTGTAGCATCCTTTAATTTCTTTCCTAGCGATGCTCATAACTATGTCCAGCACACTCCTGAAGGGACCACATGCTCTTTTCTTTTCTTTTCTTTTCTTTTTGATCCCTCAGATTTGCACAAAACCAGAAAACTGCACAAGCAAACAGCATTAAATATTTGCACACCAGCTATTGAGCAGCACCATTATTCTGAAAAGTGTATGCTGACAATTTACGATTCTTTTAATTTTATTTTCCAGCTATGCAGACAATTATTTCTGGAGTGCTCTTGAATGGAGAAGCATAGCCTTCCATATCTCTCAGATTTGAACAAAATCGGGAAACTGTACAAGCAAACCACATGAAAATTGGGTGCTGAGAATTTACAGTTCCTTGACTGTATGCTATTGCACACTTCCTGGACAGGGAGATTTAAAAAACAGCCCCCAAGTTGTGCACACAGCTATCTGGGCATGCCCTGTCTGTGCCTAATAGGCATAATAGAATTTGCATAATAGATTCAGCAGTTTGGAAGATGGGGACAAACACAAAAGAGAACACCTACTGGTATGAACAGGAAAAAACAAAGTTGTTCCTCATACACATGTGATCTAATTTGAACAAGGGAAGAAGTGGATTAACAGCTAGATAATTCTCCAGTGCGGACATGCCCTGTGAATGTGATTTCTGTCTGTTGCCTCAGGATCGTGTGGTGTTACTGAAAGTGTGCTGCAACATAGTACCTCCTTGTAGGTGTTGTTAGCCCATTTTGGACACAAGTGGAAGCACTAGTTTGTTACCATGCCTTAAGAGACTCAAGTACCTAAATTCCCCTTTCCTTGGTATTTCAAAGGGTGCTGCCCTAGGCACCAGCTCCATTAATTTTGAGCATTGCTCTTTGGAAAGCAGATTTGCCGTTTTGCACATTGGATTAATGCACAGAGGCATTTCCTAGGGATCTGAGCCATCGTTTTTGTGCTTCATCACAAGCATATTAAGAAATGCTCCACTCAGGTTTGGTGTGCAGTACTTTGCTAGGTAGGTGTTTAGAAGAGGAGATTCTGGAAGGTACGCCTTGTCATGACAGGGCTCTGCAGTGGTGAGGAAAGCAGCACCTATTGAAATGTTCTCCTCAGAGATGGCTTCCACCCAACGACGAAAGGTCCAGGAACCCTGTTCTGTGATGCACCAAGTCACTCTCAATAAGACAGTGATAAAATGCATAGATACAAATAACTAGGGAGTGCTGGAGATGGAGGCACTTCCAGACTGCCATTATTTCAGCTGAATTGCTCATATTTTGCAAAAAACAAAAAACAACTCTGGAAAACATGAGTGAACCAGGGCACAGGGATATGGGGACGTGGGTTCGTTTTCTTTTTTGTTTGTTTGTTAGACAAATCTTTGGAAGTTGAGGATGTAAAATTCCAACCTTTTCCCCGCCCTCCTCTTAGGGTCAGCTAAATGAAGATAAACTCAAGTGCAGGCTGAGTGCCCTGGAGAATCAGTTGCAGACTTGCACCCAGGTAACATATTCTTAATAGTTTTAACATTGTTTCAATTCTATAAATGTTTGGTTGTTTTTTGTTTTTTTTTTTAAATGTTTTTAGCTGTTCCTGTTTTATATGTCAGCCTCATTGAGTCCCTGTCAGGGGAAAAAGTGGGGTATAAATAAATATATAATAATTATAATATAATGTAATCATCTTGGGCTCAAAAAAGGACGGTTTCTCCCCTCTGAGAGAATCTTCATAATTATGCCAGCAATGGCCAGTCTTTGTATTCTTGGGGCTGCTCTGTGTTTCAGAGATGAGTGCTTGGGCATGACCTACTTGACTCCCTCATGGAGATTCCAATTCTGTTATAACATTGCCATGCTCTAGATCACAAGTGGGCAACCCTTTTTTTCTCCCCTCCTTTTTAAAAATTTCTTTTCCAGTATACCCCCAATAATAGCCAAATTATAACAATAACAATTAATTCCCAAATTATACAATTATCAAAAAAACCAAGCAATTTCCAATTAATACATTTTTGTTAACGTGGCTCCCTGCATGGTGGTTTGGGTGCATTTCCGATCTTATATCACTGCTTCCCATAATCTTACTTAATGCCAGTTACATTTCACTTATTATAATAATCCCTTAGTCAACAGCTACTACATAATTAATGATTTCCGTTCGTGATGTTACAATATATAAATTTATAAAGCTTCCAGTGAGGAACTCAAACTATTATCTTTTATTCTGCCCTGTATGTGAAAACCATTATGTCCTTGGAGATTCCTTCTGTCCATATATGGTGTTGTCTCTTTCACTTCCTAGCTGTTGTTTTCTCCCATCATGGCTTGGGGTGGAACTGAATCTCGAAGTTTCTCAGAGCTCTTATCTCTCCGTCCCTTGCTTTGATGTCTCGGAACAGGCAACAGTCTGCTCGAAACCATTCTGTCTCACTAGCAAAACATGTCGCAAATCTCCTTTCCAACTTTCCAATCTCTGTGGCGTTCTAATCACAGCCCCCAAATTCTTTTCCTTCCAGCAAGAGATTTATGGCCCAATTAAACTTTATCTTAGATTATATTCCGTCAGTAGCACACACAAATCTCAGTCTCTTTTTCCTTGTCTATTGTTTTTAAACGGAGGTGAGGTGAATTACATGGTCTTTCCAACATAGTCATACTTGAGCTTCCCCTCCCCCTCCTTCATTTCAGATCACACGCAGTTTCCATTTTTCCTTGTTAATATCAATATTACTCCAACGTCCCTTCCTCACTTATGAATATCCTTTTATATTATATTCCGGAGAGGGTTGCTGAATCATAAATATATAAAAGAAGCTTAGAATAAACAAACCATGGGTTTCCCTCTCCCCAACCATCTCAGGCCAAAGAAAATCTTATCTCAATTCAAACCTTTGATCCATGTAACTGCAGTATGTTGTTACAACCCTTTTCCATCATGTGCTGGGACAGTGGACCCTCCGGATACGAATTAAATTCGTACCGGGGTTCCGTACTTAACCTGAAAAGTCCATAACTGGAGGCGCTGCTTCTGCACACGCATGGCGCACAGAGTGTTTCGGCACATGCGTACGGCGCACAGAGCACTTCTATGCATGTGTGCGTGGCAAAACCCAGACGTATACACTTCCGGGTTTGCTGCGTTCACAACCCAAAAGTTATGTATCCAGAGCGGTATGTAACTCGAGGTCCACTGTACTTTAAAACCAATTAAAGATCCAATTAAACGGAGAACCTCTGCTTCTTAATGGCGGCATAAATAGGAGTGTGTGCACATCCACATTCTCTAGCAAATGGGTTTAATAATTGCCCAGTGTGAAAAAATTCCAGGGCATGTTGTCTACTTTGGTGAACTATGGGTCGTAATGGTTTTAATATTTTTAAATTGGGCATTCTTCTTCAGTTCTCCGTTTGTTTGTTTAGAGTCACTCAAAGCGGAGCTTAAAGAGGATTCTGCTGGAGATGGAAGATCAAAAGCAGAACTATGAGCTGAAAGCGAAAGAGTCTCTTCAGAAACTCCTTGAGGAGAAACTGCAGGTGGAAGGGCAGCTCCAGAATGCCCAGGTAGGTGTGGAATTTCAGCCTGGAACAAGGACAGGATTGGGCAGCAATTTACACAACATGCTCCATCTTTACATACATGTGGGAATTTTGTTGTGCATTCAGTACAAGGCTGAAGCTCCAGAGCAATGTGAGAGGTGTGTTTTTGGAGCATGGTTGCTGACAATAACCACTTGGCTGCATCATTGTGGTCAGGTCTGCCTGAAGCATAACCTTAACCACATTGCTCAATTGAAAGAGCATGGTGGGGATTTTGCCTGCCTTCACTACACCAACTTCCACAGGCTTTTCTTTACCCTGCTAAGCATGTTATTACCCCACGCCATGTACAAGGGGGTTATTTCAGGTAACATGTGTAACAACTCTGCAAAGCAGCCACATGTCTTTCTGTGGTGGGTGGTTAATTATGTACCTTCAGAAAGTATTAAGCTGGTGCAGTATACTTACTAAAAGACTTGAGCCAATCAGGCATTCTCTGGCTCAGATGTCACCTCTACTACTTTTTCTCTACCTAAAGCTCCAACAAGGGGTGTGTTCACATTACCTCCTTAGAGTGTGCTTAAGTTGTTTGGGTTTTCGGATGTATTTCATAGGCTTAAGGACTCCAGTCATTGTGAATCTGGTTTGAGAAACAATGCATCAAACACCAGCATTTTTGAAGCAAGGTACAGTCATACCTTGGATCCCAAATGCCTTGCAAGTTGAACGTTTTGGCTCCCGAATGCCACAAACCTGAACATTTTGGAAGTTGAACGGACTTCCGGAACGGATTCTGTTTGACTTCTGAGATACCACTGTACAGGATGCAAATGCATTTTGGATAACTTGGTGTGAACATGGATTAAAAACCCAGTGCTTGGAATGACGTGTGCACAGTAAACAGGACTGTGAACACAACCAAGGCATCTTACTGTACTTATTTTTAAATGTTCTGTTAGCAGTATACAATACTGCACAAAGGAGAGAAAAGCTCTAAATAAAATCCCACATTAATAAATGAATGCATTTATCAATCATTTGAATTAATTTTCAGCAAAGCTTCAGTATTCTACAGATCCCAAATAGAGCCCGACATAATAACTAACACAGACACACATGTGCACAGTGACTGGCTACATTGCAGACCTTTTATTTTATGTCTTTGAAAACTGGTTGTCCAGCAGCCACATGGGGAGGAGAGTTAACCTATTCCTCCTGCACCATCTCACAAAGAGAAAAAGGCCTCATCCCTCTTGCCCTTTGGAGCAGCTATTTTCTACAGCAGTTTTAGAGGGTAATTTTTCATTGGGAAAGTATCATATAGAGCAGGGGTTGTAATGTGGTTCCCTCCAGATTTTTATTTTTTGGACTACAACTCCCATCACTCTCTACCATTGCTCATGATTGGCTGATGGGAGTTATAGTCCAAGAAAAAGAATATATGGAGGGAACCACATTGGCTACCTTTGGTATAAGGGAAGACTTCGCTTCCTTCCTCCGCATTTCCTAGTCCAATTTGGGGACCTGCTTGTGCTATTTGTTTTTGGAAAGAATGAAGGATACATAAATGTGATCAAATATTAAACATATTATCTGGATTGGCCCTTCACATCCCCACTAGATGGCACCATATAGAAAGCTACCGTATGCGGCATAAAATAGAAGATTGCTAGTGGAGCAAGATCTGTTGACTGAAATGTTTGAGCTTTTGTTTCATTCAGCCATCCTTCAGGCAGAAATATCAACTGCTGCTTTATTGCAGAGAAATGGGGGAAATGTGTCTGGTGATGATGATTCCCCTCTTGCTTCTGAGGTTGCCAGATAGTATTTCTGGAAGTAAATTTGAAAATAGCAAATGCCCAAAGCTCTCTTTAATAGCACACATCTTGAAGGAAAACAGCAGTAGGGAGAGGATTAAGGTTAGCCTAAGGTATCCACATCCATAAATTTCAGGGACAGATCAGTTATTGTGACACAAGCAAATAAATGCAGACAGAAAGAAGACGAAAATTGAGTTGCATGACAGAACTTCTCTGCCCTCTTGGGAAACCCCAGGAACAATTTTTTGGGAGGGGCAGAAGAGATGGAAGGGAAGTTCCGTTGTGTTATAATGAATGTGGTATTTTCCATCTACAGCAGGTTGAATCACAGAATCATGGAGGTAATTAAGCCCAATTCCCTGCTCAGTGCACTCAATGCACACATTAGGGGTGGTTAACTGGAGGTCTGTAGGCTTGTGTCTGTGGGTCTGTGTTAACTGGAGGCCTGTGGGCTTGTATGGAGATACAGCCACCGATTTTACCTGCAGTAGTGGAATCTGTGGCCAGTGATATTGTGGTGCTAGGATGGGCCGTGCCCAGTGCTATGATGGGAAGGAAAGCTTTCCCTGCTCTTCTGTTGATCTGTATCAATCAGAAGAGGAGCTCTGTGCCTGCCTCTGTGTGAGAGAGACTTGTGCTCTGTGCTTGTATGTACAAGACTGTGAGTTAGCCACATACACTTTGTGGCCACCCCCACTGCTGATCTGTGGCAGGACCAGAATGAGACAGTGTGGCCCTTAGACCCTCAGCTAGCCTGGAACTACTGCATGCCTGAGAGCCTCCTAACCTCTGCTTAAATTCCCTCAACAAAGGAGAGAGCCCAGCTCCTCCTGGGACACTGTTAGGGAGTTTCATTTCCGTGCCATCTCCTCCTGTTGGCTCTAGTCCTGCCACCTGAGACAGTTGACCTCTTGAGTTCCCATCCCAAGCCATGGAGATCACAGCTTGCTTTATCCACGCCACCTGCTCCCTTTGTCGCTGTCGAGAAGGCATGCTTGTCGACTTTCACCCTTACATGTGACCATGTTCTTCCTAGAGAGCCCTAGCCGTTGCAGAAGAAGACTGTGCCCTCTGGAAAGAACACTACAACACATTAAATGAAGACTGGAGCCAGCTGACTGACAAGCACATTGAACTGGAAAACACTCTTCATGTCCTGGAGAACAAACTTCAGGTAGCTTCCTTGTCCTTCTGTGAGACCAACTTTCCTTGCACAGCAGCAAGTCTTGCAATCAGTTCTCAAAGTCAGAATTTAAAATAGGAATAATAGTGGCTAACACCACAGGATTCTTGAGAGGGTGAGTCATGGCCAGAGAATGAACGAATTGTTGCTGAGAAATGCACATTCCCCAAAGCATGCTGGGGATTATGCGTGTTGGCTGGAGAATGTACAAAATTCAGTGCAGATATGCATATTTCCCAGGGCCTGTTAATAGCATGCGTAATGAACGGAGACTGTACAAATTTCAGTTTATACATGGTTTTTTCAAAAAAAATTAATATTGATATCTTATTGGAAAATATAATCTACATATAAAACAATATGTACATTTCTGAAGACCTGTTGGCGACTATGTATAATGACTGGGAAAGGTGCACAATTCTCTATTCACAGGCAGATTATATGCTTGAGGCCTGAATATGCGCAATGGATAGTTGTTATACACATTTACTGCTCAACCTATATTAGCCCTGTCCTGCCCTTTTAATGCCCATGCACCTCTCAGGACAGCTTACAACCATTAAAAATCACAATACAATATTAAAACAACAATAAAAATACATAAAATATGCAGCATTAAGAGCAACAGAGATCACTGATAAAAATGGCCTCAGATAATACTTAGCAACAGGGCATTTTTTCTAGAAAAAGAGGTGTAGGTACTTGTTGACCTTTTTTTTTTTAGAGAGAGCTCCCACCACAGCCACAGCAGCCTAGAGAGGAATGTTCAAGCTGGAAAAAAAAGCCCTGCTTAGTAGGCAAAAGCATCACACAAAACCAAAAAATTAATCACCATCCTAAAACAACAACTAGAGAAGGGGCCATCTGCATTTTATGGTATTCCAAAGTGTCCGTGCAGCAGTCCCTGAAAAGGTCTTATCTCTTGTTGTCATCAGCCATACCCATATCCTAGTTGTGACACAGAGAATGGCCTCTCTTTCTGATCTTATGGAGCAGACAGGATGAAGGATGGGAGACAATGATCCTTTAAGCATCCTGGGCCCATGTTAGACCTCATCCTGAACGTGATGGTCTAGTTCATAGCTGCTGTGCTGAGAATAGTGACTCATTATGCCAGTACAGGAGGCCAGTTCGGGGCTTCTGTTGCTGCGCTTGCACCACACCATCCCCCCACTTGCCACCTTGTTCCTTTTCCCATCTCCCTCCTGGTGAGCAGCAGCTGCTCACCTGCTGGAATGTCAGGTAAGTGGCCCCCCCTCACCACACCACAAGAATTCCCACAAGCCTTTCTCTAGTTATTTCTTTGCTAACCAGTTCCTTGTTATTGCGACTGTTTGCTACCTGCAGTGGTCCGACAACCAGAACTTTCAGCTGCACCAAGCCTTGCAGAGCTCTGAGACTGAACGTGCCCAGCTCTATTCCAGAATTAATAATCTGCAGGAAGACTACAAGGTCACAATTGAGTGTCTCAGTGTAGTGGAAGGTAAGACATTTGTAGAGGAAACAGGAGATTGGATGCTGACTGATCTGGGTCTTAAGCAGAGCAGGAAAATGAAAAGTTACAGGTTTCCAAAAATAAATAAATACATGACTCTTAGAACTAACCTGCTGTTTTGAGCATAGTGTCAACTGTTAGGTTTCAGTCAGTTATTTTTAGGGGGAAGAAGGTGATTCAAATGTTGGTGAGAAACAAGTGACACAGCCCTTATTTACAGCTGTACCTCCTCTGAATGGGCAGAGTAGATTGCTTGTCTGAAAGATGACTCTAATGTCTAGCTTGGAAGCTAGACTTGAGGATACTTCTTACCAAAAGTGCTAGCTTTCTACATGCTGCGCTAGAGATTCTTGTGAGCAAGCAATTCTCTGTATGCATTCAGTCATATGGACGATTGTACTGCATACCTCCCTGAACATGTGGGTATTTATTTTTTGTTTTGAATATGCATATACAGCCTGCCATGTAAAATATATTCAGGCAATGTACAAGAAGTCAAAGTCAGGTCACTTCCTCAGGAAAAAATAACTTTTTGGGAAACGTGGATCCTATTTCTGTTTGTGCTGGGAGCTGCTTGAGGAATACCAAACAAGGTATATAATGCGTAGATCTGTTTTCCCCATCTGAGCAGTGGCAATAACACATTTTTGATTCCTATTGTTTCAGTAAAAGCAAAACATTTACAAATTGCAAAACCACAGTGTAGTGCTGACTCCTCAATTTCAGTGGGCTGAAGCATGAGTCCCACCTGAATACAACTCTCACCTGTGGTGGCAAATACTGCTGTTTGGGAAAAGGAAAAGCCCTGCATGGAGTCAACTGTGTTGTTCCTGAATGGTTTTGTTAATTTCAGGCAAGCTGCGAAGTGAAGAAAGAGATAAGCTACAGCTGGAGGCAACAATTAAACATTTGCACAGTAAGTAAATCATAGCGATCCAAAGAAATTGACAGTGAACATGCAGGACCACAAAGAGAGCGTTCACACATTGTGCTTCATGGTATAATAGCCCTATTTAAAATCCCTCTGGGTATAATTCATTTGGTTCCTATAAAAGTGTAAATATTTGAGAGTACAGAGATAATTACTGTATACTTCAATTTTTACAGCTGTTTTCCTTTGCTACAGTCACTTGTGGAGAGGGACAGGAAGGGGGTGTTGCCAGCTGTACATCTGAATGTGGCAATAGTTTTCTGATTATGTTTAATAATAGGTTGTGTCATTGAAAGAGTGCCCAGTAAGGGATGACATAATGAAGGATGCTTTGTGCAAGAGGATTTTTGCATATGACCACAACTCCCATGTTGGCAAATAACATGTACTTCTCATGTACACCACACGGAGCATTTGAACATGTGGTGCACAGGCAGGAAAATGTTGTATACATTGATCTTTGCAAAAATAGCTGCGATTTGTGCTCCCACGTTAACTCCTACTTGCAAAGGAGCCAGCTGTCCCCAATCATAACGTGTGAAGTGCACACATTTGATGATTCAAACTACCAAAGATCAAGAGATTTTATTTAATTTCTCAGAACTCCTTGGTTACTTGATTACCAAAAGAATAAAAGGGACAGCATTGCTCAGGTTTTCAGCAGATCAACCTTTGGAGCAACTGATGAGCAATTTTCAGTCCCAAGTCAAGTCCAAAATACCTGCTGGCAGGATAAGGTGGCAAGTTACCGTATTTAAGGATGTGCACCTAACCCACCATAATAAGTGCACAGGTTGTTTCAGTGTGTGCTGGTTCCCTGCTTGTCCTTTAGACTAAGTAGGGATTGTTGCAGCACCAGTACAGTCTATGCGGTCTGCAACTGTTTGCAACACTTATGCAACTGTTTGACTTGTTTGTGAAGAACTGAATTGAGTGAGACAGAAAAGCAGTGTGGAAATAGAGAAGCAATTGGTTCGTGCAAACATTCTGCATTATGATCTGCTCTGGTTTCTTCCATTTGCAGATGGGATGCAGAATCAGTCCAGTTCACGAAGATGAGATGCAAAGAACTCATCTAAACTAGTAGTGGGACTTCTGGGCATCTGGGATTTTGTGACTGGTACTCTAAGAACCACTCCTCGCAGGATAGGACTGGATCTAGACTCTAGTTTTATGTGTGCTCTCAGATTAAGAATCACAAATAGAAGCATTCCACATAGCGTGTATTGTTACTGGTCTGCAAAAGGCTGCTTGAAATATATATCAAACTGTTAGAAGTTTTCTCCTCTGTTGGCATGAAGCTGTATCTATTGGAGCAAGCTTTTATTGGAGCAAGCTTCTTGTACAATAAATGATTTTTGCTCGAACATTGATGTCCACTTTGTTTTTGTTTTTCAAAGTAGTTTTTATTAAAGATTTTCTTGGGTTACGTAAAGGTAAAGGGACCTCTGACCGTTAGGTCCAGTCACGGACGACTCTGGGGTTGTGGCGCTCATCTCGCTTTACTAGCTGAGGGAGCCGACGTACAGCTTCCGGGTCATGTGGCCAGCATGACTAAGCAGCTTCTGGCGAACCAGAGCAGCACACAGAAACGCTGTTTACCTTCCTGCCAGAGCGGTACCTATTTATCTACTTGCACTTTGACGTGCTTTCAAACTGCTAGGTTGGCAGGAGCAGGGATTGAGCAATGGGAGCTCACCCTGTTGCGGGGATTCGAACCACTGACCTTCTGATCAGCAAGCTCTAGGCGCAGTGGTTTTTTCTCCAGATCAGTTACATTCAATGTGAGACATTAATGTTTTATACAGTACAGCATAAGGTTTGGGGAGTGATGTCCAGCTTTGTTGATTTTACCACATTGCTGATTTTTTTATTTTAAAAAATTAAACTATGAAGTATAAACAGAGGAGAGCACACTGGTGCTGTGATGCCTGCTGAGATTCCCAGATAGCTCAGAGAATTGTGAAAGTATCCATTTTGTTCTGTAGCTAGCAGGTCTGGACTCAGCTCAGCCAGAACCAAACAGTCCAAAGACCACGAAGGGGGGAGAGAAAGCAGCCTGGAGGACCAGCTGCAAAAGAGGACATCCCAGCTTGCAGCTAAGGAAAAAGAGGTGAGGAAGTGACTCAAGCAGCTAATGAGATTAAAGGATCTCATTGGGAGATTAACTGCTATTTTCAAATGCCTTCCAATGCAGATCCGAAAACTCTGGATGGCAACAGACACCTGCTATGTGTGCATCATTTCAGTGTGTATACCTGATAACCAGACGGCTGAAAACTCATTAAAAAATAAAAATAAGCACATTGATTTGAAAGTCTTGCTTTCAGCCACTTTTTCCTATTGGTTGCATCTGCATTCAGACGTTAACACTGAAGGAGTGTTCTATCCAATCTGCAGGACTTTTCCCAGCCTATAGCCCAAACTTGGCCCCCAGGCCTTAGTTTTCCTGTCTCCATTTGAACTGGACATGGTAGTGACAAACCTGTGTTACATCACTGTAGTACTCAATGCCAGAGTAGGCCCATTGAAGTTAATGGAATGACTAACATCGGTTTATTTATTTCTTTGGAGCTACTTAGAGTATAACTTAGTTGAATGCAACCCATGGTGGTGGCATTCTGGGTTTATCAGCGAAAGAGGCACTCGGGTATTGAGTAAGAACCTTCCCTCTGCTTGCTGCTCCCTGCCCCCACTGCCTTTTTCCCAGCCAGACTCACCTGTGGTTAGTTGGAAAGCATTGGGAGTATGCAGACTACATGGATTGTGCTGCAGGTACATGAGGATTTAACAGACTTTACCTCCATCCTCCTTTTGCTCTTGTGATTGGATACCCCAGATTTAAACATATTTAAATCTACTGCACTCATGTCTAGTTTGGCTCTAAGTCAGTGTTTGAAACTCCCATTGTTCTGGGCACACTTTGCATCAGGGAATTTCATTAGCACAAGCAGTTTCTGAGCTCTGGGTGCAGTACTGGGGCCAAGATTTCAGATTAAAATTGCAGAGTGGAAGGAAAGGAGGACCTTTTTCTGCCTCCCCACTTACAGCTGCTCTCTGAAGCTTCATACGAATATTAGCGGGGTGGACAAGGGAAGGACTAGACCATGTAAAAGATGAACACAATATTTTAGCTGCAGTTCATTCATTTTCAGCTTTGTATTGTTATAAAAGTGTGCCTAGACATTCCATTATTGTGCCATAACCTAGGTTTAAGGTGTCATTTAGCTCCTAGCTTTTATATATCAGTTTCTAACACTGCTCTAAGCAACATGCCGAAAGGTAAGGGAGACACAGGTAAGCCTGTTACCTGCATATCCGGAGTTTTGAAACAGCTTGCATTCCATAGTTCAAGGAAACAAAAAATATACAAGTTTACAATTTTATTAAAAGATTCTTAGAAGGACCTGTTCACAATTGTAAAATATTTTATTAGCAGTGTAAATCTATGGCACACAAAAGGTGGGAGTTTTAATTACAGGCTGTAGGCATATGAACAATGGACATTCTAGCCCTCGTTAGATTTTGATCGTTGGCAAATATTCCATATCCTGCCAGGAGTCATTCTCAACAGTCTTTAAATATTCTGAACATTTTCTTCATGAGATCATTGCTTCCTTCTGGAACAGAGTATTTTCTGAGTACATGCAACTTGAGTGACAAGAGAGCAGAAGGGACATTTGAAAGGTGACTTAGATGCTTTTAGAGGTTATTGTTGTTTCTGTGCTTTATAGAAATCATAGAATTGTAGAGTTGGAAGGGACCCTGAGGGTAATCTAGTCCAACCCCGTACAATGCAGGAAAACGCAGCTGTCCTATATGGGGATCAAACCTGCAACCTTGGTGTTAATAGCACCACACTCTAACCAACTGAGCTATCCAGTGAAATGAATATTCATAGCAATGTTCCTATCAGTCAGAGCTCATCCTAATGACCCACATCCAGTGTAAGTTTTCTTCCTGTTTTGGAAGAAGCATCCTCCTGGACGTGTACAGAACAGCAACCAAACAAAAAAAGCAGGCTAACATCTTATGTGCAGACTTCCAAATTGTGATTCCCTAGGACACGTCAGCTTGAAGAAAACAAATCACTGCTGATTCATGTGACCATCTGTAATCATTTTGAAATCCTGCACACAGCATGCAAAAATATTGCCCAGGATGGCAACTGCATACTATTGACTAGTTGGGTGTGGACAGCCAGCAGATAACAGTTTGTTCAGGTGGCTCTCTGGTGTCTACTTTGAATGCTTGTATGAATTGGCTTTGAGAGCTAAAAACACAAAAGAAGGGACAGACTCAGGCTATTAAAAATAAAGGCTTCGCAATAACTAGAAACTCCACATTTTTCAAACCAAAGTTTCTACAAATAGATGCACATGCGTGGTATTCTCCAATATTCTGAACTAAATGTGATGTCAAAAGCACATGAACCAACTTGACAGGACATCACATCCAATTGCACTATGCATGTTCAAATATTAATGTAGAAGCAGCAAACCCCACTGTTTGCTAGGCCTTGGAGTCAGGAGGAGAGACCGGATGCCATTTCTTTCTTGGGGGAAATTGTATGAATAGCAGCTGACAATGAATGCTTTTTGAAGACCATGGATTGACTCCCACAAAGCGATTGTGCAAATGGAAAGGTCTCTGCTCATGCAATGCTAACTCTCCCTGCACACGGACCCCAAACTTGCTCTGGAGGGATGGGGGAGAAAACAGGCAGGTGTTTACAGGGGAAAGTTTACTTGCGGAAGTTGTTCTGCTCGTGCAATGACTTTGTTGAATTCAACCCCATCCCTGTTCATTAGGATAGGAAGACTTGTATCAATACACTTCATTCACAATAACATTTATAGGAACTAGAAGTCATTCAAGTTCAATGTCATTTTCTGGCATTACATGCTGCGTTAACTTTATTCATAGCCTGAAACAAGAAGGAAGTTTTTAGCCAATGGTGAAGGAAGCCCTAAATGTGCTGTGAAGTAAGGTGTGTGAGAAAGCCAGGTTTAGGACAGTAGAACTAACCACCCTGCTTCAGGATCAGGGATGCTCAAGGTGCCACCACACTAAACTTATTGGTAACTGCTGCCCTCAAAACCATTTGATAAAACCAGAGTGAACAACCATACTAAACACTTATTTGCTTTCTTGCCCAGTGCATAGATCTCCGTTGTGAGCTAGAGATTCTGAGTGACGAGTACCGCAGCTGCCTTGCCAAGTTACAGCAGTGCCGAGATGAGATCAAACACCCTCAGAGCAAAAAGACCAAAGTAGGAATTCACTCTGAATGCCCCCTTTGTGCTACCTCATACTGTTGATATAGTCTGTTGATAGAGCGTGACATGTCAGGCATGGGCGTGGCCAGGATTTTTGTTGGGGGGGGCAGAACCTCAGTTAGCAATGTATTTTCATTTTTATTGATTTGGAAGGGCAGAACCTCAGTTGGCAATGTATTTTTATTTTTATTGATTTGGGAGGGCAGCTGCCCCCCCCCTCCCAGCTACACCCATGATGTCAGGTCAAAATGTGAGTCAGTGGTCTTAGATTTCAGCACAAACTAAAACAGTAATGCTAGGACAACCATCGTGGACCAGCAAGATACGGGAAAGTGCAACTCCTTCAGGTTCACTAGAGTGGTCGGTTTTGGCAGTTCTTGTATTTTATTGATGATAAGTTCCGAATGAATCAGTCTTCAGCATCTATGCAATGAGTCTCATTTGTTGTATTTGCAAAGTGGGGAAAATATTCTACTCCCAAAAATTCACTAATATCACCGTTCCATGCAAATAGAACCACAGACTTTGTTGGAATAAAATACAAAAGGGAAGTGTAGGAGAGACTAAGTGTAGCTGATCGAATAGAGGGAGGAATTACAGAGACACATTATACCCTAGTTTGTTTATCTTATTAGATTTCTCTCTTTTTTTCTCCCAGAGATGGCAGGATCATTGGATTCCTCTCCTACTGGTAGTGACGGCAACAGCTGTAGTATCCTACTTAATAAATTTTGTACCCTGAGTACACCCTACCTTTAGTTTTGCTTATGTTACTGTTTTTACATTTGGGCATTCTGAGTTGTCTACAGAGAGTGACTATTTTTGTATCAAACATGTTTTTAATTTCTTACAGAATTTTGAACTTTGCTATCTCCTAAAGGAGTTTGTTGGACTGCTTGGCTTTGTATGTTGCTTCATTTGGCTGTTGTATTCTTTTTTTAAAAAAAAATTAAAGGCTACAATACAAAAAGTGTCTGTCTGATGCATCCACCCTCCAGAGGGTTTTGAATGGAAACGTCACACAATTGTCCCATAGCTTTGGAAACCTCAAAACCCACAATCCAGCTATGTGCTGTCTGACCATGTAGGACAAGGCAAGGGAACCCATGTCCCATCAGATGTTATTGAACTACAACTTCCATCATCCTATACAGTCAAACCTCGGCTCTTGAATGCCGCCTCCGTTTTGGAATGTTTCAATTCCCGAACGCCGAAAACCCAGGAGTAAATGCTCCCGTTTTCTAACGTTTTTGGGAAGCCAAATATCTGACACGGCTTCCACTTGAGTGCAAGAAGCTCTTACAACCAATCGGAAGCTGCGCCTCGATTGTTGAACATTTCAGAAGCCAAACGGGCTGCCGTAATGGATTACATTCGACAACAGAGGTTTGACTGTACCAGTAGTCACACTGGCTGGGAGATGGAGTTCAACAGCTGAAGAACTGCAGCTTCCCCATCCCAGGCCTAGGAGTTGGGACTGCTAAAAACAAAGAAAGAAACAGCTGAAATATTTGTGGCTGGGGTTAACAAGGCTTCATTTTGAGAAGACTGAATGCAGGATGGCTTTCAAAATGCGGCTTTATATACCACCTATATATACACTGAGTCTGGGTATAGACACCCACAGAAATTTGCAAGTGAGAGCCTCCTGTCAAGGAAGATGGGAGCTTTATTCCATCAATATCTAGAGGGAATCGTATTGGCTACCCCTGACTCCAATAGAATAAGCACTGCACCATTTTCCCACTTCCTTTTCTTAAGCAGTGAGTCATATTCCCCAAAATACTTCTCAAATATGGCGTGAGGAAACATTGCTGCATGCCTCTGGATTGCAGCCCACATTTACAAGGCCACTGCTGCCAGAGCAACGACTTCATTTGTAATACAAAGATCTGCAAAGTCTTTCTGAGCTTTAAAAGCATCCTTGAGATTTTCGCACCACGCGTCAAGGCCTCTTTTCATGACGGGATACAAGAGGTCTGGGATGCTAAAGGAGTAAAAGCGTACTCTAAAATCGTTGCTTATCTTACAGAACGTGGCTTGGACAGTGAACACCCTCAGTGGGGTCAGAGAAAGGCAATTGTCAAAGCTCTTCTGAACAGGGAAACTGTAAGCAGCAGGATAGCCCAGCAAGACACCAAAGAGAGTGCATAGATTCCACTTTGAGCAAAAGACCGCACTGGAGGAAAGCATCTGAGATGTGTCTGCTGCCTGGGCTTTAATATGATTCAGTATCTCTGACAGGTGGCCTTTGATGAGACCCACGTTTTCCAGATCACAAAGGCTAGGGCATGTCCTGGAAGCAGAAACGTCAACAAAGGGGATGTTGTCCTTAAGCAGGATTGTCTCCAACCACAGCAGCATCAGCCCCAAGTTGACAATCAGAACGTTTTCAGCTATGCTCAGAATGTGTAGCCGGCATCCAAGCGGATTGATTGTCTGAAGCTGCTGAACGTAGCTTAGGATCTGAGAAGTCCCAGCGGAATTGTAATCGTACAGGAAAGCTGGCTTCAAGCCGGCGGCTACAGCCAGTATCTCGCCAGCGAGGTTCAAGGCGGCTGAGCGGGA
This sequence comes from Podarcis filfolensis, assembly GCF_964270895.1. NCBI lineage: Eukaryota > Metazoa > Chordata > Lepidosauria > Squamata > Lacertidae > Podarcis > Podarcis filfolensis. The sequence goes on from NC_139609.1 coordinate 62,743,741, forward strand.
TAAGACTTTCTTCTTCCCGATTCTGAGGTGTTGGCGGGCTGCAGCGATGAGGAGTTGAGGGAAGGGCTCAGCCATTCTTAACCCTGCGGGTAGAAGTCCTAGACTGGGTTTGCTCAGGGAACTGAATCACCTCATTGCATCAGGCCTTTAACCATCAGCTGCTTCAGCCTGGCTCTAGGAATAAAAATCACAGCAATCAATATAGCTAAAGTAACAACAACCAGTGCACTTTTTATCTTTAGAAAGATAAAAGTGTCTTGATGAAACTATGGTAGAACTCAGGCTTCATGAGCATGTGGCCTCATTTAAGCCACAGTAGTTGCATCTTGGAAGTGGAAAACGGGTATTACAAAAATGAAAACCGATCAATCAGCCTTGCTGTAACAAGGGCTATAAAAGGGATTGAGGACTAAACCACATCCGCAGGCTCTCTGCGCCACTTCAGCACCAAGGACTAGCAAAACAGCCCACCTTCCAACAACCAATAAAAATATTCACCACTTCAACCTAAGATCATCCACTTGGACAGGCATCTCACCATTAAAACCTGAATTGTCTAGATTCACTTTCCCTGCAAAAAAATGTGTGGTGGCGCCTGAAAGACCAACAAGCTTTCCTAGAGCAGAGCCTACTTCATTAAACGTTAAATATTAACCTCCGTCTGCGTGTATTATATATGCATGTGACACAGACGGAGGGAAGGCAGGGTAGAGACTCTTGTTAATATGAGGTCAGGAGTCTTAGCGATGGAAGAGATAAGTATGCCACATCCACTATTGTTAGCTATTCAAGAGTTGATAAGGACTTGGGGAAACAATTAAATTAGTGCACATAACATATATAAAACAGGACAGGGCACATGCACTTTCATTTGCTTTTTTAACTAGATCTTTTAACTATACTGCCCTTCATATGAGGATCATAGGATGGTATCAAAACACAAAAGCATAGTAACAAACAAAAACAATACCCCCTGCCACACAGTTCAACAGGCCATAGATTGTTTAGTTAGCCAAAGGCCTGCGAAAAGAGCAACGTTTTTGCTTTGCACCTAAAGTTATGTAACTAAGGCAACTTGCATTCTGCAAGTAGGAGGCCACCACTGCAAATGCCTCTTCTCTTGCTGCCACTCTCCAGACCTCTCATGGGGGACGCTGCGAAGAAGGGCCTCAGGTGATCACAGGGTCCGGGTCGTTCAAGTTTGTAATTCTGAAACGCTTAAATGAATAGTGTTTTTACAGGCTCAGTCGCTGGAGCATGAGACTCTTAATCTCCAGGTCATGGGTTCAAGCCCCGCACTGGGTTAAAGATTCCTGCATTGCAGGGAGTTGGACTAGATTGTTTAGGGAAGTTTTTAATGTTTGGCGTTTTATTGTGTTATATTCTGTTGAGAGCCACCCAGAGCGGCTGTGGCAACCCAGGCAGATGGACAGCATACAATTATTATTATTATTATTATTATTATTATTATTATTATTATTATTATTATTATATATGACCCTTGTGGTCCCTTCCAATTCTACAGTTCTAATGCCCTATTCTAATTTTTAAAGTTACCTGGGAGGAGAAGCCGCAGCTAGAGGCGCATGCCCTAGCAGCAGCCAAACTGCAATGCATGACTTTGGTCTCCTTGTGCATTAAGCCAAAACATTTTATTAGACCCAACGCCTTTCAGAATTAAGCAGCCCCTTCTTGGGGTTGAACTCGCCAGCAATCTCCAAAGATAAAACTGTAGCAAAGGAGAAAAGCTGCAAGAATTTGAAGTCGCGACGACGCCTGTAGGTAATTTCTTAATTCTGAAATTCGGGGCTCTTATCAGAACGTGCTCTTAGCCCTCCTTCCCCGCCGGGCATCCCCTTCCCGCTAGGTGGGAGTGTGCATGTGTGAATGCGTGTGTTGATGAAGCACCGGCTATGCGTGTTATCTGCACAAGGATGCTGCATCTCCTTCGGTTCCCTGAGCAACCGGGGTCGGAGTTCAGGTGCACAGGAGGATCCTCTACCGGAACATGAAGCGACGCCGGGCAGCCGGCCAACTGCTTCTCCCGGGCTCCCGCCTCTCCGCCCTCTGCACGCGCCTCACTCACCTCTCGCCCCGTTCCAGCCCGAGCATGCGCCCTGCCGGGCGAGCGGGCGGCGTTTCCGCTTCCCTCGCGTGAGCGGAGGAGGCGGACGCTGAGTTCGCGGCAAGGGGCACCGTCCGCGTAGGCGGCGGCTCTTAAAGAGGCAGCATCCCGCGGGTCGACGCGCTGCCGGGGCATGTGCAGAGCGCCGGTCTCGCGGACCTGCCCGGGTGGAGCCGGGCGGCAAGTAGGAGCCGCCCAGCTGTGCAGATCCGGCCGGTCGGGAGTTAAGAGAAACCAAGGGGAGCTACTGCCGGCAGGCTCCACCTGCGAAGGTTGGCCCGGGGCGTGCGAGTCGCTCTCCCTGGATGGAAAACGTGGCCTCCGAAGTGTTACTGGACTGCAACTCCCGTCATCCTGGGCGTGGCTGGGGATGATGGGAGTCGGAGTCCGGCAGCAACTGCGGTATGGGACCGGTTTTCTCATCGTTGCAACAAGCCCTTTTTATGGCTGCTGCAAGTTCCACTAGAACTGCTTGGGGACAGGCTGATCTTCTTCATCGCCTTGGTGTCTACGAAATGAAACGTTATCTACCTTTTGCGTTTCTTTGGTATAGGGCAGAGAGGCGGCTAAGTTCTCTCTCGCAGGCTCTCAGGTTTCTGCATGGTTTCTCTTCTAGCTTTTACCAAGTATGTCAGTGTGTTCAAAGACTTTCGCACACATCACCTTACAGCAAGGCCAGTAGTGGGTCGTCCCATATTGCAGACAGGATACTTAAGCTGAGAATGAGATAATAGTGGCTTAGCTAAGGCCATCTGCCCCAAATCGACGACTTTTAAGGCTGCAAACTTAGGCAGATGTACTTGGAACTACATCTCATTGAATGCAGTGGGGCTCATTTCTTCAGTTCACAAGCAGTGGGCTAGTCAATAATAATAATAATAATAATAATAATAATAATAATGCCCTTGATCCAGGGGCAATTCACAACAGAAAAATACAAGATGAGAAGACAAAATGCAGAATAAAAGAAAACCAGAAAACAACCAGTAAATAATGTCCGCTCCCACAAACACATTTAAAAAGACATACTATGTTAAGTAGGATGGCCATCTGTCATGGATGCTTTAGCTGAGATTCCAGCATTGCACCGGGCTGGACTAGATTACTGCCATCACATAAGGGGAGCACTTCAGGCCTCATATTTAAAAATATATATTTATTCAATCTAGAGCAAATATGAAGTCATTCAATAGCTATTAAAATAACACTACTATAATGTTAAGAAGCATTTCTGATGCTCTCTATGGACAGTGTTCCCCCACTCACCCAGCTCTCCCGATTGCAGGGCTGAAACCAAACATGTAACCATAGCCGCCTTGTAGCATTTTATTTTTGTTGTTGCTATAGCATCATACCAGCAAAGCAGCTTTAAGCAGGTAATCCACCCCTTCACCTTCACTCTCCTAAAGTAATTAGTATAGCATAGTTTTAGGGTTGTATTCAAAGTATTTATTTTATAAAATTTATTGTAAAAGAACTCAAAAGTGGTTTACGAAAAGATAACACCCTAAAATCAAGAAAATTACAAAGTAGCACTACGGAGAACAGCATGTCAGTGCAAGGATTTTTTCCTGCACAACCAAACATTCTTCTGACCCTCTAGGGTAGCTTTGGGGATGGTGTGGGGTACACAGGGGAGGATGCGAGCCCTGTTGCATCCTTGCACCATCACAGATATTTAAATACCAACCACAGTTCTGCATTCCCTTGTCTCCACCACAAAATAATTGCATTTTGTCCAGAACTGCCTACAAATTAAAAATATTCACACATTCCATGCGTCTCCTGCAATTGGCTCAGAGGGTTGGGAGAACCCCCAGAACAACACATTAAGGGGGATCATTCCATCTGGCAAGCTGAAATTATTGCGCACATGGAATGTCTGTAATAGCATAGCATTGAATTCCACCATAGGAAAACATTTGCAGTACACAATATATTTTCCTTCCATTCAGTTCAAGATGTTTCAAACAAAATGCTACATAGGACAGAGCTGAATGCTAGTTTTCTTGGATGTGCAAGTTAAATATACTTAACTCTTGCTAGTAAAAGAGACATGAAAACGTTATAGTTAACCAGAAACTTTATTATGGGACATTTTAAGGCATTTTCCAGCAGAGGAAAGAAACACGCAAAAATGCAGCCATTTAACCAGTTCAGAACAAAGCTTAGCATTGAAAGCACTGTCATATTTAAAGCCAGCTATATTACATCTCAAACAGTATTCAGATTTCCCAGGTTCCACAGTCTTCTTACATCTATGTCAAACAGGTCCTGCACAGAGCAAGCAGAGGGCTTTGGTGCTTTTCCCTATCTTCTAGCAATCTGATATACTTACAAACAATGGAGACTTTTTGGACAAATCCAGGTTAGCAAAGATTAGTCCAACAGAAGGCGCCACCAGTTGCTGTACTGAGCTGCAGCATACAACGTGGAACTACAATAAAAGCAGCTTCTTGGATTTCCAGTTAACAATTTATTATCATCCGAATACCTTAGCTGTACTTCATTTATTGTAAGATCTGGCTCAACTGATTGTAAAGTAACTTTAATAAGAACTATGCCTTTTAAGACTTAAGTCATTATTTTGCACTATTCATCTGTAGTGTATACAGACAGGAAATACTATCAAATAGCAGTGGAAAATCCAGATAACTTCTCAGTCTACTACTACTTTGCAAAGCAGTTTTACTGAACAGTTAGAATTACGGCCACTAAAAAAATGTTTTGCATTCGTTCTAACATTTCACATGTGTGCCAACAGCACTGGGGTTTTTTATATATTAAAAAAATATACAGAAACATGCAATTTATGTAATAAATTTGACTGTGTTATCAAGCCAGTGGGTGAGAGAAAACTAGGGTGAAAGTGTTTTTGTTAGCCTCGTGAAACTACTTTTTTAAAAGAGCACTTGACTGCTGATCACATATACAGAGAAAACTGTGTGTAACATTTAACACACAAATTAAGGCACAAATTAAATGCCATTTGATATATTTACATTAATTGAAGAGAAAGACAAATGTTCTTGTTTACATGCATTAATCCAGAGCAGTTTTTGCAAAGTATAAATTTAAAACAGATTATGTTGTACATAATACATTCCTGTTGCACTTACTCAAAAGACATTTAAAATTAATTGAAATATAAACACACAATCCATTAATCCAGCTAATTCCTCATTTAGGTAAAACCAGGTCATCACTGTGCTGCAAGGGGCGGGGCCATCTCCATGCTTGGTGGCTGCATTGGCCAGCCTTCATTCTGATTTTGCAAGAGGCGGTAGAGTTGCTTCAGCTGAGCAACTATGTTGTCCTTGATATCAGGGGTAGAAATCTCAAGCCGTACACTGCCGCTGTCAAAGGAGCGGGTGAAGTCACCAGAGAACATCTCATAGATTATGCGAGCTACAACTGGAATTACCTGTTTGGAAAGAAATTATGCAGCGTCAATCCAGATGGGATTTTCAATTGCATCCGAAAAGAATAAGCTAAAAGCTCAAGTAGAAGGTGTACCAGCAACACACACAAAAATTTTCACTCTTGCATTCATTTTCATTTTGAGTCATTATTAGTCATGATAGAAGAAAGATAGGATAAGTATGTAAGATAAATAAAGGAACATATGTTCTCACAATGCGAGCAGAGTAGATGCACTGGTAACTATTCTGAAATGCCTACCAATTTAGGACGTTAGCTCCAATCATCTGTAAAAATCCAGTCCTCAGATAAAACATTTGGCCCACGTGGTCTGCACTGCCTTTCAAGTAGAATTGGTTGCAGACAGGTAGGATGCTAAGCCAAGATGCAGCCAAGATGAAAGAGCAGTAGTATGAACTACTGCACAAACTCAACAAACTTATTCAATTATTCTTATGGTAGCTGGGGACCCAGTTGACCTGTTAGCTAAGAACATGCCTATCACTGATGGAATCACTGTCCCTTCGTGGGCAGGTTCTAGCCTGGGGGTGCTCCTGGACCTGTCGTTACTCCTAGATTCTCAGGTAGCAGCTATGGTCATTGGCCATCTACAGTGGTACCTCGGGTTACAAACACCTCAGGTTACAAACGCTTTGGGTTACATACTCTGCTAACCCAGAAGTAGTACCTCAGGTTAAGAACTTTGCCCCAGGATGAGAATGGAAATCGCGCGGTGGCGGCGGGAGACCCCATTAGCTATAGTGGTGGCTCAGGTTAAGGGCAGACCTCTGGAACAAATTAAGTTCATAATCAGAGATGCCACTGTATTGAAATGGATCGGTTGGCACAAACACATTATGCCTATTCCATAACACCTACACTGAAACCAGTTTGTTTCAAGGCAGAATTCAGAGGTGCCAGTTTTTGGTGGTTTTGTCTTGTCCTAAGCAACTCAAGGAGTTCCTTCTCCCAAACGCATACAGATACCCCAGAGGGCCATACTCATGAGTTCCGACCTCAAGATCTTTCTTTGAGGAAGGCAAAGTTGTTATCTATCAGACCGAGGCTATTTACACAGATGTTCCAAGTTGCCAGGTGACTCTCCCAGGGACATTACATTCTCTTCCCTGATATTTTTTTATTCTCTTGGATGTTCAGGCATTAGTGGAAAGACTATGCTTTTAGGTAGTTTTAAACCGCTATTACTTCAGTTATATTTCCCCCTGTTTCGTATGAGTAGTTTTTATTTGTATTTTAAAGTGCTGTAAAAACTTTTCATTGGAAAGGTGGTCTATAAATATTGCAAATAAGCATGTCTGTGTTGTGGATGAATACGCAAGTGCTGAAACTGGTATCGGTACAGTGTTCAACACTATAAGAACCCCAGCTTTCAAATATTGAGGCTGCTCCAAGTCTTAAATGTTTGCAGACAATGGACTTCCAGTGGCCAGGACTCTAGCGTCACACATTGTTCTTTGCATTGCCCACGCCTGATAAAAGCAGAATGCGTGTTAATGTGTACATTTACATAGGCTGAGGAATTAAAGTTTCTGGGTTATAAAAGGGCACATAGTTATATATTGTGAAAACTAGGAGTCAACTAAATGTTCTCATAGTAAGTTCTGACAATTAACACTCCTTAGCAATTCATTGTTCTCTTACCTGAACAACAATCAGTTTCCTGTCTTTGGATTTTCCATCTGGCCATTCTTCTCCAAAACAAAAGTAGATCTCAAATGGGGGTTGTTTAGCAATCTGTCCTTTCTGATGAGCAATCAGTTCTAAGCAGGAGGGAAAGCAAAGCTTGTGATGTACAACACTATTTCCCACATATTGGATGCAACACTATTTCCCACATATTGCCTCTTCTAGTTCAAAACCCAATTCTCCTACTCTCTTTTCTATCTTCTCTCCCATAATCCTTTTGTCTAGAGATGCCATAATGATATTAGCTATCAATGCTATTTTCCCTTTGACCCTGTATACTATAACAAATATAAGGGATGCCACTTCACTGACCATAGGCAAGAACTTCAACCACACCTATGCCTTCTGGTGATTGATTTGCGGCAAAAAATAAAGGAAGAAGGGAGAATTGCTTCTCTTCAATCAGCTATGATAGAGCACAACAAACATCGAACCAATGCCCATTCACTAATGCCTGCATGCAAACACTATGAGGTGCACATTGTGAGCCCAGCAAGTTCTGCACAAATTGTTATCTGCACCATACCAGTAACACCAGACACAGCCGCAGGTGACTTAACTGGTTGGGACCCAATCCCAATGGGCTGCAGTACCATAATCGGGTATACAAAATGTTTCAGGGATTAAAAAGAACATATTGGCTACTCTGTGATGGTGAACCAAGAGCATTATAATTACTCACCACTCAAGAATGTTTCCAAGCAGAACACCTTGACTTTTTTTTGTCTTTCAATCAAGTTTGGTGTGGTGCCAGAAGGTGCGCACGGTCCAGACCAATACACTTTGCACTGGCAAAGCCTGATAGCATAAATAGCATGGCCACTGACTTCCAGGATCAGGCCCCTGTCCATGACATCAAGTAGACGGCTTGTGAAGAGCTTTTGCTTTTCATTGGTGATCTGTTCCGGTCCTGGAAACTTTACTTGCTCCAAATTGATAGGACCAAAGAGTTCTTCTTGATCTGGCATTGGACCCAGTTCTCCATAGAAAAGTCTGCAGCCCTGGGGATTGCTCACAGTCATTGTTGGCCCAAACTCTTTGCCTCGATACTCAAACTTGATTTCAAGGTCTGTCACTTGATTAGAAGGATATATTGTTAGAATATCAGACACTGCAACAGAATCCAAAATTCCAACAACCTGCATTGTCTATCATAGCACTTTTTTTAAAAAAAAGTTTTTATTTATACTTTTCAAATGTATACATTTCATTAATTTTACAATCATTTTAACATTTCAAAGTTTGACTTCCTTCCCCCTCTTTCTGCGGTCCCTTAAATTTATTTTTTAATATCTTCTGCATATCCAAATTCATTTAATTTGCTGATTTAATTATCTACTTTAAATATAAACTCTTATGAAACTGCAGGTTATTACAATAATCCTGCCAGTGTTTCTATCTGTTTGCAATTTATCTGTAAATATTCAATAAACCATTTCCATTCTTTTATAAAAAGTTTGTTATCTTTATTTCTTATTCTTCCGGTTATTATGGCTCTTTTTTAGGGCTGAATGAAATTGGCACAGAATAGGGGCAGAATTATTAGTCTTCCTTACAAGTGCCAAGGAAACCAAGAGCCAACTCCCAAAGTCAGGGTGATCACAAGATAACACCAAATAACGGCAGCAGTACTTCATATCACAGATAGGCTTGCTTTTCACACAAATGCAGCACTGATCAGTAGACACAAACTTATCAGTTGGTATGGCTGATCACGACCACCTCAAGCTTCTTCTTACACAAGCTTCTAGTGTAAGAAGTTACTTCTGACACACACTATTCCAAATTCAACAGCAGTTTCCAGCTGGGTTTCTTTTGTTCATCTGCTGATGTCAATGAGTACATTACATTTTCAGACACAGAAGGCTCTCTGGGCTACACCAATCTAAACAGAAGTAACTGCAGGGGGGAAACGGTACACGTTCAGCATGTTTTTGCAATATGTAGTATACTCCCTATGTGGACTTTACATGCACACAACAATCTAGATGTATCTAGCGACATAGTCAACAAAAAGACTTACTTGGAAGAGAATTAATCCAGACTTCAGGAGAGCTGAACATATCATGGGGCATAACCGGAGGAGGCATAGGCATCTCAATGTCTTCAGGTTCATTCTTTGGCCACGCAGCTTCAGGGCTGCAGGTCTCCACACTGGTGGGTGCCATTGGGGAATCTAAGCATAAGTAGTACATTTTATGTAAGCTAGACTGGTGACTGGGGGTGGCCACCGGGACCACACAACACTGGTCCTGAGAGATCTGCATTGGCTCCCAGTACGTTTCTGAGCACAATTCAAAGTGTTGGTGCTGACCTTTAAAGTCCTAAACAGCCTTGGTCCTGTATACCTGAAGGACCATCTCCACCCCCATCGTTCAGCCCGGACACTGAGATCCAGCGCCAAGGGCCTTCTGGCGGTTCCCTCATTGTGAGAAGTGAGGTTACAGGGAACCAGACAGAGGGCCTTCTCAGTAGTGGCGCCCGCCCTGTGGAACACCCTCCCATCAGATGTGAAGGAAATAAGCAGCTATCTTCTATTTAAAAGACATCTGAAGGCAGCCCTGTTTAGGGTAGTTTTTAATATTTAATGCTGTATTGTTTTTAACACTCGATTGGGAGCTGCCCAGAGTGGCTGGGGAAACTCGGCCAGATGGGTGGGGTATAAATAATAAATTATTTATTTATTTATTTTTTATTATTATTATTATTATTATTATTATTATTATTATTATATCCTGAGGGACTGCCGACATTTTTAAAATTACAGTTCAAGATGTCACTCAGACACTTCTCATACTAGAACGGCAAGCATAGCTCAACTACTTTATGTGGCTAAGAATTCAAGCTTCTACCAATGGTAATTTATCTTCCTTTTCATTCAGTCTGACAAAAAAGAACTTGAAAGCTTGGATACTCTGGCTTGTGTCCAGAGGTTTCCATCAGCTGAATGGAGAGGGAGGCAACTTTTGTTCATTCCGACTCCCTCTGCAGCACCTCCTCCCACACTGCTCTAAAAGGTCCCACAACCCTCTGAAGCAGTTTGGAGCTGGTGGTCAAAGGAGTTGCAGGAGAAAGGAAGAATCAACAGAAATGGTGTTCTTTGTTCTGCTGCTGGAAGCCTCCACTGGATCAAAGTGCCTTCAATCAGCAAACGAACCCCAGTGGTTACAACTCCCCCCCCCCAGTAAGTAATATCTTGGTAAGAAGCAAGAATGCAGCTTGCATTATCTAGCTCCAAGCACAGTAATGACATGATATCACTTAATAATTTACCCCATCTTTCTGTACAAAATATACTCAACAACTTATGCTTGGCATTCCTGCCGTAAAAAGTATAGTATCTTGGAAATAATTGGCAAGGTTAATCAGCAGCAATTTCCTTTACTGAACACATTGGTCAATGCCCTCAGATTTCTCCAGTGTAATTCTAGCATCACAGCCAACATGTCCCAACTTGACCTAAAATATCTTTCAAAGAGTACACAGAAAAAGAAAGATCAGTCTCTAGGCCCTTTGCAAACTTACTGAAGGAAAACTCCCCCCATGCAATAATAAGTGAACTCGCCTATCACTTATAACTGAACAGTTTACTAGACAGTAAAATATGTACCCCATTATGAGATCAAAGAATTAATATTGGTAGAGATGCGCCAGACAGACAATTAGATTGCAAGAGAAAATAAACATTTAAAAAAGGTTCATTGAATGAAAAGTGTATACTATAAAATGCACCATAATAAACACCATTTGTGGATTAGTAATATTATTTCAAAACACATCACCATCAAAATATAACTTTAAACAAGGTCTGGTTCATGGGAAATTTATGCAAATGTGTCTGCTGAGACAATATTACTGTTAAAACCTGTTAAACCAGAACCACACTCCAAGGAACAGACTTACAAAGCTGCATCATCATTATAGGCTACACACTGGGCAAAAAGGTGTGTCTGCTCTTGCTACACTGTGGGAATTAACCCTCTTATTAGAATGCTAGCTAAGTGACTGTCACAGTGACTTGTGAGGTCTTGGCATAGTGCCTAACAGACTGAGGTTGAATCCTGACAAGATAGAAGTACTGTTTTTTGGGCACAGGGGGTGGGCTGGTGTGGAGGACTCCCTGGTCCTGAATGGGGTAAGTGTGCCCCTGAAGGACCAGGTGCGCAGCCTGGGAGTCATTTTGGACTCACAGCTGTCCATGGAGGCGCAGGTCAATTCTGTGTCCAGGACAGCTGTCTACCAGCTCCATTTGGTATGCAGGCTGAGACTCTACCTGCCCACAGACTGTCTCGCCAGAGTGGTGCATGCTCTAGTTATCTCCTGCTTGGACTACTGCAATGATCTCTATGTGGGGCTACCTTTGAAGGTGACTTGGAAACTACAACTAATCCAGAATGCGGCAGCCAGACTGAGCGTGGCCGACGAGACCATACAACACCGATCCTGAAAGACCTATATTGGCTCCCAGTACGTTTCCGAGAACAATTCAAAGTGTTGGTGTTGACCTTTAAAGCCCTAAACGGCCTCGACCCAGTATACCTGAAGGAGCAACTCCACCCCCATCGTTCAGCCCGGACACTGAGGTCCAGCGCTGAGGGCCTTCTGGGGGTTCCCTCCCTGCGAGAAGTGAGGTTACAGGGAACCAGGCAGAGGGCCTTCTCGGTGGTGGCACCCGCTTTATGGAATGCCCTCTCATCAGATGTCAAGGAAATAAACAACACTATCTGACTTTTAGAAGACATCTGAAGGCAGCCCTGTTTAAGGAAGTTTTTAATGTTTGATTCTATTTTTAATATTTTGTTGGGAGTCGTTGCAACAACCTGTTGCCCCACTTGGAACAGCATCATTGGAACCAAAGGGGAAGGCACAAATATCTCTGCACACCCTGCCCCAGTCGGCTTCACAACTCTCAAGGGCCCAGTTCAACCCATGACAGCAGCACAGATTTCAAGGGAATGGCCTTTTCCTTCACACCTAGCTAGCTTTAGGACAGCTAGACCACACTAAACATGTGTATGAACACATCGACACAGAACAATAGGAATATTTCAGTTCAGACTAATCTTGTACTTTTCATATAGTGCAGACTTTGCCTTTCTCCTTTTGCCATTTTCTGCAGCGTACTGGTCAAGCAAATGGTAGCTGAGCTGCAATCCAGAGATTTTTAAAAGACTGTTTTCTGAAAGCATGGTTGCTTCATATTGTAATAATGAAGAGAAAAATGCCATTTAAAAAATAGGGTTTGATGTGCACTCTATGCCAGGGTCTATCTACTAACCATTGATATTAAGAAATGGAAAGGTATCCTGAATAGCTACATGAGATTGAGGCTGGTTTAATTCATCCTCATCTTCATCATCAAGCTCATTATCCTTCTCATCCCATGGAGCGGAACCAGTAGAACCTGTAGGAAAAGTGCAGTTGGAGAATTAGCAAGTAATATGGAATTTTATCAACTAAAGAGAATAAAGAAGTGGAATGGACATTTGTGTGACCCACAGAAGTTACACAGAAAAATTCTACTAGTAGCACTGTGTACAATCATCTCTTTCCTGGGGATTTTTATTCCAAGTACTGTTTGATTTGCTTCATAGCTCCAGAAACAGCACCAGAGCCAATAGTCTTTTCATGCTTCTCAGCTTATGCATGGAAGACATGATAGCATGAAGCAACTATCTCCCAGCCCTTGTACTATCCAACCAGAATCCCACAACCGGCCTCATCCAAGCTCTCAGCTGGTTTGGACAAAGGTGCACAGCGGGCCAGATGAACATTTACCTGATTCCAGAACCTGCTAACCTTCTGCATCCAACAGCTAAGTCCAAAAATGTTTCTACCAGGTACACATACATGTGCCCATTGAGGTCCATTTCTTTCAATGGTAAACATGCAGGGGAAATTCCCAGTGAATTTCATTTAATGAAACACTCATTTCTGGAAGAATTGAATTTTAAAGACTGCCATCTTATTAGAATGCTTGCTTAGGGACAATGTGCAAAAGAGGGAACAAGGGAAATGAAGGCCAACTGAAAGCCCTTAAGCCCAGACACCATGCCTTTTCCCCTCTTGCTTCTGGCTTTTAGTAGCATGCACCTGATCTTCAAAGCTTTCCCCTGAAATCTTTTCTCATTTAGACTTGATTAAAAACAAAACAGAAAGCTGAACAATTAATAACATCCCTGTGTTGAATTTGTGGGTGAGCAGAAAGCAACCTTGACTAGGCAGAACTGTCACCTACAATTCACTTTGTGTTAGTTACGTTGCACAAATGAGAAGGTGAAATGCTTACTCAATTAAAAACGAGTTACCCAGCAGGAGTCACTAACAACATAACATCATGGCATATAGAAGACTTCCTGTTACCAGACTTCCTTAAAAACCAACAGAGTCACTGTGCATCTCACCTGGATTAATTATTGCTCCCTGGGATTGTGGAATGTCACACACTTCATAAATTTTAATAGGATTCATTGGCACCTCTTTGGTGCCATCGTACATCAGGTTGAATTCCCGGCTTTTATTGAGAGCACACCGGAGCTGGGCTTTCCATTTCGCAGGGTCAGGATCATCAACTCCTTCCTGATACTTTCCTGTTTCCACAGCCCAGGCCTGGGAGCAAAGTACATCATGCTCAGTTAAGTACTGTCATCATGCCAGCTAATGTTGAATCATGCTACCAAACAAACTTGCATTTATCACATAAGTCTAGGCAGTAAATACTTAGTGCAGCAGCTAGTCAGCCAGGCATGACTGCCACTGTTTTCCCTTCCCCAACATAAGCAGACAAAAGCAGCACAAATCATTTTAGGATTATCCAAACCAATTTTTTATGCATGGTATGACAGACCATTCCAGTAGAGACCACCCAATTGTGTCTAAAGGAACCCAATCTAATGGCAAACCAGGCTCTCATTTATTTACTTATTTGTATGTGGGATTAAGGTCCCAGATTTATCCTGGTAACATTATTTATTAATTTTCTATGCCACCCTTCATCTGAGGATCACAGGGCAGTTTACAATCTAAAAACAAAAAAAATACATAACAGAGTAACAAACAACCCTCTCATATAAAAGGCCATAGATTGTTTACTTAGCCTGAGAAAAGAGGAGTGCTTTTGTCTGGTGCCTAAAAATATGTAAGGAAGGTGCCAGGCAAGCCGCCACAGGAAGAGCATTTCACAGGTCACCACAAAAGCATGGCTTTGCTCAATAATCTTCTAACAAAATCTCTTAACACAGAAAATTTGTAAAATTCTCCTTAAAACAGTAGCCATTGCTAATGCCTAGGAGTTTGCTTCCAGAACGTATAAGATGATCTAAAATAATTTCTGCATCAAATTCAGTTCAGTCTGAGAACCAAAATATAAACAGTTCATCAGAACAAGGTCAAAAACCAACAGCAATAAACTAGAAGAGCCTTGTGCAGTGCAAGTCTATGCAGGTTTACGGGACTCAGCTGGCATGCTGCAGGACTCTTAACTTGAGAAGAGATGAAGACTTAAGAAGTAGATAACTAGAACCCTGATTCTCAGAAGGGAAGCCACTAAAGAGCTACCTTCAAAGAGAAACAGTCAACAACCAGATAAAGGACAGGAAAATCAACTCTGCAGGAGCACAGAGTACACAGAGTGATGATAAGGCAAAAAGCAGCTGATTGGGAGGGAGGAAGCTGTATCCCACAAGTCGTCTTCTTCTTTGGCGATCACTCATAGCAGAGTAAGATTGTCTTCCAGAAACATGGTTTTAACAATGAGTCCATAAGTGACTGTGGAGGCCAATTCTGGACCCACACGTCCTTCCACAGTGGGGACATTGGTTCCCGGGCGGGAGTTGATCATGCTGTGGATTTGCGAAGCGTGCCTTCCTCTTAGCACATTTCTCCCTTGCGTTCCGAGTTCAAGTGTCTTCAAAGTCCATGACCCCTTTGGTAAAAGCTGTTCTCCAACTGGAGCACTCGCAGGCCAGTGTTTCCCAGTTGTCGGTGTTTATACTACATTTTTTTAGATTTGCCTTGAGACAGTCTTTAAACCCTTTTCTGTTGACCACCAGCATTACGCCAAAATTATCAATCTCTTTAAAAATGTGACAGAACTGATTGCAGAAACTATCGAGGCATCTCTCTATCCCACAAGTACTTGAAAGATGAATGATTTAAATAGAACAGCCCCTTTCACATTGCTTTGCCACAGTATTTCCCAGTACAAGTCATATTATGATCCGAGCACACATTCATGGTGCTGCATATCTCTCTTCACAGCTCTAGGATCATATTTGCTTTAAAAGCACAGCTGACCAATTTGATCCCATGGTAACTAAAACACCATTTAATAACAGAATACAGTGGCATGCCATGATGTCCAAGTTTAAAGCAATTGCTATCACATGAACAAAACAAACGAACACTAGGAAATGCATTAGCCTTCTAAACGGAAGAAGTGGAGGCAAACACATATTCATTTAGAGCAGTGATCCTCCTGGAGTATGAAGCAGAAGGTGCTGGCAAACAATGGTCTTAGCTGCTGCAAGTCACCTGTAATACTTTTTATTACATTTGCATCCCACCCTTCCTCTAAGGAGCTCAGGATGGCAAATAAGGGTGGGGTTTTTTTCTATGTTATCCCTGTAATAACTCTGTGAGACAGTATAATGATTGACCAAGGTTAGTGCATGGCTGAACATGAATCTGGATTTCACCAGTCCATGACTACTAGTTCATCTACACTGGCTCTCCAAAGTGGAATGGAATTATTTCATTACCTTAAAAATTGTGTTCTCCTCTTCATGTTGAGGGCTGTGCCGAGTTGCATGCTTCCAAGGGATCTGAAATCGCTTTGCAACCCTGTTAAGCCATATGAGACCAGGATACATACCACTGTCTACCTGAGCTACCAGCCAGGGTTTCAATCGAACTCTCCGTGGATGTAACGCCATTATCTGGAGTGGGGGGGAGAGCAAATGCAAATAGCATTTCATTTTCTAGATAACAAAGCAATAGAAACCAATTGTGGCTGCTTTAAACACCATGCCAACTCCCTGAGTTTTGTTGAAGGTGTGGGAGGGGAGAATCCAGTCAACTTAAACTTATCAAGATAAGCTTGGAAATACTAGCTGAACTCAGGTGAGCATAGCCCCCAAAATTATAAATAAGAATTCTAATTTAAAATCTCAGCCTTTATCCATTTTTAATACACTGAGAAACCAATTCTAAGATGGGATAGAACAGCTGAACAAATGGGACTAAGTTATATGGTACAGTTTTAGTTTTAGTTTTTAACTAACTGTGGCCTCTAGCCCCTCCAAAATTGTGTCTGCTTCTTTCTTCCTACCAGTAACATCTAGGACACTTTACTTTTGTCACTACATCACACTGTGGGGCATGTCTCTGAAACCATTTGAAAGCAGCAGCCACACAAAGGAACACAGGAAAATGGTTTATACTACCCATGCTGATAAATTAATGCTAAGCCATGATAGAACAATACACTGGGCTCCCCCAGTCAGCTCATTAAATAGTATGAATCAGGAATCCTGGCTTAAAACAAACTCTGGTTAAACCCATCAGCTTCATAGGTCATGGTCTGAAGTTGGCTTGCTTTGAAATGGCAGTTCCTCTGTACATTACATGTGGCTTGGTTCACACATCACGATAACTATGGTTTACCGGTACTGCACAAAGATGTAGGATTCCAGAGAGTAACTTAAATTCACCTTGTTCCTTTGTGGTCTTTTTTACTCTTGCACCCCACTGAGTTAAGTAAAGATTTGGCGAAGCGTTTCATCCAAACCAGGCTCATCCAAACAAGGTACAGGTCATATGGCTAGCTAGAAGAGAGCCCAGGTTCAGACAGCACAGTCAGCCAAACCTTGGCTATGTTTAGGGGTGGAAAGACCAGGAAGGAACAAAGCAGCTGCAAGCTTCTTGCCAGAAGCCGGCACATTTGTGCAGTCCCAGTAAGTTTTGTTTTGCTTACTGTGGCTTGTAAACCAGGCTAATCAGTAAGAGCATTGGTCTATCTTGTCAACACTGGAGTTCTCTAGGGTTCTAGATAGAGGAGCCTTTACTAGACCTACCTAGGGATGCTGTGGGGTTCAAATTGGGATCTTCTGCATGTGAAGTATGTGGCCTACCACTGAGCCCTTCTATCTAGGACACATGTAATCCCAGCCTTATTCTGCTCCAAGAAGAAATCTGAATAATAATAATAATAATAATAATAATAATAATAATAATAATAGGTCTAATACAGGGATGAGGAACCTGAGGTCCTCCAGATGTTGCTAGACTATATTACTTCCATCATCTGCAACCAAGGACTGATGGGAATCGCAGTTCAACAACATATGGAGGAACACTGCCTCCCCACCCCTGGCCTAATAAATGTGTACACTCCCTAGAAATATGCCATAGATTGTGTCTCTGTTTTTATGCTCCTGTTTTAATGTTTTGTTTTTGTACACTGTTTATAGAGATTTTTAAATATTAAGTGGTTTAGAAATGCTTTTAAATAAAACGAATTAGCCAGAAAGGGCACCACAGCACAGGCAGCTGCAATAACATGCTTACTTGCCCTGGGTTAGCTTTCAGCTATGAAATAAACAATCAACATAAATATAACCAGTGTGATGTCACAATAATGTTAAGAGATCTGCACCAATGGATACAGCCGATTATTTCAAGTGGCTGCAAACTTCCTCACTCTTTTCAGTTTCCTTCATTTCCCTGGGTCTAATCTCTTCTCTTCTGCAGCACCCCCTGTTTCAACCTTCATTTTCTAAGATGCCCTCTGGCCCTCTTGCTTTTTCTGCTCCTCCCATATCCAGAGAATCATCACACCACCACCACATCTCCTCATGCATTAAAATACTTATTTTTTTGGAGCACATGGTTGAAACATTTTCATTAAATATTATACTTCTGGAAGTGCTCCTCATAGATAACACATTTTTAAAATCTGAACCAACACATTTTTTTTCTGTTTGTACTTACAGCTTCCTTTTTCTTCAGAATTAGTCATCATAATATTAAATACTCATCAATGCAGTCAACTAAAGCATCCATTATCAGAGCATGGTGCTACACAGCAAGGGAGGAACATATGATCCACAGCAAGTCAACAGCTCCATCACTGAAGAAGTGGAGCCACACAAACAGAACTACCAAGCAGCAATGCCTTATAAAAAGGTAAAGGTAAAGGACCCCTGACAGTTAAGTCCAGTCGTGAATGACTCTGAGGTTGCAGCGCTCATCTCACTTTACTGGCCGAGGGAGCCAACGTTTGTCTGCAGACAGTTTTTCTGGGTCATGTGGCCAGCATGACTAAGCTGCTTCTGGCGAAACCAGACCAGCACACAGAAACGCCGTTTACCTTCCCACCGGAGTGGTACCTATTTATCTACTTGCACTTTGATGTGCTTTTGAATTGCTGGGTTGGCAGGAGCTGGGACCAAGCAACGAGAGCTCACCCCGTCGCGGGGATTCAAACCACCGACCTTCCTAGGCTCAGTGGTTTAGACCACAGCACCACCAGCTTCCCCAGCGATGCCTTATACTCAAGTGCAAAAGTAGGGCCTTACACTCAAAGTATGATTGGGCATTTAGACTTCATGTGCCAACGCAGAAGATTGAAGTTCCAATGCAAAGACACCATCCACCACTGCAAAATCTTAAGGAATCAGTGGACAGACACCCAGTCACCCAGTAATGAATCCCTGCAACTGCTCAGGTGTACTGCCAGAGCTGCAGTGGTACGTCAACAGGTGACATCATAGCCCAAACACACATAAAAGCAATAAGGAAACAGACAACACACACACAGAACAAAGCTCATTCCCCACTAAAAAACAACCCTATAAGAACAGAAAACTAACACAACAGCAAATATGACAGACAAGAGGAAAAACAAAGGGATCATTGGTGAAGAGGGATGGTTAAAAAGGACAAAAGACAGAAGAGAAAGAAGGTCAGCTTCCTCATGAGGCTGTTGGCCATAGTGCAAAGACAAAGCATCCAACACATGATAAATAGTACCACTATTACAGCATAGCCATTATTTGTGACTATGATCACTAGAGAATCTTTGAACAGCAGCAGCTGGGATAGTCAAATCAGCAGCAGAAATATCTAAGGCCTTGCCACCACTTCTGCTCGTCCAGTGTCTAGAAAAAACGGGTCCAAACAGTTTTCCCCTTGCCCCGCTCCTTTCCCAGGGTAAACCCACTCTCTAGCTTTAAGCCAGAACAAACTGCAATCCACGGAAAACCCAATTGCTGTTTGCTCCAACTGACCACTAAAGAGCAGTTTTCCCCAGGGAAAGCAGCAGTATAAGAGGAACCTGGCGAAGAGAAGAAAGGCTGAGCCATGCAGAGGCCAGAAGGGGGGGAAGGGGGAAACACTGGAGTGTTTACAAATCCCATTTAATGCCTTGAGGACATGACATTGAATTGATGTGAATGGTGTTCCTGGTTCCTGAAGGGACTTGGGGCACAGGTGGTCTTTTCATCATGACTGGATGAAGGAATTGATGGGATGCCCATCAAATCTGCAGATGACGCCAAATTGGGAGGTGTAGCTAACAACACAGAAGACAGAATCAGGATTCAAGATGACCTTAATGGATTGCAGAGCTGGACCAAAACTAACAGAATGAATTTCAATAGAGACATACTGGTATGTAAGGTTCTACACTTAGACTGGAAGAACCAGCTGCATGAAAATAAGATGGGGGACATCTGACTTACTTGCAGTACATGTGAAAATGTTCTAGGAGTTTTAGTAGACCACAAGCTTAACATGAGTCAACAGTGCGATTGAGCAGCAAAAAAAGCTAATGCTCCTCTAGGCTGCATCAACAGAAGTATGGTGTCCAAATCAATGGAAGTAATAGTCCCATTGTACTCTGCCTTAGTCAGACCCCCACCTGGAATACTGTGTCCAATTCTGGGCACCACAATTTAAGAAGGATATGCAGAGGAGGGTGACCAAGATGATAAACTGTCTGGAAACCAAGCCTTGTGAGGAATGGTTGAGGGAGTTGGGTATGTTTAGCCTCGATAAGAGGAGACTGAGAGGAGATACAACAGCTGTCTTCAAATATCTAAATGGCAGTCACATGGAAGATGGAGAAAGCTTATCTTCCCCGGCTTCGTAGGGTAGGTACTGAACCAATGGCTTCAGGTTACAAGAAATTATTCTGACTAAACATCAGGAAGAACTTTCTGATGGTAAGAGCTGTTTAACAATGGAATGGACTCCCTCAGAAGGTGGTGGACTCTACTTCATTGGAGGTTTCTAAGCAGAGGTTGCATGGCCATCTATCATGGATGCTTTGGTTGAGATTTCTACATTGCAGGGGGTTGGGCTAGATGACCTTTGGGATGCCTTCCAACTCTACAATTCTATGATTCTTTGAAGCCATAAGACATGGGGAGCAGATATTTTCAATTACTCTCCCCACCACTATTTTTAAAAAGAACCTTGTGTTTATTGTTTATTATTTTTCACTTATTGTCAGATGCTTTGGAGACCTGCTTTCTGCAAAAAGATGGGATGTGTATAAATTTAAATAAGCAGATTGCTATTGTTATTCTGTTAGCCACAGTAGCGAAAATGACAATCAATACAAAAAAAAAGGAAGCATTCAAGAAACTGACTGCAAACCTTTACAGCAGGCGTGTGCAGCAGCAAACACAGTTTCTCCAACTACGTGCAGTATAAGTGAAATGAAGTGCACAGGTTAACTACAGAGCAAGACTCAAAACACTATATTTGTAAGCAGTGCTCGCCAAACACCTTGCAAGAAGCCAGCCAGAGGGGTTGCCACACAACTCCTCATTTTTCCTGCAACAGGCTAACAGATACATTGCTTTCATACAAGCTTTCGCGAGCCACTTCATCAGAAGCATGTGTTAATGTCAGCATCAGTTATACCATGAGAGAAGGAAAAAAAATGAGGGCAGGAAGGAATGTGAAGCCAAACAATGTAAAAGATTACCATGCAGAGCACAAATGAAAAGGTGATCCGGCCAGACTAAGAGATGAAATCATAGTAGGCGTGACTTACTCTCAACCGGTGATGAATTGGCAAAGGAAGATTAGTCACATGTATAAGCACCTAAAGAGGGACAACAATTTTCTGTAGGGAGCTAGCCACTCCCAGTCTCTTATGTGAAGCCAAGTCTGATAGTTTCAGTTTTGTAAATGAATTCCTACAGCTGTGTGCTGGAATCTCCTTTTAAAGGTTTTTGCTAGTGTGGCACAATGACGAAGACATAATGTATATGCATAACTGTGCCTGATGATAAAAGGCATCCTCTGTCCCTCCTGTTGAAATGCAGCTTCCTTCCTGCTCAAATACCATTCTTTAAAGAATAAAGGTATTTCTGTAATAGTTATTGGTTATTTTAGCCCAGACAAAATTTGACCATATGCAAATTTGTCCCAGCCTTTTTAAAAAGGTGATTTCCATTATTACAGTGAAACCAAATATATACTGAAGGATATTTCTCTGACAACGACAACTGATCACAAGCCCTATCATAAAAGAAAAGAAAACTTCCTCATGGGAGCTAAGGAAGTACTGTAGAGCAGTATCCAAAGTACAGTGGTACTTCGGGTTACATGCGCTTCAGGTTACAGACGCCGCTAACCCAGAAATAGTACCTCAGGTTAAGAACTTTGCTTCAGGATGAGAACAGAAATTGTGTGGCGGTGGCACATGGACAGCGGGAGGCCCCATTAGCTAAAGTGGTGCTTCAGGTTAAGAACAGTTTCAGGTTAGGAACGGACCTCCAGAACGAATTAAGTTCTTAACCCAAGGTACCACTGTACTGCAGTCACTTAACATTAGGCAGGGCTCTGGCACAACCAAATTAGGGAAACCGAAAGTACAAATCCCACCTCTTGCTTCACAGACTTGTATGTCAGCAAACTAGGCAGACAGTTATCTAAGAATGTTCTTCAGATACTACTGCAGGCTATTTGTATGCCCCATGCTGGTAGCTTGAAGGCATGCTGCTCAAAATGCTTTTATGCAATTCTTATCCTTAAGCTCCTAAATGAGTTGAATAAACCTTCCCAACACTTTTCTGACCCTGTGAAGTCATTGCTGCACATTCAGTATATCTTACTTCACCAATCTCAAATGCAGTTTTGTTTTCCTTAAGTTGTCTCAAGTACACCCCCTCAAACATTCCACAAAGAAAAATACAGACATGCTTCCAATATTCTTGTTCTCGCCTACGGTGTGTCAAATAGCAGCCTGTGCAGCACATAAACACATTTGCATTCATGTGCACATACTTATATGCATGTGCACTAGAAGCAAGATGCATCCCCCAGTCATATTTGTCTCCTTGGGAGCTAAACTTCAAAGAACGACTGCTGGAAAACAGACCAACACTATTTCAGTGTTCCATCCTCAAAGGGTAAAAACCAGCAAATATCCAAATAGGACTGCTTCATTTCCCTCCTCCCCACTCCCAACTGAGATACAGTGCCTTTAACAGGCAGGCAGAAATTCATTAGGTGCAGAATTTCCAAGCACAAAAATGCAATTGTAGGGATATTTCACCATATGGAGACATCACGTAAGAAAATCACAACCCTATCCTCAAAATTGTTCACAGGGACCAACATCCTACCCATTAGCCCTTATCTGCAGCATATTTATGCCTATGAACTAGGTTGGAAAGAAGTGGCATACTTATTGTTATTAATTTATCATTATTAAGTTTTAGAAGCAACTTAAGAACATTTTATTTCATATATATATTTGATAGCCAAAAGACATGAAAAGGTAAAGGACCCCTGACAGTTAAGTCCAGTCGTGAACGACTCTGGGGTTGCGGCGCTCATCTCGCTTTGCTGGCTGAGGGAGCTGGCGTTTGTCCGCAGACAGCTTCTGGGTCATGTGACCATCATGACTAAGCCACTTCTGGTGAAACCAGAGCAGCGCATGGAAATGCCATTTACCTTCCCGCTGGAGCGGTACCTATTTATCTACGTGCACTTTGACGTGCTTTCAAACTACTAGGTTGGCAGGAGCTGGAACCGAGCAACAGGAGCTCACCCCGTCGCGGGGATTCGAACTGCCGACCTTCTGATTGGCAAGCGCCACCCACATCCCAGAACAACTGGGTAGGTTTGTTTAAATAAGAATGTCTTACCACTTCGATGTCCGGCTCCTTACCCAGCTCATTTGGGAGGAAGGATGGGATAGAAGTTAATAAATAAATGCTTCTCTAAACATCCAGAGTGGGGAACCTTTTACAGAATGAGGGCTACATTTCTAGGCCACAAGATAGTGATGGGCAGAGCCAAAAGCAAAAATGAAGAAAGAAATGCAAATTTAATCTTTAAGCTGTACTCCCTCCCCCCCCCAACCAACTAAGAGGCACTCAGAGTTCAAGGAAACACTTCAGAGAGGCAAAAACACTCAAGGGGGGCAGGGTATGAAGAAAGGCTAGGGAAGGGAGTGTGGCTGAGAAGGATGTACAGTCTGGGGAGAGGACCACATGCCAGACAGAGAGGCCTGGAGGACCCTGGGCCTGAGGCTCCTCACCCCTTACTTTGCATGGTCGTACCTCCAATACTAATTTTTAACATAATAAACTATCAAACTTTAAAGCTCTGCTTTCAGTTTTATTATTCCATACTGAATATCACCAAGTGTCATCCACAGAGATAAAGCTCCCCACTTTATTGTAACTAGGCTATCTGGCTTTTTAGACCAAATACCACAAAGTTAAGCCCTTATATTAAATATTATTAAACCCTGTCCTTTGATGAGGCACAAGAAAAGGGGTCATTCTAGAAATAAACATAAGGTAACATAAGTGTTTACAACTCCTCTCTGGTGCAGCTGCACAAGGTCTGCTATAAATGAAGACTTTAATCTCAGATCTGAAACTTGAGGACAATCTGCATAACAATGCCAAACTAAGTTAATCAACCTGCATCAAACACTTCAGTTACCATGACAAAAGGTCTGTCTTAACTCAAATAACCCACAAGAGAAATGGACTGAGGATAGCCTATTATCCTCAGACTGAGTTGTAAGCATGGTAGATCCTTCCTGGATCCGTTTAACTGGACCCAGTTACTTTGTTCTCAGGAGTAGGCAGGAAGTTCAGTTCCCAGCCAACTCTGCTCCAGTTGTGTGTCCCAGCGTACAAGGACAGTAGCTCCATAGCAAAGCCCATGCTTTGCATACAGAGGTTCCCATTCGGAGCCCTGGCAGCTCCAGGTAGGGCTGGGAAAGTCTCCTGTCTGAAATCCAGGCCAGAGGAGGGGGGCTCTGTAGACAATATTGAGCTGACAAAAATCTGGGCACAGGGCAACTTCCAATATTCCCCAAATCACCTGGAAACTTTAGGCTCAGGCACATTCCAGCAGCAGGAGCTACATGCACTAAAGAGCAGCTCCTACCAAGTTCAGTATTATCTAGTGCAGCGCCCTTGCCTTCCCCATCTACTTCACAGTAAACACGCCAGAGTCGTGTAGCACAACAGTCCTGTAGATCGTCCACTGATTTAAATCCCAAGAGGTTATTTACTTGCCCCAAGTAAAGCAACTCCTGCTTGTGTGGACGGCCCCAGAGCAGGAACTTTTCTTCCAACCCAAGGCTATAGTCAAAGGAGCCCTTCTTTCCCTCAGGCTTTCGCAGTGTCCTCTTACTACCAAGCCATTATTTGCAAGGAAGCCTCCATTAGATTCGAGCCCAGAGCAACGAGGGCGAAGTTTGGAGTGAAATGAGGACTCTGGGAAACAGAAACTGTGAACAAAACAAACACCAGCCTTTTAAAAAAATGCTTTGGAAGAGTGAGGGGGTGGGAGGGCAAGAGGTAATAATACTCCACAGAGGGCCAGACAAGGAGGAAACACATGGGCGAGAAGGGAGCGCGGAGAGCAGGGGGATAAGCAAAGCGCACGAGGGTGGGAAGCTGGAGCCGCCAAAGGCCTGGGCAAGTTTCTGGAGCGGGAATGACCGTCGACCGTAGCCCAGGAGGGGACGGAGCCTACCTGCAAGAGACGGGTCGGGAGGGGGAAGTTTCCTTCTCGGCGTTTTCGCCCCCCTCCCGCGACACTCACTGCTCGGTTGCTCCTCACCTGGGCTGCGGCTCTGCTCCGCGGCGCGCTCACCTGAGCCAGGTGCTGCCGGGCGCAGGCGCTGCCGGCTCCGCCCCTGCAGGAAGGAGGAGGAGGGGGGCGCGGGCGAGGAGCAAGGGAGTAGGAGGCGAAAGGGGCGAGGAGAGGCGGGACAAAGAAACGGGCCGCTTTGCGGAGAGGCACGTCGTGGTTGAGCTAGCCTAGGACTGTAAAACAAGTGGTCCTTGCGCATGGACAGAGTGCTCTTCTCTGTGGCCGCGGCATAAGCACAAGCTGACCCTCTTCATTCTCTCCCCCCTCTCCCACAACAGAGGTAAAAGGATGTAGTGTATTTGAAGCTTAAAAAAAAAATCCTCTCGTTTTCATGGGAAAGTGTTGGTGTCGGTGCAACTGGTTTAACCAGTACGCCCCCACTCCCCTTCTCCAATATCAGGTGTCTCTTTTGCTTCTCTGCCTTGCGGGTTTAAAACTTGATTTGAGTTGCAGAACTCTGGCTGCCGCTGCTACTCGTACTTAAATTACTCAAAACTTCTCAGTTTCCTTGAAAGTTAAGCGCGGCAGCATAAGAGCGGTTCCTATAAAATTGCTGATGAGCAATTCTCCGATGAAACACACCCATCAGCCACGCTGGAGGGGAATTCTGCTGCTGAAATTGTGAGGGTCAAATTAGATGTCATCCAGTAGATATGTGTAACTGTCTCCCAATGCTGTTGGGTTTTGTCCTGTTCTTGAATGAAAAGCAACTGTGAGAAGCACCAAGCTTGGAGAGAGGAGCTGCTGAATAATAATAATAATAATATAATTTATTATTTATACCCCAGCCACTCTCAGCAGCTCACAGCAGAATATTAAAAATACGATAAAACATCAAACATTAAAAACTTCCCTAAACAGGGCTGCCTTCAGATGTCTTCTAAAAGTCAGATAGTTGTTTATTTCCTTGACATCTGATGGGAGGGCGTTCCACAGGGTGGGTGCCACTACCAAGAAGGTCCTCTGCCTGGTTCCCTGTAACCTCACTTCTCGCAGTGAGGGAACTGCCAGAAGGCCCTCGGAGCTGAACCCTTCCCCTCCTTTTAGCCACTTCCCCACACAAAACTGCCACATATCCTAGTTCTCTTTCAGGGAGACTCATTCAGGTGCTGATGTGGAGTAGGGCCTCCTTTGTGGAGTTCCGTTTCCAGACTGGTATGTCAGGTGCTGATCCTGTTATCATTTCAATAACAAGTGGATATGTACCTGGGGAGGGTGTGTGTGTGTGTTGTGTCCTTAGTTTTATGTTGTACTCCACCCTGGTATCAGTACGCGATGAACAGCCGACTATAATTTTTTTAAAAAATAAATAGCTTCCCCTCCCCACACAAACATACAAGGAGGATAATAAGAATATATTAGTTTTTCCCTGCACAAGACTTGAGCGCATACATATATGTGTGCACATATTTTCTCTCCGCTCCATGCAACTGATGAAGTAGTCCCTTGCCTGCAATAGCTCCCACAATAATGTGATTGCAATGCAATGCATGCTTGCCTGAACATAAGTCTCCTGGAATATAGTGAGACTTCGTTTTGTGGTCATGCATAAGAATGTGCTGTAAATGGGTTAATGTTTGTGGTGCCCCAAAAGCCTTTGTTGTTTGTGACAATGAAGTCAACCAAATACAACAAAATACCAAAGTTGCTTTGGGTTTCCTTGGGCAATATAAAGAGGCAAACAAATTTTAAAAAACAAATAAAATTCTCTCTGAGGATACATTGCTGTATACGCATTATCGACTTCAATATCATTCTTTTTCTCAATTTGGGTTGAAGCTGCTTTGGAGGGAAATACATCAAAATGCAGTATTTCATAAGAAATGACAAGATAGATACAGGTTCAAAATGGATTGTGGGTAAACTTGCTTCCCAGACCAGCAGTGGGGACATACTGGAGGCAGTGTCTGTTTACACAGCCTATAAGTGTCAGTGGCAGGCAATATGAAAAAAGAGAGGGAAGAAGTGTTCACACTCACAGTTGTGATATGTTAGCGGTACCGGTACCGGTAACTCTTAGCCTCCTTTAAACACCATCCGTTTTAGCTGGGCGAATGCCAGATAGCCTTGATCCACAAAGCAGTAAACTAAATTATTTCTTTTGGTTTCAGCACCATCAGTAGATCAGAGAGCCACATGATACACTACATGGTTTATTGTTACTGCATGATACCCAATGTTAGTCATTCGCAGAGCAGACTCACTGTAATCAGTGGAGTTGCGTAACTTGAGTCAATTGATTTCAGTGGGTGGGCTATGACTATGGCTTAGTTGGCTATCTCTCGCTGTTTGAAATTGATGCAAGCCATTCTGAAGGTGTTCAGACTGAAGAATATGGTAAGAAGAGTTTGTAATAAATTAAATACTTGCTTTATATTTTTACTATACATCCTCTCACATTACTTTTTCAAGCAGCAACCTTTTCGTTTTCTGCCATTTTTACTGTCACCTTTTCGGAGAAACGTTTTGTTCATTTTTACTCTTTGCATGCAGCATACTATAATCTGAACATGTCACAAAAGAGTCTTACAGATGTGTTTAAATACAAGGTTCTGGGCTTAATGGCCATGATCTGCCTCCATGGTTGGAGGCAGTATGTTTCTTAATACCAATTGCTGGAAATCACAGGAGGGGAGAGTGCTCTTATGCTTGGGTCCTGTTTAAGTGTTTTCCACAGGCATATGGTTGGTCACTGTCAGAACAGGACGCTGGACTAGATGAGCCACTGGCCAGATCCAGCAGGCTCTTCTTATGTTCTTATTTATCCTTATTTTATTTATATCCTGCCTTCCTCCCAGTAGAGGACTCAAGGAGGCTCAAAACTTGAACTGAAACAGATACAACTGGAAACATACCAATCAATATACAGTGGTACCTCTGGTTACGTACTTAATTCGTTCCGGAGGTCCATTCTTAACCTGAAACTGTTCTTAACCTGAAGCACCACTTTAGCTAATGGGACCTCCTGCTGCTGCCGTGCCACCGGAGCACGATTTCTGTTCTCATCCTGAAGCAAAGTTCTTAACCTGAGGTACTATTTCTGGGTTAGCAGAGTCTGTAACCTGAAGTGTCTGTAACCTGAAGCGTCTGTAACCCAAGCTACCACTGTAAATATTTTTTTAAAAAAACAAATAAGTTGCCATATTAAAACACCACTGAATTTGAACACTTAAAACCATTAAAAAGCATGACAATGAAGAAAGAAAAAAGTACAACTCCCACCCTCGGAAGACCCTGCCACAACAGCCACTTAGTGGCCTTCACAGAAGATAACGAAGTCCAGGCAGGCACACAT
Organism: Podarcis filfolensis; assembly: GCF_964270895.1. Lineage (NCBI taxonomy): Eukaryota > Metazoa > Chordata > Lepidosauria > Squamata > Lacertidae > Podarcis > Podarcis filfolensis. The sequence continues at coordinate 62,772,429 of NC_139609.1, forward strand.
ATGACTGAACAAAATGTTTGAGTCTCCTCTTGTCCTTTCATTCTCTTCCTAATTTGGCCCTGCATTTTATTTTTATTTTCCCTACCCACAAAATGCTTTGGAAGCACCTTACAGTGAAATATTCCAGTTCAAATATAGTTAATGAACGGTATTATCTTTTGTAGTAGTTCTTTACAAAAACAAAACAAAACTTGGGCATTGCAAGCCTACGACACTTAACTTCCTTATTTCAGAATGAAACAGTATGCTAGTATTCCTTAGTGCCATCCTCTGGAACCTTTATAGAAAACAATTGAAAGATTAAGAGCATCAGAATGCTCCATCTACTCTCACTTCCCCTCGTACGAAGCAGCTTACCTTTGCTTGTAATTTCTGGACAGCATACTCTTCTCTCCAACAAAGTCTTCTCCAGTATGTTCTTGATATGATTCTTCACTCACATTACCTTAAACTAAGGTGGGGATCTATGACTCAACAAATCTTGGTTTCGAGAGAGCAAGTAACACACTGTAATTCTATGGAAATGAATCAGGAAAAAGGAAAGCATTTTCCTTTTTTGCTTCTACCCACACAGACAATAGTCTGCTTCCAAGGTGTTGCTAATTTTGGAAAGACGGGCTTGTGCAAGGTTCAAAACCACAAACTCAAAATTAGTTATGAGGCATTTCTGGAAGATTTTAAAGCCTGGATCCCCCCCCCTTATTGCTTTTTCCTGCTAGCCTTGAATCAATATCATTAGGCTGTGTGTGTGTGTGTGTGTGTGTGTGTGTGTGTGTGTGTAATATACTAGCCTTCATCAAAAGATCTCAGGGCAGTTCACAATATAGCCCATCACCATATGTGATTGCGTATGTAGCTTCTGCAGGAAGCTACATGTTATAGCTTGTAGCCATACAATGTAATAGATGTAGCCATGCTTTCACTCTTGTTTGTTTTGAAAGTAAGATTGTATTCCGATGTTAGAGAAACACACACACACACACACACACACACACACACGGCATACTTGATTTCAGTGGGATTAAGCCTCCCTAACTCTGTTTTGAATAGCAGCCACTGCCTTCAAAGAACTCCTTTTCAGATTAAAATTTGGAAAAGAAAAAAGGTATACAAAATGGGTGGGTACAGTATTGATCAAAGCACACTTGAGAAAGGAACATGCCCTTCTTTTCCTGTTACAATAATGTGCAGGGGAGAAAAGAGAGGGAAGGAAGGCACTGTGTATGAAAGGAAGGCGAAGGAGAAACAGCTTTTCAAAAGAGCCAACATTTATTGAATTCTAATGCATCTCAGAAATAGAATTTTCTTCTTCAGGGGCAGCCTGGGTAAGGATGCTTCTCAGCTGTAGGACATTCCTAAATAAAACAGCTAGTTCAAGTAGCATATGTGGCACATGGTCTTACGTTTTCGACACTGTTAAACATTTCATCCTTAACCTTTGCTAGATGCTGTCAGGCCACAGACATGGAATCTGGAGTGGAATCCTCTTTGTTTGCCTGTTTTGATGCCCAGCAAAGGCAAACCTACCAGTTAGTGCAGATCCCAAGCAGATGATTCTGTCCTGGCTACAGCTACTTTCTGAATTTCCTTCAGGCTTCAATATAGCTGGCATGTGGGAACATGCTCCATAAGCAGTCTGAAGGAAAATGAGTAATCTGTATTGCTGAATCCTCCCAGGCTGTCAGCTTGGAAATATCTTTGCTCTCATCACTGTTAATAATATGACTCACCTAGCAGAGCATATTATTGAATGTAATCTGTTCCTTTGTACCTTGGTTACCCAAGTAGTTCTCCCTGTGGCATCTGTCTAACATGTTTCCTTACTTGATTGACTAACATCAGGCTCTCACACAGATTAATTCATTTACTTGGCTTCATAAAACAGTGTTCTATTGGGAAATTACAGCACTATTTCAAATAAACTAAAAGAAGCACATATGGCATCAGGTGACACATGAAGTCTTTCCACAGCGACTCTGGATGCAATCCTTATATAGGAGTAAGGGTACTTCCAGACCATTGCTATTTTGGGGTGGGTTTCAGTCGCACACTGGCAAATTCAGATCGAGCAATTAAAGCTTTTGCATAGCAAACACACATCCCTAAAATAATTGTGCTTTTTGCAATAAGGAAAGTGATCAAGAAATGCACTTGAAAGTGTGGAATAACACTTACTTGACATGATGCCATCTAATCTCCCTGCAAACAAATCAGAACGACTGCTTAATAAACAGGTCATCCGGAAGCAACCTAAACCCTACTGAACTCAATGAAGCTTGCTTTTCATTAAACATGTTGGATTGCCCTGTGGGTTGCAATCTTAAGAACACCTTCAGGAAGGATTAGGTTATCAATAGCTATTAGCTATGATGGCTATCTACTACCTCCAGTGTTTGGAGGCAGTGCCTCTGAATACCAGGTGCTGGAAACCACCCATGGGGGAGTGCTGTTGCCCTCAGGTCCTTCCTGCTTGCAGGTTTTCCCTGGGCATCTGGTTGGCTGCTGTAAGAGCAGATGGCTGGGCTAGATGGGCCTCTGGTCTGATCCAGTGGTGCTTGGCATATGTTCTTTTGGGAATAAAGGCAAATAATATGATTTACTTCTGAGTAAACATATGAAGAACTGCACTGCATGGCTTCACAGACCACTTTCTGCACAGTGTACTACATGCACCCCCTGACGTTCTTGCTGCTTCCCACATAGTTCCTCAGATATCTGAAATAGTTATGACTTGAGTGGGGTGTCCTCAGCTTCTAAGCTTCTCAAAAGAACCTGCTAGCAGCAACCAATGAACAAAAGTCCAGTGAAGCAGGGCTGTTGGAGTCAGGTCAGTGACAGGTCTCTCAGCAGGAGCTTTCTGAGCAAAAACATCTTCTGTAGGGCTGCCACAAAAAGGTAAGCAAGCTAAAGAACAAGGCTCACTACTTCCTGTAGCTAATCTTCCTTCTACTACAGCTTCTCCTTCTGCAGCTCCTATCACTCCTGCTACTTGAATCACGGGATTGGAGAATCTCCACTACAAGGAAATGATAAACATTTTACATTCCAGTCCCCCATTTTTGTTTTGTTATATGTGCATCTGTCCTGATGGTGACTTCTTTTTACATCTAGTTCCTGCACTGAAATGACAGTGGAACAAATTCAGTGGATTATCATAATCCAAAACTGTTCTACAAAGCTGTAGGGAGGAAAAAAGGTTCACAGGATCCCAACTAGTAACTGCAAGAATGTTCAATCTAATGCCTACACAAGTATTTAAAAAGACCAGCTGCCCAATTCAGGAAACCCAATTCATTCCTTCTGGTTTATTTTCCAAAGTGAATGCTGCAGCACTCTTCTGCCTACCTGGGAAGAAATAAGTAGAATCCGAGAGGTGCAAAACAAAGTGATGCGATAAGAATCTGGGCATGTGGAATCCTGTTGCACATTCTTAGCAGCTAAATTTCAAAACACAGCAGTTTCACAGACAACAGAACAGCAGAAAGTAACAGGTCTCAGTACGCTCTCTCCCTATTTTTGATCCCATCCACTTACAAAGTCTTGATATAATTACAGTGCACCGTTTTGTAAAGATAATAAAAACTAAACAAATGCTATACTACTAGTAAAACAGTGGAGAGGATTCAAATATTACTACATTAGTGTATTAATGTTGTGGTCATATCTGCATGAGAGCGGGTCATGAAGGCATGAGTGTGACCCATCTCATTTGGATTATTTGTACAGACACAGATCTTTAAAAGGCAGAGTTGGCTCTATGAAGTGAATCAGAGCAGGTAGTTTAAAAAGGGAGAAGGAAGCACAGCACTGGGGAACAGGAAGGCTCTCCACTGATAGCACCAGGGACATTCTCGAACAAGCAAGCTTTATATGCTGGGTTTTTATTTATTTCTTCTTACATTTCTATCCCGCTTTTCCTCCCAAAGGAGGAAGGAGTAGAGAAGGGAGAAAGAACTGAACAAAACAGGAGGAGCAGAATTGGTTTAAGTATTTATTTATTTTAAAGTATCTGTACCACCCACCTTTCCAGTTTGTGTTTAACATGATTTATAAAGGCAAATGCCTGATACTGATGAAATATATAAAATAAATAAATAAAATTGTCCAGTAGCACCTTTGAGACCAACTAAGTTTGCTCTTGGTATAAGCTTTCGTGTGCCTGCATACTTCTTCAGATACCCACTTACAAAGATACCCACTTACATGCGCACGAAAGCTTATACCAAGAAGAAACTTAGTTTGACTGCATCAGACCAACACGGCTACCTGATACTGATGTAATCTAACTAGCCAGATATTTGTGTAGATATGATTGATTGATTGATTGATTGATTGTAGAGGGTGTTTTTTATTAGCTTGTTTTTATGTAAAATGACCTGCTCTGTAGATGACCCCTTTTAATCATCAGTGCCTTACTATTATTACAGCAGAGACTATTGTTTCCTATTAACACTGTACCAATCCTCTTAGAATGGAATCCTGCCTGCTTATCAGAAGAGATCAAGTACATTTATAGCCACAGGTCATTTGTTTCCAGATAACATAACAACATAGATTTGGTCTTGGATAACCCAAAGTAACAATGGCTTTTTTTTTTAAAGGGTCATTGATAGAAACAGGGGTCCTTTCCTTTGAACTAATACTCTACTGCACATTTTTTGTTTTCATTTCTGAAATTTCTCTGTATTAAGGTTCATATTATTAGGATTCTTTTAATATCTGTACAGCACTTGACCACTTTAAGCACTTTGTAACAGTAATAATGAACTTAATGATAAAAAGGTGTGTTTGATAAATCTACAATTTTATATGTGAATCTCATTTATTTTAATGCTTGCTGGATCCAGGGGTTAGAAGGATCTCAACCTACTCCACCCACAAACTCATAACAGTAATAATAATCATGTTCCTGGTCATCATTGTCTTTATGATGTGGCTTCCTGCAGCCCCCAACTTTTTGACAAAACCCTCAGGAATTTGGGAGCAGAGCAGACACAACTGAGCAGAAGCTGTGCAGAAGTCTTTCACTCAAACAAATAGATCCAAAATGCCGCATAAGGTTGTCAGAGAATTGCACAGACTTGTGGCTTATCCACACTTACCTTTTGCCCTGCTGTTTTCAGACACAGGTCCAGGCTTTAACGCTCTATGCCCAAATGCTTTTCTTTTTGCCCCAAGCTTTCCCTGTGAAAACCCGCTCTTTAAAGCTGAATCGAAGCAAACACCAATTCGAGGTTTCCTTGGATTGTTGTTTGTTCCACATGAACTTTTGAGAGCAGGTTTTTGTGGGGAAAGCTCCTCAAAATGGAGACACAGAGCTTTAAGTTGTGGGCCATGCCTGGAAAGAGTGGAGGAAAGATATGTGTGGATAAGGCCTTACAGCAACTGTTAGAGCCACTATGGTGTATTGGAAAATGTGTTGGGCATGGACTGTAGAGAGCTGAGTTTGAATCCTTGTTCAGCCACTAAGCAAACAGTGCCAGCCAAGCTATTACAATTCAGCCTGATCTCCCTCGCAGGGTTGTTATCAGAATAAATTAGGAGGGCCATGGAGGCTATACTCCTTGGAGGAAGGATGACATGAAAAATACTGAATGAAAAATAAAACAGTAAATGTGTACTTACAATATTTTATATAATAATATAATATGATTTTTGTTTGCTATAAAATATAGCCATTCAGATTTTACTTTGACGAGGATTTGTTTCACTCAGGCATATAGGTGATTTTATGGGAAAGGGGAGTCATTTCTGTATCCAAAGAGCTGTCAGGTATGATAATACTTTTAGCCCTGAAGTTCTACTAAGGAGCTCAAAGCAAAATGCTCATTTGTAAGAAGAATGCAAGATGTTTCTGTTTTTTTTATTTAGTTTACTTACATACACTTGAAGAGGGATTTGCATACATTTGAAAATGACAATTGATTTTCAGAAGTACATAGTTACATCGTGATTCATAGGCCAGAGACAGTAGGATATACACACCAAATTTGCATCCACAGAAATGTTGGGTCCACGTATAGATAATGGTGATTTACATTTAATTTTTCTTTGTTGTTATTTCATATGATTTAAGAGAAGCAACCCCATTCACCTGTATTTGTGACGACAACTGAGAACAGCTGCAATAGCTTTGATATGTTCCAAATGCAGAATCATTCAGAAAAGTGTTATAAATAGTCTTAACAGGGGAGCTTTCAGGTCTTTAGACTGGCATCAGAGACCCCAGTGACCTGACTTGGGAAACACTTCTAAATGAGACATTGACCTGAGACCTCTGAAGGTCTCTGTGACGTGTATGGGGGAATCTCCTAATGTTCTTATACTTTCTTATCTTGTGCTGGATTAACTCAGGGGATCCACTCCCAGTTGCGCTTGTATGAGAATGACACTGGAAGGCTGAGTAGCCGCTGCATGGAAGACGGGTAAAAAGAAGAGGGAAAAATGATAAGGAGAAGCAGCCCAGCATAATTGTGCAATATTCACCAAAGCAAGAAAAAGAAAACTCACATCGCAAGTTTTTTTTAAAGTTATTCAAGAAAGAAAATACCAAGCTGAAAGAGAAGGGAGAAAATCCCACCACTTTCATTTCGTGAAACAACATGGGACAACGCTTAACAAATGAGGAGGGGGAACAAGTTGAGATTGATGTGGCTGAACTGCAGGAATGGTATAAGAAGTTTGTGGTGGAATGCCCAAGCGGGACTCTTTTCATGCATGAATTCAAGCGATTCTTCGGAGTACAGGATAATCAGGAGGCAGCAGAATACGTGGAGAACATGTTCAGAGCTTTTGATAAGAATGGGGTAAGCATTATTCCAGCATTTGCTGTTTTAAAAAGCTTTTGATTTAATTTAATTTAGATTTATATTGAAAGAAGAAAAGTCACTTTCCATTCTTTTCTGAGGCAGCTTCCAGACAACCCGTTTATTGAACCATCTTCTGGATTTGTTTTCAGGGAGGTTAAACAATGTTGGATATTTACTGAGCATTCATTGCACCACACATGGGTTACTCCACACTCCCCATTTTATTTGCCTGTCACTTTCCGGATCTTTTTAGGAAGTGGGTATGTTGCGCAAGACCTCCAAATCAACTTTAATTGCACAACCTGAATTTTCTGGTATGTGATTGCATCCCACCCCAAAATTGCAACACTCTGGAAGCACCTTAAATGTGGATTTTTCCTTTGGACTAGACCTTATTTGTTAAGTGTTATTTGTTCAGAGGAGTTACCGATGTGCCAAACTTGCAGGAGGTGGGTAATAATTTCCAGAACTTCCCAGAGAGTTAACTAATAAAATTTAATTTTGTTCAATATTCCCTCCAGCCCAACCCCACCCCAAAATTGGGTTCTTTGAACCTTAGATTTATCTGTCAAATTCTAGGAACCTACATTTTACAGACTTGTGAAATGTACATCAGATTCAAGGCAATAAACGGTGAACAACCTTCAGAAAAACAAAGCTGGACACATTTAAAGGGGTTCTCTCTATTGTAGCCATTAATATAACTTTAATATTTTTATGATAATCATTTATCTGGGTAGCAAAATGATTTTCTGATGAAACAGCCTGTTGTCACTGCACAGTGGAAGGAGAGTGGTTTTGGTGCACTGATTTATAGCAGTCACTGCAAGGTCACACTGACTATTGTTACATAAGATGTCACTTGACTATGTTCTAAATATCAGCGAGAGGAAGGAACTCTGCTGACTTAGTGGCCTTAGATCATAAAATCATAGAATTGTAGAGTTAGTAGGGACCCCATGGGTCATCTAGTCCAACCCCCTGCAATGCAGGAATATCAACACGCAGCCCCCCCAATCCAATTTGAAATCATACTGGACCCTGCTTAGCTTTGCAGATCTGCTAATGGTTTTATTGCTGCACCACTAGGACAAGTCGCTTTGTAACTAACAAAGAATCGGTAGCCAGAACATCATTTTGTTGTTGAAATTACTGTAAATAACATTGGAATGCCACATTTTTATTACTGTTCAAGTACAGATCAAATATTGAAGATATTTTTTAGCCAACCTCCATACCTATATTACACACTTCTTGTAAATGTCATAGTAATACATATCAGTTTAACTTCATATTCCCTGTTCCAGGAAGAGAAGCACTATACAGTGGTACCTTGGTTTACAAACTTAATCCGTTCTGGAAATTTGTTCTTAAAACCAAAGCAGTCTTAAACCAAGGCGTGCTTTCCCATAGCAGCGGGGGACTCAACTGACAAATGGAACGCACTCAACATGAAGTGGAACATGTTCTGCTTCCAAGGCAAAGTTCACAAACCAAAACACCTACTTCCGGGTTTGCAGCGTTCTTAATCCAAGTTGTTCGTAGACTAAGCTGTTCTTAAACCAAGGTACCACTATATAGACATAGAAGGAGTGCATTGTGTTGAACTGGACATATGAAAGATGCAGCTTGTATCCAAGTTGTGACTCAACACGTTCTGAGAAGTTTCAACTTAGATGGGCTGAGTTGCAGTGTGGGAGTGAATTAAACTAATCACAAAACCGGCTCAATTAATTAAAAATGAGGTGTAGTCATCAACTAAGTTCTACTCAGGGTAGACTTGCTGAAATTAATAGGTCTAACTTAGCCATGTTCATTAATTTTAATGGGTCTACTCGCTGAGTAAAACTTAGTGGGAGACCCCACCCAACTCCTGTTACTTCCAACACATAATTATCACGTGCTTTGATGGCAAGGGAAATTTCCAGCAGGAAAGCACCAATTCAGGGCAACAGGCTACAAATGGATAACACAGTTGAGAGGTAAATGTCCTTAGGAAGAATATTCTAGGATTTGCATTTTGTATGTTGGGTGTTTTTTAGTTTGACATTGTACAACTGCATATACTGAATGCAAGCTTTAACTAATTCACAGCAAGGGTAAGAGCAGAGGGGAAAGAAAGATGCATATGCAGTTGGATAGCGCAGATTGTTCTTGTTGGCATCCACCCATCTCAGGAAACAATGGAGTGTGCCTCCAAGTTGAAGTCAAACCACTGGAGAATCACAGCACCTGCTGTGGCTGCAGAGACTGATAACTCGTAACTGCTGCCTCCTGCATTGTTTTTGCTATATTAGCAGCACCGAAGTGACCTCCCTGAGGCACAAGCCTGGGCAGTGTGTGTGGAGGTCCTGCACTGTCCAGACAACAAGACTCCCACCTCTTGGCCTTGCTGATGTGCTCCAAAGGAAAGCAGAGCAATACGTTTGGCACCAGCTTGGCTGCAGAAGTTGCTCCTTAGTGGCCCCCAGTTCTCCAGAGCTGATTTCGAGGGTGCACAAGGGCTGGAGGAGAGGAAGAAGAAGTTAAGAGAATAAGAAGAGCCTGCTGGATCAGGCCAATGGCCTATCTAGTCTAGAATCCTGTTCTCACAGTAGTCAAACAGATTCTCAAGTGACCCCCGAGCACAAGTTCTGTGTGCACATAGAAATCTGTTGTGCCAGCAGAGCTGCATTGTTGGAGGCCATCCTTCATACCAGCTTGAGGTTTGTGCCTGAAATATAAAAAGTCAACAGACCCCAAGGAAGAGAGATGAATGGGAGTATAGGCTTTTGCATGGCCTGATCTTATGAAAAAGTGCTCCACTCTTAAGAGTAGTAGAATTTGACCTGATTGTTTCAGTGTTGGTATCAGCTCGAACTGGCTTGCCGTGCAAGAATTTCCATACAGTCTTTTGTATTAAGTGCCTCTGGGCTGGACGTGAGCCATTGGCTTGGGGAATAGAGGCAGAAAAATTCCCATAGGAATCAAGGAGAGCACAGAGATGCACTGCTCAAAGCTGACAGCAATGAAAGCAGTGTATTCTATGTGAAGAAATATGATGAAATGCACTTTGGGGACTGCAGAGGAATTTATTGCTTGCACCCCTCTAGCTTAAGCCTTACCCATTAGACTGGGCTGGCAATCACTTTAAGCTTTGTAAAGACACTTAAGGGTGTTAGTGGCTTATTTCTGCTATTTCTCATAGTACCGTATTTTTTGCTCTATAACACGCACCCGACCATAACACGCACGTAGTTTTTAGAGGAGGAAAACAAGAAAAAAAATATTCTAAATGAAACAGTGGATGTATGATTTTTGTGGTTCATGCTGTGGCCACAGACATGTGATCTGATAGTGAGTTTGGAGTAGCCCAATGCAAAAATCCTGAGGATCCATGTGGATCCATGCTTTGTAACCACGTTTTTGCACCACTGCAGCCCCAGGCAACAGTGGGTGCGTGATTATTTTGGTGCAAGATGTAGCCATGGACATGCTATGTGATCTGATGGTGAATTTGGGGTGACCCAGTGCAAAAATCCTGAGGATCCATGTGGATCTGTGCTTTGTAACCACGTTTTAAGTGGGGAGGGAAGGAAAAGCACTCAAGGGACAAGGAGCACACGTGGGGTGTATGGAGAAGGATGCTGTTAATAATGAAGAAGAGGGGTAAAAGAGGAGAAGGCTCCTCTCCCACTTTGCTCCTTTAAATCAAGCAGGCTCTGCTTTTCTACCTCCTCCCCGCTCATCCCCGGTTTAGCAAGCTGAAAAACTTTGCTGCTATGTAGCGAGCTGAGTGGGGAGGAGAGAGGGACAGAGAGCCTGCTTGCTTTAAAGGAGCCAACCGGACAGGAGCCGCTCCTTTAAAGAAGCAGGCTCTCTGTCCCTCTCTCCTCCCCACTCAGCGGCTCTTCTCCCGCTTTGCTGTTTCAAAGCGAGCCACGGAGGAGGGAAGGAAGGGGAACCATGGATCCTCTGCTCACGACTGCAGCAGATCTCCCCCGCCATCCGTAGGCATTCCCTCCATAACACGCACAGGCATTTCCCCTTACTTTCTAGGAGGAAAAAAGTGAGTGTTATGGTGCAAAAAATACGGTAAATGGAAGCTCTGGGGGTTGGCAAAATCCCAACTGTCTTAGGTGTATGCTCCAATTTTGAGAACATTGTATGATTGACAGGACATCATGGTCTACCCAGCATAAGTATATGTTCAGCCCTGAGGTCAGTTCACATATATCTTAATGGCAGGAAGATCAAGCCCAGCTAATTGAAGCTATAGCAGACCTATCACTGCATGGCTCACAATTAAAAAACTGGAAGAGCAAGCTCCTACAACGCTTAAGAACTGGAAAAGCAAGCTTCTATAACTTTTCTTCTTGAGGGAAGTTGGCTTCAATCAGATTTGACCATATACAAATTTAAATAAAGATTGTGCTTTACAGAGAGCTGAGTGGATGTAATGAAAAACTAAAACCGAAAACAGTCTGAAGACTAGTTATGGAGGGTGCTACAGCAGCTACACTGTCTACCCTACTTATTCTAATCCTTATCTCACAAAGCCTGATTCTGTCAATAATGAATCCTGCTCTCTTCTGTCCTTCAGTCAGGATGCCAAAGACTGGCTTTGAGAAAGAGGATACTGTCCATTGTTCCTGTTCAGTATAGTTAAATGGTATGCAGGACAAGAACAGGAAAGCCAGACATAGAGATTGTAGGCACCTCCTACCTTTAGGAGTTTTATTACAGGTGTATTCTGCAACATATCCTTGACATAATAATAGTGCATTGGTGATGGATTCATTTTGATTCATCATTCGTTCTACAAACAAACAAAAATGTAGGCTACATTTGAAGCTGACAAGCAGAGGGCCAATTAAGATTTAGAATAAGCAAAAATACATTTGTTTTCAAACTTCCAGTGCTCCTTTAAAACCAAAGAAAAAGGCGCTATATTCTGTACAATGGTACCTCTGGTTACGAACACTTCAGGTTACGAGCTCCACTAACCCGGAAGTAGCTGCTTCTGGTTGCAAACTTTGCCCCAGGATGCGGACGGAAATCACGCGCCAGAGGCACATGCGCCGTGGGAGTCCCCATTAAAGAAAGCGCGCCTCAGGATAAGAATGATTTCAGCTTAAGAACGGACCTCCGGAACGAATTAAATTCGTAACCAGAGGTACCACTGTATTTACATAGTGTCCTCCAATGGCAGAACCTGTGATTTTTAATATAGCATATGCAATCGGTGATTTCTATCTAACATGTTAATACAAACAAATAATGGTACGAAGTGTTTCTAAAACACAGCACGCCATCCAACTTTTTCATTTCGAAAACCAGGACACACGTCTTCTGCGACATGCTCCCAGGTGAGTCACGTGACATGCTTTGCAATCCTGCCCTGAAAAAAGTGCTTTTTCAGGGCGAGAGTGCAAGAGAGAGCAGCACTCAAAATGGCCGCCACAGTCTTGCTTTAAAAAATAGGGTGCCCCTTTTTTCTGGGACACTCGGCATGTATGACACAGTTGCCATCTGAATTAACCAATTCAGTTTCTGTCTGAATGGAACCTTTGGTGGAGAAGATTCTTGAGAATAACTCTCCATTCATGTAGCCATTCAGGTCAACTAATCCATGCAGGCAGTTCATGTGCATGTCAATATAGAATATGGTGTCAGGTGTTTGGTACTCTGTGTAGGGAGAGGGATGTGGAAACTGACATCAAAATAGGAGCCAGAAAGTCAGACATGGGAAGCAAAGTTGTGTATCAGCACCAGAAGAGGATCAAGATAGTGAAGTCAAATCAGGTTTATATAGATCAAGGAAACTAGGTGTCAATAGTGCAGGGTCAAAAGTCAAGAAGATATGCCAAGTAAGGAAAAGAAAGTCAAAAGAGTAAGCAGGGATTATACGCTTCATATAGGATTAGATAAACAATGGAAACATGACCTCAGCACGGCCGCACAGGAGCAAGGAGGACAGAATGCCAGTGATAATATGGTATAGAAATGCTAAGGTTGTGTACCACACACTATACTTTTAAAGCACATCCAAAGCACATCTAAAGCACCCTCGCTCAAAGAAATCTGAGCATCGTAGTTTGTTAAGGGTTGCTAGGAATTTTCACTCTGTGAGAGAAAACTGTAGTGCCCAGAATTCTTTAAATGGAAAGAATGTGCTCAAATGTGCTTTTAAGGTATAGTTTGCACATAGCCCAAGTCCACGTCTGTTGTTTCAAATATACAAAAGATGATTGCACCATTTGGAATCATTGCACACTTCCACAGAAACCGCTAGTGTCTGCTGTGTTCTAAGATTAAAGGTCTAATCTTCAACTATTTTCAAAATTCAAATGTAATTAAAGTCACTTTTTATTAGCTGAGTTTTGTGATAAGAATCAATTTTAAAAGATCTTCAAATTATCCTTGTGAGAATCTAAAACTTAAATACTTAGACACTGGATCACCCATTGCAGGGTTACTGCCACACCCAAGGAACTCTTTAGACTAGATTATCCTGAAATAGGTTGTATCACAGGATCACTGGGAAGAGTAGAAACTACTCTTTCAATTCCAAAGGTCCCCCCCCCCTTTAAAGAAAGTTTTCAAACAATATATAGTCTTTAACAAAAAACAAAGAAACCATTAGGCAAGAATGAAGCTTGTGAGAGTGAAACACAGTGTTGTTGGTTAGTGGTTTAGTTGTGTCCAACTCTTCATGACCCCATGGACCAGAGCATGCCAGGCACTCCTGTCTTCCGCTGTCTCCCGCAGTTTGGTCAAACTGATGCTGGTAGCTTCGAGAACACTGTCCAACCATCTCATCCTCTGTCATCCCCTCCTCCTTGTGCCCTCAATCTTTCTCAACACCAGGGTCTTTTCCAGGGAGTCTTCTCTTCTCAGTAGGAAACACAGTAGGAAGGCAATATTTATAAACAGCTGACAAAGTATTTGTAGCCATGCTGATCATTTGGAATATAGCACACATACAAAAAGTGAGAAGACACCCTGATTCAAATGTGAATGATCTTTTACGTTACTCCAGGGGTGGTGACCACATAAGCGCTCTCTCGGAGACCTTTACAAATAATCCAAATAAAGTCTACTGCTACAGCCTGCATTTAAAATAGTGAAGGGTTCCAGCTTTCTCCCTCTATCCTAAGACTGAAAACAAGTCAGAAGATAATATATGCTAGACACAATAATAAGACCTGGTGTGTGGATAAACGTGTGTGCATGCAGACACATGGTACCAAGCATGAAGAAGTGTACTTGATAACTTCATTTGATAACAGAAATCTGCACAACGTAGTGTGCTTGATAACATAAGCTGTATTTTTGCTACAAAATGTTGGGCAGCTGCTGCCTCCAGAAATGGAGATGGGATCTGGCCTCAGGAAGGACTTTACCACAAAGACTTCGTGCGATTAGGATTCAAGGTGCACAAATGCTTCCTGGGACAAAGCACTAAGTGAAGAATGGATTCCTTTTGGAAATATAGAAACCTGACGTAAGGCACAACTGGTTGGTAATGATAATCTAAGAGATTTTAAGATTACATTGAGTAATTACGTCAGCCAAAGGTTATAGGAGAAAACAAAAGTAGATAGCACATGAGTAAATATCATAATGACTAGGTTTAGATTTCATCAGGGAATTGAAATTATGGCGTGCAGCCATCATTCTAACTCCATTTCCATTAGTTTAAGATCTTTTTGACAAGTTCACTCTACATTTTGCTTCACTCTTTCCAAATTAACCCCTCCATGTTTTTTAATCCACAGGACAACACCATTGATTTCCTAGAATATGTGGCTGCTCTGAATCTTGTTTTACGAGGGAAGTTGGAACACAAACTGAGGTGGACGTTCAAAATATATGATAAGGATGGCAACGGCTGCATAGACAAACCTGAGCTCTTAGAAATAGTTGAGGTGAGTAGGAATTTAGTATTTGCTGCCAGACACTCTGTCTGATTTCATAACTTGAGTTTGGAGGCTTCTATAAACCCAGTCCTGCTTGAAGAACTGCTGCAGGGTTTCTCAAAAATGGGACATTTCAGCCATCCATAGAGATATGTGAAACCTAGTGTCCGGCACTGTCATGACACTAGATCTGCTGCTGTGAGTGCGAGACCTATGATGTTGATCGCTCACCTTCCCTCTTGAATTGTTTCATTTATTTGTAGCATTTGTATAACTTTTTTTTTTACAATACATAAAACAAAATAATTTAAATGCAATCTAGGACATGAAATCATAAAAACAAAAGGTACATATAAATAAATACTCTCAAAGTTAAAACACAGATTGAAAAATGGGCACCATAATCCAAAACCCATTTAGCTGGGAGGGGGGTATCCTGATTCTGCCAGTCTTTGCCTACAGCAGTGGTTTTCAACCAGTGTGCCGTGGCACCCTGGGGTGCCTTGAAGGATGGTCAGTGGTGTCGCGGGCAACACTGGCCTCTGCCCCTCTTTCTTTCCCTCCCTCCTTTGATCCCCTCTCATGTCTCTGCCTCCCAAAGGCTTGCACAGCTGTTTGTTGCAGCAGCCCTGGCTACAAGCTCTGCAAGCGAATGGTGCCTCTCGGGCTGACCAGGGGGTGCTGGTTACCAGAAGCTGAGGCGGCCTCGGAGTAAACAAGCAAGCAGGCAAGGGAGCCCAGCCAGCCAGTCCACCAGCCCTTGCTGTTGGGAGGCTGGGCAGATAAGCACTGCTTTGGCCTTTCTTGTGCTTGCTGTGTGCAAGGCCTGCCTGGGAACTGAGTGCCCACTGCTGCCTCCCAAGGTAAGCTGCTGGCCTCATGGTCACTTTTGGCTATTCTTCATTGGACCACTAAGGCTGGGGGTATCCTCTTCACAGGCCTCTCTTTGGAGCAGAAGTGGAGGGAAGCTTAGAGATCAGGGGCGACAGCAGCAGCTGCCCAGAGGACTCCCAAAGAGAGCCATCATACAATCATCCAAAACAATTTGTCTGCCTCCTCCCATCATGGGAGCATCAGGGCTGCAGATGCCGCAATGACCCCCTAACACCATTAAGCTGCGGTAGGAGCACCCAGGGTATGAATTTCAGCCTGATCCAGGCTACAAAGATTATTTTAAATACCTGGGTGAACAGAACGATCTTCCTCTTGTGCCCCAAATGCCACAAAGATGGTGCCAGAAAGGCTCCCTGGAAAGACTATAGAGCTAGGGTGCCACAACTAAAAAGGCCCTCACTGGAGGAGCAAAGCCCCCAATGAAAATGTTAAGCTTTTGGGAAGATGCACATGGGAGAATGTGGTCTTTTGGACAACCCCATCTAGGGCTTTAAGGTTAAAACTGGCACTTTAACTGGACCTAGACCTGGAAACGGACTGGGATTTTGAAATCTGATTTTTTAAAAATGGTGCTTTTGTTTTGCTCTGTTCACTTTCACTGAGGTTTCCCAAATGATGTTATTGACAGTAAAAAGTAAAAATCTTAACTTTTTTGCCTGTCATGTTAATATGCACACGTCATGCTTTCTTAACTTTATGTGCATGGTCAGAAAGAGTAGTGACAAGGAATGGGCTTCAGTATCAAGGAAAGGATCCAGCTTCTTCTAAATTATCAAAGACTGACAAGTTGGGTGTGATGCAGTGGCTTTCCTGTAATGCTTCTGATCATGATGAAAGTACAGTGGTACCTTGGTTTACAACCATAATCCGTTCCGGAGGTCCAATTGTAAACCAAAACAGGTTGTAACCCAAAGCGCGCTTTCGCCAATGGGGCCTCCCCCCCAAATTGGTTGTAATAAAAAAAAATATGGGTTGTAATCCAAAATGGTTGTAATCCAAAGCGGCTGCAAACCAAGGTACCACTGTATTCGAACAAGGTGGGAACACAATCTTGAGAGATAGCAGTGGATTCCAGACAGTCTGAAGGAACAGAGTACAGGAGATGGTAATGGGTGTCTATTCACAAGTGGGAAGAGTGCTGTTGTGCTCAGATCCTGCTTGTGGGCTTCCCATAGGCATCTGGTTGACCATGGAGAGAACAGGATGCTGGACTAGATGGGCCATTGGCCTGATCCAGCACTTTCTCTCTCTCTTTTTTAAATACAATTTTTATTAAGTTTTACACAATTTTTCAACACAACATCTCCAACACTACATAACAAATCCTTGGCTATCATAGCCTAGGGTTTCCATCAACCCCTTCTGATGGTTTTCTGAATTCCTTTCTAATTGTGCATTTTATTACTATGCTTATTGTTTTAAATCCAACCATACCGTAGATTCCGGCGTATTAGGCGACTGGGCGTATTAGATGACCCCCCAGAATTGGCAGCTGCAATTTGGGGGTTTGTCTTATAAGCCCAGTCTTTCTCCCGGTGCGGAGCCCGCCACCCGCCACCCATACCCAGCGTATAAGACGACCCCCAACTTTTTAACCTGGGGTTAAAAAGTCGTCTTATACGCCGGAATCTACGGTATGTCAACTAATCTTAATACTTCTCACAATAATTTGAATAGCTCTCCTTACAAAACTCATGCAATCCTACAATTCAAATACAATATAAATTTCTTCCAGTCCTTTAGGAAAGTCTGGTCCCGCTGGTTTCAAATTTTCCCTGTAAGTCTTGCCAGCTCGACATTGTCCATCAATTTTATTTGCCACTCTTCTTTTGTTGGCATTTCTTCTTGCTTCCATCTTTGGGCTAATAGTATTCTTGCTGCAGTGGTCACATATAAAAACAGTTTTAAAAAATCATTTTTATGAATTTCTGTACCTACCATACCCAGTAAAAGAGCTTCTGTTTTTTTGATAAATGTATATTTCAGCATTTTTTTGCTTTCATTATAGATCATTTCCCAGAAGTCTTTCTCTTTTTTGCATTCCCACCACATGTGGTAAAATGTGCCCTTTTTTCTTTACATTTCCAACATTTGTTTTTTGTTTTATACATTTTAGCTAGTTTCACTGGTGTTACGTACCACCTATACATCATTTTCATTATATTTTCTTTTAATGCACTGCAGGCAGTAAAATTTATTCCCTCTCTCCATAACCTCCCCCAATCATCTATTGGTATATTATGTCCTATTTCTTTAGCCCAATGTATCATTACTGATTTGACTTCTTCATCTTTTAGATGCCATTCCAATAGTAATTTGTACATTTAAGTGATCCAGCACTCTCATGTTCACAATGGACAAGTAAAGGTCCCTGGAGATTAGAACAGTGTCAATCCAAATGGAGAAAATGCAGCTAGGTTGTTTTTTGTTTTTTTGGTAATATATACCAGAAAAGAAAAACAATGCTATGTGATCTGAGGAGCTCTTTTTACACACACGGCATGCTGTACATAACAAAGAGCAAACAGTGTAAAGGAGTGATTGGAAATTTATTGGAAAAATTTCTTGCTTCAGCTAGCATTACGTAAGAATAAGGATTATAGAGAGAGAAATCAGGACTAAGCCATTGCACTTATCACACTAGCCATTCTTTCTTTCCTGTATCCAAGACCAACTGCATCCAGTAGTTAATTGCTTCAAGTAAAACAAAGCCATAATTCCTTTGGTGAGTCATAAGCATCAGGAAGATAAGCAGCCAATGACCTGTGCCAACAAAGAGGTCTGCTTTAGGCAGATTCACAGTCCCAGTTTTAAAGTCCGCAGAGAATTGGCCATAGCTGGGTAATGCCCTGGCTAATCCACAGTCTGGTTAGATGCCTGGCCCTTGTTGAAAGATGTAAAGAAAATCAAGGAGGGGAGAAGAGAATTCTAATTCTTAAGCCTGAAGGGGAAAGAGAGGCCATGACTCAGAATCCCCAAAACTGCAAAAAAAAACCCCACACAAATAATCCCACAAATCCATCAGAATGTAGAATCATGAAGTTTGAAGGAACTTCAAATGTATTCCCAACACCTGCCAAGGCAGGAAAACCACTACTCCAGCTCCCCTCATAAGTGGCCACCCAACCTTGGCTTTAAAAACCACTAACAAAGAAGAGCCCAGCACTTTCTAAGGCAGTTTGTCCCACTTTTGAACAACATATGATGTTTAGTCTAAATACCTTATTTAAATTTGAACCTACTCGTACTCTCTGGAGCAAGAGAGTACAAATTTGCTCTATCATCTGTGCAATAGCCCTTCAAATATTTGATGACGATCATCATAAATAAAGCCTCTTAATCATCTATTTCATGGGCTAAACATACCTAACCCCTTCAACCTTTCCTCTTAGGTCTTGTTCCCCAAGCTCCTCACTATCTTTATCAACCTCTTTGTCATATGACACATTCGATTTCTATTTTATACAGAAGTTATATTTTCACTTACATTTGAATGGAACTGCTATCCTAAGCACAGAACTAAGAAAAAGTAGTGTTCAAAAAGAGAATATGTGGTTTAGAGGAGGATGGGTGATTACAGAGTTGGAAGTGATCAAAGGCCATTGAGCTTAGTCCTTAATCACACAACAGCTCCATCAACTTGTCATGTTTTCAAAGACCAATCTGCACACCACATTAAAGTACTGTACTGTTTAAATTAAGTTGTGGTTTAATGTGAATGAGCAGCATGCTTCTCCTCTCTGCTCCTTTCTTTTGCGTCTGGGAAAGAAGAAAAACAGAGGCTGGCTTGCTGTTGTGTGTGAACCAGCACTCATAGTTCATTTCTCTCTTAACAAACCATGATGGTAAGCCTAAAACAAACCATAGCTTTCCAAAGTAGCTGTTTGGGAGAAAAACAAATCATGAGCATTGGTTTGTACATAATGGCAAGCAAGCCTTTGGTTTGTTTCCTCCCCAGTGCACTGAATAAAGGAGCTCAGGAACAGCATTGCAATGCATTTTGTTTAGATCATAATTTAGACCAGCATGGGTCAAATGGTATACATTACATGTGATTGCATCTCATAATAGCCTAGTAGTCTTGTTAAAAAAAAACACCACACAATCTGGAAAAGTCATTTTGGGAACGGCAACTATGGATAGAGAAGGGGTAAATCCTTAACCTCTCTCGCTGCCCACTCCCTTCCTGCTACAAATAGCACCTCCTAGCTGTTTTTCTGTTCAGAGCATCCCAGGTGCATGTTTCCTTGTGCAACCAACAGGAGAAAGCAAGGTACACTGCACTGAAGTCCCAGCAAAGCAGACAGGGAGACTTTACGTACTAATCCTCAAGATGGTTCTGACTCAGTGACCATGAACAAAACTTACCTAAAGGAAATTGAGGAGGTGGAGGTGTATGTCCACCTCATCTGACGTGCTGTCTCTTGCTGTGCCATTTTCTGATGTCTCAGATCCTGACATGCACAGATTATTTCCCCAGATTACAAATGTGAGCAAAATATTCATTAGATTTTTCTGCATCTCTGTCTCGGAAACTTAAGTTGCTTTCTTTTCTGCTCTTCTCTTACCAGCAAGTGTTTGTTTGTTTTTAAAAACCATGGTTGTTTTTCTGTCTTCCAGTCTATTTACAGGCTTAAGCAAGTATGCCAGCCTGATGAAGAGCAAGGGGCACCTCGTCTCACTCCAGAAGAAGTTGTGGACAGGATATTTCAGTTAGTGGATGAAAATGGAGATGGTAAGAAATTTACACCTTGGGTGATATTTGTGTCTGGATCTGTAATCCTTATGCCATTTCAATTATAAATGTTTACACCAAAACTCACGGGAAGGAGCATTGTATGCATTTTAGTACAGCCCGAGTCAACTCATTTAAAATGTAAGGGCATTGGGTGGCTCATTTGGTAGATCATGAGGCTTTTGATCTCAGGGTTGTGTGTTCAAGTCTCATGCTGGGCAAAATATTCCTACATTCCAAGGGCTGGACTAGAAGACCCTCATGGTCCCTTCCAACTCTACAGTTCCACGATTCTATGATTCCCTAGATCAGGGTTGAGGATCCTGTAGTCCTCCAGACATGGCTTGACTACAACTCCTATCATCTCTGCCCCTTGACTCTGCTGGCTGAGACTGATCTTCGTTTGATTGTTGGAGCTGGGAGTCCAACAATATCCAAAGTGCCACAGGTCCCACCACCCTTGGTCTACATAAAAGCTTCTACATTTTTGAACCTTTACTCAGATTTTCTGTGGACCATCATATCCAATCATTACTGGTGCTGAGCCAAATCTGAATGTTTGATTTGCACCTGAGCACCTACTCTTGGCTTTTCCCTTTTAGACTTGCTCAGGCACTTCACAACTCCCTTGAAAATGTTTGAAGAGCACGAAGGGCGGGGTGGGGGGAACTCAGCAAATAATGTGTCTGAAAGTGAAAACTCTCTTAAGGAGATTCTGGCTGACTTCAGTGCTCTCAACACTCATAGTCCTGGTTGGTAAGGATCTGAAGCGACTACAGTATATTGGAACATTCTGATAACTTGTTTTCCTACGATGAATAAGTGCAGTAGCACCATTTGAGACCCACTAGCATGAGGATACCCATTCCCTTCTCTCTCCACAACAAAAATGGCAGGTTGTAGGTGGCAGGAGAGTCTCTGATAGCACATGGTGGCAAAGAAGTGCAGTGACCCAAGTGCTGGCATGCAGATGTACAGAATAGGTAGAGCTTTGAGGGCATGCTTCCTTTGTTCCCTTCCATCTTTGATAAATGTCTCTCTTGCATTGATTCTTTAGGGCAGCTTTCTCTGGATGAATTCATTGACGGGGCCCGAAAAGACAAGTGGGTGATGAAGATGCTGCAAATGGATGTGAACCCAGGAGGATGGATTGTTGAGCAGAGGAGGAAATCTTCGTGACCGGAAGGATGTGGTGTGGGTCAGCGGGTGGTTCAGTGTGTTGCATTTCCAGTTGTAACCAAATGGAGAGTGCTTCCTTTCATTCTAGAATCATTTGCTTAATCGAAAGCATTCTCCAGCAACTCTGTGAAGCACGCGTATTGAAAGTACCATGGGTACTAACCTATGTGAGCCACGGCTGGCCAGTCATGCTAGGAAATAACCATATGCATAAATATTGTCCTGTTTGCTGGTCCAGGTATCAAAAGGGACTGACTTAGAAGAGTCTCAAAAGTGAACACTGAGTGTCATTTGATGCTCAGATGCACAAAGGGACTGATTAGTAAGTCACAATGCTTTCTTTGTAGGTGTATGTCTGCTATTTTATGTCTGAGGAGAAAGAGATGAACTTGCTGGAAGAGAGGAAGTTCTTTGGTAACAGAGTTTGAGAATATGGCTGGTTTGTTCTGATTCTGAGTTTGTGTGTTCCAAGGGTTTTACTTGATGTTAATATTCTGCTGCTAACCTAAACCATTTGGAGACTGTTTCATCACAAGTGAGATGTTCCAACTTTTTGTAACATTGCAAACGCACAGCCAAGCATATATGGAATTGGAAACAGGAAAAGAACCTATTTGCTATATGCAATGAGACTGCAGGGAGTAAAGGCTCTTATCAGACCAAGTGCAGTATATTATGTATACTGGACTTGCAGCATCATACACCTATTGTGTTCTGAGTCTATTTCCCTCTGTCAACTCACTGATTGTCTTAGGGCAGATTCCTCTACATGGTAGATCCTTCTTCGGAACCCTTTTCTAGGAATTTTAGTGTCATTGAGGAAACTTTGGTCTGGTTAAGATGATCCTCCAGACTACAGTTTGAAAAATCAGAAAGGTGACATAACATCATGCGCTTGCAGTAGCTGTCTCTCTCTTGCATTTTCTTGTGGCAGTTCCCACTCCCTTTCCTTATTTCTTCTAACCATGGTTTGCCATAATTATTGACTTGGGCAAACTGTGATTAGCAATAACCAGGACTAACTCCAAACAATGATTTGCAAGCCTATGGTCTCAAGGCATAGTTTGCAGGCAAGTATTACCCTTAGTTTGCCATCTTTGGACATCACAACAAACTATGGTTAGTGGAAACCTGATAATGGAGTGGCTCAGTGTGCATCAATGGAGGTGAGAGGGGGAAGAGAAAGTGCGAGAACACTTGGTACCTTCCCAAACTTCCAAACCATGGTTTGGAGTACTGGATCATGATGTCTGCCCAGGCCTGAATATGAGGATGGTGACAGGGCAGCATGTTCTGGTGAGAAATGATGCTAATTGTGAAATAAGCAGTGCAGATTTGTCACATTTGCACTAAAAGTTTGCAGATGAATTAGTGAATAAATAAGGTGAGGCTCCATTTGCTGAGCCTGTTGCACATTGTGAATACTAGGTATAAGTGCTCATTAGCAAATAGGTGACATTGTATTATATTTATTAAAACCCTTCAAATACAGAAGAACTCATTTGTTTGAGTGGCCTGCATTACATTCAAGCTTTCCAGAGACTACAAGCCAGGATCAGTGCCAGGTTTAGTGGGGTATTTGGCACTGCACAGGTGCCCCTCTTGCCTTGATAACCTGCAGGCCCAGCAACAGAAAAAGCTGGTCCAGCCAGCAAGCTATGCTATATTGGAGCCCCAGAGACACTGAGGGAGGTTAAAATGACAGGAGCCACCCACAGCTATGCGGGAGCCAGTGCTGAGAGGACCACCAGGCCTCAGTGGCCAAATCAGAATTTGGTGGTGCTTCCTTAGTGAGGGTTCAGGCCCTTAGCAATGGCCTGGTGGTGTTGACCCCAGTCACTGGACAGTATAGCAATAGCATGGAATGGTCTGGCCCAAAGCTCACAACAGACTGATCATTCTCGTGATCACTCAATATCTTCATTTTCACATAACTCTTTGGCTGCACATTCAATTTGTAAAGCATGTGGAAACACCAGAAATAAAGTCATATAGGCAATATTTTTGAATATTCATAGATATGTAATTATGGGAGGGGTCTGTTACATCTATCAGATATATCATATTCTGGTAGAATTGTGTAATACAATAAGAAGACCCAATTGCTAAACTAAACCAGCTGAATAATAATTTTCTCACCTTACCTTGAATGTATTTTATTTGCCATTTTCTTATTCTTCAGACTCATAAGACAAAATCCACTCTGTACAAGGTTGGAATAATATGTATATATATTTCTGTGGCCTTTTGTTATAAACCCTTTGCTTCTCTTTAGTGTCTGTGTTTTACATACTTTGTTTGCTTTCTTACATTTAGGGCCATTGGGGTTGGTACATGGGTGGGTAAAATAAAATCAGTGTTTTCAGCAATCCAGTACAAGTGTGATTGACATATCTCTACATTCTAATATGCTTGCCTCTACTATCAAAGAAAATATATCTTTTATGAAAAGTGTCACTAAAAGTGTTATTATGTATGTTAACTTTCTTCATCTTCATTCACTTGCAACCAAACAAACTTTTTACAATATAGGATTTTTCCAATGGCATTGTATTTGCTTGTTTGTTTAGATACAACTTCTATACTGCTTCAGTGTAGGGGGAAAAGCCTCAAAGTGATTTACACAAATGATAAAACAATATAACTATCACCAAAGATTTACAACCATTAATTAAAACATAAAGTTAAAACCACAATAGAGCAGACTAAAATAAAACACATTCAAACTCTCTGAACAACAAGGTAGGTTTGTTTAAATAAGAATGTCTTCAGCAGGCACCAAAAAGAATACAGTCATACCTTGGATCCCCAATGCCTTGGCTTCCGAACAGATCGGCTCCCGAACAATCAAAACCCGGAAGTGAGTATTCTGGTTTTTGAACGATTTTCGGAAGCCAAATGTCTGGTGCAGCTTCCTGCAGCCAATTAGAAGCTGCACTTTGGTTTCTGAACGTTTTGGAAGTCAAACAGACTTCCAGAACGGATTCCGTTCGACTTCCAAGGTACAATTGTACAGTGAAGATGTCTGCCTGCTATCAATAGGCAGGGAGTTCCAAAGTGTTGGTGCCACTGTCCTAGACAACTGAGTTCTTACAGATGCGGTGCAGGTATTATGTGGCACCTATAAAAGTGCCAATTCCTCTGATCAAAGTGGCCGTGTGGGCACATATGGGATAAAAGGACCTCTTTCTTCTGTGCCTGGGAATAGCACAAAAGAAGCTGGATATTCTTGAAGGACACTAAGGCCATGTCCACACTTCATAGTAAACCATAAACTTGGCTTTGCCGTCTGAGGGCTACATTCCCTCATGGACAACCTTCCAGGGACCGCGTTCCAGTGTCAGGTGAGGCCAGAGGCAAAAGTGGTCAGAGCAGTGGATGTGGCTCTTCACTTTGTGCAGGAGGTTTCATTCCGACAACACAAAAGTCAATTTCCATACACCTCTCTCGTCGTCCTCCATCCAAACAAGTAAAAGACACCACCATAGTTCATGAAAACTTTCCAGCCAAGCAAAATCACTCAAGAAGAAGAAGAAGAGTTTGGATTTGATATCCCGCTTTATCACTACCCGAAGGAGTCTCAAAGCGGCTAACATTCTCCTTTTCCCTTCCTCCCCCACAACAAACACTCTGTGAGGTGAGTGGGGCTGA
The DNA here is from genome assembly GCF_964270895.1 of Podarcis filfolensis. Lineage (NCBI taxonomy): Eukaryota > Metazoa > Chordata > Lepidosauria > Squamata > Lacertidae > Podarcis > Podarcis filfolensis. The sequence goes on from NC_139609.1 coordinate 62,797,598, forward strand.
GAGACTTCAGAGAAGTGTGACTAGCCCAAGGTCACCCAGCAGCTGCATGTGGAGGAGCGGAGACGCGAACCCGGTTCCCCAGATTACGAGTCCACCGCTCTTAACCACTACACCACACAAGGAGGATGCAGAACCAGGCAGTCAGGGGTATGGCCTAGAGAGATAGAGGTGTGGCCTGAGGAGAGTCCCGAGGGCCAGATAGAGGGATTTGGAGGGCCACATTTGGCTCCCTGCCCTGAGGTACCCCATGCACCACTGTGCCTACTTTGCTCCTCTCCACTCTACGTGGCTCCAATGCAAAGGAAGCAGCCTATGATCCCTGCCTTTGTGTTACATCCAAACCAGAGATCATAGCTTGATTTGATCCAAAAACTACTGTGAGTAAAGGAAGAACAAACCTTGCCCACACATGGCGGTTTGTTGGGAATGAAACAAGTACTGTAAAATAATGCTTCTCCATAGAGTAGAACTGAAACAATTGTTTTAATTCATTTTGGACATCAAACATACATACACAGTAACAGCTAAATTTCCTCTTTTAAAAAAGTTTATTTTTGAGAAACTCAGAATTGGGGCATAAGACATTTTGAAGTGGGATAAAATAAAATTTAAAAATAGAGGAGAAAGGGCCTCAGCTGAAAGCTTTTTAAATTCATTTATGAAACAGGGATTCTGCAAAAAATATATATCTATGGGTGCACTTTTCAGAGATGTTTTCTTCTTACTGAATCTTGCCATTAGTTCTCTAAGAAGGAACCTGACCCGCTCCCTCCAATTTGATTTAACCCCTGGGCTACTTACGATGTCAGAAACTTTCTGTAATCCATTTTCCAGACCTACAGCCTAATTAAGATTGGATTGACTTGATCCGATTTCTCATCAGGCTAATTTCGGAAACTGGGAGGTGGGCATCAAAAGCTTAGGAGGAGCAAATCCCAGTTGAAGTTACGAGCTGATCATAGCTGGTGCTTCTTTGTGATGTTGCCCCAAATAAGAGAGGATTGAAGATAGATTCATGGGGAAAGAAGGAGGAGAGCCAGTATACCTCCTAGAGCACAGTATTATAGACTGCTGTATCGAGACGAGAATGTGCAGTAATAGTGTTTCTTAGGAATATGTAAAAGTTCTGTGTTCTGTTGGATACTGAACAAACACATGTCTTTCCCACAGAACTTCCAAACTGATTGAAAAAAGGGCTCCTTACACATTAAAAAATTTTGTCTGAAGAGACATGCCATGCAACCAATTATAGTCTGAAGCTCTTTTGACTACAAACCCCCAATTCTGGTTCTATGCCAAAGTTTTGTGCTAGAAAACTCTCTCTGCACTCCTCCCAGTGGTCATTTCTCCTCTAATTACTGCTGTGGATATTATTTTATTTTATTTTATTTATTTATTTATTTATTTATTTATTATTTTATTTTATTTTATTTTATCTGCCCTTCATTAGCAGTTCCCAATGTAAGTTACAACAATTTAAAATTAAGAATTAACAACAGTTAATAAGAATTATACAATGAAAAACTGTAAGGGTGTTCTGAATTCTTTTATTCCCTTTTCAGCCCAGCTTGAATTCAAGCTTTACCTGCATCTCCTGCTTGAATATGAGCCACATCTGCAAAGGAAGATTTTTCCTTTGCAGCCTGGCTTGAGTTAAAGCTGTGAACTCATAAGCAAGAAAAGAGAATCCCAGAAGTGCATGTGGCCAACCAACTCCAATGCCTGTCAGGTCTCCTTTGGCACATTGGCCAGAGGTTCCTCACCTCTGGTGTAGCAGTTAGAGCCTGGAATTTGGCTGGGAAGAGCAGGGTTCACAATTCTGATCAGTCATGTGGCATGGCTGCGATCCTGTTCATGGTCACCTGGGAGTAGGCTCAGGTGAATTCAGAGGTGCTTACTTCTAACTGCATATTTTCAACATGTAAAACACGCTTTATAAAAACATCTCCAGTTGACTTGTCGCAGGCTGAAGTTTAACCTGAAGCTTTCAATTAGAAATGCAAACAACCTTGCGAATAAAGGTTACCATTTAAGCTACTAGCATAAAACAAGAATGCCATCAAAGGAAAGAAATATCTTTCCAGAACTTTATTTCCCCCAAACTCTGATTTCCTCTGTGAATCTGTCACAAAGAGTAATAAAACTCGAAAGTCCCATTATCACCTCCTGTCACTTACCAGATCAAGGCCCAGAACTCTGCTTCCTTGCTGCCCCCCCCCCCGCCCCCCACTCATACCCCTTCTTGTTTCATTATATTACCGGAGGGAACTAGAATGCATTTTTTTTTAAAAAAATTTTTTTATTGATTTTAACATATAAATTATAAAATGTACCACAAAACTTATCACTTATACAATCTTTTTAGACTTCCATCAGCACCTCTGATGATCCACCATTTTAACCACTTCTTATGCATTTCTTAACTTTATATTGCCTTTACATCTCTTAGCAAATCATCCTTCCCCTTCTCCAATTTTGCAATACTTCCAATAATACTCCTCACAAAACTTCTTGGGAACTAAAATGCATTTTATGTCTGACAAATAATTTCTATTGCATTAAAAAGATGGAGTTACACAATAGCAGAGTGCTAAGACAATGTGTAACTACAGCAATGGCCAGATGGTGGCATGCTAGATTTATAAAACTCAGAAAGAATCCCAATTTACTGCAAAATGAAGTTGAAACAAATTAGGAGAAATCAAAGACAATTATTCCAACTCAAATTTGCTTGGAGAAAGTCAGATTTATCATCTCTCTTTTTTTTTTAAAAAAAATATTCTCATTCCCAGTTATGGTTCCACAACTCAAATTCAAGTTCTATAAAAATTCTGGAAACTGTAATATAGGGTGTGGGAACATAAGAAGCTGACAGTTTTTTCAACTTACCTTAACTATAGGAGCACCTATAATCCTATATCAACAATGTAAAGTAATGTAGGACACACACACAGCTATTCTAGGATGCTCACACCTATACTAGGAGTTAAATTTCCTTGAGTCGTGTATGGGCAGAATTGGGCTGAACTGGCGTTTTGGCACCAGGCCCTTTATGTGAACAGGCCCAGGAAAGCTACTTTGGGTTAGGAATTGTTACTTGCAGCCCAATCCTGTTCATGTCTACTTAGAAGGAACTCCCACTGTTTTAATAGGTCTTGCTCCTATTTAGGACTGCAGCCTAAATTTGAATTGTCACATGCTACCAAATATAACACATGTACTCAAGAAACAAGCTTTGGTTCTTGTATTCTTCTCCCTCCTGTTTCTACTCTCTTAACAAAATGGTGAATGCACATTAATATTGCATTATAATTGGCAATGAACAAATTGGTATTGGTGAGTCTGAGATAACAGACTTGAACATGTAATTATATCATATACTTATATTGATGCTTAAGTTTGCATAGCTGGTCCCAAGGAATGTTAGGAAATGTAGTTTATAAAGGTTCATAATTCCATTAGAGATTCATATGACTTAAGGGGCACTCTGCTAATCCTGTAAAAAAGTCGTGGATTGTAGTGTCTTGCATTTTTAGATTTTGATAGCTGCTATGATTCTCCCCTGGCTAGATCTAGAACACAATGACTGAACACAATGCCATATTATCTCTGGACCAATGTGGCAACCCTTTAATCAAAACACAGTTGCTGATGAACCATTATAAATGAAGTTTTTTAACATCGTGACTGCCCTGCAGTTCAATGAATTGTCTGTCTTTATTTAGCATGTGTCTGAGTGGAAGGCAATGAAGTACCAGATGTGTGATGGTATCCATCCTAAAAACATCTGTGGAGTAGTATAGTTGCCACAAGAAGTTGGAGAAAGTGGATAGTGAAAAGTTTTTCTCCCTTTCTCATAACGCTAGAATTCATGGGCATCCAATGAAGCTGAATATTGGAAGATTTAGGACAGATAAAAGAAACTACATCTTCATGCAGTACATAGTCAAACTACGAACCTCACTCCCCCAGGAGGGAATGACTGGTCACCAACTTGGATGGCTTTAAAAAAATTGTTGTTGTTGTTGTTTAGCCGTGCCCAACTCTTCGTGACCCCATGGACCAGAGCACGCCAGGCACTCCTGTCTTCCACTGCCTCCCGCAGTTTGGTCAGACTCATGCTGGTAGCTTTGAGAACACTGTCCAACCATCTCGCCCTCTGCCGTCCCCTTCTCCTTGTGCCCTCAATCTTTCCCAACATTAGGGTCTTTTCCAGGGAGTCTTCTCTTCTCATGAGGTGACCAAAGTATTGGAGTCCCAGCTTCAGGATCTGTCCTTCCAGTGAGCACTCAGGGCTGATTTCCTTCAGAATGAATAGGTTTGATCTTGTTGCAGTCCATGGGACTCTCAAGAGTCTCCTCCACCACTATCATTCAAAAGCATCAATTCTTTGGTGATCAGCCTTCTTTATGGTCCAGCTCTCACTTCCAGTCAAGTTAGATGGTTTTCGTTTTTTATCTTATATTTTGGAAATGTACATCCAGTTTTTATTTTCCTTTAAAAAAAAATTGGTGCCCCCAGAGAGTGGGGCCCTAAGCTATAACTTGTAACATAAATCTGACACTGATTATCATAGTCTCCCAATACCCCGAACCATCATGAAAACCTTTATGCCATCATGGCTTTACACTTTGTCATGCAGAACCCCATCTTTGTTGAGGTACGCTAACCGGAAATGGTTTCCCTTCAGGCAAGTATTGTCCTCTGTCTGATGTGATCCTTAACCGGCCATTAGACTGTCAGTTGCAAAGCCTGCTGGCTGAAAGGATAACGAAAACGTAAGGTTTATCCTTTCAACCAGCAACTGAACCAGCAATTCTAAGTATAGGTTTCACATGCGGCCAGCGTGGAGCCAGTAAGTTAACACCAGCACATGCTAGCTAGCTCCTACTCATAGGGAACTTTGCAAAGAAACAGGAAGGAAGTAAAGTCTGAAAGGAAGTAATCTACTTTACCAATAAGTAGTTACTAAAAGAATCTGTAAGGAGAATAAGCTACCTGCCTCATTCAGGTAGCTTATTGCAAGCATTGCTATATTTTACTTCCCAACAAGGGGAAGAGACTCAGCAGGGCAGCCGGATAGGAAATGGAATTCCTGACTCACTATTTCTATTATATTCCGGAAACAACAGTTATAATTAAAAACACTCACAAATTTATTTTAAGTATGCTCCGCCCTTCATACGGATTTGAGAGACCCCAAGATAATAATAATTAAGTAAATAGGGCTCACCCTTTAAAATAACTAGGTAGACAGGGCCTGCCCTGAATTCCATTCCTGAATATCTTAGTCAAAATGGCTTCCAAAGCCCTGGAAGTCTCCCTCTCCTCTCTCATGCCTCTCCCACTCCACGCCCCAGTCTGCATTGAAGAGCTTGACAGCCTTGAATCTACTGAAAGCAACAGGTCTAATTAAGCCATATGGGTAGCATAAACAGGGTGGCAAATCCTGACAACATAGGAAGAGCCTGCTGGATCAGGCCAATGGCCCATCTGAAGCATCCTGTTCTTACAATGGACAGCCAGAGGTCTGTGGGAAACAAGCAAGAGGAACAAGAGCACCAGAGCACTCTCCCCTCCCATCATCTGCATTTTCTTTTCCCCAAATGTAAACTAGGGCCAAGCAGAATTAAAAGGGCACTGGTGGATTTCTCTTGCACTTTATATGATAAAAAAGTCCTGCTGTGCAGAGGCATCTCTAGATCCTGAAACCCTGATTGTGCACCATGCGCGTGTGACTAAAAGCATGGTCCCACAACACTTTTGCTGCATGAAGTGGAGACCTAGAGAATTCGTGCTCTTTGAAAACAACTTTGTGGTCGTCACCACACCAGCCGTTTATCCTTTCCATCCTTTTCTCATCACAGTTATGTGACCAACCCTATTTATCTGGAAGCTAGGGGCAGCAGGAGTGGCTGCGTACAGACCATACATTTGAATACACCCCCCAAAAAGGATCCTGAGAACTGTAGTTTTACTAAGGGTGCTGGGAGTTGTAGGTCTGTGAGGTATAAGCTACAGGGCAGTGTTCAAATAGCATGTTCCATCAGTGCAAAGATTTCTGCTTGCACAATGGGACTCTTGCCCTCACCCACCACATACCTTGCACCCTTCCCAATCTGCTCCACTGCCTTGGGGAAACTCCCAGAACTGTTTTAGGGGGTGCACAGGGGAAGGGGGGAACATTCCATTGAACCAGGATAAATCCTTGCACTGATGACACTTTATGGATTCCACCCAGTTCCCAGGATTCTTTGGGTGGGTGGGGATATGCTTTAAATGTGCTTTAAATATATGCTGTGTATGCAGCCAGAATCACAGATTTGGATTTAGCAGGCCTATCATGTCCTTGGATTATTTCACCACACCAGGTTAGGCTCTATTCAACAAGTACACATACATGCCAGGAAATGGGGGAAGAGAGCAATTTTTTCGCTCTTTAGCTACCAAGCAGTTGCTTGCATGACTATAAAAGCATCTAAGTTACGCTAAGTAGTAATTAATCTTCATTAATTTATTTTGAATAATGTTGATGAGAAATTGGACCTGGGAATTTAATTGCTTCCTGGAGACCAGTTCTCAGATGAAGAACTGGCAAGAGCAGCAACAACCAAGAAGGTTTTCAAAGAACAGAACCTTTTCTCTTACACTCTTAATTCCGGTCTGTATCATTTACAACCAGTGACTACACAAAACAGACAGGCTACAGTATTTGATCTGTGAAATATCTCTGTTTTTGCCTTTCTTTTTTCATTTCCCAAATAAATAACTTCTTGTTTGTGAGCTTGTTGCTCATGCTCAGATACTGACACAGAGTACATTCAGATCCAGAGGTGGAATGTGTTCTGTGCACTCACCTTTAAAATTCATCAGATGAAAAACAAGTCAATTTCCTCTCTTCATCATAGACTGAGTAACTTTTTATTTATTTTTTGCATGAGCGCAACGCCAAAATAAGTCTCACATCTCCACCCACATTCTGGATGGGAGATGGTTTTTAATGAAACACACAGAAAGAATGCTGTCTCCACTAGAATCTCATTCTTGTTTCATGGTAAGTCTAGCTCTGCACCTGAGTGAGCAGTTGTACGTGTGATGACGGAAACAGCAGTTGCCTAGAACAAGTGTTCTTCAACCTGGGTCCCCAGCCCAGCTTAGGGTGATGGGAATTGTAGTCCAACCACATATGGGGACGCAGAATAGCACAACACAGATATGTGATATACTAGGGATTCCTCTTTTATCTTTGCTTGCATTACAGTCTAGCTGTTGATTGGTAGAAATCCTGAATCTCTTTCACATTTGGGCATATGACTGCAAAGAGGCGTTATTATGCCCTGCATGGGTTCTGAAACTCATTCGTTTGCTGCAGCAGCAGCAACTATCTTTCTTTAAAGCCAAGCACTCTGGAAAACTAAGATACAGATACGCATTTATTCAAACAGGTAAATAAAAATACCAAAGAAAGCTGATTTTGTAAAATACTATCTTTAATTTGCCCTTTGATTACATTGTAACAGCCAAAGTATAAAACTTACAAGTTTACATTTGAACGGAAATATACATTTTCAGAAAATAAAAAAGAGTGTGTACATGGAAAATGTCTAATGTGCAATAGATAAAAGCTGATAAAGTTATTGCTTCCAGTGTCACCTGACTCTCTCTCATACCTGTCTCCTGTCCCTGTCAGGTGAGGGGGAAATTAATTTAGTAATCACTAACAGTGATAGGGAGTGTGTAGTTATGGAAATGGGCAGGGATGTAGAGATACGGAGGACCTGAACATATTGCAGAGTTCCTGCAAAACATCACAGCCATATGCGTGATTGAGCTAATGACACTCATAAAATATATAATCCACTTTCATCAGTGGAACAAACAATAATCAACACGGAGCTATTTGTGTTTTCAGGAAAATGTGTGATCATTGGAGTTAAAGTGCAGCTTTCTTATGGAAAATTGTAATGTATGTCTCTTGACCATAATACAAAGCCTTATCTTTTTATCATTCAATTCTTATAATAAGTCATAATGGACCTAAAAATTTTGGCCACCTTGATTATGTGAAGATGTACCAGCATTTTAAAAGCTCAGCTTGTAGTTAAAAAAATAAAATAAATCCTACCAAAGGAAAGGTTTTTTAATTTTCTTTTTGCAGGTATTTGGTTAATGTGATCTTGTGCAATAAAATAGTCAAAAAAATCCTCTATGCTACAAATCGCACTCTAACAGTATAATTCTATAGAAATCTATTTCAGAAGTGAAGTCCCATAGAGTTCATTTGAGCTTCTTCCAAATAAGCATGTAATGGACTGCAGCCTTATATATTCACTTGTCAGAGAATAATGCAGGTAGCACGAATGCCTATTAAAAAAAACCACCCTTTCTAAATTTACAAAAATAGCTATTATTTTACAATCTGTCAAGACCAGCAAATAAAAAAGAAGCTTATGCTCTTGTTACATACAGAAAATATTCTACTAGAACCTCTTGAGCCATAATATGTCAGCGTTGCCATTTAGAGATTCTTCCTGCAACGACAAGAGGCTCTCACAGAAACTGCTTTCATTAGGCTGGTACATGTTTAAAGGCACATGCTGAATACTTGAAAGGAAGAGGGAGAAAATAACACTGTTGTCAGTGGTATTGTTTTTCAGTTTCTCTAGCTCTGGCATTGGGGCCTGAGATTTTTAAAACATGAACAGTGTCACCATTACTATGAATCTCATCAATGAATGCAGACAAGATTGTGTATTTCTGACTCTGAGCAACTGTCTTGAAATACTTTTCACATCCCATTGCATCTTTTATGACTGTTGCTTGAAGGGTTGCAATTTCCCCCACAAAAATGGTACTACTATCAAACCCTGTGAAATGCACGCTTGGTCCTTAGCTGTTTCAGGAAGTGTGTGTGGAGGGAGCGTTTGGGCCCATTCTTCTTGAGATATCCAGTCTTGATTCATTTTGTGCAAATGTCTTGTAGCCATAGTGTCCCATGCTGAAATGGCTGGCCAGTGGCCTCAAGCCAAACTCAGCACAGCTTGCCCCCCCGCCCCGCCACAAATATTTTGTGAAATCTGATCAGCACTAATCAGGGTCATTTTGACAACGAACCATTTTATCAAGTGTGTAACCAGTCTATGTAAGTGTGTATACTGGTGCTTACATTTTGTTTCTCTTTGCAAAAAATATATAAACATTTTCCAAACAAAGTTAAACAAATTTCAAAATCTTCTTTACTAAAATTAACGTTGGATACTTTCTGAAGGTGTGTTCAAACTGTATCATTAATACAGATATCCTAAGTAAATGTGGCTTCACTTTTGTGAAGGAATTAAGCCTCCAGGGCTTTTATCTGTATGGCTGAATTTTAGTGCCCGTTTGCTTCAGACACATTCTAAAACTGTCTCAATTTTCTTAACTGAAATAGCTAAATATTTAGTTTTGCCTGATGATTTCCAAACAAAAGAGAGATATAATATTTTTATTGGCCCAAACCTTATCTGCAAATCTTTGCAACTATCACTTATGCAGAACTCTGCATCAGACTGGAAGCAGAATTCTGAGAAATATATTTTTGAAAGACTGAATGGCAACCAGCCTGGTTCACTAAAATAACACGTGAGTTATTTTGTGTTTCTTTTGATTTGGGGGCAAATCATTATGTGCCTTGCTTGCATTTTCCAGGCTCCCACTTGCCATTGATGGGACCAAAACAATTATGTAAAGTCTGACATACAGAAAGGGTCATCACTAGACCCTAGAACCATTTGATTCCATGAGACTTTGGTCTCTGACTTCAGTGGAACCAAGTTTAGATTCTCAGGAATGCGTAGAAGATCTTGGATATCATTGAGCTCCACTGCATCTAAGGAGGTCAGCACCTAGGCATTTTTCAAGTTATATTTTTCAGTCTTACTTGATCCAGCTCTCTCCCAGCTAGATTATATCCCTCACTAGAACGTACAGCCTTCGGAGGCAGTTAAGATGGCACTGGGATCCTTGTGGCACCATTCAGAAATTTCCATCATGCTGGCCTCCTCTACTGACACTGATCCTGGAGGGTACAGCCAACAAAGCATCTTCTTTTTACATTTTAACACATTCCCTTCAGCAGATGTGTTGCCAGTTGCCTCTACTTCCCAAGCAACCTGGACATCTTAAGTACCAGTAACTATTATTCATTGTGATCACAACAGATGACGTCTTCTGATTACACAGAAAAAGGTTAAAAGCTGATACTTTTTTTCTCTTTAGGGTACTGTACTATTCTAAAACAGAGTCCCCTGGACCCCTGTCCAATTTGTATCCCTGATTTTTGTTTATGCAGTGTTACATATATTTAGCATTTTTCCTTTCCCCTTGAAAAATTCAAATCTGTCTATTCAGCAGCTCCTGCTGCTTCCTCAGGATTCTTTCCATCATTCTGGATCATTCGAACAATGTGCGTCAGGTCCAGGCTACGGGTCAGGATGTCAAGTAGAACCTCATCTTTCTGTACTCCGTCCATGAACTCCTCCAGAGACAGCTCACCTACAAAAACACAAAAGGTCTCAATTCATGTACTGTATAGCCTAATGTAATGGATGGTGTGGTATCTGATTTTCAAAGGGATGACATGGAAACCGAATTGGCTATTTCTGCATCATGCCCACCATTTCTGCCCAAGTCGGAGTTGCAGGATTTTGTTTCACATCCAAAGAAGAGAGAACCTACCCTTTCCTTACATCAATGTCACAATAGCTGATCAACCTACTTTCAAGGTCTGTAGCATATCAGATCTGAATCCGTTATCTTCACCCCTTTAAATTCCTATTTAAAATCTCTCTACTCAATTGATTTCTCTCTTTTTGACTAATCTCAACCCTGATTAAATTACTTCTTCTCCTGAATAAGCAAAATGTCTTAAGCATCTCAGTGGAGTACATGATTTGCAGACCTCAGGCTTAGTTAACTGACTTTTCCACAGTCTTTCCATAGACCTGCATTGGAGTTTTGTTCCCCTCTCACATTAACATTTTGTTGCATTTCTTAGGACCAACTTGCAGTGCAGTGTGAGGGGGGAATAGTTTCAAAGATTCAGAAAAGGAAGTGGAATGTTTGGAATGGAATGTCAGTTATGTCTGCCTTAAAAGCATAATGGTCAGAGGGCCAACAGAAAAGAAGTAGTCTTATTTATTTATTTAGTTAATTAATTTCTTCCTACCAAAGAAATGCGAGGTAGTACCCCACCTCTCTTTGATCAGTTTTGGCATGTAACACTGGCAGCCATCCCTCCTGCACTGAATTTTCTCTAGTGCAAACTGAAACCTTCAGACAAGAGTCCTATGACCACACACTGGTAGGTCCCAGTCTATATTTTTGGCCTATAAATGTCAGGCCACACCTTGGAGTGCATAGAGAAATTCTTACCATCTCCATTTATATCGATTTTATCAAACACCATGTTTGTGAATTCCTCAGCTGTCATTACTTCATGACATGGGTTGATGGTGCGAATCGCCTGCAGGAAATTGAGATGGAGAACATTTAATGAGCTCAAGCTGCAAAGTTATGTATTTGCATACAGTAGATGGATCACTCCCCCCCCCCATGGCCCCTATGTGCATCAGTGGAGGACACATAAGTCCGCTTTGCCCCATTACGGCCACCCCCACCCTGCCCTCTTTAGGCCCCCACATGTCAGTGGTCATGTGTCAGTTGGACACGTGCAAAATGGTTGCCTCCTGTATTGAAGCAGTAAAGGGCAACTGTGTCATGGAATCTTCCACAAATGTCTGCCAAACACCATCAATACAACAATCGGCCAAGGAAAATAACTCACCTTAATGATGTTTAGCAACTCATCCCTGTCAATACAGCCGTTTCCGTCCACATCATACAGTTTGAAGTACCATCTCAGCTTCTGTTCCACTTTTCCCTTCAGGACCAAGCTTAGAGCTGCCACATACTCCATAAAATCAATGTAGCCATCCTGTTGAAACACAAGAGTCAGCTTGTCAGATGCTATGAGTAAGCCATAGCCATTCTTGCTGAATGTTTTTGTGCCTTAAACATTGGATCAACCACAGGGTGCACACAAACAGCCTGGCAAAATACATTTGCAATGAAAATCATCAAAGAGAACTGCTCTTACCAAAACACACTCTTAGAGACCTTAGCCTAATCCTACCATTCATCCGTGGTCTTTTTTCTGCACACCTACTTTATAATATTTATATTGCTTCCCATAGGCACTGTTTCTGTTACAATCAAATACGTAGCTCAACTTTTGTAATGCAAGTGCAATTACAACCCTGCTTTAAAGCCGGACAGAGATATTAGTCAATGCTTGCAGCATTACACAGAACATTTAGAGTAGGAAAAGGAACTGAAATGGGGTCCCTTAGGTCACAAGCACCAGTTCTCCAGTGAATTAAGCTGAAAGCTGATCTTGTGTATGGCAGCCTTTTCCACATGGTTTTTGTTTATATGAATTTTACGATGCTGTCAGACAAATAGAAAGATCACTGCTTGCTGCTTTTCACAGTTCCTCTGAAGAGTTGGGAGATAAAAGAGGTGGTACTTTTAGACATCAACTACCAGCGATGTCTCAAAACACGCAATTTAGCACCACACCAAAAGAATGAAGCATCAGATGGTTTTGCCACCTCAGATGAACCTAATTTCTAGTGTCCTCCTTTTATATAGGAACAAAGATTTCCTAGAGATCTGCCTTTCATGGGCTCATTGACTGCTTATGTATATTGTCTGTACCTCTGTGATTCTCAAGCTGCTGTGAAAATAATGTTGACAAATCACTGCAAAGTTAAGGGAATGATTGTATTTCTACTACAAAACAGCTGATGTAAAAAGGGGGTGGGGTGGGGGACCCTGGTGGACAAAAACCTTCCAAAATAACAAATAGATTTATTGTATTTACATATTTCTTCAAGTTTTTCTGCAGTGGAAAATGAAAAAAAAGAAGAAGTGCAGGATCCTCTGTGCTGAATCTGTTCCATACGTCCATTCACTGCTAAATATCACTGGTACAATGGCATTTTGGAACACAATGTCAATCTGGAATCTATAGATGGATGCTAGAGAACTGTGCTTTTGAAATTCATGCGGCTGCGACTTTTGTGCAGATCTCAAATGTATATACATTTGCTAACCGAAACCTAAGGCTGCAATCCTTGGCAAGAAGAACTTGACAAGCCAAATTATTTGTCCAGATTTGTCTCCATGGAGATTAATTTCATTTTGAGCCCTGATTATCTGTATCTTCGTCCTTGTGCTTCATTTTGTTTTGTGATTGTCTGTTGCCATGCTACCTAGAGATTCACGTCTTGGCCAGGACTTTCAAGGTGCTTTTTAAGAAGCTATGTGTCAGGATCAATGTACGTTTGCATGCATTATACCTAAGATGTAAGTGCAGGTGCTGCTTCGGAAATTCTGGAATAGTCTGCTCAAATCATGTCTGTATGGACCTGCTAAAAACTAAACAAATGAAAACAACAACAACCACTACACTAGATAGCTGTACGGTTTCATCTCTATGCTTCAATGACAGAACAGTACAATTTGAAGGGGAATATAGATTCCCGTGGGATGTTCTCTTACAGCAACTCAAACTATTTCCCTCTGGATCACAAACAGCTAATCTGATTTATTCTACAGGCGCAAAAGTCAGATTAGGTTTAACAACATTGAACCCAATTACCGGATTGGATTTCCTGCATGTTGATTTATTCATCATGGCTGGGATTCAAAGAACCATGCAGCTAAATTGCACAAGCTCAAGGGGGCTTTCAACTTGCGTTGCTCAAACAGCAGTTCTTTATCCCACATGTCATAGCTACATTTGCAAGCAAGGAGACTTTCAAAATAAGTTGGTGGTATGGCATGGGGGTGGCATCTGCTGTTCATGAAGGAGAAGGGTAAAAAAATCCCACTGGGCCAAGCACAAAGCAGCTCTGGATCCCACTTTAAAAGTTTATTTAGTTTATTTTTGGTCAACCTGGCACACTTCTTGCATTTTCTTCTTTTAATCTGTTGAAAGGGAGAAACAAAACTTTTGCTAACAGAAACCTAAGTCGGCAGTTATTGGTAAGAAGTAAATTAAAAGCCCTGGAATTTGTTTTCATACAAATATCCATGTTTGAGTATGCATGTTAGTCGTGTCTTTCACAAGGTCCAGCACTGAGGGCCTTCTAGCGGTTCCCTCACTGCGAGAAGCAAAGTTACAGGGAACAAGGCAGAGGGCCTTCTCAGTAGTGGCGCCTGCCCAGTAGAATGCCCTCTCATCAGATGTCAAGGAAATAAACAACTATCTAACTTTTAGAAGACATCTGAAGGCAGCCCTGTTTAGGGAAGCTTTTAATGTGTGATGTATTATTGTATTTTAATATTTTGTTGGAAGCCGCCCAGAGTGGCTGGGAAAACCCAGCCAGATAGGCAGGGTACAAATAATAATAATAATAATAATAATAATAATAATAATAATAATAATTACTATTTCTTCTTCATCATCATCATCATCATCATCATAATTCTCTCTTATCTTAAAGACTCATTGAGAAATCAAGTCTTGCTTTATATGGGATTTTTGCTTTGGCAAGGCCTGAAGATTAAAAGATCTGGTAACTCTAAATGTGAGTTGCAAGGCTGATTATTCCTATGACGTTGTGAGTAGGAGGCTGGACCTATGGTTATGAAACTGCCCCATGCTGAAGGCATAATTAAATTACTGCACGTGGCAATGCAGGCAGAGTGCAAATGTTTAATCACAGGGTAAAGATGGTTGGGCAGGTGTCACTGCATGAGGAAGCATTCATATGGAAAAAGCTGGTTATTTTCTCATTTCAACCACTGTCATTCATGATTAATTCTTATGCAAGAACAGGAAACAAATCTTGATTTTGATCAACTGTCTATCCCTTGCCTCCAAGAATTTCCATTGTAACTTCTCTCAAAATAATGGGATTGTACTGTTTTATAACCAGCTATACATTTTATGTTCAATTTATTTCAATGAACTTTAAGAACATGAAAAGTCTGCAGACATCCATTGAGGAAATCATGGATGAAAACTAAATTCACATGGATGTGTGTTCAATGACTCTGCACAACCACTTCCTTAATCCATCAAATCCTAGGAGTTCATTAAATTAATAAAGACCAAGTCGTGCATCCT
This sequence comes from Podarcis filfolensis, assembly GCF_964270895.1. NCBI lineage: Eukaryota > Metazoa > Chordata > Lepidosauria > Squamata > Lacertidae > Podarcis > Podarcis filfolensis. The sequence continues at coordinate 62,812,773 of NC_139609.1, forward strand.
TTAATCATAAACACAAATAACCTGATATGGAATTATGGTTGTAGTCTTAAATGTACCAACAGAGATTATGTCCCTTTGAACTGTGTGGGACTTCTACAGTATATAAATATGCTTAAGATCATGCTTCTTAGAAGGCATTAGTTTGACCCATTATACAACAAGTCAAGCCAAAGCTCTATTCCACAAATTCTTGCTCAATTTGGTAGTTGTAAGTGATAGCATCTAATGAAAGTTTTATCAAACACTGTTGATTAGATAGTCCTGAATACTCAATTCAGTGCATACATAAATTCTCAGATATGCAGAGGGTGAGTGAGAAATTTTGGCCATTTGTAAATTATTATTGGTCCTGTAAGATATATAGTTGTTGTCAAGAATAATGGAGACCATTACCAAAAAAAAAGCAAAATGCCAAATGTTGGATACAAAACGGGATATTAACCTGTTTCATTTCCAAATGAAGTCCTGCAATTTAAGAAAAGCGCTCTGCTGAAACAAAAATTCCCCAAATGATTGCGCTGGGTTCTATATCACACAGGGAACCTTCATAAATTGCTGAAGCTCCCTATTTCAGACCATGTACCTCAAACTCACAAGGGCTGTAAACCAGAGGATTGTGACATAGTAGAAAGGTGAGGCTTAGCAGAATCCGCCCTCCTCACCTTCACATGTTTGCTCACATGTAGAGATGAACAGAGATGGAGGAGAAATGCAATTCAATTTGCATTTAAAGGTGAATCTACCTAATTTGCACTGACTGAAACAATACAAGAACTGAAAATTCTCTGAATTTTCCAGTGCAGTATAAAAATGCATATATTAGGACGAAATAAAAATTAATGTATCTGTGAAAATGACATACAAAAATGCATTATATTAGAGGAAATTGCTTTGTAATAATGGATTATATTGGGGAAATCGCTATTTTTAATAGGCAAAATTGCATAAAAACAAATGTATCTGAAGAGAAATCTGCACTGATGAATTTTCCTGAGAATTTTTTTTTAAATCACAAACTTATATGGAAATCTGGAGAATAGAATTTAAGATTGTAAAGAGGAGGAACCGAGAGAAATAGAGACTAACAGATTTGCCTGTTCCTAGATATGGACAAATCTGTCAGTTTCAGTTTCTCATTTTTTTTAAAAAAATCTTAAATTCAATTTGCCACATTTCCACATTAGTTGCACTTTTTTTAACATTCACCTGAAAATTCTTCAGCCTTTTAGCATGCTTTTGTCCTAATATGCACATTTAGAAAGTGCAAATTAGCTAGGTGCAAATTAAAATGAAAACAGAATGAAATGTCTCATCCATCTCTACTTAGACACAAGTAGAACAAATGCCTGATTAAAAATTTATTGTTGCTTTTGGTGAAAACTGAAGCAGGAATTTACTGATAAGGGCATTATTTTAAACAAAATTATCATTGTCGGTTTGAATATTTGTAACTGATAATTCTGAGCTCTGTACCACAAGGTGAAATGGATGGAACCATTTTTCCAAATTGAAATGTCATTATTAAAATCTGTTTTTATTAGAAGCAATGTCTGACTAGCTCTTACCACAACAAAAACAAGACAATATATCATTTAATCATTTTGCCTGTGTAACTTTTTGCTTTGAAGTTAAAACTCAATTGAGGGCCTAAAGAGAAAGTCTGGAATAATTTTCATTTGGGGTGACTTTTCATGGGAGGCAGATGGAACAAAACATTGTCTTCCTGGGACATTCCCCAATTGTTGAAACTAAATAGCAGGTCTCCTTGACAGGAAATATTATACGAAGATGGGGAACCTGCGGCCCTCTAGCTATTGTTGGACTATAGCTCCTGTTAGCCTTGACAACTAGCCATAGTGGCTGGAGACAATGAGAGGTGGAAGGCAGAACTTTGGTTCAGCATCTCTGATATCATGTGTCCTTAGCAGCACCCTTTAGCCTAAAGTAGTTGAAGTAAGGTCAGTTTTGTTCTGTAGACTTCTGTAGTATGAAATACCTCAAATCCTAATACTTTCAAATGACTGTGGACAGTGAATAGATGTTATGCATTTTCAGGCAGAGAGCTACGGTCCTCTGGTGGAAAGTAATTGGGGGTAGCATTCCAAAGGTTTGTGGGCCAGGCCCCAAAGTGGACAGAACCAGAAACACACACAGCCACACACACATGATCACACTAACCTATGCACAAGGGATGACTGCTTAAGTGCCAAACAGCAAGGTTTTTTTAATGACTACAGGGAACACACACACACACACACCAGACACACACTTAACACACAAGCACACACGTAACACTCACTTTTAACAGAGAAACACACTTAATTTTTATAATTAACACAAGGATGCACACTTAACACACATTTAAGTGCACACACAGGTTCAGCCAAAGTTGGGCACTTTTAGTTGCATAGTGATGTCAGCAGGAAACTTAAGCACTTACTTAAAGTATTTTACAGTAAAATCAATAAGACTATAAAGTACTCAATTTTGGCTGGATCACTCTCACACTCTACATCTTTTTAGTCTAACTGTGGGAAGACTAATATGTGGGGGAGCCTTTCTTGCACAGGTATGAAGCATTTGGGGTCAGTTACGGTAAATAACCTCTTTATCCATTGTCTCTGATGATACTTCTCAGACAAAGTTCTCTCTCGTGTGCTCTCTCTCTCTCTCTCTCTCTTACAAAATACTCTCTAATAATTAAAAACGACTTTCTGCAAGCACGGGATGTTTATATAATTTAATATTTGTCCTAAATATTTGCCCCGTTTTTCTAAAATAACTAGGGTGGTGCAGAGAGGTATAGAAAAGACTTACAGACTCTGTGGTTCAGAATTTAATGAGCTGCAGAATAACTGATCATAATCCATGCCTTTATAACTAACCTTCACTTCTCTGGCTCAGTTATTGGTTCAGTCCTTATATGTCATTTTGGCATATAAGTGGTATACACAGTAATAAATAATAAAATAATAGCAATTCTCATTTTGTCTTTGGCTATCCACTGAAAGAGCCTCATTAGTGACAAGGCTTTTTAAAAAACCTCATTGGAGACACCCTGAAAGAGCACCTTTGCAGACCCGCCAAGTGTCCCTATTTTCCAGGGACAGTTGTGCATTTACAGAAGCCATTTCGGTTTCTGATTTGATCTTGGAGCGTCCCACTTTTCCTTAGGATGTTCCTATTTTCATCAGAGAAATATTGGAGGGTATGGTAGAATGTCCTTATTTTCATCAGGTAAATGTTGGTGAGTATGCGACCCCTGAGCCAAGGAAATAAGTAACTACACAACCTTTAGAAGGCATCTGAAGGCTGCCCTGTATAGGGAAGTTTTTAATATTTAATGTTTTGTTATGTTTTTACATATGTTGGAAGCCACCCAGAGTGGCTGAGACAACCCAGTCAGATGGACAGGTTATAAATAATAACATCATCATCATTATTAAATAGGATGTCCCTATTTTCATCAGCGAAATGTTAGAGGGTATGCCTTTGCTGCCATGAATCCAGTGCTTCCCTGCCAGACAGGAGGACAGATGAATAGCAACAGCCCACCTTAACATACCATGCCTAAACCCCATTCATTATCCCCCAAATTATCTCCAGATGAAATCATCTTAAATGATTTCCCCAACCCAGATCACCCCACAACACAATTTCCCTCAAATTCATTTTATACCCATAAATACTTGGGGCACTTAGAAAAAGATTTGGGATCCTCACAGCTCCCCTGTTAAACGGATCTAGAACACATCTGACTTAAGAGTAAAGACAGGGCTGCCTCCTTTGACATCTGCAGATCAATTCTATACTTAACACATGCTGAATGACAGCAGGAATTGACCCTAGGGCCTTTTGCCTAGAAAATAAGCTTTACATGCCCCTAGGTCCTGAAAGCTTCTTATACAGCTTTGCTCCTGGTTTGCCAGCACTCCACATGTGATGACCCTGTATCAACTCCACTGATGTTAAACAGGTCACTGTCGGCATATAATCAGAATAGCAGTATTTTTCATGGGGCAGCAGTAACCAATGTTCCAGCTCCCCCCGAAAAAGGCTTGGAGAAGATCACCAGACTAAAATGAGACTAGAAGCTCCTCAGGAGTGTTGCATGATCAGAATATTCAGAGCATCAGCAGTAATAGGAAATTTGCTTTCCAGATGCAGGTAACAGAGTTTTTTGTTACAAATCTTCAGAAATGCTCATGTGACAGGGTTCTGGGTGCAGGACTTTGAAAATGGCAGGCTTTGAAATTTCCATCTAACCCAGCAGTAAAGGTAAATGATTAAACAAGCCATAATAACCAGACTACTTCTGAAAAAGATCCAACACATATAGCACGTTCACAAGCAGCAATTCAAAACTGAGAAAGGCACATTCCATTAAAAAAAAATAGAAAGTGTGCAATATCATAATAGAAATTACTGTTCTATATCAAGCAAAGTATAAACGGCAAAGATCAACACCATGAGGATTATTCATAGATGTTATTTCATAGTATTTTAGATAAGAAGCATATGTTCTTATATGTATGGACATTACATATGTAAACAGAATGTTGTCTGACCGCAGCTGAATACCCACCTTATTAAAGTCGAATGTTTCAAACATCTGCTCGATGTATTCATTTGATGCTGGAGTCAGGTTTTTCAAGCCAAAAAACTGCTTGAACTCATGTAAGGTCAGCTGACCGGAGGGACACTCCGTCATGAACTTCTTGTACCACTGGTGGCACTCGGTGGCGCTCAGTTCCTCAACAGACTTTCCATCCATGTTCCCCATTGTGAAGCAAAAGAGGTGAGCACGTCTCTCAAAAAACAGTGGAGGACTTCTAGAGGCTTCCCCCTTGTTACAGTTCAGAAGCAGACGGTATGGTATTTATAAGTGAAAGAAAACAGCAAACCTCCTAAGGCTTGCTAAAGAGCAGGGATGATTGGGGGAGCTTCCTGAGAAAATTTCACACTCTCTGATGGAGTTTTAAAATTGCAAAAGCCTCTTCAAAGAAGCACCTGATGTTTAAGTACCCACTAAATCCTCCTCCAGCCAATGAGAGAAGAGTCCTATGATGGGATCCCAAAAGGGGCATGGGAAGTTCAGGGCAAAAAATAGAAAGGTGGTAAAATGGGAAAGCGTTTTTCAGATTATGGGACCCAGGAGATTAAAATGGCAGGATTTACCTGAAGACATCGTAAGCTTCTAATCCACTTCTCTTTTGATTCTATCAGCCATGTGCAGATATGGCATACAGGACAGAATGAGCTCCATACTTTGACTATGTGCTGTGTGAACAAGTACTTTATCTGTCCTGAATCTTCTAACATTCGGCATCATTGGTTGTCCACAAGTTATGAGAGAGAGAGAGAGAGAGAGAGAGAGAGAGAGAGAGAGAGAGAGAAACTTTACTTTGTCCATTTCCTCCAGGGCCTGAGTAATTTTATGAACTTCTATCAGGTCACCTCAGTCTTGTCAACTTTCTTGAGAAATACTGCCATTTGATGTGTTTTCCCTCAAGCCAGCTTCAATCCAAAACCATAAGCCACATTCATTTCGCAGTAAAGCTGACGTGTGTACATTTGAGACAGCCACGGTATATACATGGATGACAGTGTATGATAGCTTCACAAATAGTGATGGGGAAATCAAACAGGGAATGCTCATCTGGCGAAGACATCCCAGCCCCCTCTCTGGTGTGTACAGCAGCATGCAAATAGACTTGAAACACAGTGGTGGAGTGTTGACCTTGCTGTATTTTAAGCTACTAGTGTGTACATAGCCTTCATCTCCCCAAGTCATACTTGTATCCATCCAACAGGGAAAAACACTAAGCTGCACAGCCCCATTTTTTCCAGCAACCCAGTGTGAAAGGGAGATGTCTTTCCACGTGTCAGCTTTCCTCTTTATTACTATGAGGAATTTGTGGGTGTTAGACACCCTAAACTCTTGGGTCCAGTAGGTGTTAGAATTTAATCAAGGCTTGGAGCGTTAAAACTGGAGGCCAGAGCACTGTGTTTTAAGCTGTGTGCCAGACACTTTTAACCCCTGGAATCAGCAAATGTTAAAAGCTAATTAAGCTAGGCTAACTTTCTCAGCCTGGGGGGATGAGCAATTAAGAGGACAAAGGATCAGAGGGCCTTGGTATGAGATGGCAGATGGTTGGGGCCACCTTCCTCAACTCAGTTAGATGATAAAGCCAGAGCTTAGAGAGGTTAGTGTTGGAAGCAATGTGAGTTAGGAGTTATGTGATTGAAACACAAAGCAGCAGTCAGCTGCAGCTGTGCTTGATTCCTACCCTAGGGTGCACCTCTGGGAAAAACAAGACCCTCTTGGAGTGCTGACACTATGAACTCCTCCATTGTAGGCTCAGGTTGTATAGATTTCTGAATAAACCATATAACATAAAAAGACCATAGTCTCAGCTGCGCCTCATTTCCAAAAGGAGACACGGACCCTGAGTAAAGTACCTGGAACCCCCTGGAATCTCATTCTGCTAAGAGATTGTGGGTGGCCTGCAACTTTCTTATTATTCTATTTCTATTCTGCCCTTCCTCCACATTTTGTCACACATCTGCTTCAGGCAACACCTGCCTAATGCTCTTCACCACTTCTGCATCAGTTTCGCCAGTGCTTTTTTTCTGGGGGGACGCAGGGGTACGCATACCCCTAAACATTTTGTGAATCTATGTTTGGCCTCATTGAGGGGCAGTATTTCAATATGAGTAGGAAAATTGGAGTACTCCTAAACATTTTTTAAGAAAAAAAGCATAGAGTTTTGCTTCTGGGAACCCTTTCCCATTTGTCTCCATCTTCACTACATTGCAGTTTACCCTGAATCAGGAATGCTTTAAGGGGTGGCCTAGCAGGTCCGAGCTCTGAATCTTTTGCACCAGCCCAGTCTCCTGCCTGATTTTTCTCCATTTTTAAAAGCCCAGTGCTGGTGAGGCCCTGGCACCTGCCATCTGAATTGGTTCACTTAAAGACTAGCACATGCTAACTATATGCACATTGGTGTCACTGGCCTGTGCCTGGATCCTTGAAGTGCCTAGAAAAACTCCTGCCCTGAATCTGATTGAAATATTATTAAAATAGCAACCATAAGAGCAATCCAATGCACACTTTTGTGAGATATACATGTATAGCTGCGTATACATGTATTTTCTGAGATATACATGTATATCTGAGATATACATGTATATTTCTGCGTATACATGTATAGGATTGTGCCATTAAGTCACCCACATTTTCCAATGATCGCATTGTTTCATTTATTGCCATATATGCCCACATGGAATGCTTTCCCAGCAGCACCCCATAGAACTTAAGAGACAAATACATAAAATTATAGAAGATCTCAGCTAGCAGGTCTTGCAAGAATTCATGAAAACTGAAGCCAACTTTTGCCAAGAAGTTTCTGGGTCACCAGAGCAAAACAACGCAGTTCTAAATTCTGTGAGTCTTGCCACTTCTGCCCACTCCCCCAAAAACCCTGGATCTCTGTGGTTTGTTCTATATGTTTCAAGAAACTGTGTCTTTGGAAAGAGCAAGTCAGATCAAGGAATCAGTTGCAGCACAGTGCAAGGCAGTTCGTGACACACTTCTGCAGCTTGTGTAAGTGGATTAATATTAAGGACAAGGAGGAAACACCTGTTAATAGCAGAGGAAATACCATGTCTGCTAAGCACCAGGGATAGCCCCTACGCAATTAGAGGATTTCAGGGGATTCCCTCCAATCTGCTGCAGACCCACTAAGTGTTGAAATTCAGCAGTTAGTTATCCTGACCTAAATTTGGCTTTTGCTAGAAGCTCCTCTGCATTGACACATCTAAGGATTTACTTCTGATCTTCCTCGGCTGCCTTCATCTCTTTCAGAAAGCCCCTTGGCATTTAGCCCATTCTTTCTGAGATGGGGACAGTTTTAAACTTTGCCCCATGCAATGAGTCCAGCTGGGGTTGTTTTTTGCTTTGGGATTATTTCAGTTTCCCTAAAATAAACATTCCAGCAGCAATGGTCACTTACATAACCTAGCCTGGCATAAAAGTGTGGCAAATGCTCCTTAGTAAGATTCCTGAGCTGTCGTGGAACAGTTAGCAATGCATGAGTGTAACTTGCCTGTGTCCATGCAGATAAAGTATCAGGACTGAAATGCATACTTTATAGTGTGTGCAGCAGGCAGCCCTTGTGGAACTTCTTAAAATAACTGGACCTGGATAAAGTGCAACCAACTATGAGTGCTTTCTCATGCTACTTCCTCCTTGCAAACAGGGATACAGTGGTACCTCGGGTTACATAAGCTTCAGGTTACATACGCTTCAGGTTACAGACTCCGCTAACCCAGAAATAGTGCTTCAGGTTAAGAACTTTGCTTCAGGATGAGAACAGAAATTGTGCTCCGGCGGCACGGCAGCAGCAGGAGGCCCCATTAGCTAAAGTGGTGCTTCAGGTTAAGAACAGTTTCAGGTTAAGAACGGACCTCCAGAACGAATTAAGTACTTAACTCGAGGTACCACTGTATGTGGGAACCCAATGACATCTGCATGAAGGAAACACAGCATCAGCATAACATCTAAAATATCTTCAGCCTTGTTAAAGCAGATGGAAAACACACATACTGTAAAACAAACAGAAAAATAAATAGCTCAGCACTTGCAAGAGGATAGAAGCTGGAGACTTCCCCAGCAGGAGTCATCCTGACTCCAGTCTCATCCTTACAAAGTGAGTGCACACCTAGAGGTCCCAGGCATTTGTGTTGTTGTGTCTTCCTCCCCGCTGCAGTACTTAAGATGTCCTACTTGTGTGGGCCCACAAATAATTTTAGACTCTGGGCTTAATGCTCTCTCTCATACACATACACACACACAATCTCTTCATATGGTAATCTGTATCATTTCACTTACATCCAAATATGGTAAGCACATACTGATCCTGCCCCTCAAATAACATCCCTGATAACCAAGATGTTTCTGATACACACAAATAGGTTGTGTGAAGTCCAATGTTCTCAACATGTCACTAGACTACAGCAAAGCCTTATTTCAGGTGCACTCCAGGTTTCAAGAGAATGGTGGGTACTTCTTATATAACGAAGCTGTGGAGATACACAGCCCTGCTGTAGCAATGACCTGTCTGCTTGCTTAGGATACTGTGGGTTTCCCTCTCATGCTTCCACCCACCATCTTAACATCTTTGCAAATTCCCAGATCGCTAAACTGGCTGCCTACCTTCTTCACCTGCCTTAGAAGTGACATCTTCAGTTCATGAAAGTCCATTCACATGCTATACCAAAGTGGAGAAGGTATAAGAGTTGTGTATCAACCTTCCCTGTTCCAGTGGCTGTTTGAAACTCAGAAGACAGAACTCTCCATGCGTGAGATCCAAAAGCCCCCACTGACACCCCATGTTACAGCAAAACTGAAGAAAGTACAGCATAAATAATTTCTGCTTCTGCCCTTACCATTACTGTGGGGAACAAAAACACAGAGTGCATGAGGCCACAAGGATAAATAGAATCTCCTCAACAGGCTTTGCATTTTGGTGTTTTATTCCCAGTTTTTGATCATCTGCTTTGCTACTTTTTGCATTCTGCTGACTCATGTCAAAAGGTGGAAAGCCAGGTGCCTTTATTGTTTCTCTCCAGGATGAGCCTTAGCTTAAAGTGCCAACTAAAACCTGGGTTTTGGTACCCGCTTTATAGTGGCACTTGGGAGACTTCGTTGCAATTTATCCCAGAAGCTCTTGTTAAGGCAGATCTGCTTCTTCTGAAGTTCTTACAACAATCTCCTTCTGAGTGGCCTTAGAAAATGAGTGAGCTCAAGCCTCTGAATGGAAGTCCTGGGTTAACTGCATGGCAATTTCAGTGTTTTGAGCCTGCTGCAGACAAGCCTGGCTTCTTCCCAAAAATGGGTTTCCATTTTGAGAAATCCACTCTTTCAACATCCATCACCTTCCTCGTGTGATCTGTGTCTCGACAATACCGATAACCGCAGGTGGGTTTTTGCAAAGTGTAAAATGGTGTGTACGTGTTGGAGTAGTTAGGGTTGTAGAAAGCATATCGGAGAGACTCACGCTTGTGTCCTCCAGGGTGGAGGACAACAGGGACATACTGAGAAACTAAAGCCTGCTCCATTTTGTAGCCCAGAGCTACTGGGAATGGCTTCTGATGCTTGTTCGCAGCAGCTTTGGCTGCATTCTTCTCCTGTGACATCTTGCAGGCACAGATGCATACTTTGGGTTTCATGGGTGCCTTGGTCTGTGAAGATAAAGGCCACATGGAAGAAGGACATGTTGAGTCAATTTGCTATACAGGGAACTGCATGAGCCCCCCCCCCCCCGGATATCTAATTGCCCCCCTCCCCACAAATCAACGCCTCTCCCCTGGCCCAATCCTTAATTCATATCCAATTGGATTAGATGAAAATTTAAAAGCATTTTGAACTTAACATCAACAAAAAGAATAGAGATAACAGGAAGAAAATGCATCTTTCCAAACTGAAGGTACAGAAATTCCTCTGATGACAATATACATGATTTTTAAACAACCAGTAATAGCCAGCAATTCTATAACTCAATTGTCTCTTTCTTCAATTCAAGTGCCTGTTCTATTAGTGCCAGTCATTTGGAAAGAAATATTTGTGTGAGAACTATTTTTTAATTGTTACTTAACCAGCTAGTTCCAATATAGCTGTTTTATTTATTGCCAGTGACACCCGCGCCCCAGGTAATTGTTGAATGGAAACCTGTGTCGATTATCCTGTTTAACCTCTTGACGGCACTTGAGCTTATTTTTAAACTCTGTTAACGGGTTTTCTACTTTCCATGATGCTCTGAGCTCATTAGGCTGCATTATTTTAGGCCTCTAGATCTGGCTCTGTCCACTGGCTTGTAAAGCTATTAATCCTGTAACAAGGGGAATTGGCAACCATTCATGTACATCACTGAATGGCTATGACGCCAAGGGAGTCAGTGCAATGAAATAACCAACAGTTTCTTCCAAACAGGGGGACAGAGCCTTCAGCCTTTTTTAGATAAATGGTTTATCAAGCAACAGATACATAGGATCCAGATTTCTTCTTGCAAGGAAGCTCTTCAGTTTCACAAAAAGTGCACTCACGATATAATCAGCTATCCCAGCAGGGCTTCATTGTCTATCAGAACACACCAGTTGCCCCTATTTTATTTTATTTTATTGGGAGACAGACCTCTTTTGTGGCACCTGTGTCCGAGAAAGCGAATCACTGGCTGTTTTGTCCCTATTTGCCTTTTCAGAAATGTTCCACTGGAATTTTTTTAGTGTGAGATGCTAAGAGCAGTCGTTCTTCAGTGTTACTGCCCAGTTCCCCCAGAATTTAATCATTAAGTTGGGAGATGACTACTAAACATGATGCCTATGTTCTACTTTCACTGTTGGAGACATTCTGCTTCTGAATTCCAGTTGTTGGAAACTGTAGGAGGGGAGAGTGACATGGACACCTGGTTGGCCACTGTGAGAACAGGATATTGGACTAGACTGGTCACTGGCTGGATTTAACTGGCCTATTCTTATTGTTATACATTTGGGCAGTGCTTTTTCTCTAGAAAAGCCGGTACTCACCATGAAGTTGTTACAGGAAGTGCCACACTTTTTAACAACAACAGAAAAGAGATGCTGGTACTGAGTCCCACCCCCCCCCTGAAAAAAGCACTGTGTTTGGGGGAAGCTGGGCAACCAGTCAATCAAGTTTCTTTGGAGATGAAGACCAACTGGCCACATAATGTCCTGATGGGCTTTCCAAAGGGATAAGCTGGGTTGCAATAGCTGCAACAACCAAAAGAGCAAAAAAATGGGCCTGGGCTAGAAAACAGCTATGTGAGTGAGCTGAAAACTGAAGGGGAGATGCTACAAGAACTGGGGACATACATATGTCTTGCTCTGTAATGAATCCAAAGCTGTGACTAATGGGGAAGCCCCTCCATCCTATGCTCAGGTTGTATATATGTGTAAATAAAACCATATAACTTAAAGAGACCATAGTCTCTGCTGTCTTTCCAAGGAACCTGAGCCCCAGGAAAGTGCTGGTATCCCTGGAGTCTCACCACTTGGAGTTTGGGGTGGCATGTAGCATAATATTTCTATGAGAAGGATTCATCTACCCTCTGGTGCAAGCAAATGTATGGGCACTAAAGCACAATCTGCAACTTCACACGCTGCAGCTGTGAGGGTACCAACTGCTGTGGGACAGTTCTGCTTTCTGACTGTTTATTGAGCCAAAAGAACAAACACCAGCATATTTTAAATCAGGCTACAGCAGAACCTCCAGCAATGTCTAATAATGGGTGTCAGGCAGCAGTCGCTGTTATGAAAATAGAATTATTGCAAGCATGCCCCTATTTTTGACAGGGCATGCTATACCAGAGCAAATGGTCACTTACTTTCTGCCTTTGCATTTTTTAAATCCAGGTGGCTAATGGAGTGCTTGAATCTCTAGGTGGGCAAGAGTGCCTGCAATAAAAAATAAAAATAATTAAGAAGACCATGTGTGTAGCTTGCACACCTCAGTCCAGCAGAAGTTTGCTTCAAATTACAGTGGTACTTCTGGTTAAGTACTTAATTCATTCCGGAGATCCGTTCTTAACCTGAAACTGTTCTTAACCTGAAGCACCACTTTAGCTAATGGGGCCTCCTGCTGCCACTACGCCGCTGGAGCACGATTTCTGTTCTCATCCTGAAGCAAAGTTCTTAACCCGAGGTACTATTTCTGGGTTAGCAGAGTCTGCAACCTGAAGCGTATGTAACCCGAGGTATCACTGTATAGGACAGACACTCTTCTATTCCAATTAACCTCTGTCTCCAGAGGCCATCCCAAGATCTCAAGTTTCAGTCCTGAACTTTCAGAGGCTGGGGTGTTCCTGACCTGGCAACTCTAGAAACAAGTCTACTATACAAATGAAAATTTTAAATTTGATGTCCCAGCTGCTTTGCCATCACTGGCATGCAGCCCCGCCCTTGGAAAGTGGACCAGAAGGGAAATAGCCTCTTGGGCTGCAAACGTTTCCCCACCCTAGCTCTAGTAGAACACTTACACTCTGTAGAATAGCATGCCATGATTTTAACGTTCTGAAGAATTATTTCAAAATCCATAAGCTGAGAGGCATGTGTACCTTATGCGTCCCTCACATGCACCCAACTGGAACCACGTTCAGAGACCGAAAATAATGCTGAGTCACTCCAGTAAGAAACACTAGGATATACATTGGCTAATAAAGAAGATAAATAAAAGCAAAAATAAAATAAATCCAAATTTTAAAGATTTTTCCCTCCCTTGTTTCTGTTTTAAAAGTGCTCCATAGGACCCAACTGCAAAGGAAATGGTTCTCAGCCTTCCTGTATTCATTAAAGTTTCTCATAGAGGTGCAAAATACTGGGTGTTTCCTAACACGACATATTTTCCAGATTAACTAGCAATCTGTCTTGTCAACCCTTTTCAAAGCCTGCGGCAACTAGTAATGTGCCCATAAGAAATGACATGGGCAACAAACCTCCCAGAAACACAGACACACGCTTGGGATGAAGTCATGGGAACTAAGAAATGATCCACACCAGGATTATAAATAAGGGTGTCACCTTTTTTACTGGCCCGCTGTGCGCTCCTGTGACTGCAAAGACACATGCAACTGCCCTAATGCAGTTGGTACATTTGGAGTGTTTGTGCCAGTCTCAAAATGGCTGCCATATCTTAAAGGGTAGAAAAAGAGATGGCCACAAAATGGTACAGGCGTGTTGGAAAAGGCACCTGTATCGGCTAGTGCAGTGCTCACTCCCAGGGAGAAGCTCTGTGCCCCTCTTCTGTCCAATGAAATGTGGGCATGTTTAAGGAGAGGCTGAACCAGTGCAGAGAGAAATTGAGCAGAGAGAGAAAACAGTCTCCCATGCACAGTGGATTTCTGAGGGGATGTTTGCAAATACCCTTCACAGGTGACACAGGAGATTCTGGTGGGCACACTGGTTCTGTTGCCCCAAGATGCTGTCTTGATGACCCCTGACCAAGTGCACATTTAACATAGAATTCACCGCCACAAGGGGGTTCTGATGGCTACCAGCTCAGAAGGCTTTGAGGAAGGACAGAACAGTTTCATGAAGGATACCCTTGTCAAGAGCTATAAGCTGGTACGGCTAAATGACACCTCCATTTTTCAGATAGTTTGTTGAATTGCAACAAAGAGGTTCTAGACATTCTTAAACCATCAGCTACCGAGCTTCCAGAGCAACCTCCAGGCAGAGTTCAAAGGGAGGGCAGAGATCAAGCTGAGAAACAGCCTGAATTACACCTCCAGATCGCTCTTCTCTCGACTCCATCTCATCATTTTACATTATTGATGAGTTCTATATTCTTTCCTCGCAGTTCCTACATTTGCTCTTTGCCTGCCTCTGATGAAGTGCTTGTTATAGAGACAATGTTTAAGTTCATATTAGGTTTACTGTTTCATCACCTGCTTTATAGAAAACAAACATGCCGCTCAACAGAATGGATCAGAATTGTGACCAAGAAAAACCATCCCTGGAGAGATCAATATCATGCTCACACTGGCACCTCTCCTGACCTTCATATATCTTGGTTTCATTTGCACAGGGACCTATGCATGTACACTCAAATTTATACATGCTCCTGCAGGGGTTCAGAAGGTACCGCACCCCCAACTGCACTACAGCCACAGTACATAAAAGCAGGGTCCTTGTAGAGGGTATAGGGCAAAATAGACCTTCCAAAAACTATTTGATCCAAAATGCCTGTGGCTGTAAATATTGAGTCAATAAGTTGGTGGCTATCCAGACTGTTGCTAGCTGGATCTTTTCCCCATCAAGGCAACACAGTTCCATAATTCCCACCACCTGGTGACTCCCAAAATTCCATACAAGTACAAAAAGGATATATGAATGGATATAAGGAGAGCCTGCTGGGTCAGCCAGGTCAGTGGTCCATATAGCCCAGCATCCTGTTCTCACTTTGGCCAAGCAGATGCCTATGGGAAGCCAACAGGAAAGACCTGAGAGCATCAGATCTCTCTCTTTCTGGGGTTTCCAGCAACTGGCATTGAGAAACACACAGACGGTGGTTATTAGCTACTAGCTATCCAAACGCACCATTCCTTGAGCTCCACCCAATAACTCTTCTAAATACAGTCCCTTCTATGGGGTCCCCTCTTTCCCATCCTGCGCCTAGCTGCTTCCTTTTTTGCTGCCAGAGAAAACCTCTCTGTGTTTGGGCATTTTACGCTATGGGAAGACAACGTCCTTCCTATGCAATCCAGATAAGGTGGATTTGATTTAGGCACGTAGCCCACGTCCCGCAACGGCTGATGTTCCGGATAAGCTGCTGGACTGGACACCTTCAAGGGACCGGCGTTGGCGCTCTCCAATCCTGGAAAGATGCTCCAGGGACTCCCTCGTGGGACTCCGCCCCTCTCTCCTCGGAGCCCAGCAGCCCCGCCACCGCCGCCGCCTACCTTCGAGGGAAGCCTCCCCGCGGTGTCCTCCCGTCGCGTCACTCGGCAGCTCCTCCTCCGCCACCTCGCGATTTCCCTAAGCGCCGGGAAAAGCGCCGCCCGGGAGGAGGAGGGAAGGCTGGGCCGCTGCGCCCGGGCGCATGGTGACCTTCGCCGCCTGGTGCCGCCACCCTCTGCAGCCTGGCAGAGCGCGGCGCGACGCCGCGGCCTGCGGGGACGGCTCATTGTGACTCGGGCAGGGCGTCAGCCGGCCACGCAGAGCCGGGCGATCCCGAAAAGGGAAGCGAGCGGCGGGGCGATCCTGGGGCGAGGGATCCCGTGGCCGATCGGGGCTTGGGAGGAGAAGTGCCCTAGCCTTGGGGGAAGCCACGTGCGCGACTCAACTCCAGGCTCGGTGCATGTGATGAGAAACTCCAGACATGCTCAGAGACACTGTTTTTTATTTTATTTGAAAAAACCGTATTCAAGAGCTAAGGCCAGTTGGTCTGAGCCTCCTCCACGGATGGGTTTGAAGCTAAGTCAGGCGTCGTCGCCCGCCCCCTCAAATCCGTAGTTCTCTTAGGATGCCGCGCAGTGGTGCTCGCTTGCAATGTGACGTTGCGCCCACGTGTTTGTTCCTCTTACGCAGCTCGCTATTCAGTGGGAAGCTGCAGGGGTACATTGGGCGAGCCCTTAATGAACTTTTTGCCTCGGTCAAAGGACATTCCTTACGTGCAGCAAACGTGCTGGAGGCGTTAAGTCACCTTAAGAGTGCTTGCTCGAATCGGGAGGCATTTTGCGCTTCCTTCCATGTTGCTGAACGAGGCGGAGTCCGATGTATTGGATAGAATGCGTGCTGCTGGACTTGGACCTGTGAGAAATAGATTCACACAGCCATCCACAACACTTACCTCATGTTTCTAATACTGTTAGGCAGAACAAGGGAACAGATGGGCAGAGAGCAGCACTGGACAACAAGGTGTGCGCCTAAAGCTGACCTTAGGTGTGCTGGAGGTCAGACGCGGGTGGCGCTGTGGGTTAAACCACAGAGCCTAAGGCTTGGCAATCAGAAGGTCGGCGGTTCGAATCCCCGCGACGGGGTGAGCTCCCGTTGCTCGGTCCCTGCTCCTGCCAACCTAGCAGTTCGAAATACGTCAAAGTGCAAGTAGATAAATAGGTACCGCTCCGGCGGGAAGGTAAACGGCGTTTCCGTGCGCTGCTCTGGTTCGCCAGAAGCGGCTTAGTCATGCTGGCCACATGACCCGGAAGCTGTACGCTGGCTCCCTCGGCCAATAAAGCGAGATGAGCGCCGCAACCCCAGAGTCGGTCACGACTGGACCTAATGGTCAGGGGTCCCTTTACCTTTTTATCCTGAGCTCCTTGGAGGAAGAGTGGAACAGGATACAACTCTGATAAATAGCATATCCCCTCCCCAAATCCCTCTCACTACCAAGGAAATGTAATAAGTGAATACAGTGGTACCTCGGGTTACATACACTTCAGGTTACAGACTCGGCTAACCCAGAAATAGTACCTCGGGTTAAGAACTTTGCCTCAGGATGAGAACAGAAATCGTGCTCCGGCGGCGCAGCAGCAGCAGGAGGCCCCATTAGCTAAAGTGGTGCTTCAGGTTAAGAACAGTTTCAGGTTAAGAACGGACCTCTGGAACAAATTAAGTTCTTAATTTGTAATGTACGGTTCTCAACACTACTGTCTAATAACAGATGTAACTGATCTGTAGAAAAGACTTTACAACCTGAAAAAGGAGATGATGCACATACTTCTGTATACCAAGAAAATCTTTAATTTTTTTTTTAAAAAAATAAAAAATAGCATACTCCCTCCTAGAAGTTTATTAAGGTTGCTGGGAATCATAGTTTGGGGGTAAACAATAGTTCCCATGATTTTCTTTTTGGTGGGGTGTACTTCAAAGCAACCCAAATGTAGTCCTAAGAAGTTTTGTGTGCTATTCAGAAATATTGTAAGGTGCTGAGCCGATCAGCATGGTACTTTACAGCCAAATCATCTGTGCACTGTTTTAATTACTGTCAGTGCCACACAAATACATTAATTAATCTGTGGCTGCAAGGAAGTTTGCATAAACTTAAAAATAAGCTTTGTGTTGGGTTTGATCCCCAAACAAGTCCTACATACTTGAGAAGTCACTGCTGCATAATTGTAGCCTGGCTGTTGATGGAGTGCTATATAAATCAGTTTGCTTCTTGGTTGCTTGGCTGTGACGGTCGTATCATTCTTTAAAATCTGAAGAATTTTAGAATGGGGACTACGCCCTCTGGGTATGCACCATTTTTGTGCATACGCATAGCTGAGTTTCATGTGAGTTAGCGGCATGAATAACTTGCGTCATGTCATAACAAATACTTGCAGGAAAGGGAGTGTCCTGCTATTCATTATACAACCTCCGTGCTGTATTTCTATCCGTTTTGCAAAGAGACCATGACCTGCTTATTATAAGCATTGTGGCTGTCACTGGCTATATAGATCTGTGGAGGATGGGCACATATAGGGATCATGCACCTATATTTGAGCAGCTTGCATTGTGTTTTCCAGAACCAATTGCATCTCACTAACTTCCAAGACACTTGAATACAGTTCCAGGGTTCTTCATTTCTTGAACAAGTATCACGTGTCACTGATTTAATACCCCCCCTTTTTGACATGTCTCCCCCGCCCCAATTACCTTTGCAATTTCTCCCCCACCACAGCTCCTAGGGATCATTGTGGCAGAACTAGCCCTGAGCATGATGCAGGGCTGCTTCCATCAACAACTTGTCGTGTTCTTCCCTTCCCCTTTCATAACATGTAGTTATACTTAACTCACGACCTGATATCATCACATTGTAAGTTTCTCCACCCTGTTCCATTCTGCCATCTGCCATGCATGTAACTGGATGAAGGATTGAAGACTAAAATAGGATGATCCTCAAACAGGGTAGGGTTGCACTGTGTTGTTCTGGATCCAAATGATCTCATTGTTTTCCACAGCAAACTACAGAAAAGTTCTGGAAGTCACAGTCCTGTCACCAGATGCATGCAGGAGAATTCTGTTGCACGGCTGCTCCTAGGGGATACTGAGTGTGCACGAAACATGGAGAAATCAGACAGATCTAATTTTAAAGATCCATTTTTAAAAACTGAGTTTTAATTCCAAGTAACAAAACATACCCATACTATTATGTACTGAGTTGAATAGGATCCAAACTGCAGCAGTCTGATTGGTCCTAGAACAATAGGATTCAGAATGCAGCAGTCTGATTGGTCCTAGAACAATGCAGCAGTATGATTGGTCGGCAGGAGCCACCCAATCCAGCTGCAGATAGAAGTGAATCTACAACCTAATTGGCCTACAG
Organism: Podarcis filfolensis; assembly: GCF_964270895.1. Taxonomy (NCBI): domain Eukaryota; kingdom Metazoa; phylum Chordata; class Lepidosauria; order Squamata; family Lacertidae; genus Podarcis; species Podarcis filfolensis. Next base: position 62,831,599 of record NC_139609.1, read on the forward strand.
GAGAATTCCGGAATTAGCCAATCACGTGCAGCCCATTGTGTAAATAATGTATATAAAGCAGATACTTTGAGGGGACTTTCATTCTCTCCTCACCACTATGAGCTGAATAAAGAGCATGAAATCCACTCTCGACTCTGAGTATATTTCACATGCAAAGAATACAGAGCTTAGTAGTTGTGCAGAAAAGAAAGAAAATTAGTGGCTGATGGTTGTAGTTTTAGATGTGCCAAGAAAGGATGTCAAATGAAAGTGTCTCCATCAGTTTCCATGAGTTGATAAAGGGTTAAAAAATGTTTAATTGGCTTAACAAGGTAATTTAAAGAATACCATGTCATTTAGAAGGTGTGAGTCTCTCCCCCCCAACTCCAATCAATATTCTTTTTGTCAAATGGTTAATTTGTGATAGTAAGTACAATGTCCCATACTTGCAAAATCCAGGCTACAAAAAGATTTGCAATTAAAGTTTTCCAATGTTTTGCAATCAAAAATTTAACTGCAGCTAAGGAGGATCATTTGAGTAACTGTTCAAAAAACGGAATAATTTGGGTGCAAAGCTACCACATGTGTTCTAGAGAGCCAGGTAAATTGCATTGCCCTTAGCAAATGTTGGATGCGTTACAATTCATTCTACATAATCTGCCTGGGCACATATACCAGCAATGTGGTGTCTTTAAAGCATTTTCTCACGCTCTAATTGAGAATGATCCAAATAGTAGTTGTGAGTTGAGTAGTTGCTCAAAACGATTTAAGCTGAATGATGCTTGAATCATATCTGCCTGATTTGGAAAATGTATGATCTGCTATATCTCTAGCCAGCCGCATGGAATATCTCCCACTATAAAATTTATTTCTGGAGGTGAAATGGGTTTTTGATTAGTGTAGAAGTATCTGAGTTTAGGTAATCACACTGTTTCCTACCTAGCATATAAGCCTGTTATATATAAGGCTGTTGTGCCAAAGGAAGAAAGCTGAGTTATTAGGACCCTCCTGTGGGGGGGGGGAGGGGGGGAATAAGTCACATTAGTGCTTCTCATTGCTAGCCCATTGCAAACTGATTTACATGAAACACCCTAATCATTTCTATTAGTCAAAACCAGTGCCGGATTTACATATAAGCTAAACAAGCTATAGCTTAGGGCCCCACTCTCTTGGGGACAACCCAAAAATATACTTCTTAATTGTATTTCACTATTAATATATTTCTTCTGAATTGTATTTCAGTTCAACAATTACTTTGATAAAATACATATTCTGTTATGTGCAAATGGCTTTAGATACCTATTAGGTCTATAAATTACCATATAGCATATATTCAACACAAAAAACAGCTACAATTTGTTGTTGACAAAAGACAGCTGGACATATAAATGGCCCCATTACCTTCAGGGGCTTAGCGTCTCATCAAACCTAAATCCAGCCATGGTCAAAACTCTGTCAGACCCCACCATTGCTGAAGTATTGCTTAGTGGGTTGGAATTAATTCTAGCCCACTGTGTTCTTTCAATACATATAGCAAAACGAACAAATTGCTGAAATATTTTTTATCCTGGAAATGAAAGTACTGATTTACTACAAAAGACAGATTTGGGGAACAATAATGAAACTTATCTCTTCTCCACTTAAAAGCAGATGATACAATCAATGATACTTAAATTTCCCAAACCACTGCTCCGCTAGAAAAAAACATTGTCCAAAAAACACTGACATCCATAGCAATAAACAGTTGGTGCAAATTGGAGCAACCCTTGTATGATTAGTACCAAATTCTAATGTTCCCTTTCTGTCAGTGCAGTATTAAATGCAATATTAATTGCACGGTGCCTAAGAGACCCAGCCTGTGGCAGGTGCTGTCAGAGAAGCACCTCATGACAAACTAGCTGTTCAACAAGGGGAAATGTCAATCAGTAGAATATCAACAGGCAACATCTCAAAGAATGGCAAGGTAACATCATTCCCTCCCATTTGAGTAACTGACAAGAAACTTAAATGCCAAGCTGTGAACTGTGAAGATCAGATACATATTTTTCTTTTGCACTGATTCGTGAAAACTTCTTCAATGTGTTTACTCATTATTACTGTTGGCTATATTCTGCTTAGATTTTCTAGCTCATGACTCTCATTGTTCAGCGTGTTCCAATTCGCCGCCTTGGTGCTGGTACCAACTGTGTTTTGACTGTTGTTGTATAAAACAAAGGTGTTTATTTCCACACCATAATATGGGCAAGGAGCAAAGCTCTCTCACACCTTGTGTTTGTGTTTGGTTAAACTAATATTCCCACTGCTGGGTTTTTTTAATTATTCTTATCAAGATTTGATGATATGTTTGCATTTTCAACAAGCAGGGGTAGAAAAATACAAGGTCTGAGCAATGTTATAACATAAAGAGAGCACAATGGCTTCTGCAGAAGTGAGAATAGATAGAGATGTGCACATACAACTAAATATATAAATTGCTGGTGTTATGAGCAGGGGCAGAGAAACGGGGGTGTGGTGGGGGGCGGTCTGTCCCAGTTGTCACCACTGAGGGGGGTGACAAAATGCTGGGTGGCACTTGCTGTGGGGCCTGCAGCGCACCTGAGCCACACATCTCTCCTGGGAATGACGCAGTGGCATGGGTGCCCACAGGCTCTGCACTGCCCCAAACAGTCTGCCCGCTGCCTCCCCCTCAACTGTAGGGAGGCTGAGTGGGAGGAGACAGGCAGACTTCTTGGAGGCCTCCCGGAGTGCTCTGCCCCGCCCTGCGGGCTACTGGCCCCACCCCTGGGCACAGGGCGCACGCACCACCCCAGGCACCCAATCGGCTTGCTCAGCCGCTGGTTATGAGTTGGGGAGGGGAGGAAGCAGGCTGTATGTGAGATCCTTCTGACTCCTGGAGCCAGCAAACATTAAAATATAAACCAGATTAGCTTCCTGTGTTGAAGTGATAGCTAGGGTGATGGGCCATTAAGGGATACAAAGGAAAGGGGCTCTGTGGGAGATGGCAGATGGGTAGGGCTCCTCCCCATCTCAAGGTTAGTTAGAAGGATGAAGCAGAATTTAGAGTTGAGTTGCAGTGATGTGAGCCAGATGGAAAGCAGCAAGCTGGAAGACAGAGAATGTTTGATGTCTCTTTGAATCCAAGCCTGTGGCTATGGAAGAAGCAAAACCTTTTGGGGGTGTTGATGCTGTGCAGAGCCGTCTTTCCCATTGGGCTTAGTGGTGCGTTGCGCCAGGACGCTGGCTTCTCAGGGGTGCCCCAGCGAGTAGGGGAGCTGCACGGCTTTGCTGGCGGCCTCCCCTTTCCCTGCACGCCCACCAGCTGCGCCCCGTCAACCATAAGGTTGAAGAGTGTGCAGCTTCCCTCCCAAGCCTCCGCGGGAGGAGAGCGATTCCCGCAGGGGCTTGGGAAAAGATTGACAACTCTGGGAAATGGGAGCGGGCGGAGGGATCTTTGCACCATGGTGCTGGATATGCTTAAGACGGCCCTGATGCTGTGAACCCCCCATCGTAGGCTCAGGTTGTATATATGTAAATAAACCATATATCCTAAAGACACCACAGTCTCCGCTGAGCCTCATCCCAAAAGGAAACATGAACCCTGGGCAAGCAGCTGGAACTCCTGCAATCTCACACTGCTTGGTGTGCAATACTATTTTTCGTTAACCCAAATTTGGCTGTCAGGCACAACTGAAGAGTTGCTTAGATTTGGCATGAACAAAGTTTCCATCAGGGGTTAATGTCAATTTGAAACCAGGTAATATGTATTGGGCCTGTGCAGTCGGTGTTGGAGACCTTTGGAGATCTGTATGAGAATATGTTTTAAAATGAGAAAATTACCTACTTCAATTTACCTTAGTTCAAACTTGAGTGGTTTTATTTATCCATTAGATTTATATCCCACCCTTCATCCAAGGATCTCAGGTTTAAACGCCCGGCTTTATCCTCACATCAACCCCATGAAGTAGGTTAGGCTCAGAAAGAGTTACTTGCCCCAGGTCCCCCTGTGAATTTCACCCAGTGAATACCCACACTTCCAATGGCCCTACAGGCTCATGCAATTTGGTGAAGCATTATGTCCCATTGTTAATGTCTAAAAGGAAAAGTACACTGGCATTCCAGCATGTTTGGAAACTGCACCATCTGATATGGAAGCTCTTGTTTCTAAACCCATGTGTGGAAAGGGATATAAAAATACTTTCTGTGTGTGCTCAGATGAACAGTTATCAAAATCACCTCTTCATGAGTTTGGGGGCTGAGCCTTAGCTTAAAAACAAAGCAACATGATCTAAGCACTGGAAAGTCCTGGCTAATATTATTAAATCTTTTTGGAAGCTGCTGACCATGGTCAGATATTGTTATATGTATCTTGCTTCTTAGTTGTAAGTTGCCTTGGTTCAAAGGTTCATCACTGCAGGGCAGGGTTGAACCTGGTTGCACAAATATATACATGTACCAAGCTGGCCTCCATGGATGAGATGCAAATAACCACAAAGCACCACATTTGATATATTTGTCTGCACACTTCTGGAATGTTCACCAGATATTTAAATACAGAGGGAGCGAGAAGACCTAAAAAAAACCAATAGAAGCTAAATTGAGTTCATTTATCTTTGGGGGTGTCCCAGTCTTAACATAATCAAACATGCTGAAATCTACAACGTGCTTTTAAGGGCATGTTACAAAGCAGATTTCATGTACCTGGCTGGGTTTGCCCAGCTGGAATGTGGCAAAATATCACTTGAACATGCAAGTTGTGTCACTCACGATATGCCCATGCACCAAGAGTTGGAAGCAAGAAGGGCTGACTGCATAGTGTATGCCATGGTGGAAAATTGGTGGGGGACCATTGTAGGTGAAATCTTCTACTGGATCTGAGCTCTGAGCACTGGTGGGATTTGGAAGCAATTTATGAGTGCTTAAGTCCTTTTCATAAGTGCCAGGCACAAACACATCCCCTACTCAGAGATCTAGCTGGCGGAGATGGTAGTATAGTACTACTACTGTGATTCCCATGCAGTTAGCCAATATGATTTGAGAGCTGAAAATAGTGCAGTTCTCTTTATATAGTTCTCTTTAAATAAATAGTGATGTTACTTATTAACTATGTTTCGTCATTTCAGATAGATAGCATAATCACATAACATAGCTACAGTATGCAAGGCACATGCACAGACACATGGAAATAATATAATAAAAGTGATTCTTACCAGGTCAGTTTCTTTCTCTTTGTTTAACTTTTTTACTTTCTTTTTTAATTGCAGACAGTACATTAAAACAAACAAATATAAAACGATCAAAGCATTTCAAAGATCACGTTGAAAGAGAAAAAGTGCAAGTGAATCGTGCGTCTTCATTACACATTTTGGAAAAAATGTATCTACAAATGCCAAATACATAGCATGTTTTACAATAGCAGATTTGCAAAGTTAGCAATAACCACCTTTAAACCTTAGAGCCGGTGATGTGATACCTAAATGAAAAATTTATCTCTGATTATGTTGCCTCTGACTACTCTGCAATGTTGTGTTAGTTTGTCTGCAAGCATAACCTTCCAAACCCTATCATACCAGTTTTGCATAGTTAACAAATGATCACTTCTCCGTAAGAATGCAATCACTGTCCAGGCTGCTACCAGGAAATCGGGTCCTCCCTTAAAGAGGGCACGTATTATGGTGAGACCTGAAAACTGACACCCTGTGTTGTGGGTGGGTATGATTGGTCAGCCACAACACCCGATTGGTAGGTCCCTAGTAGCTGGGTGCAATCTGGCCAATGGGATGCAGTCCAAATGGTGCGAGGGACCTATTAATGCCTATGACGCACGTGACCCAGAGCTTCCTCTTTCGGCGTGTGCATTCAGAACACCCGCCCACCTCTCCCTACTTTTAGGGCTTTGCGCTTGACCTTGCTATGCCGCTGTGTGGCGTCTTGTTGGGACAGGGGCATGGCAGGAATTTTCCCCACTTGGCTGACTGGCTGTTGCCATTTGGGTTTCACCTGCCACGTATTAAATTGTCACAACTTGTAAGGTTGCGGATAGGCTCTGGTTCAGGTGATAGGGGTGGGAGAATGCTCTCGCCATCCCTATGCAAAGGCTATTTCGTTAAAGGAATCCAGGGACTCGATGGTTTGGTCAACCCCTGAGAGGGGGTTGTGCCCGTGCCTGAGTCCAGGGAGACATTTGGGTGGCGGAGATAGCCAGTTCCTGGCTTTCCGCTTATCCAGGTGCTCACCCTTGGCTGACCTATGCTGGAACCCTGGGTCAGCGCCACCTGCAACGGTTCAGGGAGCTAGTTGAACCAGAGCCTCTTTAATCAATAAAGTTGTGGCCTAAATTCTGCCACAAACCAAAACCAAAATTTGAGTCAAGTGTGAATTTATTTAGGGGGGAGGTTTCTGGGTCTGAACATGCAAATAGTTTATTAATGGCTTAAAGAAAATATATCCATTTGCTCCTCAAAATAACAATAGCAAGGCCAGACCTGGGTCTTTAACCACTGTACTCTTCAGAATTGTAGAAATCATGTGGAACAAAACATCCCCTAAACTTGCTTACAGCCTGACATTCCCACCATAAGTGAATAGAAGTCCCATTAGTAGAGCACCCCCACCAAGAAAGAGAGGAAATCAAGCCACAAATACAATGTCAGCACACTGGCTAATTTAAGTGCAAATATTCAGAAACCTCCGGTTTCTGAAAGCACCTGCAAAGATACCCACTTAAGGTATGTCCTATTTAAGGATGTTTGTAGGTTTCGTGTTAGCAAAGACTAGTTATCCTGGATCCAAACACCAGTATTTCAGACTCTTCAACTGCAGATGAATAGTATGTGTTCTTCCACTATTCCCACAATGCATTTGTACAATAATTTCCCCATTGTGACTTTTGAACAATGGTCAAAATGTATCATGTAAATGGACTGCTGGGCCCTATGTGATTGTGTGTAAATATATAACTATAGTTCATTGTATCACCTGATTTAAATTAACAAGAAAGGGCCCACAATTATGCTCACCTGGAAGTATAAGTCATTAATGTGGAAGTGGTAAAAATTAACTTCTCTTGATTTGAATGTCGTCGCAATATTCATGCATGGTTGACTGCAGAGAAAAATGGCCACAAATCACATGCTGAGGTGTACCAAGATGATACTGTACATAAACAGTGTACTAAGAAGTTTAGAAAACCAGTATGCCTATAAAGGGTTTTCCAAGGAAAACAAAGATAAAAGACATTCATATTCTACAACTTCCTAGCACAGCCAAAAATGGGATGGAAAGAGAAATGCCTTTTTGTTTGTTTGGGTGCTTGCATGCAGAATGGTCCCCCTCCAAACTTGGGGGTTCTTATTTGGTGCACCCAAGACAGGCAAGCCGTAGAAAGCACGCACCAAACGTTTGGATTCTGTGCATGTTGGAATGACAGAATCTTGCTTTGGAAGTGCAGCCTACAGTATATAGGAAAGCCCATTGGTGGCCACTAAGTATGATGGTTGCATATTACTTTCAGTATCTTTTCCCTCCCCACTTTATTGTATGATGTATTGATCTACACTTTGGATGGAAGTGGATAGTTGAAAATGTTTAGTTATTTTATTGCTGGGTTTTACGGATCTGTGTTATAGATGAGTTGAGAGACATTTTTGCCTAAAAAAGTGGCCCAAAAGTCAAATGAAAAGTCAAATAAAAGTCACAAAGGCACCTCCGCCAGCCACATCTTATTTTTAATGGGATAATCTTATCATAACTGAAAGGAACCATAGTTAGATCTTTTGGAAAATGCAAACAGAGCTAAGACTGGCTGGGCTGGCATCCATTCTTTGGATGATTAATGAGCAAATGATATTCACTTGTATTTGATATGAAAATTGGTTCAGGGGATCAATTGGAAAATTACAACTTTATGTTTATTGCTAGTTTGGGCTGGCTGTAACCCAGGGGCTTTCTACAATGACACACTCATTGCTCAGTGAAACCAAATCACGCACACTGTCTCTGGGCATGTACAGAATTCCAGATGAACTGAGCTACTCTGTAACAATTCTCATTTTAAATACTCTTTCAGATGGAAGGGTTTGCAAGTGCATCGAGATTCTGTAAGCTGATCACTGTTAATCCAAATAGGTAGGCAGGATCAGCATGGCTGACACAGCAGCTATGGTGAACTGTCAACCAAAACAGTGCCACCCCCATAAGGTTAATTTTCACCTTTCCCCCTTTACTTTCCTGTTTTGGTAGCATAGCTACAGTGGAAGCTGCCATCTGAAAGCACCCTGATTTGCTTATCAGTTTTCCTTGGCATGCGGGAGGATCAACCAGGGACAGTGTGGGTGCTTGCAAAAGGCCCACAACAGACTCTCCCCGAAACCTTCCTGATGAAAGCCTTGCAGATTCTGATCAGCTGAACTGAACTGAATTTCTGAAATGATGGAGAGAGCTTAACCACAAGCCCAGGTCCAGATGTCACACTAAGCCAAAACTTGGTTTAGCTCAGCATGGTTTGGGAGTAAAAATAACCAAGGAGAAGGAAAGCAGCAACAGTGGTTGCTGACACTGTCCACTTGCTTCCAGTAAGACATAGTTTGGCTTAGTATGTCATGTGAACCAGGCCTCTCTCTCTCTTTCATCTTTGTCTTATTTGCTCAAATGTGCAAATATTTGCTTAGAACTCTCATAAATATCAGTGGAATTTGTTTCCAAATAACTGATACGGATCACTGCCTGAGGTACCCAGATGTACCCTGTGGTGCCCTCTTGTTACTTCCTCAGTCTTGCTGGAAGGTTGTGATCAGTTTGTAGCAGGTGATAAAATGTGTCATGAACTTTCTGTGTTGGATCAGACCAGGACTGATTTGAGATAGTGTGAATGTGCTGTAAAACAATGGGTGGGGAGAAAGTGGATTGAGATCTGCTGTTGGACCTCCAGGAGTTTCTGATTCCCAGGAAGTCCTGAGTTCAAATTTATTTTTGACACAGCCACAAACACATTTAAGAAGCATTAGATAAGACCAGTGCCTGATTTATGTATAAGCTAAACAAGCTATAGCTTAGGGCCCCACTCCCTTGAGGACCCCCCAAAAATATACTTCTTCTTAATTGTATTTCACTATTCATATACTACTTCTTAATTGTATTTCAGTTCAACAATTACTTTGATAAAATACATATTCTGTTATGTGCAAATGGCTTTAGATACCTATTAGGTCCATAAATTACCATATAGCATATATTCAACACAAAAAACAGTGACAACTTGTTGTTGACAAAGGACAACTGGACACATAAAGGGCCCCATTACCTTCAGGAGCTTAGGGCCTCATCAAACCTAAATCCAGCTCTGGATAAGACACCATTCTCCCTGCCACTGACACTCATCTGTAACTTGGGGATAATGATTCTAGACTACCTTACAGGGCTGTTGTAAGGATTACTGTGATAATGCATGGGAAAGCCTGAAGCATGCAGTATAAATGTTAATGGTATTAGTGTTGCATTGAGGTTGGTTTTTTAAAATCATTTTTATTGGGTTTTTTTAAAAAAAAATATATCTGTAATCATTACATTACATTCAAATTTCAATTTCCCCCTTCCCCACTGACTTCCCTCAACTTCCATCCCTGGTTTATTACATCTCATATTACATTCTGTTGTTTATATATACTTCTATCTTGTCCTACTATTAGCTTTCTTATTTTTTATAAGTAAAATTGCAAATGTTTATTTAAGTCCTACCAATGACTATTTTTTTGTTATTTCTGCAAATTTGATGTAAAAGGTTCCCATTCTTTTTCAAAATCACTACTGTCTTTTTCACACAGTTTATCTGTTAACTTTGCCAACTCTGCATAGTTCATCAACTTCTCTTGCCATTGTTCCTTTGATGGTATATCTCCAGTCTTCCAGTTCTGTGCTATCAGAATTCTTGCCGCTGTCATCGCATACATAAATAATGTCTGTTTTTCTTTTGGCAGTTGACCTAAAATTCCTATCAAAAAAGCTTCTGGTTTTTTAATAAATGTCATTTTAAATATTTTTTTCAATTCATTATATATCATTTCCCAAAACATTTGAATATTCTTACACTCCCACCACATATGGTAAAAGGTACCTTCCCCTTCTTTACATCTCCAACAATTATTTGTTCTGTTTTATACATTCTTGCCAATTTTGTTGGTGTAACATACCACCTGTACATCATCTTCATATAATTCTCTTGTAACAATATACAATCCGTAAACGTCAAGTCCACTTTCCAAAGTTTTGTCCAGTCATCAAATTGTATATTATGCCCAATATCCTGTGCCCATTTAATCATTACTAATTTAACTTCCTCATTTTTAGTTTCTCATTCCAGAAGTATGCCGTATGCCTTTTTTAACAGTTTAGAGTTATCATCTATAACATCCCTTTGGAATTTGGAAACTGAATAGGCAAATCCTTTTTTATTATCCTCTTTAAAAATTTCATTCAGTTGTCTATGGTGCAACCAACTCTGTAGATATTCCTTTATTTTGTCATGCTCTTTCAATTTTAATTTTCCTTCCTGTTCAATTAATAGTTCTCTATATGTTGGCCATATTCCTTTCTTTGAGGACATTTTGAGTGACAATGCTTCAACAGGTGATATGCACCACGGAGTTTTAGGTTCCAGTAACTCTTTATATTTTTCCCAGACCTTTAATAGGGACCTTCATATTATGTGATTGTGGAATCCTTTATGTACCTTGCTGAAATTGTACTTGCTGGCCAATAGCCTACCAATGGAGCGCTATCTGTCCACCCCTGGATTAAGAGACAGAAATATAGTGTTAAAGTTAGGGGGAGGAAATTCTTACGGTAAAAGCTGCCTCATTGCCATAATATTTTCTTCAGTCTGTATTCCTTCACGAGCTTGTGGATTGTTGGGTTTCTCAAATTTACAAAAAGTGAATCGGAATTTTGAAATAATATAGAAGAAAAAGCCTTTTGCTTGTTCTAAGTGTGATGAGTTCAAATGTGAAAAGATTCCCACATGTATTCTCATCTTTTTAATTTGGCCCAATTGACACAATGAAGCAACCATAACAGCTGGTACCTGAGGTGGAACTGTGGAAAAGATGTTAACATGTTTAGCTGAACTCGTCAGTAGAATTTTTTAGAACAGGGCCAAAATTTATCCAAATATATTTTTCTGAGGAAAACTTTATTTTTCTCACTCTCAACTCTTAGGAAAAAAAGGTTGTTTTGCCAAACATTTTCTGAATATTCATTACCATTTTTTTTGTGGTGGTCACAATTCCTCACCACCATCACAGTGTCCTGGAATGATCCCAGGTCCAGCTCACTGTGAAGAGAACATAACGGTGGCCAGGCTGCCAGTGCAGTTACCACAACAGCAGCAAAACAAACCTTAGAAAAAGGAGGAAAGAAACTGTGCTACTGCCACCACAAAGATCAAACTTCACCCACAAAGAAAGTGGAAAATTCCTCCTCCTCTGACAGAATATTTGGTGAAGTGATTCCCGCCATCGCACACAATTTTGACACTGGCAAATAAGGTGGAGAATTTCAGGACAGCTTTTCCACTCTGCTTTATAATTTTTATGCTGAAGTAAGTGAAGATGCACCATAATGTGAGTTTCAGGATTAAAAATTTGAGTTTGAAAATTCAAATGAAGAAACTGGATTCCAAACATTGCAATGCAGATTGTGCTCTACTTCTGCTTTTTAAATATGAATTTGCAGATTCACAGTGCTCAGTACTAACAACCTGGAGACTTTGTAGAGACATAAAAAGGTAAAGGTAAAGGACCCCTGACAGTTAAGTCCAGTCACGAACAACTCTGGGGTTGTGGAGCTCTTCTCGCTTTACTGGCCAAGGGAACCAACGTTTGTCCACACACAGTTTTTCCGGGTCATGTGGCCAGCATGACAAAACCGCTTCTGGTGAAACCAGAGCAGTGCACAGAAACACCGTTTACCTTCCCACCGGAGTGGTACCTATTTATCTACTTGCACTTTGACATGCTTTCGAACAGCTAGGTTGGCAGGAGCTGGGACCGAGCAACGGGAGCTCACCCCATCACAGGGATTCGAAATGATCCACAAGCCCTAGACTCAGTGGTTTAGACCACAGCGCCACCCGCCATGCTTTGTAGAGACACAGAAGCTCCCAAATGGAGTGACCACACTAATACACAATTCAGAAGCCACAGGAGATCTTCTGATTTACGTCCCCCAAACACCTCCTGTTGGTTACTTGTCTCTGATGCCATAATTTAATGTACAGTAAACATGCCCTTCATAATTTCATGGGGGGACATCACAGCACATTTCCTGGGGGAGGCTCATGTAGACAGGGAAATGGCCATGTGATGAGGAAATAGCAGGTGTTGACATGTGTTAAACATGATGGAGGGGATGGAGATGAGTCTTCGTGAAGAGAGCATTTCCGTAGACCTCTTTCACCTCTCTCATTGTGAAAGTAACCTTTTCATTGTTCCCTCTGAAAGTCAATTTTAAAAAAGAAAAAGATATTTTGCAAGGAGAGAATTTTCCAGAAGTTGTTTCCTAGCCTTGGGGAGGTTGACCAAAGCCTTAGCTCAAGCTTCTATAGAGTTTACAAAAGGAGAAATGCAGTGACTGTGGATGAGTAGGAAGTTCTTACAGTTGTATATTTTATATCTTTGTTTAAAAATAATATTTATCTGACTGTAGCTATAGATTACACACACACACACACACACAGAGAGAGAGAGAGAGAGAGAGAGCGCTTTAGAAACGTAACTTTTTCTGAGACTAACCAAACAGGAAAGGTGATAATCCTAAACCAATATTGGTGTGGTCAGTCGGAGAATTCATGTGTTTGAGACCAATGCTTTTTATTTATTTGGCTTTGTTTCTAAAAACCTGGGAGGCATTCTGGATTTTGCTGCGTTTTGTTTTTTAAACCAGGAAACATCGTAAACCTTTCAGTCCCCGTTGGACATGGCAATGCCTTAGGGAAGACCTCTACGAGCTCCCAGGCTTAAGAGCTGCCTTGGGTGTAACAATGGCTTATTGTAGCAGTACGGAAAGAATGTGAGCAAAGGAGCTGCTACGGGGTGTGGCCAGGTGAGAGCAGCCAGCCCTCTCTACCTGCTCAGGTGGCTTAGCTTTTAAAGAAGCTGAAAAGTTAGCTCAGCAGACGAGCACCTGCTGGAGCTGTGTGTGCTGGGTGGTAGCTGAGCAAAGTGGAAATATGTTTTGCTAGAGGGAGCGTTTGTAGACACGCCGGAGAAGGCAGCAGTCAGGATGAAGAAGAATCACTCTGTGCAGGGGACTATTAGCAGGCTCTTCGGGAAAAAACATGCCAGCAACAATTCCACCACTTCCCTCTACGTCACCAACCCCCCTTGGATCTTCACTCAGGAGGTCACCACTGACAACCTGGCGAGAACTGGTCAGTATGGCTTCTCTTTTGTTTTGAGCTTTAAGGGAGAGGACTCGGAGGAGCGTGTTCGCCCTTCCACTATCCACTCCCCCCAAATCAGGCTTCAGCTTGTAGGATGTTCAACTGTGGGGGGCTACCGGCACACTCAGAGGTGGGGTGCGCAGTTTTGATGTTGCTCTGGATACTTCCATCGGGGCCTTGAGAAAGCTTTATTAATAAGCTGTGCAGTCGGAAAACAACAGCCTTTGGTAGGAATGACTGGATTAAGGAGAAACTTGTTGGAACCTGCAAAACCAAATTAGCAGCCTGTGATCCACTCTCTTTAAAAAAAAAAAAAAACACCAAGAAGAATGTGCAGATTTCAGCAAGTCTCCTGTAGAGCAGGAATATGGGTGTAATAGAGCGTAAGACAAGTAGCAGATCCACCAGACAGTTGTAAATAAATCTCTGACATATTTTTATGTGGGAGATTAGAGTTAGCACTGACTAAAACCCAAAGGGAGCTTTTACAGGGATATCTGGTAGGTCTCTCTGGTGTTGACAGCAGCAGATGTGTTTATTCTGCATATTGTATTTATTCTCTTGAAGTTTGTAATTGTGGAACAGCACACTGGAGGCTCAGATGGGTGGGTGCCAACTCTGAATAGTGTCTGAACAGGCTGAGTGTCAGAAATCTCACACAAGAGCTGTTGGAACAAATGGAGGGTGCGCAGCCGAGTTCTTCATAGATGGCGCCTTTGGAGGCCACCAGTGTTGCGAAACTTGTAGCTGTGTGTGGTTCACGCTAGGCAGTGGCACTGACTTTGTCACAGTGTCCGGGACTGTGACATTTCAGATGAAAGGGAGACCTAAGTAATAATAAGGGAGAATCAAATTCTCTGGGATGAAATGAAATGTGAAGCTTTGCCCTTTGGCTTGCTTCTAGTTCAAAGAATGAGTCACTTCTTTGCTGTGGGGGGGGGGGGGGAGTTACACAGTGTTTAATTAATAAGTTGTGCTCCAAGTCTGCCAACACTGGAGCTCTTATAGGTGCTAAAGCTTCTTTCTGGTATCTGATCTTATAGGATGCTTTGCAGAATCGCAGAGCTCTGTGTCCAGGATTTCCCATGTGGTGGGCAAAGACTGAACGATAATGATAATATTGCACCCTCAGGATTTATCTGTTGCTCTTCTTCCTGTTCTCTGCTGCTGTTCTTGTTTCCCGTCCATGCACGCTTCCTTTTTCTGGGCTGTAGGTGTCCTTTGGGTTACGTAATAAACATGCAGAAACCTAAATATTGTTTAATTAAGATAGGCCGTCTTACACAAGGCAATGAGAAGCTGTCATTTCAGACAGCAGATTCCAGTGGGGTGCAGCATTTTCCCGAGTTCCATCTCTGTGACAAATGTCATTCTAAAATAAGTTCGAGGATAGGGAGGGGGATGGACCAATTGGCCCAACAATAACTGCAAAAACAAGAAGTGTGGTGTGGTTCTGTCTCTATTGGATCAAGAAGCCTCAGTTAGGGTATGCAATGTCAACCCTGAAAGAAAGAAAACCATGTGAGTAGGTTAAAAACTGTGTACATTCAGCATTAGTTTAATAGCAAAAGCAATGAAGTAGGAGCAATTTTTGGGAAGGGCTGCAGTTCAGCAATAGAGTATTGGCTTTGTAAGGAGAAGATCCAAAGTTCAATCTCCAGAGAGGGCTGGGAATGTCCCCTCTCTTAAATCCTGGAGAGCCACTGCCAGTCCGTGTAGACAGTATTGAGCCAGATGAATCTCACTCAGGAGAAGGCACCTTCCTATGCTCCTATGACAGTTGTTTTAAATTGTTTTTAATATTGTGTTTTAAAGTTGTAACGTGGCCTGGGACCTTAGAATGAAGGGCAGGAAACAAACAAACAAACAAAACATTGGGCCCCCTTAGTAAATGGCTTAGAAGGCATTATTTTAGCTCACTTGATTTTGGATGGTCTGAGTTCACCTTCCTCATCCTGCTGCCATTCATGTGTTTTGGACTCCAGGCAATGCAAGGCAGCATGGCCAAGGATGTGGGATAATGGGAAATGTAGTCAAAAATCTTCTGAAGGCCACCAGGTGAGGGGAGTCTGCCCTGAGCGTTATCTTTGTGTTGTCCTCCATGCCCTTGGAGAACGTGCTGGTAAGCTTGCCATATGGTCAGTTCAAATAAGAAATGTGGCTTTCTCTCACCTTCCCTGGAGTCCATCTCATGAAGAACATTGTACAAAAAAATATTTGCTCCAGATGGACTGTGTGTGGACACATTCTGCAGTGGCCAACAGTCTCCCCACCACCATCCCGCCATCTCAGCAGCTGCCAAAAGTTTCTACCACCCTGCCATTATGAAAATGGCTGCTAGTCACAATGGACTATATCAATGCAGTTTGATATGCAAGATTGCGTTGGGGGAATAAACTGTCAGAACCCGTTTGTATCAACCAGCCTATAGGTACATCCCCAAATCCAATCACCAACATATTCAAAGCCAAGCAGTCACCTGTTGGGATATTAACAAATGGTCCTACTCTGTGCCAACAGACTCACTCTGTGGCTTTTGAGTAACTTAACGCCTTTTGCCCCAACTCTCAAACAAATGCGTGCTCTCACTCCGAGTGGTTTGAATGGTTGCCAACACCCACCTAGAGCAAGAAACCCCCACCCCTTATCCAGTCAAAACAGAGCAAAACATGCACATAAAAAGGAGGGGGGTGTCTGTGAGGATGGCTCTGGCCAGCGGCCACCTGTGATTTGCTGTGGACCACTGTGGGAAAGTTATGCAGAACTGTCCCAAGTCTGTACTGACTTCTACTGAGATACCTTGAAGAAGCTCCCAATTTGAGGAGCACCACTGGGTCAAGATAGCACTGAGGTTACCCTAGGCCTGTGTTATACAACCACCTTAAATGTTTGCTGCATGCTTTTCATGCTGCATGGGCTAAAAGAGATTGAATGCTTTAATCCCCACCTTAGTTTGTGTCTGATGAGTTGCAAAGTAAACACAGGTTATCCAACCGGAGATGGGTGTGGGCTTGTGTGTGTCACTGACTCAGAGATTCCTGAATCTAGTCCCTGGCCCCGCCCTCTCTGCTACACCTCCCTTAAAGCTATGGATGCAATTGGCATAAAGAGAAAGCTACACCTCGCATGAGCAATGCAGCAAATCATAGAGTTGGAAGGGTCATGTAGTCCAGTGTTCTGCAACACAGGAATCTTTTGCCCAACATGGGGCTCAACTCCACAACCCTGAGATTAAGAGTGTCATGTTCTACCAACTAAGCTATACTGACACAACATAGATGTGTCTTAGAAATAGTTCCAAACAACTATATATATATAAAATTATCTGAGAGGGTCAAGTTCAGGCAGAGGATTCTATTGAACTGGATTATGCCCCTTGGGCAAATGTAACCAGAAAACTAGAAACTTATCCATTATTTCACCATTTTTTCTTTATATCCTCAACAAGCATAACTGTTTGTTACCTCCTCTCTCCAAGTAACAAATTGAGCATTGTGGATGTTTATTGCTGAGGGTGCTGCTCAAATGTTCCTTTTAGGGCCAAAAACATTTACTCTTTCATTTTTCACCAGGACTATATGAGGAAGAGCAATTTTAGAGTTTTCAGAATGACTAGAAGCACACTTGGAAAAAAATCAGGCATTTGGGTAATAGTGACAGTTCAATGGCTTTGTGTGGGCCCTGGGGGGGTGGGATGCAGGATAGAGGAGAACCCAATACACAATAAACAGCTGTCTGCAAGCAAACTAGGAAATAGTGAAAAAGTAGATGTGAATTCCACTTTCTTAACAAGGTCGATTAGCATTTTCTACCGGTGCTGTGCAACTTCTCTGGCTGGATCACAAACTAATTCGGGCTGATTTGGGTTGACCCAAGATTTGGCCAGAGTGGATTGAAGAAGCTCCAGGTTGGATCCTGTCTGTCATCAAAAAGCTAAAGCATTGTATCAGCTTTTGCAGCTGTGAAAGGAAGGGACTGATGCATCTGAGCTTCAGCCACTTTCTTCTCCCCCACTCAACTGCATGTTTCATCAGTTAAAAATTGTGCCAGGCCCCCTATCTAGCTCAGGACCCAGATCTGGGTTGGGCCTGGACCATCCCTAATCAGATCAGTAACAGATCAGGTCCCAAATAGGATCAGAGGGCCATGCACAGCCCTACCCTCTTAGTTTCAATAATTCTGAAATAATTTTGGCAATGACAGTGTGAGGTAAAAATAACTTGTTTTATCTTGCTTCAGAGGGTAGGACTAGAATGAGTGGAATGGAAAAGAAAAGGGACTAGATTTTGGGTGCACTTCAGGAGAAACAGCACACACACACACACACACACACACACACACACAAAGAAACAACCATATAAAAATATGTAATAACCAGGATTTCCATTGGAGTTTCTTCCCGCTAAATAGTGCCATTTACCACTCTTAGAGATACTATTGCTAAAAACTCAGCCACCCTTGCAGTTACTTCCATGTTAATGTCAGACAGATAGAATCTGATATTTTCATTGTGCCGTGATGTTAGACTACCAAAAAAAGGGGATAGCACATGTTTGTGTAGCTGGTTGTACAATGGACCGTAGAAAAGAATATGTTCTACTGTGGCCGGCACATTCAAAGAACATCTGCAATGTCTATCGTTTCTGGGGATGTTTAAATATCTGATGTTGGGCTGTCCTTTGTTGCACATATTTAAGCAGAGGCTGGTTGGCTATCAGTCAGGGATGCTATCGTGGCAAGACTCCTACACAGGCAAGCGGTTGGACAGGATGACTTCCAAGGTCGCTACTCTAAAAAAATAATAATTCCATGATTCTAAATAAATGTGTCCTGTCCTCTGTGTTCAGTGTTTATGCATAAAACTGGAATGTGAGGAATAGTAAGTGAAATAGGGTCCTACCAAATGGTCATACTAATGAACCGAGAGCACAGGGCACATTCACTTATTTATATCTGAAAGAGATATGCCCACACTTTTAATGACAATCACCATTCCTAGTGAAACTATCAAAGTCATTGTGGCAGGGGGCAGGGCTAAGGATACTCAGCTAGCAAAGGTACAGGTCCTCCTTGACCCTTCAACAGACTCTATTTTTTATTTGTTTTACTGAACCAGGAAATAGTAGACATGTAGGCTGTACTGTATGTATTTACCAGTATGTTGATTGATTCAACTGAAGACCATTTTTCCCTTTTGGGGGCTGTTTACACTCTTCTCTGATAGCATTCACTGATCTCATGCCCTGAACCCCCTCTTTGTTTGACTTCTCCCATGATGAGATATGAAACTAGAGTGACCGCAGTTGCCCATTGTGCCTGACAGTTTTCTTTGTCAGTCTCCGGAAGGCTTTGTCGTGTTTTCCTGACTCAAGGTGGCTTAGTTTGCAAAGCCGCACGTTAACTGAGGTTGTTTCCAGACAACCTGTTTACTTAGTGCTCATTCTGATCTGCTTACGGGGAGATTAGACAATATTGGCCCTTTATTGAGCATTAATTATGATTTGTTTACAGGGAGACTAGACAACATTGCATCAAGGAAATGTTATCACACACTTTCCAGAGCATTTATTTTCCCATCCTTTCTCTTGCTGCAAAAAGGCAGGTTTCTGAGGCAAGTTTTTTGCGCAAGAGTTCCAAATCAGTTTTAACCACACAACCTGAATTTGCCAGTATTTGATTGAATCCCACCTGAAAATAGGGACAATGTGGAAGCGCCCTGAGGTTGTATGGTTCTGCATTCAGTGGAACTGGACAAATGCAAGCCACAGCGATGTTCTTCTGTACTGTCTCTTGCACAGCTTATTTTCACTTCTCTGCATCCTGCACAAGAGACTTTTTGCTTTAAAAACCAGCAAAAGATGCTTGTGATATCTTTTAAAGACTAACAGATTTATCATGGCAAAAGCTTTTGTAGACCACAGCCCATTTCACCAGTTGCAACTCCTTGTTGATTCTGCTTTCAGTAGATTTTGGGCCTTTTTTATTTCCAAAGGGATTGTCATCATCATAGTTTATTTGTATGCCACTTTTCCATGATAAATCGTGCTCAAAGCAGCTAATAACACCAACAACATTATAATAAGAGAATGCACTAACAAGTACAGTTATATGAACAACAGACTAAGGAAAACTTCTCCAATCAATCTACAATAAAATTAAACAATCCACTGATCATTCATCATAAGGTCTACCAATAAAAATACAAGAGCGTAATGCAGATAACAGCAAAAATAATACATCTCTGAAGCTAAATCTTGACCCCAACAATAACCCCTAAATAATACCCCTGTCGGGGTCTGCACACGCCATACATTTGGAGCACATTCCTCACCCCAAGAACCCTGGAAACTAGTTCACTCCTCCCAGGTAACTCCTAACAATTCCCAGCATCCTTAACAAACTACAGTTCCCAGGATTCTTTTTTGTAAGGGCTGCTTTAAATTTATGGTGTGTATGGAACCCAAATCTCTAAGCACCAGGAGCAACAGAGGCAGCCTTCAGCGCTGAACTTGGTCAGGGCTCTCCCTTCCTGGATCAGATGGAAAAGGTCCAACTTAAGAGCAGGGATCAGTTCTTTCAGGACTTCTAGGGAGATGGTCTCTGGCACTTTCCACAGCAGCCTTTGTAGCTGGAGTCAGCCAGGACCCCAGCTTCCTGTATAAGACTGAAGCCAGTTCTGTGGTGCCCTCATATCAAGTGGACAAACCTGTTGGAATCTGAAATTTGAGGTTGCACTAGCAGAGCAAAGATTGACAGGGACTCTTGCTTCTTTTCAGTCCCTGCAGGACTTTGGCAGTTCTTACTGCCTTGGGCAGGGATGGCGTGAGGATCTGTGGACTGTCAATGATCTTGGAGGCGTAGACCTTGGCCAAATATACCAAAACCTGGAGAAAGCCAGCTGAGTTCTGTCATGTTATTCAAGTTGGTTTTTGCAGCTGACTCACATGCTGAACAGACATGCCCATATGGGTGTCAGTACGGGTATCATAGCTTTTGGTTCACAGGAGTGCTCTGTCTATCCAATGTTCAGCCTCCTTCTCATTCCAGGCCAGCTGCTTGGCACAGGTCTTGCTCATGAGGATTTGTCCAGAGAGCTTAACGCTGTAAATGATTTAAAGGAAAGGGTGCATTTAGCCTAGCAAAGGGAATAGGGGTAGACAGACTCCCAAAGACTTCTTTGGAGTTCAGTTCCTCTCCAATATGGGAGTCATTTTCTTCCACCTATTTTCCTCCCCACCTCCAGTTTCAAACACATTTTTGTCTCCTTTTTAACCCCTTGGTGGAAGACGCTGGAGGGGATTTCGACTCAAAAAATGATGGGAGGTGAAAGGGTTAATCATAGGGTTGCCATATTTCAAAAAGTAGAATTCCTGACACCCGCAAATCCGGACGTATGGCAAGCCTAGTTAAGCATTCACTACCAGCTTAGGGCTGCCATATTTCAAAAAGTGAAGATCTGAGCACAAAAGTTGTTGAGCCTTTTTTGGCCAAAGTTATTCTGGCTATGTCTGGGAAATTCAAGACGAATGGCAACCCTATACTAACTGTTTCACAAAGTGAGTTGCATATATTTAGTCCTTAAAACCACCTTAATTCTGTACTTATCTCTTTGTTGTTATTTTACTGGCCATTCCTTAAGTACCAGATGAGCTGAAGCAGATGACATGTTTGCTGAGCATTCAACCCCATTTGTTTGCAGAGAGATTAAATGATTTTGGCTATTTAATGAACATTCCTTTCCTTGATTGCAGGGAGGTTGCATGATATTGCATCAAAGCAAGTGGTATCCCACACCTTTGAGTGCATTTTCCCATTGTTTTCCTTATTACAAAAAGTCCAATCTTCTGGGAAAGTGAGTTTGTTGTCCAAGACCTCCCATTCCACTATTAATGCACAACTTGAATTTGCCATTATGTGATTGAATAGTGGTAGTCTGGAAGCACCCTTGCTGTTTGCATAGGGACATTTTCTGCACAGGGACATTTCTGCACCAATCATTTCTTGGCACCTTTGTTTTTTTGTTTTTGCAAGGTTTGTATAGATGCAGTTTTTCAGCAAACAACTTCCCACTAGAAGGATATAGATGCAATTCATCTCACACACCCTTAAAATCTGGATACAACTCTGCATCAAAGTTTCTTAAGGCACCTGGTCTCCAGGTGAGGGCATTGAATGAAAGATGTGGACAGGTTGGTGGATACTGCAGCTGCCTGGTTTTCCCACGGCACCCTAAACCTGCCTTTGGCAAGCTGTTGCAACATAGGAAAGGCAGATGAGCCACCTGAATAGAGTCTGTGTGGGCAGAGACTGCACTGCTGTATAGGTAAAGAGAGCAGCTCACAGAGAACCTTTTTGTGAGTTTGTGAAAACCTTGGAGCCTCTAGATTACACAGGCATGAGATAAGAAATATGGGCTGTACATGGTACATATAATTCTCATGCATTATGATACAAGGCCAGTGCAATTTAGTAAGCAAAGAATGAAACTGATTTAGAATATGTAGACTGTACAGTGGACTATTCCTAGGTAAGTGTGCACAGGATTCTAACCATGTGGCACAATCCTATTCATGGTTACTGAGTCATAAATGCCATTCCATTCAATGGTCCTTACTCCCTAATAAGCATTTTAAGAATTTGATTAATAACGTGAACATAACACTTGGGGAATATATGGGACAGGTTCCCATGTAGTGTGGTCCGCTCTCCAAGAAATGTTTGCTCTCAAATTGCAGTTCCCCTCCCTTTTACTAACTAGGTAATCTTTAAGGAAGTTTTTAATGTTTGATGTCTTACTATGTTTTGATTTGTTGGAAACTGCCCAGAGTAGCTGGGGTAACCCAGTCAGATGGGTGTCATATAATTTATTTTTATTATTTTTATTATTATTATTCCCATTTAAACCGTCATTTTTGGCATGACCAACACAACGGGAATTAAACTAGTCATGTGACTGGTACAATATTACCTCATATGTACCATTTGGTGTACCTTGGATGTGATCCAACTGCGACAAACAGACATCCAAATTATAATTTGCCACCTTCTCAGAAAAGGTTCTAAAAATGGATGGAAGAAGTGATGAGCTGCAGTTTGGAGATGTGTTGAAAACATCATGCCAACTGGTTTATTGCCGTCAGCTTGGGTTGACTTCCTTCTCTCATGCAGTCGATTTAGAGGAAACCTTCTTTATGAAGATGTGTTGAATCAATGTTATGATGAGGTTATTTGTAGCAGGCAGGAACCTCACCCAGACTGTTAACTTCAAGGTTAACCTGATTATCTGCTCCCTTTTTAAAGCTTAATTTGGCCATCTAGAAAGGAAGCCAGGCAAAAGAGTCATAGACTTTGGGTGTCAGTAACCTCTAATATCATGACAGCCCAGACAACCAGGTATCTGAAGAATTTCAGCTTCAAGCTAGTGAGCAAGGCAAAAATAAATAGAAACAGGTATCACCTTGAGAAGCATATGCCCAGCTTTTCTTGCATTAGCGAGAAATGTGTGCTGCAATTTCTACACAAATGTCCATTGCTAGGAAAAGTGGCTAGAAGCTGTCTCAGCCTATGGTTCGACACTGTGTGTATGTATACCTTTGCTGACTTAATCCTTTCATGCAGGGGTAGGGAACTATTGTATTCATCCACACTTATGTTATCCCGGCTCTTCCTGAGTGCTTTTGCCTGGCTGTCCTTGAACAGTGATAAGGCCTCTTGTTTGTCTGCCTGGAGAAAAGTGTGTGTGTGTGTGTGTGTGTGTGTGTGTGTGTGTAAAGCTCTGACTTCTGCATGGTTGAAATGTTTCTTGTTGTATAATCACATCTATTGTTCTGTCCACTTTGCCTCTCACCCAGTGCCAAATTTACATATAAGCTAAACAAGCTATAGCTTAGGGGCCCCACTCTCTTGGGGGCCCAAAAAAAATTTAAAGGGAAAAAACCCTGGATGTACATTTCCAAAATATAAGATAAAAAACAAATAAAATAAAACCTACATACAGCAACAGTGTTTTGTGTTCTGTAGGCTCCTATGATGTAAGTAATGGGCCCTGCTTGCTAGCCTGCTCCCTAAAATATCACTGGTTTCCTCACTTCTATATGTAGGGTGCCTACATTCTGCATGTGCAAATGGCTTTAGATACCTATTAGGTCCATAAATTACCATATAGCATATATTCAACACAAAAAACAGTGACAATTTGTTGTTGACAAAGGACAGCTGGACATATAAAGGGCCCCATTACCTTCAGTAGCTTAGGGCCTCATGAAGCCTAAATCCGGCCCTGCTTCGTGCTCTCACCCTGTCCACTGCTGCCATGGGGCCCCAGGGAATGTGGCACTCTGACTGATAATGAAATTATCTTTCTACTCTCCCTCTCTGTCTTTCTAAGGCTGAATCAGCAATGAAATGTAATTGATAGGGTTGGGTGTGGGCCTTTCTTTCCATGTGGCAATCCATCCTGCTTTGTGGCTGATGGTGCATATTCTGCACGTTGCACCTTCCTCTCTGCTTGACTTTAACACATTCACTTTCTCAGTAGCAAAGTGCTGCAGAGCAGCCCTTTAAGCAGAGGTGGGGTTTATAGAAGCGGAGTGTCTCTGCTGATCATACCTGTTAATTCATAATGTTCAGCTGAGAACCTTATTAAAGTAAATTACAGGTTGTGGTGCTCATTACTAGAAAGAACAGCTCAGAGAGGTGTGGTCCCAAGGCAAGCGCTTAAGGATGGAAGCTAGGAAGTCCCCAAGTTCTATTCTCAGCTCTGACACCAATTCCGTCATCAGGTTTCCTCCCCGTCAGCTTTACAAGGGGAATAGTTACAATTAACATAATGTTTAGGAAGGATGTGTGTGCCCACAGAAGAGGTCAGATACTTCAAATAGTTTCTCTTTCCAACAGGACTGGCTCCAGCGGCTATTACCATCAGGTATTTGCTGAGACTTAAGGACTCCAGAAATGCTTTTGTTTAAACATGACAGGGACCTCACAATAAACATTGCATATATACTCTGTTTCCTCCAGATTGGGGGTATACCAAAACCTTGGAGTCATGGGCATTCAAATCATCATCATAAAATTCATAACCACTTAATTGTCAGAAGCCTCAGTTTATAAAATATTAAGGAGAAAATTATAATTATTATAATTGTTATTTTTTTCAGTATGTATCCTGCCTTTCATCCCAAAGGATCACAAAAACCTTTTAATGAAACATGATTCTTTATTATTTCCTCTCTCTTTTTAAAGGCTGGATATTTCAGTGATTTTGTAAATGCAACATGACAGCAGCAATAGCGTTGACAGTATCAACACTGCACATTTTTTGTTTTGTTGACTTCGTTATTTGTTAATTCTGTGGTTTTATTTCTTTTCTATTTAGTGATCATTTGTTCATGTGGTGTTTTTGTAACCCACCTTGGGCTCCTTTGGTGAAGGGCAGACTATAAATTGTTTATCTCTGTTAGGAAGTGACGTTTTGGTGGACTGCAGTTCCCATAATACAGCTGCATGCACAAAAATTGAGTAAACATCAGATCAGGAAGCTAGACGGAGGGCAGACTAGAGGTAGCAAAGGGCCTTCCTACAAAGGAATAAAAGGAAGTGTTTTGCGTTCAGATTGTATTACTTAACTGGTCTTCTAGAGCAACGCACACATGCAACAGGTGAATACAATTTCCAAAAAGAAGATAAAGGCAAACTAAAAATGTAAAACTGGGGAACAGAGAAGGTAGTTCTAACTGAAATATAATCCAGAGCCCCATTGACTTAAAATAGGACTTGCAGTGCAACTCTATACATCTCTATTCAGAATTAAGTCCTGTTAAGCTCAGTGAAGTGTATACAGAATTGCAACTTTGCTTATTTTTGAGTAGACATGTATAGGACTGTGTTCTTAATATGTTATACAGATTTTATTAAGTTTGCCTTCACACCTACCCTGGATGGTTAGTCACTATTACTATAGCTGGAAAATGGAAACTGAGAGGGAGAATGTAGTTGACCTGAACTCTGGTTCATGAGCTATTTAAAATGATATATGTGTCTCGTGTGGAAAGGACATGGATTTAGGAAATAGAAAGCATACCATCCTATGTCAATCAGTGATGGCTACATGAACATCTGCTGCACTGTACATAATACACAGGTGTACTTGGAAGGTCTCAAAAGTTGTGGCTATGCAGTAACATGGTCCCATACAATGACAGAGACCTGTATTGCCCTCAGCACCCATCTACACATGATTTTCATGCCTTTTCCTATGTGAAAGTGCTTCCGTGAAATTAATGTGTAATGATTGAAGCACTCCTCAGTGTATTCAACCACTGAACTACACTGCTAGCAGTGTGTTGGGAGGATATATAATATAAGAATTTAATATATTAGATAACCAAGTAAAGGCTCCTCCACATCCCAGTGGTAATTTGCTCTCCTTTCAGCACTATTTTGGGTTGGGAATGGCAACTGGGAGCTTCCAGTGGCAACTATATTTTGTGGTGGTCCCCTGTCTTTGGAATGCTGTTTCTTAAGAGGCCAATCTTACAAGCCTTTTTTAAAGGGGGTGCAGGCTATTTGGAGGCTGTGCGGTGCATTGACTGAGTTTACTTGAAGGTTGACTTGACTTTAGCCTGCCGCCACCACTGTTATCAAGGAATTTGATGTTGCTGGCTTTAAAGTGTATTGTTCCAATGTCTTTTAATAGAAGTGCAATTTTGAATGAGTTAATCTATCAACATGTTTATTTGGAAGTTCTGCAGATTTTGATGGGATTTATTCCTGAATATGTGTGCGTAGCCTTAAAAAATTATAATGGATTAAAACTATACTCCAATTAATCTGGCAGCATTTTTAAAAAAGGAGTATTCTTAGTAAATATTATTGGGAAAACTTAATACTGAAAGTGGAATTTTGTGTTCACTTTCACAGATGAGGGGACCCATTCTGCTCATATGTGGCAATCGTCCACAAACATAAAGTATGCTTCTTGTTTTAGAAGTTTTCTTACATACAAATATTTGGAGGGAAATCAACTGATTTAATCAACTAAGTGGCTAAAACTCATACCAATCCAATTGGTTAAAATCTCACAGCTCTTTTATCTGTTTCCATATCTCTTGTGATATTAGCCGATGTCCCAGCTGGGACCCATAAGTCAGATAATAAAATGCAAAAGCAAACACCTTTCTAGCACTAACAGAGCGATAATGTGATAGTTTTATGCACCTGAATGGAGGAGCCAAGTTGTGCTCTAGGGCTGTCCCTACAATTAGGCACAGAAGGGTGACCTGCCTTGAGGACCAGATTTGGGGTAACATTAAAAGACAGCCATTTGTCAATGATTGCTACCTTGTTTATTATCTTCTTGCCACCCTCTCAGTTTTCTGCCCCAGGCACCAAAACGTGTCAACCATCTGCATTCTGCACCCTCTGAATTGTTTCCTGTTCCTGGCTTTATGTGTACCTCCTCTGTATCCCTCTCTTACCTTGCCTGCTGCAGCAGTGGCATGAGGAAGAGCCACTGCAGCTATTTGTCTTGGCTAACCTGGGGCTGGTGCCCAGTGGATGATGCTCTGTTTGCCCAACGAGTGGGCTGTGCAGGAACATTTCTACTGGTAATTATGAAGGGCGCAGGTGTCACCACGTGCATAGTTTCCTAATTCTTTCCATTCCTCATTGCCGTTCTTAGGAAAGAATGAAGCAGCCAGGCAAAGAAAAACCCGGCAGTTTCATGCAAAGCCTCACCCTGTACCTCCTACTGTGTACTCTATTAAATTCACTGAATGGAGAATTCACTTGTCTGAGAAGAATTCACTTGCTGTGTTTGGTGTTTGTTGCAAAGGCACCAGACAAAAGGCACTGCGGGTGCTGGCTGCAAAGCTGAAAGCAGTGATATTCTCAAGCAACACTGGGGACTTATTGTCCCTCTGTGGCCTATGCCTGAATGATAAAGTAACCCAAGGCACTTGTGTATTGAAAACAGACTCCCTGCCCATGGGGGTGTGCAGCAGCGGAGGTGGTGTGGTTAGCGACACATTGCTTGCGCTCTGGCACCACAGTCCCATCCCTTCTCCTGCCAAAGCCTGTCAGCCAAAGGCCACCATTTGAGGGCCACTGAGAGCAGAACCTGGCCCATCCGCTAAATCAGCCCTCTGCTTTATATGCTAGAACTTGAATGGGGGAAATCAATGAGAAAGTATTTTTTACCAGATTTTCAGTAGATTCCTTGTTCTCATACTTAAAAGAAGAAGAAGAAAAAGTGGGGTGTTCTGGAGCTTGGCTCTCAGGACTCCTTTTTCTGTTGCTTTTTGTGCATACATGAGACCCAGCACAGAATATAGTAAAATAAAGAGTATTTTATTTCAACAGAAGGTACCTTGGTGAGAATCCTCAGTCACAAAGTTGTGTGTGTATGAATGTGAATGAACCTGTGACTCTAAATATTGTTGGACTGCAACTCCCATCATCCATGACTATTCCCCATGCTGGCTGAGGCTGATGGGAGTTGCAGTCCTACAACATCCAGAGGTCCACAGGTCCCTGCACTAAGTGACCTTGAGGAAGCCACTACCTGTCATCCTAACCTCCCCCACAAGAGTTGCTCAATGAGTTAACTTAAGCTGCTTGAAGGAAAAGCTAAATGCTAACAGGATACCTGAGAACAGCAACAACGTATGAAAACAGCACCATTTATGAATGATAGAAGTCATACATGCATATTTAGAGATTGTGGCTACCTTCAGTAATATACATGGGTTGACTGCCAATAGTATGCAACCATTAGTCACAATTTATACCAGTGCAAGCCATTCATAGGTGACTGTTGAATTTGAACCATTATATATTTTAGGAATGTAGCTGAGAATATGCTTTTTAAAGTGTTTTTTTAAAAGATGACATTTTTAAGATGTCATTTTTTATTTGCATAGCACTTTTATTATCTTACTGTATGTATTCTTGCTGGCATGGATATGCCAGCAACACATTTGCAAGCACATGTAATCTATCTATCTATTCTATGGAGAGTTCAGTTGATGGCAGCTCTAGGTTTACATTTAGTAGCAAACTCCTATTTGCTTCTGTATAGTGTGTCAAATGGCCCTTAGGTCTTCTACAAAAACCTGTGAAGAGACCCTCGGCTCCAAGGGATTCTGTAAATCTCAGGTGCTTCTGAATTGTTGGTGCCCTGATGTGCCTGTTATTCTAACAGTCAGTTCATCTGAGATACTTGCTTTCCATGCAAGCAAACCCTGAACATCCTTGGGCACTTTGACAAACCTAACAAGCAAGATCCGTTTGCAGGGGACAAACAAAAGTGGCTCCAATATGGAGCAATGCAGAAGAAATTACAGACTTGACCAACTTAAATTGTCGTCTTGATAGCTATCTGATCCAAGATACCCATTTAAGCAGTGACTCATGGATTTTTACATAAACTCATGGAGTTCTGCCCATTACCCTCAAGGTGATGGGGTTCGTGGCCACGCCTTCAAAACAATGTGTGGTTTGTTTGCCTTTTGTTGCTAACTTGCTTCTCTTTCTTGTTTCAGGTGAAGTGGATGGCATCTATTATGGGGATAATCGCTTTGCTTCAGTGACAGATTCTGGAACCGCAACACTTAAGCCACGTCCAAGAGTCCGACCTTTGTTGACTTTCTTACCTCTTGTGAGTATTTGCTATGTGTAGCAGGTTGGTTTGGCTTTAGTTTGTATGGTATATATGGAACGCAGATGCCATTTTGCTTCTATAAAATGAGACGCAATGTAAGACAGAGGCGGGCAGAAGGTAGTTTGGGGTCCATTGCTAGTTTGGGGGTGACTTTCAGTAGATCTTCTGATGGGGCACTTTGAGTGGTGCCCTGTGCCCCTGAGGTTTGGTCAGCAGGCCCACACTAAAATGGAGAGGGGACAGCCATGTACAACACCTTGAGCTCCTTGGCTGTGTGGTAAACATTTTTGAGTAGGATGCAGTCAGCCAGCTTACTAGGTGCTTACATGTACACTGTGGAAAAGTTACCACTTATTAAATGATTGCTGTGTCTACTTATGCTCACCAGCACACTGATCCAGTAAAAGCTGTTACTTAATGTTCTGCTTCAGATGGTAGGACATGGGCTTAAAAGGCTATCATGAGTGGAGAAATTTAAGCCACTGCAAACGACGTAGTATCCATACTTTCCCAACTTATCTCACAAAAGAGAGAGAGAAAAAAAACACAAATGAAAAGTAGAACTGCTGGAGAACTTCCTGGTGATGGTGCCCAAGGCAGAAAAGGCTTAGATGAGGTACAGGGAACATTCTCAGCATACATTCAACTGGTTCTCAACTTGGTTGACTGGATCTGCACCTTTCATGCAAATGCAATGGAAATCATTTTGGGCCTTGTGCTTTGTATGCGTGTTGAAGTTTTCCCTGTTGGTTGTGTCACAGCCTGGTAATCTTGACTTCAGTGACGCCTCAAATTAATCAAATGAATGACTAATAAACGTGGGGTGGGGGGAGAAGGAAAAAGCATAGAAGAAGGAGGAAGTGTGAGCAGGGATACTAATTTTGTAGCTGAAATGGCAAAATGAACATGAAAACTGTAGCCCTGTTCAGGTTTTCTTAAGCTGGACCTGTGGAGACAGTCTCACCACCTCCTTCAACTTTGACCTTCCCGCATTGAGTGGGAAGGTCTGAAGGAGGATTATATGTATGCTCTGCTGAACACCATTACAATCCTCCACAACTCCATGAATACAATTTAAGAACTGTAGTCATCCCTCAATTTGAGTAATGATCATGCAGTGCATATGCTGGATGTTTCCTAAGGAGTAAGAGTGCTACTCTCTGAAGTTTACTTTTATCCAAGTGTGGAATGGAGAAACTTTATGGACTATATGGATTCTATGATTCTTCTCCAGTGCAAAAAGTAAATTCAGAACTTGGCACTGGGTGCAGAATTTGGTGTGCTTTCCCTTTTGAACCCCCCCCCCCATTTTTTCTTAATTTTCATAATTTATACAGGTCTTGACATTATAGTTCCTTTATGCTGAATTCTATATTTTTTTAACATGCAAACTGCACAGCCTATGTGATTAATTGGCTGTTCCACTTCATTTGCTCTTTTTAACAATACTTTTGGGAACACAATCCCAGGGGTTCCTTGGTTTGTATTGTACTCATTTAATTTGTGTTGGGCACCAGCATTAGATTTGCTGCTTCTGACAACAAGAAGCAGCTGGAAATAGCATACAGTATGTTTGAAATAAGAGACAAATATTTAAGATAATTCAAGCAGAAATGCTGTGTGGTACTAAGTTTGCTATAGTTAAGTTGGCTGTTGGAGGGAGCAGACCAACAAATGCATTTTCCTAGTGAAATTTTAGTCTCATTTCCCTCCTTAGCTAACCAAGCAGACAGACGTGGGTATCAGATAGGGTTAGTTAGTGCTGGAGACCATTTAATTGTTGAGTGACTTATCCCTCTGAGACCCATTAATTCCACTTGTCTTCAAAGACCACATTAATACCACACTTTAAAGCACTATGATACTGTTTTAAACATTCATGGCTTCACCCAAAGAATTCTAGGAGCTGTAGTTTAAGGGTGCTGATAGTTGTTAGGAGGCCCCTATTCTCCTCCCAGAGCTACAATTCCCAGAGTTCCCTACTCTGTGAACTGTAGCTCTGTGAGAGGTGTAGGGTCTAACAACTCTCAGCACCCTTAAGAAACCACAGCTTCCAGAATTCTTCGGGGAAAACCCTGACTAATTAATGTGGTATCATAGTGCTTTAAATGCATGGTAAGAATGTGACCTAAGGTGAGACCCATTAATTCCGCTTGCCCCTCTAAGATGAGACCCGTTAACTGTTGACATTCTAAAAGCTCAGAGACAGCAAGAGAGTTTCCAGCTGCTGCAAAGCCTCCTGCCCTTTTGCTCAAGCAGTCCCTTCTCCCACCCTTCTCTTCAGTTCTGCTGACTACAGCAAATCCAAGAGAAGAGGCTGGGAAAGCACCACTTCTGCATATTATCCTGATAACACCAGGTTTTAAACCTGGTAGGCAAATAGCATGTTTATGATAAGAAAGTCTGTGCCTGTGTGGCTTTGCAGTAATAGACAGAAGGCCAAAATTGATCAGATAATTTTGCGTGTATCAATTTTATCAACTGTTTGCCAGCCAGAAGCTGTCGATGAAATAAAATGGGATAAAGTACCAATGATTCAGACTCGAAAAACAAGATTAAACTCAAAAATACAGGCTCCAAGATTGAGCAAATCTTGGAAACAGTTTTGTTTTAGAACTATTTCTAAGATTTGCTCAATTAATATTCCATAAATGACTAGGTAAAGGAAAACCAGCATAAACTCCTTGGCGAAACACCAAGATACTAGCTGCCTGTATAATTTCTTATAGAGGAGATTCCCATGATTTTGGAAAAGTTCATGTCTGGGGGAAAATGTATCCTAAACTAAACTAGGGTGGCTTCACGTGCAGTTTTGACTTTCTTCTGCTATTTGCAGTGCTTGTCTCCATGCAGAGAGGCACACATACTAAGCAGAATTCCACACCGGTTTTTCATCATGTGATTTGCCAGTGTCATCTTCAGCTGTGCCTTGCTAAAAACAAACCTGATATCCTGCATCACATATGGGCCTCTTGAAGTAGTGGGAGCAGCATTTCTCTGGAACTGTTATCCAGAATTGCTCTTAATCCAGTGCAAAGGCAATCTCTACTAAGGGCTGGTGGATCCCAAATGCATGTCCATCACTTGATGACTGCAGCATGTTTGAAAGGCCTGGCAAAGATCAAATGCCTCCAATTAGACCTCCATAATGCTTTTCCATGGAGTCAGTTTGCACATCCAGCTGCAAGTCAACAAGTGGTGCGTTTCGTGATATGAAGACTGGATGCCTTGAATGTTCACTTCCAGTTCCTAATGCCTACCTGACAGACATGTGTTTAGCTGGCGTCTGTTCCTTCATGTGTTTCTTTAACTGAATTGTCCTTTGAATAATTGCAATACCAAGAAGTGGTGCTGACTAGAGAAAGGGCATGGGGAGGAATTATTAGAAGTCAGTGACGTTGAACAGATGGCTCCAAAGGCATCATTAAGTGGGAGGGAATATCATGGCTCAGGCGTCATTTAGGAAATAAA
Organism: Podarcis filfolensis; assembly: GCF_964270895.1. Taxonomy (NCBI): domain Eukaryota; kingdom Metazoa; phylum Chordata; class Lepidosauria; order Squamata; family Lacertidae; genus Podarcis; species Podarcis filfolensis. The sequence continues at coordinate 62,864,142 of NC_139609.1, forward strand.
TGAATGAACTCTGAGGATGCCTCACATAATGCTGCTGAATGAAATGGAAATATTTCAGCATACATTTTGGGGTGAATTCATGCATGCATTTCAGTTGGAGACTGCCCACTTGTTTACACTGTTGTGGAGAGAAACCACAACTGTTTCCCTTACAAGCATTGTCATGAAATAGATCCATGTTTGCTACATTAGAACTTCCACTTTGACTACAGACACATGAGACTAAAGTGATAAAGAAACTACGAGACTTATTTTTTTGGTAGAAGACCACTGGATTTTGAATCACATAGATTTGACTAATTGTTTTGATTTTGGGGGGCAGTCCCTAAGCTCTAAACTGCATCAACACAATTCCTTTCCCGCTTCCTGCAGTCTTTAGCTAGTTGGGTGAGAAGCTTCAGAGTCACACATCAATGCAAATGGGAGGACGACATGAACCATTTGTTCTTTCTGGGCTTCCTGTGGAACCCTGAAAAGGTGGTATGCATTTTCCCCCAACGGTGAAATCTGCAGGCAAGTGCATATAACAAATCTTCATTTTAAAAAAGCAAATAAAAACAGCCTGAGGATGATCCAGTTTTGCCTACAGGAGTGGCAGAGGGAAGGAGTGCTTAGCTCCTACCATGCTGTCCATTTTTCTACCCAAAAGCTCCCTGCCCAACTATACTGCTCCCCACTAGCTGGGAGGGATCTAAATCTGTTATGATAAAGGTAGGAAAGCAAATGGGGGATTTTGAACAGGAAGATGAGTGGTAAGAAGCAGCTAAGCTTGCTGTTACTTTACTCAAATGGTTTCCCCAGGCTACTTTCCACTTTCAAAATAAAAATGCTGGGGCTTCATTATGTATATTTTAATATAGTGTTGTTGTTTGCCCTTGAAGCTCAATTTATCTCACTCTGGGAAAGATGTGAGCTGCAAATGTTTCTGACCTATTCACCCTGGTGTGGAACAAAATAGCAGCCTCCTCCCATTGGGCCCAGAGATATGGGAGTGATGAGAAACACTCCAGCAGCTCCCGTGCTGCTGAGGTAACATAAAATTATCCTAGTGTGGTTGCTTGAAGGCAAAGAGGACATCATCCTCAATTAACTAGGAAGCTTATTTGTAATGTGCACGCCCAGCATAATTTGAAAACACTTTTCCACCACCGTTGCCAGAAGACAAGGTGGCCAACCAAGTGTTTCGGTGAGGAGGACAAGTGAGGCTATTCATCCTGGGCAGCAGAAAAGACTAAGACTGGCTTTGCTCAGGGAAAATGACAATCCCTCCCTTTCTCCATATGCCAAACCCTGCATTTTATCATCACAACAATCCTGTGGGATAGGTTAGGGTGAAAGAGGGTGACTGTCCTAGGGGAACTGTAGTGTAATTCTATGCATGTTTACTCAAAAGTCACTGTGTTCAGTCACTGGTAAGTGTGTTTAGGATTGCAGCTGTAGTAAATAAGCTACACAAATAAATAAGCCCTGTGCCCCACTGCTTTCCCTTGGAAAACCCGCTCTTTAGCAATAAATCGGGCCAAATCAATGGAAAACATGATTGCCATTTGTTCCAATTTGGTGCTAAAGAGCAGGTTTCCTTGAGGGAAAGTGACAATGGAAGAATGGATAAGCTATAAGCAGATGGTGCCGTCAGGCAGTGCCTCCACCTGGATTGGCTGTAAGTAAGAAGGCCGGCAAGTGAGCACTGGCTGAGGGGAAACTGAGGTTGGTGGAGCAGTGCCCCATTCACTCTAATGGACCAGTCCGCACTGGTTTCAGGCAGATGCTATTCTTGTGAGCATGTATCTGGAACACCACAAAGATTAAAATAGTGTCAAAAGGAAGGGAAAATCCACAGAGACATATTTGATGCATCTCTCCTCAGACTCACCCTTCCGGAAGATGCTTTTCTTTACAAAGAACGGCCACGTAGCTTCATTTCATGCATTTTTATGTAATGTGCAGTTAGGCTCTTCAGCACTGGGTTAAAGGGATAAATGAGCCTAAAAAATGAAGTATGTGAGCCCAAGCCCATGTCTTCAGCCATGTATAAATCTGAAACTTTCAAAGCCAAACCCTTCCTTTAGACAGACATTGAGAGCTGTGCAATTCTGTCTCAGAAAGGAATGAGGGTTTGTCCAGCTGCCATGGATGTAGGTATGAGTCAATATTTGAACTGGCTTAAGAACTGTGTACACCCAGCATTGGATGGAAGCCCATCCATATTCCTTTGCTTTGAAAATAACCCCCTGTAAAACTAAAACTTCCTTGCCATGCCCTGTATTGAACTTGGCATGTGTCTCGCGCATGCCAAGTCTCTCACCTGTCTCACACATGCAGAGTGAAGCATCCAGGAAGCTTTTTTTCATATTTTTGTGAGAAATGAATTGTGTTCTAAGCAATATTTGCCAGAGCATGTCTTAGCCAGCATCCGTAGCTGCAGATTTGCACAGGGCCAGTCTGCTTCTCTTGGCTTTTCACTGTCACTTTTGTGCCCTTTTAATATTGTTTTTAATTAAGCTTGAAAATGGGACTGTTTTTATAATTTCATTTTAAACTTTTTTGCCTTTGAGCCTTTCTGTTGAAGAGCACCCTAGGTATAAATAAGTAACAAAATTAAGAACAACCCCTTGCCCCGCTTTCTGCATATCCAGAGTTTCTCCTTCTACCACTTTGCTCCAATTGAAGGAGGAAGAGTATATGTAAGAGGAAGCAATGATATAAAAACTAGATTGGAACTTGCCAGATTCTTTTTCCAAAAAGAAATAAGAGAAGGTAGTTACTTGCATTACAATTAAGTAAAATAAGATGGGAAGAATGATGCAGCAATAAGCCTAAGCCATAAAACGCTTAAAAACATTAAAAACAATGGAGCTAAAACCATAAAAACTTAACTAAAAGCTGGAGGGTTTGGTTAATGCTGCCATCTTGTTTCTCCTCCCAGTTACTTGCATTAAGAATCTGGAAGCAGGGGGCCTCATGGGTCTGCCTAGTTCAGTATTGCCTTCTATGACTAACAGTTCTTCTGTGTTTCAGGGCGGGAACATTCCTAGCTCTAGCTGAGTGAGGTTTTCTGCACACAGGGCATGTGTTCTACCACCCCTGATAATTTGGCTCTTCCCCTTTAGCGTAGTGATGGCCAAACAGTAGAACCAACCAAAAAGATGGGTTTCAGTGGCACCAGTGAAACAATGTGTGATCCAAGAATTGTGGCCTAGCATCCTTGAGTGCATGCCTTGGGTTGTATGCCACAGTCACATGGAACAGCAAGGTGTCTTTAGGCCCGTCTTGACACTTACGTTTGTGGGCCACGTGTTTGTTTTGTTGATTTCTGTCTCATTTTCCTTTACAAAATGGCCCCAAGCAGCTGTGAATATTGCCTCTGAAACTTCATTCAGCAGTGAAAGTTACACTCTCTCAATAACAGTAAAACAAGACATCCAGTTCAAAAGACATCCCAAAGACACAGTGGAATATCACTGCCCACCAAAATGGCAGATGGAGATCGAGCCAGGCAGGCAACATTTGGACAAGGGGAAGATTCTGCTGTCTTGGTCCATGACAGAATGGGCCCTTCCTCTTTTACACAGCCACCATACTTCCACAGAAAGAAGGGATGCAGAGAACGCCTCTGATGGTTCATATGTGACAATGAGGGTCTTGTCTTATCTTGGTCCAAGGCTTATTCTACTCCCAAACAACCATCAGTAGCTTTTCAGTATTGTTATTAGACTTGTCCCACAGACGATGGTTGATGCATTGAATTGCTCATGATTTACATTCTCCAAGCTTGAAAAGCTGGTTTCAAGTTGCCCTGTGTTGTGAAAGTGACCCTTGATGAGTCAGATAAATGTATGGGTAAGGCTGCTCCTGCTACTACTGCTGGCTCTTTATTCCACAGCACTCTCTAAAATATGAAGGTAACAAAGGGCTTACTAGACATATCCATGAGGAAATGACCAAATGATGAAGGAGGTGTATTTCTCAGTGGTCCCTAGAGAGCAACTCAGTTCCAGGGATCATACTTTTCAGTTGAATTACCTAAAACCTAATTATTATTTTTTAAGCGTTTGATGGTGATCACTTGCTCTGTTGTTGCTGGGTCTTTCTTTCTTTCTTTCTTTCTTTCTTTCTTTCTTTCTTTCTTTCTTTCTTTCTTCCTTTGGCACTTCCAGACTGTTAGGATTGAGTTTCATCATGGAAGAAAGGTGGACTAAATTAATAAAACAAATAAAAGCACTCAGTATGCAGTGAACAGCCTTCCTTGGCACAGCCCACAATGTTTTAATGGAACCAAGTTTAACTGTTCCCATTGCTGGGGGGGGGGGCATCAAACAAATCTCAACCTTGGCCTGGAATAATGCTTGTTAAATATTAACAGAATCTCTTAAGGTTAGCTTGAGAATTCGAAGTATTTGTGTGTTCAAATGTGTGTGCGTGTGCAACACTTGGAATTGTGAAATCAAGGGTCATATTCCACTGTACAATCAATAACCTTTTGTATGGGACTTCAGGTTATTTTTCAGCAAACTTTTATTTATTGTACTGTTGCAAACTTGTGGTTTGTATCATAACTTTCCTGTACTTTGGAGTAAAAAGAAGCTTAATTCCTGAGTAGCCAGAGTTTCTTTCTTTTTAAAGAGAAATCCAAGGAATTTTTCAGAGCTATGGTGGTTTGGATTAAAGTGACATCCATGGTTTACAATAACAGCATTAGTTCTTGCAGCATCTTAAAGACTAACAAATATATTGAAGCATAAACATTCATGGGCCGGAGGCTACTTCGTCAGGTGCATGTTGGTCTCTATAATGTTGGATAGAGACAATGTGATGTTCTAGAATAAAAGTTAGCCCTTTGAAATAATGCACATGCGACATCTGTACTTAATCCAAACAGCTTTGTCATGGTTGCTGAAATTAGAAATGTGGTAGAATTATACACGTGCAAAGCAACAATTCCCAAATACAGGCATAATTTTAAAGCATAAAAAGGAATCCAGATAGAAGGTCCTAGTGTGATAATAGATAACAGAGGAGAAGAGACCAAAGCATGGATGTCAGCATAATTTTTTTCAGTTCAACGCTATAAACAATCAATCATAACTAGCACCACAGCATGTCTACTATTTCTGGTAGATCTGGTGACGGAACAGCGTTAAGACCTGAGTAGACCTGGCCTCTGAGAAACATGTATTTCAGGTCTATCATCTACCTTGTTTCTCAACAGTTAGACATGCTATCCATCCATGAGTCTACCTGACATCCAGATGATGCCTTTCCATTCACAGCTGAAACTCAGTTCTTTTCCTGCTTCCCTTCAGCCCTTCTAGCCCTTAATTAATTGTCCAGTTAATACAATCAACTGCACTACATTACCCTTAAAAAAAAAAAGCACACCAGAATTTAAAATAATACTGGATTACACTTCAGGGCTTTTACACACTGCCCTTCTCTCTTCTTTGAGCAGAATGAGTATAACAACACTGGGTTACTTTGCAAGGCTGGCACAGTAATCCACATACTCTCTGACACAGCTCCACCTTCTGTAATATGGGTAAAATAATCATGGATTTTGAGGTGGTTTGCCCATCATTGTAAGCCAGAGTTATGCTGGCATGTTATGCTGGCTCCTGCAAAGGAACTCACACTCACCTAGCTCCTCACCAGGCTAAAAAGCACACGAAAGCAGCAGCTATGTCAAGAACTGGCTTAGTGGGCCATCTGAACCCAGGATCATCATCAAGGTCTCCCTTCTTTAACAACAGCAACCTGCAACCATAAGACAGATTCGTGTGTTTGTGCTTGGTCATGGTTTGGCTAAGCCTTGTATGTATCTGTATTGGTAAAATAATTTTTTTAAAAAAATGTTTACAAACTCAGTGATGGGAAACCTCTCTCTCTTTTTTACATTTCATTTGGCATGAAATAAGACTTAGATTAGAAATATTGTGCCTTTCCTGCTACCTTCTGCTTTGGAACGGAACCACAACCTTCCAGTCACAGCTTCTTTTATCATTTTCAGTGCATTATTATTATTAAAATCTATACCTCACCCTTTTCCTCTAAGGAGCTCAAGGTGGCAACATGGTTCTCCTTCTCCCCATTTTATCCTCACAACAGCCCTGTAACATAGGACTTGAACTCTGGTCACCCAGGCCCTAGTGGTTTATGCTAACCACTATACCACATTGATTCTCTTCAATGAGGAAGCACTTCAACCCATAAGGTGTCAACTAGAGCAAAGGGCTGGCTGATGCTTTACTTCTTAATTTCAGTGGTGCCACACTCACCACACTGAACGTGTGTGTGTGTGTGTGTGTGTGTGTGTGTGTGTGTATTAGCACTGCAGCAGACAGCATAATAGAGATCATAAGCATCCCCATATCTGAAGAAGTGTGCGTGCACACGAAAGCTCACACCAGTAACAAACTTAGTTGGTCTCTAAGGTGCTACCCGAAGGAATTTTTTAATTTTGTTTCGACTACGGCAGACCAACACGGCTACCTACCTGTAACTAGCATCCCCATGTCGGTGTGAGATGTTCCGATTTGGTGTGTCTGACACTTGCATACAACTTTACATGAGAATTGACTGACTGAGGCCACTGGAAAGGAAAAGGCAATTGAAACCAAAAGCAGGAAGTGTGGTGTTGGTTTGGGGGCGAGAATGGAAGAGGATCAAAGCATCATTGGGCACTTACTTGAGAGGCGCACCTTATACAATCAACTCTGCTAACAGCTCCAGACTCTTCCCAACTTTGAAGCCAGAAGCATTTCAGAGCTGCAGGATTTCCTTAAAGTAGGGAAGTAATGCTTCTCAAGCCCGCTAGTCACTGCAACCTGAACCCAATCCTGCTATTCGTGTTCCTCTGTCCCTAAAAAAATGTATAGCATGGGCCTAAGCAGGTTAGACATGCGGGTGAGACAGGTTTGGAGATGTGTGCCAAGTGAATCAACTTTAGGCTTAATAATAGTTTCAGGTACATGAATACAGAAATGGTAGGTAACCTTAAAATATAATGAAACACAGAGGGTTGGCTTTGGTCTGTGACAGACATATGGGGAATGAGGACAAAAGCTGAAATTGGTTTGAAAGATTTGTAAGAAGAGATGATTTCAGGATAGGGTGGTTCGACAGCGGAGAGCAGGGCAATGAGAATGAGGAATTATGTGCACATTTTCGTAACACCTAAGACATTGAAATTACTAACTTTTCAAAATGATAAAACAAACAAACATTTTCGAGTTTTATTTACAAAACTAGTAAAGTTTAAAAATATGCACATTTTCATAGCATGCAATTAACACTGTGAAATTGAGACTACCAGATTAGATTTAAAAACAAAACTTGCAACAATTTATTACTGGTAAATGTTTTCATTCTGCTTCCACGTTATTTGCAGGCCTGCATAGGTTAGAAGGAAAGCTTTCCTCAGTTCAAGGTCTTTGGCCCCACAGCTATTTCATTGGTTAGTAGGTTGTTGTTATGTACGGAAGTTCTCACCCTGGGCCAGCAGGGGGATACTGTAGATAGTTCAGGTCCACATATGCAAATAAGGGATCGAAAGTGGCATTCAGTGATTGGATAGTTACGGAAAGTTGTTACAGTTACATTGTACTGGAGCTCTATATAAGCAGGCTGGCTGAACCCTTCAGTTCAGTTCTGTTCTGGCCTGTGAATAAACAAGAGCTGTTTGAAGAGCCGCTGTGTCGTCTGATATGTTCACCCACAACTTAACAGTTGTGGCAACTGCAAGGCAGGATACTATGACGTTTGTTCTGGTCTTCATCAATTGCATAGCTCATTGCTTTACCAAAAAAGAAAGAGAGAGAAGGGAGGTTGTAACAATTTATCTGCTCTTTGACATTCTGGTTTGAGTTGTATAGGGTGGTGTGTCTTTGGTTGCAGTCTCCTTGAATGATGAAAACTGCTCAGTGAAAAGCACAGATTTTTGGCTTAATAATTATCAAAGGGTGTATGCATAGCAGAGCAGTTAAAAACCCTTGAAATGAAGCAGAGCATTTTAATGCCGCCAGTAAGAATTCCCATTTCCTCATTATTTGTAAGAACACCCAGTGTTAAAAGAATGCATGAGATGATGTAGAGTACAAGCATTTTAGTGAAAAGCATCATAAGAGAACTTCTTGTTTTCCTTGAAACAGGTGCATTGCACTTAAGATGGCCAAAAAAGAGGACAGGACAGAACAGCACAAAGATTTGCATAGTGTTTACATGTTAATTCATAGGTGCACATTTAGAAATATTTACTATAATTTAAATTCAAATAAAATACACCTCATCATAGAGACATGGTGACCCATGTTCTTGCTGGGGCTTCTGTCTGGGTGCTAAATGTCATCATCAAGACCTCTGCTGCTCTCTCTTCTTAGAGTTCTCTGTCTTTCAACAGGACTTTGATCAGACAGTCCCTCAAATAGAGGCCTTCTGCTAGCCTTTCACATAATCTTCTGTAAAGAAGGACACAGGGCTTTTTTTCAGCTGGAACTTACCAGGACTCAGTTCCAGCACCTCTCAGGTGGGCGCCATTGCCATTATAAGAGAACAAGGGAGGTGTTCATGGTACATTCCAGCACCTCTTTTTCTAGAAGGACACGTGGCCACCCCATATAATGCTTCTCTGTACTGGTCCCTCTCTGGTTCACACAAATGACCAGGGAACATGGTAGGATGAAGCGGCAGCTTGTGCAACATGCAAAGGTGGATTTTCTATGATGGGCACAAGTGTCTCTAAGAGGGAAAGGCGCTTGCATTCTCCAGGCACACTTCCAGCATTTTCAGCAGTGTAACTGTGCTGAACTTGGTGCACTGGAAGCTACATTACGTATGTGTCTTAAAAATAGTGTGGGTGCTTAAAGATTTTCCAAATTATATTTGCACCTGGAACTGCTTCATTTCTGATATGATGTTCTTAGCTGTGCCTATGTAGTAAAATGAAGACTCTTGCCTTGATCAACTCATGTTTGCAAACACTGTGGAGTATGTTGCCCCATGACTAGTAGTGGGGCAACTATAATACAGGGGTAGTGAACCCATGTCAGGGAAGTGGGTGGCACTGTCATTCAAACCACAGAGCCTCTTGGGCTTGCCAGTCAGAAGATTGGTGGTTTGAATCCCCGCGACGGGGTGAACTCGCGTTGCTCGGTCCCAGCTCCTGCCAACCTAGCAGTTCAAAAGCACGTCAAAAATTGCAAGCAGATAAATAGGTACCACTCCAGCGGGAAGGTAAACGGCGTTTCTGTGCGCTGCTCTGGTTTCAGTGTTCCGTTGCGCCAGAAGCAGCTTAGTCATGCTGGCCACATGACCCGGAAAAACTGTCTGCGGACAAAGGCCAGCTCCCTTGGCCAATAAAGCGAGATGAGCGCCGCAACCCCAGAGTCGTCTGCGACTGGACTTAACTGTCAGGGGTCCTTTACCTTTACCTTTACCTTTAGGGAACCCATGGTCCTCTAGATGTTGTCATACTGCAGCCCCCATCAAGATGTTGTCATACTGCAGCCCCCATCATCAGTGATTGTTAGCCATTCTGGCTGTGGGTGATGGGAGTGGGAATCCAACAACATCTGCAGGGTCCCAATTCCATATGTGAATTAAACCGCTGAAGGAATGGTGTTGATGCAGGTTCATTGTACTTGGGTGGGGCAGAAACTCAGTGCTACTAAATAAGTCACTGTCCCCAAAAGAAGGAAGCATGACTTCAACTCCCAACACTGACCTCCCTGTAATTTAGATGCATTAGTGTAGGCTCAGAGAGTAGCAAAAGCATTAAATGCCTTTTTTTGTGGAATGATGGCAATAGTGAATCACCAGTGGAGAGGCGAGTTGAGTCTAATTCCATGGGGCTGGATTCCAGCAGAATCCCTTGTTCAGTATTCTGGGCTGCTATGATGGCTTTCAGGGAAAGAGCAGAGGAAGGTGGGTGTCCAGTATAGCCCAATATTATCTTGACATTTTCACAAGCATTGCAGACAGTCTAGGTGATCAGGCTTAGTGTCCCAAGCCAAGCCACATCTGCTGTGCAGGAAGGTTCGCCTGACACCTTCATTATATGCCTTTAGGCACCAGGCAATAATGTCCCACTTTGGCTGGTTGACATTCCATGCCCTTTTAAAATGTGTTGGGATAGGGGTTATTGGGTTGTTTTTGTTTTTATTTTAATTATATATTTTGTGTTTTTAACCTGTGAACTGCTCTGAGACCTGCGGATATAGGGCAGTAAATTTATTATTATTATTCATAGTCATAAACAGCAGAGGGGAGAGCCCAGGCCAACTGTGAACTCTGCTTTGAGCTTTGCAAGGGAGCAGCCTGCAAAGAGGGAACATGGCCAGGGGGGTTTCCATTATCATGAAAACCATTTTGTAAAAGGTCCCCTTTTGACTTGTGAACAGATCACATCTGGGAACCAACTTAGCATATTTCAGATCAGTACATGAATCTGTTCATTTTGGACCAGCGCTGGAGAACCTGTGGGCCAGATCAGGCTGCCAACCAGGGGTCAGCAAACTTTTCCATCAGGGGGCTGGTCCACTGTCCCTCAGACCTTGTGGGGGGCTGGACTATATTTGGGTGGGGGGAATGAACAAATTCCTATGCCCCACAAATAACCCAGAGATGCATTTTAAATAAAAGCACACATTCTACTCATGTAAAAATACGCTGATTCCTGGACCATCCACGGGCCAGATTTAGAAGGCGATTGGGCCGGATCCGGCCCCCAGGCCTTAGTTTGCCTAGCCATGCCTTGTAGCACACCAGGCCCAGACCTGAATTTCTTTTTTCTCTGACGGGAAACTTGAAAAGACTGCCTGAGATTAGAGCAGGGGAATTCAAAAGGCTTTGCTCCCAGCTGGGAAATTGGGAGACAGATTGCTTCCTGTACCCAGGTGCTGTATATATGTAGCTGGGCTGAGCGTGTGAGCCATATGTATGTCTGCATGAGCATATATGTACTGTGTTCCTTGAGAGGGATTCGGCCCTCTGAGGGATGTCTATCCTACAATGTGGTCCTTGAGCTGAGAAACTTTAGCTACTCCTCCTTCAGGTCCTATTATTCAGAATTTTGCCATGTTGCTTAATGCTTAGCAATACACCAATAAGCAATTTACAAATATTTGCAGTGCAAAATCAATAAATAACAAATGCCAAATAAATAATGAATTGCCAAAAGCCAGAGAACCATACGTCAATGGAATTGACTCTTGTAATGCCAGGAGATGATAGATATAGATAGATAGATTCTGGTTTGCTTTGAAACTGAAGCCTGTTGTTTGCCATGTGCTTAAATCTCTGAATGTTTCTGCCTTCCACCACTTGTTGTTTATGGTCTTTGAAGTCTGTTTTCCCAACGTTTTTCAGAATGCTCAAGAGCCTCATGGAGTGGCTGTGCCAACGCCATCAGTACCAGAAGGCTTTGAGGAAAAACCAGCTCTAGGTAAGATGACAGTTGTTAAGATGACAGTTGTTAAATCAACAACTCCTGCTTTGCACATGTACACCATTCAATTCAGCTTGTCCCAGACCTTTGTACTGATGATCTTTTGACATCACTATTGATTTCCTTGCAACGGCAGCACAATGACACACACTGTGGTAACGCACAGTCATAGGGACACAGAAGCTGGAGTCAGGTGATTGGTCCACCTACCTCAGTTTTCCCAGTAGTGATGTATGGAAGTGAGAGCTGGACCATAAAGAAGGCTGATCGCCAAAGAACTGATGCTTTTGAATTATAGTGCTGGAGGAGGCTCTTGAGAGTCCCATGGACTGCAAGAAGAACAAACCTATCCATTCTGAAGGAAATCAGCCCTGAGTGCTCACTGGAAGGACAGATCGTGAAGCTGAGGCTCCAGTACTTTGGCCACCTCATGAGAAGAGAAGACTCCCTGGAAAAGACCCTGATGTTGGGAAAGATTGAGGGCACAAGGAGAAGGGGACGACAGAGGACGAGATGGTTGGACAGTGTTCTCGAAGCTACAAACATGAGTTTGACCAAGCTGCGGGAGGCAGTGGAAGACAGGAGTGCCTGGCGTGCTCTGGTCCATGGGGTTACGAAGAGTCGGACACGACTAAATGACTAAACAACAAACAACCTCAGTGTTATTGTCAACAAAGACTTGCAGCGACTTTGTAGGATTTCAAGCAGGGTTCTCTCTCAGCCCTACCTGGAGATGCTGGGGATTGAACCTGCAAAGCAAATGAGATACCAAAGCAATAATGAGCATTTTAATGGCATCCTGTTATTTTTTTATAGCAGGACATTTTTAATGATCAATTAAAAACAAACCAGAAAGCACTTTACATTTATTTTAAAATATTCACCATTAGTTCAGTAGTTTCTGTTAGAACACGTTCCAGCTTGAGAACTTCTAGAAATCTATGCTGAACCTAAGTCCGACTCAGAGTAGACTCGCTGAAAGCAGTGGACTTAAGTTACTCATGATGACTAACTTTCGTCCATTTGTTTCCATAGGCCTACCTGGAGTATCACTTGGTTAGCTATCACCCAAAATATTTAGTGTTGCTAACAGGAAGACAGCTTGGCACTGAGTTAAGGGCAGCTATCATAAAGCTGAATCAACCTCTTCAAGAGCACGTTCAGCTAGTTTCTGCAGTCAGGCAGCCATGGCAATTATCAGACATATTTAAAAATATAAAGTTACTTCCCTGTTAATAAGTCAGTCTTGTTTGCTACAGTCTCATATTCACTAGGAAACAGGAAAGTATTCGTCCTGCTTGTTTTGATATCAGCCCAGGAAAAGGCTGCCAGTCTTGCAGACTCCAGTATCTGTTCCTGCATTGGGAGGAACATTTCCTGGACACCAGCTGTGTGGAGTGCTGAATGTAGTTTCACAGAGCAGCTATTAGAAAAAAAACCATTAGATTCCCATCGAGATTGCTTTGCTGGTTGTTCTAGAAAATCCAAATGTAGGTGTTACAGTGGTAGATGAATGTTTCTGTTGGGTCACCGCCCAGCTTACACGAGTGGTATGTTGGGGGCTGTTTAAACTAGAGCATCGACAGATAGGTGCCAGAAAAGCATCTAACCCCTCACCTGTGCCAGTCACCCTAAAATTAAAGCAGCGATGTTTCAAATCGGAAGGTGATCCAGCACCGGCAGCAAAAGAGCTGGGAAGAAGCAGTTTCAGGAGAAAACTGGCCATTCAAATGACTCCTGCGTTTCCATAATGTGTGGTTTTGCTCTGTAGCTCTAAACTAGATGTGACTTGCTCAGTGCATATTTGCATTTACTGTGCAGGTTTTTTAAAACTGCAGACAGCACTAGCTGGGGAAGGATACTCCAAAGCAAACAGCATATTCAAGTGGAAGGATCTTCCCCAAAACTGCAGCAGGGGACGATAGACTTCAACTCCCTCTCCTCACCTTTTGCGGTCCCAATAATTATCAGCTCCCGCCTCCTACAGCTGATCTTGTTTTCATTTGTAAAAACCTGCTCAATTAGATGTAAATGTCCATTTAATGAACTAGATCTTGTTTGGCCCTTACTCTGCCTCAGCAAAAGAAACAAGGCAGTTATCTAATCATCTGAGAGGTTGCATAGCTCAGTTGGTTACAGTGCGGTGCTGATAACACCATGGCTGCAGGTTTAATCCTCATATGGGGCAGCTGCATATTTCTGCATTGCAAGGGGTTGGACTAGAATGATCGTCAGCGTCCCTTCCAACTCTATGATTCTATGATTTTTTGATCCAGATGATTGAGCTCCCTCCAGTTACCTGCATAGACCTCCTTCGCATGCACAGGAGATTCTGAACCACATGTGAGCACACATGATTCTCTGGAATGAGACAAGAACTGCTGTGTGGTTGCCATGTTACTGATAAAGTTTCCCTTTTGCATCTCCAGTTTGTATCAGTTTCCGAATCTGAAAGAGTTTCTGAAAACTGATAAAAGCTATTTAGTTAGAAAAATCTGTCAGGGACAAAAGCAGTCTTCTCAGTTTCATGGAATTCTAAAACTTATCCAATGCCCTCCATCAGCACAAGAATTTCCACTTGTGTAACAGAACCCAGCCCCCTCTCCTCTCCCTGCCCACACACTGCACCAGGGGTGCCAACTTGAATAAAATATTGTGGGGACCCAGGTAAACCCCACCCCACATAACCAATCACATGACACAGTGTACACACACCATTTGAATGGGAATGCCCATCAATTTTGTGGGTGCTTGGCCCCCTCAAATATTTTATTGTGGAGGCCAAAGTCTCCAGGGCCCCTAGGAGTTGACTCCTATACCCTGCACCTTCCCCAAATTTGCTCTGAAGGGTTGGGAGGAACCCCGCCCCCCAGGGTTGGGGGAAGGGAGATCCAGTATGCAATTGCCAATCCTTGTGCTGACAGAATGAACGCTCACTCCTCCGATTGTGAGTGCCCTTTGCAGGACCGCGCGCAGCACCCCCAAGCCACGTGAGACTTGCCAGCTGGTTGTGCTGGCCCTCCCCCCTGATGTTGCAGTTGTTGGGGGTTCCCACCAAACTCTGGTTCAAATAATCCAATCAGCGGCTTTGGTGGAGGCGGGGCCAGCCAAGCGGACCGCGAGTGAGCAGGCTTCACTATGGTCTGCTCAAGGTGAATAAAACAGGGGGTGGACAGAATGTGTTACTTAGAATGGAAGGATGGAAGGAAACCAAAAGTAGAAACTATTATGAATGGACTTGTATGATTTTATGTCTGTTTCTTCACTTTTCAGGGAAAGGGGGCCATGTTTAGGGAAGCTTTTAATGTTTAATAGGTTATTGTATTTTAGTGTTTTATTGGAAGCCGCCCAGAGTGCCTGGGGAAACCCAGCCAGATGGGCAGGGTATTATTATTATTATTATTATTATTTGATTATTTGATGATTATTATTTATTATTATCCCCGCCTACCCATCTTATTAAAGAGTTTCTCAGCATTGCCTAACAGAAAAAAATGCCTTAATGTTGACTAAAATGAGAGGCCACCTTAACACCACTGTATGTGTTGTTGTCTCCCTAGGACTAGCTTCTCAGATCAATGGCAATTACAGAAAGTACAATTCAGTTCTTGATCTGAGGCCCAAGGCATTTGAAGAGAACTACTTGGATGATGAATACATTCCACCACCACCACCTGTTCCCCCTCCTCCACCACCACCACCAACGGTTGACATACCACCACCTCCGATGGAAGTTCCACCTCCACCTCCCATGGAAGCTCCACCTCCACCTTCTGTGGAGCCCCCACCCCCACCTCCACCAATGGTGCCTCCACCCCCGCCACCTCTTCCAGGAATGCCATTGCCATCTCCTTCATCCCTGGCTCCACCTTCATTCTCATATTCCAATTTGTCTTCCCCCAGTACTCCATCCCCACCAGACTTCATTCCTCCTACTCCTCCACCTCTGGCTTTTAGGGATGGCAAAGCCCCTCGTATGCCTCCCATTTCACCAGCGCTTCACACCCCACCATTCTCCAATGGTGTGTCCAAATGGAAATCTGAGACTGTTCTGAACCTGAGGCAGCCCGAAACCATTTCCCCCAATCCGAACCTTGCTTCTCCAAGCACTCCCACCCATAAGGTGTCACTATTGCCACAATCCAGCCCAGAGCCTCACCTTACCTTTCCGAGGTCATTAAAAGTACCTCCCCCGACTCCCGTGAGAACGTCCTCTATATCCTCGGCAGAAAAAGAATCCAGTCCAAGAGATGAGCAGCTCCCCAAGTTGACTCCTCATAGCCGACCTGCCCTGCCATCTAACTTTACTGTACGAAGTGCAGCCACGGTTCACCCAGAGGGAGAAGTCGCAGGGAAAGCCACAGTGGAAAAGCCTTCCATGTTAACCACAGAGGCTGGAAGTTCAAAACGGACATCAGATTCTAATGGCTCCTCTGCCTCCCTGCTGAAGCATGAGGCACTCCCAGGCAAAGAAACAGATTCTTCGGACTGGGCGTCCTCTGATGATGAAGACTGGAAGGAACGCAGCAATCTGGACAAGCTAAAGAATGAATTGTCTGCCCTGCTGTCCTCTTCGTGCAGAAAGGAAGACAGGCCACTAGACAGAACTGTATCTCCCAAGACTAAAGCCAACGTTACCAATAGCAACCAAGTTGTTCCAGATGAACCAAAACAAGCTAGGCCTGCCGTGACAAGCCCAAAATCACCAGCAGTTACAGAAAGCGAAAGCAAAGGAATCAGGCCTGCTAATAAACCTTCCATGGGCAAAGCATCCCCCAGTGATGCTGCCTCAACACTAGACAACAAATCCACCTCTGTACAAGCAAACAGTGTTTTGAAATTCAAAGATGAACTGGAAGCCTTGTTGTCACCAACCAAGGACGGGGGGCCACCTTTGGCTTTTGCAAACCTAAGACATACTCCAGAACCAAAGAAGCAAGTTACTCTTCAGTTTGGTGGCAGCCAGACCAATAGTGGCGAGCCTGGGCTTCCAAAACCCACAGCAAGTCCGAATACACCAAAGATGGAAGTGACAGAGAAAGAGCCTAAGATTCCTAGCACCTCTGCTGGCCACTCGACACCTGACAACACTTGTAAACCCCCAGCCTCTCCTCTGAAACCAAAGAATGAACTCTTGGTTCCATCTGCACCTTCAGCAGCCTCTTCTGGCACGGCCTCACCTCTACCAAATGCATCTCCTAACATGGATTTCTCTCTTTTCCAATACAAGATGCATAGGACGAGGTTTGGTTCCATTGACAGTCTGGCTTCTGCGAGTTCTTCCCAAACGACAGAAGATGGAACCACCAGCACAAATCATAATGAAAACCAAAGAGACTCAGCTGAGTGCAGGCCCTCAGAGACATCCACATCCTCTTGGAAGACAGAGAAAATGAATAGTGAAGTTTTGGTTCACCCTGTTACAGGAGAAAAAGTAGAGAGGGGATCCCCAATGGCTCTCCTCTTAGCTGCACAACAGAGGGCCCAAAGAGGTAGATCTTCTGCCTCTGCCTCCCGACAGAACAGCTACTTGTCAGAGAGGCCCCAGTTCAAGTTATCAGAGAAGTTGCACAGCAACAGCCAGTCAGAGACTGGGTCACCCACTATTTACTACAGTGACTCCAAGCCCAACTCTGTCACGATTGTACCAAAGTCTCCTCAAAAGGAATCACTTGCAGCCTCTGAAAACAAGCAGTGTAATGGAGCAGGAATACCTGACAGCAGCACCTTGGGCTTGTCAGAGGGGCAGAGGGATCAGAAGCCTCAGACATTTTCCAGTGCCTCAGAACAATGTGGGAATGCGCAGAAGGTCAAGGAGATGAATGTCTCCCAGAATCTTCCCTCATCAAACAGGCATGGGACTTCCATGTTAGTTCAAGGCCTCCTAAGTCACAGCAGGCAGGAAGCTCCCTTGCACTCTCTCACAGCACCCCAAAACCATGCCAAAGACAACAACGATGAGGTGGAAGAGGGTTTTGATTATGAGATCATTCCCCCTCCACCCGAGTTCAGCAACGAAGCCCAAGTGGTCCCAGACGATTCTTCAAAAGGGGAGGAGAATCACAAAGCCCTTAATATTGCAGGTGGCAACCAGGCCTCAAATAAGCAACTTAATTCTAACCCTTCAAGCTATAACTACAGTAACAGTTATTCCCTGACATCCAAATCAATTCTGGAAAACAGCATGAGGCCCAGTGGATACAGTCACCATTACCCAGGTGGGAGCTACTCCTCCAGCTACCTCAGTTCCTATGACAACACCCGTCCTCTGATCAAGAAGCGCCTTTATGTGACAGAGACGGATAGGTCGTATAGCCGGCCCACCATGTCTTCTCGCAGCATGAGCACACCCACCTCCTCCTACGGCCACAGTACAATGTCATACAACTCTCAGGCCGCGGAAGGGATGCGCCGGGCCAACTCCACACACAGGAATGGTCCAAACAGCACACAAGGGCGAAGGGTGTCCCTGGAATTACCTGGGAAGATGGTGACTTACAGTAATGCTGCCAGTGAAGCCATGTATAAAGGCCAGAACGGAGAGTACACTAGCAACACAGCAGCCGCTGGCAGGTATGTTCCACTTGCCATAAATGCAGGAATTGTAATGTGATCTGGGAGCTTCAAGGAAAGTGCTGCTGGCAAGGTGTAGGCATGCAGGCGACAACTATAAAATCCTCCAGTACGCACTGTTTAGTGTGGGGGTGGGGAAACCCTTTTCAAGCCAGGGGCTTCATACGCTTGCGGTGGGCAACCTTCCAGGGACCGCCTGCCAGTAGTGGGTGGGGGCAAGGGTTATGACTCCTATGTTTGTACAGTTGGCTCCACTCCAGCCATGCAAAACTTAGAAGTGCTTATGTATGGCTCTCTGGACCCGAGGCTCTCCACCCCCGACCTAGTAGATCCAGTCCTTTCCCCCTCTCTAGAGAAGAGTAGAAAATCCCTGACGGGCCATTTTTTATCACATTCTTCTCAGTACCCCACACAATACGTAACCGACTGTACTTTTGAATAAATACAGTATACTATCCATTGTTTCAAATTGTAGATTTCAACAGAAGTCTCATAAAGTTCAATGAAAAAAGCAGAAGACCCAGTGGATCAGTTCATTCTATATTCCATTCATGCATCAGGTCCATACATGTATAAGTGTCTATTCCACCTGTCAGTTCCTAGAGTCCAATAATCCACATGAAGGGTTGTTACAGTTCCGCAGAATCCTTTCACAGAGTCTAAGACAAGGACTTCTGGAATATTAGCCTTGTTTCTCCAGCTGACTCATGCAGAAGTGAAGCACCACTGCAAGTGCCAGCAAAACCTCTTTTCTGAGCTTGGCGGTGGCAGCACTGGAGGGGGGAAATGGGACATTCTGGGATCAAAGTAATTCTGGGATGTCCCAGGAAAATCAGAACTCTTGAAGGGTATGTAGTCACAATACCAGATTTAGGTGAAGAGCAAGGAAAACTGCACATGTGAAGCACTTTTCCTCTTAAAATCAGCATGTCTGTTTGCCAAGGTTATTGACTGCATAGAAAACATTCAAAATGCATTGAGCCGGGGCTGAGCAAAAATCATTTTCTTACTTTCCCATCCCATATTGCTTCTCAGGACTTTGTATTATATTGTATAATTAATTATTTCCGTTCATGTGGTAACATTTTTGTTTTTCTCCCTCCCCCCTTCAGATCCTCTCATGGAAATCAACAATATAGTGGAACTGCAAATACATTTACCGTCAGGCCTGGAGCACGACAACCCATTTCTTATTCATACCAAGGAGGTCTTCGATAAGGCATGTACGAGGAAGCTGTATCGCCTTGCACCAGCTTTGGCCAAGTTATAGGCCTCGTCCTCTCTGCTTTGTTCTGGCTCTTCCTTTGATAGCTGTAAAATGATGCACAAGAGCCTGTCCTAGACTGAAAGTAGTCCAAGCGTCCGCTTGTAAATAGACTGTTTGTAAGTTATTAGGGACAAGGTAAGAATGAGTTCTAAGGGCTTCTGTGCAAAATGGATAAGGGGGCAACTTATGCCACATAGTCACTCAGCAACCTTTGCTTAAAGCATTTAAGTAATTACATAGACTTCCTAGTGACTAGTGCCAGCTTGGCCTGTAGAAGATTATATCTAGACTATCAGTTTATGGAAGAAATTTTCAGCACCATCTTCCTTCTTGAAGTGCATCTGACACTTTGAAGCAGCAAAGAAAGGATGGATGCCTTCATCCTAGTGGGAGGCAAGGAACAGAAGAGGAATCTAGGTGCAGAAAAGGAGAGCAGGAGCCAAGGTTAAGTGGGAGAGTTAAATGGCAGTGGCCCCAATAGGTATGTGGGGCCAAGAATTGAAATTTGAAGAGCCTAGTGGTTGGAAGAAGATGGCATAGTAGTAGGGAAGGGGAAGAAGGGTTTAGAGGGATAAAGCAGAAGAAAGCAAATAGATGAGAGGGACTAAGGTTGCTTACTTTTTCTGGTAGCTGTGGCTTTAACACAGGAATGGAGAACCTGTGGTCCTCCTGGTCATATTGGACTTCAGTTTCCATCATCTCTTACAATTGTAGCTGAAGTTGATGGGAGTTGGAAGTCAACAACCTCTGGAAGGCCATTAGTTCTCGGTCCCCGCTTTAATAACTCCACAAAAAGAGAAAAAATTAAGCTGCTAGGATTTTTTTTTCATCACTGCATCTCCATGCCAGAAAAAGCCAAACTTACTGGATTTCCATTTGTCATGCAAGTACAAAAAACACAGGAACCTTGAGAGAAGTCTGCTAGCCTAGGAGGCATTGTCAGACCCAGGTGTTATTGAATCCATTGGAAATAATTGAGATTGCACCTTCTTCAGACAATTCTACAGGTCAATTTTTAGACTAGGGAGTTTAGCGTTTTGTATGACTCACCTCTAGAGATGAGAATGAGACTTCACAGCATTCACTAATACCCATACAATACAAATACAGAATATTAAGACAGTAAGAGTATTACTGTCACTTTAAAATGCAACTTGTTAATTGAATTTTGGGGAGAGGTTTTAATTAAGAAACTGCACCAGGATAAAATGAGTCGAAATGCCATATTTGCCAGGATGCAGTCTGGAGATCCTGTTTGTCTCCTTAAAAGAACAGTCACTGTGACCCCTGACCTGTGCCTCCATTGGTCCTTTCACCTTTGCCTTGCCTACTGTGGTGGAAAACTAATCACAGCAAGCAACATGATATGGGCAGAAGAACAGAATGGGAGGCGTAAAAGGCTGTATCTTTCTTCTGCTGTCCTGGAATTTTTTTAAGGAGATTGGACCCATCTCCTTTGCAGTCTGAACATCTTACATACAAAGTGACAAAAGATGTCAAAGTGGGCACCAAACAGTTTGGTTTTAAGGTGTGTGTGTTTTAACATTATGGGGCATTAAAAACTTTAGGTGCTGGCACCTATAAAAATTAAATCCAAGTTATATATCGATGTATATCGAGGAAGCAATGCAGGTTTAAAGTTCAGCTCTGTAAATGTGAGCCTTGCAGCCTGATCCTTTGAGTAAGTTTTATTGAGTCAATGAGATTTACTTCCAAAAAGCTAATTATGGGATTGCATTAACCCACCTTGGCTTGTTTGCCCATTTATGAGAGCTGTTCATTCTATGTGTTGAATTTGTTGGTCTGGTCTCTGTTTAATGGCTGACAAGTGTCATGTTTTTGTCAGTGATTACATGATAAACCTGGATATCTTATTCCTAAATTAGTCCCATGTTGACACATGCAGTAGCAGCGACTTTCAAGACTGCAAAAAACAAAAAAAAACCCACCTCGCAAAAAAAAATTTGTGGATTGTGCAAGAAAACTATTACATACCCAATTATTATTTATTGAAGTTACATCTCACCCTTCCTCTTGAATAGCTTTTCACACTTGTAGATAATACTGTAAACAATAAAATGTGCAGGCTGGCTAACTTAAGACTATTGAATTCTGTGGCTCTATTCAAAGTCTGACTTAGCTGGATACCACTCATATAAATCTTGCTGATTTGGCCTGAAAACAAACACTCTTTCCTGTCTCAATTAGTCTTGGCTCTTGTCCATTTATTTTGTTGTTGTTGATGACATCCGTCTGTCTCGGGAGACAATAGAAGAGTGCTCCTTTGGGAACGAAGTCAAACTGTTAGAGAGTTACAGCACTCGCTGTGGCTGTAGAAACCAATGCAGGAGAGACATGTTTTGTTGCAGTTGGGGCAGATGAAGACATCCAGTTGTGCTGCTGCAGATGCACCATGGTATTTCTTCTCTCTGCGTTCCTCCTAGCAGCCATTCATCCTCTGGTCACTTCAGTTTATTTAGGTGGCTGGTATTACTCTGTTCCCTAGGACGGCTTCATACATACACCGGGTGGTGCTGTGGGTTAAACCACAGAGCCTAGGACTTGCTGATCAGAAGGTCGGCGGTTCGAATCCCCGCGATGGGGTGAGCTCCCGTTGCTCGGTCCCTGCTCCTGCCAACCTAGAAGTTCGAAAGCACGTCAAAGTGCAAGTAGATAAATAGGTACCGCTCCTGCGGGAAGGTAAACAGCGTTTCCGTGCGCTGCTCTGGTTCGCCAGAAGCGGCTTAGTCATGCTGGCCACATGACCCGGAAGCTGTATGCCGGCTCCCTTGGCCAATAAAGCGAGATGAGAACCGCAACCCCAGAGTCGGTCATGACTGGACCTAATGGTCAGGGGTCCCTTTACCTTTATTACTCTGTTCCCTAGGACTGCTTCATACATACAGTGGCCAAGTACCACACAGGAAAGGGTTCCTGTACCTTTGAGTCCTGTATTTTAAGGGATTTTAGCTTGCCATGTCATGGTGCTACAGTTGCCTTTTTCATGCATTACTGCCCTGCCCTGCCCTGCCCCACCTCTCGCACGTTTTCTGCACATGAACCCATAGACTTGGATCGTAACGTAACTTAGCTTAAAATATGTTAACAGAAGGAATGTTTCCCATCCTGTCCTTCTGCATGGTGTCATATGCCCTCACACATACCCAAATCCTCTCTGGAGGGTTGTTGGGGCCCTCCTCAACAATATGGGATGAGTTGTGGGTAGAAAGGAAGGGATGGGAAACTTTATTTCCATGAGCTTCCTTAAGTTAACTTATTTCAAGACCTGAACCATTATTTTTAGAAGCTGCAAAACTCTCTCCATCATGCACACAAGTCCCTCAAGTGTCTTCCAAACATTATAGCCCCCCGCCCCGCACAATGTACAGCAGTGTTGGGGATATGTAACATGAAATAGTCTCAATGCCTTATACTTGCATGCATGGTTTGCCTGTATTATTGATTTGGAGGCTGCCTTTTCCAGACATGCAATGTTCTAAATTAGTTGCTGCTAAGCGAATATCCGTATGAGATAGGGGAACAAGCGACTTGTATTCTCAGCCCTTATCGAGGATTTTTCAATTCATTTCAGATTGCAAATACTTGTAAAAGATCACCATATTTTAAAAAGTTATAAAGCTGAAACAAGCTTGTGTAGTAGTTTGCCATCATAAGGCAATGTAAAGAACTGTAAAATAGATGTAAAACATGTAGAGAAGAAATTGTATTATGGAAAAATAAAGCACTTTGAGACAAGCATAGGGTTGCCATACCTCTGGAATTTCCCAGACATATCCGGAATACTGCAGTTGGCAGCTGCCCATGCGGAAATCGGGTAAACGTCCAGGAACCCCCCCCCCCTGCAAAAGAAACCCAAACTCAACAACTTTGCCAAAAAGAGCTCAACAACTTTTCTTTCCAGAATTTCACTGTTTGGAATATGGCAACCCTAGATAAGCATATTGAATGCACTTTTTAATTTTCCTCCATATGCAGCATCTCTTCTTTAGTTCACTCACAGTGCAATCCTATACATGTTTACTCTGAAGTAAGTCTTGTGCGAGTTCAGTGGGGCTTGATCCCAGGGAAGTGTGTATGGAATTGCATCCATACACTTTTCCAGATAATGTGTGTACATGTGTGGAAATATGTATATGTAAATTTCACTCAATATTCTTGTGCCTTAAAATTAAGAATGATTCTCGACTATAGTCACTTAAAAAACAATTTTACAATAAGTGTGTGTACTTGTAGAAGCCATAGTGTGTTTAAGTGCCATATATTATATGAACAATCAAAAATAACTGGCTTTCTTTTTTCGATAGTGATAATATTCGATAAAAATACAATAAATTCCAAACTACTTTTCTGCTCTGAGTAAAACGAGAATGCAAATATTACTGTTAGTGGCTTTAATCCACAGTGAGTTGTGCATGAACAACAATGCAGAGTACTAAACAAGCTGTAATACTGGCAGCCGTCACATCTATGTTGGACGCATTAATCCATGAAGGTGCATGATTCTGCGCATCATTATGCATGCTTCTTGTGTGATAGTGTGAAAAGAGCACAGCATGATACATATAGTTCATTGAAGAGCTTTGCACAAAAATGGTGAGCAATACCAATGCAAAATTAATACTCCCAACACTGAATATTTTGCTGCCCCTTCTTCAAATTGTGTCGGTGTTCTATAAACCACAGAACTCAGGATCAAAGCCTGACCGTTCCGTGGCATCCTATTGTTAACAGCACATGTCATCAGTAAACCCCGTTTTCGGAAGGTCTTCCTCTTAGATAAGACAGCATAGGATTCTAACCCACATATCCATATATTAAACATTTAAATAGTACTGCCAAAGATTGGTACCCAATGTAACTGCTGTAGCAAAGAATATATTATATTTTTAAACATTAATGAACACCAAAGGAATCAGTAACTTACCACTTGTAAATTATTGACAAAGCCTGTGAAGGGCTTCTGGTTTGCAGTACCTGGCATATGAGAAATATTGGAAGCTTCATTTGTGGAATAACAAATGTAATTTTGACTGCAATTGTGTAAAATGTCTGCTCTGACAAAAGTCCTATTGACAAGAGGTGATTTTGAAATTATTGGTTTTCTTTCATCCTGTGAGGCAACAAATTGAAATAAAAAGTTGAACTCCAAAGCTTAATTTTAAAAGTCAAGCTCCGGGGAGAACATCCCTGGAGCCAAAGGAGAAATTGGATTTCTTCCAGAATCTGATGTCAGATGCCCCTGGCTCCATTGCTGTGGAATTTTTTGTGGTCATGGCCCTTTTCGGTACAGCCCAAAAAAAGATGCACTGGGGATGGTTTGCCGCTGCATTCAGCTCCACCCCCGGCTCCTCTTGATGTCCTGGCATTGCGCGTACGACTTCAGCTCCCCCAAATCACCCTCGCAAGCTGGCACATCTGGTCTTGGAGTGACTAGGATAAAATATTGGCTCCCAAAGGATCCAGCTCCTTCCTAAACAGCCTAACGGCCCTCCAAACCCATAACAAATTTAAGACAGCACAGGAGATTGTTTCAAATGGGAAGGAAAATACTTTCCTTGGGCAGGGACACTGATAAAGAAAGAGGGAAGATTGCAGGAGCGCTCCTTCAACCTCATTTCCAACCCTGCTTGGACAGGCACTACTGCCTTTGGTCGCCACCACACCCTACCATAGGATTGTACAGTAACTGTTCAACTAAGAAATAATAATAATAAAACGTTGTCTTCAATTGGAACACCCAAAACCAAAGCAATGTATTAAACCAAGTTCAGCAAAACTATATCCATCGTTTCACTGCAGGTACTGCTTTGTATGCTGCAACATTACCAAGCCTTTGGATTAGAAGAAAATGCAACATAACCTAGTGGGTTTTTTTTTTAAAAAAAGATATGCATGGAATAAGGTGGCTTTTGTCAATGGTTTTTTTGCCAGAGCTTATTGGACTCAGACTTTGTGTGCATAAGCTTTGCTTCAAAGAATTTGGCTTACAGCTCTAGCCTGCAGCCCTCCTCGTTTTCATTCCAGAGAGCAGACAAAAATCTCCACATCATGCAGTGCAAGTACAGTACATGAAATGTACGTATAGCCTTGAAGTATTGCTTTCAGTTTTTAAAAAAGTAAAGCTATAATCTTTGCAGCTGTGCAGACATGCTTGTGGAAGATGTATCATAAACTGGGAAGGGGAGGGGCACATAAAACTCTCTCATATTTTAAGCAGCCTGGTCTACGAGCTGGGCTGGATCAGTCCAGTCTAGCCCAGCATCCTGTTCTCACACTGGCCAACAAGATGCCTGTGGGAACCTTGTGAACAGATGAGCACAACACTCTCCCTACTAGTGCTCCCCAGCAGCTGGTGTTCAGAGGCATACCACTGCCATGCCAAGTTTGTTGCCATGCAGGTTGACAGAAAAAAGCATCAGGTTTAAAAGATGCTGAATTTCAGCTGCCTTCCTTTTCAAACGACTCAAAACTTTCCTGCTCCAAACATCCTATGAAGCCAGACACGGGAAAGGGGTGTGCAGTTTACCCTGAACAGGCCTAATTGGGCCCACAAATTAATTCTTCCTACCACTGCTTTAGATACCATCTCATTCTGGTAGTGCACACAAAATCTGCTTTTGTAGGCAACCGGGGATAGGTTTTTGGCTTCCAGGTAGATGATCCATATTAATCCAGCCTCCACCTCCCTTGCTGTTGTCTTTAATATCAAGACCAGATGAGTCATCTTAAGTAGAGATGCACATCTGATGGGACAACATGAGCAGAAAAGCTTGTTCTGCTGCTTACAAAGACTCAAGCTATAAATAGAAAACACATGTCTTCAAAGCTGTCCATACAACTACTTTCAGCAAGCCCTAACAGGAGAGTCTTTTGAAATGGCGAATACTTGCACTAATCCTCTCAGAGGCACAAAGCAAAACTGTCTGAAACTTAAAAAACACAACCATCCTTGATTTTGTATAATGGGCCTCTTAAGTGTACAAGTGTGTTCATGTCATTTTAAAATGGCGGCAAAGGCACTGTAAGATCCCAGGAAGTTAGCAAAGAAAAGAGGCAGAATTTGACCAAACATGTTTGGGAATCAACTTTGGCATACTAAGCCGAGACCCAAACCTGACTCTCATCTGAAGCCTTGTGCCCAGAACACTACTGGATTCCACGCTCTGCTGAAAACTGTCTATTTAAAAATATTTGGAATCAATATTTCCCCTCTTCTGCACACAGCCAAGGAGCGTATTCCTAACTGCTGAAAGAATTACTGAAAAAATTATTAGTAAAAACAATTAAAAGGAACTATTTAAAAGGTTTTTTTAAAATAAAAAAAATCAGCTATAGACTAAAAATAAATTAAAACACATGACAGCATTTTGCATATGTAGGTAAGCTTGTCTAAACAAGAACGTGCTTAGCAGGTGCCGAAAAGCACAAAAAGCCCCTGCCCAGAATCAATAGGCAGGGAGATTCAATGTGTAGGCACTGCCACACTAAAATACTGATTACTTACAAGTGCAGAATGAATATTATGGGGTGCAAGTTTCACAGACTGAAGTGACTGACTGGGCAAATATGGGGCAAAGTTATATTGCAGGCAGACTGGTCCCAAGCTGTTAAGGGCTATATATATTAATAGTAACACCTTTTGGGCTTGGCCTGGTAGCAAATCAGAGCAGTTCTCTGCTTGCAGATGTTATATGGTGACAAGGTCTCGGTCCATTCTGCACTAAGCGCAGCTTCCAGATCAAACTTAAGGGAAGCCCCACACATTGCAGGTCCATCTGACAATCTTGCCAAAAGGGTTTCTACTCACAAGTGAGCAGCTGGGCCGGTCATAAAGATAAGGATTCAAAAGATAAGGATGCAGCTGAAAGGTTAAGCCTTTTCTACAAAGGGCTGTGTAATTTTCCACACTTTCAGAAAGCTGCAACGTTACCGTTCAAGCTAATTCTATCAACTAGCTCATACAGCAAACCCAACAAAAAATTTTGTGACACTATAAAGGATGGGCAGCCCACCTGGTACCCTCCAGGAATTTGGGGCTACAGCTCTCACCATCCCTGACCAGGGGGTCAAGCTGGCTGAGACAAATGGGAGTTGTAGTCCAACAATTTCTGGAAGGCATTAGGTTGGCTTCCCCTGCCCTAAAGACTAACAGGTTTATTGTGGTCTAAGTGTTTGTAGATGAGTCAACTTCCTCAGATCTAGCAATCTTTCAGGCACCTGTTGCAGTTTCTTTAGCAGGATTCATCAGAATGGAAGAGACAATGTGAGATAAAGTCACACATCAATATAAGTTCCCTCACCAAACTTTTCAGGTTATACTTGCATGGGAATCTCACATTCAGCAAGGGAAACCCTTGACCATTTTAGACTAAGAAATAAGCAACAGCTGCCACCTTGTGGTACAGAGAAAAACCCAGTATAGAAAAATGTACAAAGCTATTAAGGCAGAGTTCAGATACTAGGCAGGCACAGCAGGATGTGGCGGTGCTGTTTTGAGGTGCAGGATTCGATACAACCCCTCTGCCACACTGAAGTGACATCGGTGATATATGTGGGGGCTCACATTTGCAAGACCTTTTTGCAAGACCTTTTTTCCTTCCATTTTTTTTAAAGGGAAAATTGTGATGAAACACAAGTGGAACATGTGCACCACCTACCAGTGACTCGTTACTCACATTGCAGTTTGTGTAAAAAAAGGTTGCGAATCGTGTCCCCCAAATTAACAAGTGTCTAAATTTGAGACCCCCTTTGAGATTGAGCCCCTGGACCGAGTGGGTATCCAGCCCACCCCCCGAATTGGCCTTGGTGAGAGGACAATATGGATTCAGGACCTGCTGTTTATTTCCTTTAAAAGTGGCTAATTTATGCTCCTCTCAAAATGGTGACTAGTGAAACATGTAGTTTAGTCCTTAGATACATAGGAGAAACACAGCTCAACAGACTGCAGTCATGGCCAGTGAATGTCTGAAACTGCCCCAGAATTAAAATGGAAAGAGCGTGGGGAGAGAAATTTAGGACAAGTGTTAACCTGAAATTACAAAATGTTTGGTTTAGTGCTCCTCTCAGACTTAATAAGGTTTGTAATTGAAGACACTGTGGGGTAATTCATGGTCTTATGTTGACATGTGGCCTTTATGTTGTTCATAATCCACAGGAAACAGTACATCTTGTGAATGCATACAACAGCTTAAGGATATACTTGCTTGACCTTGTGGGTGGGGTTTTTAAAGCTGTGCTTTGAGACTCAGGTCCAGTCATCCTGAGTGACAAGGTGCTACTGTAGGGTTATGGGGAGCTGAGGAACAGGACACAAGAGTACTATGCATGCCTTCTAGCCAACAGGCAACTTCAGGGTTACCTAAGAAAGCAATGGCTGAGCAATGGTCCAGGTCAAGAGGCCACTGAAATGAACAGGAATCATTTCCCCTCCAAGTCACTCTGGATGAATTGCAATTATGTGTGCATCTGAAGCCACTTAATATTTAATTATTTGAGTTCAGTGATGTTTTTAGGGTGGAAAGCTTTACAACTGAGCAAAAACAGGATCTGAACTTTTATGGCCACGTGAGTACCTGACATCTTGAAATATCACTGCAAAGAGTGCAAAGTTCCATTTAGAAGAGGATTCAAAATAAGAGGCATAATGAGGACACTGCCAAATAAAACAGAAAACCGGCTCATTTAAAAATGAAAAGGGATTTATTTCAAAAACTGCCTTCCCTTTTGCGTGCGATCATCTCTATCCATTTCATGTCACAATCGTCCTGGAGTAGTGCTTGCTGCCGACATCAAATAAGCAGTTTGTCTTCCTTTGCTCCAGAAAATAACGGAAGACAAGGGGATGCCCTCCCAACAGTTCTCCCATTACAAAACCATGATGTGTCACAGCAGCATGCGCACCTTACATCTTCTACTCCACAATGGGACATGGGTGTGAATACATTAAACAAAACAAAATGTACAACAGATGAGCCTTCCTGTTTGGAAACTGGCTGTAGACGCAGAACAACAGTTGGGATTTCACATAACAACTACACAGATTTGCAAACACCAACGTTGTCAGTTTCTAATTCTGAAGGGGGGGGGGGAATGGCTTCCTATCAGCTTATCTGCTTTGCTCTACATAATGTAACCTGAGAGCTGGGAGCAAGTAGTTCCGCAGGCTTCAAGAGCTGAAGAGCGGTGTGATACCCACCCCATCCCAATCTTGCACACAATTCTCTGCACTCAGTTCAAAACCAATGTTCTACAAGAATGCTTTGTTGTCCCCGCTTCCAAGGACACAACCTAAAAACTAAGCCTTAGTTCAAACTCTCCACTGATGGGGCCCATGAGTCCAATCTCACCCACTGTCTGGCTACACATATAGCATGCTTTCATGTCTATATCTACATAACTTTATCCCAGATGAGATTCTGTATCACAATACACTGCATCCTCAAGATGGGACAATTTAGACCACTTTTGGCAGGATTACCTCACAGTCTCTCAAAGTCATAATTAAAACCCCAATGCAAGGCTGCTCCCCCAAAAAGCCTAGAAATTCCTGCAAGGTTGTATTAATTCCCCATTCAAAAAAGGGCTACACACACACTTCTCTACAACTTTGGAGGTTCTAAAAAAATAGAACTAAAACAAAATGAACCCAATTCTTTATGATTTTGTACTGTGCTGTCACCATCAATCAGACTTCTGATGCTCAAAGAATCTCATTGGCTGCAACAGTGGTTGAAATGAGCTAGTGCTCACTTAACATGAAATTGCTACAGGACTTTTCTTCATCGCTGCAAAGGCCATATTCATCCCCAGGACTCGACCAAAACAAAAACAAAAAACCGAAAGCAAAAAAGATGCTATTCCAGGGAGAATGACCCCAAATGGAACACACAGATCTATGAAGTTATGTTGTTTTTTCCAGAAGGATGGTTATTCTGCGTCGGGACTGTATGATGTAGAACCAGATGGTCCCATCCAACCGTCGTCAGTGAGACTTTGTTTAATGGTGACCACGATAAGCCTTTCACAAAGTCTCGATGGGACCGGTTTCTAAAACTGGGAAAGGTATAAAACATTAGTGGTGCTACCCCAGACACATAACACTACAGCTCCAAATATTGAACAAACCTCCCCGAGCTGGCATTGTTTCTTGCAATTTATTAGAAATAGAAAATAATTGGACTCAAATGCTAATGCAAAATGAGATTGCAGATTCTAATGGCTTTTAAAAAATAAACAAAACAACTGCTCTAACAGCAGGATTGGGGTGAGGAATCTGTGACCCTCCAGATGTTGTTGGACTTCACCTTCCATCAGTCCAAGCTAGCACAGCCCACGATCAGGAATGATGGGAGTTGGAGTTCAGCATCATCATTCCCTGGTCAAGCTGGAACATCATTATCTCCAGGCTGAAGGCGCAAGAAACAATGCTCTGTAAGCGCCAATTCATGGTTTCCATCTCTTCCTGGCTACAGTGTGGCTGATAAGAGAGGAAAGCCAATGTACACGGACAGCAGAGTAGGTACTGAACATAGTCCCCAACACCCATGGTGGAAGACAATTTGCAAGGCAGCAAGATGGGCAGTGTTATTGCCTCACCCTTTTGCCTCAATTTAGGCTGTCTCTGCTAAACAAAGATGTACCAAGCTCAGTAAACCGTCCCTACTCCCCTTCTTTGCCTGACACTGCTGACCCGGGGGACGAGACCAAAAGGGTGAGGAAGCCCTCATTTCACTTCAACTCCTCAGCCACCTTCCAAGCAACTACCTCCACAGGGTAAGTAGGGATGGGGGTGGGCCTGGTTTACCATGCCTATACCATCCCTCCTCCTTAGCCAGCGATGACAGCTTTGGTGGCCTTTGGCTCTGACCAATGACTTCAGACATATTGCTAGTTATACATTTGTAATGGACCAAACGGATGCAGGAATTCATTTATGGTGCCGTTTTGGATTTGTCCAAGTGCACGCAGCTGCCACACCAGGTATTTCGCAGGATTGTGGCCAGTTTGTTGAAAATGTAACTGAGCCCAGGAGGAGGATACTGAGGGGAGAGCAGGGCAAGGATCGATGGGACGGTCTTGTACTCACACTTCTGAGAAGCTCGAGTCAAGAACAACTACTGAGCAGTCTTCACTGATGGAAGCCAATAGGGGTGAGCTAGAGGAGAAATGAAAAGTTTGTGTTTACACATGGTGGTTGGTTTTTTTTAGCTCCAATATGCCAAGCAATATAAAAATGCATTCACTAGGAAAATTTGACCTTTCCCTAGGTCCTGTAGATGTGAACAAGAATTTCAGGAATTTACAGAGCTGCCAATCAAGAAACAATAATGTCTATTCAGTTCCCTGCCTCTGGCCAGGAAACCAATGCGTGTATCTAGAAACTGATATTGCAGATCATACCTATGTGCAGAAAAAGCAAATCCGGTGACGCTTCGGGAGTGCACAGGTGAGCTTAGGGCAGAGTCTGTGTTCTTTGTGTCCACAAGGACAACAGTCCCACTTTCGTCACCTTCAAAACAGTAAAGCAGAGCAGCATTATTAGAGAGACACAAACATTTTCTTGCCCCGTCTGGAAAACAAGCATCAATAAGTACTCCTTACCCAATACAAAAGTGTCCGTTCGATGTGGATGCCACACCAGGGAGGTAGGGAGGTTACTAAAGGCACTGCAGGCTACACAGGGAAGGGAAAAAAGGGAAATTCTGGTCAGTCTCAAAGTTCTCTAAAATAGCTGACAGACTGTAAGCGTTGGACTTAAAAGGGTGGCGATAGAAAGGAAAAACAGAAACTGCTCTTCCCACCAATTCCAGACAGCTCAATATTTATGGAATTCTGTAATAGAAGTATGTCTGCAAAGCATGATTCTGAGCTCTGGCAGTATTCAACCATATAATTCTGCTTGCATAAAAAGTACCACAAGCACAATGAGACTTCCACAACTGCATCATCACCAAATCTGCTCAGAGAGTTGGGGGGAAATCCCAGAACAGACTTAGGGGGCATGGAGAGGGAGAGGGGGACCATTCCAAAGAACTAGAAGAAATCTTTGCAGTGACTAAACCATTTGCTTAGTGCTACACTGAATACAACTCTTAGTCCTAACTGTAGTTAGTGTAAACTGGGGATATAGGGAACTGTGAAAGGAGTGTGCAAATTCTCAGAACATTCCTCAGAAATTAATGGACCTCACTAAGTCAAGTTTTGTTTTTTTTTTAATTTAAGTAGGTCTATTCTGAGGAAAGCTTAGTTGAATGCCACTCAATAAAATTATTATTATTATTATATTCCTTAATTCACACTTAACTTTCTTCTGGGCAACAAGAACTCTGAATAAAATATTATTTTTAAACCACAGGAAATGCAGACATAATCTAACGCCCCAAAACATACCAATCCGAGTTGCTGGTTTTGGTGATCTGGTATCCCAGAGTAAAATCCTGCCATCCTAAAAAATAATGAGATAAAATAAGCCTTAAAAGCAGAATTATCATTGTAGCGGGAAAGTATGGACCACCGTTTCCAACCTAAATAGGAACTTTCTCAGTTTTGTCAGGCCTATCTCTCTCTCTCAATACTGTGTAATTCCATTAGCTTTGTGCTCATATTGACAATATCAAAGATATCCAAATCATTTCACCTATAGGTTGAATTTGAATCTACAAAGTTCTAGAAACAAAAGTTGGTTTTACCTCTGCACAGGACAGGAACACGGTGTCTTTTCCAGGGCAAGAGGCCACACATGTCACTGGACTGGAATGAGCTGGCCAAAATTAAACAAAAAGCACACAATATACTACATTAATATGGGCTTGTCTAGGTGGTGATTCAAGGCTGGATGCATTGTGAGTAGAAGGCATTACTGCACATGAATGGAAGAGAAGGAACCATTCTCCCACAGTCAGCATGTTAAAATTGACAACTTTGCTTGGAGGGGCGGCGGAAATAAGATAGGACTAATGGCTAGTGTGTGAATCAAAGAGTCACAATTAGCATCACATGGCTCCCAAAGTAACATCTCAAGAGGCCTTCAGGAGGTCAGAAGGCTAACTTGGAATAATAGATCAAATGAAAAATGCTGGTGTGTGCAAAGCCAGTTACAAAAAATGGGGTTCTGGTTGCTTAGTTGCTGTTGCAAATTTTACTGTGAAACTCTTAGATCAGATATATTCTGCTGGAATCACTGGGTTAATTTAGGTGTGGGTTTGTGTTCCTGCAAGAGCAATAACTACATTATACAAATCTCTAGAGAGATCACCTTGCTGCTTCTCCCCAAATTACACTGCCCAAGATTTAAGCTCTGGGAATGTGAACTTCTTTAGCCAATTTGATTCACCCTAAAAAACCCAAAGGAACTAAGTAGTATTAAATGACTCTTCTTCGGTTATCTGTAGAATGGAAAGTGATCCTGCAAAGATCAATGACTAAACAGCATCA
Organism: Podarcis filfolensis; assembly: GCF_964270895.1. Lineage (NCBI taxonomy): Eukaryota > Metazoa > Chordata > Lepidosauria > Squamata > Lacertidae > Podarcis > Podarcis filfolensis. The sequence continues at coordinate 62,897,873 of NC_139609.1, forward strand.
AATCATCCCACACAAGAGGGAGCAAAGGCCATTTTATTTTATCAAATACCACCTGCTGAGAAATTGTTTGCAATGACTGTGTTATTCATCAGATAAGATTATAAGTCTGTCTCTTACACCCTCCCCCTCCCCCTGCTGTTTTGCTTTCATCTAGCATTCAGCAGTATTGTGATAATTTGGGACACTAACAGCTTGAAAACATACCCATGGAAGCTCTACACTGCATTTGGTCTCTTGAAGCATGTTGGAGAGAACATGCAACATGGATAAGACACACAGAAGCCACAGTGTTTCCTTCAACACTGGAAGGCGGTTGCGGGGGTGTTGAAGAGATTCAGATTGTTCTCTGCTGCTCAGTCATAAAGCTCATTATGTCAGCCACAGGGCTACCCACATTCTCATGCAGCCTGACACCTTGTGGCTATAAAACTGGGGGAATGGTTGGATCACATACAAGATCTGCTCGGGAGGAAGGGCAGGATAAAGTAATAAAAGTAAAGAAATAAATCAAGCTTAGCACTCACCTCTATAGGTGTTGAGTACTGTTTGTTGAGGGATGTCCCAGATCTTCACACTAGACATAAAATCCAGAGCAGGTTAAAAACTAGAATGGATACTTTTACAGTAAAGCAGAAAAGCAGCACCACAAAGGGATCACCTGAAGTCTTTGCTGCCGCTGACGGCCTGTGTGTTGTTGGCAAGGACACTCACTGTTGTCACAATGTCGTCGTGCTCGTACTTACAGAATTTGTTCACGATCAGAGTTTCATTCTCATCTAGTTCCCAAAGTTCCACGGCACCTAAACAAAATGGGAATCAAAGTCAGCAGCAGAATACCTAATGAAAGCCCTACATACTTAGTAGGTAAGTGGTGGGCTCCATTACTTAACGTTATTGGTAAACCAAAGACGACTTTTTCTACACCAGAAACAAAATCACACCCACCACCAAACTACTTTAGTAGCCCCAACGCAGGGAACTCTGCTTTAAAATGACAGGGTTGGATCCAGGAGTGTCCTTTCAGGCACAAGAAGCAGAAACTTCCATTCATGGAAAAAGAAGAGAAGCAATATTGACTGCTTTCCATTTCCCCCCACCAGCTCCTCCTATGTTATTCCATTAGTAGATGATTTCCAGGGGGGAAATCAGCAAAAGAGACTCTTCTTCTTCCACTACCAGGCATCAGGAATGGCTGTTCCATGAGTTAATGCTACTCACAAGACCTTAGGATCCAACCCATATATTTTATAGCAATTTGCAATGCACTTTTTATCCTGCAATGACAGTGCTTGTTCCAGGCTTCAGTCTCTTCAAAGATCTCATGTCAAATTATTTGATTGCTACAAAAGAGTGATTGTAGAAAATCCAGGATTTCCAGATGAATGTTCTTTAATGTTCTTGGAAGCAGCCAACCAAGTTACCATGATAAGAATTACAGTCCAAAAGAACTGGAAGGCAGTCATAAAGAGACATGTCACTTTTTGGTTTAAAAATTCTCTTTAGCATTGAGAACCACTTCAGAAAGGAAGTATAGCTTCATCCTTATGCGATCTTGGCCGTAATTTATAAGCCACTAAGAGGTTCCAGGAGACACACTTCCCTGATGCTCACCTGAATCCGAAGCTACCAAGATGCCTTTATCAGCAACCCATTTCAGATCTGCTATTCCTGCTTCAGTCTGAACTCCCGCAGAGCAAAAGCCTTCATTAGGAGCTTTTGATGGGTCCTTGAACACCCAAATAGAACCCACCCAGCAACGTCCACTCAAACTGGAAGCTCCCAGGAGCAAAGAACCATCTGGAAAATAAACAGAGTTAAGCTACATTGATATATTTGCAGTATGTGGATCACCTAAATTTAGCATAAAGAGAAATGCTACCACTGATTAATTATTAAATGCCAAAGTTGATCTCGTTGCTATTCAAAACTCCTACATAACACGATCCCTTTGCAAAGGAATCACAATTCACCAGAAAAACAGGCAAGGCCTAACACAACCGAAGATCAAGCTCTGCTCAGAGCCCGTCCTAGAATCTAGACTGTTATGGAAAAACATCTTGACAAAAAAAAATCCTATTGACAACATCCAAAAATGTCACTTAATAAACAGCTGAAACAAAGCCTTACCTATTTCTTTTTTAAAAAAAACCTGTAACTGAATCTACTAGGGTTTTTGAGGACAGCAGCTGGAACAAATCTGGCATGGTGGTGTAGTGTGAGGTTTCTTCTAGAGTGCACTGAATAGTCATTGAACATCAGTGAACAGGTAAAGCAACAGATAGAAATCCAGATAAAGCTCATTGTACTAAGCTCCTGAACCTGATTTTTCAATAACAGAGCTCAATCCCCTTAAATAAATGCCCCTCTCAACCTAGAAAGTGTAGCTACAGCTAACACTGACATCGCATCGACGTATAAAGGAAAGAGCCATGCTTCACAGCTCGAGCATAAGCAATGTTCCACTTTCGAAGTGACCCACTGTAGGTGAGCGTTTTGGGACACAGTTGTAGGAAGACTTTGCAATAAAATAAATTTGATGTTGCAGCCTTGCAAAGTCGCATCACTTTCCACCCTGGGTCCACTGCAGACTAGGCACAAAAGGGTTTTAACCGGGGAGGCGTCCCGAACTCCACGCGGGGCCACGAGCGGGGAAAGGAGCCCACAAGGGATGCCCGGCTCCCGCCCGGTGGGGGCCCCGGCTGACGCGGCAGCAACGGGGCGGGCGCCGAGCTCAGGGTGCCTGGAGGGCGCGGGTCCCCGGCGCGGCGGGGGCAGCTCGCGACTGGCGCCTACCTGCCCGGTAGTGGGCCCCGTCCAGGTGCCGCTCCATGCAGGCGGGCGCGTTGGCCGGGATGCTCCACTCGGACCCGGCTTCTCCGTCGGCCGCCTTAGCCGGAGCCGCCTTCGCTCCCTCCATGGCCGCAGAGACGCGCGCGGACAAACTTGGAGCGCAACCCACGTGCTCCCAGGACACCCCGTTCCGCCCCCCGCCCCGACAGCTCTCGGCGCCGCTGCTCTCGCGAGAACGCCCGAAGCTTCGTTTCTCCTCTCTCGCTCTCTCTCTCAGTTTCTTCTCCTCCTCCCCAATTTCCGGGTTATGAATAGGTCTCGGACACCTCTGCTTCTCTCGCGATATTTTCCTTAGCGTTTCGCCCAGGGAAACCCACAGAGATAGAAAGGGAAGAGTTAACACCCCAGAATTGACCTTTAATTCACCTTCAGCAACTCCGCGGTACCAAAGGGAGAGCACGGCGCGCCACATGTTCCTAAGAACGCTGAATCTCTATCTCTACATTTAAAGAGGCCCACACCGCAGGGTTGCCATAAACTACTGGCCGCCTTCCATTTTGCGCTGTTAACGGTAGCTGCACTAGCACGGCGCCGCACCAATCCGCTTGCTTTTAAACCCTTCTCGCTTTCTGTAATGTCGGGATAGCAACAGCGAAGAGCCGTCTTCGGCCACGCTCTCAACTGCAATCCTGAAATGTAGGCGGTGGGTAGGGGTGTGTGTCGGGGTGGGGGTGGTGATAGCCGACGCCCAGCCAGCGCCTTCCCACCTTCATCTGGTACACAGCGCCAACTTGGGTGGCATTTATTGATTTTTTTATTGCATGGCTACCCATTTTTCCTGTGAGGAGATAACGGTGGCGCACATGGCTGTCCCCTTTTTTCCCTGGCTATCCTCACAGCGATCCTGCGAGGCTGCCTCAAGGTCAACCCAGTGAGCTTCCTGGCTGAGCTGGGTTTCGAATCCGACACTGACCACACGCCACAACTGAGCAGAAGTTTGTGTGTGTGTGTGTAATATTTATATTAAAATATTTAAAATATATATATTTCCCAAAAAAACCCCCAAGCTTTGCATTCGCAAGATGAGCTGCTGCATTAGCCCCGCCACAGGCAATGCTGCAAATGCGGATTGTCCACCGCTTCCTATCGTTGCCCGTGGGAGGCAATACCCGGAAGTTCAGCCCCTGCGGCAACTCTACACTCTTATCTCTAGCTCTCTCTCTCTCTCCCCCTCCCTCTCCCGCCCCCTTTTGTTCTCGCGCGACTCTCTGCCCCGTCTCCGCGGTGACGCTCGCCGCATTGGTCCTCTCGGCCCAGCTGTTCCGATAGGTCCAGAAAACCACGGCGAAGAAGGCGAGACCTCTCGCGAGACCTCCTCCACGGAGGCTGCCATCTTGAGTTCTCTTCGCCGGGAGGGTCACAGGGACGGAGAGGGCGGCGGCAGCAGCAGCAGCAGCCGTGATGTTGTCTCGCCTGGCCGTGCGCGCCCTGGGTAAAGCGGGGGCTGCAGGGCGGGCGGGCTGTTGGGTTTCGGGGGGCTCTCTCTTTGACTCTCTTGTTCTTGCCTCCCGCAGCCCCGGCTGGTGGCCTGAAGAGCTTGGCGCCCGCTCTGCCCGTGGGGTGAGTTCATGCAGGTGGTGAGGAGGGTGGCCTTGGAATAGGAAGAAGAGGGGGAGGAAGGGGAGGAAGCCGCTGCTTTTCTCCGGGAAAAGCACAGGGAATAAAGAGGAGGTTAGGCTTCTACAGGAGGCCGCAGCGACGCAGGTCGTCGTAAAAACTCGCAGGGATTATGCAGGCTGGGAACGGGAATCCAGGCCACAAGAAGCGGAAAGGTGCAATTCAATGATACTGGTATAACGCAGGGGTGGCGAACCTTTGAGAGACCGAGTGCCCATACTGCAACCCAAAACCTACTTATTTATCGCAAAATGTCAACTCGGCAATTTGACCTGGATACTGAGATTTTAGTTTAGAAAAGAAAAAAAAAACACAACTCATACATTAGGGTTAATGTAACCCTTTCCACTGATATATAATTTTATGGTATAACTCAGTGCTTCCCCCCCCCAAAAAAAAAATGTTTAGGAATACTCTCATTTTGACTCAAGAAAATCACCATCAGGAAAAATAAATTCAGTTCTAATTGGGGAAAATAAATACAGTGAATTTCTTCTTCTGTTAAATTTACAAAATGTTTATGGGTATGTGTCCCCACAGAAAAAAAGCACTGGTATTACTCCAAAAAAAGTGGTGTTATGTGCCATCAGGCCACAAGTGTACACTGGAGGGCTGTACTAACAGCCACCCTCTGTCCCAATTTTTAATATGGGATAATATTGATTGTTTCTGTGCGCACATACAAATAAATATAAACAGATAAATAAACCCAGCCAGATGGGTAGAGTATAAATAATGTATTATCATATTTGGGGATTCCATATTAAGAAAATGGGGGGAGATTGCCAAGAGTTTTTGAGCTTTTGGGGGGGGTTGCTTACAGTTGCTCAAGTCATCGAACACACCTATCGTTTCCACACTCACTGCTGGTAGCCACAAATCGACCACCAAATTGCTACAATGACAGCCAATAGAAAACAGTCCTTGACACAGCCGCCAATCATCTGCACCTTCGCTGCAGAGAATCTCCTGCTTGCATCTTTCAGGAGCCCCAAAGAGTGGTGCTTCTCCCTCCCAGCCTGGAGCAGGAGGTGTGGCAGGCGAGTCGTGGGCGTGTCCCTTCTTGTGTGCTTGCTCTTGCCCAGAGACCTGTCGCTTCCCTGCTCCCTTCCCCACCTTCCGTGCCAGCTGATTGGCGGGCACGCAACTCCCCGATGCTCTAGGGAGCATTTACCGTCCGCAGTGGCGTGGGAGGGAGGAATGACCACCCACTTTGCCAACCCCCAGCAACGGCCCTGCTTTGGTGCTGAGTGCCGCCTTTTGTGCGTGTGCCAAAGGTTCGCTAGCACTGGTATAATGTACAATGGATGCTCTGGTTGCGAATGTGATCCCTGCGGGAGGCGCGTTCGCAACCCGCAGCGCCGCGTCTGCGAACTCACAGGTCGTGATTTGGCGCTTCTGCACATGTGCAAAGCGCAATTTAGCACTTTTGCACGAGCGCCGAAACCCGGAAGTAATCCGTTCCAGTACTTCCGGGTTTGGCGCGGTGCATAACTCGAAAATGCACAACCTGAAGTGTCTGTAACCCAAGCTAGGACTGTATTGACTCAGAAGGCTGCCATACAGCACAGTACCTTCAAGGCCTGCAAGGCCCCAAGCACAACCGGGTTGCCATCTGACAAAACTGATAACCTTCTGTAGAGGGGGATTGTCGGTTCTCCAGTGCCAAGATAGAAGTAAGATCTGGTTTCTTTTGGTCAGTTTAGGGGAAGCCTCCATCTCCTGAACAGGTGGATCATCCTGAAGACTGTTGAGTTCTTCTAAAAGCCTTGAGTAATTTGGTTACGTTGCTTCTATAGCTGAAGGAGCGTCTCCACCCTCAGCGTTCAGCCCAGACACTTGAGATCCAGCTCTGAGGGGCTTATGGCGGTTCCCTCATTTTGAGATGTGAAGCTACAGGGAATCAAGCAGAGGGTCTTCTTGGTAGTGGCGCCCGCCCTGTGGAGCGCCCTCCCATCAGATGTCAAGGAATAAACATCTATCTGACTTTTAGAAGACATCTGAAGGCAGCTCTGTACAACCTTTCATTGTCCTTAATGATTATAGCAATAGTTCATATGTATATGTCTTTCTGTTGTGTTCTCATGGTTCTTTTGCAAATAAGCCTTCACATTCCAGCCTTCACTTGCTCACACACATTTCAACTTTTAATTTTATTTCTATAATTTCAGTTACAACACTACTATGAATTTATACATGCAATGTATTTTTCTGCATTTCATTTCCCTCTGATCTCACTTTTTACATTCCCCCACCCCCAAATAAATTTGTGTGTATATGTGTGTGTGCGCGCGCAACTGAGAATAACAGTTAAAATGGACTGTAATCTGTGCTTTAAGGTGCCAAAGGGTCCTTTAATTTTTTTATCACCAAGTTGCAGCTTGCTTCTACTGTGTAGCAAGCAACTTCTAAAATGAGGAGAATTTTTACAACATGTTATGATTCAGTGTGAGGCACACGTAGTGCTCTCCCTTCACTGGGATACCAAACTTCAAGGGACTGTCTTGTTTAGGCACATTGGAAACATGCTTTTCTGTGTTAAAAGTGGTTTGTTTTGGTGTTGCTATCTTTGTTCTTGAAGTTTAGCCCTTCCTGTCTCTCTGTGGTTGCTTTTTCTCCCCCACAATTTTTAGTCTGCTATTAAGTTATGCTTGCATAAGATGAAAGCATAACTATAATAGGGAGATTAATTTTATGCATGATTTTGGAGAATTTGGAGCCTTTTCCAAGTGCTACAGCTTGCACGGTTTATGGATGTGACAGTGATGCTTTGGAATTCCTAGGGAGACATACATTGTCACTACTGTATATACCTTATAATGCCTGGTGAAGACCTGAATCCTTAAATATGCCTTTGGAGAAAGCTCAGTTGAGAAATCTGTTTTGTTTACTGATTCTATTATTATAATATTTGATAATGTTCTTTCACATTGGATTGATTTGTAACTCAAAGCTGCTAACAGCTTAGAGCTCCTTAATGAAGGTAAGATAGGATAGATTTTTAAAAAAAAAAATAAAACAGATGATTACTGAATATCCTGACGCTATTGATTTCTATTTAGCCACAAGTATAACCTTTTTTGGGGAAGGATTTGGAAATATGGAATCATTTTCTTCATTGCAGGGCAGTGCAAGTATTCAGACCACTTCACACAAGTCAGCAACACTTGGCTCCTGTGCCACCTCTTCCAGAGACAGGAGGAAAAGTCCGCCATGGAATATTCCCTGAAGAACTTTTCCAATTCTTGTACCCTAAAACAGGAGTCACAGGTTAGCATGCCTGCATGAGTAAACTCTTTGTGAAAGCCAGCTCTTAGTAAGAAACTTATATTTAAAAAGTATTATTTAATATTTTTATATCCAATTTTTGAACTGAAGTCCACAAATCACTTAACAGAGAAGGTGCCTCTGCTAATGATGAGGTTACACATTATCTTCTGAAGTATGTTGTGTTGATAACAACTTACAGCCAGCATAAGGAAAAGTACCTCAGAATAGATGTGTGCCTTTAGAAATTTGCATTGCATTTCCTATTTCAACTAAAATTGTGTTTATCACTCATTTTGTCTTTATTTTGAGCAATAAATGTAATCTCTATTTAGAACAGTGGCTGTCACAGATATGGCTGACATTCCAAAAGGGAGCTGTAGTACATATGTACAAGTTTATCTCTCCTTCCTTCCCTTATCTTTCTCTAAAAAAGAAGAGAGTGTGTTAAAAGGTGATAATGCAAGTATCATAAATTTATATTAGTTATTAGATTGTAATGTGATTTTGAAAGAAGTAGCACCTCTGATAACTTAGTTAGGGCTTTTGTTTTCTTGTTTGTGTGTCACAGTTCAAGGGCAACTGAGTTATTTCCCGTTGACAGATCTCATGTTCAGGGAGGGTAGCATATTCAATATTAAGGCAAATTTCCTTTATACTGAATGTCTCTATCGTCTTGTGTAATGGTATTGATTTGCTTGCTTTTAGGCCCCTATATGCTTGGGACTGGGCTTCTGCTCTATATGCTCTCTAAGGAACTTTACGTAGTTAACCATGAAACAATAGCTGGAGGTGTTATGGTGGGAATTCTCATCTACATAATTAAGAAGTACGGTCCAGATGTAGCAGCTATTGCTGACAAACTCAATGAGGTAAGACAACACGTTTATTGCTACTCAGTAAAAGAGTTCACATGTTAAAATTAATTTTTTTAAAAAAATACAGCTCAGCATACTATATATAGGATGCTGTCAGTCAAAATGTGAGTCATGTCTTTTCCTTGTAAATAATGTGATCAACTAAGGAGTATCTCCCAGTTCAGCACCATACCATCCCTCCACCATGCAGTCCTATGCCTCTTTACTGAAAGGTAAGCCCCACTGATTTCCATGTGGCTTGCTCTCACTATGCATAGGAGTGCAGTTTTATTGTAATATAATTGCAGTTTTTAGTGTAGTTCAACACTCCTTCATTATTTTGTAGCCTCATCACTGATGTGCTATGGTAATAACCACAGTAATAATCATATGCAGTCTCAAGACATCCAGAGAGATTGAGTTTTCTAATGTTCAGTACAGTGATAACTTGGTTCTTGAACTTAACCTGTTCTGGGAGTCCGTTCAGCTCCCAAAACTGTTTGAAAACCAAGCTTCCTGCATTTAAGCGGAAGCCACATCGGACGTTCAGCTTCCAAAAAACGTTTGCAAACTGGAACACTTCTGGGTTTGCGGCATTTGTGAGCTGATTTGTTCAACAACTAAGCTGTTTAAGAACCAAGGTACCACTGTATAAGTACCTCCCAAATGAGTTAGATAGTCGGTTTTCATGCTGTTACTAGACATGCTGTCCAAACTTGGCACTCAGTGATTACAAATTAACTGAATTAGAATGAGGTCATTTTAGAAGAGACTGGGCAGGTCTCAATGTATTATTATTTTTTCCTATGCAAATGGAGAAGAGGGTATACTACACTTTAAAATACTTCTCTGGAGTAGAATTGCATGTGCTTGCTTATTTATTTATTTATTTATTTATTTCATTTATGCCACACCTTTCTCTCCAAAGAGATCAAGGTGTGGGATACATTTCATTCTCATTTCATGCCCACAACAATCCTGTAAGGCATGTTAGGCTGAGAGGCAGTGAATGATTGGCCCAAAGTGAGCTTCAAGGCAAAGTGGGGATTTGAACCCTGGTTTCACAGGTCCTAGTCCAGCACTCTAACCACTACACCACGTCTTGAATCCTGCTAATATTCAATATAATTGTTACCATCATAACAATTACACAATGGCTTTTTTTCAACATCGCATCAAGGGAAAAGTGCATGATGTGAGTGCAAAACTGGATTTCTCTGAAGGTCAAACTAGCTTGTTTTTTATTTCAGGATGCTATAGCACAAGCAACAGCCGTGAAAAATGACATGATAGCTGAACACACTACGGCTATTGAAGAGGAGAAGAAAGAGCAGTGGAGGGTGGAGGGTCGTCACTATCTCTTTGATACCAAGCGGGTACAGTATTAAAATAAATACACAGTGTGCGAGATCCAGGGCACCATTGGCACAAGTCTGAGAGTTGACATTGTTGCACAAGTTTAGTTGTCAGGGAGGAGAAGGAGGAGGAGAATAATAATAATAATAATAATAATAATAATAATAATAATAATAGGATATGTACCATGGATTACATCAGTCACTAATGCAAGCCATTCTTTGAATTTGGCTGCTGCAGTATAGCAAGAATTAGGCTCCTACTAGTGCCATGGGTGTTGTGCGAGTGGGTGCTGCAGTTGGTTGTCACCCATTGTTATTGAAGAAGTAGTTCCTATACAATGTTTAAATAGCAAACTTTTAAAAATGTAATAGTAGCTTTAACATGCCTCTGATGCTTTGGCTTGCTTTGCTTCACTACTGTCAGTCATAGAATTGTAGAGTTGCAGGGGGACCCAAGGGTCATCAAGTCCAACCCCCTGCAATGCAGGAATCTCAGCTAAAGCATCCATGACAGGTCGCCACCCAACCTCTGCTTAAAAGCCTCCAAGGAAGGGGAGTCCACCACGTGTTGTGGGCATCTGTTCCACTGTCAAACAGCTGTTGCTGTCATAAAGTTCTTCCTGATGTTTAGTTGGAATCTCCTTTCTTGAAGTCATTGGTTTCGGTCCTACCCTCCGCAGCAAGAGAAAACTAGCTTGCTCCATCCTATGATAGCAGTTCTGGAGTTTTGAACAGAAATATTCTAAGTGCCTTTAAAATATATCTCTGCCTAATATGAAAAAGAGGTGGCAATTGCGGTATCACTAGAAATTTGTAATAATTTGTTCGACTAAATTAGCTATAACATATGCTATTAACATCAGGATATCATGATGATGAGATTGATGATTAAAACATTTAGTGCTGTCAACAAAAAAATGGAATTTCAACCTTTGTGAATCAGGATCAGTGACTTGTGCTGGCAATCATATGCACAATCATAAGGGAGCAAGTTCCATTGAATATAATGGGACTTACTTCTGTGTAGAGAAACCTGTCTCATTTAGTTAGTTAAAAACTACATATTTCAGTAGAAAACTAAGTGACTTAAATCTTCAAACAAAAAGGAATGTATGAAATCAAATATAAATTACACATTCATGTTTATAGGATAACACTCCAGTCAGAATTAAATTATTGTTTGAAAATGTATTAGAGAAAATAGATGGTGATGCACCTTTTAATCCCCCACCCTAAATCAGTATTTCCAGATACAACATGCTTTTTATTTTGCATTTTTAGGTAGCTTAGGGTTTCGAAGATGAAGTACTGTCCATGTACTGTGGTTAAGGAATAATTCAAAAATATCTATTTGGGGATTCATTGATAAGAAACATTATTAGTACAAAAAAGCTGGAAAACATTTAAGACATGTATTTCCTTGCTGTTTGTGGAACTGGATCTTAAATAATGTAGACAGTTGTGCTCTAAACTGAAGAATCATACAAAAATTCAAATATAAGTGGTGCCAGACTCTATATATAACTAGTGGCTATTGGGGAAAATATATCACATAGAGTTAAAGGCATGCTGGTATAGTATATTCCACTTGGTCCTATTATAGTAACAGGCTGGCTATATGGTCTTGTGGGAAAAACTTTCTGTGGAACTTTCCTTGTGTTAAGTGTTAAAAAAATAAGTATTGCATGTTATAAACAAGATGGAAAAAGCTAGTGGTTAAGGTCTAAATTTACTAACTATATGTGTATTTGTAGGATGCAGATAAGAGGTATTTTCTAAACCGTTCTTCACGTATGTTTTTTGTTGATTTATATCTCTAAATTATTTAAACAGAAGAAATACAAGATTTTGTGCACATACCGCATGTTCATTTTGCAGAAATACTGTAGTGTGCCCACAATGGAAAAGTGATTTCATTTCTTCCTTTTCTAGAACAATGTTGCTATAATGCTTGAGACAAACTACAGAGAGAGGCTGTTCACTGTATACACAGAAGTGAAGAAGCGGCTGGATTATCATGTGGCAATACAGCATCTCAAGCGGAATATGGAACAAAATCACATGATCAACTGGGTTGAGCAAAACGTTAGGCAGAGTATTACAGCCCAACAGGTACTTGGAGCAGGCTTCTCTATAGGTTTCCCCTTGCAGTTACCTCCACAGTACAAAATAAGTTTGTGCCTAACCTACTGGAGGGTTTGTGTGTCCCTATGATATGATTAATGTTTAAGATGCTGCACATCTGTTTTTTCAAAGTTTCCATTGGAAGAGATTGCAAGAGAAGTGTCTTGGGGCACTGGTGTGGAGGAGCCGGGAATTTGTTGGAACTTAGCCAAATAATAGCCAAGCACTTGAATGGGAGATGTAAAGACTAATCTCAGTGTCTGCCTGTTCCCTAAAGGAAAGGGACAGAGGCGAATCTTGTTCCTCGATAACAGTCTATGTGAGACTTGTACCAGTCATAGGATTGGTAGCTTTTTTGGACTAGGGAGGATTGGGTGTGCATTCAGATCTTGTCAAACATCGGGGTTGGTCCTTAATTTATTTTTTGCCTTTATGGGCCCTAAAGCATTATTTTAAAAACATGTAGCTGTGCTCTCACCCTTTTTTGTGTGATATTATTTCTAGCCTAAGTAGGTGCCTGGATCTCAAGCTTTTTATTCCTGCACAATTTTAATCTTGATTCTAAGGATGGACTAAATACTGAGTTATGAAATAATCAGTTAGGTATAGCATATCGTTTCAGTATGGTGTGATTTCAAATAAAATTGCTCATGTCATTCTCCATGAAGCTTTTTCCCTTCCAAGTTTCTTAAAGCATTCATTTCTTTCTGTATTGCAGGAGAAGGAGAGCATTGCTAAGTGCATCTTGGACCTGAAGGCATTGTCAAAGTCTGCACAGGCAACTGTTTAAACACAATTATGACCTCTTAAACCATATGATGGCAAATCTTAATTAAAGCATATATACCTTTTTGTTGGGCTTTCTCTTTGATAGCTTCGGAGTTAAATTTATTTAGGGTATTCCATTAATTCCAGTTTACTTTCACATAGAAATAATCAGGAAAGTGTATATAATTTGAGCAACTAATGGCAAGAGGTAGAATGAATGAAACTATGTTTTGCCTCATGTCACTCTGCAACCCTGTACAACTTGGTTTAAGTAGCAGGTAGAAAAAGACAAGCTGAACTTTTCATTTTGAATTAACAATGCAAACACTTTTTGATTTTTTAAAAAACAATCCTCTATTTCTCCTCCCTTGCTCTTACAAGCATCTTCTCCATCCCTCATATCTTCCCAACTTCTGTATCCCTCCCTATATTCCACCTATACTAGGGTTTCATATCTTGAAGAGCAAAAAAAGAGGACAGCCTGAGCTGCTGCCAGCCCGAGCCAGGGAAACAGGCATGTGGGGCTGCCCCCACTCGCGCATGCCTCTTTCCGCAGCTTGGGCTGGCAGCAGCTGTGGCGTGCAGAGCTGCCCAAGCTGCCCCCCCCCCCGAAAAAAACTCCATACCCAGACATCTCCTTTAAAATGTAAAAATCCACCCAGATGGGTATGTTGGCCCCCCAAAAGAGGACATGTCTGGGATTTCCTGGACATATGGCAACCCTAACCTATACCCAATTTCCCTTCCCTTAGTGCAGCATTCATTTCTATGATTAGTGAAAAACCTGTATTTTCACTACCTATTGCCTTAAACGCATCTCATCTATGCACAACCCTCTGGTTATGATGGAGCAATGCAAACAATCTTGCACTTAAACATTGTTGTAGACTTATTCCACGCTGAATGTAGTTCTGATTTGTGCTCTTCAGATGAACTTGCTAGTTTTAACAATTTCCTAAAGATCTCTTTATGTCCACGAAGAAGTGCCATGTGATTATTGGTAAAGAGGTCTTTATTCTATGAAGGCACAACAATGGCCTTTCTTACGTACAGGAGGACAACTGGGGTAAGGCTTACTCCGATAATCTTCTGTAGCTTACAGTAGCTCATGCAGATGTTTCCTTGTTACCCCACTGAGAAGATCAACCACATTCTGAAGATTAACCACATTCTGATCTGCTCTCTTTTGATACCCATCAGCATATTATCATGAAGCTGTAATCTGATAGCATCCAAATCAGTTTTTTATAAGCTTAGAACATGTATGCTGTCATCATCCCCTATGACAAACTTCTCAATTTTGCTCGTATGTTAGTACACATATGAAGGAAAGTGATTATGTAAACTGCTGTTGGTATTCTTCATGATTGCATAAAATATTTTCCTGTAGAAATCCTTAGAAAGTTCAGATTGGTGAGGATCACACCCAACATCAACATGTGCACACATTCTGCATCTAGGAAGAGTAGGCCCCTCTCAGATCTGCTATCTTGGTGGTCTGTGATCAGAACTACTTTTGCCCCAGGGTCTCAGTACATTCTCAGTCAACTCAGTTACCTATAATTAAAGCCACTGGCTATGAGAAATCTGCTTGGACGGTCTTCTTTGTGGGGTGGAATTGTCTCAGATTGATGTTCGCTCCCTGTTGAAAGTGCTTGGGTGAAGTTTATACGCATTTGGGTGAAGTTTATACAAATCATCAATCTTTATTAGGGTCCAGAGACCCAACAAATCGTTACAAGCAATACACAATTCATACAGCCTACCTCCAGGTTAAACAAGCATTTTGTTCAGAATATAGGGATCATTGGTTCTTGCAACCACCGATAAAAACTTTGCCACTGCTAATGTTATAGCATTTTTCCGGTCTTCCGATAGGAACCTGCCATAGTGAGCCTCTCATTTTCCTGGGAAAGGTACCAGCAAGTGTAGTATCAGTTCAGCCCTGGCTTGCTCATATTTTGCACAATGCAACAAAATATGTTTTATGGAATCGATGTCTTGAGCACAAGGGCAAAGTCTGTCCTGGTAGTGATCGTGTCAGGTATTTCACTCAGAAAATTTCTGCACATAGCAACATCTTCTGACACATCCTATACCACTAAGTTCACAGCACGTTTTAGACAGCCAACATACAGTACTCATGGCTGTGCCTACCTTTACAAGAGCCTGCTTTCCACTGAGACATTCAGCAACATTTGATGCTTCATCATAGCATTGGCCATGACGCCTGTCAATAGAGATCAAAGCAGCAGAGTACATCTTTCAAAACAAGAGTTTTAGCAGTGATGGTATCATTTTAATAAAATAAAAGAATTTAAGGATTTAATCAAGAAAGTTCACATGGATACAATATTATTTGAATAAAGTATTTAAGACATAAGAAATGAGGGTTTGGGGAACAAATAACACAAACAGATCTGTTGGAATGTAATACTAAAGTGCTGCCCAAAATGTATAAGATACTATTGGATTGGACAACAGGATGAGCAAGTAAAATCTTCAATGATACATTGGGCAATAGATATTGGATACAATATAGATATGGAAACATGGGAATGATTGTGGAATACGGATATAAAATTTACAGCATGCTATGGTTTAAGAGAAAACTATGAAAATGTTATATAAAAAAGGTAAAGGGACCCCTGACCATTAGGTCCAGTCAAGGCCGACTCCGGGGCTGTGGCGCTCAATACCGAGTAAACTGGCAAAAATGTATAAATCAAAATCAAGTAAGTGTTGGAAATGTAAAGAGAAAGAAGGTACTTTCTAGCATATGTGGTCTTTGCAGTAAGGTTAAAGTTTACTGGGAAATGATATGTAATGAATTGAAAAATACGTTTAAAATAACATTTGTAAAAAAAAAACCCCAGAAGCTTTCCTGGGAATTCTAGGGGTAGAACTACCTAAAGAGTATAGGAATTTATTCATGTATATGACTACAGTGGCAAGAATGTTATTTGCCCAAAATAAGAAGTCCTGACGAAAGAAGATTAGATAAAAAAACTCATGGACTATGCAGAAATGGTGAAACTTACTGGAAAAATAAGAAATCAAGACAAACTTTATAAAAGATTGGAAATGGTTTATTGAATATGTACATTTGACACACTGTGCCAATACTGGCACATCTTTGATGGCTTCTTGTTCGGCCAAAATGTATATGTAGAACCAGAACACAGCAGATGTGGGTTGACAGAACCTCAGACTGCCAGCTGTGTTACTGGATGCTACAGCAGTGAACAGCAGGCGTTAACAAGGGGTAGAGTTTGTTTCTGAAACGTTCTCTTGACTGCTGCAGACCAAAACAACTGTTACATAAAGTCTCGGGAAGCAATAGCTCCCCTGTCAGTAACTTTATTGTAACTTAGGGCAGAAGACATAAAGCTAGACAAGGCCAATGGTCTTCATCTGCATGAGGCAGCTATGAGTGTTCAGATGTAGTTGCACTGGGTGATGTAGCATCTTCCGGATCCTTGTGCATGATATAGGTTCTTAAAATCTGGATGCAAGTTTCCCGGAACTTCTTTATCCTGAAAGTGTAGACGATGGGATTCATGACCGAGTTGGAATGCGTGAGAAGGATTCCCATGTATGTGAGAGGTTGTGGGATCGATCGTTGGCCCAAATGCTCGATGCAGTTCAGAATGCACAGTGGCAGCCAACAAACAGCAAATAAGAAGAGGACCAGGGCCAATGACTTGGCTGTTCTGAACTCCTGCCTATAAAATGACCTTTGCCCGTTGACATTCATTGAACAGGGCTGCAGCTTTGTGCGGATGAGGCAGAAGATCTTTGCATAAAGGATGCACATGACAGTCAGTGGAATGAGGGTTCCAGCAAAGAAGCTCAAGTATATCATGTATTCCATTTTTATCACATTTGTGAAGGTACAGTTCATGAAATTGGAGTTTTTCGGTTTTGGTTTTGCCCATCCAAACGGAACAAATCCCACCAGCAGCGACAAGAGCCAGATTGCTGCCAGAGCTCCACGGATTCTTTTCTGACTGTTTTGAATCCTATACCTGTTTTGAGGAGAGAAAAACAAACTCGCATCAAATGTGCAAGAGATTCTAATGTTGGTAGTCTTATTTCCTGATAGTGCCTCCTTTTTTGCTGTGCCGTTTTTCTTTTGTTTCCTTTTTATTGTTACTGGGGTTTTTTAAGGGCAGGCTGTATAAAATGTGAGACTATCCGGCTGAATTTATTGACAGCATTTTGCTGATCTGGAGCATTTTGCATATACTAACTTGGTTTTCAGTAAATACCAATACAGTGGTACCTCCGGTTATGAACTTAATTCTTTCCAGAGGTCTGTCCTTAACCTGAAACCGTTCTTAACATGAGGCGCCCTTTCGCTAATGGGGCCTCCCGCTGCTGCCATGCCACCAGCATGTGACTTCCACTCGCATCCCAGGGCAAAGTTCGCAGTAAGGGGCATCTACTTCCAAGTTAGAGGACCTCATTACCCAAAGCATTCGTAAGGAGGACGGTACATAACACCAGGTTCCACTGTACTAACAACAACAAAAATGCAACAGATACTTCAAAGTGGCTATGTTTAAACTGTGATACGGACTGTGGCTTTCTCAGAGAGACCAACAGAAAGCCTTTTTAGTGAAGAGGAGGATAATGATCTTGCATTGTGTCCTCCACTCCCAAAGCAGGACTACAGTGGTACTTTGGTTCTCAAAATTAGTCGGTTCTGGAAGTCCGTTCCAAAACCAAGGCGGGCTTTCCCATAGAAAGTAATGCAAAATGGATTAATCCATTTCAGACTTTTAAAAACAACCCCTGAAACAGAAATTTAACATGAATTTTACTATCTAACAAGACCATTGATCCATAAAATGAAAGCAATAAACAATGTACTGCAGTCACACAATCAGTAGCTGAACTGGGTTCCACACAGTCACACACATACACACAAAAGCTGCAAAAATAAAAACACAAAATAAATAGCAAAAACAGACAGACCTCAGCGTAACACTCAAACGGAAGTGTGGCTCTCAAATCAGAAGCGTAACTCAAAACGGAGCATGTTCGGCTTCTGAAAAAAGGCAACAAACCAGAACACTTACCTCCGGGTTTGCAGTGTTTGGGTTCCAAGTTGTTTGAGTACTAAGGTGTTTGAGAACCAAGGTACCACTGTATTGAGAGAAGATCTTGGCCATGGAAAGATTCCTTCCACACAGGAAGATTTCAGACCACTTTATTATTATTTTATTTTACTTGTTTATTAAATTTATATCCTGCCCTTCTGCCAAGGAGCCTCCTATTACTCAGGAGTGCCCTTTCTATTCTGGCTCACTCACTGCTTTTACACAATGACAATGCCTCGTTATAAACAATGAAGTGGTCTACTTCAGGGGTGGCAAAAAGTGGATGAGGAGGAGGAGGCAAATAGGTAGGTGTTTGATAGGCACAGGTAGGAAGCTGCCCTACACTGAGTTAGACCATTGGTCCATCTAGCTCAGTATTTACAAGATGTGTAAAGTCACTGATGGTTGAAGTAGCATTCCCAATTCCATTACAATGGTACCTTTGGGTACAAACAGAATCCGTTCCGGAGGTCCATACATAACCAGAAACTGCTCATAACATGAAGTGCCATAAGTTGCATGCGCCTTCGGCGTGCAATTTCCGCTCGCATCCCAGGGCAACGTTTGCAACCAGGAGAGGCTACTTCCAGGTTACTGGAGCTCATAACCCACAGCGTGCGCAACCAGAGCCGTTTGCAACCAGAGGTACCACTGTATAGGAATCTACCAGGATTGCTTCCAGCCTTGTAATAAAGAAAGCAGCTTCTTTCCTGCTCCTGGATATCTTAGGGGTCTAAGCAGACTAAACATTGAATGCATTTCTAGGCATAGGGCATCAAAACCATAGTGGCAACATGTCAATAGTTAAGTCAACTGCTGATTTATTTTTATCTAAATATTTTTTTCTGAAAATTTTGGACAACTGCAAGTGAGGGCCTTCTCGGTAGTGGTGCCCGCCCTGTGGAATGCCCTCCCATCAGATGTCAAAGAAATAAACAACTATCTGACTTTTAGAAGACATCTGAAGGCAGCCCTGTTTAGGGAAGCTTTTAATATTTGATGAATTATTATATTTTAATATTTTTCTGGCCAGATGGGTGGGCTATAAATAAATTATTATTATTATTATTATTATTATTATTATTATTATTATTATTATTAATTTTATTATTATTAAAGAGCCAGGGGGAGCTGATCAGAGAATCTTACTGTTGGTTGCAGAAATGATTGAAAGGAACTAAGAGCGAATAGACAGCTTAAAACAACTGACTGGCTTGAAGAGGACTGAAAAATATTGGCATTAATGGAAAAGCTGACACAGAGAAGTTCTGGACAAAAGGGTTGTAGCTCAGTGGCAGGAAATCTGCATGCAGGGGTCTCAGGTTCAATCTGGCATCTCCAGAGAGAAAGAGGCCCACCTGAAAACCTGGACAGCTGCTGCCGGTCAGTGAAGACAGTGCTGAACTAGATAACCAATGGTCTTACTCAGTATAAAGCAACTTCCTCTGTTTCAAATGCTTTACCAGGAAATTGGATAAAGATTCTTTGGAATTATTACTTAAACTGGAAACTAACCAGAATCCTATCCTTTATAGAACTATCGGAATGCTGAATATATTTGTCTTCATATAAATAATTGTGGAGGGCTGTACATCTGAATGTAACCGTTAATCTCTATTGGAAGTGATGGATTTTTTATATATATTTTTAAACAACCCAAAGGAATTGCATATTCTGTCTGAGCACGACTGGGTTATTCCAATGCAGCCATGCATGCTATGCATCATATTTCTCATGCCTTTTTATTTTTAGAAATTTTCTGAATGGTACAATTGCAAATGTTTGCATCACTGTTTGCTTAAAACCTCAGGCTACACTATGCTTTGCATGGCATATTAAACAAAATGCATAAGCTTTCTATCATATGGGGAACAGCAAAACAGAAATGAAAGTTATGGCACCCTTTTGAACAAGATTCGTATATTGGCAACAGTATCCATATTTAATTTAAAGCCAAGCTGAAGAGTTAAAAACTATGCTCCTTCAAAAGAGTTCTAAAATCACCTCTGTATGTCAAGAACTTAATTTGTTCTGGAGGTCCGTTTTTAACCTGAAACTGTTCTTAACCTGAAGCACCACTTTAGCTAATGGGGCCTCCCGCTGCCACCGTGCCGCCGTCATGCGATTTCTGTTCTCATCCTGAAGTAAAGTTCTTAATCCTGAGGTACTATTTCTGGGTTAGCGGAGTCTGTAACCTGAACCGTCTGTAACCTAAAGCGTCTGTAAACCAAGGTACCCTGTACATATATTTAACCCAGCTGAAAAATCAGCAGTCATCCGCAAAAAGCAGGTGGAACACAAAAGGCAAACCAGGAGGAAGGCCAGCAGCTCAGTGGAAGAGCGTCTGCTTTCCACACACCAGGTGCCAGATTCGATACGCAGCATCTTCAAGTTAGGCTGGCAGAGAACCCAAGTCTGAAACTCTGGTGAGCCACGGCCAGTCAGTGCAAGCAATACTGAGACCAACAATCTGATTCAGTGTAAGGCAACTTCCATTAGTCCTTAAAATCTCTTGCTTCTATATCACCCAAGCATTTAAACAGTAATGTGCAAACCACCCCCGAGAAATAAGTCGCTGACGAAGTAGAACTCACCGAGTAAGCAGCCGTAATCTCAGATATCTGTCAATCGCTATGGCGAGCAAGGACAGGATGGAGGCCTGAGTAAAAATCATGAGTTGACAACACATGAAAAGACAGGCATAATAGTGGATCTCGATTTCTAAGCTGACTACGATAGCCAGTGGCATGACGAGGCCAACACCAATATCGGCCAGGGCCAGCGAGATAACAAAGTAGAAGGTGGTCTTCTGAAAGGCTGGGTTTAGCTTCACGACCCAAATGACCAGAACATTGCCCAGGATAGCCAGCACTGCAATCACAGCCTCGAAGGCAATGTAAACTCCTTGCACAGCCTCAGGCATCTCGGGAACCAAGATGTTTTCCCCTCGAGGTGAAGAGAGTCCAGGATGAATAGGTGGGAGCCTTCTTCTGAAGCACAGCCAAAATAATTCTGACAGCTGGCTGCAGTTGCAGTTTCATGAGGGAGCAGCAGCAGAGCACCCCATAGCATTGTTTACTGTCAGAAATGACTCAGAACCACTTTCCACATTTGTCCGCAGATAAGCACTTTCTAATTCTTAGGAACTGAATCTTTGAAAAGGAAGTTGCACTTTGCTTTCGAACTCTGATCTCCTCTGTGGTCTTGAAGGCTTGGCATGGCTAAAGGATGGCAGGGATGGCCTTATTTTATTCTGTTTTCCTCTTTTTTAAAAAACAAACAAACATATAGATACAAATGTAAATATCAACATACAGAAGCTTTCAAGCACACTGCATAGCAAAGGACTCCGCTGAAGCTCTAGTCAAACTCGCCAATCTCATTTCCACCCTGGCTTACCTATGTTAGCTATGGAGGATGCAATGTCTGTTTCCTACTGCGTTTCCTCCATTACCTGTTGGGGCAGATACACCTGACACCAACTAGAAAGCTTAATGTAGTGCAGGTGTAGGAAAACTTTGGTCTACCAGAAGTTGCTGAACTACAACTCCTATTATTCCTGGCCGCTGGCTATGCTTGCTGAGGCTGAGGGGATTTGAAATTCAGCAACACCTGGAGGGCCAGAGGTTCCTCACGACTGGTTTAGATTAATGTATTTAGCTGCAATCATTTACCCACATCCCTGTGAAATCAATGACAGTTACTTGATCCCTGAGACTGTGTTGTCAGTAAAGGCCTGTCCACACTTCTACTTGTATCGTCCCTAGAAAGCACAGCCGAGGCAGGTTTCCCTTGCTCCTGCTCTTAAGCTCTAATTTGGTGCACCTGGATGTGGTGTTAGCTTCCACTCCATGGCGTCTGATGAGAGTTAGGTGGCACCAGAGATGTTAATTTTATATGCATTTGAGCTTTGCATAGAAATATTGCAGACTGTACCTCTTGTGTTTTGTGCTTCACATATTGCTCATCCTCTTCTTCTTCTTCTTCTTCTTCTTCTTCTTCTTCTTCTTCTTCTTCTTCGTCTTCTTCTTCTTCTTCTTCTTCTTCTTCTTCTTCTTCTGATAAAAATATTATTGGACACTCACAATTTCCTTGAGTGGTGAGACATTCCAAAGGTAGCCCTTCTAGTCACTTATGAACAAGAGAGACCACTGGAGATGGATGGTGACTTTGTAATACAGTCATATCTCGGAGGTCGAATGGAATCCATTCAGGAAGTCTGACTTCCAAAATGTTCGGAAACCAAGGCATGGCTTCCAATTGGCTGCAGGAAGGTCCTGCAGTCAATCAGAAGCTGTAGAAGCTGCATCGGATGTTCAGGTTCCAAAGCACATTCGCAAACCAGAACAATCACTTCCAGGTTTGCGGCATTTGGGAGCCAAAACATTCGAGTCACAAGGCATTTGACTTCCAAGGTACGACTGTATACAAGTAGAGTGGACAGTGGTGGGTAACCTCAGGTCTTGGGGCCAAATCCAGCCCTGTAGGCTTCTCTTCCTGCCGTCAGATAGAGGTTTTTCAAGGATTGCTGTTTTCTCCAATTCAGCAGTAAAATACAGGTTTTCTTGGGGAAAGTACTAGGACAAAAATAAAAAAACCCTGCTCGGACACAGGCCTGGAAAACCAAGACCGGTGCCTAAAAAGTGTGGAGCAAAAGTAAGTGTGGATGAGGACTTTGTCTGGATGGGAGACTGAGAGGGATGCTTCAGTGTGTGCAGAAATTAGCCTACTCTTACAAAGATAAAATTCCATTCATGGCTCTGGCTACATTTGCATCTGGTTTTGACCTCAGAAGGTTGCCCAAAAGAATGGCTTTTGGACTAAAAAAGGTTCCCTATCCCTGAAGTGGAGCATAAATTGCAGGAAAGAGGCATTCCTACAAGGCCACAAATTTGCTACCCTACCAGGTCCTTAAAGAGAGACCCTGCACCCTCAAGGTGCCTTCAGTTAGCTCCCTCTCTGCCTCAACGTCTTCCAGACTGCGAACCACTGTGTTCTCTCTCTCTCTCTCTCTCTCTCTCTCTCTCTCTCTCTCTCTCTCTCTCTCTCTCTCTCTCACACACACACACACACACATACACACCCACACCCACAAACACCCACACCCCTCTTCCCAATTTTCTGGCTGTCCTAACCACACACTCTTTCTTTTTCCACTTGCATTTCCTGTTCCTATAAATTACAGAGGCTTGCAGAGACATTTTGGTCAATATTCTGCTTTTTGATCAATCAGTTCTCTGCAATTTTCTGTGTGTAATGTGAATGTTACTATGGTTGAGTTTAATAAATAGTCTTATTTACAACAACATATTTCTTTACTATGTTGTGGGATGCAGGTGGAAATATAGATACATTAAAGAACACAAATTTGTCACTGCATCTTTCTGCTTGCTTAAAGAAGGTAGATTTCCAGGAGGATGCTGATTATTATTTTCTGAAAAGGGGGGTAGTAGGCCAAATAAGTTTGGGAACCTCTGCTTCAGGGTGTCAAACGGTGTTGATAATATATTCTAGTTTAGGCTAAGTTAGACTTTGTTATTTTTGTGTGTATGTAGTTTCCCAAATCTTCCTAAATTCTGAATTGGTCTTCTTAGACTTTTTTGTTTTATTTGGTAACAGGGTTCTTACTATACTGCTCTTTTAGTATTCTTAATAAAACATATATTTGTTACTTCTGTGTGGCTATTTGGGCAAAGCCTTGGTCTAAAGAATGCCTCAATTCTCTTTGGTCATAGTTGTTTATCTTGCTTGAGGCTTCAGGAAGAAGAGAGTGGGAACTTTGGTTCTTGTTCCCTGGAATCATGGTGTCCTGTATACACTCAGGTTTCTCCTTGGCTGTTTAACAGGAGTGACATTTAGCATTACCTTGGGGTGGGGCAGGGTATTGGTTGGAAACTGAAGCCCTATAACCTTGACATTATAACTTTGAGGAGGTTTTTTTCCGAGTTGTCTAGTATTCGTTTTGTGATCTTGCAAGAGAGTGCAAGCAGATAACCAAGCAACTGTAGACACAGAGGAAGACTGAAAGAACATCTAACCTCAGCCTCCATAAATACACCCATTTACTAGAAGTATTTTAACCACTATCTAAGGAACCAAGATTTTAAGATTAGAAAACACAATATAAATACTAGCAACCCCCATCAACAAGAATAGGGAAACCAGTACCTAATGATATTTGCAGATGATAGCTGTGCACAAAATCAGGATTGTATGTGCTTGGGAAAACTTAAAATTAATAAGTACAGTTAACTTGGCAAAACCTGAATTTTAATAGTATTATTTTCTTTTCCTTAAATTTTTATTTAGTTCGCTAATATTTGTAACCATTGCATTCCTTGCTGATAGCTACCATCCTAAGAGAGGGAGACAGACTATATTATTTGTTCAAATTAGCTGTTTGCATTGCAGGTGATTGTTTAAAATATTAATATATCATCTTCAGACACTGCATATTAATAATAAAACAAAATACAAGGGACTGTTTGCAACTCATTTCATCAGCACAAGGATTTCTGCTTGTGTAACAGAACTTCCCCACTTCCTATCCCAGCATGCACCCCGTGCCCCCCCCAAATCCACTCCAGAGAGTTGGAGAAATACCCAGAATAGATTTTGGGGGCTCACAGGGGGAAAGAATGTCAGGAAGTTCAAGCGGGCAAGCAGAAATCCTTGCACTGATGAAACAAGTTAGCTGGATACCGCCCAATATTATTGGAACCAAAAAATTACCAGTAGTCAGACTTAAAATCATAGCAGGCATCATGAACCAGCAAAAGCCAGGTTAAACAAAAAAGTTTTTAGTACACATTAAACGTAACAATGTAGTTGATACATGCCTTTTTTTCTGGGTGGGGGATATTCCAGAGTATGGGAGCCACCACAGAAAAGGCTCTTTTCCTGGATGTTACCAGTTGCATATCTGCAAGTTGCAACACAACCGGGAGGGCCTCCGAAGATAATCACAGTGGTCATTTCTAAGCGTTCATTTATTTTCTCTGGATTCATGTACAGTGGTACCTCGGTTGTCGAACGCAATCCGTTCTGGAAGACAGTTCAACTTCTGAAACATTCGACAACCGAGGCACAAAGGGCAGTCAGCAAAGTAAATGGAAAAAATACAACAACATGCAGCAGAAGCCGTTCAACTTCTGAGGTGCGTTTGAAAACGGAAGCAATTACTTCTGGGTCTTCGGCGTTCGGGTTCTGAATCGTTCAGCTTCCGAGATGCTTGAAAACCGAGGTACCACTGTACATTGATCAAAATTGTACTTGTCATGAGTTCCTTTGGATTCTTATTGCAATCAACATGCATTTGCATTTTAGGGAAGCATTTTAATCGCATAAAAAATCCATCAGATTTGTATTTAAAAGGATTTGGAGTGACTAGAGGCTTGTTGGGTATGTGTGAAAGCAATGGGTAATATTCAACTAAATTTTACTCAGGGAAGACTAGTTGAAATTAATGGACCTAACTTAAGTCATGTTGATTAATTTCAGAAGGTCTCCTCTGAGTAAAACTTAGTTGACCCTCACCTGATATGTTAGGTCCTCCTTTCTCTCAGAAAGGAGAATATGTTAGTGCTTCAGACCTCTTTAAATGGAAATACTAGACAAGCTGAGATGTGAGCCACCCCCATTTGCTAGGATGGAGACCGAAACCCATTTTTATTATTGATCTTGAATGTAGGCCAGGGGAATCTCTGGCTTGTGAGTCTAATTACAGCCATTAGGGCTCCCCATTTGCCCCACAAGGCTGTCACAAGCACCTGCCCTATACTTCGTATATGCCAGCAGTTGTTGGGCAGGTAAATACATGGTTTGGATGAAAGGGGTTGTGCAAACACCACCAAGCAGCTGATTGACGCTGCCTGCAAAGCCCCTTGCCCAGTGCTTCCCAAGTGCTGCCTATTGGCTTAGAGCCGGTGTTTGAGAGGCATGTACACAGGATTTCCCTAATGCCAGCAATCAGCTGATAGTCAACACTAGCAAAGTGCAGCAAAAATGGCCACTGGTGCCATCATGATGTCAGGTGGTTGACAGGTGGGTCAAACTTGGCCTATGTGGTTGAGTGGAGATATGGATCTTACTTGCTAGCCAGCTCTCCGTGCATATATGACCTAGATTCCGCATATGGAAATGGAGAACAGAATAGCAGAAGTTTAGTGCTTGCTGGCAGAGATATGGTTTAGGATTTCCTGTTGCTATACTGATGTTGCATTGGGACTAGCAGTATCAGCCTTTGTGCATTGGTACCTTGGTTTAAGAACAGCTTAGTTTATGGACAACTGGATTAAGAACGCTGCAAACCCGGAAGTACAGTGATACCTCGGGTTACATACGCTTCCGGTTACACACTCCGCAAACCCAGAAATAGTGCTTCAGGTTAAGAACTTTGCTTCAGGATAAGAACAGAAATCGGTGTTCGGCGGTGTGGCAGCAGCAGGAGGCCCCATTAGCTAAAGTGGTGCTTCAGGTTAAGAACAGTTTCAGGTTAAGAACGGACCTCTGGAACGAATTAAGTACTTAACCCAAGGTACCACTGTAGGTGATTTGGTTTGTGAACTTTACCTTGGAAGCAGAACGTGTTCCTCTTCCTGTTGAGTGTGTTCCATTTGTAAATTGAGTCCCCCGCTGCTATGGGAAAGCACGCCTTGGTTTAAGAATGCTTTGGTTTAAGAACAGACTTCCGGAATGGATTAAATTTGTAAACCAAGGTACCACTAGTAGAACCTCTACTTACAACTTTCTCAGGTTACAAACGCTTCAGGTTACAAACTCCGCTAACCTGGAAGAGTTACCTCGAGTTGAGTACTTTGCCCCAGGATGAGAACAGAAATTGTGCGCCAGCGGCGCAGCGGCAGCAAGAAGCCCCATTAGTGAAAGCACGCCTCTAGTTAAGAACAGTTTCAAGTTAAGAACGGACCACCAGAATGAATTAAGTTTGTAACTAGAGGTGCCACTGTAACTGGGTGGCAGGAATGTCAAGTTGGAGACAAAAGTATGGGGCCTTCTTTGGAATCTACAGCCCGTTGTTGCCGCTTTTATTTATTTTCATTTGTTAAATTTATATACCACCCTTCATCAAGAGACCACAAGAAAGTTTATAACATAGAACACATAATAAAAAGGCAATAACCCATCCCTCCTCACTTTAAAAGGCTACTGATTGGCAGGTGAAGAGGAATGTTTTCACCAGGTGCCTCAATGTAAAGGGCACATTTATGTCCTGGCACTTAAATGTTTTAACTTCCTCTTAAATATTTCTTTCACATAAAAACCAAGTTTGTAACTTCCTGTCAGGTTGGATGTTACTACATTGTTTCCTAAAGTTACCTCACCCCTTTATTGCTACATTTCATGGAAGTTGTTAAAATAAGATGTTTTTGAAAACTTCTTAGTAACCAACATAACAGAGGGTGCCTAGGAACCTGTCATGAAAAGCGATCAAAATGCCATCCTTATCAAGCATGAGACATCAGAAGCTTCAGGAAACCTATTGATAAAGTTAAATGATTTCTTTATCTTACAGATTTTCATTTCCTGTATTATCTTTATTTAAAGTACAGACCTTCACACACAACACACACACACACGGCTTGTGCCAGTATTCAGTTTCTTATCAATACTTCAAATATGGTTTTTTTTTTTGTTTTGTTTCATAGCAACTTGCCAAAGCAGGTTGGAATGTGTGAAGCATTAACAGGAACTATTTTACTCTGTGGGTTCCCGCATGAGAGCTACTCTTTGAGAGGCAGAGTACAAGAGAACAGCTTACTTAACTTCTGCAATTCTACAAGGTATCGGGAAGAATTTTTTTAAAAAAAGACCAGTTAGCACATGAGGGGAAGCCTTAGATTCCAGCTCTTCTACATTGGGCTCTTGCTCTGTGAGGGCACCATAACTCCATAAGTTGAAGAGGACCGAGAGAAGTTTGTCCATGAATACTTTGCACATTGTCTACATCATCGTTGAGGTGCTGATAGCAGTGACTGCCACCTTAGGAAATGCTCTAGTGATCTGCGTGGTGAGACGGATCCCAGCCTACCAGAACACCACTTTTTACTTCATCGTGTCCTTGGCACTGGCTGATATTGCCGTTGGGGTCCTTGTTGCCCCTCTGGCCGTTGTGCTGAGGCTGGAGGTTGTTCTCCACTTCTACGCTTGCCTTTTCATCTGCTGCATCTTGATGACCTTTTGTCACGCTTCCATCATGTCCCTGCTGGCCATTGCAACAGACCGATATCTGAGAGTGAAACTGGCCATACGGTGAGTACCACGAAGTCATGGCTGTGGATTTTCATTGCAAAAGTTACAATATATCCCATGCACCAAAATAATGTCGTAGCACCTGTAATGCTCCTTGTGCTTTCTCCCAGCCTGCCGAAAATGAAAAAGTCTGTGACAAATCATAGTATAAGGATGGTGCTGCAAGCAGAATCCCATCTGTAAAATATTTTAAACCAACCTGCTTTTTCAAATAGATACAAAGCAATGGTCACACGGAGAAGAATCTGGGCGGCTCTGAGTTTCTGCTGGATCACGTCTCTGTTGGTGGGGCTCGTGCCCATGTTTGGATGGAACCTAAGGAAGCCTGAAAACCCCATCTACTTGAAGTGTTCTTACCCAAAGGTGATGAGCATGGATTACGTGGTGTACTTCAGCTTCTTCTCCTGGATCCTTGTCCCACTGCTGATCATGTGTGCTCTCTACTCAGAGATCTTCAACATCCTCCAAGCAAAGCTGAAACAAAATGCAACATCCATGAAAGGGACACGGATCCTTTATGGGAGGGAGTTCAAGATGATCAAATCTTTGGCTCTGGTTCTCTTCTTGTTCATTGTGTGCTGGCTGCCTCTGCTCATTATCAACTCCGTCTCACATTTCTGCCAAACATGTCGTGTCCCCCTGCCGGTGTTAGATGTGGCCATTCTACTCTCCCATGCCAATTCTTCCTTAAATCCCATTGTGTATGCCTTGAGAATCAAAAGGTTCCGAAAAATGTATATCCTGATTTTGAAAACCCATGTCTTCTGCCTGAAACAAGAACCAGACACATCTAAAATGGAGAACACGTCCTCGGATCAGGTGATAGAAGAAAGTATCTGAAAAACACTGGAAGAGTATTTCCTCACCAAAATTCCTTGTTTCCTTCCTTCCACAGTGTGAGTATTTAATATGACTGAATGAGAGACTCCAAGATTGTTGGAACACTGTAAATTCCATGCCCTCCCACATTTGTTGGATAACATTTGATTTCATTAATTTAATACTATGAAAAATGTAGGTCTGTTTGTTGCAGAATAAAGAAACCAATGAAAACAGGCCACTTTCATAGGTCTGGTGGCTAGTGTGGTCTATTAATTAATTTTTGAAACGTTAACTTCAAAGTTGGTATTGAAAATTACCAACACAGGTTGGGACCTGGTTGTCATAGGGACTGCATTCTCTTTCCTATGTTCTCCATTCAACATCTGAGGTCCTTTTCCATCTCATTCTCCAACTGAAGCATGACAGGTGACCAGAAGCAGCAGAGCCTTTCCAGTTGTGGCACCAACCTTATGGAATGTCCTTCTCAGGGCAGCCCACAGGGCTCTCATCATTAAGCTTCTTTGTTTTTGTTTTGCTTAATTTGCTGGTCCAGCAGACTGCTTTGAGAAGCTGACTGGTGGCTTTTCCCTGTTCTTCATGCCACTGTGATGGAGCAATGCCTTTTTTTAAATGGATTTTTGTATCCTACTTAGATACTTTAAAATATTAAGTGGTTTAGAAATGCAAAGAAAGATTGGCAAGGAGAAGCCACATCTTCTTGTCTATCCAAATGGGCTTTCATGTTCTCTGTTAGCAATTTTAGGAACCTGACGTCTCAGTTTCTCTCATGCTCTGCCATTCTCCTTCAATTCCATTGGCATGTAACAAAGCTTATCGTGAACTAACCAGTTTCCCAGAACAGACCCTGGCTTAATTCACCATCCTTTTCATTACTGGTTGAATTTTGCTTGTACTGATGATGTTTAGTCTCTTTGGGGACGTAGTTTCAAATGCATGTCACTTCCTGATGTGCACATTGCCCTGTAGTGACTCATTTGCTTCATCAGAATAGGCATCTCTAGTAACCCTAATAACCCTAATAACCCTTGTGACATTTGCCCTCCTAGGTGGGTCATAAGGAAAGGGTTAAATGAGTGTGAAGTGATTGGCCAGTGGGAACCCAAGGGGAGGAGTTAGAGTTGGAGTTGTTGGGAAGTCAGTTGGGAGTTGGAGAAGGAAGAGGGAGGATAAATTTGTGGGTTGGTCTAGTTTTGATGTGTGAGAGTGAGAGAAACTGTTAGGAGGAGTCAGATAGACAGTTGGGATAATCAGTTAGAAGTTATTAGGAAGGTATAGGTCAGTAAAGAAACTAAGATTAAGAAACTGACAAGAAAAATGATCTGAAACCATAACCTTGTTAATGCTTATAAAATAAACTTGCTTATTTGATTTAATGTTAACAACTGTCTGGACTCCGTGTGTAGCCGAGTAAAACGGGTTGGTGGCAGCGGGGAAGCAATCACAGTGGTGGCACAGGGATCAATAGACCGTCAAACGTCCGGGGACCCTGTGTGATCATCACAACCCTAAAGCTTCACTTATGACAGGGGCCTCATTCCCTTGTGAACAAGTTTCCAGGGTCCACATTCTAGCGGTGGGTTGGGCCAGAGGGAAAAGTGGGTGGAGCAATGGATATAACTCTTACCTATGTACAGTAGGTTACATTTCAGTCATGCAAAAACCTAGAGGGTTTTTACACACCCACACCCACCTGCTTTATGACAGTTCAAGGACTCATTCCAGCCAGGCAAAAGCAGTCTAGGAGTTTATGGAGCACAGTCAGTGAGGGGGGTGGCCTGGGGAGAAGGATTGTGTGGCTCAGAGAGAGAGACAGCCCAGGGTGAGTGCTGAAGACCAGATGGACAGACCTGAGATTCCTGACTCCCGACCATAGCAAAGTAGTGATAATAACAGGAATTACAGATTCATTTGAAAGCAAAGGTCTGTTAATATAGGAAAGAAAGAAGCATTTACAGCAAACCTCCCTCCAAGCCAATTGTACAGTTTTATGAGGTGCAGAATGATGACTCTACAGGATTCACCTGTAAGGCTACAATACCTTGGAGAAATCCTCAATGGCCTCAGTGGGACTTATTTCTGAGCTGCCGTGCATAGACAGGATGACAGTGTAATTAACCCACTAAGGCTGCAGTACTAATCTGGAGCTTTGCAGAGCCTCAGAGTCACCAATGTATCTGCATCCTGGCTGCTCACAGTGATCAAAGCAGTTGATGGGGTGAGAGGAGGACAGTCAGGCCTGATCAGACTTGATCAGGATGGTATAGCCATTGGATCCAAATCAGGCTTGATGCCTTAAGTGGCACAAACCACAAGAATATACTTTGTAAGGAGTTTTCATGGGGTGCAACAACAATATTATGAAAATGTTGAATCTTGCAAGAAAGGTGGCTTTTTAATATATAAAAGGACATCAGATGGGAGGAATAACAGAAAGCGAGAGTGTCACTTTGCAACCTCTGAAAATTGACTGATGAACACCAAAAACATTTACAAAGGGTCAGACTGAAGTAGAAGGAAAAGTGAAGTCCACAGATACTCAGAGGTTGCATGAGTTCATGGCTAGTCTATATTCTTTTCCTTAGGAAAACGAAAGTGACTACTTGCAACGTTTTAACTAAAGGTGATTGCCCCTTTGCACATGAATCTGCTGACATGTTAAGATCTGCATCAGGGATCTTGAAGATGGTGGTGTCAAGTACAAAGAAGTTCAGTGGGCATATCTATCAATATTAGGCTTTTCACCACAGCTAAGAGAGCTAAACTCTATATTCAATGTTATTTTCCCTTTAGAGTTTAGCACTCTAACTTTCTTTAAGTTAGAAATGTGATTGTGTTAGAATATTGGTTTATGTTTGCCCAGCGCTCTCTCTCTTTCTCTCCCTCTCCCTCCCCCCCGCTCTCTTGATTGATAGATGATAGATAGATAGATAGATAGATAGATAGATGATAGATGATAGATGATAGATAGACAGACAGATGATAGATAGCATTCTATTGTTAAAACTAGCTTCATAATACATATCCTCATTTCCCCTACTCTTTGTGAGGGTGCACATTTCTAGGCTGGGAGGGTTCAGATGCACATGTATGTGCACGCAGAGGACAGTGTTCAGTTTGACCCAAGCTAAGAATCCTCTTTGGGGGAGCAGGTTTCTGGCGGGGAGCATAAGGGCCACACACAGTCTCCAAATGCACGTGTTCTCTCCACGTCTCCTTGTATGGGACCTAGCGTGATTCGCTTTTTCCCTTCTTTTTGTTATGTTTTCAAGTGCTTTGTTGCACTCTCGTTTCTTCTTTGTAAGCCACGTGGGGCATTTAAAATAACAGTGGAATAAAATTCCTCTCACAGAGCTACAAACCCCAACACCCTTAACAAATGACAGTTCCTAGGATTCTCTGGGGGAAGCAATTTGCTTTACAAAGGTATGGTGTGTATACGGCGTTCCATGACATCTGAAAATGTCAGCATGTTACGGTCACAGAAGAACCTCCCTGATGCATCTGCTCCAGCGAAACCAGATGCCTTCATCTGCCCCGGCTGCAACAAACATGTCTCCCCTATATTGGTCTGTACAGCCACAGATGGTGTTGTAACTCTCCAACAGTTTGCCTTCACCCCCGATGGCAAACTCCACAGACAAACGGATACCAACAACAGCCCAAAGCTGCTTGGAAATAAATGACCACAAGATGGCAGCAGTTTCCTGTGAGAAGCCCTGATCCTACATGACTCCTCTGTTAAAAGTGTCTGTGCTGAACTCCACC
Organism: Podarcis filfolensis; assembly: GCF_964270895.1. Lineage (NCBI taxonomy): Eukaryota > Metazoa > Chordata > Lepidosauria > Squamata > Lacertidae > Podarcis > Podarcis filfolensis. Next base: position 62,930,696 of record NC_139609.1, read on the forward strand.
AGTGGTGGTTGCTGGATGGTCATCTTCCATGAGAAGTGGTGGGTGTGCTGCCAGACTAACATCTTCCCACACCCACTTCCTGGTGGAAAGAAAACCCACATCCTCATTTAATCTGCTGTTTGTGCATACAGTGGTACCTCGGGTTAAGAACTTAATTCGTTCTGGAGGTCCGTTCTTAACCTGAAACTGTTCTTAACCTGAGATACCACTTTAGCTAATGGAGCCTCCTGCTGCTGCCGTGCCACCTCTGCGCGATTTCTGTTTTCATCCTGAAGGAAAGTTCTTAACCCGAGGTACTATTTCTGGATTAGCGGAGTCTGCAACCTGAAGCGCCTGTAACCTGAAGCGCCTGTAACCTGAGGTACCACTGTATTCTGGAATGCACACATTGGTTTGCTTCCTTTCTTATGTGCCATTAGTCCATAGGTCATCATCCCACAATATATGAAACCAGGAAAAGTACCATAGTGGATCCAAGATGTTCTTACCTCTATGTACATTTGACCTCTGTGTACAAGTCTTTCAGACCCCTGCTACCCCTTGGATTTCATGGAGTTTTGGCTCCAATCTTTGTACACACGAACACACACACACCCCACACCAATCTAGCATCTTTCTTTGCCATACTGCTCAACAATAGCATTTCAAGCACCTGCTGAAGTCAGCTCTAGTCCTCAAAAAGCTTATGCCACAATAAACGTGTTCACATTGAAGGTACCACAAATCTCTTGTGTTGCTTTGACACCATCAAATTAACCTGGCAAGTCCTTTGGAGTGGATTCAAAGTTCTGGTTAGTCAGGTTCCACTGCAAGCCAGTGTACCATCCACGAGTGAGTTGTTTTCAAATCCACACCAGAGCTCAACCAATAGCGGTTTCTCATCCGTTCCACTGAATTAATGGCCCTAGATTTTGAAGGGCATTCTGGTTATGGTTGTGGGAAGCAAGACATAAATTCAGTAGACCTAGACCTATTTTATGGCCTTAACAGCTGATTTCACTACTCTGCAAAGCATACATGTGCAACAGCAAAGCTCAGAGGACCCATTTCTGTGCTCCAGTCCAAAGGTCGTTAACCTATTTAGACCCAAACATCAGTTTGGGGGCCCACTTCTTCATTTTGGAATGTATATTTGGATAGTGGGCTCACAAGTCCAACACCTTCCGGCTAGTATCAAAAGCATCTGACCAGGACATGGCCATGTTAGGCATCTCAGTCCAAGTGAAACAGGCCCACTGTCTGGCAAGCACATCACAAACTGCCTGTCTTTTGTACAGATGTCTCCCAGCATAAGTTTCCTGCCTGAAGTCGAGCAACCCAGACATTAGGTTTGTGTTATTCTAAAATGGTGCAGCAAAGATGATCTTTTCCCCAAACCCCCTGCAGACATACTCTTCATCTGGTTTGGGGTTTTGTTTTGTTTTGTTTTTTGGCTTCTGGGAACTCCCCAAGACTGACAGCAAACCCGCTACCCAAGGCTCTGAGGCAGACCTTCCCGTTCTGCAAGCTGCACACTTCCCATTTCAATTGGCACCCATCCCTTCCGTTTCGAAACCGCTTTTAGAAAAATGTTTTTTTCACAAAAAGGGATTTTTATTTATTTATTTATTTTTAAAAACCCTCCTTGAGGTGAAGCGAGCACAGATTTAATTGCTTTTGCAGGTTCCCTTCTGCATCATAAGCTTTGCTCTCCTTGTTTATTTAATCAATTGAGCCCTTAAAAATCAGCCAGACAGCTAGGAATGGACTCTGTCTACATTACTAGCTTTCAGTTAACAACCCTTTAAGGACCGATGCATCTCTAGGTATGGCTAGGAGAGGCTCCCTTTCTGAAATCATACTGAGCTGCGGCCACTCAGCATAGACAGTACTGAGCAACATGGGACAAAGGTCTGAGTGAGTAGAAAGGAGCTCCATGTGTTCTATATGTAACAGCAAACTTAATGAGAGCTGAAGTAACAGTAGTCCAGGAACGGCTTTGCCAAAGTAATAGGTTTCAAGGAAGTACTTAAGGCAAGAAAGGGAGGTAGCTTATTGGATGGAGAAGGAGAGGCTGTTCAAATTATTTGGTGCAAAGCGGCATGATGCATGACTATGGGAGTGGAGAAATAAATAGAGACTTTTTACAGTCACATATCCAACATACAACATAAAAATAAGATTCCAGAGAATCTCCTGGACTTCCCTCCTCCCCTTTGTGGGTCCTATTGTTAATCATTTCCACCTGCATCTTTTATGATGATCCAATCTTTTGCCTCTCCATTGTATCCAAAATTCACCATTAAACTACAAGTGTTATTCCAATCCTACTAAGGATTTTAACTGTTTACAATGGTTTTTAAGATAAATTATAAATTTTCCCAATTCCTTATTAAAATTTTGGTCTTCCTGATTTCTGATTCTTCCGGTCATTTTAGCCATTTTGGCATAGTCCATCAACTTGATCTGCCATTCTTCTCTGGTAGGGACTTTATCTTCTTTCCATCTCTGGATGGGGAAAAAAACAGAGACTTTTTTTTTTAGCTTAGATGAGCTTACATCACCACAGGGAGATAACTAGCCAATGGCTTTAACTCACCATCAGTTCTGGGCTGATTACTTAGTTCAGCTAATGTTTATCAACTCCCTAAGGCTCTCCAGTTCCAGATGCAAAGATTACAGCCCATACAATGAAGGGTGTTTGTGTGACTTCAAAAATACAAAAAAGGTCACCAGCAGTGTGTTCTTTGTTCTTAAATAATTTAAAGAAATTTTAAGACAAAATCAAAACAACTGTCACTTTACAATTTTGTAAATGTTGCAGATTAAGTTTCTAACAATCCAGAGGTCCCTGTGTTGATTTGGGTATTTCTCTGCAAGATGCCGGACCCAGAACATTGTAAACTATGTCAGCACGGGGTTTCTTGCTCTGAATATATATCTAAAGCTTGTTTCTGAGATTGCCTTGTTAGGCCAGGAGCAAAAATAGGCACAACAGTGAATGTAAAATTTAGGCTTGTTTCTTCACACACATCTCTCTGTTGCCCATCTAGGCAAGCAAGAGCCTTTATGACCGTTCAAGGACCAAATCCAGCCAGACAACTGTACTAATGAAGGTTGCAAGAGCTGGGCCTGTGCAGGATGCCGTCTGCAGAGAAGAGGTGTGGCTGAAAAGGTTGTGTCACCTGAGAAGAGTTCCGGGGGGTGGCGGACAGAGAGGCTTGGAGGGCTGAATTAGGCCCTCGGGCCTTTGCCTCTCCACTCTTGCTCAACATCATGCATGTTCATGCTGGATTTATGCAAAGTACACTGTAGGCTTGTTTTGACAGAATGCAACTTACTTCTTGCTTATCAATGTGATACAAACTCCAGTGCAGGATCTGAAGCATTTTACATAACTACATCATGCAAAGTACCAGAAGATAAGGTGAAGGGAGCCATCTATCTCCTGGACATCTGGGGATGCCTAGTATACGCCTCCATCTTCCAGTTCTTCCTACTCTCTAATCTGGGATTTCTAAGCCTTAGTTTACTTCTCAGTGGAATATCCTTATAGAAGTTGAGTCTCCTCATCACATTTAGAATTAGGAGGAGAAAACTGTAAGCATTTATAAGCTTCAAAAGTTGGTTGGACACATGTGCAGTAATTTCATGGTCTCTGTACAGGGGACCCCTGGAATTCTGTAGCTATAACTTCCGGGATGGTTCAGGAATTCCGTCTTTGATCTACAAAATGGCCTGATCTACACTTCTCAGACTAATATGCAGATAGACACTTAGTTACCTGGTGGATTTACTCTTCTCCATTTATGATGTGCTTCACTTTAAATTTATTAAAAATAATACATTTCTACAGTATTTTGAAAGGAAGCACCCACTTAAATAATACTTAGAGATTGTTTCCTTTGAAATCCTTAATTAATACTGGCAAAACATGCAAAGGTGACATGGACCAGGTTCATCTGTCCCTAAATTATTGCAGAAACAAACGGCTTGTACCTATCAGGAGTCGTACAGTCAGTATTGTGGGCCAAATCCTGTGGAACTCCCTCCTGACCGAGAATAAACAAGCCTCCTCCCTGATGAATTTCAAGTGCTTTCCTGTTTAAGCAGGCATTTTAAGACAGTTAAAATATGTTCCTGAGAATTAAGATCTTCTGGGGTGCTGTCGATTGTGCTCCACCTCTGAGAGCTATACGTTATGTGGAAGCACAGCAGAGTGCCTTTTCCTCCACGGTGCTCCAGTTATGCTTCAGCCTAGATAAAACCTTGCTTTTTACTCAGACATTTGGGCCATGTGGAGGGTATACACTCAGTATTTGACTGCTTATGCTGAATATTACTACAGTGGAACCTCAGTTGTTAAACGTACTGTATTTTTTCATGTCCAAGACAAGGTTTTTAAATTATATATCATTGTTAAAAATTGGGGGTCGTCTTATACACGGATAGTGCAGAGGGTGGTTGTGCGATTGGTGGCAGCCGCGAGCAGGAGATTGTAATCGGCGATTGGGCAGGTGATTGGTGGCTGCGGCAAAGCATGCTGGCGATTGGCTGCTGCTGCAGCAAGTGGGTGGGCGATTGGTGGCTGCTGGCAGCGAGTAGGCAGATGATTGGTGGCTTCGTTGAGGTATGTGATTGGCAGCGGCGGTCTGGCGGGTGAGCAACTGTCGGCAACCCCCCCCCATAAAAGCTCAACAACTCTGGGCAATTTCCCCCCATTTCCTAAATTTGGAGTTCCAAAAATTAGGGGTCAGGTTATACACGGAGGGGGGGGAGTGTGTGTGTGTTATACACAGGAAAATGGCAATCCGTAATTACGTTCGACAACCAAGGCACAATTGTTGGTCGGCAATGGAGAACCGTTTCTTGGCAGCTGTTAGATCTCTGAGGCATGTTCAGAAACAGAAGCATTCATTTCTGGGTTGTCGGCATTCGAAAGCCGAAACATTCAGCTTCCGAAGCGTTCGACAGCCGAGGTTCCACTTTATTATGGATTATTATAGGCTTGTTCACACAATACACTGAACACAGGTACAAGTTATCTGTATACATGGGGAAGTGTTTGTGTGAAAGAATTTACACTTCTTGACTGGTGCAGCTCAACAATTGTATGCACAGGTACACAGACTGTACACTTATTGAACGTTCCATAGGAATAGCTGAATGAGTGTGCAGATCAGCTGTTTGTGTAGAGACAGATTGCACACTCACTGAATGTAATGAGTGAACACTCAATCTATTTTAAGGTTTCAGGTGGCACTTAACTGTTTTACTGTTGAGATTAACCAATATGGTGCAGGGTAGAAATATTTTAATAAACGGACAAATGAAAAAAAGAAAAAAGAAAAGCTGAATCAGACAGAGACCATAAGTCACCCGCCAGCCATTTATTCATCCGAATTAAATTAGTGGCTTTAATGTTGGCATGTGCGGCTGGAGGTCTGCAGCTAAACTGATGTGTAATTCTTTGTAATTTAGCTCTGCCTTCTATAAATGAAACAGTAACAGCAGCAAATTAATTAAGCCAACAGTAATCTCTGTAGAGCACAGTAATGAGAGAAGCTGGGAAATTTTTGCTGATGCCTCTGGATAAGAGAGGAAAACTTGATAGACTCTTTGCTTTTCCCACTCCTGTGTCAGTCGGCACCTACAGGAAAGGAGATAAGATGTGCTGGCTGAGAGAATGCAATTTGTACCCAAAGCTCTGCTCAGCGACACACAGCTTTGTTTTTTAGCAGAGACCCAGTGCTGCAGCTGGTGTCAGAGCGATCATAGCCTCATTGATTTCAATTACTGAGCTGCTCTCTTTTGACTTCCACTGGCTGGCAGCAGATTTACACCAGCCAAGCATCTGCCCCCTTTTTCTCTAAAGTGGTTGGCATGTGACGGTGTCTTAAAGAGGCACACAATGCATATGAATGGAGCATGAGGTGACATGAAGGCAGATCTAAGAATATGGAATACTGGAAAGAATGAAAGGGTCATAGCATAGACCAGGTGTCAGCAACCTTTTCCAGCCGTGGGCCGGTCCACAGACCGTCAGACTATTTTTTGCTCTATAATACTCACTTTTTCCCTCCTAAAAAGTAAGGGGAAATGTGTGTGCGTCTTATGGAGCGAATGCAGGCTGCACAGCTATCCCAGAAGCCAGAACAGCAAGAGGGATTGCTGCTTTCACTGCGCAGCGATCCCTCTTGCTGTTCTGGCTTCTGAGATTCAGGATATTTTTTTTCTTGTTTTCCTCCTCCAAAAACTAGGTGCGTCTTGTGGTCTGGTGCGTCTTATAGAGCGAAAAATACGGTATTTTGGAAAAAAAATATGAACAAATTCCTATACCCCACAAATAACCCAGAGATGCATTTTAAATAAAAGCACACATTCTACTCATGTAAAAACACCAGGCAGGCCCCATAAATAATCCAGAGATGCGTTTTAAATAAAAGGACACATTCTACTCATGGAAAAACACACTGATTCCCGGACTGTCCACAGGCCAGATTGAGAGGCGATTGGGCCGCATCCAGCCCATGGGCCTTAGGTTGCCTACCCTTGGCTTAGAGCCTCAGAGCATCTGTTCTGCATGTCCCAGCTTTGATTCATCTCTAGGCAGGGCTGGGGCAGAACTGTCCCTGAAAACCTGGAAAGCCACAGTCCATCAATGTAGACAAGATTGAGCTTGATGGACCAGGGGTCTGATTCAGTTTGAGGCATCTTCATATATGCCTAGCAGTGGGTTGCATCCAGATATAGTCCTGCTTAGAGTTGACCCCCCACCCTGTGAAATCAATAGGACTTCAGTTGTCTCATTTATCTCAATGAGCCTGTTTTCAGCAGGTCTATGACTGGATTCCTGCAGCCCAACATTTATATTCATGAGCCATTTGACATGTTCTGTGCTAATATTGGGCATGAAAGACAAACCCATTTTTCAAAATTCAAGCTGTCATTATGATATGAGGGTGCATTGGATCTGTTAGGCAGCTACAGTCTCTGCAAAGGATGCTTGTTATGTTACCAACTTTCAGTATTTCTTTTAAAAATATATCCCACTGTGCCTTTGACGATACAGGAGAGTTTTCATTCAGTTACTGGTCGAATGGTGAAATTGGCTCAATGCAGCTGACATGGTAGGGATGGAGGAGACCTTCGTTCAGCTCACATTTTTGAGTAAACAGACCTTATTCTCACCTCCTGATCTAATAGATTGAAATGTGATTATCTCTTTGATTTCACATTTCTTCAGATCTTACAGTGTAGTTCCTGGCTGAGAAAAGGTACCATCATGTATTTTAAAATGGAATATTTTAGGTTAAAATATGCTTAGAAATGCGTAAATTAAGGGGGAAAATAGATTTAAATACCATAATTTGTGTTAAGGTATGGGTTATATCCAATGCTAGTCCTATTCAGATGAGGCCCATTGAAAGTAATACGTATGACCTCCTCAGTGTCGTTAATTTCAATGAGTCTTAAGTTGGATGCAACGCTGTGGGGGGAATTCAACATTGTGCTCCATCACCGCAAGCATTTTGGCTTGTCAGGTGGAATGATCCCTTCTCTCCTCACCCCACACGCTGCTCTGGAGGTTCTCAGGGAGTGCAAGGGCACACAGAGGGATGAGAGTGGGGAAAGCCCAAATGTGCAAGTGGAAATTCCTGGGTGGGCTTCCTCTGATGGGATAAATCCCACCCCGTGTATAATAAATATCGTGTGTGTGTGTGTGTGTGTGTGTATTTAAAAACCAAACCACAGATTAATGTGGAAATGGCACAGAACAGACATATGAATGAACACATGCAAAACAAAAATGGCCTGAGCCGTCCATCCCACAACCCCAGGCAGCTCTGTGAATGAGTTCTAGTGAGCAATGATGAAAGTTGCTTTGATCATGATGCAAGATGTTGGCATCATTCTTCATCTGATTCTGAATAATACCTGAAAAACTGGACAATAAACTGGCCCCAAAGTCTGAGCATCAGGAAAAGGGCACGTCTCCGTCCGAGTTAAAACCAGTTCCTGGGTTAAAGAGTTGCAAGAAAACTTTTGGTGTGGGCTGTGTGTGTGTGTGTGTGTGTGTGTGTGTGTGTGTAATAAAGGATTCTTCCTGGCAAGCCTCCAGTTGGAGCCACATGTCAAGATAAGGTTCTTTGACACTGTGAAACTTTAGAGCATACCCTTCCCCTTTTAGCAAATACAAGAGTTTGCAGACTTGGCAAATATTGTCCCTCCCCGGAAAGATTTGACATTGTAAACAATGGCAGAGTCTCCTGCATCGCTCTCTCTCGGGGGATTTTGCCGGCGGCCTGGCTTGGGAGAGAGATTAATAGCACGGCAACTTGACAGGTTTCAAAAACACAGATCCAACCTCTTGCGTGTGGATGTACAGCAGGCCTGTGGGGTGGGCAGAAAGGGAATGGGGGTGAGCAGAAGTTTTACAAGTGCTTTTGGGCAGAGAGCCTCCGGGAGATGGGCTGCCAGGTCTCCACTGCAAAGTTTGCTAAGCTCCTTGTAAGTACAGAGGACTTGCATGATATTTGTTGCTTCCATGTAGGGCGATGGTATTCTTTCGAGGGGAGAAGAGCAAGCACACTCCTAATGGCTGGCTGTTAGAATTCTTTCAAAGAGGCTATGTGCAGATAGCCTCCTTCTCTCTCAGACAGATGAAAAACTCAGTCCTTGTGCGCTGTCAGTGGCAGCTGGGAGTCAGTACTATTTAGTTGTGCTATAAACTAAAGTGATGCAAAAGAAGGAAGGCATTCGAAACACCATTCTAGGGTCAGAAAGCCTTCATTTTACGGGAAGAGTTAAGGTGATTGCAAAGTCACTTGTATGCAAACAACAACATAGAAATCACAGGTTATATGTGTTTGTCTTAACTTCCATTCCATGCAAGACATATATACATTTCACAGTCTTCTATTATATCATTAATATTATTTCTAGGGATGGGTGATCTCAACCCTGCACTCTGCCCTGGTCTCAGATTGACTCGGAAGCAAGCCAGGTTATTCCCTCTGTCCCATTGCAAAATAGCTTGACTTCTTTCCAGTTTAAGCTCTTGGGTGGTAAACTACAGTTCTCAAGATTATTTGCGGGAGGTGCTTTAAATGAGCTTCAAAAGTACGGTGTGTATTCAGCCTTAATCTGAATCCACTTTACAGTAACTTGGAAATATGACAAGCTATTTCCATAATTGGGGGGAGGGGAATTCCTCAGTTTATTTTTGAGCCAATCTGAGACAAGGGCAGAGAAAAGCCTATCCATTCCTGGAAATCATTACGACTCCTTGAGTTACCCACTTCCTTGTTTGTCCACTTTCATCTGCACTAGGAAGGCTCTCATCCAGACAAGGGAAGGTGATGCCAAGCCGTGTTTTCTCACCCAGCCACTTGTACTTGCTTCCAAGAACTTCCAAATGGCTTTGTATGCCATTGACCTACATCTCTGCAGGTAGCTAACACCCTTTCTGACTCCTCAGGCTACATTTTTTCCCTTTTCCATTAGTGCAGGCTGATGTTTCGCATTGCGACACATCGCACAAAGATGAATTGGCCCTTGTCTCATTGCATTAGGTCACACCAACGAAATCAAGTGGAAAGCACAATGCTTCCTTAAGTTTCTCTTGAATGCCTTTGCTCCGTACCAGATGGAGAGCAGGTGTCGCTGGCGCCTGGAATGACTGAAATTCCATTGCAAAAACACACATATAGGCAAACACAAACACATAACCTTTCTATCCTTATTAGAAGAATGTACTGTTGTTTTATGCTTACACCCCCCTCCCCAAAGGGTCTTTCCTCTGTTGCATTAATCTCACTGTTTCTTGTGACAAGACACCTTTTCATGTTTTGTAGCATTTTAAAAAAGTTTTTATTTATACTTTTCAAGTTTATACATTTCATTAGTTTTACAATCAGTTTAAGATTTCAAAGTTTGACTTCCTTCCCCCTCTTTCTGCAGTTCCTTAAATTTATTTTTTAATATCTTCTGCATATCCACATTCATTTAATTATCTACTTTAAATATATACTCTTATGAAACTGCAGGTTATTACAATAATCCTGCTCATGTTTTTATCTGTTTGCGATTTATCTGAAAATATTCAATAAACCATTTCCATTCTTTTATAAAAAGTTTGTTATCTTGATTTCTTATTATTCCAGTAAGTTTCGCCATTTCTGCATACAGTATTCCATAAGTTTTTGTATCCATTTTTCCTGTGCTGGAACTTCTGCTTCTTTCCATCATGTTTTGTAGCATGACCCAATTTAAAATGCCCATAGGACGTACCTAGTTTTTTGGGGGGGAAATAAAGGGAAAATTTTTTCCCTTTATTCCCCCCCCCCAAACCAGGTCGGGGAACAGCGGGATGGCGGCGCTGCGCCTCCCCACTGTCCCCTGAGCTTGTGGGGCTGGCCGATGTCTGCCCGAAGCGTGGGGCACTCTGCTTCAGGGCGCCCCACGCTCCATGCAGCAGGCTGCTATCCGCAGCATGGGGAGCCCCGCGGGAACTCCTGCAGGGCTCCCCACGCTGTGGATGTCTGCCCAGTGCGCTGTGCGCTCTGCTTCAGGGCGCCCCGTGCCCCGTGCGGCAGGCTGCTATCCGCAGGGTGGGGAGCTCTGCGGGAGTTCCTGCAGAGCTCCCCACGCTGCGGATGTCTGCCCGGCGCGAGGGGCGCTCTGCTTCAGGGCGCTCTGCGCGCCGGGCGGCAGGCTGCTATCCGCAGCCTAGGGATCCCTGCGGGAACTCCCGCGGGCTCCCCAGGCTTGCTGATAGCTTCCTGAAGCCTGGAGAGTGAGAGAGGTCGGTGCGCACCGACCCCTCTCACTCTCCAAGCTTCAGCGAAAGCCTGTATTCGCCCCATAGGTCGCACACAGATTTCCCCTTCATTTTTGGAGGGGAAAAAGTGCGTCCTATAGGGTGAAAAATACGGTAAAATGTGAAAAGCTAAGATGTGCTACAAACAGTTTAGAAACATATGAGTTCCTTGAGCTCAGTAATGCCTGTAGCTCTCCAGGATTTCAGATGCACTTCTCCAGCCATCCCTGGAGATACTAGGAATTGAATCTACAAAAACCCATTAAAAAGCCTACAGCTTCCAGGACAACTGAGGCTGAATGTTGCAAGAAGCCAGCAGACTCCCAATGCAGCCCTGTGATGCGGCTGATTCTGGCTCAACTCCTCAGGATTATCCATTCAGTGTTCTCCTCCTGACCACCGGTGGAGTGAGCTGTTGTCTGCAGAGTAGGAACCCTGACCAATTCCAACCCTTCCATGGCTTCAGCCTTTCTAAAACCATCCTTCTAATTTGTTGTTTCTTTGCTGTTTGGATGCTCGTGGTATTTTCAGCCTTCAGAATATATCCTTTAATGTGAACATTGGGCTTGTCAACGCGGGTCCTACACACCTGATGTTCAAAAAGCCAAATCTGCTTGAAAGCTGGGGACATCCTGTCTAAAGGAAAAGCACACTTCCATTTGTCAGAGATTTCTCTCTCTCTCTTGCAGATATGTGAACTGAACTATCTGCCGCTAATGAGCTATATTCTGTTTTCTGGAGGATGTGATACCTAGACAGTGAGAATGTTGTCATTTGACTGTCATCTTTAATCAGCTGTGATTCTGTTTTAACTAGGGTTGCAAGCTTTAATCAATAGATTAATTATTTGAAGCTTTTGTTAGCGGAGCTGGGAGTTAAGGGCACACTTGTTTTGCACCTCCGAAGCTATCTTGTGTGCTACAATAGGGAATTAAAGAAAATATTAAATATGATCTTTCCTCATAACAAATAATGTTTGATTTTGCTGTTTAAATGAAAATCTTGGGGTTTTAGTAACGCAGAATTTTAGCTGTGTTTTAGCTGTGTCATTTGTTGAAAAATATGACCCAGAGGCCCTTTTTGCTGCCAAAAGCCAACTAATAATAATAATAATAATAATAATAATAATAATAATAACAATTATAATAATTTATTATTTGTACCCTGCCCATCTGGCTGGGTTTCCCCAGCCACTCTGGGCGGCTTCCACAGAAACCAAAAATACAGTAAAATCACACATTAAAAACTTCCCTGAACAGGGCTGCCTTAAGATGTCTTCTGAATGTCAGGTAGTTTATCGCTTTGACATCTGATGGGAGGGCGTTCCACAGGGCGGGCGCCACTACCGAGAAGGCCCTCTGCCTGGTTCCCTGTAGCTTTGCTTCTCACAATGAGGGAACCGCCAAAACTTAGCTGACACAATATTAACATGCAGCTCCATTATCCAATAACATGGATGCCATTGTTTTATCCAGATTTTCCAGTACTTTCCCCACCTGAAATCACACAACGAGGAAGAGAATGTTTTGTAATGGCCGTTTTACCACAGAGAAGTAAAACCAATCTCTCTCTGAGATATTGGGATGTATTCAGGGATGTATTCAGTGTCCATCATATTGAGAGTAGACTTGTTGAATTCAATAGGCATGACTGAGGTCCATTGATTTCAATAGGTCTACTCTAAAGAATTTGTTAGATACCACCTTATGTTTTTGACAAGGAGCAGGAAGAGGCAGGAGATGTGGGGAGCAGCACAAGTGACTTGGAGCTTTGGATCCCTAAGTCCCCCTAAGTTAAACTATGGAATTTGCTACCTCAGCATGCGGTGACAGGCACCAACTTGAACAGCTTTAAAAGGGGATTAGACAAATTCAAGGAGGAGAAGGCTATCAATGTCGAGTAGCCGAGTAGCCATGACACCTGCATGCTACTTCCAGGATTAGAGGCTGCCTTCATCCGAATACCAACTGATAAGGAATAACTGAGGGAGAGGTACATTGTCCTCATGTCCTGCTTGTGAACTTCCCATCTGACTGGCCACTGTGAGTGTCACCCTGTAGTCTTGACCTGGTACCAGGCAAGAAGTCCTCAAAGTACAAACCCGACATCCCACAGGTTGAAGAGGAACAAGCAAGGCCTCCTGAACCCAATACTGATACCCCTAGAACTGTCAGAGGAGGAGGAGGAGCTGCCCCCCCATATCCTTGAGCACCCTGAAGGCAAAAGCCTCAGGTCCACGCTGAAGACTTATGGCAAAGCATGCATCTACTCATGAGTAGAGGGGTATACTTGTGTGTAAGCAATCCTTGATACCCATTCACCACCAGCAGCTGTGGTTAGGAAGAAAGTGAGGAGGCCAGAGTATATAAACCCTCCTTCTTTAGCCCTTCCAGTGTAGGTTATCTGGCTCCAGGTTTCCACGTGGTGCCTCTTGCAATGTTGCCTGGCTTTGTCCCTGGGTCATGTTTGGGCCTAGACTGATTCTCCATGCTTGACTTTGGTTTGTTTGTACCGTGCTGTGCTGTATCTGCAACCTTGTCTTCACTGGTGAGTACTTTGGTGATGGCGTATATCTCCTGTGCCGTGGACCTTAGCCCTTGAAGCATGACATTGAGCTGACCTAGATGGGCCTTGGGTCTGATCCAGTAGGGCTCTTCTTGCATTCAGCCTCCTTTTTGGACTCTGAAGTCTCAAAGCTAAATTCTGCTATGCTGCAGGGATGACAGACAGTGTTGGCTGGGGCTGATGGGAGCTGGAATCCAACAATGTCTGTGGAAGCTACAGGTTTCCTTCTCCAAGAGCAATCAAGAGACCCAGAAGGAGATTCCAGTTCTTTTTTTGCCTTTTGCCTACTGCTTTCACTTTGGTATATAAAATCCAATGAGCTTTGCTCCCCCCTCTGAATTGCATATCCACCCAAATCCATCTGGCCTGATGATAAAATAAACATTGTTTTGAAGAAGCAAACAGAAGTTAAGAAATAGTTTTACTTTCTCCCCAAGCTCCTTTAAGAAAGCGCTTTCTTCCAGGGGGCTGATTCTCCTGCTTCCTCCTTAGACAGAGCCACGAAACGCATCGGAGTGATAATCGCTCTGCGAGCTTGTCTCCTACATAATGTTACAGGAAATTACTTCTCAATTTCTTTCCATTTACCTGCTATTATGCACCTGACAGGTGGCGGCAAACAAATGCTCCTTGGGGGCCCTGACAGGTGTCAATGAGAAGGGAAGACTCATTAAGCACACTGCTCCAGAGATGAAGAAGGAGGTGAAGAAAAATGTCTAGGAAGCTGAAGATGTGTTGCTGTTTTGAATTAGCTCATTTAAGAGCCCCCCCTCAGAATCTCTGGCCAAAGGGCTAGGCTCCCTCAATGTTGAGGGGGCGGAGGAGGCTCCCGGCAGTCAGATGTTGTGCCAGAGTGCCAAAGGTCCAGTGGCCCCTGGGGAACAACCATGCCCTCCTTCCAGGGCAGCCTGAACAGATGTGATCAAGCATTCCATCGCGAGTGCTTCCTGATAACGAGTGTCCCAAGCGGCCCAGAATGTGCCTGGAAGTGACAGGAGCAGGAAGCCATAACCTGCTATGGGGCCCAGTTCATAGCTATCGGCTGTGATGGGTAATTCCAGAGAGAGGAAAGGGTTCCAGGGCAAGATGACCAGGAGTGCCATAGGTGCTCCATGATTCAGCTTCACTGCTGGTGGAAGGTAAAAAAATCAGTGGGCTCTGGGAGCACCATTGCTGGAGTTGGGAAGAGTATTGGAGCAATACAGTTCAGACAAAACACAGTATTTGCGGGGGAAGATTTATTTTCAGAGGTTGCATTTTGTAGCATGCTTGCCCACTTCCCTTCTTTACTTCTGTGGGGTGCTCTATCCTGGCACCACTGTTTCTCAGAGTAGAGTTTGGTGTTTGAATCCTGAGGGATGTGTTAAGGGCCCCTTCCGGGCCGGTGTCTTTTGTGAGTGTATTCTGCAACATGGTACTGACACAATAACAATGCAGTCGTGGTTGATCCATACTGCACCATCCACACACCATTCTGCTTTATTACCTGTTCTGCAATCTTTTTCCCTCCCTGCTTTATTGCTGCCTGGAGGGGCACTCTTGCACTGGAATGCAACAAAAGCAGGACAAAAACTGACAAAACCCCTGGGACGTTTGTGGTATGGAAAGGTCCAGGACATACAGGGAAGCTGCAGGACACACAGCTTGGTAATGAAGAAGTATGACAGCAACAAAATATTTGCAGGCACAAGCAGTACTGAAAGTAGAATAGCATATATTGACCCCCTCCTGAATACCGTAATTAGCACTAATAATAGTGAATGCAACTATAAGGGATGTCTTTCAACCTAGAAATGTGCTCAAGTTTTGAAGAGTGTCATGAAGTCAGGCAAACTAAGTGTAATAATAATAATAATAATAATAAATAATAAATTAATTAATTGTATGCCACCCATTTGATTGGGTTGCTTCAGCCAATCTGGGCATCTCCCAACAGAATATTAAAAACACGATAAAACATCAAACATCAAAAACTTCTCTAAACTTCCTTTCTCTACTGCTTCCCTTGGCACAGCCCCCCCTTGTGAGCTCTAAGCCCATACATCATGTGACCAGAGAGATAAAACCCTATGCTACACTACCCTTGTCATCTGAGTTAAGCTCTCTGTGTAGGTTTTATGTCCTGGCCGGAGTGTGCTATGATTAGATACCGAGTTACACCATCTTCTGCTGTGCTGAGACAATAGTGGGGCTTCCAAGATTTTCTTAGCATGAGTCAAAGCTGTAGCAGTGAAGGATTGTGGGTAGTGAATTGCAGCATTGTAGCTGATTCAAATCGGGATGCTGTGGGAAGAAGCAGCGGAAACAACCAGTCACCATGATCATGAAGTGATCATGCGCTTCCTGTACTATAGGAGCCAAAGTAATCCCTCACCCCATGTTCTTTTCCTGCATAGGAAGTTCAGACAAGGGTGAAAGATTTGAAAATAGCCTCCTTCCTGCAACATTCTGCCAGTTTGCTCCACACATGGTAGAGCAAAACAAGACATTATCACTCAGGGGCCTTTTAATGATAAATAGGGTTTGAAAAGGGTGTTGGGAATTGTTTAAGGGAGCTGGGAATTCTAGCTCTGTGGTGAGTAAACTATAGTTCCCATGATTCTTCAGGAGGAAGCTATGTGCTTTAAATGAGTGTAACAGTGTAAAAATATGTGGATTAACCAGTAATGGGGAATCGATCCGCTGCCACCAGCACAGGCAGGCACTAGAATCATAGAGTTGGAGCATCACAGAAGCATAGAGTGGAGAGGCCCTTGCAGGCCAACTGGCCTAATGCAGGCAATCCAGAGCTAGAGCATCTCCAACATGCTCTGGATTTGTTCAGCTCCTACCTGACAACTTCCAGGGAGGAAGAGACACCTCCCACCTGGTAGCTGCTTCCATTGCCAACCATTAAGATGTTCTTCCTAATGTTCAATCGAAACTTAAGCCCATTAAGTCCTGTACAGCAGCAGAGAACAAAATTTTGCCCTCTTCCAGGTGACAGCCCTTTGGTTATTTGAAGAAGCTTATCATGTCGTCTCAGTCTTCCTCCTCCAAGCTAGCCACTTCCAGTTCTTTCTACTTTTCCTCATAGGACTGGGTCTTCCTGGTGAAGCTCCATGTCCAGAACCAACCTAGAGCTCCATTCCAGTTGTAGTCTAGCTACACCTATAAAAGTTGCCTGTGGAGCAATCTCCAGTTCCAGGGCCCGACCTGGTCTGACCCAAGACTGGCCCCCCAAGACCTCCTCTATTTGGCAGTGAAAGGGAGGGGAAATTAAGTCAACAATACACTTTGGTAGGTGAGTCCGGTGTCCAGCAGGGGTTGCAGCTGGCCCCACCACTGACATGAGATGCATCATTTGATGAGCCAAAAGAGGACAATGATCTCCTCAGTGGATCTGTGTGGGTATGTGGGGTGTGTGTGTGCAGAGTGCAGTCATCCACCACTGGAATGCAGTCTCCCAGAAAGCTGGCCAAGGGTGAATGGAGCCTTTGGGCCAAAAATAAGATTAACCAGCCCTTCTTTACACGATCCATCTCTTACATTTGCAGCATAGGCATCTGCAAAGTCTCTAGATGAGACTTCGCTCCCCAACAAAAGAGAAAAATATTGTGGGGGTCAGCCCTTAGGAATCCCCAGAGACAAGCTGTCCATTTCCTTTCAGGAAAGGTTTCAGGATGATGGTTCCTCTCGCACTAGAATATTCCAGCATAATAAGTTTGAAGAGAGCTTTGGAAAGGAAGCATATCTTATTTTAGATGAAACTTGTGTGTTTTGAAGTCTATCTTTTTCCACAACAGAAGTTCAAGGTTTTGAGAGTGCCTTTGATCTGTAAATGGTTCAGTGGCAACTGTTTTTCTTCTGAATAATCAGAAATACAAAATAGCCAAACCCCCCTTCTTGTTTTTTAAAAAGTGTAACAACAGCATACACCCATGGGAGAATGTTACTGTTTTGACCTTGTTTAATACATGAAAGCTAAGCACATTCGATGCATGTTTACTTGAAAGTAAGTCCCACCATGTTCAGCGGTGCTTGCTTCCTCCTCCTTTTTGGAACCTAATTCTTCCTTCTAGTGGCCCCAATGGCCTAGATTTTTCATAGGCATCACAGACATTAACTTTTTGATGCTTAAAATAGCCCTGGCATTGTCATCATCACCCCCATTTTGCA
Organism: Podarcis filfolensis; assembly: GCF_964270895.1. NCBI lineage: Eukaryota > Metazoa > Chordata > Lepidosauria > Squamata > Lacertidae > Podarcis > Podarcis filfolensis. The sequence continues at coordinate 62,948,220 of NC_139609.1, forward strand.
GATATGGGGCTGGGACTGAAAGAACAACAGCTTGCTTTCGGCCACATAGGCTTAATCCAATGCACACTTACTTGAGAGTATGGATGGAAGGATCAGTCAGTTTCAGTTCTCAAGTTCTCCTTTTTCCAGTTTTGAATTCAGTTTTCCACATTTTGCAGCAATTTGTGATTTTTTTGTTAATCTTCCTGAAATTTGCACGTTAGGACAAATTTCTCCTAATAAACACATTTTTATATGCAGCTTTGATTAATGTATTCATTTTTCCTAATACAATGCATTTTGTATGCAATTTTCATAAAAATCTTCATTTTTATGCACGCACGTCCATTTTTGTAAACCGTTCAAGAACTGTGTCACAAGATTCAGGCAAATTTCGAAGGATAGCTGTGTTTCAGACTGCATAATGTGTAGGAAAGTGGGAATGTGATATTCTGAATCAAATGAAATTGTGAAGCAAATTTCGCTTCCATTCCTACTTGGGAATAAAATTCTTCTGAACACAGCTGTTTACAAAGTATGGAATTGGCTGCTGTGAGGTTTGAACCAAGGATTTTTCAGTGCATATTCTTGGCATTACGCTATACTTGATCAGTTCCAGTGATGGTTCCTCCATCAGTCTCTTTTAAGCCATTTCACAGGCAAGTGCAAATTATAATGGGACTGACATGGACTGCTTGATCCACGCAAGAGGAGTTCTGTTGTGGGCCTGCAAAAACATGGTACTGATTTGTTTTCTACACTTCTCCATTAGCACCCAGGTTCAAAATCAGCAATGGAGGGGCCCGAGCTAGGATAGGCACTTCAGTCTTCTCAGGATGGTGTGTAATAGGAACTTGTTAACTTAGGAAGCTATTATAGCAGGGAAACAAAGATTCTGCCCCTAGGTAGTTCAGCTAATGGACCAAGATGACCAAAACTCTGCAACCTGCAAGAATTACGGCACATCAGGAAATATGTGTACAATTCATTCCTCTTTTGGTAGTCATGGCAAGGAACAAAAGAGCCAGGACACTGTAATCCTACCATTGCCCACTGGGATCATGCTCAGCTTCTCTTCTTCCCATCCCAGGTTCTAAGGATTCACTAGGGATTGACCATGTCTTTCTAGTCTATCTGCACAGACCTGAGGACTAGAATTATTATTTTTTAATAAAAAGGAAAAAAGAACGGGGACACCTTGAAGATGATGAATGGTGTGCTCTAGTTCTGTGCTTATGCAGATCCTATAGAACAGTCATGTGGCGGACAGTAAACCTGCCTCATCCTACTCAAAGTGTTTAGTGTGATTGCATACGGTTTTATAGCTTCTCAGAAAGCCTGAGTGTGGGTGTGATCTGTAATCCCAGCGAGATCAAGCTGTTTCACCTTCCTCATCTCAGTTTTCCCATCTCTTGTAAGTCCTGGTCTTAAAAAGTTATCCAGTCCCCAAGCCTGCCCAATTTGCCCTGGCTGCCCCCGCTGGGATTGCCAACATTTCCTGGTGATTTGGCTTACAGCTAGATTTATAGCATCACTGTTTCCAAGACGAATGTGCTGTCATTCTTTGTGTTGCTGCTGTGATCTCAGAAACATCAGGGGAGTCTGCAACAGGAGTTTCTTTGAGCCCCAGCTGGGTGAGTGCTCTGAGCTTCGTTGCAATCTGCTTTGCTCAGTGAGAGGCTGGCTCCGGACAGAACATTCATTCTAAAGCAGGGGAGAAATTAATAGAGTTTATTGTTTGCCAAGTTATAATGTCATGATTTTGAGTAATGTAGGCAAACCATTGAGTGGCTATTTCATGCAGCCTGATGGCTCTTTGGAGGCTAGTTAAAGAAAAGAAAAGAATGCATCATGATGGAAGATCTTGCAGGAGATGATGATGGAACGGCTGGGAAGATTTTGCTCAAGATGAAATATTGAGAATGGGGATCAGAGCACAGTAAGACAAGGCACCCACTCCTTTACTTTTGTCTGTAGGATGGTGCTTAAAGACCCTAGGTAGGAAAAAATGGAAGGGGGGTAGGAATACAACTTTGAGTGTTTACCAGAGGAACTGAAGATGCAATAGGTTAATACATCTGGCTGTTAACCAGGGGATTGGTGGGTTGAGCCCACCCAGGGATGGCTGTGGGCAGAATACCTGCATTTTAGGGGGTTAGCCTAGATGACCCTTGGGATCTCTTCCAACCATAGCTGTCGACGTTTCCCCTTTTTTTAAGGGAATTTCCCTTATTCCGAATAGGATTCGTCGCAAGAAAAGGGAAAAGTTGACAGCTATGCTTCCAATTGTGATTCTATGGTTCGTTCAAAGGTATCAATAAAGCAGAACCTTGTTTGGGTGGTCCCTTAACTTATCTGAGTCTTATAAATAAGTGTGTGTGTGTGTGTGTGTGTGAGAGAGAGAGAGAGAGAGAGAGAGAGTGTTCAACTGTCACTTAAGTGCAGCTGTAGTTCAGATTATTTTAGTGCTGGATTGTAAGGTGTTGGCCATCTCCCAGCTGGTGTTTTACTGCATATGCATTCTGAAACATGTTATGGACACTGTAGTGGTATATTATTGGTGGAGTTATTTTGCTTCACTTTGTTTTGTGATGCTTCACCAGTGCTACCACATTTCTGCTGCCTGGAGAGGCTATTGTGCATTGAAAGTGGAAGATAAATAAACTAGACCATTTGTGATCCAGAAAACCCTATGGGATTACAGCAGGAAGTTGTAGGATATGAACTGGTTGGAAAGGAAGCAGTGTGACTGCCGGAGTTTTTGGAGGTATAAACAGTATTGAAAGCAGAATTGTGTGTGACTGCCACAATGGCATCGTGAGCACAAATCATCATTAAAGCACAATAAAAAGGACATCTGGAGGGGCCCCCAGGGAGAGATCTTCAGAAAAAATAGCAAACATAGCAAGAAGTTTCATGCAAGAACATTGCAGCCCACTCGGGCAAAGAAAGAACAGAATGAATGAAAAGTGGGAAAGCAGGATAAACAGACTGAATGTAGGCCATCTCTTACATCAGACGGATCTTTGATGCAGCCTGATCATGTGAATATGGTTCTTTTCTGTGTTACATTGCCACATTCACTCCAGAGTAGCAGCTTACCGGCCTGGTAATTTTTGTGTTTTGTACTCTGCTTAAAATGCAACCTATGTGGAAGAAAATGTCTTAAATGTCATTTGCTGCAATGCATCTCTGTGCCTTTCTCTCTGCGGCTGTTTGCTAAACGCTGGCAAATATTTGGTTTTCTTATCTCGTGGAAGTCCAATTCATGGAGGAAATCCAGTTCCTCTGCCAGACTGGCATCAGGATGACCACATACGATATATGGCAATCATTACGGAAGCAAGTTAGATATGAGAGGCAGCACCGTAAGGGAATAATTCCCAGCACTTCAGGTTTCTAGGTGACCTAAAGCAAACTTTGTTTTAAATGGCTCCGAGAATAGCAGCATCACTATATCAAATGGGTAATTTGTAGGCAGTAGAAACTGGTCTTCAACAGTACCATCTGGTAATTGTAAGCAGCCATTTTAGGCACAACCCTCCAGGATATTCTCTCTCTCAAGCTCACATCAAAGCTCTTGCACAGCTCCTGTTCATTTCAATGGAGCCCAAAGCAACACGATACCTTGCTATTTCTCACTATAAAATAAATGCACAGAGAATTTTTTTTGGAGGGGGGAGCTGGATAAGCAAAAGCACCTGGTAGATGAATTTGTTTGCTTTTTTCTGTACACTTTTAATATTTGCATTTTTTAATTACCCTCGAGTGGAGAAAGGAAACCAAGCTTTCCCTTCTCCAGGGTAAGCCCAGCCCTATAATGTCAACACTTGTTCCCACAGGAGGCAGTGATGGCTTTAAAAGAGGGCTGGACAAATTCATGAAGGCTATCAATGGCTACTACCCATGAAGGCGCTGCCCCCCTCCATAGCTGGAAGCAATAATGGTGCTGAATACCAGTTCTGAAAACCACAGGAGGGGAGAATGCTCTTGTGCTTGGGAGTTTCCCACAGGCATATGGCTGGCCTTTGTGAGAACAGGACAGTGGCGTAGTGTGGGTTGTCAGCACCCGGGGCAAGGCAAGTAATTTGCGCCCCCTAACCCATGGATTTGCCCCCCCCAACCCGTGGATTTGCGCCCCCTAACCCTAACCCCCAGATGTTGCGCCCGGTGTGGCCGCCCCCCCTGCACCCCCCACGCTACGCCACTGGAACAGGATACTGGACTAGATGGGTCATTGGCCTGATCCAGACTCCTATGTTCTTATGTAAAAGATGTGATAAGCATTTGGAACCAAGGAGAGGGGTCTAATATAGCAGCAGAAAAGTGGCGTTTTTTCATTATTTCCTGGAATTGTGTGCTTATGTTGGCTTGTTAAGAACAGAAAGAAATGCAAACAAGAAATTTAATGTTGAGGACCATGTCCCATTCCTAGAGGAAATGTTCTGCTCCTATAATCTGACTGTGGGTTTTTTGGCTCCCTTTTCACCTTTCAGAATTGTCCTCCATCATCTTGTCCTTATGCTTAATTTTCCATTGCCTTTCTTCAAATATTGGTTTAGCCATAGTAAATTATTTTCTTTGTTGTGATGGCAGATATTCCCTGTTTAATTTACTGCTCACACGCTTTACAAAGAGAAAATGAACCACAGATTACCACAAGAGGGACCGCTTAAGCCCTTTGTTTTGCAGAGCTGGCCATGAGCATGCCTTGAATGCAAAACATCTCCTGTTAGACATTTGTCAAGTGGAATAAATATAAATTCTTAAAGTGAACCAGTCCCCCAAGACAATATCTAAGGGCTTATCCACACCTCCTTTTCACCCCTCTCTTTCCAGGCCCAGGTCCATGCTTTAAAGCTCTATGCCCAAGCACTCCCCCCCCCTTTTTTTGTCCTCAAGCTTTCCCTGTGAAATCTCACTCTTTAAAGCTGAACAAATGACAATTCAGATTATTCACGGATTTAAAAAGTGGGGTTTTGCAGGGAAAGGTCTAGGGGGGGGGGGAAGAACACTTGGACAAAGAGCTTTAAAGTGCAGACTGTGCCTGGAAAGCATGGAGGAAAGGTAAGTGTGGATAAGCCCTAATAGTTGAGCAAAGTGTAAATTATCTATAATTTTAAAACAACAAAGGTTTCAATATTATTCACACACGCGAGAGCAAGTCACACTGAATTTGGTATGACGTACTCCTAAGCAAGCATGCATAGGATTGGATGTTCCCTTTTTGAACCAAAGTAGCTTACTCTCCTTCAGTAGTAAAATGTGTGTGTGTGTTTGTGTGTGTGTGTGTATATATATATATATATATATATATATATATATATCCCAGACATATCTGGAATATTGCAGTCAGAGGCAGGAATCGCTAAAATATCTGGGAAAATCCAGCTGTATAGCAACCCATGCTGGCAGTGTCATTTTGGGTGTTTTTCCTTTTAAAAAGGCTCAAAAACTTTTCTGTCTGGATTTTCACTGTTTGAAAACCAGTTTGAAAACCCTAGCCGCTACTGATCAGTTATCTGCCCTTGTATAGGTAGGGCATATAATCAGGGCACCAACAGAGAACAACTGCCCACTGGGATTGTAATAAGGCTTTTTGTTGTTGCTGTTGTTTCACCCTATATTTATTACATGCAGCACTGCTTCTTTTCTGCTGCAGTTTGTCTTCTGCAAAAAATAATACATTAGCCCCAGTGGGCAGCAGGATGAATAAATTACGGAATTTATACAATTTACTTTGAGGTGTGAAGTACATAAATATGTAAATTGTGTGTTAAGTTGTGTTGTCATTACAGTATTCCACCCCATTCATTTTAATGCAGAAAGAACACAATGTGCACGACCAAGAAAGATTTTGATTATAATCAATTATGTATTTTTGTAGATTGAAAGCAACAATAGTGAACACAGATCATATTCACTGGATTGACTTCCATTCTGAACATGGAACAAATAAGCAAACATCAGTGATTTCTGTTTTCGTTGGAATTCTCTGACATCCCTCCTGCCACACCCTCCCCCCGAGTCCTGTGACCCTGCTTGCTAGTGGTACTTCAGAGCAGCAACAGGAGAAGCTGCCTTGGCTCCCTCTACATGTCTTGGCCTCTCCCTCTGGTCAGCATAACAGATTGGGTTCAGAAGGACAAATTAAGCAAATGGGCAGCAGCCACGGGGGGAGTAGAAGTTTAGGCTATTCAAGGAGGGTGGCTCCCTGCAGGAATCTTCTCCAAGTGCGCCCCCAAGACATGGAGCCACCTCTGTTTAGAATACATTAGTAACTGTAGGGAAATGATAGGTTGACATATGAACAGGACTTGCTGTTCATGTGCACAATGTCTATTAAATCACTGTATCAAAGAGACTTCTGTGGTACTCTGATTTGAATAAATGATGTGGTTTTCTTGAACAAAGCCGTAACGTTTTTTCATTGTTATTGCAGATTCCTGTGAAATTTATCAACTATCGGAAGGCAAAGTTGCCTTCCAACACTAATAAATATGTTGTGGTGAATCATGTAATATCTGCTTTTGGGATAATGTGATTTGAAAAATGCATTTCTTAAAAAAATGGTGACAGCCGCTATTATTTAGCAAGAAACAGTCAGGATTTTATCACAAGTTGTGCCAGTTTCAAAATTAAAAGATTAATGGTTTCCTAATGTGGTTTCCTAATGTGGTTCTTACACAACTTTTTTATACAACTTTTTTCCGCAGTATCTTGCAAAAATACAATTCCCAAGAGCATTTGCTTAAGACACTGGATGGGGGCACCTTGTAAGTTATTGGCTTGGCAAATAAAGAAGAGACAAAAACTCAACACGGTGACAAATATAGAGGTGGAAGGAAAGAATATAAGCAACCCAGTGGAAATTAGGAACTGTTTTCAGAACTACTTTAGACAACTCTACACACAAGGGCCGCAGAATGAAATGGACATACAACAATTCCTCGAGAAAAACGGGCTGAAAAAGGTCTCGCAGGAAAGTAAAACAATTTTGAATCAGGAGATATCAGCACAAGAAATAGAAGATGCCATTCAAGGCATGACGCTGGGCAAATCCCCCGGGCCGGATGGACTGACTTCTAAATATTATAAAGTTTTGAAGGAAGGACTGATACAGCCTTTGAAGGAAGTCTGTAATGAGATTATGGAGGGGGAAAGGGCACCTGATACGTGGAGTGAGGCCTATATCACACTTATACCAAAGACAGAGACTGAAAAGACTCAACTTAAAAACTACCGACCCATCTCGTTATTGAATGTGGATTACAAAATCTTTGCTGATATTTTAGCAAAGAGACTGAAAAGAGTTTTGATGGAGGAGATTCATGGGGACCAAGCGGGCTTCCTCCCAAAAAGGCATTTGTCGAACAATGTAAGGAATATAATTGACATTTTGGAAAAGCTGGAGGTGAATATAAACACTAAGGCGGTTTTGATATTTGTGGATGCCGAGAAAGCCTTTGACAATATTTCTTGGAGTTTTATGTTGAAGAACCTCCGGGGGATGGGGGTAGGCCAAGGGTTTGAGAATGGTATAGGTGCAATATACTCTGAACAGAAAGCGAAACTTATTGTAAATAATGTGGTTACAGAAGAGTTCAAGATCCAAAAAGGGACACGTCAGGGGTGCCCTATCTCCCCACTACTTTTTATATCGGTCCTGGAGGTTTTGCTTAATATGATTAGGAGGGACCAGTTGGTTAAAGGGATTCAGGTCGGAGCTAAACAATATAAATTGAGAGCATTTGCAGATGATTTAGTACTTACATTGCAAGAGCCAGAAGCTAGCACGAAAAGAGTTTTGGAAATAATTCAAGAGTTTGGTCAAATGGCAGGGTTTAAATTGAATAAGTCAAAGACAAAGGTTTTGGAGAAAAATTTGACACAGATAGAAAAAGAAAGGTTTCAGAATGAGACAGGGTTGACTGTGGTTAAAAAAGTGAAATATTTGGGTATAAATATGACAGCTAAAAATGTGAATTTGTTTAAAGATAATTATGAAAAAACTTGGAGAGAAGTGAAAAAAGATTTGGAGATTTAGTCTAACTTAAAGCTTTCCTTGTTAGGCCGAATTGCAGTTATAAAAATGAATGTATTGCCAAGAATGTTGTTTTTGTTCCAAGCATTGCAAATAATGGATAAAATGGATTGTTTCAAGAAGTGGCAAAAAGATATATCTAAATTTGTCTGGCAGGGCAAAAAGCCCAGAATTAAATTTAAGATATTAACGGATTCAAAGGAAAGAGGGGGGTTTGCCCTGCCAGACTTTAAATTGTACTATGAAGCGGCAGCTTTTTGCTGGCTGAAAGAATGGCTGCTTCTTGAAAACACAGACATTTTGGATTTGGAAGGTTTTAACAATATTTTTGGGTGGCATGCATATTTGTGGTATGACAAGGTTAAAGCACATAAAAGTTTTAAAAATCATATTGTCAGAAAAGCACTATTAAATGTCTGGGTTAGATATAAAGATTTGCTGGAAAATAAAACTCCAAGGTGGCTGTCGCCAATGGAAGCTAAGGCAGTTAAAAAGTTAAATATGGAGTCCAAGTGGCCAAGATATTGGGAAATTTTGGAAAAGGAGGGGGACAAACTGAGACTGCAGAGCTTTGAGAAATTAAAAGGGAAGGTGAGAGACTGGTTGCATTATCATCAAATAAATGAAGCGTTTAAATTGGACAGTAAAATTGGCTTCCAGGTGGAAAAATCAAAATTGGAGACAGAACTGTTAGAACCAAGTACTAAGAATTTGTCAAAAATGTATAATTTGCTGCTGAAATGGAATACACAAGATGAAACGGTTAAATCAGCTATGATTAAGTGGGCTCAGGACATTGGTTATAATATTTTGTTTGCTGATTGGGAAAAGTTGTGGACCACCGGGATGAAATTTACGGCATGTAATGCCTTAAGAGAAAATATTATGAAAATGATATATAGGTGGTACATAACCCCAGTCAAGCTTGCAAAGATTTACCATTTGCCTGATAATAAATGTTGGAAATGTAAAGAAACTGAAGGTACATTTTTTCATCTCTGGTGGACTTGCCCGAAGATTAAGGCATTCTGGGAAATGATCTATAATGAACTTAAAAAGGTATTTAAATATACTTTCCCCAAGAAACCAGAGGCCTTTCTCTTGGGTATTGTCGGCCAAGGGGTGTTAAAGACGGATATAACTTTTTTTATGTATGCTACAACAGCAGCTAGAATACTCATCGCGAAGTACTGGAAGACGCAAGAGCTACCCACACTGGAAGAATGGCAGATGAAGGTGATAGACTACATGGGTTTGGCAGAAATGACGAGCAGAATCCGAAACCAGGGAAGAGAAGCAGTGCAAGAAGAATGGAAAAAATTCAAGGACTATTTAAAGAAATATTACAAAATTAATGAAAGTTAGAATGATGTTGGACTGGAAAGCAAATGGTTACTATTAGCAATGGTTAAGACAAGGAGAATAAGGAAGATTAGTTTAAATTTAAATTAAAATAAGGGAAGATTTGCTGAGTAATTGATAAGAATTTGGAATACAGAAATGGGAGGCATGAGGAAGTCGGGGAAGAAAAGTATAAGAAATTAGGACATGAAATGGTACATGTTTTTTGTTTTGTTTTTGTCTTTGTATGTTTATGTATGTTATGTCTATTTGGAAAAAAATAAAAATATTATAAAAAAAAAATGGATGGGGGCACCTTGTACTTCAGTATTTCTGATCTGTATCTTAAGCTGAACATCATAAAGTGGGTGAAAAGTGTTGGTGAAAAGAAAAGGTAGTTGACAGAAACTTGATCTGTGTCTTTTGAACTCCACATACTCTCATTTGCCAATCATCCTCCCGAAGGTGTGTTGAACATGTTCGGGGGGTTTGTATGAATCAGGTCATGCAATTCACAAGTTCCACACATCTTCAGGGCTGACGTTAATGTGATGTGGGAGGTCCAATGTCCTTTGTTTTGCTGATAAGGCAGTTTGGATTGGGGCTACAGCACTGGTGGTGGTAGGGAGGTTTAACTCTTTCTTCTCATCCCATTTTTCTTTGGAAAATTGCCCCCCCCCCAATGCTGTATTGGCTACAAAGGGGCAAAAATAAGCTGCAGTTAGGGAGGGGGCAATTCAATTCAGTTCTAATTGAATGACAAACCTACCTAATTTGTACTTTTTGAAACAATACAGTGGTACCTCGGGTTACATACGCTTCAGGTTACAGACTCCGCTAACCCAGAACTATTGCTTCAGGATGAGAACAGAAATCGTGCTCCGGTGGCACGCCAGCAGCAGGAGGCCCCATTAGCTAAAGTGGTGCTTCAGGTTAAGAACAGTTTCAGGTTAAGTACAGACCTCCGGAATGAATTAAGTACTTAACCCGAGGTAACACTGAAACACAGCAATCCTTCAAAATTCACACTTCTCTGAATTTTGCAATGCAGTTCTCCAGCTAGATAATGTGTAAAAGAATACACATATACACTGGGATAATATAGAAGTGTATATCTTAGTGAAAATAACATGCAAGGGTGCTTTATATTAGGGCAAATGGCATTGCAAAAATGTGTAATATGTAGGCAATATGTATTTGTATAAATATCCACATGGAGAGAAATTTGCTGATAGATTTGCATTTGGACTTTCTGTAAAAATTCACAAACTGATGGATAAATATGAATAACTGAACTAAGATTGGAACAATGAGAAACCGAGAAAAACTGAGATCGACAGATTTTCCCATCCCCAGCTGAAATATGGGTACTTGCCTTTGTCTCCTTGGTGGCTAATATCATTGCCCTGCCATTGGTTGGGGCTGGAAAACAGGTACAGGGTAGGGAGGCCATATGTCTGACTTTATAGAGGCTAGTCTTATATTTGAAGGGATGTTGGAGGAAAAGTTCTGTTAGAAGGGGTCTTCTACTGGAAGGCCCATCTGATCCAAGTCTAACTTAAAGGCAAATAATCATATGAGGGGAGAGCAGGGGCCCTGAAGGTGCCCATCAACACTTGCCGCCTGAATAGCAGGCTAAGCATGCACCTGGGTCACCGCCTTTCCCGCAGTGGTTAGATGTATTGTATTCCTATTTATATTATAGTAATTATTTGTATCTATACAAATACACCAGCATGTGCAAATTTCCTCCTCCCCCTCCTCTGCTGTGCCTAGCACAGGGGCAAAAGCGCCATGTTCAAAATCAGATTTTCCCCACTTGCTTTTAATAATAAATTATATACTTGTTTATCCTGTATTTTATTCTGTTAACCATCCTGAGATCTTACGATGAAGGGCGGTGAAAAATAATAATTTAATTAAAGAAAAAGACACTGAGAGATCTGATCTATGATGTCATGTCTAATTGTTGTTAATTTTATTTGTACCTTGCCCATCTGAATGGGTTGCCCGAGCCATTGATGCTAGTAGGTCCTGAAACAAAATGCGCCTTGCTGTAGTTGTTGTTAGAACTGGTTTTTGCACGCTCATCTCAGCTATGTATATTTTTTACATGGTCTTATGGCTGATCCATACATGATGGTATACTTCTTGTTATCACTTGAGGACTGCCAGGTGAGCATGCAAATGATTAGAAAAAATGAAGTCCTATATTTAAGGGTATGCTAGCTCTGTCAAACCTGTGACATCTTTTCTATGCATGCAAGTCCTCACTTGTGTACTGTAGTCATAGGGTAATAAATGTGCATTCAGAAATCTACCCTTGGGCAACTCACTATCACTAAGGCAGGGAAGGGAACTTGTGACTGCAACTCTCATGATCTCTGACCACTGACTTTGTTGGGGCTGCCTCGTGGGAGGTCATGCAACTCCCAGAGGACCACAGGTTTCCCACCTTTGCCCTCTAGGGAAGCCAGAGGCCAAAAAGAAAGGGGAAGGACAGGTTAGCAGGGGAAATTTCAGAAGATTCTTACCCCTGCTTGGCAAGGAGCACCTTCTTCTATCCAACAGTGAAGAATACAGAACATATATACTCTAAAGAAATCCACATTGAATTCAGTATGCTTTGGGGTAAATGTGCTTAGGATTGCAGCCATTATTGCAACGACAGGTTGTTGTTTAGTGTGCAAAAACCCTTGCAGATCAAGTGAGGCAATTAAAATTTTATTTTTTTAAATGTTATAAGTCCACAATGGGACAGTGCAGGAATGCAAAAATACTTTAAAATGGGGTTAGACCGGAGGGCTATCAATGGCGAGTAGCCATGATGGCTATGTTCTGCCTCCACAGTCGGAGGCAGCAGTGCTTTTGAATAGAAGTGGCAGGCAACCAGGGGAAAGGGGTGTGTGTGTGCTCTTCTGCTCAAATCCTGCTTGGGGGTTTCCCACAGGCACCCAGTTGTCCACTGTGGACTAGATGGGCCATTGGCCTGATCCCCCACGTATCAATTATGTAAGCAGAAGTGACGTTGATGTAAGACCTCCAGCCACTCTTGCCTACTTATGGAGAGGCTGTGTCACAGATAGTTAAAGCCTTGGCAATATATTCAATGAGCCAGTAATCTGACAGTGCCCTCGCTCATTTTTCTCCTTCTTATATTGGACTGATATAAGCACGTAACACTCTAGAGGTTTTGTTGGACTTGATCGATGCTATTTCACTAAAAGATCAATAAAATGCTCTTTTAAAAAAGAGACATAAAACATCGGCCATCTCTGCTTTCTTGATTTGGCCGTCATTTGGTGAGTGGAATTAAACTGGTTTGATGTTAATAACCATCACATGTTTACAATTTAATCGGAGGTTGTTGGGTTTTTTTTTAAAGAAAGTACTGCATGCTCTTGTCCTTCAATCAGTGAGTTGTTAGACTGATAAGATCTGCAATAAAATTCCAGGAGCTTGAGCCCCGTGTCATTGCCAGCCAAAGGAGAGCCAGGAGAGCCCAGGGAACAGGCACACACACAAATCACCTCCATCCTTTTCCCCACTATGTCTCTTCATAACCAAGTGGCCTAGAAAGGTCACCGCTACATTCCCACCCACTCATGTTCATCGCTATTCAGAAACTGAGGTCTCTGCATTGGAGAGCTCTCAGATCAAATCCTGTCTGCTTGTTGTGCTGATCTTTGAAAGTGGCTGCTTCATTGCTATGCAGAAATAGGAAACAATGACTCTCTTCCAAGGGAGTGGCTGGCTGTGCTATTGCCCAAGGCGCTGGAGCCTCCTTGCTGGCAATCGTTCTCCTCCCACGACCCAAGAATAACATCCTTGCACCATGCAGCTCTCTATATTCCAGCTGTGTTAATGTGCGGCTCCACCTTCTCTGTAGGCTCATCATCACCTCCCTCCCGCACAGGAAAGGAAATGGCTCCCAGTCTATTTCCTGCCTAGTACATTTCCTGAACGCACAAGCCAGGAACTCGGTTCATGAGTAAGGCTGGAGGAGCAGACTGAAACCATGCCTAACAGGACCGGAGTGAGTAGAGATGGGCTAACGAGGAACCTCCAGACAGTGTTTCTTCAGCTTCTGACTCAGGGAGGAAACTGGGATTGACTGTCGGGTTGAGAAAGCAATTTGAAGTCAGACCTCACACACTGGAAATGCTCCATGAGTCAAGAGCAATCGTGGCTTTACATGGTTTATAAGCAGGCAGTCCACAGAATTTACATGAGGATGGTGACTGGTTGGGGTCTGGTGCTAATCTGATGAATGGAGGCGTGTGTGAAATAGAAAGAAGTTGGGAATTATTACTCACACTTGTGCTCTTAGGTTCCAAAAAAGGAGGGGGCTGGATTCAAGCATGTCTGGAAATCACCTTTGAAACTCAGATAACCCCAAGGGTTTGCAAGCTGCCCCTGCCTCCCAGGTGGCTTATTGCTGGTTTGAACAGTCATGTTATATGCAAAAACTGCTAAAAAATTTCATGAAGATCTTGAAGCCCCACAGAGCTGGGCAATTTGCAATTTCAGATAGCCTTTTTATTTTTGTCATTACATCACCTATTTTAGGTCTGAGCACAGGTTCACGTTCCAATGCTGGAATTAGCCTTCATGCAAAACAATATAATGGGCATAAAAATAATGAAATCTGAAAAACCACATTTGCCTTCTTTTTATTTGCACCTCGGTTCCACTTTCTCTTTTTCTAATGCATCTTCACCATCGTGAGAGATTTCATTTTAAGTTCTGCAAAGGCTCTCAAGACAGAAAAGCCTACAGGCAGCCTTATACGGCACATGACACTGTATGCGGTTTGGAGGTCTAGTGGTTAGGAGGAGGAGAGCCTAGAATGAGGATCCTAGCTTGTGGGATGCACCAGGCCTGGGAAATTTAGCTTGACAGAAGATAGTTATTTTTGGCTCATTACATAAGGTGTCTGTGGACACATGCCACAGTGGATTAATGCGCTGAGAAGTCAGAATGAGAGGATTAGTACAACAATACATACCACAATAGCTCAGTGCAAGGGGATTGAGGCACATTTCTTAGTGGTGAGAGGGGACCTGCCAGTGGTTCTCAGGAGCCATGCAGATGGGTTCCTCAGGCTGAGAACGATGCGTGCCAGATAGCAGGAAGGATTTCCTGGTCAGGAGATGAATCAGCACAGATCACAAACAAACTGAACATCTCACTAACAAGATTACAAAGTTTTAGAAACGTTGTTCCGGTGATGAAATATGACAGCACATCAAGCTGCAACAGATCACAAGTTGTGCTTGAACATGTTGGTGTTTTGGATGGAGCTATCTTACTCCAACCCTTCATCTCAAACTATCCGTTGCTGGTACAGCCTCAAAATGCACGTGACTGGCAATTTGGGTAAACAGCAGCAGGTATAACTCAGAATTTAGCTGTGCTACTTGTGCACTGAGAGTGCTTGTTCATGTGGCAAGGGAGGATTGATATTATTATTTAAATCAAAAGGGAACATTTTCACAAGCCTGAATGTTTTATGCAAATGGTCCGATTTTATAAAAAAATGTTGTTCCTAGTGTTTTTTTCTCATTTTCCTTCCTAGAGTGTTGCTCCCTTCTATTGCAAGTCTGCAGCAACCTGGTATCAATTGCATAAATGCAGATCATGGAACACAGAACAGCTCCCTCATAGTAACACAGGAGGCGGCCTTATACCAGGTGTTTTCTACTCTGACTGACAGCAGTTCTCCAGTGTCCCAGGAAGAGACAGTTTTCCTATCATATGCTATCATGTCTTTTTCAGTTGAAGATGCCTGGCAGGGATGGAACTTATGCTGCCTCAATAGAGAGCAGGCCAAACATTTTTGAAATTTGTGCTTAAAGGTAAAGGGACCCCGACCATTAGGTTCAGTCGTGACAGACTCTGGGGTTGCGGCGCTCATCTCGCTTTACTGGCTGAGGGAGCCAGTGTACAGCTTCCGGGTCATGTGGCCAGCATGACAAAGCCGCTTCTGGCGAACCAGAGCAGCGCACGGAAACACTGTTTAGCTTCCCACTGCAGCAGTACCTATTTATCTACTTGCACTTTGACGTGCTTTCAAACTGCTAGGTTGGCAGGAGCAGGGACCGAGCAACGGGAGCTCACCCCGTCACGAGGATTCGAACCGCCAACCTTCTGATCGGCAAGTCCTAGGCTCTGTGGTTTAACCCACAGCGCCAATTAGGACTCCATGGAAGGAGGATGAGATAACAATGCAATGCCTTAGAAATACAGTGGTGTGGGATTGAGTCTTCCATAACTGAGAGGTATACCTGGCAGAAAAGAGTCAGGAAGGCAGGTCACATTTCCTAGCCTCAAATGTCAGGTAGACAAGAGGAGGAATCATTTGAATACTCAACCACTGCATTGATGCAGTCTTCCCAACCAGTTGTTCCGTGTCAGTTTCCACATGGAGAGTCACATGGTAGGAAACTTACCTTTCTCTGCAAGCCACATTCCACATCAAAATTCATTCACCACAGAGAGAATCTGAGACCAGGGCACGGTTATTGGTGGACAAAGGAAATGGCTCAGCACCACCGTAGGAATTAATAATTAAAAAATTGCTCTGCCAAGGGGGTGGGGAAGAGGGTTGTCTCGGTGTCATTGAAAGAATCCAGATGCAGAGAGGGCGAAATGTGCCGTGTGCTGCAGCTTGCCTCAGTTCAGATACACGGAGTAAATCAAAAGTCTTCTAGATCTCAGCACTGGGAAGTTTATGAGGCATTCTGTCAGCTGAACTCCATGTTTTATAGCCTGCAACCTAGACCAATGTTTATGATTAATACTTTGTTACTCTTGTGAAATGGAAAAAATGCACTCGGCTTTCCTTTTTCAACAACTGCAGCTCTGGTGGATGAAAACCCGAGCATTTCCCAAAGCAGGAATTGAGTATATCTGCTGCACGAGGTTTTGGCATGCTGTCCTCTTCTCCTGCAAAGCCAGAGGGGAAATAAAGTATGCGTTCACAGTTGTAGAGACAGGATAAATCACTGGTAATTGAATTATGAAGGGGCCACTAGCACACAAGAGAAACAGGTAAGCCTGCATTAGTTGTTTTCTAGAGAACTGAGAGAAGTTGCCATTCCATCTTGGATGGGAGGGCTAGCTAGTCTTAGGTAGTATGATATCCCTGATCAAGACTTTACTTTTCTAGGAAAGTCATTAAACTCTTATTTTCTTATTGCCTTCTATCAGGCCAGTCTAGGGAAAGACTAATCTGTTGATACGGAGTTATCTCATTTTCTCATTTTCCCAGTCTTAAGTTGAGTTTACCACATTCCCAGTTTGTGATTTTTTAAAAATGCTCCTCATGAAAATTCACAAGCGTCTTTGTGCACATTTCTCCCAATGGCTCATAATATAAGTTTTTTGTTTGAAGGACTGTGTCACACAATTCAGAGGAGTTTGCATTTTGAAGGATAGCTGTGTTTTGATTTGTGTGTTGGTTCAGAAAGTGCCCATTTAGGCAGGTTCGCATTAAAATGTGAACTGAACCAACGTTCTCCCCATCCCTTTTGGTCCATCTAGCTCCTCACAGACTCTGCTGGCTTGTAGTAGCTCTCCAGGGTCTCTGATGGAAGCCTTCCCCATCACTTACTACCTGAGATCCTTTTAGCTGGAGGTGCCAGAGTCTGAACCTGGAACCCTCTGCAGGCAAGGCATGTGCTGTATCACCAAGAAGTGTGGAACACGGCCCTCTTAGAACACTACCAGACTGGCTGTTTTTTCCCCATGAATTTTGCTATTAAAACCCATGAGGGGCAAGAAGAGCAGCCTGCTGACTTCTTGCTCCTCTTTTTTGCCCCACTTGTGTTCTGAATCACCGTGCGCTGCTCTGGTTTCACCAGAAGCAGCTTAGTCGTGCTGGCCACATGACCCAGAAAAACTGTGGATAAACACCGGCTCCCTTGGCCAGTAAAGCGAGATGAGTGCCACAACCCAAGTCATCTGCGACTGGACTTAACTGTCAGGTGTCCTTTACCTTTACCTTTTTTAGGTCTATATACAGCCAATGCAGGTTCAGTTACAAAGCAAAGATCATGACTTTATTGAAGTCAATATAAATATGTATAACTGGCATGATATTGGGCATGTGCAAAAGTCAGGAAGGCAAAGTGGCCATGATGTTTGCGTGTGGGGTTTGGTCACAGGCAGAAAAAGTCGAGCAGGAGCCATAGACTCTGTGTGGCTATGCTATTGAGGCTCAAGTTTAGAAGGGATTTGTGTGTCAGTTTTATCGAGGTTTGAAAAATATTGCTCTTTCTCTTTTTTGAGACATCACAATTCTGAAGTATTCATTGTTTTTGGTTTTCAACCTTGCAGTTTTAATTTCCTTGGGTTGGTCTGCTTGTCTACCATCTAGCACAGCCTGCCGAAATAGACTAGCAGCACAATCCTATGCATGTTTACTTCGAAGTAAGTCCCATGCTGTTCAGTAGGCCTTCTTCCCAGAAAAGTGTGCAAAGAATTGCAGTCTATTAGAGTCCATCCAGGGCAGCATCCGGTTCCCAGCAGTGACCCTGCGAGGCCTGTGTTTGGCTTGATCTCTTCTGATCTGTGGCTGTTTGCAAGTCTGCAATTTCAATGCCCTGAAACAGAAAACTGGGGGAAGCTAGCTACATAGAGGAAGGCCATCTGTTACACTTCTCATATCATACTCTGCTGTTTTTATCATAACTTCCTTCTATTGCTAAACACCAGGCTATTTTAAAACCCACCCAGTCTCATTTAAACAAACAGATACCTCCACGCAAAGCCTGAGCAATGTGGTAAAAGCTATGATGGGCCTCAGCCACAGTGAAGCCAGAAGCTGTGGGCTCTACAGCTGGCAGAATTGCAATAAACACAGGGCTACCATTTGGGATTTAAATAGGCTACAACTTCAAGAAAGTTGAAGCTGTGTCAACAGGTTTTAGTGCAGGCATTGGGAGTGTATCCTGGTTGATTATATTGGCAGGTTTAACCAAATCAGGGTGACCCTGCCCAAGATCACCTGGGTGGATCTATGGCTTGCTCACCTCCATCTGGGCATTTGGACAGAAGCACCTCTACAATCCTTTAAGGGATACCCTGTTTCCCTGGACCAGCTGCTGGTGGTGGAGGTTCCGACCCGCTGTCCAACCATACTAAGGATAAACCCGTGCCTTATCCACCATCAAGTTGTAATGATTGCTGTGAGGTAGGCAAAACCCCCAGACAGGCCCAGTCTCTCTGAAGGCAAATTCTTCCCTGGCCCCCAATACAGTGACTGAATTCTTTCATAGCAAGGTCTAAGACAGGCAGACCCACACACAGAGCTACAGGTGGCGAGTGGGGAGCCTGAGCTCCAACTGTGAGAGGAACCCCAGCATGGCTTTTTTTATGTCCAAGGAGCAGACTAGACACAAGTCATCAATCTTCTCTGCGTCCCCAGGTCACACCTCCAGGCTTGACCATGATTAGTCAAAATCACAGGCACCCCCTAGAATCCTGAGTGGCTGGTGTAAGAGGAAATGATGCCATCCTTTGGCCGCCCAGATACCAGACGGGCGCCTGCAGCTGTGGTCTGTGGCCGGCTGCAACTGCTGCTTCCTGCAGCCTTAAGCGGCCAATATGCTAAGTAGATTGTTTTCCCTTTTAAAATGTGCACTTGTTGTTTTTGCATAGGCAAGGTATCCACATACGAAGCATTGAAATGAAGGGCAGCCTTTTGGAGAGATAGTTCTATCCCTGGTGCATGCGCTCAGCAGAGAAGGAGAGAACGTCTCATAGATACCCTGATCATATGGCCCTCCTAAGTCTGATCTCCTGGAGTCTCCCTTCTATACAACTGTGCTGTGACCTGCTGTGGCTGTCCATTTGTCCCCATCCCATTTCCCAAGAAATACTGTAGTGTGAAATACCTTGGGGGAAGAGGACAGGAGAAAGGGCAAGAAGTAATAGGTCCACTGGCTGCTGAACATGAATATTCCTCCACATGGTAAGGGCTTAAAAGTATCAAATCATCCAGAAGCTAAAATGCATCAGTTGAAATCATTAAAATCATTGCATCACCTGCCTCTGTCCTTCATTGTTGGGATATTTTGTTTATTGGGTCTTTAGCCTTAATTAGACCCCTGAGCCTTATGGAGAAAAATGATTATCTCCCAATTTGTCATTCTGTTGGACCAAACAAGACATCAGTTAAACAGCTAAGCACTGAAACTCTTGTGTTATGCACTTGTGATTCACTCTGTCGGGGATGGTGACAGATGGTACTACTGTATCATGTTGTTGTTGTTGTTGTTGTTGTTCACACCCTCACCATGAACCGATATGAGAAAAATATTTTTTGTTGTGATCTGATTTGGGTTTCACAGAAGATACCCCCCATTTATTTATTTTTTGCCTTTTGTAGACCAGGAGAAATAAAGGTTTGGCTTGGCTTCTGTTTAGGTTTTACTTCTAGCACTTTGTGCCCTCCTATGAATACAGTCAAGTTTTTCCTTGCAATTCTGTTTCTTGGTCTCTTGGAATGCCAGAGTTCGAGTGACTTTACAGAGAAAGATTTACGAGGAGCAGGATCCCGCTGGGATAAGCCTTAGCAACAAGAAGATAGAAGAACAGCTTACGTGGCTTTAAACAGATGAAGCCAGGGAAGCAGCCAGGTCAGTGGGGTGCGGGTCTTGAATCATCATGGGTCATCATCAGTGGCTTTCTTTATTCTAATCAGCATAAGCTCTGAATGTAAGGTAATGTAACAAAGACAACACAAGCTGTGAGATTTGGCATGCTTTTTTGTTTGTGATATTTCCCCTTTCTACACTCTAGCAAATAGCAGCAGAATGGCACCAATTAGTTACGTGGTGGTTGGTCTGAAAGGTAGAGGAGGGTGGAGCTGGAGCTGTAATGAATTGTGTTGGCCAAAAGCCATGATAATTTCTACCCTTTGAACAGCTTCTGTTTATTGCCCCAGTGTCAGATAGATTCCTTTCTCACAAGGGGTGGAGAGAAGGAAGCTTTAATTGTTGGTTTCCTTGGATTGCATCCAAAGGAGCGTTGAGTAATGTATCCCATCAGTGCAAGGATTTCCACTTAGTCTTCTGGGTGTTCTAACTTATACTGACTCCCACTGGTCCACTGAGTTCAAGTGCATGCCCTGGGCAGTCCACACAGCTGACTTCACAATTTGCAAGAATTTTTGTTCCAGGGGGAAAAAAATACTATGCAAACCTAGTGGCTGAGCAGAAGGAAGTGGACGAGCCCTTACTACGTGCTTGCTGTCTGGAGAGTACATAGTGTTATAAATGTTCCTTGTGTGATTTAATTTTGTTATAAAGCTGAGAAGTAAACTCACCCAAGCAGGAGATCCAACTGTTGCTAACTGCACCTGCAATAGCAAAAGAGAGTAGACACCGCAGCTGCTTGCCGGGTGGCCATCAAGGTCATGGGCTGATTAATTTGGTTGGAAAGCACCACATCAATTGAGTGAGAGAGTTCTCTCCTTGTGCATAGTCACTCCACCATCCTTTCTGACATGCCCATTTAGCCAGGTAGTTGGCTGCTGCTCTTGTCCCAAGATGACCCCTGATCCTTTCTTAACTTATCCAAGTTCTCTTGTTTCTTCAATGTTTAAAAGGAAGAAGTAAGGCCCTCTTTCCTCTTGAAAGCTGTCTGTTTGCACTGGAATGTACCAATTCTGAATCGAGAGAGATGAAGACTCCTTCATAGAAACACCAGAACCTGACCTTTCTCTCAGTATTATGTGCTTCCTCAATCAAAGCTGCATGCTCTATTTTCACTTTGCTTGGGCATCGTGTACCCTTTCACACTTTTTTTTTCATACAGGTGTGCCTGGGATTTTGTTGTCTGGGGTTCAAATGTCTTCCATCAGGCTGGTGTTTCCGTGTATATGGAAGGGACCATATCTCAGTGGTAAAGCACATGATTTGCATGGCGAAAATAGCCCAGGTTCAATTCCTGTTATCTCCAGGTTGTGTGTGTGTGTTTTTAAAGGTGGTGGCAGATGATGGGAAAGCCCACTGCCTGAGATCCATTAGATCTGTTGCCTGTCAGAATAACACAATATTGGGCTAGATCAGGGCGTTTTTTTCCAGCTGGAACTCTCCAGAACTAAGTTCCAGAACCTCAGGTGGGTTCTGGCACCTCTCCATTGCCATTCTAAGAGAACAAGGGAGGTGTTCATAGTGAGTTCTGGCATGTCTTTTTCTAGTAAAATAGTACTGGGCTAGATGGATGACAATGTACACATGGCAAAACAAAGTGTGGGGGCAGATTTGCATAAAATATGTATATGGGAATTATATGCATAGACGCAAATTTAGTCATAATTACTTAATTATGTTCAGCATCAGTGGAGGGGTGACTGGATATGGTGGAACACAGGTAGACAAAATTGTCTACCATCTCAAGCATGTGATCACCAGTACTGATGCATGGAGTGATGGTAGATCCATAAAAATGAATGAATGAACATGACTAAGTTAGGTTTTTTTAATTTAAATGGGGCTAGCTACTCTGGGTAAAGCTTGGTTGAATAGCATCCTATGTTTCTGTCCTCAAAAGAGAATACTTTGTTCCTGGGCAAATGTGTAATTGTTGCCATTGAGATGCATGTAGAACATTGCAGTGCATCATCAACAGTACTTATTGGACAGTGCCTGTGATGTCACTAGTGATCAGTGACACAACTATACATCCACCCCACTGCTTATACCATCTTGTCAGTGTGCAGCTATTATTTTCCTTCACTCACTGGAACATCATCTTGTCATGATGAGTGGGTAATTTTAATGTAAGAGCTGGGCAAGATTTCAACCTGTGGCCTGGGACTATTGGGAAAGAAGGAACTGGCAACCACAACGGAATCTTACTTTTGACCGTATGTGCAGTGCACAACCTTGATATTACCAACACACTCTTTCAACAAAATAAATAAATTTAAAACATCATGAAGGCACTCTTGGTCGAACCACTGGCACCTCTTAGACTATGTAATTTTGCGAGCTGAATATCGCTGCAAAGTGCTCCTTACCAGAGATATGACAAGTGCCAATGCTGGACAGATCACTGATTAATACATTCCATGATGGCTATCAAGATTATAACTCAACACAGGCTTCAGGGAAGGAAACCAAGGCGCAAAATGAACACTCAAGCCCTTCAAGATCCTATTAAGCGGGATTGCATCCAAACGACTCTTAAGGACCATCTGCTTTTGGAGTTCCCTGATAACATTAAGGAACACTAGACCAAGCTAAAAACATCCATTATTGTAGCCTGTGAACTATTGGATACCAGACCAAGAAACACCAGGATTGGTTTGATGAGAATGATAGTGAGATTGAATGCATTATTGACAAGAAAAGGAAGGCCTTTCAGACCTGGCAAAGAGATAGAAACTGTGCCACTAGGGAAAAAAACCTATGCCAACACTAAGGCTAAGGTTCAAAGAAGAACCAGAGAAGAAGAGAACACCTGGTGGATAAAAAAGCTCAAGAGATGCAGCACTTAGCCAACACTCATGATGCACAGAGTTTCTTTAAAGCCACAAAGACCATCTATGGGCCAATAAATCATGGCATATGATCCCTATGCTCAACAGATGGTACCACACTTCTAAAAGATAAAGAAGCTGTTGCATTGCACTGAAATTACCAGCATTTCCTTAACTGCAACTCCCCCATAGCTGCTGAGGTCCTCTCATAAATGCCGCAAAAACAAATTAGAGACGAGCTTGCAGTATCTCCAAATCTGGGAGAGTTGTGTACAACTATTAACCAAATGAAAAACAACAAAGTCAGCGGACCTGATGGGATACCTGCCAAAGTCTTCAAAGTGGGCAGAACTGAACTTACACAACAACTTCACAAGCTCATCGAAAAATTTTGGGAGAGAAAAGAGATCCCTGCAGACTATAGGGATTCCAAAATTATCAACCTTTTTTTAAGAAGGTGATGGTACGGATTACGGAAACTATCAAGGCATCTCTTTATTAGCTGCAGCTAGCAAAATTCTTGCAAGGATCTTAGCAAACTGTCTCCTAACTATATCCGAGGCTACCCTTCCTGAATCCCAAAACAATTTTGACCTTCTAGGGGAACAGTGGACATGATTTTCACTGCTCAACAGCTTCAAGAAAAATGCAGAGTGCAAAACCAACCCCTGTATATGGCGTTTATTGACCTGACTAAGGCCTTTGACACTGTAAATTGCAATGCCCTGTGGACTGTCTTTATGAAAATTGGCTGCCCACAAAAAATTTGTGAGCATCCTCTGGCTCCTCTGTGATATGACAGCAACAATCGCAGATAACAATGGCTCTAAAGTGAACCATTCACAGTGGGATTATGTGTTAAACAGGGTTATGTTATCACCCCAACTTTATCTTCATTGCCATGATCCTACACATTGTCGAAGGGAAACTGCCCACTGAAGTAGAAATCATATATCAAACAGATGGAAAACTCTTTAATTTGAGTAGGCTGAAAGCAAAGAGTAAGGTTACCATAACTTCCGTCACAGAGCTTCAGTATGCTGATGACAATGTAGTGTGCGTGCACTCAGAGGATTACCTCTAAACTATCCTAAATATATTTGCAGAAGCTTACAAAAAGCTTGGCCTATTGCTCAACATCAAAACCAAAAGTGCTGCACCAACACGCACAAAACAACCCCTCTGCAGCATCACAAATCCAACTCAGTGGTGTAATGTTGGAAAATGTTGATCACTTCTCCTACCTGGGTAGTTCTCTTTCCACAAGGGCTGACACTGATGCTGAAATCCAGCATCGCCTGAGCTCTGCGAGTGCAGCTTTATCTCAATTGAAGCGCAGAGTGTTTGAGGACTGGTACATTCACAGGGAAACCAAAATGCTTGTTTACAAAGCTACCAACCTTACTGTATGCTTGTGAAATATGGAACACTTATAAACGCCATATACAACACCTTGGTGTCTCCGAAAAAGTGTACATATCACTTGGAAATACAGGCGAACTAATGCCAATGTACTGGAAGAAGCAAAGATCACCAGTATCAAAGCAATGATTTGACAACATCAGCTTTGTTGGACTGTTCATATTGTTTGGATGCCTGATTATCCAAGTACTTCCAAAACAACTACTCTATTCTAAATTTAAAAATGGAAAGCATAAAGCTGGTGGTCAACAAAAAGTTTAAAGACTCTCTCAAGGCAAATCTAAAAAAAAATGTAAATACTGACAATTGGGAAACACTGACTTGTGAGCGCTCCAATTGGAGAACAGCCTTTACCAAAGGTGTCATGGACTTTGAAGACGCTCAAACTTAGGAAAAAAGGGAGAAACTTGCTAAGAGGAAGGCACGTTTGGCAAACCCTCACCATAATCAACTCCCACCCGGAAACCTATGTCCCCACTGTGAAAGGGCGTGTGGATCCAGAATTGGCCTCCACAGTCACCTATGGACACACCGTTAAGGCCGTGTTCATGGAAGACAATCTTACTTAGCTACAAGTGATCGCTGAAGAAGATTATTCTGAGAAATCAACAGATCCCCATATCTATTTAGTCACACTTCTCCAAATTGTGCCACCATTGCTTAGAAACCCAAATTCACAGGAAGTAAATGGTCTGGACCTCACTCCTGTTGGCATTGAGGCTGCTTTCAGAACGTGACTGAGGGATCGTCATGTCACTGGCATTGTCCAATCAAGTGTCCATCACTCGTGATGAGACATACTTACCCAATATGTCTACGTAATTATTGTCATTTTAATTTGC
This sequence comes from Podarcis filfolensis, assembly GCF_964270895.1. Taxonomy (NCBI): domain Eukaryota; kingdom Metazoa; phylum Chordata; class Lepidosauria; order Squamata; family Lacertidae; genus Podarcis; species Podarcis filfolensis. Next base: position 62,973,340 of record NC_139609.1, read on the forward strand.
TGTGTAAACAACCAGAAAAAGACCCTTGGGAGAAGCAGACCTTGGCCGTAATTTCAAGGAGACAACACACTCATGCTGCTTTTTACTGTTGCAGTTTCATTGGAAAGCATTTGTGAGAAGTAAGGCAATTAGTCAGAACAGGGACCATTGCAGACTTGTGATCAACACATGCTACCTAAAAGAGAGGCTGCCTTAGTGGAGGGGCAGTGAAACTTGTATTTGCCAAAACAATCCTGTGAGAAGTGTGGGCAAGACAAATTGGTGCTGTTATTTCTACTGCTGCGAAGCTTGAAACTTAAGTTCATGCCTTAAGTTGTGGTAGTACTTCAAATAAAAGGCTCTGTTAGCGTACTGGGGTTTACCTTCATCTTACAGCCATACTCCTCTTACACTCTGGTTTTAGCAGCCCCTAGCAGTTATATATAAAAAGGAAATATCTGTGCTGTTTAGACAGGGAGAAAGAATTCATCAATTCACGTTGAGGAATTGGCTCACCACTAGTTTCTATTTCAAGGGAAGAAAAAAGAAAACAACTGCTGGGCCAGAGATCTCAAATTAGTGCTGATCTAATGAAAGTTAGGAGCTGGGGTAACATGTAACAGGAAGTGGGTTAAGGGAAGAAACTTATGTGTGAGGCTGCAGGTGGCTTCTAATCACTGAATCAGCAAGCACAGTTTGCTCATGCAACCAAAAGGAAACAACATTTGCTTGGTTAGACTCAGTTCTGAACAGATCCTGTGTTAAGTTTTGCACATGTAAAATAATTTATCCTAAGATATTTTGATGGGACTCAAACTCCCACCATCAGAAATACTTGGTTTCTTGCTTCGGGCCCGAGAGAGGATGGAAAATGTCCATTCCACGTTGGCATTCCTCCACCCCCAATGGAAAAATATGTCTGGAGGAGCACACGTGAAAGACATTGGCCTCTAACCAAAAAAGGAGTTAATATGCTTAAGCCTGCTTAGCTGTGGGCTGGATTTTGGTCATTATCTACCCATGTAAATTCCTTGGGTATTTTGCAGGCAATATTTCTGAGCTTGAGGAGGAGAAATCTCATCTTCTGTCCACTGATTCTTCTCCATCCTCAATGGCGGAACAAGAAATGTGGATTTGTGGGATTAAATAGGAAGGAATCTGTAAGAAATGTTTAGTGCTAAATAAGTCAGCGTGTTGTTTTTTTAAAAAAGGGAATTTGCACTACAGTTTTGCAAGTGTCCCTATAAAGTGTATGAGCTGTTCACACCACTATCATTACATAGCAAGAGAATGCATTTGCCTTTTTAAATTTTTGGTATGTTTTTGGAGTATTGACCCAATAGTATATTAATGAACAAAACATTTTTTAAAAAAGTTGACAGTTTCGGGGGTTTGGTATTGCTGTGGCTGGCACTCTAACCTGCTGCTGATTTTTTGCCCTTGATATGAGGATGGACATTGCAGGAGTGTTATGCAGAATTTAACACCACATTAAGTGCTGTGTGGAGCCACAGTGATAGACCTGCTTTTAGCTGATTGCAAAGCTGCTGTTAATAGGAAAAAACTCCGAAGGGTCCTTATAATGTGATGGGGAGCCAGTGTAAGCATCATTTATCCGAGTTTGTTACATGTAAGAGAGAGGGCACCGGGAAGAAAGTTGCAATCAATTAAAGGAAATTAAAGGAAGGGCAGGGGTCAGCAAACTTTTTCATCAGGGGGCCAGTCCACTGTCCCTCAGACCTTGTGGGGGGCCGGACTATTTTTTTTGGGGGGGGAATGAATGAATTCCTGTGCCCCACAAATAACCCAGAGATCCATTTTAAATGCACACATTCTACTCATGTAAAAACATGCTGATTCCCGGACCGTCCGCGGGCCAGATTGAGAAGGCGATTGGGCCGGATTCGGCCCCCGGGCCTTAGTTTGCCTACCCATGGGCTAAAGAGTGCAGCAAAAGAGATCTTTGATTAAATTCAACATGATAAGGGCATAGGAACATAAGAAAAGCCTTCTGTATCAGGCCAATGGCCCATCTAGTTCAGGATTCTGTTCACACAGTGGCCAAACAGAGGCCAGCAGAAAACAATTGTGCTCTTCCAACTTCTCCATCTGCACAAGCATTCCAGCTTGCCAGAAGGAACAACCTCCCCTCTCCTCCCCCATGCGCTGGAGGGATCTCCTGACTCCTCCCCAAGCCAATTTCAGAGGGCATGGTGGAGAAGGAAAGTGGGGAAGCTCTATCCCTTAAGTAAATCCTCCCTCTTATTTTTAAATATTTGGAATGAAATAGATTTTAGGGCTCCTGGAGCCCCAGTGTCATTTTAACCTTGGATTGATTGTAATTTTGTCTTCTGCTTCAGTTCATATTTAACATTTCTGTTTAGGAATGGTGACAAGGTGGGGTGAAAGCACCCCAATAATGCAACTGTGCCTTTTATTACCAGAAATGCAGGTGATGGTGATGGTGATGCATACGATGTGACCTCTTCCACTTGTTAGAGGTTTTCTTTTTGCTCAGCATGATGTCACCAGAGGGCAAGGAACACAGTGCCACCCAATTATAGCTTCTCATTCACTCTGCATTTATATTGCTCAGATAACTATGAATGCATAATACGCCAGCCAGTGAATATTCATTCCCTCTAGGGTAGTTCCCCTGCAAAGCGCAAAACTCCTTGCACTGTCCATAAATAAACACTCTGGAAGGAATTCTCTCTCTGAATAAATGAGTGCAGGAGGGGTGACCAGTTAAGGCTGCCAGGAAAAACGACTGCAAATATAGAAATGAAATAAGAACCAGGGTCATGATTAAAAAGCAGAGAAGTGACACAAGAGTTAAGAGTCCTCCTTTGTTTATCTCGGTGCTGGTCTGGGGTCACCCTTCAGCAGTAACACATCCTGGCAGTCAAAAATTAAAATAAAATAAATTCCCAACAACTTCGGAGCACTGTGGGCAGTGAAGCTTTTGCCCGGAGCAGGCAGATAATAAAACCAGTCCATTAAGCGCCTATTAGCCTAAAAGATGAGAACCCCCATCTGTGCTAATGAGCAGGCTCTTGCCAGGCCCAAGCGGCAGGAGGCCTCCTCTAGGCAGCTCTTGCCAGCCAGCTTTGCTGGCTGGTGGGAAATTAGTTTAGAGGATGCAGTCACTGACTTAAAAATGGGGGGGGGGGGCAATGCATCAGCTGCCCATACAAAGACTCCAAGAAAGGATGCCAAGCAGAAACCTGAGGACCAACTTTTCACATTCGTCAAGGAGCTAAATTGCACTTGCCAAGGAAGAAGTGGGGAAGAAATGGAACAGGAAACTTGGGCTACAGTCAAGGTGTAAACCCCATAAATACCACTGTGTTCATACTTCCTTTGGGAGGAATGGAAGGGTAAAATTTTAATAAACAAAGATGCATATAAGGTTGCGATCACAATATGATTCTCTTGAAGCACTGCATTGTATTTTGTTTTTGTTTCCTGCACTAGGGAGACAGAGCCATTGGACAGAGACAGCAATGGATAAATTAACTGAACCTATTGGATACTTGAGCCATTCCTTCCTTTGGTGAGCATCCATTCACACAATGTCTCCACCCATTATTGTTTACTACATGTGGCTCCAAGATTTGCAACAAAGGACTGTTGGATTGATGGCTAGCCCTCTGTCAGGTATACTTTAGGAATTGCAGGGGGCTGGACTAGATAACCCTTGTGGTATCTTCCAACGCTACAATTCTATGATTGTATGGCTGCTTCAGTTTTTCTTTTCAGTGAAACTACTTCTGCAAATGCTATATACATGTATAGCCACACAGTTGTGAACATGTGTAAATTGCTGTACTCTCCCAAGTCATGCTTACAGTGGTACCTCGGGTTAAGAACTTAATTCGTTCTGGAAGTCTGTTCTTAACCTGAGGTACCACCTTAGCTAATGGGGCTTCCTGCTGCCACTGCGCCGCTGCCACGCAATTTCTGTTCTCATCCTGAAGCAAAGTTCTTAACCCGAGGTACTATTTCTGGGTTAGCGGAGTCTGTAACCTGAAGCGTCTGTAACCCGAGGTACCACTGTATTATTATTTCAAGCAAGTGTACACTGCATATTCCTGCAGCAATTTACACACTTGTGAGATCATCCTACAGGGTAATTTGAAGGGTTCTGATGGTTTTGTGACCATCATGTTTTCAAGCAGTTAAGCGTTTTGAGCCTCCTGAAGCAGTAGAAATGCCTAGTCTGAATCCATCTATTGTTTCTCTGTTTTTACTGTAACTTTAGCTGCCCGCTGTTGGAAAGAATATATAGAGATTACTTTTCAACATACATTCCACACACAATATGCAATAAAATTCTCCCCACCACTTGGCAGGATGATAAAAGCAACTGGCTCACCACATTCACTGCAGTTATATTCAAGCTGTGGTAAGTTACAACGTGGTCACCTGGTATTGGATATTATTCCAGATTCTGCTGCTACAATACATGATGCAGATAATATGCAAGCAGTGCATTCTGAGCACAGAATGGGTCTCTTGATGCAAAAAAACTCAATTCAGTTGGGAGCTGGGTTTAGAAAGTAATACTCTTCCCTAAAGTTGTGTATATATATCCCCATGATATAGAACTTACTTTTTGTTCTAATGTCTAAGAATGAGCATAATTCTCTCATCTTGATGTGCAGTCCATGTGTGCTTTCTCTCAGCTTTCATGCGGACATGTTCTGCCTCATAGGATAGATACAACATGAAGCAAAATGCAGTTTTACTTTGCTAAGAGTTTTGCAAAAAAACATAGTTGCTAGATTTGGTTGAGTAGAATGGCTATGGGATCTGAACTTTAAGTCGGAAAGTCTGTGGTCTGAATCTTGCTTCTACCTTGATTCACAAGCTGACCATAAGCAAGCTACACATTCTCTGACACAGTCCTGTCATTTGCAGTGCGGGGAATAATACTACTGATTAAACTTTTATAGCAGGGGTCGGAAACCGTAGGCCCAGGGACCAAATGTGGCCATCTGGGATTCTCTGTCTAGCCCTCAGGTCTCTTCCCAGGCCACACCTCTCAGTGTTCCCGCTCCATGCCCTCCTAGAGTGCTTTTGCCTGGTGGGAAGTGTCCTTAAACTGAGAAAATGCCTTTTGTTTGCTGGGATAGAGAGATATTTTTGCACAGCTGGAATGTAGCCTCTTCCGCAAAGGGAAAACTCAAACCTGTTGCTCCACCTACTTTTGCCTCTGGCCCCATCCAGCACTTGCATGTGGTCCCTAGAATTGACCATAAGTCAGTGCAGCTGAAAAACATGCCCCGGCCCTGCTTTACAGCAGTGTTGAAAGGCTTACAGCTAGATAATACACGTGAAGCATACTGAAACCTGAAAACACCACTCAACCAATGAGAAGATTTACAAGCTGATTCCAGCCAGGATATTCCATTCCCTTCTACACGCCTCAATTTACCATCCCCTTCTCTATCCAATCATAAACCAGCATTCCACAGTCACTATGTTCAGGCCTCTACGAGTTTTTTCTTTTTTGGGGGGAGGGGTTCTCTCCTAATTCTGCCCAAAGTTTTTGTACTCCTACAATGTTGGACTCCCCCCAAATCCTGATGATAGCTCCTTCTTGTGCAGGAATGGTGCTGTTTTGGTTATATATGAGTTCACTGAATAAATATGATTCTTATGGGTTACGTTATTCACAAACCTTTGGCCTAGAAATCATCCTGGATCCAGACACTCAGGACCTTCTGCCTTTCCAAGTGTGGGGAATAACAATTTGCTTCTTTGAGTTGCTTAGACTGACAGCACAGTAGAGAACACCAGGCAGACTCCGCAGCTTGAGGGACATAAAGATGTTCGGAGTGAAGGGGCCCATCTGACCCCATCACTGTCACTGCCATGGTGCATTTCAGCTGTCTACAAGTTTCGTGAAGAAATACCTGTGCATGTAGGGGGAAAAAGTATACGGTCTTAACTCTGGATGTAGAGTGAGATGAGGGTTTTTTCCTGTTTTTATTATTTGGTGCATTGCATCAAATTGCTGCATAGCTCTGTGACGAGTCTTCAAGAAATGAGTGATACTTGCACTCACATACCTTGCACAACAACCTCCTCTAATGCAATCAAAGTGTTACAGCTATTGTTATGCCTTATTAATGCTAATTGAGTCTAGTGAAAGAATAGAGTAAGTATTTGGCAGAATGATCTTTATGTTTATATTTCAGAGGTTCTTGTGGCTACTTTATTACAGCAAGCCTTTTACCAGTGTTTGTTCCCTGGCTTTATTTTTGAAAACTATTAGATTTTTCAGGCAGGAGAAAGGAAGAAATCTTGCTCACCTGCAATTTAAAAAGTAGGCCACCTTTTGAACATGATCCCAATAATATCAGTGCCTTGTGTGCTTCATGATACCCATGGCCTATATGTAAGAGTCATGAATGCATTTTCATTTAAATGAGCACTGATCTGTTGTTCCGAGCTTGGCTTTCCTCTTGTTCAAGGTTGTGATCCCATCATGAAGGCATCTGTGCTCATTATGAGCATGCAACTTGTTTCTGAATTTCATTAAGTTGACAAATGGGTATTAGCAAGGCATTTGCGTCAGCTTGAGCTGTGATAATTTATCCAATTGGGCAGTTGCAGTTTTGAATCTGAAAACGATCTCATGAGGATTATGAGTCATTTTCATCTCCCTATAGTAGGGAACCACAGACGATGTACAGCAGCTCTGTTAGTTTAGGAAATCTAGAGTGTGTTGAATTGTGTTGTTCTTTTAAATGGAACATAGGGATAGAACACTTCATGATTCTGAATGCATTCATCCTCTTAACACTGAAGAGGGGGGAGGGATTGTGGCATTGGCCTCATTTTAGACAAGCTGAGAGTTGTTTTAAACTGGGACTCTGGAGTGTGGACCTTACTAAGACTGCCAGGTCTGTTGGCCCACCTTGTCAACCTTTATGCAGAAGCCTAAGTATATTTGCCGATCAGAAGGTCAGCGGTTCAAATCCACTCGACGGTGGTGAGTTCCCATTGCTCTGTCCCAGCTTCTGTCAACCTAGCAGTTTGAAAACACACCAGTGCAAGCAGATAAATAGGTACCACTGCAGCAGGAAGATAAATAGCATTTCTGTGCGCTCTGGCACTCGTCACGGTGTCCTGTTGCGCCAGAAGCAGTTTAGTCATGCTGGCCACATGAGCCGGAAAGCTGTCTGTGGACAAATGGCAGCTCCCTTGGCCTGTAGTGAGATGAGTGCAACACCCCATAGTCACCTTTGACTGGACCTAACTGTCCAGGGGTCCTTTACCTGTGTTTTTTTTCTGGCGCTTCATCTTTGATTAATATAAATACACGCATTCCTAAGGGAGGGAGCATTCAACACCCTGGACTACAGCTGCGGACAACTGACTATCTGACACACATTCACTACTTGCCTGCTCAAGGATTATGCTAGACGAGTAATTGAATACTGCACCTGCGATGTTCCATTTCACTGGTAAAACTTTCTTCTCCCCTACCCCACTTTTAAACATTCCCTTGTCTTTATTGTTTATCTGTTGTTCTTGTTTTTATAAAAACGAGCAAACTCATTTCACAATTTGCAATTTCATATCACTAACATGCAAATTAAAGGGAATCTTCTCCCTAACAGCAAAAGTTTATCTTACATTTGATCTGGTTACAGGTAGTCACATACTTTGATTCAGCAATAAATTGGGCCGGCTTTTGCATCTTGCTGCAAAAACCTGTCGCTCAAGCAGAACGGAAGAGAATGGGGGTCACTGTGCTGGGCCCCTATTTAGAAATGGACAATGTGATCTCCACGACTGTTAGGTATCGAAGAGATAAGAGTGCCATGAGTCATTGGTCACAATAAAAGAGCAGAGTGCTGAGTGGGGAAAGATGCAGATGAATAGATAGTAGGGAAAAGCTTTATTTTAGTTTTAAATGCAGGCTCGCACTCATGTCTGCCCTGGGAGGGAGCATAAACTCTGTGCTACACCAGTATTAAGCCCTTTAGAGGGATTTGGAAGGCACACTGGCCTTGCAGATGACCCTTTCTAAAGTGGGAGAAATTATCTGTGATGCTTCAGTGGTAGAGTATCAAGTATACTTTTTAGAAACTGAAGCTTAAGCACCACTGCTATATTTATGCAGAAGTGAGGCTGCTTATTTGACACACACCACCAGTAGGGTTTATTTATATTTATTTTATTGCATTTACACTCTGCCTTTCTATAAACGATGACCAACAATAAAACCCAGAATAAAAATTGAACTGGAAGAACATGCCTAACAAGGGGCCCAGAAGGACAGTGGTGGTGGATCCCCTGCTGCTGGCTTGCCCTGGCCATGGTGGTTTTTGCTACAACTGTTCCAGGCCACTGAAGTTGACAGGCCTGAAGATTGGGTCCCCTAAAGCAGGGGTGAGAAACATTTTTCAGCCTGAGGGCCACATTCTGCTCCAGAAAACCTTTCAGGGGTCAATTGTCAGCCACAGGCAAGGTCAGAAACAAAAGTGAGCGGAGAGCGATAAATGTGAAGTTTATGTTTGTGCAGTAGTAGGCTAGCCTCTTCACATACTCCTCACCTCCATCCATGCAAGCAAAAGGCATTATCAGATGCATTCAGGCCTAGCAAAAGCTCTTGGGGGGAGAGCAGAGCAGGGCTGGGCTGGTGAGAGGTGTGGCATGGGATGTTGTATGGCATGGGAGGAGTCCCAAGGGCAATGCAGAGTCCTGGATAGCTGCATCTAGCCCTCAGGCCTAAGATGCCCCCATCCCTGTTCTGAAGGGGATCCCATGGGGCTTTGCATTCAGCAGATCCAAAACTGTCAGCCATTTTGCTGCCACCCAGCATTCTCTTTTTTTGGTGACTACTGTCTGCAGCTGTTGGTGGGACAACCATTGGTGGTAGCTTATTGCCCACTTAGGTGAAAATGGAGCCTCAATGGTGGAGTCCCATGGCAAAGAGGAGCCTAGGCTGAATCCTCCCCATCCCCTTTGTCATCAAGAGTATGTGTGTGTGTGTGTGGATTGCACTGTAATTCACAAAACTGAGGAGCAATGTTAGAGTTTATATATATATATATATATATATATATATATATATATATATATAAATTAGATAGCTGTTCTTGTCTCTTGGATATTTTTTCAGACCTTCTCCCTCAAGGGAATACTTTACCCATTAATTTGTCTGCCAGGAAACTCCTGTGTGCCTTGGTCTCTGGTGGGGCCTAATCTGGGATGCCCTCTCTGCTTGCATTGGGCACCAGAAGGTCCTGTTGAACTTCTTTATCATGCCCACCTACCCCAAACAGACTGAGATTGTGTGCTGGAACATGCCCAGCAATCTCCTGCCACTGCACTTTGCCAAGTAAGATTGCTAAGGGGAGAAAAGCTGTCTTTCAGATATCCATGGGCACCATAGCCCACTCTTCCTGAGCCTTGAGGAGACACCTCTGCTACCTGGCTCTGATGGCCAGTCCACAGACACCTTGGGGTATCAAGAGAGATCTTCAGAAGTGGAAATATTGCCCAGAAGGAGCCAGTGGCTGCAGAAGGCCCTGACCCTTCAACTGGCTAGGTAGCAACACTCAGAGGATGGGGGTAGGCCAATGACTACCCAATCCTCTTATAAAACTCACCCAGTTGTTCCAGAACGTTGCTGAGAAAATATGGGTGTCTGACGTCAGCTGCAAGTTGTTTTTTCATTGTTTGGTAAGTTGCTTTGGTTGACATGTGGAGTATAAATACAGTAAACAAAGCAGAAGGCCATGAGACTTACAGAACTCTGGGTGGGGTTGATCAGGATCAACTACATGTCTGTCTAGCTCAGACTTCTGAGTGAGTAGTTCAAACATCTGAGTGAGCAGCTTAGAGTCTTAGACTCCTCTTGTGCAAGTGGCTTGCAGACTCACAGTTCTATGGAGGTGGTTGGATATATCTTGTTCATTTACCTGCAAGACTGATCCAGCCTAAACATATTTGATGACAATAGAGGAAGAGGAGTGTGTGCTACTAGATCTATAAACCGCCCTGCTATTTACACCAGTGGCTCTCTGGTGGCAGTGAGCATAAACAAATATAGTGGTGCACTCTGCTACTCTTAGCCTGCACTGCTGAATGGTGGCCATCTTGAAAGTGTCCTATCCTCAATGTTTCAGAGAGCGGGATGACTCTTCTAAGAACTTGAGCAGGCAGAAGAAGAAAGGCCTACAAGTGTCTCAACAGATGGTGTTGCTGAAAGGCATTACTTGGAATTAGTGCTGTCTTCCAACAGAAGATAATCTTCAGTCAATTCATTGTATAGCTTCTAACCATTTAATACATCGTCTGCATATATTTGCATATGAATGAAAAACAGAGTCTTGACAAAAAGTAGTGTTTTCTTGGTTTTTAGATGATGCACAATTTTTGCTACACCTGCCACTATCTTAGAGGGCTTGTCCCATGTTGGAAGAGAAGGAAAGAGGCTTCTTCTGAAATAGCACCTGCCACATTCACTTTTTCCAAGTACCGTACTTCTTTATAAAAACCATTTATCTTTTTTTTAAAAAGTGCTGCTGTCTAATTAATCAGGTGCTCCTTTTTAATAATCCAGTAGGGTTTTCAACTGATAAATCCAACCAGTTGAGTGGCTAAACATTGCAGCCCCACTGGCCCCTAGCACAATGTGGGCTTCTAAGATGTGGCACTAGCTATGCTGGCTGGGACTGACAGGAGTTGGGAGTCTAACAGCTTCCAGAAGGCTACAGGTCTGTTCCCCATCCCACATATTGAAGCTTCAGAGATCCAGGATGATCAGCAGACCCATGCAAAAACCATTGGGAAAGCAGCTTTGAGAGCCTAGTGTGGAAAGACAGGGCATACATTTCTACAATAAGCAATAAGAATTAATAAATGACCTTAGCCTTGTACAAAACAAGAAAGTCTTGGGGGCTCCTTTACATGGAATAGGAGATTCAAAGTGTCTTTTAAATTTTAATCTGCCCAGCCAATCATAGCCCCTTGGACTATCTCAGAAACAAAAGGGAATATCTCAAAATGAGCTAATATACAATCCATAAAACAGGGAGTTGAAAGGCAATGAGTTGTAGCTTCTATTTCAATTGCACTGTGCCAGGGAGAGCACCATTTTTGTTGTTATTGTAATTACAATTACTTAATTGAGCACTATTTGCAAGTGATGTGCTGAGCTAGTTTTTGCTGAGCTCTGAAATCAAAGTAGCTATTTTAATCTACACCAGCCTAGGATCTGGTCCATATCTCTGACAGGCAGACAGTGATGATATGTGACCTAGTCATTAATGCTACACAAACCAATATGATCTTCTAGAGAGGAAATTAGTCAAGAAATAGCTACATACATTACAGTACTGGACCAGAGAGCTGCTGTAAAAAGTCCCAAGGAGCTCCCTTACGACGGAGTCTACCTTCATTCTGTGTCCATTTATTCCTATCCTTCCCAAAGCAAGACAATCCTCTGCATGAGGTTCCTGATACTTTGGTTAAGAGCTCAGAGAGAGAGAGAGATACACCTTGACTCTAGCAGCCTGAACTGTGTTCTCCTGCATCTCAGTTGCATGTAAGGCAAGGTGGGGAATTCATGGCTTCTACAGATGTTGGATTCTCAATTCCCATAAGCCCCGAGCTAGCACGGCCAATGATCAGGGATGATGAAAATGGTAACCCAGCCAGCTACATCTGGAGAGCTAAAGGTTTCCCACTTCCAATGAAAGGTAACCAGTGTCTGCTTCAGGCCACAGTCCTAAGCATGCAAAACAAGTCCTATTGAAATTAATGGCAGTTAATTATAGTAAACACGGTTGGAATGTCACTGTATCCTAATTTCCCCATTGAAATCAGTTATGTTCACTAATATACTACAGTGTCATGAAGGACAGTGACTGGCAAAGTATTGCTCTTTTTCTATGTTCTGGCAAACTTCTCATTGATTTCAATTTATCAGCATTTAGGATGTGCAAGGCACAAGCCATGTGTGATTCAGCTTTGTCCTCTTGCAAGGTCTGCTGCAGGGAAGCATAAATTCACCTCTTGGAGTATCCCAAGAGTCCTTTGTCTAGTCTAGTCTAACCTTGACTATCTCTAGAAATGGAGGCAGCTGAATAGTCCTTGTTATGTCCCCTTGGTAACTGATTATGTAGCTGTGCCTGCAGATAAATGTCCTCTCTCTCTTTTGGCTTTAAAGTAAAACTCATGTGAGGCATAAAACATTTCAGCTATTTACACTAGTTTGAGGCATTTTTAATGTCTCCCCTCCCCCTTAATATGATTTTTTTCCCTAGAGGGAAATTAAAGGACTTTGGCTGAAAGGTATTTTTATTTTTTTAAAGTTGTAAGGAACAATGGGCAGTTATCATGCAACATATTTTAATAAGGCGAAAACCCACCAAATACTTGTGTGCAATCCCTCCTTACCATAGACTGAGCTGCTGTGATGTCACAGAATGTCCATAGACATCTCTAGCGCAGCCAAAGGCCCAGTAACAAGTGTAAATAGTGCATATTCTTTGACCCCAGAGGCAGAAAAGAGTTTCATGAAGTTTTGGAAGCTGGGTAAGAAGAGAAACCAGGAATTGGGAGACCAGTGATGGCAGGACTAGCAGGCAGGGTGACTGAATGAAGCGGGATGAGCTGAAGAGAATTAGGAATGCACAAGGGTGAGAGGCAAGGACCTGAATGGAAGCAGACAAGAAGTTGAGGAAAGGAAACAAGAGAACCAAGGGAAACCCACACACCTTCCACATAGGCATGTGTTGTTCTTGGCGAAGAAGAGTAGACACGGAAATGTTCTGAGGAATCATGGGAAATGTAGGTGAGGAAGACAAAGTTGTAAGGTCCCAGTCTGCATCTGTTTTGGATTTTTTAAAAACTTAACTGTTTTTATATGCATAATTGTTTTAAAGTGTTCGTATTGTTTTCATATGTGGAGTTGTTTTACAGATGAAACTGTTTTTAAGTGCTTTTACATTTTCCTTTTTTATGGCTGTAACGGTTTTCTTTATTTTATAACTGGATTTTTATATTTTTATTTTTGGTAATCAGCACTAGGATCTTATGTTAAAGGGTGGGTAAGTAATCTAAATAAATAAAAAGGATAACTTAATGCATCAAAGTGGTCATCATTCCATTAACATTTAAATGCATTTGATGTTTCAGCCCCATAAACACGTTTGTGTGTGTGTAAATCTTGTTCTCAGAGAAAGATTCTTTCTGATTGCCATATGAAGCTTTCAGATGTAAAAAGGCAGAAGAGAAATTCTTTGGTTAATAGCTCCCAACGACTGATATGCAACAACCATGGGGTTGTTGTGGTAATAAAGCTGGTGTGTGTGTGTTTGTGAACACATATATGCTAACTTGAACTACTTGGGAAAATGGTAATGGAATAAATAAGTCATAAATTATGGACAGACTTGGGTCAGTGTTACAGTTCTAGTAATCCCATCGTTCTTAATGGATTCTTGGAAAATGCTGATTCGTCGCAGGACCTAAGTAAGGGCATAATCTTTGGAGTCTCTCACTGTGCCATTTGAGAATTAAAAGCATTTATTCACTATGCACACAGAAATGGTTTTATCTGGCGATAAAAACTTTTTATGGGCTTCTTAGTAAATTTGTACTGATTTCCAGCAGCAATATCTTCTATGGCGTTTGAGGAAAACCAAGCACTGCACAAACCATCACATATAGGCAGATTTGGTGCCTGGCCTTCAGGTAGTCTTCCTCGCAATGTCATATGTCAACAACTCAAAAATTGGTGAAATAGAGTGGCCTGCTTATATGAATACAACTTGCTCTTTGTTTTTTGTTTTTTTTTGTTCAAAATTATAACAAGACATATTATCCAAAAACATATCATCCTTATCCCCCCCCATTTTTCCTCCTTCCCCCCTCCCACACAGAACCCCCCTCTCCGACTTCCCTCAGTTCCAGTCTTTGGTTTCTCTAATAATGCTGTTTTCTGTATGTTACAAAGTTGTATAGATCCTCAAACTGTTTAGCTGATTATTATCAGTAAAAAAATTGTGAATGTTTATTCAAAACCTGCCAGGGAGTCCAGTTCGCTTTGTTGCGTCTTCAGATACTTTAAGGATGAATGGGAACCTTTTACAAAGCCAGTTATCCTTGTCCCGTAGCTTATATGTCAATTTTGCCAGTTCTGCATAGTCCATCAATTTTTCTTGCCATGATTCTTTAGTTGGGGTTTCTTCAGTCTTCCATCCTTCCATCCTTGCTCTTTGAACTTGCTCTGCACCCTTGTCAACGCATGATGAGCGATGGGTGATCAGTATGATTACTAAAATTCCTGCTGCAGACCATAGCTGGAAAGTCTTCATGCCTCAATTGGTGCTGCTGATTTGACTAGAAGGGACATTCCATTAGGTGACATTCAGTGATTTTCTTGAGTATGCAACAAGCTATCTACTGCATTGCTCCATAAAATCTACAATTAGGGATGAAATTTTCTGATAATTTTGACATTGAACTCATTTGCATGTTTGTTTTTCCTTATTCTTGATCTCAATGAGAAGTGGGTTTTTTAAGGTCTCCATTTAAAATATATTACAAATTCTAGTATATTATATGCACTATTACACATATAGTATTATATGCATATACACTCCAGCACAAAAACAGATAAACAAAAGTGCATATAACTGTGTAAAATACTTATAAAAAAAGTTGTAGAAACATAGTACCACATGGGGCTTGTCTCTTTTGATATGTGATATATATATATATATATATATATATATATATATATATAGCTGGACTTAAAAACAAAACAACCAATAGTATGAGCAACTTGCTGGAATAACGCAGGTAAAGCTTGATTGGGTCAGAACTGGCAGATTCCATGTATAAATTAATTTTAAATGGATTCCTCTTTCATCACCATTGAAAATGGGAAAATCTATATCTCCTGGAGACACACAATGAAGTGAAGAGTCATTTTGCTGAACTACCGGTACTTCAACTCTGTTTCTACTTATATTATTTATTACTCTTTCCAGGAAGCAAAATGTGGCATGTGAAAGAAGGGGAGGGGTGGATGCCAGTATGCTTGAGCAGTTGCTGGGTTATGTGCCCCTGGGACATCTGCCATTTAAATTACCCATAATGCTCCTGATATAATGCCATTCCAGTCCAATGTTGAACATTAAAATGGTAGCCCCACTGGAGCTATGTGAGAAGCATTGTGGGTAATTTGATTTTTGTTTAAATTGACCTTTCAGTTGTTGTAACCTGTCCTGGGAGCTGAAGGTAAAGGGCAGGTAATATATTGAATAAATAACAAGAGCAATAGTAATTAAAATGGTGGGTTGCCCACAGCTGCCTTGCACTGATTACAGGGCTACTTGCTGCCATCACCAGCTGATAAACTGCCTGAGGGGGCACTAATGTTGGAGAGAGCCTACCAGGAGGAACTTTGCAAGACAGACCTTCAAATCCAAAGCCAACTCTGAAAGAGGGAAAACGGAAGGGGAAACCATCAAGAGTCAGAGCATATTTAATTCTCTTGATAGTCACGCAGATTACTCTTACTCTATATTCTGTGAAACATTGAGCAAGATGCATAGTTTCTCATCTGTTTCCTCAGCTATTTTCTTTTAATTCAAGGGTTTCCAACAACTGCAGTGTCTTTTTCCATGATCAAGGAAGGTTTACAGTCCTGCAGCAGCATTTGAATAACTTTATGGCCATTTGTCATCTACCACAGGACATGTCTTTAACTAGTTTTATGAGTTTTGCAATAAAAGCTTTTCATGACAACACAATGAATATTTACGGCAACGAGAGACGTTAAAGAGCATGCTCTAAAGTGAAGACGCAGTTCACCAAAAGGGATTTCATGGTCAACTGTAGATGTTCAAGGGCCAAAAAGACTGTGAAGAAACTAAAGCTGCATTTTATATGGTAGAAGACAGGCTGTTTAATCCGGAAATAATTCAAAATAAGCTAGCCTTGCACTAGAAACAAAGCAAGCAGCATTCATATAATTTGGTTTCTTTGTACATTGCACCAGTCGTGCTCTTCATTGTGCTGTTAACAGTTAACTACACATTTTTCTATTCTGATAAGGAGTAAAAGTTATCTACTTAATTGCTTGCTCTCTGCTTTGGCGTGGTTTGTTCCTCTGTTATCCAAGCCATTGCAAATGATCCTTACTCCCAAAAAACTTTAATCCACAGTGCTGTTTACATTTGTATAATGTGGTCCTAAACAAAATTCTTGGTGTGAGGTCTGGAAGTGGCAAGGACTAAGAGAAGCATATGTTGCTCTTTCTAAAGAACCATATTCACAAAGACAGTTGGAGGAATTCTAAGGAAGTGTTTTAATACTTGGTTAGGATGAATATTCTCTTTGGAATTCTACCTACTGCCAGCATAAATTCCACCAAGGGCTTAACAACAGGACTCACAAAGGTATTATAGGTTGCAGGCATCTAGGTGACCCATGTCTTATTGCTGATTTCATGTAAAGCACTACATTTTGCTATGCCTGATGTGAATTATTTAGAGAAGATGTACATCTACTATGCATCATCCTAATACCTTTCATGTCCTTCTCTAGATGGACACTATATTGGTGTCATCACTGAAGCAGGATTCATTTGCCAGCCCAGTCAGCTTTCTATATGTGGAATGCAGTGGGATGAGAAGTATGCAAACCACAACCAGCAAAACGTCAACCCTGATTTCCCCTCAAAGACACAGGACTCACTTTTTAATTTTATTTTGGAGTGATTTTTAACCAGAAGAGTTTTGGAAATTGTGCGCAAATGTGTGAAAAACAAATACAACAGCCTTCCTTTTGTTTATTGAGGGCTGAAACATTGTTAGCACTAAGGCTACCATTCTAAGCACACATGGAGTAACTTTCATTGAATGTCATAAAGGACTGAACAATAAGTGACCTGTGTCACATGCTTAAATGCGTGTGCTTAACCTGGCTTTCGTTTTGGAGAGGAAGTGGCTATGGGTCCCCAGTCTAGAACCTGCTTCTCTTCTGGTTCAGCACTCTATAGAACCAGTTTTTTTGTTGAAATTCATCCCTATCTGGCTGCAATTACACATGCATGAAAACTGCTCTGCATAAGTAGCAGAGTTTTCTTTTTAAACATCTAATTTGATGACGATTAATCAGTTTTATTTGTATGCTGTCTTTCCAAAGTTAAAACCATGCTATGAGCTTACAACATTAAAAAATTGCATAACCACGAACATAAAGAATGTAGTTATAAAAAAATAAACAAAACATCAAAAAGTGCACAACCAAACTGAACGTTTCCCACATAAATCATAAGATACAAAATATACAAAAAATTACATCAACAATAGCCCCTTGCAGCAAAACCCCCGTAAACAAGGATCCCAGCCCACTATTCTGTTCAGCAGCCTCAGATTTTGTAGCTGGAGTCAGTCAGGGCCCCACCCTCCCAAGCCAGGTAGAAAAAGGTCTGCAAAGCAGGGAGCAGGTCTTCCAGGACTCTCAGCCAAAATGGACTCTGGCTGTGTAATGATTAGGTTATTTTATATGAAACTTTGTACTAAATGTATACTTCACATGACTTTTTTAACGTGTGCATAGTAAAAGTACTTATTGTGGCAATTAAAATTATTTATTAAAAATAAATAAGTGTACATTGACAGATACTGTCTGCATCAAAAAAGTTGTCTGTATAATGCATATGTCAGACATTTCCAATGAGAAACACAAGTCTCATGGCTAATAATCACAGGTTATATTTCTCCATGCACACTGGCCTGATCACATTTATCTGTCCGTTGCAATTATTATGTAAGCCTGCAGTTCAAATTCAGGATGCAGTTTGGAAGGCTGCCTGTTATGTATTGTGGAACTGACTTTGACAGTTTTGGTAGCTGGAACCCTTAGCAATAAGAACACACTTAATAATATTGCACGTCGTGGAAGAAATGATGTTTAACTGACAAAAAATAATAATCAGACAGCCCTCAGTTTAAAACAAAGCTCAACATTTCACTGAAGCTTGCCTGTTCTAGAGGACCAAAGTAGACATAAATCTTTTTTAAACAAATTGCTGGCACACATGGGTGGGGTGAGCCAGACCGTGTTGGGGGTAAGGGGGGGGTCAATGGTCACAATCAGAATAACCTCACACCTCCCAGCATAGAGTCTATTTGCAATTAGAGAAGAGATCCCATTGGCATCAATAGGATACTTTCTTCTAAGGCTGGGGAAAGGGTTAATGTTCCCACCCTACTCTGCTATCCCCAATCTGGCTCTCCTTCCCCCTGCAGGCTATTTGTTAAAGAAAAACAAATCCTGCACGGACAAACCATGTGACAAACATCACACCAAGGCTTGCGGACACACTGTACCTTTAAAGCACATTCTTTTCCTCAAAGAATTCTGGGCATTGTAGTTTGCTAAGGGGTGCTGGAAAATGTAACTCTGCAAGGGGTAAACTACAGTGCCCAGAATTCTTTGAGGGAAAGAATGTGCTTCAGATGTGCTTTAAAAGGTATAGCATGTACAGTCTTAGGATGACTCACAAATTTACAGTGGAGAAGAGGCCAGGAATCGCTCACTCCGGCTTGGGGAAAGGTAGGCTCATTGAGTTTCACACAAGAGTTTCAGCTCTGGTTCCCAGGCAGCTGTGATGCTCACAAGCAGTTGATCTATGCTCAGTCCTGCACATGGTGTAAGAGAGGCCTTTTTCGGCTTTGCATCGGGGTGAACCCAAGCCTTGGTATTGTGCGTTGTGACTTATGCTCCCCTGTAACATAGACAGTGAATGTTTGGCTTGTTACAGGTTGGGCAAACCCTAAATGATTGTGTAAATAGTACAGAATACTTTCTCTCACTCTCTTAAAATCTCTTGCCAATTATTTCTTCTTAATCTTTTTCCTCTCTCTATTTTTCCTGCTTTTCTTTTTCTCTCTTTCCCATGTTTTTATTGTATTTTGATCTTTTTTAAATAGGTTTGGACAAAAAAGACGTATGATAGATAAGCTTTATTTCTTTATAAATCCTAGTAAAATGTAGTCAGAAATAAATAAATAAATAGTACAGAAGCAACATCTACATGGTGACCACATCACCCCTTTCTTGAATGCTATCTTCTTTTTTAACTCTTTAAGCAGACAGGAATATTTCCCCACCCCCCTAACCTAGCCTTCTTATCTTCAACTATTTATTACTTGCTGGTATGATGCATTTAAAACTAACAGCCCCCTCCCCTCTTTCATAAGGGCATGTGCATGTATTATATCTATATAAATATCTATATCTCTATCAGGGCCGGATTTAGGTTTGATGAGACCCTAAGCTACTGAAGGTAATGGGGCTCTTTATATGTCCAGCTGTCCTTTGTCAACAACAAATTGTCGCTGTTTTTTATGTTGAACATATGCTATATGGTAATTTATGGACCTAATAGGTATCTAGAGCCATTTGCACGGAACAAAATATGTATTTTAGCAAAGTAATTGTGGAACTGAAATACAATTAAAAAGAAGTATATTGATAGTGAAATACAATTAAGAAGTATATTAATAGTGAAATAATTATCAAGCTCCAACTTAAAATGATTTGGGGCCCATTACTTACATCATAGGAGCCTACACAACACAAAACACTGTTGCTGTATGTAGGTTTTATTTGTTTTTTATCTTATATTTTGGAAAGGTACATCCAGGTTTATCCCCCCTTTAAATTTGTTGGGGGCCCACCCTAAGCCATAGCTTGTTTAGCTTATACGTAAATCCGGCACTGAATCTCCTCTAGTCTTGGAGACTTCATCACTCGCGCCCCTCCAAAACGAAAGTGGCGCAACGTTCGCGCGGGCGCTTTGACCCCTCCTGCCCGGCCGAGCGTGCTGCTCCGCCCCTCCGCCGCTTTTGCTCCTCCTCCGCCGGCGCGGCGGCTCCTCCCCGAGCCCGAGGAGGGAAGGGAAGGGGGGCGGAGCGGATGAGCTGCCGCCGCCGCCGCCGCGCACTGGAGCTGCCGCGCCTCAAGCCCAGCAAGGCAGGCAGGCAGGCAGCGAGCGCAGAGCCGGAGGAAGGAAGGAAAGAAGGACGGAAGCGAGCGAGCGGGCGGCCGGCTTGGCTCGCCCCGGCAGGCAGCGGCGACGGGGTGAGTAAGGTGCGCAGGAAGGGGCAGCCGGGGCGCCGCTGCTGCGGCTGCAGAGGCGGCGGCTGGCTCGGTCTCCCGATCCCTCCCTCCCTCCCGGCCCAGTGCGGGGCCGGCTCGCCTCCCTCCCTCCCGCCGCCAGGCCGAGGGGCCCTGCTGCTTCCCCTTGGCTCAGGGCCCGGCAGGGAGGGGTCAGGGTGTGCTCCCTCCAGGGTAAGGAAAGCAGCCGAAGCGTCTCCCCGCTTCACCCCCCCCCCAGGAAGGTTGGAGGGGACGGGGAAGCGGGTGGGGAGGTCTTGCACCCGGCCAGGAAAAGGAGAGGAGCCTTGACAGCCAGGCTGGAACCCGGCCAGAGAAGTGCCTGGCCGGAGTGCAGGCAGGGGACGTGTGTGTGCTTGGCGGGGCGAGGCGGGGGGGGGGGAGATTGCAGAGGGGTGGGGGTTCCTGACCCACCCAGGGTACCAAAGGGTGACAGGAGTCAGGACCCCAGATTGTATGTTGAGGGTGCGAGGGGGTGGTTTTGTGCGATTTTGACAGTACAGAGACACGTTTCTTCTTTGACACCCCCTCCCCTGCGCAGTTTTTTAAGACTTGCCTCTGGAGGAATCCCCCCCCCCCTTTGTATGATTGGGTTGCTCTGCCCGTCAGTTAATGAAGGATAGCTGCTATTTAGGCGGGGGAGGGTGTCCCAACTGCATCCTGGAAGCAGGAGAACCCAGGCTGCTCCATCGAGAAAGGGGTGTGTTGTGCTAGGAGCTCCTATTATGGTTGATGTGGATGCAAATATGTGATGGGGGGGGGCTTGCTTCCTCTACCAGGGCTAGTTGAATGGTGGGGTTTTTCTTTGTAGGGCGTACATAAACTGGAATCCTTCCTTCCTTCTAAGGCATCTCTGTTGGGAGTGGCTGCCAGGCAGGCAAATGTTCCTTACGCCTTCTGGTTACTATTTTGATGTCTTTGGCTGGACATGGTGGTCACTCCTTCTGTTCACAGAACCTCTTGTGGTGTATATCAACATTTTCTAGGGGAGGGGAGAGGCGATATAAGGGAGTTTAACCAATAGGATCTGAACTCTGGGACCTGCTCTTCACTTCCACCCCCAGTATAATAAGCGGAACATGCTTATTAACCTGTGTCTCCAAAACTAGCATCTTGGTGACCCTCCCACAAGGTTGCTTTGGTGCACTCTGCATTGGGGAAAGGCAAATCATTGGCAGGCAACGCCTAGAATGGCACATTGTTAACTTGTGGCCGGTGTTGCTCCCCCTCCCCACCACACTCCACTTGGACTTAAGTTTCTTGCTTGTGCCAGTAATAGGGAAGTAAAATACAGGATTTCCCCACAGTTTCCCATGCAACAGGATATCAGGAAAAGAAACGGTGCCAGAGACACTGTACTTCTCTGTTTTGGGTTGTTGTGGTTGGTGGGAAGATCCCCGGCAGCTTGGCTTCTCTGTGCTGCTTGCAGGGTTCATCCTGTTGCTGCCATTCTGCTGCTGAGTTCCTGAGGAGGTAGGTCTTTTCTTCTGCTGTGTAATTGTGTTTTTGCTGAGGGTCCCAGTTTGGGTCAAAATACAACCCTTGACTTTATGACAATGCTTTTGGCTGCTTCCAGATTAATGTTCTTTTTTTAAAAAGTGTCACCCCTCTTTTTCGCTAGCAGTAGCCGTTCTCTCTCTGCTTCTCTCTCTCTCTCACACCTCCCCTCTGTCCCAGCGATTTTTGATTTTTAAAATGAAACTTGGTTTCAAGTTTGTGCTGGGAACACTACAAGTTGCGAAGCATAGCTTCGGAAATTAAAAAGTGGCCAAGCACTGGCAGGAAAGTCTTTTTGATGGACGGGTAATTCAAAATGGCGCAGGGAGGGATTTGTGATGCCTCGTGTTGTTGCCGCTGGCATCATCCAAAAGGTATCATCAGAGCATGCCTGGCCTCTTTCCGCATAGTGAGAGTAGTAAGTGGGGTCATTAGAAATCATTTGGAATAGGAATTTCTGTTTTCCAGGAACTTGGGCTGCTGGTTAATAGTGTTTCTTTCCACAGTGCTTCCTAAGGTGACTTTGTCTGCCCAGTTTAGTCATGGCACCACAGTCTTAGTATTGTAGATGCAGTGCCTGGAACGCCATCTCACCTTAGCATCCTGGTGTGGAGTAGAACCATTGTGAGGACAGAGTGTATTTTGTTGTTTTTGAAAGCTGACTAAATTAAGTGTGTGTTTTCTCTCTTTTTATCCCTTCATAGCACTGACATAAAGATTAGTGGGGAACTTGAGGCAACTTTGCAGGCTGCTCTGACCCGCGTATTAAAGTTTTGAGTTGCCAGTGGCTTCTGTAGTTGGCAGTATTACTGAATTATCAAACTTGGCAGTGTTGCAACAGACTGGTCTTATGCTGTCCCCCCCCCCAGGGTGACATCAGTGAGCAAGGTTTCTTTTGGGGGGCGGATGAGCCTCTCCTATCATTAATGCAGTTGCCTGTCTGTAGTACTTCCTATTTTGAAAGAGTATATTGTGTTTCCTTTTGGGATATATTGTTACTATTTGCAAAATGTCACGGGTGGGCTGTGAGGAAGTGAGAGTGGTCATGTTGTCTCCTTTTGGTGTCAGTCTTCTATTTCAATGTAGTGTGGAGTGAGCAATTTTGTTCTATATACATCACTTCCTTCCTGAATGGTAGGCTCATGCCATCCAAGCCTGCGTGCATTTAAGAGTCCTTGGTGGTGGTTGATATCTGACTTGTGTGATTTTTAAAAGGACTTAAAGTTATTATAGATAACTTTGGCATGTAGATTACTTGGCATATTGTGTTTCAATTTCTGAATATCTAACCATCCTACATACATTGTGCAATGTCTGTGTTATATTATGTGTGACTGCAAAACTTTCAAAACAGTTGACTTACTACATTAGTAATCCCTAAGGTATTATTCATGTACCATTAGATGTTAGCTTGCTTGCTAGAAAGAGTGTGGAAAATTTCCAGATGCAGTTGAGATGTCTATAATCAGAGCTGTGCTATCAATGAGAAACTGGTATGAAATAAGTGGAGTCTTCTGTATGTGTATCTGAAGAAGTGTGCATGCACACGAAAGCTCATACCAAGAACTAACTTAGTTGGTCTTTAAGGTGCTACTGGAAGGAAAAAATTTTTGTTTTGTTTTGACTATGGCAGACCAACACGGCTACCTATCTGTAACTGGAACTATATAAGCAGTAGCTCATCTTGATAGAATTACTGTGGCATTGTTTCAAACTGAAATGAAAATACTCTTGTACCTCAAATCTCAGATATTTATATCTATATATTGACAACAGTAAATGAATAAAATGCAACTGTTTTTATTTGGCATTTGCAAAGAAGTGCATTTAATTGCAGTATAAATCGGCAGGAGAAAAAAGTATAGCTTTTAAGGTGGAGCTGAGCTAAAAACAGGAAGTCCTGTGTTCTTCTGTTTCTATAAATATATTTTCATGCACAGTATTTTCATCAAAACAACACTTCAGAGAAACTGCTATTGTTTCAAAAGGCCACAAGACTTAAATATTCAGGACAGATTATGAGTTCTTCTCTTTTAATATCTATATTGTATTTTATGAATGTTTGGCTCTCCTCACCTCTCCCCCGGTCTCTTTAACCTTGATCGATACCATCAAGGAAACAATATTAAGTCCTTGAAGGGCAATTAAATGCAGGGCTCAAATTAGGGGCAAAATAATTGTACGTTTTGGCTAGAGTTTCAGTAGGTTTGATTGGACCTTTAACTTGTCAAATCTATGCATGCCTAACATGGAACTAAGCGCTGTTGACATTAGGACTAAGGGCAGCTCTGCGCATTATGTGTGTATCCATGTTAATACAACTTCCTGGGTCTGCTGCTAGAAACACCATGCAGTGCTAGTGATTCTTGGAACTCCCCCTTATTCCCAAGTAAATATGCGCAAGATTACAGTAACATCATTCTCCTATGCATACTGACTCAGAAGTAAGTTCCATATGGTTCAGTTGAACTTATTCCATTGTAAGCGTCCTTTACAACCTCAGTTTCAGCAGTAACTGTTGGAGCTGAGTTTTAGTGCAGAGCATTTACAGTTTTGTGTGCTAATACTTTTCTTTGAAGCAGTTGCATAAAGACTATCAGAACAGTTCACAGTTGAAGCCACACACAGAGCGAGTGTGTGCTCTGATGTGCCAAATGCTATAGATTTCATGCCCCCTCCCACACTCAGGAGGGCATTGTTGGCATAAAGTAGAATTGAGCTTGGCAGTTATAGTGTACGAACAACAACAACAACAACCAAATCTTTGTTTAACTGAGCCTTTATAAATGTGTGCTGGTACAGAATTGCTTATTTCTAAACGACTTGATTGGTTTTGCACTGTAGAAGCTGTGCTGAGTTGCAATTGGGCCTCAACTTGTGGCTTTCTTTACCAGCCTTATAAATGTTTACTTGCAGTAGAATACCCACAGTGAAGTGTGAGCTTCATGTGTGTGAGAGTGATGATGTAAGGAAACACTGTGAAGACTTGCAGCAAAATGGTGGAGCACCTACCTTGTATAACATAACATTTCGTTGCATGTAAAACTTAAAAAGATCATGGTACACTAGTCCCTCTCATTTCAGCGGGAGAGATGCTTAAACATGTAGCAGATTTCCAGATCAGAATGTAAAAAATGAGGAATATTTTAGAATTCTGGTGTAAATTCTTTAGACTGTCGTAGAGCTGTGATGCTCTGAAATAGGGGGCTTGCTTATGAAACTGCAGTGTTTTGCCATGGCATACACTCTCTTAAAGAACCATTAGCAACCCTTCTCAGAAGACCATGGATATATAATATCACAGTATTCTTTGATTTTTTTGCTCTTGTGAATTTGCTTCTCAGCAGTACTCTGGGTGGCTCCGTGTGATTGCTGTGTGTACCCTGATGTTTTACACAGTTATTTAAAAGTGAATATATATATATATAGTCTGTGTGTATGCACGTGTTCCTGGGGAAGCTGATATCTGATTGGCCCTAGGGCTCCCCAACATGTGTCTGCTGCCATTTACATATACAGGGCTTGTCACCCACAGTTTGTACACTACTTCAGGAAACAGCAGTGTAGCCTAACACCAGTGAATCTGCAGCAATCATATCTGCCCTTCCTAAGGATTAGAATTGGTTATCTTTTTAGAGTGTGATTGTGATAGCCAACTTGATTCAGTCAGGGAAGAAGAGAGAGAAGTTGCTCTTTAATCTTCTTTCAATACCAGGTTATCTCTTGTGACTATTGACTTTGCTCTTAATTCAGAGGTCTCAGGATTCCTCTGAAAGCCAAATACCTAAATCCTCATAGAATAAGTAACCACTGAGAATTTGGGGAAATGTATAATGGTTTTCAATCTGTTCATTCACATACCCATGTAACAGTTGAATTGCAGGCTCTTGAGGGTTCGTAGGGTACCGGTTAAGGTTTTGATGCCCAGCATTTGTTGGGAGTGAATAAAGTAAAATGTTTCCTTTCCATTAAATAAGTGATAGGAAGGAAATAAAGCACAGTTCTGGTGAGCCTTGTAGTTTCCAGTAGTTGACTACTTCTAAAATTACCAGATGTACATATGCAGCCAAAGCTCCTGGATTTTAGAAATCCCCATGGATTGCAAAATAAACCAGGACTGAATCTGCCCAGCTTCCTTGTTTGGAAATGGAACATAATACGAAATTGCATACAGGAATACTCCTTTTTTCTGGCTATACCTTAGCAACTGAGCACTATTTGTGTTTACTGCTGAAGTATCAGAACTGTGGCAATGCAGTCTTAATCCTAGCATTAATAACTGAGGTGAGTTCCTTTCCTGTATGTTCCTTTCCTGCTTTCAGCAGGGGGAAAAAAAAGTCTTCTTGCATAACATTCTCATGAGAAAAACACAGTTTAATCAGCTTTTTACAGTAATTGGGTAGGATTGCAAATACAATCTATCTTACGTTCCATTTAGTGAAAAAGTGTGCAATGGAGCATAAAGTTCTAAAGTGCACATTGGTTACACAATCAGTTATGTTATGAATAAATTAGGGCCAAAATGTCCATGACTTCTGACTAGAATGGCTGATAGACAAACATGATATATATCATTTTAAGAATGCTTGACTTCCTCGAAGTAGCCCTTCTTTCTCCCCTCTCCCTCTGTAAGGACAGAAAACTTAGCAGCAAGTGATTATACTTGGTTCCGTCTTAGGGTGTGTTCCCTTTACTGTCTTATTGTGCAGTGAAGTGGGGTTTTGTGTGTGTGTGTGTGTGGTGTGTGTGTGTGTGTGTATGTGTGTGTGTTTACAGGTTTCTTCCCCCCTCACACACTGTTCACATTAGCATGGCTTCAGTTTGTTTCTGTGATTCCTTTACCACCAATCAGAGGTGTTCACACACACCTTGAGTGGAAACTAGTTAGGAGCAACTTAAGGATGCCAGTTTGTGTGAAGCTGGTTTGAGAAACAGCACACCGAGCTAGTGTCTTATAACAAAGTGCAGGATACATATGCAGTAGAGATCACTTGGTGTGGACACAGATTAAAAATCCAGCACTGGAATCACAGTGCGCGTGCAGTAAGTGGGAGTGTTTGCACTCTGGATTTTGAGAATGGAACTACCAGGGCTTGCATCACATTCCTCCTCGTAAGCCCTGGCTTAGCATAGCTTTGGAGGCCAACCATGGGGTAGGATGAGGAGATCGAAATCAATCAGGATCGAGACATAGCCAAGAAGCCAAATGAAGAATAGGCAAAGATTAAGGGAAATAAAGGGCTTTAGGCAAAGAGGAAGAAGCAAGATAGCACGTTCAGTGATTGCACCAGAGAAACAAATACACGTGCCTCTCTCCATTTCAGTCAATACATCCTTCCATGTTTGACACTACTTTGATCTCTTTCTCAAACCCTTAACTTAAAACCTGCCTGATGTTTTGTTTTTTGTTTTAGGTAGAACCTAAAGTGTGGGCGAGGTTGCGATACATTTTGTGGCCTAGTCAGGATGTCATCAAAGGACGTTGTGCCTCTGCTGGCATGTGTCTCTGCTTTCTTCATGTGCCTGGCACAGTGGCAGCACGTTAAATAAACTCTGAAATCCAGCTGAGAGGGAAAGATTATTGCGTTCGTCAGACACAGGAAACTACCAAGTATCTTTAGGGCTGAAGGAAAC
Organism: Podarcis filfolensis; assembly: GCF_964270895.1. Taxonomy (NCBI): domain Eukaryota; kingdom Metazoa; phylum Chordata; class Lepidosauria; order Squamata; family Lacertidae; genus Podarcis; species Podarcis filfolensis. Next base: position 63,000,619 of record NC_139609.1, read on the forward strand.
CTTATTATTCAGCTGTTAGATCTGCTGGCATAGTATATGCATTTGAGTTGAAGACTGTCAAGTTTGCACATTCGTGCTGTGTTCACTTTCCATCCCAAAACATTCAGCACATATGCAAGTTGCTCTAAAGATGGCTTGTTGTTTGGCTTCAACTTTAATGTTACATATTTTGGTAATTTAAAGAGGGGGGGAACCCATCTAATGCTCTGTAAGCATGTGCATTTCTATAGGTGACCACCTTTGCATTACATCAGGACCAGTTGTCATGCCCTATAATAGCCTCCTTTGTCAGTTGGATCCTTGGAGCAGTTTCCCCCAACTTGGTGACCTCAAGATGTTGTCAAATTACAGCTCCCATCATCCTTGCTTGTTGATCAGGCTGGCTGGGGCATATGGGAGCCCCAACATCATCTGGAGGGCACCAAGGTAGGGAAGACTTCCGTGGACAGTCTTCACATCATTAATGCTGGATAAAGGGCTCATTTGGAAACTCATATTTTTTAGTTTTCTATGCTTGTCTAGAGAACCCATATTCACAAATCTTCTGTGTAAGCAACAAGACAAGAGTTTGTTCCCATTTATATTAAGTTCAATTAGCTGGAGAGAATGGAATTAATTTAAGCCTGATTTCTGTATTACATATTGGAACCCTATGAATACAAATATTTTAAAATAGTTACTGGGAGCTATTCCCCTGCTTACCAGCCGCATCTGTCACCCATAACTCACCAGACTTCCCCAAACCCCCAGACATTGCCAAACACTTCACATCCCCCCCCAACTCAGACCAGGGGTGGGGGACCTTTGTGGCCATGACAGATGAGTGGGGCAAAGCATGCCCTGCCCTGATCCTTTCAATCTTTTGTAGTCCTATGTCCCCTACTCTGTTTTTGCCCCCGATGTCCCTCTTCCTCTATAAGTGACCTTGCAAATTGCAGCATGATTAATGTTTCACAAATAAAGTATTATATAGGAAAACACAATTCTTTCCTCTCTCTCTCCGCCTCCACCCCCTGAATGTCCTTTAAGAAATTTTATTTCTGGGCTTGGTTCTGGATTCTTATGCATTCTATGAAACATTGTGCACTCTTGTGAACATTGCAACCAGCTGCAAAATGTGCTGTTCTATGACTACCATGTTGAATCTGTCATTTTTACTAGTTCAGAAAGTATTATTTGTTCTTACAATATAAGGCTCCAAGGATAAAACCTGGTTATGGTATAAATCATGTTGTCTCGATTCCACTTCATAGAGAATTCTCTGCTATGAGATTAAAGGGTTTTAATCTAAGCTCTCAGACCCCAGTTGAATATGTTCTGAATTGATTTGATCTTGCTTTTCCTAATAAATGTCTAAGCAGCCCACAACAGAGAATCCTCAAAGGTCAAATGAAATGTGTTGTTTTCAAGGAGCATAGTTGGTAACTTATTTTCTCCAAGCATTGACTTGAGCGTAGATGGGAAACAACATTTCAAATCTAAGCATGGCTTGTTATAATCCCTTCTACCTGTGAAGCTTCATTTTGAACGTTGCTTTTTTCATTTCTGTGATCCACTGTGCAGAGGCAGAATACAGAGGCAATAATAATAATACAGTAAAAAAAAAATTAAAGGAGGGGAAAACCATAGAATCACAGAATTGGTAGGGACCCAACGGACTATCTAGTCCAGGGGTCGGCAAGGTTTACCTTGCCTGGGCCAGTTCACTCCAGCGGAGATCCCTCCATGGGCTGGATCGTGCGTGCGCCTGCGATTTCCGGCGTCTGCGTAGACGTGATTTCCAGCCCCACAGAAGCGAGTCATCATGCTGCACTGGTTTAGCGCAGCGCGTGGGGACTCGCTGAGCAGGCAGCTCGGTTTGGGGGCGGCTCGTGGGCTGGTTAAATAACCCCCGTGGGCCGCTTGTGGCCCATGGGCCTTAGGTTGCTGACCTCTGATCTAGTCCAGCCCCCTGGGCTGCAGGAATACTGATTAAAAATACAATCTGAATGGTTCAAGAACTTGCATATGTGACCAAACAATTCTTCTTGGCTAGAAAGTGATAGGGGGCATTGCAAATGTTTGGAATCTCTAGGTATGTGAAATATCTCCCCCAAATAATTGCCTCTATTTCGAAGTTCAGATATGAGAGTGGAACACACCCCCCCCCACGGCATTGGGTTGGCAGATTGGGTGGCCACATAACTCTGACTTGACTGTTTGATAGGGGATGAAAAACCATGCCGGTGTGGGAATGGGATTGTACACTGAACAGGAGCACTTTGTGATGCCACAGAGCATTGTGAACCTTCCCTGGCTAAATGAAATGTTTGCATATCATGTAGAATTGTACCCACTGTACTTTTGCTTCCTGAGAACTTTATTTAAGAAATGAAAGTAACTTTTTAGCTTTTTGATGACATAGTGAAATGTAATAAGGGAACAGGCAGTGTCTGTTGAATGCTCAGTTATCAGTAGGAACCTTATTAGATGGGGCTTGTGGTGCTAGTTATATACAACAGGAATCTCATGCTTCCCTTTTCCGCCTGGGTTGTATACTTCTCTGACTACTTGCAGTGGCAGAGCAGGATATAAATTAATCAATAAATGCTAAGCAGTTAAAATAAAGCTGACAAGCATGTGTGTATTCTATGCTGCTTTCACCTCATTCAGTGTATGTGGTGTTTCCCCCCCCCCTAAGTCAGGCTTTAAGCATCCACTCCCCAAGATATCTGCAGCTGGTAAGAATAACTGGTAGGACTTATTTCCCTGTAAATGACAAGAGAGTTGGCTCCTTAGGCCACTGATGTGCTACCACAAATGGCTAACAAGCCAACTCGTAAAATGTTTTGTGAGCCAGTAACTTTTGTAAGCATATATTTGCAAGACTTTTCAGTCTTAACAATTTGAAATGGATTGGGCCTGGTTTTCTTGCAGCTTCACTTGGCTCCTGATAGGTGCACCTCCATTGGTTGATGGTTTCAGAATCCATAATCTGTGTGCAATACGAGCTTGTTGTCCTAGCAGATTGTGCATTGTGCATGAGTTATGAGTTAGCAGATCACTTCAGCTGTATATTCATAACTGGCAGAATTGCACTCTGTTTATAGAAAATTCTGGTTTGGTTATAAGAATGCCCATTAAAAAAGATACCAGTGGTTTGAAATTTTTGCAGGTGAGAAGTCAGAATACTATGGGTTGTATCCAGTGTGCGTGAGACTCCTAGTAGACCTACTGAATAATTTCACTGGGGCTGCTCTGAATAAAATGTTGGTGAATGCAACCCTTTCATATTTAATCATAATCATTATTCTTTCTGCCCCTCCACTGTTGCCTTTTAACAAGTGGTTCTTTAGTGGTAATTCTGCTTTCAAGTCTTGTGGCTTCGGTGAAGTTACTCCCACTTACATGTTAGTTTCAATTCTAATCTGAAATCCAGCGATTTGGCTCCCGTTTCTTGTGTGCAATTTCTTGGTGTGAAAATTTGCATTATGTATTAACCTGATAACTAAAGAAAGTGGCCTTACGTTGGGTACAGTGCAGTTCAGGGTGCTTTAGCAGCATTTGTTTTGTTTGCTGCTTTATTAGCTAGGTACATTTAGTTTGTCACCTCCTATGTGTTAAATTAAACCTTCACTAAAATTATTTTAGTTAGCTAAATGTGGAAACTATTCAGCATAATAAAGCAGCCCTTCAGTGGCACCTTATTAACTGCCATGTAATTTTAATGCACTTTTCTCACAAGTGCAGTTCAAAGCAGCGTTTTGTAAATTGCTTTGAGGATCTTCGTTTTAAAGTGGCACCCAGGAGCACAGGTGTACCACTACAATGCCTTGACGCTAGCTTATTTCTTCTCTGCGCTTAACGCTGCTTGCTGCTGCTTGAAGCAATAATAATTTATTTTGTTGGTTCGGCTTTGATAATGTGTCACCGTTAAAGAACAGAGTTGCTGGAGACTGGCTTTTGCCTCGCTCAATTCTCGATTGACTTGAAGACTTGAGATAAGTTGAGGTCTATATTCAATTACCCTGATAGTTTTGTGAAGATACTTAAACTGTGTTCATAGATATGGTTCCTGAATGTGCACCGTTCCTTTGGCATTGGTCTTTGCTAACAAGCAAGATTTAAATTCACCTTCTTCAGACGTATTTGCTCTGTTCCAAGCATTTTATGTTATCGTAATCTAGTTATGTTGGATACCGGTAATTTGTTGGTTTTCAAGTACCTTTCTTGAGACATGTGACAGGGTGAAATATTTACCTAAGTGTCTTGTTCGGGCTATGAGAATTATGATCTCACTCTGTCAATATTGCAGGCATCTTCCCGTTTAACTAAAGTGGTCTTGTTACCAGAGTGCCATACTAACAAAATGTCATGTTGGGTTTTTTGTGGGGGAAGGGTAGAATTTTGTGTAGAATGACTGAAGCAGGCATGTTTAGCTTATTTTTCTATGTGGGAATTGGAGGACTGATTCCTCAATGCAAACATTACAGGGGAATATAACTAATAGATCTGTGTTGAAGGTCTGTCCCTTCTCATGGTATATTTTAACCATCGCCGGAAAATGGGTTCTCTGAAGTGTTCACATGTTAAATTATGAGGTCTTCACCTGGCACTGATGAAGCCTCTGAGATTCCCCCTTACTCCCACCATGGTCTTGAGGACTGGTGACCCCTTTCTCCTTTTGAAAGTACATAGTGCAGAAAGATAAAGTTAAGAAAGACACACTCTTTCCCACATCCTTTGTCAGCTTTCTGTGCTTTCCAAGACTCGGATTAATTCTACCGTGCCTGACTTTTACTTGGAACTCTTGGAAAAGTGAAATATGCATGTACTTCCTCTATTTCTTGCATATGAGGGCAGTGCTCTAGGGGGTAGGAAGAGAGGGTGGTGCCCATAGCCCCTTGAATAACATACATGGTAATTTACTAATTTGTTGTTCAAGCCTTTTGTGTTTTTTCAATGGATTATGCTGTTATATCTACTCAGACTTTGAAACAAATTCAACTAACCCGTACTAATTCATTAGTATGATATTTGTGTAGATACTAGATTCAGGTAGGTAGCTCTGTTGGTCTTCGAGAAAAAAATAATTGTCCAGTAGCACCTTAGAGACCAACTAAGTTTGTTCTGGGTATAAGCTTTCGTGTGCATGCACACTTCTTTCATTTGCGTAGATAGTCAACTACAAAGACAGTAAGATATAAAATGGTACGATAAGGGCAAGAATCGTTTTAACTTTGATATGATACTTTCTAAATGTTTTGTTAACTTTCTGTCAGACAGGTCTTTGGAAAAAGCACGTCTTTGTTCCCATGTAACTCTGGCAAAGTGGGAAGATTTTCCACCATCTTTTTCACGGCTCATAATAGCAGCTGTTTGGTGGTACTTCCTTGTTTTGCATTGTTTTTGCTAACCCTGTAGCTCAGAAAAATGTACTTTTAAAAAAATGAAATTGAAGGGAGAAATATAGCTCAAAAGAGGAAGACAGCTGACTTGACACATGACAAAATTTCAGGAGAAGAATTAACAGAAGTATATGATGAAGAGCTTTTTTTAAACTCTGGTTCTTAAGACATCAGCAGTTTTAAAATGCACAAGAGACTGGAATGTGTGATATTGAGTCATTAGAGATCGCTACCATAGCATCCGTCATAAGCCACTGTTGTTCTGATCTTTGTCAGATGGACAGAATTATCTGGCTTGGGTAGTGTCACCACTTATAATTTATGTAAAACGTAATATGGAACAAAATTGGAATGTGATGAGGAAGAGGTAGCTAGCCTATAATTATTAAACTGGCTTGCAGAAGGAGTGGAACTGGGTGGCTCTTAATTTTCCTTCCTCCAACATTTTGATCTCTTGGATGTACAAATAAGAAATTTCATAAATTGTCAGGTTTGAAAAATGGGGATTCCCAAATGATGGGCGGTTAACTTGTAAGAGGGGGAAATTGGCTTTCTGTATGCTTTATAGCAGTCACCATGGCATGAATAGTTATCTGTTTCCACTCAAGAATCAGTAACAGGAGGCCTTGTGTTGTGATAGATAGTAATAATTTTTCCTATTTCCTTTTCAAGTTTATCCAGTAATTTTAGCATGATGCGTGTTCCAGTGGGAGTTGAAATATTCTGTTCACCTCTATTCCAGTGTAACTAAGATCTGATTCACACATGCATATACTTCACTACAAGGCAGTACTCCTTAAGTCTTGTTGCTCTGACTCTCAAGAGAATGTGTGAAGCACCTTTATTGAGCAGTATTGTATTGTAGCTACCAGGTGGTGGGTGATGATAATAATATAAATACTTTTTATTATGTTTGATCTGTTTCAGATAATGGAAGTCATAAATGGATGCTGCCACCATTGAGTGGCGAATGTAGTGTTGCATTGCTAAACTTCCCATTCAGCAAGCAGTCTTTAAGGCTCATATTTTGGATTGCCATGGAGCTGAGTAAAGCATTCCTGTGTCTGCATCCTTTAGAAGAACTCTTTGTGTTTTACTATTCTGTGCTGTAAGAGGCCTTATTATAATGCACACTCTTCTCTTTTTCGTTTGAAGATGAGGTGCCAGATTAATTTCCCTAACAGGTTTAAGGGTGGGCTGCCAAAGTCACTCTGTCCATTTATCCCAGGCAGCTTCGACCCAGCTCTTTCAGCAAGTTTGGCAAAAGTTACATAAACTCATGGTGATGGGCCCCTGAGGTATGTTTTGGAAGCTTCTGTGCAGTGGACTGCCATGCTAGTTTCTCAGAAGTGGAAGAAAATATTTTAGCTACTAGGTTAGTGGGACATGGGAACACGGAGCCTGTTCTTACCTTGCTGTACTTCCAACCCTCAATTACAGATGCTGCAGATGCAGATGAGCTTCACCACTTCAGACCACAGATGTGGGGTCGCATTCTCTCATGTTTCTTTGTGCTGCTAAAAACTGGCTGCAAACAAAACATCAGCACTGCAGACAGAGGGCTGGGAGAAAACCTTTCTCTGCACGTGCTAGTTTCAGAGACTTGTGCTTGCTTGAGTTTCATTTGCCCTTTAAACCCCCCCCCCCCAAAAAAAATACAGTGGTACCTCAGGTTAAGAATTTAATTCATTCTGGAGGTCCGTTCTTAATCTGAAACTGTTCTTAACCTGAGGTACCACTTTAGCTAATGGGGCCTCCCGCTGCCGCTGTGCCGCCGCCCCGTGATTTCTGTTCTCATCCTGAAGCAAAGTTCTTAACCCGAGGTACTATTTCTGGGTTAGCAGAGTCTGTAACCTGAAGTGTTCTATAGCCTGAAGTGTCTGTAAGCTGAGGTACCACTGTATCTAGCTGGGAGGGGGTGTTTGGAAGAGCAGGGAACATTCAAACTAGTATCTTTCAGCTGAAGTACATACAGTCCATGCCATTTTATCACCTAATTGTGCTGGAGGTGTAGGCCCAGCCTCAGTCTGTGCAAACTTCAAATGACATCTGATTCCTCCTTTCAACCCTCCAAAAGCCATGTGTGGGTGAGGATTGCAGGAGCTTGCTGAGCAAAGACAGGGGACCAACCTGTCAAGCTGCAAAGAGAGCTACTTGTAATTTAAGCAAGTAATTTAAGATTTGCAATTTTAAGAGAGTGTGGGAAAGTGCCATGTTGCAATGTTCAGAAAACATTGCAGACTTTTGTTTTCAAATACTCCTTGGGTAGCCTGTAAACCATTTTTTTGTTTGGTACAAGACATGAACTCCTGCCTCCTGGTTCCTAGTTTGCTACTGTGAAGGTCTTGCTGATAATAGAGAGCTGTGGACTGATGCAAAAAAGAATATTGAGTACCTTTGCTTCTGTCTCCCAGGGAGTGTGTGCTAGGGAATGAGGGAGGAAAGGAGCTTTTTCTTGCATGGCTTATAGTGTCATCTACTAATGCAAAGCTTCATTAGAGTAAATATCTAAACAGTTTAAGGAATATAAAAAACAGAATGAGCAGAACCATTAAGACACAAATATCCACAGTTAAAATGCACAATAAAACCCACCCACTAAAACAATCCAGCGATTTCAAGAGGCAGATCCAGAGCAAGAATTCATGGGTATTCCTGTGTAAATAGGCGCATCTTCAAAAGTCATTGGAATGCCAGTACAGATGGGGCCTCTTGCATTTCAACTGGAAGGGCATTCCACAACATTGGTACAACGACTGAAAAAGCTCACCTTTGAGTTACTATGAGCTGATAATCATCAAGCCATGGCAAGGCTAATTGCCAGCCTTCTTAATGCCATTACAAGGCTGCAGAGATGAAGTTGGTATTTCAGGTAACCTTGCCCAGAGTTGATTAGGGCTTTATATTCAGGTAACAAAGCTTAAAAACTGGCTCAGTCACTAATAGGCAGCCAGTTCAGATCTTGCAGCACTGTCGTGATATTTGACTGGGAAGGAGCACCACTCAGTACCTGAACTGTAGCATTCTGCACCAGCTCCAGCCTCTGAGCCAGCCTTAAGGGAAGCTCCACAAAGAGCATATTATAGTTGTCTAAATGTAAAGTTACCAGCACATGAATCACTGTGGATACAAACTCTGGACACCTCCCCAGAGACTGTATTAACCGTGGCATCAAGATCCACATGAAGGCGAGTGAATTTCCCCTCTCGAAGTGCCTGGTAGACTTGTCACAGCATGCCATTTGTTCATACATTTTTTGCAGCGCATATATGAAAGCTGCAGCAAACTATCTGCCTTTCCACCATCATTAAGCATGCAGCCCATCTGGTCTGTTTATGCAGAACACTGTATTTTAACTTAAGGACTAAAGTATGCCTTTTGCTTTGAAGCAGCAACTACTTTGCTGAAGGGTGTTGCCTGTAACTCTCAGGCATGTTGGGGTGTGTGTATGTCTATGTGGTGGGGGGGACAGGGGAAGAGGGTTGGTTGGTATAAACAATTTAGTACATCTATTCCCATTACATTTCATGTGTCTCTGATTCCAGTTTAGCTGAGGAGTGTAAAGTAAAAATTGCCTATCTGGAAGGTTGTTGGCTTGTACTGTATTGTGTAAAGAGCGAGACACTGATTGGAACTTCCCAAGTTCTTGTTGCTGTTTGAAGTTTAGATTGCAAGCAAAAATGAATTTGAGCCTTCTGGTTTCAAGTGTAAAGGTAAAGGTAAAGGGGCCCCTGACCAGTAGGTCCAGTCGTGGCCGACTCTGGGGTTGCGGCACTCATCTCGCTTTATTGGCCGAGGGAGCCGGCGTACAGTAGTCATGTGGCCAGCATGACTAAGCCGCTTCTGGCGAACCAGAGCAGCGCACGGAAATGCCGTTTACCTTCCCGCCGGAGCAGTACCTATTTATCTACTTGCACTTTGACGTGCTTTCAAACTGCTAGGTTGGCAGGAGCAGGGACCGAGCATACTTATGCAATTATTGCCAGACCTTTGACAGCCTGTTCTAAAATAGAAACATTACTAGAGTTTGTCCATGAGAGACTCAATTAGAATATCACAACAGATCTCTTCTGTTCTCAGACTAGGCTAGTAAAAAGTTTGAACATATACAATGAGTATTTTTATTTAGGTATGTGTTTATAAAATATGGCACCCAATAACCAAGGTTTTAAAGATAATTTACAGTAACCATCTAAAACAAAAAGACAAATGAAATACAAAAAGGAAGTCTAAAACATAATAAAAACAACAGTTTAGAACCAAAATACTAACTAAAAGATTACAGTAGGGTATTCAAAAAGCACAAAAAGATATTAAGATTAGAAATGGTGGGAAAGGTATTCTCTGGGGAGGGAATTCATGAACTAGGGTGCCACTACTGGAAAGGTCCTTTTTTGTAGCCAACTGCCTCACCTAACTTGATGAGGCTGCATGGCAAGGGCCTCTGAAGAGGATGTTAAGGTCTCAGAAGGTATATATGCGAGGAGGCTAGCCTTCAGGTAAGATAGTGCCAAGTCATTTAGGACTTCAAAGGTTAACACCAACATTTTGAATCAGGCCTAGAAAGGAACTGGAAGCCAGTGCAGATGACATTCACTGGCATAATATGGACATTGACCACTTTCAAAGGCAGCCACACATATAATACATTGCAGTAATCCAAACATCAGGCTAGCAAAGCACAGATACAGTAACTTGAGCAATTCTGTCTTCTTCAGATAGGGTTCTTGTTGGTATAGTGTCTAAGTTGATAAAAGACAAAAACTTCAAATAGGAAAAAAGTCCTGGCCATATTTTAGTCTTCTAGTTTATTACTCACTCTGAAATATTTTCTTTAAATATAGACTTAAAGAGCTTGGCACAAATGACCCAACCAATAAAAATAGAAATGTGACTTTTTCTCAAGGTTTTCTAATGGGAAAATGAAAGCTGCTTATTTTCAGTCCTGCTTATTTTCAATTGAAGTTATTCCCCACCCAACCCCAGACTATTAGCAATGGCTTGATAATACCCCTGACAGATCTATTTAGGTTGGATTCATGTATTACCAAAGAAGTGTAGTTGCTGCTTGCTGTGACTGGCTACCATCCTGCTACTGTAGTGTTTGGATGGCAGAAGTGCATGGTGTTGCCAGGATTACAGAGGTACTATGTTTGGCAGTGTTAGCAGCTCAGAAGGGAAGGGGCAGTAGCCTATGCAATCTTGGCAGCCCCATGTGATCAGAATATTACTGGAGCAGCATGAGCACTTAGGCACAGTACTACATGAATATGACTTTAGCCTCTTCAGCGTGTATAGATCAGAGATGGGGAACTTGTGGCTCTCCAGATGATGGCGGAATCCAAGTACCATCAGCTCCAGCCAGCATGGTTCATGGTCATGAACGATGAGAGTTGTAGTCCTACGATATCTGGAGGGCCGTAGGTTCCCCATTCCTGATGTTGGCAGTCTTAAGTCATGGATGGCAGTCTTAAGTCATGGATGGCGAACCTCAGACCTAGTGGCCAGTCTCAGACCCAGCTTTCTCTGGCCCTTGGGGTGCTCTCCAGCTTTGTTACACACCCTCCTTGAATGTTTTGCTTCACTTGAGTGTATCTTTGAACTCAGGTTTGTTGGGATGGAGGATAGAGGTATGGATGTAAACTTGCTCTATCCTTGTTTGCCTCACCCACCACTGACATGTGGTCATTGAGAGTGACTTTGGGAGTTGATGTTCAGCCAAGAAGCTACTAAATTGGTAAGGAACTCAGTTGAGACAGAGTACAAGGGTGAGCTGTAATGACACTTGATTTGTAGTATCTGAGCCCCAAATGCATAGGAAAATTTCTGCTCCTAGGCTGGACCATAAATCATAGAACAGCCCTCTGTCGCATTTTCACATCTCTGTCATTGCTGTGGCAGGTGTTTCACTGAACTGTGTAAGTTGCAATATCACCAGGTTTATGAATTTATCATATCATACTATCTTACTTATAAGCTTCTGGTATTGCATGATAACCTGACATTCTTAGCTTTTCTTACAAAATTCTGGGGTGTCTGTCTACTATTGTGGTTCAGAGCCATCTACTTGAAGTTGATAAAACTGAGCTTTCCTTCTCTCTTGTCTCTGCCATTCTTAAAACTTTAAATATTGATATTTAAGAGAGATTTGGTTGAAGCTTTTTTGATGTTACATTTTAGGATTACTGAATAAAATCTCTCTGGAAGCATGTATAATGACCTTTCTGAATGCAAAGGCCAGTTACTGAAATTTCGTACCTTCTGCTTTGTTTATCTCTCCCCAGACTGTTTCATCTTTCTTTTATTGGATAGTGTTGAACTTTAGAGAGATATTTAAATGAAAGAGCACGGAACAAGGAGGAATGGTTCAGCAGATCAGAAGAATCTTTATTTGCATCAGCCACAGCCATAGCAAATGGCTCAGCCTGTACAGATGAGTGGGAGGTTTTGAAAGCAGGTGTCAGCACCACCTTGGTGGCTACCTAGACAAAGTATGACTTCTTAAAAATAATGTAAAACAAAAAGTAAGTCATTGTGATATGTGTAAGTTGATGGGTGGATAAAGCTGCCAAGAAAGGTGAAATGAAAGCCAGGAGTTCAGTCCCTTGTTTCTTAGCATTTATTTCCTTTGTTTAAAGGATGTTCAAAATAGAATGCTTTACAGACTGTGCCAGCAAATAGTTCTTTTTGTGTGTGTTTTTGTAGGTTCTTTTTTTACTTCAGATAGCTGGGAGTTTAGTCATGTTCCTCCTTTTGAAGAAAGTTCCTTGGAAATCATCAGGCAGTGCAGCTCTGAATGTCAGTGCTGTAAAAAGCACAGGAATCCAAGGTTATATGTGAGGTACATATATATTAGAAGGGGTGGTGGTGAACTCCATGCAATTGCCAGGTTTCTGTATCGGTAGGTGAATCTACAACCTGGTTGGGTGTGCCTAAGAGTGCTGTTAGACAAAACCGAGTAAAAATGGTGGTCCCAGAATCTAGCATCAGCTATAACTTTTCCTGTGGCATTTCTAGGGTAGCAGAGCAAATGGCACCACGTTGGCTGCCAACTTAACAGATTTAAAAGGGGAATTATCCTCATTCTACATGAGTACGTCTGTCAGTGGCTAATAATCATGATGGCTATCTTACCTCCAGTGTCAGAGGCAGTATGGCTCTGGATGCCAGTAATAGGCATCAAAAGCAGAAGTGTGCTCATGTCCTCCTTGTAGGTTTCCCCTAAGCATCCGGTTGCAGGACTACCTCCACCGTTTTCAGGCAGCTGCCATAGACAGCAGATGTTGGGAGCAGGAAGTGGGAGCAATATTCTGGAGGACAGAGCTGTATATTCCATGTGGCCTGCCCAGCTCTCCCTTAAGCATGCTTTCTGCCCCAAGCTGTTGTTGTGGAGAACACTCTCCCATCGCCAGTGTTGAAATATGATTCAACTACTAGTCAGGCCACCTTCTGTATGTGGAATGGGAAAGGGCATCTTGTTCTTGGACCAATGTCTTGAGCCAGCCTTGGCTGGTTAGCTACAGTGAGAACACAATACTTGACTAGATACACTTCTGGTTTGATTCAATAGGGCTCTTAATGTGTACTTAGGACAGGATAAGGATAATTGCCTTTTTCAAAGCTTTGTTGGGCCCCCCCTCTTGATCCAAGTATAAAATTGACTCTGTAATGTGGAGGCATTTTTGGACCACATGGTCTTGGCCATTCAGTTGCTTTTCCATGACTTGTGTTTTCATGAAACAGGAACAGAGGATGCTGAATCAGGCTGGGTTTTCTCCCAGCCTTACCTGGAGATGTCAAGAATTGAACCTGGGACCTTCTGCATGCAAAGCAGATGCTTTGGCACTGAGCTACAGCCCTTCCCCAATGTCAAGGATGTATAGAATAAGGTTGTGAAAGAGGTTCTTTATTCAAGAGGTTGCTCTGCTTTGTTATGTATCATGAATATTGGGATCTGTGGAGCAGGATATGATTATAGGACTTTCCCCTCTGGGGAAACAGACCTTCTTTTGCTGAGAGTAGTGGGCAGCTTTTTTTGTGGGGAGGAGCGGGAACCAGATTTGCCTTAACAAAATGATATAGCTCAGGGATGGGGTGTGGTGCTCTAGACGTTGCTGGACTCAAACTCCGGTCAGCCCCAGCCTGCATAGCCAATGATCAGGAATGATGGAATTTAGAGCCCAATAGCCTCTGGAGGGCCATAGCTTCCAGGCTTAGTGCTATGCAAGAGCTGGAATGAGCCTGAATAAGATATTTACTTCAGCACAGTAAGTAAAATTGTTTGAAACCACACTGGAATAGTGCAAAACCATTCTGCCCCACCCTTGTGTGTCCCAGAGTCTGCTATATGCCTTGAAACTTGAGTAGCTGCAGCACTTCAGGTGGTAATTCATCAGCCTGGGTGTTCTTACCCTCCAAGTAGTGGGGTCAGCCATCTGGAACATGCTTGAGAGCACAGTTCAGGATTATAATCTGGAGCTTTTGAAACTGCTGTCATGATTTCAGGATTTCTTCTTGTAGCAAAGACACAGCTCCACTTCAGTTGCCTGCCTTCTCTGCAGGCTGTTTGCTCAGCTTCTTCTGACAATCTGATTGTCAACTTGCTATGTCTTCCCTGAAGACCCACATCGCCCTTTTAAACATGCAAAAGTTCCGTCAATTAATTTTGTCCCTTTCTTTAAGCCCAAGATGAAGGGCTGGAGGCAAGCACTGTGGGATGACCAGAGCAACAGCATGCTTCTTAAATTGAAGCCAGTGCTTTATTTTGTGGTTTAACAGGTCAGTTAAGAACATAGAAGGCAATAAGTTGTCCTCATTTTCTTAAGGGTTTAACAGAGTCCCTACGTATCAATATATATATTGATTGGGGTGGAGAAAATGGGACCCCAGGCTTTCCCTGTTTAGGGAAGCTTTTAATGTTTAACAGGCTATTGCATTTTAATATTTTGTTGGAAGCCACCCAGAGTGGCTGGGGTATAAATAAATAAATAAATTGTTGTTGTTGTTGTTGTTGTTGTTGTTGTTGTTGTTGTTGCATGTTAGACATGTCTTGCTGAAGACTCCATGATTGTCAAGTGCATGGGAGACCTTTCCTCTTGTCCTGTTTGCTGCTCTGAAATTAGCCTCAGTTTCCCCTGACAAGATTCACCTTTTAGCATAGTGATTCTTCTGTCAGTAGCTCCGGGAGTTTAAATCAGCAACCAGGAAGGAGCTCTCCATTTCCTCTTAGTCATCCAGCAATGCTCTCCCCCTCCCATGCCAAGGACTGTGTGTCATTAAGTATAGTTACGTAGGTACTTAAGGTCTGCTCTAGAAAGTTGGGCCACATTCGAGACATCCCAGCCCCAAAGTTTTTCAAAGCAAAGATTACAAAAAGCAAAAAAAGCTGTGTTGGCCCATAAGAAGAAAAATCCAGATGTGTATATAGGATAATACCTTTCCTATGCCACCCAAAATGGCACAAAATTGTGTGCAAGCTTTCGAGTTCTGGAGAACTCTTAATTGGAGACAAGGACAAAAGTTACCTGCTGATGTGAAGTAGAAATATATAAAACACACACAGGCAAATGCTCTAGGCAGATAGTTAATGATATGCAGTAGTTAAGAGCCTTGCTTTTGCCTCTATATGGGCATAGGCTTGGCTTCAGTGCTTGGGGATTTTGAGCTACTTGAGTAGCCTGTTTTCTGTATTTGGATAACTCTTGCTTGATCAAGACAGATCTGTATTAGTTTAAAACATGCAATGCTTGTAGTGCAGTTTGTTGAAAGTAATAGGTCAGACAAAAGCAGATCACATGAAAGCTAAACTGTGAACCAGCCTTCAAGATGGTTTGGATTACAACAGCTATCAGCTAGAGCCAGCACAGCCAATAATTGGGGATAATGGGAGTTGTAGCCAAAACATCTAGAGGGCACCAGGTTGAGGAAGGCTGCTGTAAGCTCATTGGGTTCGTGTGAGGCTCAAAGCAAGCAAACTTGACTCATCAGCTCTTGACAATTGTTTCTTAGGAGTGGAGTATTGCACACACTCAACGGAATCGCTTTTTGCAGCTGTCTGATGCTCAGCTTAACAAATCTATATACCTAATATTAGGCTCTCACTCTCTCTCTTTCCCAACCCACTCGCTTCAGTTAGAGGCAGCAGCCTGTCAATGACTCTTCAGATCTCTCCAGCCCTCCCCATTGTCAAATGCACCCTTGTCATCCTCTGAATAGCATTTCCACTTGATTTTAAAGTAGCTTTCTGTCAACTGTGGTGGACTAAGAATTTTAGTGACAACTCCATCAATTGGGCCACCAAGATCAGAAACATCCCTATCTCGGCAGTTGATACGTGTTCATATCTGTAAGTGGAGGCTGCTAGGTAATATCTCCTGTTGTAAGTGACTATGGCGGGTGTGGGTGAGTGGTGCCGAAAATTTGAACCGAAGACGGAGGGGGCTGTAGCATGGCCTTTCTTTGCTGTCTTGATCTTACACACAAGCTGAAGAAGGAGAAAGCCACCTTGAAATTTGGTGCCCGCTCACCTTTCAAAATGTATTGGATACTGAATGCACCAGCATAATGATGCTTCACTAATGTCTAGCATTATACTGTTCCAATCAGAGTTCCCAGTTGCTGGAATGTGAGTTTTTAAATACCAGAACATGTGGTCCACATTTTATGTGTTTACAGTGTGTTAGCATATCTCTACAGCAGTTGACTCCACTGCATTAAGGGTACTGGGAATTATTGTGAGAGGGTCTCATAATGACTCTTGGGTATAAGAATGCTTTAAACGTGAGGTGTAGATGTGACCTCAGCTCCATCCATGAATGGGAGGAAGGAGCCCTTATGTTTGCAGAAGCCTAGTTAAGATTCAAGCCATAATAAATAAAAACGATTCCAATAACATAAATCACAAATTGTAATCAGCAAAATGACAAACAGCCTGTGAGCAGTAACTAAGTAGTGGAAAATCTAAAGTCAGCCTGTGTCAACCTGATGTTTGTGCTCCAGATGTTTTGGACTATAACTCTCTTCATCCTCTGCCAACATAGTTTAGAGATAAAAATGCATTAATTTTTGTTTGTTCCCTTCTTGACTAAAGATAATCATTTTTGAAAGGTGACAAATTTAGTACTTCTCCATATGGTCTGTGGCAGGATATATGCAGACCTGGCATTACAGTGGATGGAAAAGGAGATTCATAGTGGAATATATTTAATATATTTATTGCGGAATGTGTACTTTGCTTTTCAAAGCAGCAAAAAGCCCCCACAAAGCAGCTTGCAATACTAAACTAGCCATCAACACAGTTTAAAAACAATTAAAATTCATTACTGCAAACAAAGGCTTGCATTCAGTGTAGCACTAAGTATCTGTCTTGCTGTCAGAACAAGGATTTCTGCATGTGCAATGGGACTCTCCACCCTCTTCCCTCTATGTGCTCCCTAAATGGGTTTTGCCCTCCCCCCCCCCCAAATCCTCCAGAACAGATTTGGAGAGGGAGTCCCATTGGGAAGATGGGACAGTGCTACATTGGAGACAGATTGATACTATAATAAAACAAACAGATTTATTTATTTTTTTGTCCTTATTCCCTCCATTGTAGCATCCATGAAGCATGGTAGCATGATATTTCACCAGAAGGCTCCATGCCTGCTGCCTGCCACTCTGTAATTAGGACTATGGACTTCATATAGGATCTAGTGTTTATGCTCTTGCAGCTTGTGTTTGCACTGTAGGAAGGAAAAATGGAAGGTCTGGCCCTTCTTCACCCCAAAGGAATGGAAGAGGAAAAGGCTACTGGGAATTTTTCCACCTTGTAATGCATCCTGTGTTGAAAACTTCGCAGTTCTGTACTATGAGAAGCTGTGTGTTAAACTATATATTTTGGCAGCTGAGGGTGACATTTAGTCATGTGCGGCTGTTCTCTCTGAACGGTGTGATTTCTTGTGACCTCCTGTTTCCACAGTGTTCGTAAGCAGTCCTTCCTTTATGTCAAGGTAGCTCTATTGTGTGTTTTTTCCCCTTAATCAGCACAGCAAAAGAATGTTGTCTCTCCTCCACCACTACCCCTCTCTACCACCAGTTTCCTTTCCAAGAAAAAGAAAGGAAGCATGACTTAGGTAGGCAGCTATCCTTCCTGTCCCACAGCCATGTTGAAGTCAGCGCCAATAACTTCAGTCCATTTAGAGGAGACACTGCCACCAATGAACTTGTGCTTTGTTCTACTGAGCAACGGGTATAACGTGCTGTTTCCTAGCCCTGCCTCTGGCTTCGCTTCTGTCTGTTTTGGCACATGTGCCTTAAATTTCCTGTAAATGTAGACTAGCAGGATAAAAACGAAACCCTATGTGGCTGAATGCTAGAAGTCCTCTACCTGGTAACTGCAGGCAGACAGAAGAGCTGGGACTACTCCCTAAAATGTTTTGCAAGAGGAGCCCAATGCTGTGTAGTCCTTGAAGTAATAAATAGGATTCAAAATATGGGCCTTCCCAGGCAAGTGACTTTGTGGTGGCGGCGGCAGCAGCAGCAGCAGCAGCGGGGGAGCAGTGGGGAGTAAATGCTCAGGTACTAACCACAGTATGTAGTTGCCAGCCTTCCAACAGCAGTGTTTTGTCACTGACCACATTGTGTGTTTCTTGCAATTTAGAGCATTAGATGGGCTATAATAATGTGAGGATCATGCATGCCCACTGAGGTGTTCTTATAGTGAATGTCAGCCATTCCTTCTCTCCCACTGAATGCCTGAAGTGGGAGGGATGGTCATGTAAAGCCCAACAACTTGGAGGTTTGGGTGCCAAAACAATCTTGGCCTGTTCTAATAGTTAAGAGGTCAGGCTTACCGTAATCACATGGAAGACAAACTCGCCCTTCTGGTAAGCTGAATTGGCACTGCAGGATGAGCTGAAAGTTGGGTTAATTGCCCCCATCCCCATGTCTGCGCTCATGAGACCCTGGAAAAAGTGTTGCTTGATGAAAATCACAAAACGATGGCAGTTGAAATCTGGGAAGGAGTGTGGAGCCATTTGCATGCCAGTGCCCTAAAATGGATGGCATTGGCATTTTCAGCCCATTGCCTTAATGTGTATGTGTGTGTTTTAAAAAATGCAAGCTCCTGACCAAGAGCAATGGGCATGGGGGGGACAATCGACTGCAACATACAAAGCTCTGCCACTGTTGCCAGGCAAGCCAGAAGGTAAGGAAGCTTCCCTGTGCCTTTTTCCTCCACCAGCTCCACTGGATTCAAATCCTCTAGTGCCATGCCCTGAAATGTTCCATTTGGGGGCTCTCCCCAGTCTATGGTCAGAAACAGCTTCCTACCCTCTAGGGTGAAGCTTGAACCTCCACAGTGGTGGAAGACACACACTCGCCACAGCACTGCTGCTCCTTACTCTTGGGGAGACAGACACCTGTGTGCCCCCACCCCTCAGCCAACAACATGGAGAAGGTTATGAGTGCACTGAAAATTCATCTGGTTTTCTTTTTTCTTGCCTCCGCCTTTCTTTCAATCTAGGAGTCTTTCCTGGATGTGCACAAATACTATTTTAAAGCTGTATAATAATTTAATTAAGATGTGTCATTAAAAATAAAACAAAGCTGTCTGTTATTGTAATTTACGTTTTTCAATGTAAGGAAATAGCTTTTTTTAAAGTGGCTGTCATGCAGCAGGAGCTACCTTATTTTCGTTCTTTTGCAAGGTGAGAGAGGGGAGAGGATATTATTCTGCTGCTGCTGCTGAATGGGGTTGGCGCTAGTAATGTGATGTAGGCTTCTTTGGCACCCCATCCCTTTCTCCAATGCAGCATCCTCCAGATCTTGTTGGAGAGCATCACGTTGGCTACCTCACTCCTTCTCTTTCTTTCCCCCACAGATGAATAGTTGGAGAAAAAAAAGGGGTGTCCCCTTATGCAGGTGTGTGTGTGTGTGTGTGTGTGTGTGTGTAGGAGGCAGGGTATGCACAAATTCTTGATTCTAGCATAGGATGTGGCACAAGAGTCTTGTTTGTGAATCTTCCAACCATATGTAGCATCATCCTGTGGCAGAGTGCTGCTTGGTTGGGGTCAAAAGCATGTTGGCAAAAACAACTCCGTTGGCAATGGTTCAGAGAGTAGGATTCTCCTGTTGAAGTGATTGTTTTGTGGGAATATTTGTGTTGGCATAGAAGCTCTATGACGTTTTGTCACCAGGCTTGAAACAGCATTGCTGCTTCTGAGAGCTGGTGGTTGATTACTGTAGTATTAAGGAGGCACTGGGCTGGATCCAAAGAGGAGCCATAACTCTGGCAGGGCACCTGTTTTGCATGCAGAATGTGCCAGGCTCAGTCCCTGGCACCTCCAAGAATGCTGGGAATTGGCATGTCTGAATCCCTAGAGAGCTCTTGCCAGTCAGCATAGAGAAGCAGTACTGAGCTAGATAGACCAACAATATGACACTCTATAAGTCAGTTTCCAGTGTTTCTGTCTGTTCCTGCCCAAAGGAGTGCTTTCGAAGGGCAAACCTTATTTGAAAGAAAATTTTGGGAATGAGCACAATTTCAAAAGGAACTTGTAATATGACACGCAGAGTCTGCTGCTTAAAAGAAAAGGCAAACATTTTATGTTGGGAGTGCCTAAAGTCAGAATTTGGGCCCTAGCCACAACTGAGTATTCTGGAAACTTGCTGTCTGGTGTTATGCCTATTTTAGGATTTGTTTGTTATCACAGAAGGATTATGGTTGAGGATGAAATAATCCCATGTTGAGGAAACAATTTGGTTATATTTCAGTGTGGGATAACTTCAGGGATGAATTAAATGTTCAGAGGTCATGTATCTTGTATGCGGCAAGGCTCATACTTGGAACATTCCTGTGTGCCACTGAACATAGGAAGCATGAGATGTGTGTGAGTTTCTTCCCCCATCCCCGCCTATTGGCAGATGGAAGGAGCATAGAAACTGGCTGGCTAGCATGTTGTGCATGAGTTGCTTGATGCTTCCAGGTCCTTGGAATTTGACCTGCAGCTTAGCATGTGGCAGGGCATAATCACAAGCCTTAAGCCTTCAAATTGGTCCTTAGATATTAGTAGTAGTTATAATTTAGTAGTTGCATTTTATCACTCATCCTAGGTTTGATGCTCTGTACCCTTCTGCCAGGTGATGATAAGGATTTCTTCAGAGATTTGGGTGTAGATGTCTGGCAGGTAGAATGGTAATTTATATTCACCCATTGTGGTAATTTATATGAAAATCATTTTGACTGTTCAGCTGTTATGTTGGTTGTATGAATTGGGTAATAAACGGAACATGTACTGATTCAGTAGCTTAGAATGTTCATAATACACTCATACATTTATTTATACATGTATGTAATAAATTTGCAATGAAAGGTTTCTTAGAAAGAAGGAAACGCTCTCTTCAGAGTAAATGAATCGGCTGTCTTGCTTTATAGCTTCATTATTGAATTATTTTAAGCACTGCAGCAATATCAGGTTTTATTCCATTACCATTGATTAGAACATTTCTATGTGACTTTGTATAACAATCAAATGGTACTCAATTCACAAATTCTTGGTTTGGTGTTTAAATGCCCAACTGGGAGCAGTTCCCATAAAGGTGTGCCCTTCTGTTTTCAAGGATATATTGCTCCCTTGCAGTGATCTTTCACAATAAAAACTTAGGAATGTCAAGGAGCTGTTTTGAATTCGTGGTTTTGAAAGCATTTGTTAACTCTGACCTGAAGAATTTGAAGTATAGCACTTTAAAGTCTCTCTGGAACTAAATGGTTTAGTGGTTGTAATATACAGTGTATCTACTATGTATTTTGGAAAGTAGTTTGTCTATCTGCCTGTTCTCTATGGGTTTGGTCACCTCTCAAGATACTGTTGCCAAACTTTGCATGAGGGTTCTCGGTGCAGAGGTGGTAGTCTTTGTGAATACAGAAATGTCACTTTGATGTGACTTTGCCTATTTTTTGACGTAACAGGTCCAAGCTATGTCAATTTGAACACTTCTGAAGATACCACCGCTTTTGGTGACTCTTTGCCAAATTTGGTGTGACAGTTCCAACCTGCACCAATTTGGATGCCTCTTGATGTACTATAACAAACTTGGCACAAGGTTCCCTACGTGGAGCCTTGGGTTGTTGTGTGTGTCCCACAACTCAACAGATTAAAAAAAACTCTATTTTATTGTCCTTCGAATTCCCGGACAGTGCTGGACACTTCCCGCTAGCAGGTTTATAGAAGAAAGTCAACCCTGAAAGTAAAATGTTATGTGGTTGTAATGTGGCTATATGAATAGCAGGTGGCTTTACGAGGCTGTTATGAAAAGAGCTGTTAACTCATAGCAGTTTTATAATTAGTCTTGCTGCTTACTGTGACGGTGTACAAATCAACTCCCCGATTTCCCTATGCCTGTTTGATTGTGCCTCAGTGTGTTGCAGTCTTGTGCTGTACCCACAAAAAAGTTCTTCCTCTTACACTGCGGCTACTGTTAGGGAAAGAAGTAACATCTAGGAGCCACTCAGCAGCTCTGTTTGCAACATCATAAAGCAGTTGGAGCAGGCCAAACTCAACAGGATCGTTGCAGAAGCACACCAGCAAAATCAAATATTGCTGCTGGCAATATATATATATTTCAGAGGGGTTCAGCATGCTTACTTCTGCCTCACTCACCTCTACAGCTTGTGCTGCAGCAGCTAACATGAGGCATAGGATGAGGTAGGCATCCGTCTGTCTTCAGAGATAATAGAGTGTGCCTTTGGGGGTGAGGTCAAAGCACTGGAGAATCACAGCACCTGCTGTGGCTGCAGACACTGGTAACTCGTATCTGCTGCCTCCTGTGTTGCTTTTGCTGCATTAACACCACTGAAGTGACCCCTTTGGGGTGCAAGCCTGGGCAGTGTGTATAGAGGTCCTGGGCTTCCTAGACAACAAGACCCCCCTCTTGGCCTTGCTGATGTGGTCCAAATAAAGCAGAGCAATACATTCAGCACCAGCTTGGCTGCATAGGATGAAGTTGTTTATAACTACCTGTATTTAAAGCGTAGCCCTTAATAGGATTGCCAGTTTGTGGTGCGGAGGGAGCTTCTAGACTTTTAGCAGCTGCTTTGACAGATGCAGCTGCTCATTTCCCCAGTATTCTGGGCTTAGAATCTATCCCTGCCATGCAACTTTCAAAGACACATGAGCACTTTGATCCCAATCAGTGCTGTTGCCTTCTCCTTATTGGTGATTAAATGAACACTTGCAGTTCAAAAGGGTGGTGATGGGATATCATTACACTGATTTGCTGCCTGCCATTTTATTGTGTCAAGGAGTTCTTCCACAAGACCCTGATTTATCAGCAAATAAATACTATGGAGTTGTGGGAGAGGCTTTTTGTAACAATGGCTCAAAGTGAATGTTTGCCTTGAAAATGACAGTGTGTTCGTAGTAAGTGGATTAGTATTGGTGTGTAATAGGAGAATTAGTATTTCAGGAAATGGGTCATGGTAACTTCTGGATCTGGAATGCAGGGCATTTACTTACTGAGGATTAAAGATTTGTTTAACTTAGTTTGGTTATTCTTGTGATGAACTCCAAAGTTAAAAATATACAGAATGAGGTGTGTTGTAATGCTTCAAGAATCTGCCTTTGTCTCTGAGGGAAAATGAGAAAATGTCTATTTGTTGTGGGGTGTTTTTCGTAGCCCTGGCAATTTAATGGAAGTGTTACTTAATGTGCAAACAATCACTTTAAAATGTACATCTCTTGTCAAGTCCTAAAAGCCTAGCAATGTAATTCCTTAATACTTTGACGTAATGTAATGTGTTTGTGTTGCAAACAGCATGTGTGTGTGGGGGGGGTATATATTATCCATTTTTGATGTTAGATCTGGTAAGCATATGCCCAGGGCTAGTTTCAGATTTCTGGGGGCTGTTGAGCACAGGGTATCAGTAGTCCTCTTGCCTTCCACTTCCTCCTTAAAACATGGCTGACTAGAGAAGAGACTTCCTGGTTTGTTAAATTTGTTTCCTATAATGTCCAAACTGGGTAACTGTGGTTCAAGCATGCCCCACAAGCCACAGTTTGATCTGCATTGCAGAAATCCTAGTTTGCAGGTAGCTCTTGAACGATGTATTTCTGGTTTGGATTTCATGGGACAACTCCGCAGTGTTGATTTCTTCTGATTGATCATATGTTACAAATAAAATAGTTGGTGCCGCAGCATTGATAATTGAATCTGTCACTCGTCTGTCACATACATTCTTTGAAACCAAGTACTGAAATTAAGAGCTTTGAAATTCAGAATGCTGGGAGATGCATTCAGTATAATTCTTAGAGATGGGTGGAATACTGCATGCATATTCTTCCCTTCCCTAGGCAGTATGGAAGTTAGGTAAATCGTCAGAAACTTTTCCTAGGTACTACGATGATCATTCAAGTGTAATACACTTTAATGTTACATTTATGCAAGAGCATGTCTTTGAAAGTAATGTCAGAAGCAAGTCTGGTGCTCTGAACAATGCAGGAATTCACTTCTTTGATACAAGAACAGCAGCAAGTGGTTTGAAGTTTCCACAATAGTTACCTGGATTTCTGGAAAACTTATTATGAAAACATGTAGGCCTAAGAAGGTGCAAAAAGAGGGTGTGTGTGTGTGTGTGTGTGTGTGTTGTTTTTTTTAAGTAGTAGTATATTTTATCCGACACAGGTGGCGCTGTGGGTAAAACCTCAGCGCCTAGGACTTGCCGATCGCATGGCCGGCGGTTCGAATCCCCGCGGCGGGGTGCGCTCCCATTGTTCGGTCCCAGCGCCTGCCAACCTAGCAGTTCAAAAGCACCCCCGGGTGCAAGTAGATAAATAGGGACCGCTTACCAGCGGGAAGGTAAACGGCGTTTCCGTGTGCTGTGCTGGCTCGCCAGATGCAGCTTGTCACGCTGGCCACGTGACCCGGAAGTGTCTGCGGACAGCGCTGGCTCCCGGCCTCTAGAGTGAGATGAGCGCACAACCCTAGAGTCTGTCAAGACTGGCCCGTACGGGCAGGGGTACCTTTACCTTTACCTTTTATATTTTATCCACCCACCCATTCCTGCTATTATGTATACATAATTTTATTTGTATGCCGCCTTTCTACAGTTTAAACCATGCTCAAGGTGGCTTACAACATGGAACAAATGCATAACTACATAATAACAAAAGTTGCCATAAACAATAAATAAAACATTAAAAAATACACAACCAAATTGAAAATTTCCACATTTATCACAAGATCTAAAATAAAGATGGTAAAAAACAAAAATACAGCAACAGCCCCCTCTCCCCAAATCACACACACCCAGTCCAAGACTATTCACCAGCCTCAGCCATTGCAGTCAGTCAGGGCCCCTCCCAGGCCTGGCACAAATAGGCCTGCAAGGCAGGGAGCAGGTCTCTGGGACTCAACAGCCAAGGTGACTGAATTCTTCTTTCCTTTGCAGTTTCTATCACCTATTTGTGTGCAATTAAGAGCGACAAACATACACTATGCAGCAATCAGCCAAGGGGTTTCAGTCCTTCAATTATAAATGCATAGATGGAGAGTCTGGTTTGCAAAGGAATCTTTTACTAAACTATAACTGCACTCTAGATAGTGGCATAATTTCAGCTCAAAGGCCTTTACAGCCATAAAGAGAATTTCTAAGGCACTTGTTTCTGTAAATATCGAAGAGAAAAGCAGTAGTGTATCATGAAGAGGGGAAAGGCTGACTGTGCAGATAGAATCAAGAATTAGAAATAGCTCATGCTGCCACACACTTGACTTCAAGTGAGGGTTTGGATATTTGGTACGCTTCCAAAGGCTTTGTATATTTTAACCCAGAATGTACAGAGAGCTTCACAAAAGCAGAGTGCAGTTTCCTTAGGGCAGGGTACTTGTCTCTCTGATAAATAAAGATGCAGTAAATAGATGTGGATTACGCAGCCTTTAAGAACCAGCATAAGATGAGCCATGACAGCAGGCTATTAAGGAACATTTAGAAGAAGAGAAGGCTGTCTTTGGTTCTGAGGCACAGGAAGTAGATAACAGGAAGGAGTATTGAGCGTAAATTTTGAAGTCCTGTGTGGGATATCTCCACCCCCTCTGACAGAAGGAAGGGAGGTTAAAGGAACAGGGTGGGCAGGAGCTGGGTCAGGAGCTCGAGCTCTTCCCCTGAAAGAATGTAATTGATTAAAGTTAGCTACTTTATTTAATAGTATTGAATTGATTTATATCCTACCCTTGGAGGGGGAGGATTTTACAAGGCAACAGACAATGACATATTTATTACAAGCAAATTTAATAATAATAATAATTTATTATTTATACCCCGCCCATCTGGCTGGGTTTCCGCAACCACTCTGGGTGGCTTCCAACAGAATATTAAAATACAATAGTCTATTAAACATTAAAAGCTTCCCTAAACAATGCTGTATATTTTTTAAAAATCTTAATTTAAAAGAAAACCAAAAAACCCAGGTGATAACAATCAAAAGTAATAAATAGCTGTAGTGTGGCCAGATCGAGCACTAAAGCAGCACTCAGTCCAGTAAAACCAGAAATTCCAAACACAAATATTACAGAAGCCCAATCTGAAGTCCCAAATAATGTAAGCATTCTGGTACTCTTTTAGCTTGAAATTCATTGCAAAAGTCAGAAGTGTTCTGAGCCATATATTGGTTTAAGAGGTGTGGAATTACATCAGTTTGCTTAAAAAGAAATTCTGCTCCATCCCTGCATGTTACCCTCATCATTTTGGAATAGTTTTTCTAGGCACAATTCATAGCAGGAAACTCACCTTATTAGAAGCTCAGTGGATTGAGTCCAGTATATATGAGACTATCACCTTTTATACATTTTATCATGGTGGTGTTCCAAATGTTCTGCATTCAGGGACCCCATTGAGTCCCTTGCTGAAGATCAGCAGGTTGCAGAAGGTTCTGAGACAGGGGCTAAGTTCATGTAGGACACTTGCCTCATCACTACCCCCCCCCCAATGAACTGAGAGTTCAACCTGTAACAGTGCCCTCCTGTTTGCAAGGGAAGAGAAGTCTTGGAGGATGAGCTGTGATGCAGGGAAGCTTTTATGCTACTTCTGATCTTCTTAAGCTGCTGTCCTGTGAGAGCATGGAGACGTGTACAAAGCAGTCTTTAAATTCGGAATCTGGTGTTTGTTGGTGCCCTGTTCAGTAAAGTTAGATCAGGAACTTTTCAGTTATCAGTAACTGAGGTTTTGTTTGAAATCTGTTGACGGCACCTTGGCAGCTGACTAATGTTAATAATTTTGCATGCTGATATACATGGACAAGATAATATCCTAGCCTAGGCAGATTATTGTTTTGTCGTATTGGAAATAGCAGTGTAGATAAAATCTGTTGCAGAAACGGAACCACAGTATGCCAAGTATTAATCAGGCATCTTAGTTTCTGTCTAGGAATTCTTGACAGTACAATTGGCAGCAAGGAGCCAGCATGTGCTGGCAAATTCTTATCTCCTGTAAAGATTTAAACGGCACATTTTCAGAATCTCTGATGGATTTACTTTTTGTTATATTCAACTCCCGTTTTCAGGAAAGATAAAGCTAAACCACAAAGTAGGGAATCGGGGTAAAAATGATGACCTGTGGAATATATGTGTGTTTTGAATTTTAGTGAGGTTCCTCAAACTGATGCCTGTTCACATGTTTTAAACCTGAGGAAGGGCAATTCATTTGCTTTGTTTCTTTGACATAGAGGATAATTTAACTTCTGGAGGTCACATGAACAAGAAGATAATGACTTTCACAATTCTCTGTGAGACGTGAGGTCATTCAGGTGGGTGTGGAACAGACAGGACTGGGATTTGTGCCAGCTTTATTTGGCCAGTGGGCCAGAGATTCACCACTGCTGCAGTAGGGGAAAAACAGAGCGAGCTTTTGCATTTCATGAAGTTTAATTTTGCCAGGAGTTCCAACAGAACATTAACAATAAAAACCCCCGTCGTAGGACATTCCAAGAACAGTAACAGCAGTGTTCTGTTTCCACTGGATTATTTGCAAGAGCCCAGACCGTCTGTGCTTATACTGGTTTCTGTCTTACGATACATATGTATCAGCATGTTGCTGCAGCATGGTTTGGTGGTTAACACGTAAAGGTACAACAATTTTCAAGTGTGTTGCCTATTATCCTTAAAAAAAGCAAAAAACAATGGACAAAGCTTCACCATTCTCTACTGTTGCATTTTTGTGAACCGTGGAATTGCTCAGCAATATTTTTCTGCATGCAATTAAATAGTTGAAAGTAATGCACAGCATGTTCTGCGTTGTCCACTCTAAATAATTGTCCCCAAGTTACCAGTATTAAAGCTGTTTCATTAATAAGCCACCTAATTATAGCTTTTCTTAGAACCTACAAGCTGCAGCAACTGAAAACAAAAGTTAATGATATCTCGAGGCCAGTGTCTGACGTCCCTTGTGATCATAGTTTTTGAGGCCAGCAGGGATGGTGACTGTGGCCTTATTTGACCTCTTTGCACAGCAACATGAGCTGTGAAAATGGCCTCTGCAGTTACTGTCAAATTATTATTATTGATTGAATTTATATCCCACCCTTCCAAAGGAGCCCAGGGTGGCAAACAAATCCACAATTTAGAAACAAACACAAAGCATAAACATAGCAAATCCATTTAAAAGAGTTGAAAGACTATTACAGTTAAGGACATTCTAAAAGCAGTTGCGGTTAAAACCGCTCTTCCATCCAGTGATCCCAGGGTTGCCAGGAACAGTATTCTTTAGTCACCGAATGCCTGGATAAACAAGAATGTTCTCAGATTCCTCTTGAAAGTTAATAATGATGGAGGCGGGCGCATCTCACTAGGGAGGGCATTCCCAAGCTGGAGAATCTTCTGCAGTAGTTAGTTGCAGTTTGTTAGCAGTTTAACAAAAACGAAGTCTGTCATGTTGCAACACCATCCCATCTCTAGGAGTAACTTGAGGATGAGCCTGAAGACTTTTTGCTGTCTTCAAGAGTCTTTATATGAACTAAAAGTAGCCAGCATTGTGGAGTCCAGATCTGTTTTACCAGTGACTTCTGTATCATGCCACTGATGATTTCTCGGCAAACACTTGTTGTGTATTGAGGTGCATATGGTTTCCTCCTTTTTGCCAGGGTATCTACAGGAAGCTATCCAGTCAGTTCTTCCTTGGTGGGTATGCTTCTCAATACTAATATTCTGCTTCATTTTCCTGTCTGGGCCATCACAAGCTCCACTTCCCTTCCTGCCTACTGTCTTGATCTCTTTGTGCACGAGCCAGCATTATGCACACTTTGAATTCTTGACATTTCCTGACTCCTGGCTCCTGACTTCAGTCTCTTAACTCTGCTTTGGCTAGGTTATTAGTTTTTAAAACGTTAACAGGTTGAACTATACTGTATATTTCATTTCATGGATGTCATGACGACTTCAACATGGTTTCTAAATACTACACATTTTCAAATGTTTTTGAGAGTAATGCTTGATCATATTCCTGTTTAAAAATAGTCTAGAAAAAAGTAAATTGCTTTCCCTTCACTTCTTGAGTAACCCAAAACTCATATTTATGGTTTCTTTAGATAACACTTGAAGCTTAATTCACAATACATTTAAAAAATCCAAAGGCTGAACCTTATGGGAGGATCAAGAGCTTTGTGGTGTTTGTCATTTAAGCCTTGGAAAAGGGGAGCGAATATTATATGTATGTTTGGTTTCCTTTGCACAAGGACCAATTTGTAACAAATATTTTCTGGGAGCCTGTGTATTTGCTTGAAAAATTCTTATCGACAGAAGCAGCTCAGTTTTCTAACTTGATTTATATGAGATTGCTGTCTGTTCGAGGAAGCATTATTCAGTGCCCTGGCCAGCATTTCTGCTTGGGCTATCTTATCAAGTTAATACTAAAGCAAATTGAAAAGATTCATTCAGTAAGTAGGAGTTTTGGTATGAGGAGTTTCTTCCATCCCCCACCCCCCACTTTTGGACTCTTTACACATGACTCAGTATCGCTGACTAAAAACTTGCCGAAAAATGCATTAGCTAAGTGAAAAGCTGCAGAGCTTCCCACTAGTGGACTTTTTCGAAACGTTCTCTCCGAGGTTACTTTTAACTTAGCTCTAGACCAGTGTGGGTTTCAAACAGGCTTACAAATAAGACGAAGGGGAGGGGAAATATTAGTTGCTCATGGAAAGTATGTATTGAGTGTCTGTTATGGATATTTCCTCTCTCTTGTTCCACACTTTCAGCTGGAATAGACACTCATCCTCTGCATTTGAAAACTCTGGTCACATCCACCCCATAAATTTAAAGCCGCCTTATACCACTTTAGCACTTACTGCTTTTCCCAAAGAATCTTGGGAGACTCTAGTTTAAGGTTGCTGAGAGTTACTAGGAGAGCCCTCATAGTGCTACAATTCCCAGCACACTTAACAAACCACAGTTCCCAGGACTCTTTGGGGAGGCCGTGTTTGCTAAAGTGGTATAAGAGTGCTTTAAATGTACTGTGTGGATGTGACATCTGATAAAACCCTAACTGGAGGTTGTTGCAGAAGAGTTCTTCCCTCCCTCTTTCTTATTTTGTTCTCAGAATAATTGTCTGGAAAATCCTTTGTAGGACATTATCAGGTTGTGCAATATAGGAACAACTTGCTTCTGTTGGTGGCTTGCATATTACTGGGCTGCTGAAATCTTTCATACAATAACTCCTCTGAATCCCCACCTCCTGATATTTCTCTAATTATGCAAAGTTAGCACATCAGAGCAAAGACTCTGGTTCCACCCACACTATACTCTTAAAGCACATGGCTTTCCCCAAAGAATCATGGGAACTGTAGTTTCACCCCAACAGAGCTATATTTCCCAGCACCCTTAATAGACTACAGTTCCCAGGATACTTTGGGGGAAGCCAGATGGTTTAAATGTATGGTGTGCATGTAACTTCAGAAAGAAGCCTCATCTCTCATGTGCTAGTTTGCCTAGGCAGAGAGGTGTGAGGCAGGGGGAGAACATTCAGACATGCAATCCTACCCACATGCATATCTCAGGTGGTGCAACCACTTATCCTGCTAAATATTTGAATTAGATACATTTTTTCAATCACAGCTTCCATCACTGTGCTATATCTCAGGTAGGTTTATATCACTGGGCTTCTCAAGCATTGTCCCCAAATGTTTCATAAGAGGGAAGCTTTTTTGAGTTCCTGGATGACAACAGCTCTTCACAATTATATAGCTGCTTATCTTCAGCATAATATCTTCCAGCTCCCTGTTTACTTTTGGCTGAGCTTACAACACCTCCCATGGCAAGTCTAGAGAAGGTGTTGGTCTGAGATGAGATAGAGACTATGCAAATACGAGGAGTTCTCACATGAGAGAAATAAGAGATTGTTTGTTTTTGTGGTCAGTGACATCTTCTCTCTGCCTTTTTGCCCCCAAATGCATATACACGTATCAGTTAAAAGAATTGTGGGCCATCATCCCTTGAGATATTATTTTTGACCACATTAATCAAAGGATTTTGAGTGGGTTGCCCAGCTGCTGCTGTTTGCTGTATGAGAAAGGAAGTTCAAGAGTCAAACAGATAAGGCTTTTTCTTTTTCTTTTCTTTTGCTTTGGGATTGATTTGACAAAACTGCTTTTAAAAAACAACAAGTAAGACATTAACCATTTAGAGAATTGAGATGACATCACCTTTCTAGTTAGATTGACAGGTAACCTTGTTTTTTAAATTAAGATACCGAGTTCAGTATTCACATGGACTTTGTACAAGCATGAGTCATTATCTATATATTTGCAATAAAGTGAAGGTCTTCTATGACTTGGGCATTTTATTGTCAGTATGTTCCAATACATCACAAAAGGGACCCTCTTTCCATAAACATACTTGACTGCCCATTGTCTTCTGTAGTATGTCAGTTTAATCATTGTTATGATGGTCCATATCTTATCAAACTAATCAGCTATGGTTGGAGTCCTGTTTTGTAGGTCCTTGCAGCTGTCAAGAAGTTGACAGTTTCCGAATCCATGCCTAAAGCTAGCAGTTTCACATAACCTGGTATTAATATTTTAGGATCAAGGGAACCTTGATTTTCGTAATGTGTAGAATAGCTTACTTAAGCCACATAGGCATGCTATGCACTTATGGTGTGCAACTATGGGCAATTCTGACATAATGTACCTGGCTCACGTTGCTCTCTGCATATAGCACAATGGCTTAATTGATATGGGATAATCTGATAAGGGTGTCTGAGAATGGAGAGTGCTGAATTGTTGAAACCAAGCTTGGTGACCTTCAAACACCTTTTAGCCCTCAGTTTTTATAGCTATGTGATCAGAAGCTTGCTTCGAGCAAGGCAATATGCGAGCACACTGCGAGAGAGCTTTATTTCTGAAGACTGAAGCAAACAGTGTTCCTGATATATTCACTGTTGCTGTTTACTGTTGGGGCACATCCAGGCTTCCTTTTGCACCACGCATTACAGATCCAGGTCCACTGAACTGGAGCAAACAGTAAATTGCCAAAAACTTAATTGCCGCTTATGCCAATTCAGTAGTAAACGTGGATTTTCCCACTGAGACAAAAAACACACAAAAATGCTCAAACACAGAAGTTTAAAGCCTAGACCTGTGCCTTGAAATGTGGCACAAAAAGGCCGTCTGGATTGAGCCCATAGTTAAAGGACTGCCATTCATTATCTATAATATTGTTAGATGAGATTTATATAGATGATGTGGCTGATCTCATTGCCAAGATCAGGATGAGTTACCATCTTGACATAGAAGGTGTCCAGTACCTAATTATAATCTGAACTAGAAGGTTTGTTGCTGATACCAGAGATTTAGAACCCCCTTTGCGGATTCTGTATAATTGTGCTAGCTACTTCATAAGTTTAACTATGTTGGAGAGTCTTTGTGTACCTTGACATATTGCATCACTAGCACCTACAAGCTTAGATAATGGCTCATTTTCTATTATCACCTGTAGGCAACCTGTAAAGTCTTTCAAGAAAGATGCCAGGGCAACTCTCTACCTGTTCTTTGGCCCTGATTTTTTTTGGGGGGGGCAGTTCATCAAAACTCTCTTTAGGTTTACATTTAATAGCCAGGGTTTAAGCCATAAATGATTTTAATTTACTTGTTTACTAGCTATTTTGTATCATTTCTAGCTTTAAAACTGTTCCTTTTCTAGCTTTTTGGATGGGGAAGCATACAATTTCAAAGTAAATAGCTGTTTTTACTGAAGGCAGATGTTTTATACAGGGAGTCTTTAAATGCATTTGACTCGTTTGCAGTGGGGTGATAAAATACTACCATGGTTCTCTTTGGTGACTCATCCTAATAATTACTGTGTACTGGGTGTTGACTTTTGTGATAGTACTTGTTTTGCCTTATCATAGGTACATTTTAAAGCTAAATGTGGAAGTGACTTTCCATTCAACCTTGAGCTATTCCGGTTAATTTGTTAACCTATTATGCATAACCTTGAAGGGAGAATCAAATAATGTCTGTAGATTGATCAGTCCATAACAGCTTAAGCTACACACTTACTTGGCAATACAGTATCCATTTATTGCTAATCTTCATCGTTCAGAGGTCAGGTTGGTACTTTAGCCCTATGTGTAGTGGGTGCCGCCTCCCCAACTCTTGCTGCATGTCAAGCTTTCAGTGTAAACAGTCTATGAGAAATTAATCCATGCTGAAGTCTCTGTGTTAGGGCTGGGCGATATCTGGTTTTTAACATTCTGATATATCATCAGCTAAAATATCATGTCTGAAATAAGAATGGAGCTATGTAGAGGGATTGTCTGGCTTCACGATTTGCCCCACATAGTGATTTTTGCATAGGAAAGTGAGATTCTTTAGCTTGCAAAATGTCCCATGTTTCCCCTTTGAATCTCAGGAGCAGAGCATATACTTTGCAGGCCAAAAGTCCCAGCTTCCATCCTTGATAACTCTATACAGGGCTGAAAAAGCCTCCAGAGAACCTCAAGGGTGATGCATGTAAATGCTCTTGCTCTGTGTTGTGTTTGATGGATTGTTTTATGATGTGATATGAGTTTTGTTGAATTATTTTGTTGACCACTTAAGTTGCCTTGGCTGAAATAGTGGGGGGGGGGAGATCAATAAATGGAGTAATAGCAGAATTGGGGAAGCAAGGGTGTTAGCTTGGAAAACCTGATGACATTTTTGAATGGTATTTGGCTTTCCAGTTAAAAGATCAGAATAGCTTGATAAAATAGACTGATCTCAGCTCAGCTTTGTTTTCTCTTGATTGAGTTAGGAAGGGGTGTTCTCATTCTTTGCCTTGAAGTGAGTTCAGCATGACCTCATGCACACACAAGTTAACTGACTCTGCTGCCACTACTTTCTTGATCTTGTGCAGTTAATCTATATCTCTGAAATATAAAGTTTTCTGAGGACCCTCCAGGCAATTAATCTCTTCACTTTCCTTGGTCACCACCGAGTGACCAATATGTTTGTGAACTTTCCACACTTCTGTGGAATAGATCTGTGGGGTTTGTGCCGCCATGGGCCGGATGCAGCCCAGTCACCTTCTAAATCCAGCCCATGGACAGTCCGGGAATCAGTGTGTTTTTACATGAGTAGAATGTGCCCTTTTATTTAAAATTTATCTCTGGGTTATTTGTGGGGCATAGGAATTCGTTCACTTCCCCCCCCCCCCCAAGAAAAAAAATATATAGTCCGTCCCACCACATGGTCTGAGGGATGATGGACCGGCCCACGGCTGAAAAAGGTTGCTGACCTCTGATCTATGCCCTAGATACCACAAAAGGTTTTTCCTGGGTTGCATTTCTTTCTGTTGTTCATCACCTTGCAAGTCAGCAACCTTCATTAGTTAATCTTGTTCTGTTCTGTTAATCTTGCAGAGAACTTCATAGAGAAACTGTGTAGTAACATCCAGAATTCCATGAAGCAAAGTAACAGGATAAAATGAACATGGCAGCAGCTCACCTGTTGGTGAAATCTGCTACTTTGTAGCTAATATTGATACACAGTGCAGGCAAACCAATAGTTACACTTGGACAGGGTAAACTTTGTTCTTCCTTGGCTCAGAAGGCCGCTCAGTGAATCATCATGATAATTAAATTTATTACCACCCTTCACCAGCAGATCCCAAGGTGAGTTAAAACGGTTTAAAATTCAGAAATAAAAACAGATGAAACAGATTACAGTCTCAGGAATAGGGTGGACCCTGTCAAAGACCAGCATTCTCGAAAAGTTGTGTAGTAAAGAAGCTGGAAACACATCTGTGGGGAGGGAATTCCACAACTTAGGGGCTGCCACAGAGAAGGCCCCTAAGAGAATGTATTTATGTATTGTGACCACTGCTGCTAGAATATTATATGCCCAAAGATCGAAAGAAGAAAATGTCCCAACAAAAGAAGAATGGTTCAAGAAATTAATGGACTATGCAGGAAAGGACAAAACTCACTGGAAGAATAAGAAATCAAGATGATCAAGTTTTTAAGAACGAATGGAACTCATTTATAGTATATTTACAAAGTTATTGTAAACAAATTAAGACATTAGCAGGATTAAAGCAAACAACGTGCAGTAAGAAAAAACAACAACATATAAGTAACATAGAGGGTAAATAACAATTGGTATAATTTGGATATGCAGTAAATTAAAATATAAACAAGGAGCCGCAGAAAGAGGGTGAGGGAAGTTAAAAATAAGAGAATGATTGTCTGTGATTTGAATTTATTTTTATTTTATATGTTGTAAAATCTTATAAATAAAATTTAAAAATAAGAATGCCTTGTCCCATACCACCACCACCCAAACTTCTGAGGAAGGTGGAACTACCAAGAAAGCCCTCTACTCATCTTAACTTCTGAGAGGGTCTAGGGCAGCCTTTCAGATATTTGGGGCGAAGCCATTTAGGGCTTCACACACTTGCTTGGAAACGAGCTGGCAGCCAATGCAGCTGTTTTGTATATGGTGTATATGAGTTCCATAGGAAACTTCAGCCAGTAATGTGGCTGCTGCATTTTGTACCAGTTGAAGTTTCTGAGTTGTCTTCAAGGGCAGCCCCACATAGAGCACATTGCAATAATGTAATCTGGAAGTACCATGGCTAAGTCATCTCTTTCCAAAAGAGGCTGTAGCTGGCAAACCAGTCATAGTTGGTAACCACCAAGGCCACCTGGAATGTTGGAAGGCCAGATAATGCTGTGGTCTCTTAGCTTTGCCACGTTTGCATTGTTTTTGCTAAAAATCACAAGTTGCTTTGAAATGGGGGTGATTCATTGATAATTTCATTATAGTTTCAACAGCCTGCAATTTGCTGTTTGTTGGGGAATGAGTAGCAGATGCCTTTGGAACGAAGAGTTTCAGTAGTTGCCTTTTCTCTTCTGTTAGCTTTCCCTATGAATGGAACATGGTGTAGTCTCATGGCCATTAAGAGTGTTGATTCCTCACATTTTCTGCCGTGTGTGTGTGTATGTTTTATTAAATAGCAAGTCCTGAGTTATATTCTTGCTGAAATCTAAGTGACACTGGACAAGTTTCACTCTAGGGATAGTTGCTACTGAGGTCCCATGTGATATGTGTGTGTGTGTGTGTGTGTGATTTTCATATAGATGGTTTTTTACTTAATTTTTAGCATATAGTTTCCTTTGGTTCTAAAACACTAAAGCACATTTTTAGGGAAAGGATGAGGCCTACAACAGAAGAGAGTGGAGCTACTACTGCAGGATCAAAAGGCAAAAATTAGCTTTTTCCATAAGTTTTTCTTTAATAAATTACTTCATTTTTGGCATAGTTAATAGTTAAGAAAAAGATCACTTCAGTACAAACAACAATATTCAGTTCAGACATGATGCTAAGCCCAGGGATCATGGTTTGTTGCTCATGTTCAAGCTGGGGAGGAGTGCATTGGGAGCCAGCTGCACATTTATAGTAAACCATTAACTGTGGCTTACCATAA
The DNA here is from genome assembly GCF_964270895.1 of Podarcis filfolensis. Lineage (NCBI taxonomy): Eukaryota > Metazoa > Chordata > Lepidosauria > Squamata > Lacertidae > Podarcis > Podarcis filfolensis. Next base: position 63,036,927 of record NC_139609.1, read on the forward strand.
AGTGTGAATGCAGCTATTCTGTCACTAACCCCCCCCCCCCCACACTTTTTTGGGAAGCTGGAAACAACAGCTACCCAATAAAGCACTCGAATCTGCCATGCATGGCTTTTTGATCCCTGAACCTACTTGATCTAAACACTTGAAACACAAAATGAAATAAATGGTGCAAAATTGATTTCATTGCCAACAAAGAGTTTATGAAAATCTACCAACCTGTTCTTTTTAATTGTGCATGTTTCCCCAAACAGTAACTCTGCCAGCCACAGCTCAGCATGAGCTGCAAGAATTAATTAACAAATGAAAATCCTGGCATTTACCATTATCACTGGCAGAGCTGTTTGTCAGACGTTGCATTCCTTGCAGACCCATCTGATCAGGAACAGCCTTTCTGTACAGGTTCTAGCTGCCTTATTTATCTATTTATTTGTTTTTTAAAAATACACTTAATTCATTTTTGCCTGGGAATCACTTGCACTGAATTCAGTAGGACTAGCTTTGAGTAGAATTAATGAGAACTGCATTGCTTCTCATCTGAGTAAGATACTGGTTGTACATCTGCAAGACAAACTAGAAAGATGGAACTTTTATGCAGCCAAATGCGTACAGGTTTTAAACAGAGTTGGAGAATTGGAAAGTCCTCCTCCATAGTCTCTGTACAGTGACGCCTTGGGGTCTGGGCTTTTGCACACTCAGAACTGTGTGCTGGTGACTACTTGAAGATCACTAGTTGCAGGTAAGAAATCTGTCATAGGTAAAAACCTTTCTCTAGCAGCTATCACTGGGTGAAGTCAGAATAGCCTTTTAGCTAGGTCCTGTTCCTGGCAAATTCTGAGTGAAACAATAATAATAGTAATAACAGTAAACTTTACCAAGAAGTGGCTTTTGGCCTTTACTTGTATGGCTATATTATTGTGGCATATTGCTAATCTCCCTGTTAAGTGTTAATTTTATGAACTGACAGTATCTTGCACAGCAAATGCATTTACTCAGCATGCACATCTAGGGTGAAATTAGAGATACACAAAATACACTTGCCCTCCATATGTGGCCCCTGCAATGTCTTTTAAGCAAAATGATGATGTGACACCTCTGCACTTTCCCCCCTGCCTCTATAAATGGCACCCCTTGAAATGGACCAAGGAAAGGGACATTCAGAGTGCAGTCATATATGGAGAGAGAGAGAGGCTGTGGGAATTTGTGGACAGAGTGCTAAACAAATTGCTTTGAACCCCTCTCATCCACAAATGTTCAAATGCATAAATGTATAAGTATTCCAAATCAAAATAATAATTCAAATACCTAACCAAAAGTTGCTTTTTGGGGGGAAGAGGAGAACTTGTTCGTGTAATTGGACCATTTACTCTGTTTGTCCATTTGGGCTATTTCCAAAGACCTAAATAACCTTTTTCAATGGTAGGAATTGTAGATCTACACCCCTCCCCACCCCAAAATATAAATAAAGTACTATCATGACTGCTTTTGCATTCTTTCTTAGGCATATACATACTTAGCAACATTAGGACACCAGATCTCAAATCAATTGCTGTTTGTGAAATGTGAGCCCAGCAAGTTTGAACTTCAGAGCAACTCCAAAGCACACAACATAAAACTGTATCTTATCAATTTGCAACGTCAATAGAGGCTGGGGCTAGATGATTTTGCTCTGTTTCATAACAGTCACGTGTCTTTTGTAATGTCTAATCCCACCCCTTGTCAAGAGATAAAATACAAAACTAATTCTATTGTATTCTATCTTCTTAAAGAAGCACTTTGCTCCTCAGAAGTAATAAGGTGAGAATTACCTTTTATCCTCATCTGTGCACCATTGCACACATTGCAGGCAGTGTTAATTGGGCTATCATGTCTATCTCTTCACTCTCTCCTCTCCCTAAGGTGGGAGCAACTTTCTGCCGGAATGGACAGTAACTTGTCTCTGTTCATTCTTATTTTTTCCCATTGCTGCATGACACCTGTGGTTCATGATGGATATTCCAGTAGTGGTGTAGTAGGGTGGACTTCAGCACTTTGCTCTCTGCTGTGGTGGGCTTTAAATGTGTTTTTTGCTCTGCTGCTTGGGATTTTCTACCTTCACTAGGAAAAGAAGCAAATAGAGCTAAAATATAAACATAAAGCATAGCTACACTTGCCCAGTAAAGTGTATATGTATAGTCCTTTATGTAAACTAACCTTGTGATATCTCTCTATCTATCTATCTCCATCATTGCAAACTTGGTCTTTGAATCGTGCTAAACAGAACCACAGCATATTAATGGAGCAAGCACTTTGGAAACTAGGGGAGGCTTAAAGAAGTGCAACATCTGATAGAAGGGAAAACATGATGATTCTACTCTAGAAGGGCAGATGATTGTAAAGAAAGAGAGCTGTCTGACTGCAGGGGTGAACGTACATATTAAAAGAGGCAGAGAACGGATGCATCCTCCTCTTTGGGCCCAGAATAACTGAATAGCAGAGGAGGAGCCGGCAATCCATTTAGGCTTTAATCTTGCAATGATGCGTGGGAAGAGAGAATAGTTGCCGTTTCCTTCTTTAAAATACATGTGGGGGCCTGATTCTTCTTCCCTTTGTCACTTGCATGTTTCTTAAAGGAGAAAGCTGATGCACTATACTTTTATTTTGGAATAGAATTCGCAGGGAGATGTTGCCCTGTAAGACAGTAATAACACTTACCCCATAATCTAAATTTATTTTTGTTATTCTGAACTTGGTAAAATTGCCAGAAAATGATAGTGAAAGGAAAATAACACCTGCAGATCTTTTAAGTAAATGGATTGAATAACTTCACACTGGCAGTGAAACGTTTAGAATCCCGCTTGAAGGGTTATCTGTGAATTGGTGCCTTGGAAGTCTTCGCTAGTTCATGAGATGTGGTGGTAGAGTGAAATCCGGACATTTCTACCTTGATAGGAATGCCTGAAATATTTTACCAAATTAGCGTTGGCGTGAAAATATTAATTAATTAGTTAATTAAATGAAGAAACCTGCTTAATGCCAAGATGGCATCTGAGTGATGAATAAAACATAAAAACCAATTATTACAATGCACAACAAAACAATCCCATTGAAATATTAAAATATAGACGTCCATGATTAAAATATGCAGTAAAATGATCTCTTTAAACAGCCCAACAATAAAATAGTCACTTGAGTCTTGTTCATGGCTGGGGGAACCCAGCCAGATGGGTGGGGTAGAAATAACAAATTGTTGTTGTTGTTGTTGTTGTTGTTAGTTCATTTTATGGCAAATGCCAAGCTACTTTGACACTTAAGGCAAAACTGGACATAATGGCAGCAGGCCAGTGTTTTCAAATGTGAACCGCATAGACAAATACGGAACTTCTGGTTTTACACCCCAATCCTTCCTGCACGCCTGCTTACGTCTCCGCAAATCATCTCATCCCTTCCCAAATGTTTTCACTCAGCTAAGGTAGCTTCAGTACATGAGTTTAGCTCAGGAAATATTGCTTTTCGGTGTTTGGGGTGCTGGGGTGACGTTGGTGAGGTTGGTTGCTAGCGCTGGTGAGGTTGGTACACTCATCAGCTAGTCTCACACCTTTTACTGTCAAAATTGGACTGCCAGGCCCACTTTTTCTATATTGCTGGGATGGTTCCATGTTTTAGACACATTGAACTGGTGCCGTAGCTTCTAGTTTGGCCTTCAAAGCACTAGGCCTGCCATCTGTTAAACCAGGTATGGAGAACTTGTGAATTTCCACGTGTTGTTGGACCACAGCTGTCATCATCCCTGACCATCCTGGCAGGAGGTAGCAGGAGTCCAGTAATAACTGGAGCCCCACAGCCCCCCCCAACCCTGCATTAGACAGTTTGGATTGTCCCATGAGACTTCAGTGCACAGTAAGGCTGTGCTGTGTAAAAGAGTTTTAATTGTTAATTCGACAGGACTATGCTATGTTCTCTGAACTGCTGAGCAAAACACTGGTAGAAACTGAATTTTTTCCTTTTTGTTATCTTTTTTGCAAGCTTATTTGTCCTATTGTTTTGCTGCCTAAAATCACTTAATTTAAATATAAATGTGCTTTTTATTGCATCCAGTACTGTAAGAGAGAGGGGACACTAGGCCTTGCAACCTTCACAAGTTTTATAGAGCTGTTTATCCATCAGCTCCTACACTTTGTAAAGAGATTCAAAATATTTCCTACCAAATTTTGAGAGCTACATAGAGCAGGTAAAATGTAGGCAAAAAGTTTTCATATATCGTCTCTTCTACCTGACTTTCTACGGCTTCGAGCACCTGAATCACCCTTTTCAAATTTTGCAGGAATCTGAGCTGCCTTTCTCTCACACTTTATAAACAACCAAAATAGAAAACCCAAGGAAAGCCTTGAAATAAATATGTCAAGATTCCTGAAAGAAAAAGAGACTTTTCAATACCATTACAGTACTACCTTGGTTTAAAAACAGCTTAGTTTATGAACAACTTGGATTAAGAACGCTGCAAACCGGGAAGTAGGTGTTTTGGTTTGTGAACTTTGCCTTGGAATAAGAACATGTCCCGCTTCCTGTTGAGTGTGTTCCATTTGTAAATTGAGTCTCCTGCTGCTATGGGAAAGCACGCCTTGGTTTAAGAACGCTTTGCTTTAAGAACGGACTTTCGGGACGGATTAAGTTCGTAAACCAAGATACCACTGTAGTCTGTTTTTCTATTACATTTTGTGTATCACCAGTCCTCCAAAGAATTCATGGCATACAAATTCCCCCACTTTCTCCAGTATTTTCTCCTCAAAACAGCCCTCTGAAATAGGTTGGGCTGAGAGATGGAGCCTGGCCCAAAGTCACCCATTGAGCTTTGTGGATGAATGAGGATTTGAATCTTGGTCTTCCAGGTCTTAGTCTGACACTTGAACCACACTGGCTGTCTAGTTGACATTATTAGACCTTCAAATGGGGGTTTCTCTACTAATGACCTTGGTGTACATTATAGTTGTAATAGTATATAATAGTTTTAGCTTATGTTTAATGTAGTGGCAAACCTTGGTCTACCCAGGATTTATACAGTCAAGGCACCACTGTTCCCAAGCTGTTTCTTTCTGTGGAACATGCATATTTTAGGCCACTGGCTTACAGCCTGAGTACATGGAATGATGCTTATGTGTAGCTCTTGGCCATGTCTTGTATACTTGGAATTTAATTCTATTTCAAAAATAGAAAACATACCAAAGAAGGATCCTTTTTAAGTACATTGATTTGTTGGCTGTGGTGAGATAGTGTGTCTTATTGCTAAGTACCGATTCCCCTTTCTTCTACGTATATAGTAGTCTCTGCACAAGAGTAACTTGGTTTCTGATGGTGTGTGTGTGTGTGTGTGTGTGTGTGTGTGTGTGTGTGTGATGGACTCCCTTAGAGTCAAAAAAGCTTGATGGAAATTGTTTCAAAATGCAGTACAAAGCATAGCTGCTGCTTCTCCTTCCCCCTTCCCCAAAGGAGCTCTTCTAGACTGTATCCTTAGGTAACCAAGGAGCCCATTGGCACCGTGAAATGCAATTATTCTGTGCCTTACATTTTTGCTAGTGACAAACATTTGCTGCTTATCTGAGCAGAATGAATGGCACCAGGCTGGCCTGCACACTGGAATTGCTAGCAAGGTGAAGTCAGCAAATTTTGAGGCAAGGCTGTTATGCTTTACCAAAGGTGACAAAGCCCTTCTTTCTTCTCACAAGTAATAGCAGAGAGGGAGACATGGAAAACAGGACAGGGAGTGATAATCAAACCTGCCCCCGTGCTTACTGTAATACTCCATATGACTGATTATCCAGACACCGTCTGTTTCATCTCTTGTCACCTTCTCTTGTTCTGTGACCATGCCATATTTGCATGGCACCCCACACACTGTTAAGTGTTTCACAGCTAACACTGAGCAGATTCCTATAGAGCAGGGACATGGTCTTTGTGCCTATATATTCAGGTAACCTTTAGGGCCTGGCCTGCTTTTGGAAGTGCCACATTCAACTCCAGAAATTGCCCAGAGAAGGAATTGTTGTATTTTCAATAGAACACGTTCTGGTGAGTGGTCTGTAGTCCTTCCTGTTTTGCCCAAGACAAAGCCAGCTGGCCTGTGGCTGCCTGAGACAAAAGCCCACTTGGGATGATCTCTCTCTTCCCCAACCTTGTCCCTGAAAGACTCCCTTGGGCCTGAAGCCAGGCCCTTCACAGTTCCTCTAATGGGCTGTCATCTCTCAATGGAGACATTCTGTGCTGGCTTTCAGGCTGTGTAAAACCTACTAATTTTAGCTCATAAGCGCTTCAGTGATCTCGTGGACTAAGAAAGAATGCTAAAACACTAGTTACCTCTTTGTCTCTGCGCAGGAGAATACGATCCATTGCTTTTAAAACGGGAGATGGTTTTAGAAGCAAGCAAATAATTAGCCAATTGTCTGGAGAGAAATCTTTCTCGCAAGACTTCACTTATAATGCACAGACTACAATAAAGATATATTTTGCAACTGAGATAACTGTTGAAGAAAGCTGGAAGCAAAGGCTAGACCAAGAAAAAAGAACATGGCAATAAATGACACAGCTGTGTCTCCTTTTACTCCAAAAAGACTTTTAAACACTAGTGAAGCTATTTAAGTATTAGGGAAACTGTGGGACAGTACTGCATGAACCACACTGCTGTAATCCCAAGCATCACAAGGGAATTTGTATAAAAGGTACTGCTTGGTACCTTATGTCCCCCCAACAGAAATAACTACGTAGTATATCCTTTGTGTAAGCAGGGTATTCCATGTAAAGGCACGTGACTGCAAGCTTGTACTGTAGCTTTGCTTTAATGAGAAGTTGCATTGAGCTGTTGTAGAGCCTCAGGAAGTTTTGCTTTTTTATGAGTCCTCTATTGGCTTTTTCTTTAGGTTGTGTGTGTTAATAGCTAGTTTTTCTAGGGGAGGGGAGAGCAAACTAGTGATTGAGTGTCATAATATTTTCTATAGCCCTTGTAGGTCCCCACAAAGCAATAGCAGATAACGTAAAAGTACAAATGCTTCAAAAATGCTTAGGGAATTAATAGAAAATTCATCAAACTGCTCATGCAAAAGTTCTCTTTTCTAGTACTAGCCATTCAGTTTAGCACGGCAGTTTTTAGACAATGCTGGGTTGTTCAGCAGTTAGCATAATATAATGTAAGAATGTACAGTGGGAGGCTCCTATGGTTAGCATTAAATTGTTTAAGCTAACTATGCCATTATTTTGCTTCATGAACTTAGGAAGTGTGGTGTGTTTGTGAGGAGAAAACTAGACTTGGGCGTTGGGTACCACAATTTAAAGGCTGGAGAATGTTGAGCCTGCAAATATTCTGATGATCATAGTTCATGTTCAGGGCACACAGAGGCATTTTGCCATGAAATTATATAGTAGTATTGCCCTTTTGAATCAGTTTGTATTACTTCAGACTTTTGTAAACTTTTGTTTGCTGGGTTTTATAAGGTCACACAAATGCGAGATTCCAAAATTTACATTCACTTGAAATGTTCCAGATAGCCTGACTTGTTAATAGATGAATTCATCTTTCCACAATCATGTGCGCTCAGTACTGGGAAGCATTACTTCATTGAATGGGGAGAAGAGAGAAGTGTCTTTAAAGTTTGTTGAGTAAGGCTTGGCAGGCAAACCCTGTAAAATAAGAATTTGATCTTGCATATTCTATTTTTAAATTGGTTAAAAGTAATTAATTGCAGTTTTCTTTTCTTTTTTAGTCCCTTGGAGGGAGATTGGGAAGACCTCTAGCAGGTGCTGTCAATACTGATGAGAGATCTTATATGCCAAGGTATGGAGTGTTTTGTTTTGTTTTTAAATAATAATAATAATATCTACATCTGCTCTGACCGGAGGTGTCTTGAATTGAACCTGTGACTTCTGCATGCAGGGCATGGTCTCTGTCTTTGAACTATGAAACCTCTAATGAAATTATGACATTGCATGCATTGAGGAAGCAAGAGAGAGCCCCATGCATTTCAAAATTTCTGTTCTCTCCACCCCCTGCAGTATGTTTTTAAACAATGTGCTTTCTGCCGTTATCAAAAGTTAACGCAAACTATCCTTCCACAAAAGCATTACTACAACATCCCGTTCTTTGCTTAGATTGTTGCTATGCCTCAAGGTTTTCAATATTTTGACATCCTCCTGCGTAAATGTGGGTGAGCGGAATGGATATTTCCTGATGTTTGAACACATCAGCTTGCATCCTCTGCATATTTGGGTGCACTTTTGCATCTAACACAGCTTATTCCTAAATTAACAGTGAGTGAAAGGTCAAGATGGGCACAGGCATATCAAATTGCCTTTACGCAGTTCATACTACATTATGCATGTACCCAAGTATGAGGATGGCAGGGGAAAGAATTTCAGGGTGTCCCTTGGGGTGTCCAGTGGCACCGAGGTGGGATTTTCTTTTGACAGTCTGCCAGGCCACTCCACTGGGTCCAGACTGGCATTGCCCAACCCTCTGGGCCAATCCCACGAATTCCTCCAGTCCGCTGCCCTTGTCCCATTCCTCCTACCCCTCTGACCAGTCCCACCAAGATGTATCCACAGGAGTCATGACACTTACAGCAAGGGTGAGTAGTCTTCAGGCTTGTTGAATCGTGTGTGTGTGTTTTATTAGAACCCCAAGATTTACCAGCCAGGTACAAAAGACACACGTTAAAAAAATAATGAGCAGGGAATTTCTGAGTGCTTTCTGAGCCTAGGAATTTCATTTTTTGTACCAGAACTGAAATGAGTTCACTATCCTTTCAAAAAAATAGCCCACTTCTGGTTTGCTTCTGAATATAAAATTAAAATTCAACCTCCTAATTTAAGTGGAAAAAGTTTACTTTGTGATAGTTATCGTTAAGCAGCTGGAAGTTCAAAACCCTGGCAGGATCTACTGCGGACCACCTAGAGCTCTACCAATGCATCCCTGTCTTACTCCTTTAGCCTTTCTTGGATGCACCATTTATTATATCACTTTAAAGACTTCTCTGCAAACACTCTGCAGAAAATCACTGCCCCATTTTGTGCCTGTTGAACTGAGAGTTGAAAGTGGATTGTAGAAGGCCATCCATGGGTCAGTCAGAATTTGAACCCAGGTCTCCCTGATCAGTTAAACAATATTTTTTCTGGACCATCGTGGCTCTTGCTAACTAGTCCATTACTGAAGTTTGAGTGCTAGCTCTTTCAGCACATCCACCCATCTTTTTCTGGATATATTTATTTAATATAAAACAAGCATCACTGACCTATATCCCAAGGCTGGCAATTGACTGAGTGCTCTGAGGATGTTTGGAGTTATTCAACTACTACATAATTATAATGTACAGGGTCAGTAATACAATGCATTTCGGTTTGGCCAGGTTTTTCCAGCTTAAATATTCGTGGCGGGTCTTTGCATTTACAGAAAGTGTTCTGAATTCACCTATCAGGATTAAATTCATCTGTTCATCTGTCAGTAAGCAATATGTAGTTCCTCAATAGAGTTTGTCACATTTAATCTAAGCGATAAATAAACTTGCATCCTCACCTCCAACTCATGATAGTTTTATGAGCTGTGCAATCCATCTAAAATGAGGTTGTTTAAAACTGGCATAGAGTCTGGCCCAGGTATCCGCTGACTAACCAATAAGAGGCATGATGTAACCAGTAAGAGATAAAAGTCTTTTATTAAATGAGAGACCTTGCTCCTGTATTTTCTACAATATGAATGAGCAAATTTTACTGCCTGACCTGTGACTACTCCTAGGTTGATATGGTTATCCCTGGCTCCTGGTTTGTTACGCAAATCATATAACATTTCAAATGATAGTCTGGCAAGAACACCATGGCTAGGTTTGGATGAGCATATATAGACTTCTTAAGCTTGTGTCTGTGTGCATGCACCCTTCCCTTCCCATTGTGCTGCAGTTAATTCCAGACATTTTCAGTTAACCATAGTTTCCCACCACAATCACAAAACTAAGGTTACAAGGTTTGGAACAAGCTAGGATCTTAATCAACTTCAAACTGTTTAATGTCCTATCTATTTCTGAACCTGTTAACCATAGTTCCCTGGGGCAGACATCATGGGAAGCTATGGTTAATTAATTGCTATGCTTAACTGAAGACTTCCCAGCTTATTGCAGCCCACAAATAAGGGAAGGGGTGGCATAGGGTGAGAGGCTTACACACATCTTAGCTTATTAAGCTGAGACATGAGAATCTGGATACAGTCTGCAAGGATCCATTTAGATAACATACCAAGCCATGGTTTGTGCCAAGCATGGCTTAAGCTTCCAAAATATGCAAGTGCAAACAGTGCTTCTCTGCTTTCTTTTTCCATCAGTTCAGCACTTCAGTCTCTAGGTGCAGTAATTCATTAAGGAGGAGGAACAATCATAACTGTAGTTTGTCAATTTAGATATCATGTTCTACCATGGTTAGCACAAAATGTGGTTCCTAATTCTAGCTCGCTGGTTCATTTTATACTATAGTTTGTCAGTTTTAAACATCACACCATCAAACTATGGCTAAGTATTCTTAACCATGAAGCCTATGGCAGTAGTCTTGAGCCTATGGCAGTAGTCTTTAGGGCAGGGGGCGGCAAACTATGGTCCGCGGGCCGGATCCGGCCCAATTGCCCTCAGGATCCAGCCCGCGGACAGTCCGTGGATTGTGGGGATTCTGTTCATTAATTTTTTTCTGTGCCATTTTTTGGGGGCGCCATTTCCCTCCCTCTCCCTCTCACACACTGCAGTGCCTCCTCCCTCCCTCCTCCTGGCTTCTCCCTGCCCTTTGTAGAGGAGGAAGGGAGCTGGGCTGAGCTGGCTGAGTACCACTTTGGGCAGCGCCTCTCCAGAGCCAGCCAGCCCTTTGGGGCAGCTCGTCTCACCATTGCTGCCGCTGCCAGCCTCTGCCACTCGCAAGAGCAGGCACAGGAGCCGCAGTTGGCAGAGTGCAGTGCAACGCCTCTCCAAAAGGGCTGGTTGGGTCCGGAAAGACGCAGCACTGTGCTCTGCCAACCACGGCTCCTGTGCCTGCCCTTGCAAGCGGCAGAGGCTGTCGGCTGCAGAGGGATGAGCAGCCTGAAAGCAAGGGCAGGCACAGGAGCCGTGGTTGGCAGAGTGCAGCGCCTCTCTGGAGCCAGCCCACACTTGCACGGGAAGCACCATAGTAGGCAGGGGGAGGGGAGAGAGGGGGAGAGAGAGAAGTCCCCTCCGCCGCATGTGTGCATGCAGTCCAGCCCGCCACAAGGTCTGGGGGACAGTGAACTGGCCCCCTCCCAAAAATGTTTGCTGACCCCTGCTATAGGGTGTGGGTATGGGGGTGTGTCTGTCCACATCCTATATTTCACAGTCCATATTCTGAATAAATGGGTACTGCTTTATGTATCTCATCTACAGTTAATCCTAAATCAGAGTAATATACTGTTCTGGGTGAAAGAAGGCCCCAGACAGATGTGCAAAAATTAAGGCAGCCATGTGCCTCTATGTCTCTAAGATAAGCTGACAGGGTTAGGGTCACAGCTTAATATAGATTTCATTATTTGATTGCATTGTTTTTTTAAAAAAGTTGCTTGTAGAAAAGTGTGTGAATAAATTGAACCTTATTTTCTATTTTTCTTTAAATTTTTAGCTTCTCTTAAAGCTTGAACATAAAGCTTCTTTTCTGGTGTTACCGATTTCGGTACTTTCCAAAATTACAACTTCCCCTCTTCTCAGTACAAAACAGCAGTCTTGTAAAATGAAGAAAGTGAATTTTGCTGCTTAGGGAAATTTTCAAGTAGAAGACAAGATGCAAATAATGATGACTGAAGTGCTTTGCCACCTTTAGTGTGCAAATACGGTTGCTTATTTGTGTACCTCCAGGGCAGCTGTACAGGAAAAGACACTGAATACTAACTGTGAGGCTTTTCATTGTTGTAAAGTTATAGGCATCTCTTGCTTCTAAACTAATGGTCACAAGGGATTTCGCAGCAAGAGATACCAGTGATTCTCCACTCTTCACCAGTCTGACTCATCTCTGCCTCTTGACTCCCTCCTTCCATGCTTCAGCTTTTGCCTCTGATTCTGGATTTCTGTCTGCCACAGACTCTCCCAGCTTACTAAGCCCTGTTACACCTTCAGCTTCTCCTTCTCATTCTTTTCCCTCCTTTTCCCTGTGACTACTGATTGTTGTCCCACCACCACACCCTGGCCTCTGAGCCTTCTTCCGTTGGTGGTTCCCCAGCGGATTCCAGCCACCATTCCTCTGCATCCAACCAGTCTATGACAATAGGATTGCAGTCTCAGTTTTACTGCCTGTCATGTGATACCAGCATGAAATCTAGAAATTTTTACTATATAGAGTGGGAGCCATTTTTGAGATGCTCAGCATGTTGTCTAGAATTGTATTCTACCCCATAAGTGAGAGAGCCTAGTTGTTCTGCCTTAAGCTTTTATTGATCATTGCAGATTGGTCTATCATTTCTCATAACTTTTTTTCCCTGCACTTAATGTGTTTATACTGGACTCTGGTGTGTGTAGCGAATTGTAACACACTTTCCGCAGCCCCCCAATCAAATCCTGGCTTGAGAAACTAGATACACACCAACTGTGTGCAGCTACACACAACTCCTGTGTACCGCATCACACCTCTCTCTGTGGAAGTGGGTCAAGCAAACCAGAAAGCTGCAGTCAACCATAGCTTCCTGGAAACTTTGGTTAGCAGCTTCCAAACTGGCCAGGTTTTGAAAGAAAGCTTTCAATCCTGGGTTAAAGTTGGCTCGCCAAATGTTCCATGCCAATGCTTGGAAGCCATTAGCAATAGTTTCCAGTTTGCACATGACAGGAAGCTATGGCTAACTCTGGCTTTCTGGTTTGTTTCACTGCTTGTGCATGCGGAAGAATGCAAGCAGCAGCAATGAGGCTGTATACAGGTACATGCAGTCCATGAATATCCAAGTTTATTAAGTCAGGATCTGACTGTGCAAACATGGCCAGGGTATTGAATGCATTGTCATCCTAAAGTACAAATGATAAACCTGTGACCCTCTTGATATTGTTGGACTCCTACTCTTGCCAGCATGGACAATGATCAGTGATGATGGCAGCTGGAGTTCAACCACAAATGTAGGGTTATAGGCTCCCCACCCTTGCTGTAGAGTCTTGGTTCATTTGCAACGGAAGAGGAATCTCTTAACATGTTGCAAACAAATTGATCAGTATTTTTGTTAGTCTTTAAGATACCACAAGACTTCTCCTACAAACTACCTTGACTACCCCTCAGGACATTTTCGTGCCATAGTTTTCTACTCTGTAAACACTTGTAACTTTCAAGTTCTTTAGGGCTTCGCAACTGAAAAAGCACTTTGCTGTTTTGGTGTCCTTCCTTAGCAATTTTTTCCCTCCTTCCGAATTGCCAAGCCCTTTGACCCTTTGTCCACATAACTCTAATATTTCCTGTTTAGATAGTGTTATGTAGTTATACAGATTTATGGGAACTACTCTGAGCCCTCTGAGATATAATGAGGTGCAGATCCTGTATTACAGCTTTTCCCAAATGTATACATTCAAGTATTCTGCTGCTATTGGGAAAGGAGGGACATTGGATAAAGAGAAAGCTATGCTTTGCTACCCTCCCTGAAAAGTCCCACAGGCAAGGGCCTGAAAGTTTTCTCTGACGTACATGATGGAAATCGTTAGATGATGAGGCCTTAAATATTGGAGCTTTGAACAGAAGAGATCGTAAAGGAAAAATAGAAATTATATGAACAAGATATGATGTGGAAACACCAAGATAAGACTGGATAGAATTATGAATTTTGTTTGGACTGATTGGGACTGATTTGGACATTAACGCAGTAATAAGAAGATGATCTGAATCCCCCTTTGGAGCTTGAAGTATGGGTTAAAAATTTGGCTTTGTAATTTGGAATTTATGTGATGTGATTTAATTTGATGTGATTGGCCAGTTAATAAAAATTATTTTAAGAAAAAATTAAATATTGGAGCTTTGTCCCATATATATACCCTATGCTAATGTGGTCCAGCTAGACCTGGGAAGCATTTGCAGTTGGGTGCCGGAGGCTCTCCTGAGAGTAAACAAGAGAAGGGGCAGCCAGCCTTGTGGGACTCATAAAAACCTTCTAAAACCAGTGGGATGATGCTGTGGAGTGCCTTGGCCTGGCCTTTGGCAGTTCTGCCTGAATACTATGGATATGCTTGAGCATTCTGCACCTGCTCTTGTAATGATGTTTGTCATTCCTGCCAAAAGCATTATGGCAATTACCTAATTAAACTTCCCAACTTCCCTATGAGGAAATGAGGCCAGGTGCTGGCATTTTACACATGGGGAGAATGAAGCTGAGAGCTGTGACTGCATGAGAAGTGCTCAACTCCCAAGTTGCTGTTAGTATGGTGCCCGTGTCGTCTGCAGGAAGCTGCTTACATAACACTGTGTGAAGGTCATATCTTCATAGCGTGTTTCTTTCCTATTCCTCCTGAAACGAAAAGCTTGTACAACCAATAGTGCCTGTTCAATTTTTTTCAAAAAACTTTCCTTGAGCTCCTATGCTGCATCATAATTGGCTTTTGAAATGCTCCCTGCTTTCAAGATCAGTTTTTTTGAGGTGGTGCAACATGTTAGACTGCTGGAGGCGGGGGACTTCTAACTGAGAAACACTCAAGGCAAAAACCTCTGGGTACACAGAACTAGTTTCAGACTTGTTTGGGCCCTGTCCTCCGCCTTGCCCTCTAGTTAGCCTTTGGCAATCTAATGTTTGGGAGCTCTTCTCATTCCTATTTAGTAAATTGCTGTTGGCTCCTCTGATTTCTGCAGATGTGTTTTGTCACATAGATTTTTTACAGCAAAGCTTGCATCAAAACCCTCTATTAGTAAGCAAATGTGGCAGTTCATTGAAAAGAAAAGAAAAATGGCTAGGTTAGTATAGCAGTAAAAGTCACCCATAAATAGTAGCATAATTCTTTTCAATAAATATCTGCTTGGGTATTTGTCTCATTTAAAAAACAAAAAACCAAGGACCAGACTGAATTAATAGATGCGTGACACAATTTCACCTTAGTATATTGCTGGTCTGGAGTGGGCCCTCCCCAATTTCCCGTCCCCCAATACTATATCTTGTACACCAGAGTGTCAAACTAGACAGACAGCTATTCAGAAGATTCCTTTGCAACCCATTCTTTCAAGAAAAACCAATGTGGTCATTGTTCAGAACTTCAGCACTCTTTCCATAGCTGCCAGCCAGCAGAGTAATTGGCAGAACAGTTGACTCAAATGCCTGCACAAGAAGAGAATTGTTATCCTCCTCCTGACCTACTAACTAAATGACACACATACTAGAACACCAGTGAAACACTTGAGTGATTTCATTTGTGGCCATTATTAGTCTGCACACATCTATAGGAACAACCACAGCAAACTGTTACCAGGAATAGATTGGATTTGACCTCCTAGAATTTGGTAGCTGGGTTGCCTAGCCCAGGCATCAAGCTTTTTCTTAGACGAAACCCCACTCTTGCAACAGCAGCACATGGGTGTAGATTAAGAAAACCAGGAGGAGAAAGCTACCCGTTGTCACACATGTTTCTAGAGACCTTAGAGCAGCTGCTCTCACTTGAGGCCAGATTCACCT
Source organism: Podarcis filfolensis (assembly GCF_964270895.1). Taxonomy (NCBI): domain Eukaryota; kingdom Metazoa; phylum Chordata; class Lepidosauria; order Squamata; family Lacertidae; genus Podarcis; species Podarcis filfolensis. Next base: position 63,052,540 of record NC_139609.1, read on the forward strand.
ACATCTTGCATGCTTATTATGGGCTGCTTTGAAGACCACCTGGTGCATGCTAGATACTATGCCTCCATAGTACTTGGTCCTACCTATACCTTTGCTGCTAGCTGGATTTTGGTTTTATATTCCTGTTAGATCTTAGTAAAAATGGTTTTATTTGTTGCTTAACTGCAATGTATATGTATTAATAAAAGATGTTTTGATTGGCCTCATAATTGTATAACTGTTTTGCTCAAAATTTGAAGACGCACCTTTTGATTAGTAAATTACTTTAAAACATTGCTCTTTTTCTCATGCTTTGGGCATGATTTTCCATGGAAAAGCAGCGTTAAAAAAACCTAATGATTTGTCTTAACTTTCTCTAAAGTGGGATATCAAATCCAAATTCTTCTTCTGCAAGACTCATTTTCCTGCACCCAAGAAAGGCACTAATTATAGTGGAGGGTGTGAAACATATATCTAACATGATAGTGAATGTTGTTTTGAAAGGTTGTGTGATTTTTACAAAATAATACCTGTCTATTCTACCACAATTAATGGTGCAGTCATAGAGGGCGAATTTGCACATTTGATAGCTAGAGCTGAGTGCCTCTGAGCATGTGAGGAGCATATTCCCTTTGCAAAGGGGATGTGACTTTGTTTCTCTGGTGACTGGAAGTTGGTGTCCTCTGTTCTTCATCCTGTTTCCTTGCCTATGGAGATTATGGTCCCACAAGATACCTTGGGAGAAAATGTAGGGTAAGATGGCAGGTAAATTGGTAGAGTGGATGTGGAGCCGTAACTAAGGAATTGCTGGTTTGTCTATATTAGAGGAAGACTTGCCAGATTTACTTAGCAAAAATGGATTCTGAACCCTCCCGTTCTGAAATTCTTACCAGCCGAGCGCTTTGCATTTCCCATTAGGTGTTGCTGGTGAGTCTCTGCTTCACATTGGGAGGCAGTAAGCAAAGTTAAGCCTGCTGCCCAAGGCTTGTGCTGAGAGTAGGATCACTGTCCAAAACTGGGCAAATGTATTGCAGGGCTTCGCTGCAGACAGTGGCAGGCTCCGGGTGGTAAGCTGGAAACATAAAAGTATGCTGTGCGATGCCCAGTGAAGCATCCCTCACACCATTGTACCAACATATCCAGAAAGTGTACCTGTTGTATGGCGTATTCGAGACTTAGCTTAATGGTGGAAAACACTAAGGATTAATGAAGAGATATTCCTTTCCTTGACTGCATAAAATTTCCAGACCTGGAGCACTACTGGAGCCAATACACTAGTGGTATTTAGGCATTCACTCATATGAGCAGGCAAAATGGTGTTGCACAAAATGGTGTCCAGCTCTAGTACCCTCTACTAATGGTGGTGGTGGTGTTGGGAGCCCTGAAGCAGGTAGCATCTTCGAGGTGTGAGGAGTTAGAACCCTGCATAGTCAGGGAGCCAACATATGTAGAACAGTCTCCCCACTTAAGACCTTCCTCATTGAAGATAGGCATGTGACTGAGGGGCACTGAGTACATTCCAGCTCTTGCCTTCATTCAATTTCAACCAAATGCATCTTGGGATAATAGCTGGTTCAGATGTGCAGCCTTATATAGGGAAGCTGTAGTAGTGATTATTTTCTTGTTGGCTATAGAAACACACAGCGTCGTATTTGTCCCCTCCCCAAACAGAAATACCCGTGCTTAGGTACCAGTGCTGGAAGGAAGGATGTCCTGTTGCTCCTGTAAAAAGCCTAAACAACTTGGCTTTTTGCTGCCTGTGGTAATAACTGCTTGGTCTTGTACCATTGCTATTGGCTACTGTTTCACATTCCTGCCAACTTAGCAGTTTGAAAGCACGGCAAAGTGCAGGTAGATAAATAGGTACCGCTCTGGCGGGAAGGTAAATGGCATTTGTGTGCGCTGCTCTGGTTTGCCAGAAGCGACTTAGTCATGCTGGCCACATGACCCAGAAGCTGTATGCCGGCTCCCTCGGCCAGTAAAGCGAGATGAGCGCCACAACCCCAGAGTTGTCCGTGACTGGACCTAATGGTCAGGGGTCCCTTTACCTTTACTGTTTCACATGAGCACACAGCCACCTCTGATGAAACTTAATCAGAGCAGATTAGCATCACAACAGTCAAAAATGGTCTTGTGCACATAACTATACACTTTTCTTACTTATATAGTCAGCTAGATCATTTTCCTCCCATGTTGTACTTCTGAGGATAACAGCAAGAGTAAGAGTTATGGTTGGGGAAACTCATAAATCTAATGGCAAAGTTGGATTGTGATTTCTCCAAAAGAATTAGGCTGCTCTGATCCCATAGCTTTTGCTTTTCTGAATCCTTACTTGGGAGCAGGGCTATCTTGGGGAGGACTGAAAAAAAAGAACGAGAAAGTGATGTCATGGCTTGGCTGGGCTCAGTTGTTGGGGCAGCGAAGGCTGGTTTATAATGTAAACACTGTTAAAATGTTTATCGTTGGTTTTGTCATTTTCCTTATTTGTCGAGTAATCTTGAAGAGAATGAAAGGTTTTCTGGTGCAGCTTAGTGACTGGAGAGATTTCCATAAAAAGGCACAGACATTGCTTTGAGGAGCAGAAAGGTTTCTCAGTTGGCAATGGCAAGTGAGGCCTGACCTTTTACAGGGAGAAAATATTGACCTAAATCATTCCCTATCGGGGATGGGAAAGCAATCTCAGTCTCCTGCAACTTGCCACTATAATTTTCTTGCTTAATTGTACATACTTCTGTGCAGCTGAGTGTGAAAAGATAAATTGCATAAGCAGGTATTAATGCATTTAGTGGAATTTTAAGGAGGGTCTTGTTTGCCAGAGTTCATATATGCATCTAGCTGCCTTATTTGTCACTGTTACAAAGTTTAACCCACCCATCAGAATTGAGTTTGATAATATCTGACATCATCTAAGAGGGAAAAGATATTTTTTGCATTAGTTCTCTGTGTGGCTTAATGAAGCTCGGGAGTATCAGAGGACAGAGCAGGTTTCTTAGTTTAGTTCCTTTCGCAGCCTCTGTGCTTTGTACTGCCCATTTCTCTCCCAAGCTCAGATTTATTTATTTACTTATAGAATCATAGAATTGTAGCGTTGGAAGGGACACCAAGGGTTATCTAGTTGAACCCCCTGCAATGCAGGAATCTCAACGAAAGCATCTCAACAGATGCCCACCACCTCTCATTGGAGTCTGTTCCACTGTCGAACAGCTCTTACCGACAGAAAGTTATTTCCAGTTTTGTGTTGGAATCTCCTTTCTTGAACTTGAATCCATTGGTTCAAGTCCTATCCTCCAGAGCAGGAGAAAACAAGCTTGCTCCGTCTTCCATGTGACAGCCCTTTAGATATTTGAAGATGGCTATCATATCTCCTTTCAGTCTCATTATATTTATATCGCACATCTTCTGTGAACCACACTGAGATCTTGTGATGAAGTGTGGTATATAAAACTAAATAAATAAATGATAACAATCTTCTTCCAAAGGAACCAGGGAAAACATATGAACACTAAAACAATACAATTAAAACTTCTGGGGGAGGAGAACAGTTAAAAGCTTCTAATCAATAGAAAAAATCTTTAAATTCGGTCTCATTAAATGGATTATTAAAACGGATCATGTTCGCAACCTGATCGTCCACTGTAAATACATACATACATACATACATACATACATACATACATACACTCTTCCTCTCTCTCTCCCCCCCTCCCTCTCCCTCTCTCTCCTTCCCCACCCTTTCATTAAATGTGGCACAGTGGACCACAAGTGGGAGGCATTATATTTTTCTTAGATTTTTACTCCATTTTTTTCCTCCTTCGTTTCTTTGACTTTGTCTCGTTTGATTGTTATAAACCAGCTGTACGGGCATAAACCAGCTGTACGGGCGGAAACCTGGGTTATTTTACGTGTGTTGTATAAGCCTGTTACATGTTTTTACTTACACAAAAAGTAATAAAATACTTGGAACAAGGAATTAAGTATTCTGCTAAGCAAGTTGATGCAACTGCCAAAGGCTTGTGAACTTAGCTTTTCAAAATGATTAGTCAAAGAATTGTAGAATATACAGGCGATCCTTTATCAGATTCTCTGCTTCTGAAGTCTCTTTTTACTATGTTTATTTAAGATTTACTATCGTAATATTTGCTCATAAAATAACATCTTTCAAAGAGAACATATCGACTAAAACAACAGTATGACATGAGAATGGTGGTGGTGGTTTTTTGTTTTGTATTGCCATACAATGTTTACTGTGCCTGGAAACTGCAACACATTTTTCAATCATCCTGCTGTGGTTTGATGATTTGTTTGCTTTTAAAACGAGTTTCGTTTTGTTAATGCCTCTGTCTGTTCTTGAGGGGCAAGATAAAGATCTATGATGTTCTTAGAGAAGCCAGGGTTTGACCCATTTGGCTCCCAACACCAACAGCTTGGAGTTTAAAACCTGTGAGTGTTCATACTGCTTGCTCTCTACACAGCTACAGATTCACAGTTGTAGTCATAAGTTGCTTCTGGTGAATGTTTATGAGATAGAAGCCACTCCTCCTATTAGTTCTCATTGAATCAAGAAAGCTCAGAGGAGAGAAGGCTATCTCACTCTTTGTACCTGGGTGGAGAGCCTTTCTTTAGGCCTCTCACATCTACAGAGCCTTGCAGAAGGTAAAAAGCTGTCCTTGCCAACCCGCCAACCCCAGCAATTCAGACACAGGTAGCCATCCACCCATATTGAATCTTCTATGTCAGTTAGGAAACAGGTGAGAGATAGCAGTGGGGCAACTATAAATAATAAAGGCTGGCTACCAGGTCCAGTCTAGACTTGTGGACCTCATTGAGTCTCTTAGGAGTTATCAAGTTTAGCAGAAGGAATAGCCACATCACACTTGTCTATCATTGGCCACTATATACCTCTGTTAATAGGCCTGAATGTGAAGATTCAGAAGCAGTTTGGTTCATTACTATCCCTTGTGCATTATTTCACATGATGACCATAACTCCATTACTTCTTTCCTTTCCTTTCCAGACTGTCAGTATTTGAATAGACCACATCATGCGTGAATACAAGCTAGTGGTCCTTGGCTCAGGTGGCGTTGGGAAGTCTGCTTTGGTGAGTTGGGTCTTGATTTTTTTTAATCGTCATGACCATAATCATACAAATAATATTATCAAAAAAGCAGTCTTGAAATGCTCGACCCTGGGTGTTAATGCCATAATTAATCATTTGCATTCGGCGTACAAAGCAAAGAAATCAATGACTTTTAATAGGTGTAAGCGTAGGAGGAAAAAGCTGGCCTGAGCTTGATGTTGGGGAATTCTAGAGAAGGGTGGCAGTGACTGGGAGGGTTTCTTTGAATTCTGCAGCCAGAAAAGCCTGCAATCTGTGATTAGACTATTTAGGTGAGGGATTTCCAACTTCCGTTTACTAGGGGGCTACTTTATTCTCTAAAGTGCTCTGGGGAACTAAAACGTGTGTTGTTCTGTACAAGCTGATACCCTCATGAGACTGCCTCCGTAAATATTTTGTGTTGTCTAGCAGCAATGACATCTAAATTATGATGTACATATGTTCAGATATAGCATTACAAACGCATATAGATGTAGATAACGCATATAGCATCCAAGGGATATCTACAGTGCCTTGAAAGTTGAGATTTTACTGCTTTTCCTTGCAAGTGAAATTTTATACAAACCTCTCAGCAGGCCTTGATTAAAATCAGGGAGGGGTATCGGGACCAAATAAAATTGGGCTGTGGCTTGCAACTGGCCCAGAGGAAACCAGTTGGCTATCCCTAGTTTAGGTCAGTTTGTCTATGTCTGCATTTTTGTAAAATGTGCACGTTTTGCTGTACGTTACTCCACATAACGTACAGTGTTGGGCTTTGTAAAACAGTCACCTTGGGAATAGGGATGGGCCTTGATTATGTGGCACAAGAAAGGGTTAGGACTTCTGCTGAGAGCTTGTTCAACAACTGGCCATGCTGCTCAGGCTCCTTTTTATTACACAACATAGTGGAAAAACAGATTCTGATTAAGTGCTGATCTCTAGGATTCTGGAGAGGTTATGAGTTTCGCTTGGAATACACTTTTTTTAGCTTTGTAGTGTAGTCACAGCCCTGTAGCTTTCTAGACTTTGCAACTTGTGCTCTGGCTAACTGTGTCTGAATTGCTGGAGCTGAACTATTGTAGAAAGTTTAAAAATACCACATTTTTAGATGCTGGTAAACATCGCTGGCTATTTTAAATTAGACGCCTTCAAATTACTGTTCCTCCGTGTTTGCTCTTCTCCTGTTTTTAAGCAGCCTTAAATAAAGTGAGACGTGTGGGGAGCTGGGTTTCAGAGAGGCAATGAATTCCATGTGGTGTAGGTTCTTGTAGCATTCTGTGGCTGGTGGTTTGCCATTCTCTGTGACATTGAAATAGACACGCAGACTAAAAACTGCCATGCCAGGATGGGGATACCATTTTTAGTGGATGCCCACAATATGCTTTAAAATAATAAAACCAGAATGAGAGAACAACTTACACCTAATGAGCACATACGTCTTTCCCCAAAAGGGCTTATGCCATGGTGACAAAGCAAGTGTTCAAAGCCAATTTGGCCACTTACTAGCTGTGGACTTGCTGGGTGGCTCTGGAGCAAGATGTTCTCCTTTGCTATTTTTTGGGGGGCGGGTAATAGTGAGATGATGGACAGAAATACTTAAAATTGTACAACAGTTACCTCTGTACTCTTAACAGCAAAATTCAAACTGTAAAGCAATAGGAATAAAGGTCTTTGATAATCTTTGGAATGTTGCAGCACTCCTGGCTAACTGAGTTGGTGGGAGGGTGATCTCGTTTGTGTCTTCACATTACTCTTGGTCAAGCATTTCATGCAGAATCCACAGGCAACAAATAATAGAAATTCAAGGTGCTCCTGGAAAGTTCTGACAGGAATGTGGAACTGTGGTTGCTGACTTAGAAAAGGATTTTGATTTATTGCACTTCCTAGATGGGTTAGCAAATGTAGTGAACCAAAAGTCCATTCCCGAGTTGGCAACCGCAGTTTGAATCCCACATTCCCGCCTGTCCACTTTCCCAAACATAAAATGAGTACGATTCAATTTGAAAGTGTCTTTTGAATAAATAATAAGCTCCTGTGAATTAAAACCCTCTTCATCTGATGTCTGAAGTGCTTCTCCTCAGTTGTCACATGTTCCTGTCAAATATAATCTTACACAAAACACCTACTATGAAAAGGTCATCACAGTAGAAGCATCAAGTGACAGAACTTGTGTGTGTCTATATAGGCATACACACTAAACGTATAGGGGGAGTCTAAACAAAACAGTGCAAAGAGTAGCATTAAGTCTATCACATTTCTGTGCACCAGCCTGCCTCTAAGATATTTTCTGGAAAATGGTCTCTTTGTGGTCAGCTTCAGTGTATCCTGACTTTCACTAACTGGTTTATGAGCATTAAAAATGGCAATGCCTGATTGTAATCATTTATTTACTAATTTAGAGAGATAGGAGGTTGTTCTAAACAGAAGAAGGGTATGCAGTGGTACCTCGGGTTAAGTACTTAATTCATTCTTAACCTGAAACTGTTCTTAACCTGAAGCACCACTTTAGCTAATGGGCCCTCCTGCTGCTGCCGTGCCGTCGGAGCACGATTTCTGTTCTCATCCTGAAGCAAAGTTCTTAACCTGAAGCACTATTTCTGGGTTAGCGGAGTCTGTAACCAGAAGCGTATGTAACCTGAAGCGTATGTAACCCGAGGTACCACTATAGTTGGTAGTTGATGCTTTAAAGTGGATACATGAGAATGATGGGTAATGGAGCTCTTTGTGATGACAGAGCTGAAACCCAGGGTTTGCCCCTGGGTGGTCAGTTGATGCTGGTGAGTGGCTAGTTTAGATTGAGTAGGGGTTGTTGGTAAGGAAATACAGATGTACCGTCTAAGTCCTATAATATGATTCAATTTGCCCAAATTGGCTGCCATCCATCGATAGGTTGGAATGCCTTTATCTGGCAACTGGAGAGCTCAGTTGGTGAGACTCTTAATCTCAGGGTTATGGGTTCAAGCCCTATGTTGGGTGAAATATTCCTGCACTGCAGGGGGTTGCAGTGGCGTAGCGTGGGTTGTCAGCACCCGGGGCAAGGCAAGTAATTTGCGCCCCTTAACCCGTGGATTTTAGCACTCGAGTGCGAGCGCGCCCCCCCCAGATGTTGCCGCCGGTGCGGCCGGCCCCCCCTGCACCCCCCACGCTACGCCACTGGGGCTGGGGGCGAGCGAAGGAGCCAAAGACCCCCCCAAAGGCTCAGCAGGAATTTATTAAATTTATTATTTGCGGAGCCCCCGCGGGCCGAGGCAGCCGAAGCCCCCTCCCCTCGGGCGCCTCCCCGCCCCCTCCTCTCCTTGGGCTGTAGGTGGAGCCCGCGCTCCGAGGCGCTCCAGATCCGGGCTTGGCGAGCGCCTCTCCTCCTCCCGGCCGGGTCCGGGGGCTTCCAGCCGAGCTCCGTCCTCGCCCCCCCTCCCCCGCGGCTGAGACTTGCGCTGAGAGCCGGAGCCAGCGGCGCCCCCTTCCGACGGGAGACCCTCGCCCGCCCGCCGGCTTCCTCTCGGAGGGTTTTGGGGAGGGCAGGGCGCGTCGAGGCCCCTCGGAGCTCTCCTCCCTCCCAGTCGGCAGAAGCAGCCGCCGCCTGTGGCTGGGCCGAGGGGATGGCGCCGGCGTCGGCATCGGGGTGCGGAGGCTGCCGGTGCCCGGCCAGGCGTCGGTGGCGGCGTCGGCGCTGCTGCAGCGGCTGCTCCTCCTGCGAGCAGTGAGTGGAGCGCAGCCGCAGCGGCGGCGGGGGGGGGGGCGCTAGGGCGCAAGGCTGGCGGCGGCGGCGGGGAGCCCGGCGGAGGAAGGAACTTGTCCCTTCCCTCTGGACTCGCGCCCCCCCCAGATGTTGTGCCCGGTGCGGCCGGCACCCCTGGCACCCCCCACGCTACGCCACTGGGGGGTTGGACTAGATGATCCTCCTGGTCCCTTCCAACTCTACAATTCTGTAAACTGTAGATGACAAGTGATGTTCTGTCTCTTTCTTTGCTGTGCCTGTCCTGCAAAAGTTGGATTTTGCTGAAATCTGTTTTGGCAATGTTGGAATAAGACCTAATAATGCTAGCCATAACATCAGGGGCTCATTCACAATTGCATATTCCAATAGGATATAAGCCTTCGTCTGCCAACAATATCTTCTTCCTGTTGGGATGAGTAATTATTGGATATAGAAATAAGAAATCATTATGACTGTCTCCAACTGAACTGAGGGCAGTGGAGGTTAAGGCAGTCAGGACTAAGAACCAGTTAAATGAGGTGAAGGTTGCTATGACAACAGCTTACCTGGTAGGAAGGTATTGGGAAACCAATAATTGACAACAGCTTATGTTTGTGTAGCTGTCAATTCGTAGAAGATTTTGGTTTCTCTCAGTCTGTCATATCTCCAAATGTTCACATTTCCACATCAATTTGCAATTAAAATGAAAGTCTTCATGAATATGCCCATTTTCTGTGCAATTTTGCCTAATATATACATTTTTGCAAAGCGATTTCCCCTATATAATGCATTTTTGTAAATTTTCACTAATATATGCATTTTAAAGCACACTTTGCCCCCATTGCATGCATTTTTGTACACATTACTTTGCTGAACAATTACACTGCAAAATTTGGAAAAGTGCATTTTAATAATTTTTTTTTAAGGCTGTGTTTTGGTCTGCAGACCGAACTGAATTTCTTCCCTATCTGTACGTATCTGTACAATGCAGATGTGTTGGCCAGGACAAGGCAGATGCTTATGGTGTTCAGTGTTCACTGTTTCCACTGCTGTGGCAAAGCACTGTGTACTCAAATTGAGTATTTTGCATAAGAACTTACTTAGTCACAGACGCTCTGCCTTAAAGCTACACTTGATTATTTACCTGCAAGTTTTTGTTGCTTCTGGTTGTGTCATTCACCATGGCTGACAAGTGTCCTTGGTTTTTCTGCAGCCAAGGTTGGAATCCTGCGCTGTGATATCAAGCTTCTTAATGAGAAGCTGACTTGATAGTTGCTTTGATTAGTATGCTGAATAAGGACATCCTTTATTAGTGGTAGGTTTTGCTTAATCTTCAGGGGAAATAGAATGTTTTGCTGGGCAAAGCTTTACATATCTTGTCATTTATTTTAATTCAGGAAGATATTCTGTGCACATTCCAGTAGCCATGTTGGTCTGTTGCCGCCAACCCACAAAGAATCCTTTAGAAGCCTAACGTTTATTATAGCATAAGCTTCCATAAACCAGGGACTACTTCATCAATTGCTTAATGTGCTGTTCTCAGTTGGCAGGTACATATGCACATAGACGTAGAGAGAAAACGTAAATGATCAGGTGAGCGGAAAATGCAGAGCAATGCAAAACTCAGTGCCATTAAATATTAAATAGTCTAACCATTCACAACACCAGTAGCTGATAATGACATCACCAATGTTAGGATGCTTGTTGTATTAACACTTGTCCATGCCAGAGATGACGAAAATGAACTTCTCGACATTTTGCAATTCAGCATTTTCATTCTGAAGTAGGCAGGTATACCCTCGTTCAATAATGTCTCTAGGTTCAGGTGAACAATAGTGTGACCTGAGAGGTTGAAATATTCTCTGCCCATTTCCTGAGTATTGGCGTTTCTGAGGTCGTGTTTATGCCCATATATTCTTGATGATAATAGGCTTCTGTTATCTGCCAGCAATGCCTTCCTGTTTTCTACATTAGGACAAACAAGTAAGTCTTGATATAAAAGAATAAACTTATAACAAAGAAGGCACTGGTTGAAAACTTAAGAGCAAGCAGTCCCATAATTTGGGCGCTGCTACCTTGAGGACCCTGTCTTCAGTCTGCCCCTATGTAACCTCTGAGGGCCAGGAGTGCTTGGAGAAGATCTTGACTGACAATTAGCTTCCTGTTATCCCTGGTTCCTATACATGCATTTGAAGTAGCTGCATGCAACTGAACTATGGCTTGCATTCACTCTAGCGCTAATGAGATTGTTCTCTCCGGACAAGGTTTTATGCATGCCTGGAAGAACAATATTTCCTCTCCTCCCCCTGCACACAGTTCTGGGGATTCTTCTGACCCTCCAGAGCAGATTTGGGGAGGGTATGGTGGGAGGAGACAGGGTTAAGTCCCATTGCATTGACAGGATTCCTTGTGCTGGTTTTTATTGCCACAAATTAGTTGACTACAACCCTATGTATGCAAAACTGAAGTAATCATATATTATGCCCTTGTTCACACTTTCCTTTCCCTTTTTTGTTTCCCTCTGCTAATTTTTAAAAATTGCAAGCTCCTTGAGGTGGGAGACCAGTGTTACTTCCACTCTGTAAATCACCATTTGTGCTAATGGTGCTGTACAAATAACAAATTCCTGCTTCCAGATGCTTATGCTACAATAAGCTAATGTTTAAAGTACTTCAGGGCTCTTTGTATTTTCTCATATGCATTTTTATTTTGCCTTAGTATCTGAAAGACCTGATGTGATTGATAAATTACTTGTTTGCTCCTAAAGGGCATGTGAAATACAGAATGTTCTGAGTAGTTAAATAACGTACTCTTATTTAGCAGACTGAGGGAGGGCTGTCTTTGTACATATAGCCTAGCAGCTTCCTGTGTTTAAAATGTAAGTGAGATCTCTGTGGCTTTTTAACCATTTGCAAATGAGATTCAAATCTGTAGGTCTCTTTTGAAACATTTTGTTAAAAAATGAGAAATGAATATAAGAAACAAGAATAATGAAATCTGTGTTGCGTTGTCAATAAATGACTTTTGGGTTTTCTGCGGATTGACTTTTGCTCTGATTGAGCTTTAAAGAGCAGGTTTTCGCAGAGAAAGCTGCAGAGCAAAAAAAGGGGCGCTCATACAAGGAGCTTTAACTAGTAAACTTTGTCTAGAAAGAGCGGAATAAAGGTAAATTTGTATAAGCCCTTAGATTATAGGCTTTAGGCAAAGCTATCAGGTCTCCATGCCATATTTTGGTCTAATCATCACCCTCCTAACCTCCTTTGCAGTTCGAAAGGTTTGGGATCAATAATATCATCCTGGGGTACCTTTATATATGGACTTTCCATTGCTTTGTGCATTAGTAGATGCTTTGATCTTTTTTCTAGGAGGCAGTGTGTAGGTTGTGCTAGGCTGAAAGAATGACTTTTGAATGGTGCCTCCCTTCCTCCATTGAACATGAAAGCTAGAAATTGTTTTCTCCCTTGTTAAGAAATCATTGGAGCATTCAGCACTCCCCCACCCCACAAATACAATGATGCCTTTTGCAGATAACTGGCCTTTCAAAATCTGAAACCACTTATTAGGAGCTATAGTGCTTGTGTTTCTTGTCATCATGAGAAAAATCCCAGCTTTGACCCTGAACAAAACAGGCTGTTGTTTAAAGGCTGTTTGCAATTTCTTAGAGCCAGTAGCTGGAAAAGACATTTGCACGAGTCACTGAAGAAAAGGTGGCTGTTATGTTTTTTTAAAGGGAACTATTTGATACCTGCAACTGCACGTGTACACACTGCAAAAATTGATCACATTCCACAGAAGGGCAGAATATTCTTGAGAACTAATAAAGCCCATTCAGTAGTCAAAAATGGTCTTGGGAAACCTTTGTTGAGACCCTGTGTGTGCATGCTGGTCTTGGGCAAATTTGCAAAGCAGATGCTCACCTCCTAGTGGACTTCCGGGGGGGGGGGGGGAATAGGGATTGTTACAATAAAACACTTTTTTTTTGCAAAAGGCCGATGCAATTTACATCATTGGTCTTGCTAAATGTCTCGCAGGTGTTAGTTGGTTTAGAACCTCATCCTCCCCGCCGACGGTGCTACAAGTGTTTAAATATAATTAAACAGGTTGTGAATCTGAAGCACAGAAATTGTTACCCATGTTCAGTCATGTAACTGGGTTTTAGTTTAGAACCAACATCATATAGCCTGGTTCACATGTAACAATCAGGTCCTGGTTTTTAGCCTTTTGGGATGAGTTGCTGGTGGGCCACTGAACTGCAGGCAGCAACTTCTCAGCGAAGAACCTTCTGGCCAGGACAGGCAGGGATATAAGAGAACTAGCTATTCCAGTTGAGCAACAAGGTCTTCCTAAATTCTGTCATGCCCCTGCAGTATCTCATTGCCCTTCGGCCTTAACTTCTTGTTTGCTTTTCAATCCTGTCTTCTGGTTTGTCCGTCCGGATGTTACTGCCCTTTGGAGACTTCCCAAGACTTTCCTAGTGTCACTGGAGCGTCTGCATAACATTGGGGATCCTTACCTAAGTTAGGGACAGTTGTAAGCAATTAAGTTAGGCTACCTACCAAGGCCAGCCAAGGGGAGCCTTTTTCTTCAGTTGGTGGCTTCCTGGTGAAATTGACCTGTTACATGCACTTGCCTCTTTCATTGCTCTTCCAGTAGGTTTGGGGAGCAAAATCTACACTTTCTGCTCCCTTTTTCTGCAATAGCCCTGTTTCATTTAAATATGTGCACATACTCACTTTAATGCAAAGCTTTTAAAAAATAGCATCCCGTGTGAGTTTCTGTGGTGTTTTATATTATTGCATATGCTCAGTGCGAGAGGAATAGAGATGGACTGTAGCAGTTATCCATGAGTGAGACAAATGACAACCCCCAGGTAGCAGGTCAGGGTTGTGTGGTACTTCACAGTTTAGCACTACCGTGTAAACTGAGGTAAATAATGCAGATTGCTCCAACCTATAGAAAGTTAGCTTAATGAAGCTTTTTCTTTAAACCAGTCTCATAAGTAGCTAGAGAAGAGACATTTTCACCCTGAAATCTGCATAAATTTGTTGAAATGAGGTTTGAGTATCAGTTATGGGTTAAGCACTACCTTTTAAACCTGTACTTTTACCTCCATTGATTTTCCTGTTTCACTAACTAGGCATCAGCTTGAGAATAAGATTGGGAGAACCAAGCGAAATGTCTGTTCTTTGCAAACGCTTTACGCGATTAGCCCGTTGAATAACTTGAGTTGGAGGCAGCTGTCTGACCCTCTCTGTGTGTTCTTTTCCCTTTCTTGTTTTTCTTTCCAGACTGTACAGTTCGTTCAGGGAATTTTTGTTGAAAAATATGACCCCACAATAGAAGACTCCTACAGAAAGGTAAAGTATGAAGCTGTGATTTTCTCCACCCACTCTCAGATCAGTAACTTTGAGACTCCCCTCGCCCAGTTTTTTTCCTCTTGGTGTAGAATTCATGGCCTCCTCCCACAACACGATCAGTCTATTATTAGGATCATATTCCTAATAGTGTGTTGCTAATTCTTCCCAAGAGAATAATTAGACGATTGTCTATCCTAGGGCCCTCCAGATGTTGTTGGACTCCAGTTTACATCAGCCCACGCCAGCATGGCCAACAACAGTTGTAGCCCAACAGCATATGGAGGACCACAGACTCTCTACCCCTGGTTTATCTTGGGCTTGTTTTGTCTTTGATATAGAGAGGGCCAAATCTGGATGTGGACTGTGGCATGGTAAATTGGGGACAGCCCTTTCCCTATGTCTTTTTCCTACCAAGAATTACTCCAGAAATTGCTGGTTTCCCCCAAAATTGGTACCTTACCAGGGTCAAATGGTTTCTATGGTGGTCGTGGGTTGGGAAAGCAGCAAGGGAAAGATGAATCTTCCCCTGCTCCCTGAATGCTACATTCCCAATTCAGAGAGGGCCTCCCTGTGGTTGCATTTCCTTTTTATTTATTTATTTTTAAAAAGCACAATCACTAAGCCCAGGACAGAGAAACGTGGTCAGCACCAGTTGAGTCTGGGCCTGATACACCATCCAAAGCATTCCAGGTAACCGGGTCTAATGCCATGCAGCCTTATTTCACAATGCCAAACTAAATGTAAGTCAATTTTAAGCTACCTGCTGTTAAAAAAAGCAACATACTAAGTTTAATAAATAATAACTAAGTATTTTAAGTCAGCGTTTGCAATTCCTTGGCATTTGTGGATTTTATAAGTTTTGGAGAAAAGCCCCAAGGTTTTTGCTTAATTCCATTAAAAAAACAAGAACAACAGCGTTCAACTCAACTCTTCACTCCAACTTCATAACAGGATATAAATCAGAAGCCAAACATTTTGGATAACCCTATGAAGTAGTGTTTTTATTATTACATTCTTGTTGTTGCCCTGCAGTTTCATTGTGGATACTTTTCACTTAACCATAATATTTGCATGCAAAAAATTCCAGTTTCAATCACCTCTTTTACAGATGGAAAAGACTCTTGTCTAAAGCTTTTTTGGAACGCCCTGCCAGTCACAATAGATAAACTGAGCTAGATGAAGCAAAGATCTGGTTCAGTATAAGGCAGCTTCCTGTGTTCCTAGATTACAAGCACACCTACACAAATATTTCCTTGATCATATTACATGTCAGTGTTGTTCTATTAAAAATTAAATACTTGCTTGACATCCATTTAGGTATTATAGCTCAGCGGCAGAGCACATATAGAAGGTCACAGTTTCACTCTCGGGCATCTCCAGATAGATAGGGTTAGGAAATATTTCTGCCTGAAATCTTGAAGAGCCTCTGACACTCATATGCAATACCGAGTTCAGTGGACCAGTGCTCTAAGTCAGTAGCTTCCTGCATTCCTAATGGCAGACAATGGATACTGGCTAGTGAAAGGACTTTAGGTATTTTATCTCCTGCCTGCCACGTTCCATCCTTTTGAATGCAACCCCATGTGTACAGTGGAAAAGCTCACAGTAAGGCTTGTTCACATGTACACTGTTCACAAGTACAAGCTGTCTGCACACATGTACAAGTGTTTGTGTGTACACTCTTGTTGGTTTTTCTAAATCCTGCTGATTTGTACAGCTCAACAGTTGTGTACACAACACTTGCATAAATTCATGGACTGTAACTTGTGCATAACTCTTCAGCTTAACTGTTTGTGTACACAGGTGGTGCACTAGTTGTTTGTAATGCTTAAATGCCCCTATTGCCAGGAGGTTATGAGCAAGCATTAATTGAGTCTCTTCCTCCTGTCCCTTAAGGCTATAATGGTATCTGTCCTTTATTTGTCTTTCAGCAAGTGGAAGTAGACTGTCAACAATGTATGCTTGAAATCCTCGATACAGCAGGGACAGTAAGTGAGATCTATCCTGAAATCTGAAATGCTTAATATTTGAAGGGAACACTAAGAGTGACGCAAGACATGGCTTTTAAGGGGGGGGGGGGTGTCCATCTCTTTCTTGCTTATATTATGTGGCTATAAATAAACCAGCATTTCTTGCCTTTTCTATTATTCCAAGTAGCTCCTTGCACGGTTTATTGGGAACAAACTGAAACATTGTCTTGAAAGTTTTTCATTAGAACTTCATAAAATTTAAAAACATTTTCAGATTTCCGGCACTTTGAAGTTCTAACGAAAAATCCTCTTGTTGAACTTCTCTATTGTTGAAAACAACAAATTAAAACTTTATGGCAGTTAAAGCTGACAGATAAAGTGTGCACACTGCTAAACAACTAGTAAAACACATGTACTGATACAACTACTGCCTTTAAGAGAGACTGCCTATCTGCCTGGCTTTCTTGGGCGTCCGTCCTTTAAAGCTTATAGTGGTTCTTGATGTTCTGAAAAGATTTCCCAAAATCCTTCTAAATCTAAAGACTGCTTCACATCTTACGATAGAAGTGTGTTTTATTTATCACTGCATTTAGTATTATCATCCGCAGCCTACAATATGCGATCTGGGCTGGCTATATAGTTTTTTCATCCTGAGTACACTGTGTTGGCCCAGGCTGCTGATGCATGTTTCAAGTGAGCTCTGGGTGTATGAGAGAGAGAGATGGCGGGGAAGGTGAGAGGGGAGGGGTATGTGTTAAAATACATAGCTGCCTTTCGCAATAGAAGCAGATATTTGGTTGTAAGGTGTGAAGCCGCCCTAAACACTTCAAAGCCCTTGTTTTAAGTTTCTAACATTGAAAGAAGGATATTTGAGAAAGCCGGTTCCTTTTAAAATTAAATTTATTTTTTTCACTGGATTTCTGCAAGTGCAAAGACTGGAAATTTCCAGTTGCCTATGACCTTTTTATCCCTGTTTAAACCTGAACTTCTTAATGTGTGTATGTTAAACAGCTAATTAAACTAAACAGCTAATTCATATTTTTTTTTAAAAAAAATTTGATTACAGGAGCAATTTACAGCGATGAGGGATCTCTATATGAAGAACGGTCAGGGGTTTGCACTAGTATATTCTATTACAGCACAGTCCACGTTCAATGACTTGCAGGACCTGAGGGAGCAGATCTTACGGGTCAAGGACACGGAAGACGTAAGTAAATGGGTTATTGCTTTTGGAACCTCTCCCCCCCCCCCCAACTAAACAAGCCAGCATCTGTTTTTTGTACAGTTAATAAGATGACTGAAGAACACTGTTCTAGAATGTTTTGTATGATATCATAAATTTCTCTATTTAGATATTTTGGAGACTATTCATATGGACATTACTGGACGGTTAGTCAGAAATGCTCAGTATCCCAAACTGGGATTGAACTCTGGAAAAGTTCAAGTCCCATAAGAAGCGGCTTTTTAGTAGAATACGCCAGTGTACAAGCCCAATTCCTCCCGCTCAACCTTTTGTCACTGAAATGGCTACATGTGGTGCCAGGTTTTTAGAAGGCTCAGTAACTCCCATTATGACTTGCTGTTTAAAATGGGTTTTGTGGCTCTTTGGTAGAGATTTTGTTTCTGGCTGCCATCAGGTGGAAGAACACAGTTTTCTAGTTGTGTGATAATCTGGCTAATCAAAATAGCTGTGCTCAAAAGTCCATACTGTTTTTTCCCCTAAAGAAAATATTACAAACTTAATTAGCAGACTAAAAATCTTAGTACTATAAAATTTCCTTTGCTGCATGATAGTTTAAATGTGCTTAGATGCCTAGAAAGTGGAGGTAATGTAAACGTTTTAGTATTTTAACTTGTGCATGTTTTAAAGTGACTAGCATGTAACCCTCCTGCTGTTGTTGGTCTGCATCTCTCATTAGCTGCAGCCAGGATGGTCAATAGTCAGGGGTGATGCAAGTTCGTTTGGGAACACAAGGGAACGGGGCACAGGTTAGCCACCTTGGCCTAGGTTCATCTTTTACTGTAATATGTGAAAGTGTTTCAGTTGGCTGGACTGAGCGCCAACTCAGGCAGCTGACTTCCTATATGGTTTATCACTTTTTAAGCAGGGATTCCACCAGTAATCATGCAGAAGATCTATACCTGGATGATTTTGCTGTCAATTACTATTCCACAGCTGTTAAGTGGCTATGCAATTCAAGCTGATGGGCTTTGCATTATGCTGTCAGTTCTATGGCATCATTCTGTAGGTTGTGATGTTGCGCATGGATGTTTTCATTGTTTACAGATACCACCATCACCACCACATATGTTAAGAGCAGCCCTGTTTAACCAGGATCCTACCAAATGTCCACCTAGTCCAGCTTTCTGTTTCTTAAGGCTGCAATTCCTAATAGACTTTCTAGGAAGTGAGTCTCAGCCCATATAGGGCAACGAGTGAATGTGCAGGGTGGAACTGCACAATGGGTTGCATTCAGCTAAGTAGTTCTGCTAGCAGGAGCCAGCGCAAGGCCCCCACTAGTGCAACGGGTCTTTTGCCCACACACCCCAGTTAGCTCTTGGAGGGTTAGGAGAACCCCCAGAACAGCGCATCAGGGAAGTAGAGGGGAGACTGTGTCATCAGGTAAGCAGAAATCTTGAATATTTTGTCTGAATCAGTAGCAGCAAATGCTGTCACAGAAATTCATAACATCCATTCGCACTGTAAAACTTGTGACCTAGCAATTTATCATGCTAACCAGGAAGTGTTACTTTAGCATCAGCTCTAGCTTACTCTCTTGATTTGGGCTCTTCGTTAGTCCAGAAAATCAGTGGACAGAATTGGTATGTCTGTCCAACCCATTCTATTCATATAGTTATTCATGAGAGATCTCTCCATAGATGAATAGGTAGCTACTATCCAATGTGGATAGGAAGATCTTAACTGTTTAAAAGTAGTTTAGCAACATATTTTTATTCTTCAGTTTTCATATCTTTGCTGATCATTATCTCTGGCTTTATTTTTCTCTTTTCCCATAATGTTTTTGAAACCCTCTTTGATACACAAATCTTGGTTATTTTTTTAAAAAAAAATTAAAACAAACGATCTTTTAGATGAGGGATTATGTTCATCTTAGAAGCTGATTCCTTTCTTAGCATTTAAGTCAAAACACTGTGATATGCAGCAACTTACACTGTTTGAGGTTACACATGTACTCTGTTTGAGGTCAAATAAATTATACCCCTCATTCTAACTACACTGTAGTTACTATTTAAAAAAAACTTTTTGTGTTAAGTGATAGCTTCCAGATTTTAATATGCTAAATGTTTTTCTTTCCTGTTTTAAACGAAGTATGGATTTCATTTCTTTTATCAGGATAGTAGCTTGTATAGTAGCGGATTTAACTACACCTGTTGGGGGGAGGGAATCACAAGAAATGTGTTTCTTTTTACCTGGAACTGATCATCCATGAATAAGAGAGTGTGCTCAGAAATTTAGCAAATATTAGAACTGTTGCTAATTATTTATAAACGAGAAATATATGAGGTACTTTCCTTCTGGAAAGTACAAACTTTGCTGTGCATGTGTGTGTTTTAAATACTTAAGGAAACAGAATGGTCTGCACACCCATTATCAGCAGTTTTCTGTGTGTAGCGCTTTTAGATAGCTCAGGCGAAACAGGATGTGTCTCTGTGCGTGTGTGTTCAGTGTTTGCAATTAAAGTTTTAATGTCCAGCACGCTGCCAAACAGTTCAAAATAAGAACATAAGGATTGCATAGCTGTCTTTGCATTTCATGACTCTGGAGCCCCATTTCTGGAGCTGAGAAGGCATTTATTGCCTAAGCAGGGCAAATCACTGGGGCCAATACATACAACGTATTTCTTGGGAAGTGATGTACATCCTGTTGTATAAATTATGTTGAACTGAAAAGTAGCTACTGCCTATCTGAGGGTTTGAAATGTCAACTCTGTGTTGTTGTAGAAACTGACATTAAGTTAAGTGCTTGTGGAAATAGATTGTGTGTCAATGAACCTTCCAGACTGTGGTATCTCCATTTCTTTGATAGTTGCCATGAGACGGTTTAATTATCAGTGTGATGTAGTCATGGTAAAGACGGGTACAAAATGGTTTGTTTGCTCACTTTCTTGCAGGTACCTAATGCATAATTCAGTCATTTATCCTCAAAATGTACTTTGGAGTTCTACTTTGCAAGGAATATAGGGGTTTTGTGTCCAAATAATACAGATTTATGGCACAGTTCTAATATATATATATTGTTTTCAGTGATGGGGCACTAGCCTGATCCCCAATTTTCCCAACCTTCAAAGCCAACTTTGACAAGTGGGTAGGTTCAGCCGCCTGTCAATCTCCTATTATCTTAATGATGTCAGGAGATTGACTTCTCTTGAAGTTCAAAGGGGATCACTGTAACCACTGATCTATACCCCCCTTTAAAGGTACACTGATTGCAACTGGGAATGCGCCTTCAGAGGGGCTAGTTCTGCTTCCTCAAATCAAACCTTTTCCACCCTTTGCAGAGGAAGAAACCTTCATTTTAGGAAGTCGTTTGAAAGCAGACTGCTTCAAACTGAGACAATGACCCACCTCAGTGTGTCAATTTGAGTGGAGCTTCCTCTTGGCGCTGATCAGCTGTTCATGGCTGACAAGGGAGCTCAATTTACAAAAGAACAATTGAGACCTCACTTTAAGTTCCCAATTGTTTCTTTGTCACAGCAATAGTACCTGTCCCACCCTGATGACACATGGGATGTCAGGTGTGAGGCGGATGGACATGGCTTTTGGAGAACAGCCATGGAAGGTTCCCTATTGCTGGTGTTAGACAGTTTTTGAAAAGTTCAGATTCTGCCTTACTTTTCAATATGATGAAACTCCTTTTTAACGTATTCATAAATTTCTCACATTTTTGTTTCTTGAAACATGTTATCAGTAGCAAGCGATAATGTGTAATCAATCTGTTAAGCAAAAGCATGAAAAACTAAGAGTAGAAAATTGCTCCAGATGTAACGGGGGGGGGGGGGGACTCCTCCTTCGTTCTAGAGACTGCTAACGTTGGTCATCGAGTATTTTTGCAGGTCTGCTCAGACTAAGCACACAGCTTTGAATGCCATCTATTAATAACTCTCTTCTTCTTTCTGCGCAGGTTCCCATGATTCTGGTTGGCAATAAATGTGACCTGGAAGATGAACGTGTAGTTGGCAAAGAACAGGGACAGAACTTAGCAAGACAGTGGTGTAACTGTGCCTTTTTAGAGTCATCTGCAAAGTCAAAAATCAATGTTAACGAGGTAACTATTGGTTAATCTTTCACAAGGCAGCACACAACCCCTTTTTATAGGCTTGGGTTTGTGTATATATGTATGTACACCATCCCCTCGTGTAAATATTCCTATAGTCCTCTTGGACTGAACATTTGCGCAAATCGAAAGCCTACGTTTCAGTGGATCCTTTCTGAAGGCTCGCATAAAATATGCTGTTTTCGCATCCCCGCCGTTGTGCTGTTTTGGTGACTGAAGTGCATTTGTGCAGAGCAAGATGTCCAGTGCAAAACCTGAGCCAAAACCTGCAGGGTGTTGGTGTTCGCTTTTCTGATCTGTCAATATGTGATTCACTCTGCTATTGTGTTACCTTAGAGAAAACTAATCCCTTAGCTGAGAGCTCTTCCTCAATCATTCCGAACGCTGCTTTACTGTGGAACTAAATGTGGTGCGTGAGTGGTCATGTTTACATGCTGAGCACCTGTGCAAATAGGTGTGCCATGCACTGCATTTTAATCTCGCAAGACCCAGAGTTCAAACTAGAGCCATGTCGCTTAGAAAAGTGCTTTATGCAAGCTCAATGCACCTAAACGAAAGGCAGACCGTGTGGTTTCTGTTAGGTAAGCACTGTAGGGCAGATGAATCTCTGCAAAAAGCAAGGCATAAAGGACGAGAAACTCAAGTAATAGAGCAAAAAAGCCAGAGTGGCACTGATTGGAATGAGGAATGTTTGTAGGGCTAAAAATGGGGGGGGGGGGGCATTTAGCGCTAATATGTTTGGTAGCAGTGAAAAGTGTTCCCCATTTCAAGTCTCTTTTAGAGCGGGTGATCTGAAAGTCTTGTTTCTTCGGCGCAAGGGCAATTAGTGAATTGATTGGCAGGGATTGCGCCCATGACCAATGAAGAAAGCATCATGTTCTGGATCGGTTCTGTTTGCCCGCATTAGCATTGCCCCACAGTCATGTCTCGATTAGCTGAGTCGTGTCATGTCCCCATCGCATTCACTACATGGTCTCTGATTGTATGGGCTCATGTTGGGTGGAGAGACACTCTTCTCCTCCTGCCTCCCCCCTCCATGTTGCCCAAACAGGGTGACAGTGAGGAAACAGCAGTGAACAGGTATAAAAAGCTGGCCATTGTGTGTTTGGTGTGGAGTGGGGATATTTTCTTTGCCCTGCTTTCCTGCTCTTGATATTTTTAGACCCAAAGTACAAGTGGGAGATCATTTAATGCAGCCCTAGAAGCATCCGCTGGAGTGATTCTCCTCCTCCCCAGTGATGAAACCTTCTGAACAAGCTGTGAATCACATGAGCTCTTGTGATACGTTCAAGTACCTATCATACATAAAACAATTTCCAGGGGAACTATTGAACAAGTCTTCAAGGTGCCACAAGAGACACTTGGTTTTATATAGTTTATATGAGAAGTCAACAGCACTGAAGTTGATGGCTGACTGGGTGCTTCATTTGACAGTACGTAGAATCTGCTTCCAAATGACTGAGAACTGCCCTGGGCAGCAGAGCTGCTTCACGAAGGCCCTTTAGGAAGGGAACACAGCTTAGTTAGCTGTTACCTGATGAAATAGTAGTTGGGGGGGGACCTAGACCCTCTTCTGCCCCAGCTAGGGTGAATGCCATTAAAGAAGTGTCTGAAATAATAATAAAACATCATCACTATAGGCCAGGCTTCCTTAACCTGGTCCCTACAACTGCAGTAATCCCTGATGGATTATTGTTGGAGAGGATGGGAGTTGTAGTCCAAAACATCTGCAGAGCCCCAGGTTGGGGAAGGCTGCTATAGGTCAATGTTCTTCCACTTTGGATTCCTGGAAGTTGCAGAACTACAGTTCCCATCATTCTCTGCCTGCTTATCCCAAAACACACAGAGCCTGGTTTTCTCTAACCACCATTACCTCTTTCAGATAACTGAGCTAACTATGCTGTGTTGATTTTGTGAAGGAAGTCCTGACCACTCAAGAAATTTAAAGTTAGCTTTTCCAAAACATCTGGTCTGTGTCAGTAAACTCTACCAGGAGAGAAAGATGGGGGACCTTCATTTGTTTATGGGCAGCTGTATCTGGTACAGCCACCCACAAATTACATAATCATGCTCAGCTGGTGACTTGTGTTTTCAGGGCTGGACACATCTTTATTTCAAAAGTTTCGAAGAGGTTCTGTATGTCAGTTTTGTTAGTTTATTCTTTTGATTTTAGTTTTGGTTTGGGGAAATGAGTTTCTGGCGTATTCTCTGATATTCTTGTGACTTTGCCAAGTTCGTAATTCCTCAGTTATGAAGAGTTGCCTCGTTACTTTGTGTTTTGGAAGCAACAGATGACTTCCACTTGTAATTTCCATTTTTAAAAATCCAAAAACCGTTCTCATCCAAAAGAATTTGCTGTCACGCTTGTTTTGATTTTGTTGAACAAGAGCCAATACAGAAAGCAATGGTTTGCCAATCTTTGGAAACTGAGGGGAATCAAAGGAGAGGAGGAATACACTACTTATGCAGGCCTTTGTTCCTTACAGTAGCCTTTAATGAGACAGAAATCTGAAAGCTTAACATGCCTTATTCTGTCTGAGACGGTGGCAGTCCTATAACTGGGAGTAAACTCCATTGAACCAGGCCTGTGCTATACTGATTTAACATTTTAGCCTCTCTATCTTGTTGCATTTAACGTGGCAGCTATTCCATTTGAATGAAACATATACACCCATTCCTTGTCACACTTTCGATATGGAGATTTAGTTAAATGAAGATTTGAGCCCACCTCTAATTATTGACTTGAGATGGTTAGAAGAAAAGTTATCCACAATTGCTCTTACTTAGCATGGTTTTAATAGGGAGGCATTGATATTTGGGGGGAGGGGGTATTTTTTTTCTTTTGTAGTGAAAGAGGACCTGGGGGGGGGAGGGTCCAAAATGTTCTCTGAGGGAATGGTGCTGCCTCTTCCCCACAAATCCCCTTGGCCAAACACTTGCCAAGAGAAAATACCTCCATTTTAAAATGACAGCAGCTGCCACTTGGGCACTTTCAATGTGGACTGTAATCCTCCCTGTTTCCCTTACCAAGGGGAGAATCACACTGTGTACAAAAATATGGATTGTGCCCTTCAAAGAGACAGTTATTGCTTTAGAGGTGGTATAAGGTATGTGTTCTCATGACAAGCATGCATGCGGGGACTGCACTGCCCATGCTGGTCATAGGAACATAGGAAGGTCCCTTGTACCAAGTCAGATCATTGGTCCATGCAACTCAGTCTACACCAGGGTTCCCCAAACTTGGGTCTCCAGCTGTTTTTGGACTACAACTCCCATCATCCCTAAGTCGTAGGACCAGCGGTCAGGGAAGATTGGAATTGTAGTCCAAAAACAGCTGGAGACCCAAGTTTGGGAAATCCAGGTCCACACTGACTCATAGTGCCTCTGCAAGGTTTTGGGCTCTCTCCCAGTCCTTCCTGGCTGTGCCAGAGATTGGGCTTGCTCTGCCTGCAAAGTAGCTACTCTTAACACTGTGCTGCAATCCTTCCCCAGATACCCTTTCAGTGTTCTGGATCCCTGGGAAAGGGAGGGTGGAGGAGGAAAGCCAAATCACCCTGTTAATATACTTGATAGACTAACACAGTTCGTCTGTTTTCCTTAAGTAAGGGCAATGTAGACCAGTCCTCTCATAGTTCCCTGCTTTATGCTGCTCTGCTGGATTGACACAAAGGCACTTTGGAGATCTGTAAGTGATTAGAAATGACTGGCAATAAGGTGTGAGGGTTTGAATAATCTTTCATCAGGAGATATGGTAGATTCCTCCTTCCTGTGCGCTTCTCCTCCGGGACCCTCCCTAAACCTTTTCTCACTTCTTTCCAATGCAATCTTCGACTTCCAAGCTCTGTTGAGCATCAAGGAAGAAGCCAGGTTGACCTTACTAGAGTACAAACTGATGTGTTTTGCCTTAGGCTGACAGCATCAAACCATGTAACTGTAAACCCGGTGGGGAGGGAGTGTGAGAAACCTAAATGCTGTTATAGAGTGTTATTGTACAGAGTGAAAGAGATGCTGGCTTTATCATGCTTTCAGAAAGTGCTTGGCTGTGCTTGTGTGTGTGTGTGTGTGTGTGTGTGTGTGTGTTTAAAAAATAGATAATATCAAGGCAGTATCCAATTTCTAGGTTTTGCAGTTGACAAGCAAAGTACTGTAGACTTCAAGCTTGTTAGAAATCACACAGGGTTGTGGGGAGGAAGTGAGTTAAGTGAGCTTTTCCAGGAGGCTGAATACTGTAGCTGCATTGCTACGCAGTTGACTTTACCAAAGACAAAGACATATGCAGCTTTCATCTGCAGGTTTGATGCTACAGTACATAAGAGGCAGAGTGGATGAGTCCATGGCATTTACACACACACACACACACACCAAGCTATATCTACACCACTGACTATAAGACAGCTTCTTTGTTTGTATGGCAGCCCTACATTTAAATAAGATGGAGATTAGGTGTTTGCATTTTGCAAAAGAAACTCTTACACCTTAATGGCTTGCATGCTTGATAGCCAGGCCTCTTTCAACTTTTCTTAGCAAGTATTCTATATATGTATTATACGAGTTCAGAAATGGTAACTCTACCACAAGACAAATGGGAAGATAGAGAAATACAAACAGCAAACTCCTTTATTTAATATGCTGGCACCTTGTTGCTACAGTATATGCACATTCGTATATGGAGAGTTGCTAATAATTGCTAAACATGTTGAAGAATTGCTTCTTCAAATGATTGATTTTTTTCTGCTGGGTTATTGTCGTCTTTGTACCTGTACTTCTGGTCTGTGTGAGGTTGTCCTGGTTGTGATGTGATTTTAAATTGGAACAGTGTAGAGGTCCCCCCCCTTCTCTTCTTGCTTTGTGATGCGGCTGGAGGAAAGTGGAAGCGGCTAGACCACAATTAGGGGAGCCCCACGAGGAAGCAAAAACCTTTGGGAGCTTAGATAAATTGCCCTGCTTCGCTCATGCTAAAATCAAGAAGTTCAGCTCTCTTTGCACTGCCTCCCAGCCCATTTATTTCTCACCTTCTCACTTGATTTAGCCGAAAGCTTTTAAGGCCAGGATTGTAACATGAGGTTGCCATTCTGCGGCACCTGTATCTCTTGATTTCTCACCTTATTTTGCTCTCTTCCTCTCTCTCACACAGATCTTTTATGATCTCGTCAGACAGATAAATAGAAAAACACCAGTGGAAAAGAAGAAGCCTAAAAAGAAATCATGTCTGCTGCTCTAGACCCACAGCATGCAGCAGCTCTGAGCCAGGTGAGCAAATGGTGAAATCTTAAAGACCTTCCTGGGGCATGTTTGTGGCACTGACTCTCTTTGCTGCAGCAGCTACTACATGATGCTGGAATGGTTGCAGGCTGGGCTGAAGGCCACCTGCACTCCTTTGGCAAAGAAATGATAAGCTGCCAAATACTAACATTTGGGGTACGTTCTATATAGCAGAGGCAGAGAACCTGTGGCCCTTCAGGTGTGGTTAGTTTCCAGCTCCCAGCCAGTGCAGCCAGTGGTTGGGGGACCATGGGAGTTTCAGTTCAGCAAAGTCTGCAGGGTCACAGGCTCCCCATTCCTTTTATAAAGGATGCTTAAAATACTTTTAAGATCAGACAGGCACTACCCTGTGCTTCCTTTTCAAAAATTACACCGCTGGCTCTATCGGTTCAGATTTTATGGAAAATTTTAAAATATATTTTTTCCTTGGCTTTTAATGGGAGGTTCAGTTATATGTGATTCTGGAGTTTTTATAGCATTTTAAAATGTATCCTGCGAAGAGGCACATTGTTTACCTGGGGAGCGGGGGGAATCGGCATTTGAGTGGTTTGGAGAGCCATGCCCCCCCCCCCCCGTTTCCTATAATATGGAAGTGGGCTTGGAGCAGAGCAGCGGCTATGTCATCAGTATGCATACTGGGGCCTGCACACGCCATTTCTTTTTGGGTTGAAGTGCCACCTGCTGACTCATTTGCTTTTGACATCTAGTTTTAACTCTCTTGCTTCCGATCCTTACTGCATGTGTCTGTGTGAGAGAAAGAGAGAGCACAACCATAAACACTGGTTTGCTATGCAAGAGGTGCTGCAACATTCTCTTCCTTTTTCACATACATACACATCTCAGCATAGCGAACTCCCATACTGTCCCAGCAATCCAGTTTTCAGTCATCTCTTAGAGAGAGAGAAAGGAATTTAAAAATGAGTCAGAGGGTTGTAGTCAACTAAATTCTAAATCCCTGAGACCCTGGGGAACTGCTGCCAATCAGTGTAGACCAGGGGTCAGCAACCTAACCCCCATGGGCCGGAAGTGGCCCACAGAGGTCGTTTGACCCGGCCCCCAAGCCACCCCCGAACCGAGCTGCCCGCTCACACACTGTGCTAAATCGGCGCGGCGCGGGGACTCACTTCTGCAGTGCTGGAAATCGCATCTGCACATGCGCAGACGCCGAAAATCGCATCTGCACAGATGTTGACGGCAAAAATCGCACACATGCTCATGCACATGAGAGATCCGGCCCGTGGAGGGATATCTGCAGGACCCATCCGGCCCAGACAAGATAAACCTTGCTGACCCCTGGTGTAGATCAAGGATGGAGAACTTGTGGGCCTCCAGATACTGCTGGACTAACAACAACAACAATTTTATTATTTACATTCGGTCCATCTGATTGTGTTGCCCCAGCCACTCTGGGCGGCTTCCAGCAAAATATAAAAACATCACAAAACATCAAACATTAAAAACTTCCTGAAACAGGGCAGCCTTCAGATGTCTTCTAAAAGTCCTATGGTGGTTTATCTCTTTGACATCTGACTGGAGGGCATTCCACAGGGAAGGTGCCACTACCTAGGAGAACCTCTGCCTGTTTCTCTGTAACTTCATGTCATGCAGTGAGAGAACCTCCAGAAAGCCCTCAGAGCTGGACCTCAGTGTCCAGGCTACAGGTACCATCATCCCTGACCATTGGGATGAGGCTGGTGGGAATCTGCCAACATCTGGAGGGCCACAGGTTCCCCATCCCTGGTGTAAACAATACAGAGCCAGATAGACGAGTGCTCTGACCTTTGTATAAGGCGGCTTCCTTGGGTCTTAAACAAGTCCTCCTTCCTGAACATGTGCTGCGTATTTGTTTTTAAGAATTTTTAAAGAAGGTACCTTCAATCCTGTGTGTCTTTTTTTTTTTAAGTGCTCTCTTGTTTGCAGAGACTGTTTCTAAGTTGGATGCTGACTCTTCATTGTCTGTCTCTTCCTCTGCTCAGGATTACAGGAATGAAGAACTGTTGCCTAATTTGGAAAGTGCCACCATTCCAGACTTCAAATAACTACACCACAAATTAACAACATATCCGAAGAGGCTTCTGTTTTTATATATTATGTGAAGAATTTAGATCTTATAATGGTTTGCACAAAGGTCCCTTGGGGGGGAGGAAATAAAATAAAATTGCTTTGTGTATATCTCTTGGGAATTAAAGACAATAGTACTTCTCCTTTGCAATAGCAGTTAACAGATGTGATAATAAATATAATTGACTCTAGTTGTATGATTATACAAAAGAGCATGGATGCATTTCAGATGTTAGATATTGCTACTATAATTTCATATTGACCTCTTACCATAATTCTTCTCCCATCCAGCACTAAAAATGGTCAGCCAGTAATACTTTATATCTATCATGATAGATACGATTATACAAATTTTACCCTTTGAACTCATGGCAGCAAATAACTTTCCAAGTCATTGACTTCATTTTATATTTAAAAAGTTACGGAATATCATTATTTTCATTCTGCCATTATATTCTAATTAAAATTGTGCATAATGCTTTGGAAAAAAATGGGTCTTTTATAGGAAAAAAAAACTGGGATAACTGATTTCTATGGCTTTGAAAGCTAAAATATATAATATACTAAACCAACTCTAATATTGCTTCTTGTGTTTTACTGTCACAGATTAAATTACAGCTTTTATGAATGATTAAATTTTAGTACATTTTCATTTTGTTTGAGTGTTTCTGTTCTGGATTTCAGGTCGGAGGTTTTCGCTGAAAGGGTGATGAAACCTGTAGCAGTAAATGCTGTCGAAATGCTTTTCACAACTCCCACTTACTTGTTGATCATTACATTGCTTTCCCACCTTTTCTTCAAGGAGGCATACATGGCTCTCCTCGTGATTTTATCCTTGCAAACAACCCCGTGAGGCAGGTTAGGCTGAGAGGCAGTTGACTGACCCAAAGTCACCCAGTGAGCTTCACGGTCAGTTGGAGATTTGAACCCTGGACTACCAGGTCCTAGTCCGACACACTAACCACTACACCATACTGGCTGGCGGACATGCTTGAGTAGGGGAAAGCATGCATTGTGGCCAGAGTGGTCAGGTTATAACTTCATTGCATTGGTTTGGATTGGCTGGGCTGTGTACACTTTGAGGCTTCATAGAGCTCATTCAGCAGAAATGATAACAAACCAAGATCTGAGTTGACGCTCGGGCAAGCCGGCTTAGCTAACTGAAGAGTGTCTGCTGCCTCATTAGGTGGCATTTCTGGAGGAAGAGAACAAAGACCTTTTTTCCTACCGATTTTCCTTTGTACCTCCCCCAAGCCTGCTCTAGACGGTTGCAGGGGATGTGGGATGTAGCAGCTAACCAGTGAAAATGGCCTCCCCTTCTTTCTTCCACCAAGATATTCCACTGGATCTCAGTTCCTTCTGCAAAAGGAAGTAGCCCTTCTGTGAACGGAAAAGCCAGACTGGATCCGGCTCAATTATGAAGTAGCAAATAATGTATCTCTAATAGATATGACACAACAGTGGGTTGTAATTACGAACTGATTCCCTCCCCCCAATTTGTTTTGGAATGCTTTAGTCCAACCGAGCCTTAAAAAAGCATCTCTGGCAGGATGAAGTCTTGGCAGGTGGCTATAAATGCAGTGAGTTGCGGTGGTGGTGGTGGAGAGAGTTATTTTCATGAACATTTTAGGTCTGGGTGTGATCATAGGGTTGTTGGAGCCAGGCTTAAGATGGTTCCAGTAGCCAGTTTTCACATGCCATCTAGTGGATGGAAAATACAACAGCCTTCTCCTCAGTAAGAAATGCTCTGTGCTCTGTCAACACATTAAAAACACATTGGGGCTTTAAAAAACCATTTTGCTATCATTGCCTGTGTTGTGAGGTAGCCACTTTCCCTGACCTCAACAGATATTGCAGCTGTTATTTTTATGTGCTTAGGTTCCATTATGGCATTTTTAGTTGCAGCTCTTGCAACCTGGACAGTTGCCTGCTTGTTAAAAGCTACTATTATTCCGCCGACAAAAAGCAGTGCAGTCATGTAATTGGGAGGCACTCCCAAACACCGGCTGTATGTTGTTTTAACATTTGTGTGCCATCATACCATACATTATTCTCAGGGTGGTGGGTTAGGCTGATATGCCAGCTGGCTCAGGTTCACCCCAGGGGGCTTCATGGCTGAGTGGGGATTTGAACTCTGATCTCCTGGGCCAAAGTCTGTCACTCTAACCACTACACCACACTGGTTCTCCTAACCTGAGCATGAGTAGTTGGCAAGCTTAGTTTGATGCAGTTGTGTATTGCAAAGCAGAAAATGTATTAGTTAAACAGCAAAGCAGTTGCACAGAATTAGATATGTGTAGAACACCTGTTTAAACTGGAAATTTGACAGTTGATCACAGACCAAGTAAGTTTGGGACTGTGGGTGGTAGCCAACCAACTTCTTGTGCAATAGAATTTCTCCTCTCCCTGCACAAACCCCAGAGTCTTCTCAAATCGGCTCCGAGGGTTGAACGAATCTGCAGAACAAGTTTAGGGGGTGCACAGGGTGGCTGAAGGAAAAGAGGGGCGTTCCGTTGTGCAAGTGAAAATTCTTGCACTGGTAGGACGAATTAGTTGCATACTGTGCCCAATTTTAGACATTTTTGGGCTGTGGGATAGCATTGCCTTGGGCAAACAATAGAACAGACCGATTTCGTGTGCATAAAGTCCTAATATTATTTGCCTTGCAAAGTGTTTCGCAGCAGGGAAGAAAGTGTGATGCGCTTTATGGCATAACTCCTTGTGTCCACCAGGTGGCATGTGAAGACAGCATTAGAACATAAATAGGCCCAGAAAAGAGATGAAGAGGCAATACTCTACACTGATTCCAAGATATGTAGGGAGCTTCATAGGGAACTATTATTTGGTATACTACATCTGCAAGGGCAATGAAAGACAACTGTTTGATATGCTTCAGAACATGATGCTTTAATTTAGTGGCTCCCAAACCTTCTCAGGCCACTGCCTCCATGGTTCAATAAGTTCATATAAAGCATTATTCAGAATAGCAGTTTGCACGACCCACTAAGGAAGATAAAATAAAATTCAAAACAGGAACAATTAATAGCACATGGATTCAAAATCCAATGGCAACTACGTAGTTTAATTAATTCAACAAAACTGATGAACTTGATCCAGTGATCATCATTTATCCCTCCAGCTCCTCCTTTTGCCCATTTGCCTCTTAGCACAACCCCCCACCCTGCCCCTAATAACCCCACTGCTCAGTTTGGGAACCAGTGCTTTAGAATATCTGCAGTGGTACTTCGGGTTACATACGCTTCAGGTTACAGACTCTGCTAACCCAGAAATAGTACCTCGGGTTAAGAACTTTGCTTCAGGATGAGAACAGAAATCGCGCGGCAGCGGGAGGCCCCATTAGCTAAAGGGGTACCTTAGGTTAAGAAAGGTTTCAGGTTAAGAACGGACCTCCAGAACGAATTAAGTTCTTAACCCGAGGTACCACTGTATTTATACGCCAGGAGATAGGTCTGGGGGGTTATTTTAGGAGACAGGCATGTTCTTGCA
The DNA here is from genome assembly GCF_964270895.1 of Podarcis filfolensis. Taxonomy (NCBI): domain Eukaryota; kingdom Metazoa; phylum Chordata; class Lepidosauria; order Squamata; family Lacertidae; genus Podarcis; species Podarcis filfolensis. Next base: position 63,084,764 of record NC_139609.1, read on the forward strand.
AAAATGTGTTTATTTGTTACAGAGGCAGATTGGCAATCATTTATCATTTAAAAAAGCAATCCTGTTGACTCGGTTGGTAACAGACACCTGAAAATGAGACAGAAATATTGGTTTTTGTTTGCCACTAGGGATGGAGGAGGAATCTGGTGAGCTGATATTATGAAGCAGAGTCCGGCCATTGCCAGATTCAAACTCTTACAGACTTGCATACAGTGTGGATCAAGGGGTGCCTGCCGCCTTTGAAAAGTAATTTCAGCTGCATGAGGGTGGTTGTCTAGCTCTTATAGAAATTGATGTAGCAAGTCCTCTGGGAGCGATGAGTCTTGACGTCATGCCATTGCTCGCAGTAGAAATTTTGTGTACGCTTTATTTTACATGCACTTGGGGATTGCATGCAAAATGCATAAGATTTCCCCTGAGAGCGATGCCACGTCAAGACTCGTCACTCCCAGCAAGACTTGCTGCAATGATTTCAAAGCGCACAACAGAATGAGCGCTCAGCAGCTGAAAATTAATATCCAATATGCCAGTAGATGGCACTTTGATAATACTTCTGACAATGGAGAAGAACTATCAGATATGTCTTTCTTTTCTCTCCTCCCCCACCCCCAAGGAAAATAGTTAGCAATGAGGTCCACTGACGTTATCTTGTGATTGCTGACCTTAAATGGGCTAAATGAATCATTATCATGGATATACCGTGTGAGAGGCATATATACACAGAGTTGTATCGGGGAAGTTTGCTGGAAGAGGACACCAAAGAGCTGGTGTCAACTGATAGGTGTCAATTTTAAAAAGCCCAACTCAGATTTGAACCTGAGTTATTGTAATTGTATTTGGTTTGGGGAATTGGGCAATATTTTTTACAGTTTATAACTTGTTTTTAGGTACTGAATGTAAGGATCGCAAATTCCTGCAAAATACAACCCATTGCTGTTGTGAATGGCATCTGAATGAGATGTCTAATAACGGGTGAGCAACGAAACCTTAAATGGCCTTATCACTGTGCTTTCCAGCATCTGTGACTCTTAGCTCATAATTGTTAATTCATGAAAGGCACCTTATAAAGGCTTCATTTTTAAATCACCATGGCTGAACTTTCCCCCACACCCTGAAGGTGTCTTGCAGCCAAAGCAGCAAAGAGTCCTGTGGCACCTTAAAGACTAATGGATTTATTACGGTGGAAACATTCGTGGAGTGGAGCCCACTCTTTCAGATGCATGGCTGAACTTGAATCCCCATATGCATACCCCCTGCTAATGTCTGCTAGATCCATAATTTAAGCTTCCTAATACAGGGACAGGAAAGGGCGGGTATTTTCCACTGCTTCCCACCAATGCCCAACCTCTCAAGTTGAAGCATTATTATGCTAATTTCCAGTCACAGCTAAATGGTTTTAAGTGAGGACTTGGACTGTGATTGAGTATTCTCTGGGGCTGAAATCCTGAAAAGCTAATTTGAATAAGGAGATGAGTCTACATACAGGAGTAGGAATCTAGCAAGCCTATCATTCTTAGGTAGTGTGGGTCTGACTTTCAAATGGGTCTCTGTGTCTGCTAGTAATTTGGCAAATACAGTGGTACCTCGGGTTACAAACTTAATTTGTTCCGGAAGTCAGTTCTTAACCTGAAACCGTTCTTAACCTGAGGCACTCCTTCGCTAATGGGGCCTCCTGCTGCCGCCGCCGCACGATTTCCATTCTCATCCTGGGGCAAAGTTCTCAACCTGAGGTACTACTTCCAGGTTAGTGGAGTTTGTAACCCAAAGTGTTTATAACCTGAGGTACCACTGTAAAGACTTAGTAGGAAGCAGTCAAGTGCAGGATTTATCACATTAAATATCTCCATTGACAAAGTTAACTAAATTCCAACCTGGGCAGTATGCCTTTTGTTGTTGTTGCTGAGCCAGTTTAGGGCTGGTTTAAGCATTCATCAGAGCCAAGCAGTAAAGCTGTTTGTGGAATATGCTCGGTATGGGTGGATGAGTTGGAATTTTGCATTATGAGAAGATCCTTGCACATGGAATAGTAGGAAAAGCCTAAACCAGGCTTCCTCAACCTTGGCCCTCCAGATGTTTTTGGCCTACAACTCCCATGATTCCTAGCTAACAGGACCAGTGGCCAGGGATGCTGGGAATTGTAGTCTCAAAACATCTGGAGGGCCAAGGTTGAGGAAGCCTGGCCTAAGCTGAAACATTTGTTTGTTTATAAATAAATCTTCAAAAGTATTTCTATATTGCCATATCATAAAATATCAGGGTGGTGTACAACGCTAAAACATAAAAGACCATTTAAAACAATACAAATAATCATTAAAGTGACTTGCTAAATCATTTGAAACAGATGCACAGGACTCTCAGCATAAAAAGGTATTCAAGAAACACCTGGAAATCAAAAGCGAGGAGTCTTTGCTGGAAGTGTCTTCCACGGCATGAGACTGGTGACACCAAATGCCTGACTTCAAGCTGAGGCCAGTTGGACTTCCGTAACACAGGGGTAAAAGTAAAGGGACCCCTGACCATTAGGTCCAGTCGCGGACAACTCTGGGGTTGCGGCGCTCATCTCGCTTTATTGGCCGAGGGAGACGGCGTACAGCTTCTGGGTCATGTGGCCAGCATGACTAAGCCGATTCTGGCGAACCAGAGCAGCGCACGGAAACGCCGTTTACTTTCCCGCCATTTACTTTCCCATCTATTTATCTACTTGCACTTTGATGTGCTTTCGAACTGCTAGGTTGGCAGGAACAGGGACCGAGCAATGGGAGCTCACCCCATCGCGGGGATTCGAACTGCCGACCTTCTGATCGGCAAGCCCTAGGCTCTGTGGTTTAACCCACAGCGCACACAGGGGACAACTATTCAAATGTGCAGTCCCACTACCTTCAACCAGCCTTTCCCCCAGTTTTCCTGGAACAGACCAGGAAAAGATATGGCTAAGATAATAGAGACCATCAGTACTAGACTGGATCAATATAACAACACAGCAGAAGAACCAGAAACAAGAAGAATAGACGCAGGGGAGACTCTCGGGCAAATACAGGAGGGAAAGTTTGTAAGGGGGGAATGGCTAACTGTTATGAAGAAAATCCAAAAGGAAAGAGCAGGGGAATCTGAAGGGCAGCATACACAGAAAATATTTGAGGAAGCATTGGTAAAATCACCAATGTTAAGACAAGTGGAGCTGAAACTGGAAATGGCCTTAATTGGTAGCAGCTTCTTGAGGAGCTTCAAATATGAGTACAGACAGGAAATAGAGAAATTTGGGTGAAATCACAACAGTGGAGACAGAAATTTGGAAGGAAGGGGGGGCTGAAATGGGGAATTATCCTAATGGGAAGCCTCTTTCGGAGGAGATTTAAATATGCCAAAGTAAGAAAAAAGAATGGGTAACAGTCTGGAAAATGATTTTTATTTAGGGGCCAGCGGTTGTAAATAAATCGGGACATCAGCAGACATGGATTCAATGCTTGCAAAAAGCAACAGTAATGATAATTTTAAAAGGGGAAAGAGTATGAAAGCATAGATGTGTAATGTGTAAAGTGGTCTGAATGTTTAAAATATCTGTGCTGTATACCACAAGTTTAATTGTTTAGTAGCTGGAAAATTAGGTAAAGGGATCTGGAATGTAAGATAATTTGGTTTATTTAAAGAACCAGAAGAGGGGGTGGATGGAAGTCCGGGGATTTGGGTGTGCCTTAAGCTATAGGACTATAGGTGTCAGCAGGAAATTAATTTTTCAGGAACTGCAACTGGGCATAACTCTGTTCACCTGATTGACATCTTGCACCTGTTCCTGCATGTGCATTTCCAAGGAAGGCAGGGACTGTTTGCATGGACATGAAGCTGATATCGTAAGCCAGATCTCTGTCTCTACATGTAAGGCAATGTGGGGCTTCAGCTTGGAAGGATTCCAAGCCGTTCAAAAGAGCAGCAGCGCAGCAACTTCCGTCCGTTCGCCCGATCCCTCTGGCCTCCAGGATTTCAGACGGAGTCTGAAATAAGCCCCTGGCAACGGTAAAAGTGTCTGAGCCAGAACAATTCATTGCACCCAAAAGAAGGTAGCAAAATTGAAGCAGCTGCAGGAAGTTATCTTTTTAAGGTTCTGCTTGTATGCAAGGCATGCGTGGAGAAAAATAAAGGCTGCAAAGTGTGCTGTGTCATCAATGGCTTTTGGTGTGTTGTAGAAGTTTGACCTTGCAGCTGTGGTAGCTTTAAAAAAAGTATAGACATCCGCTTTGCAAACTTGAGAACCAAGCCTTAGAGAGCCCCAGCCTCAGGTTCATGCCAACATGATCTGAGAGTTGGTCTTCCCAAGGGTGGCTGAAAATGGGTCAGTTTACCGACAGAAGCAGCAATAATGGCTGGCCTCACCTCTTTTCATGGCTTCTACAGCTGGCGCAGCAGACTGAATTGGTAGTACTGAATAAGATAACTGTGTGCAGCAACACTTATCTCAGACAAGTAAGTTATACAGGCTGTTAGTATTCTGTCTCAGCGAGCAGCTGATGACAGAGAGGAGGCTGATCTACAAGAGACAAGTCTGATGGGACTTCCTCCTATTTGTTCCAGCACTTATGGGTTACATCATCTGTACTTACTTCCAAACCTTGCCCCCCCCAAAAAAACCCCTCGCTGTGGACAGTCATATAATATGAAGAGATTTGTGTCCTGCCTTTGCTTCCAGACAAAACCAAGCTGGCTATTTTTTTAAAAAAGAAATCACAAATAAAACAATAAAACTGCTTTTTAGCAATTGAAATAATTTTTCTGGATAAAGAGAGTTTGCATAATGGTTTCCACTTTCTCTGAAAGGAATTGTTCTTATTTTATTTTTATTTTTAACATGATAAAATGAGATATAGCCCATCTGGCTTCTCAAGCACTAATGAGCACATCGTGCAACTTCCACCGATAAGAAACACCAAGACAGGAAGTGAGGGGGACCAGACAAATTTACTGCAGAGGGCTGCGGAAAAGCCCTCTCTGCGTGGATAAGATGTCCCCAGATTCCAGGGACCTTAAAAGCCTTGCCCAGCTTCAGACCCCAGAACCTTGTGGCACACCTACACGGATGCTTGGGTCATCTTTTTGGAGGCCCTCACCTGGAGGGTAGCAATAGGAGAGGAAGCCTTTTCAGCTGTGGCTCCAAGGTGTGGGATGCTCTTCCCAGGAAGACCTGCCTTGTGCCGTCCTTGCCATCTGTTCAGCACCACCTCAAGCCTTTCTTCCTGCTCCAGGCATTTGATAGCTATTTTTAATTCTTGTAGCTTTGGGACATGTTAAGTTGTGGGTGAACATATCAGACAATACAGCAATTCTTCAAACAACTCTTGTTTATTCACAGGCCAGAACAGAACTGAACTGAAGGGTTCAGCCAGCCTGCTCACATAGAGCTCCACTAGAACGCAACAGTAACCATTTTCTGTAACTATCCAATCACTGAACGTCACTTTCAATCCCTTATTTGCATATGTGGACCTGAGTGAAAACTATCTACAGTATCCCCCTGCTGGCCCAGGGTGAGAACTTCAGTACATAACAGGACACACGCGCACACATATTTGTTCTTGAGGCAATCATGCTGAGGTTGTTGGAGCTTTAATTGTTTTTGAATTCAGTGCATCTTTACAGTAGTCATTGTTCTTTGCCATTTGACTTTGCCATTGCTGCTTCAATTTGCTTTATATTTTTGCTGCAGGTCCCCTTGAGGCCTTTTTTGGCATGTAGTAATTCTGAGCCAGGTCATTGGACCAACTAGCTCAGTATTATCTACAATGATTGGCAGTGACTCTCCAGGGGTTTCAGTCAGGGAACTCTCCCAGCCCAACCTGGAGATGCCAGAGATGGTACTTGGACATTTTGCATGCAAAATATGTGCTTTACCCCTAAGCCATGGACCCTTTCTTGGCATATGGTGGCGAACAAAAATACAATAATGATAACTGTTAATTAAGGCCAAAAGACTCCCATCCAGCATCAGCAAACCTCATTCGAGAATGGATAGACTTTGGTGGAGGGATGGATAAGAGACAGACTTGATCCAAGGCAAGACAATGGAAAGGGTGGAATACATTGGAAATAGAGGATAGACCTGAGGTTAATCTGAACATTATAGTGAGCAGCAGGAAGACAGATCTGGCTATGTGGAATCCAAATCCTTTCCTATTGCATTGGACAGGCAAGCTGCATGAAGCTTCAGGATGGCTCCAACATTTAGGGCTGCATCTGCCATGATGTTCTAAGTCAGGGGTCAGCAACCTTTTTCAGCTGTGGGCTGGTCCACTGTCCCTCAGACCATGTGGTGGGCCGGACTATATTTTGAAAATAAATATGAACGAATTCCTATGCCCCACAAATAACCCAGAGATGCATTTTAAATAAAAGCACACATTCTAGTCATGTAAAAACACTAGGCAGGCCCCACAAATAACTCAGAGATGCGTTTTAAATAAAAGGACACTTTATACTCATGTAAAAACACGCTGATTCCCGGACCATCCACGGGCCAGATTGAGAAGGCGATCGGGCCACATCCGGCCCACGGACCTTAGGTTGCCTACCCCAGTTCTAAGTTCACTTACAGTTCCTTCTTGTATGTTTGGTGACTCTTTTCTGATGACCAGCTACTACCCAAAAGGAAGGTTGGAATGAGAAAGTCTCTGATTTTCATGTCCTAGACCAGACTTAGGCAAACTTGGCCCTTCAGATGTTTTGGGACTACAACTCCCATCATCCCTGACCACTGGTCCTGTTAGCTAGGGATGATGGGAGTTGTAGTCCCAAAACATCTGGAGGGCCGAGTTTGCCTGTCCTAGACCCCCAAAACACATTGGTGTCAGGCCTGTTCTTTATACCTGTTAAAGTACCATCAACAAGGAATACTGGTCTTATTTATATGTGTTAGTTATTGTAAACATGCTCATGCGTCTTGGGATAACAGCAGCTCTGTCTTTCAGGCTGGCAGCCTAATGCATTCTTTGGATTAAACCCAATGCATCTTTGGCTAAGCCTATGGTCTGGTCTCTGAGGCTTTTACATTGAGGCTGAGAGCTATTTCAGCTAGGCCCTTCATACTTCTAACCTATGGGAAGAGTTGATGGATGGACAACGTGTTCCATCCCACATCTTTGGCTGAAGCCCATTGACAGCATCTCTGCCCACTGTTTATTTTATTTTCAAGACCGCTGGCTTCCTGAGTTGTGTGTGGACTGGAGAGTTTAATGAGATGAAAGAGTTTGGAGAATCTGGTGTGAGCAAGGGGAGAAATGAATATACTCTCCACAGCACTGTCCCCAAGTATTCTGCTTATGTAGTAGAAAACCCTTAAGGAGTCTGTGTTAAAGGTTATTAAGATCTGAAAATTCATCATTTTAAATTACCTCCCAGAATGCCTTCTCTTATGCTAGAACTAGAGGGGTCAGGGTTTTTTTTCTTGCTGGAATGGGAATTTGCTGTTTTAATGACTCTGCCTTTCTACTGTCTGTTTAGCCCCTGCTGTGCTTCCGAGGAGCAATGCTCAGATTTCATTATTCATAGGTGAAAGCCAGAATAGCTGGACACAACAGGAACCTTTAGCTTTCACACTGATGACATATATCTATGGAGACTAATAGTAACCCTGACTAATGGCCTAGTAGGGCAAAATCACCCACTGGATTGCTAGAAGAGACAGAACTGAAGGCTTGTTTGGTTTGGGAGCTAAATAATATTCCAGGTTTAAAACTGTCATGTGGAAGAGTGGTCCACAAGTATCTCACTGGAGGGCAGAATATCTGATTATAAGCCATGGGGGGGGGGGGGGAGACCACAGTCACAGTCTCCAGCCCTGGATCTCATTCAAATTGTGATGTAAGCAGGGTGACTCACTGTATTCTGGAAAATGTATGGTACCTGCACAAGGACGTCACTAAAATTTTCGTTTTTGTCTATTCCTCTTCTTCTTCTTCTTCTTCTTCTTCTTCTTCTTCTTCTTCTTCTTCTTCTTCTTCAAAAAATCAGTTTCTATCATTAAATGCACAGAACAATCAGAGTTGAGACCGGATGTCCCATGTTCACTCACTTGGGATTTGCTTGAATCCCAAATTGCTCCTCTATTCATGTAAGCGTCAGTTGCATTCATGGAAGGAAAGTTAGAACCAAGAAACTGTAAGATAAACAGACTGTGACCTTGAGGTGAAGCATGGGTGATAAATTATAGCAGTAGTAATAACAAATTATTAAATTTGACCCCAAATGTTGCTTTTATATGAGGACACAAGCAAGGGAGAGAGGACAGGAAATCTGATTATGAAAACAGGAAAATAGACACACCCCAGTTGGTATCTTTACTGGATTTCAAACTATTTTATATATGTGTGTGTCTGCTATTGTTTGTTTTATATGCATATTTATTTTTAACTGTTTTTTTATATATGCAGTTGTTCCTTATATATGTTTTCATTGCATAGTAAATTGATTTGGGATGACTCATTTGAAGTAAATCAACAATGAAATAAATAATAAACAATAATAAAATGGAGTAGGAGGGTAAAATAAAAATAAAAAATCAAGCATTTTGCTTTCCTTTCATCTCATCCCATAACAGCAAAATCCAACATTTAATCTCCAGTTAAGTTTGCAAGGCACTGGGTGGAAGCAATGCAGCCTTTGGGATTTTTAGCTGTAGCAACATTTCATCTGCTGTGCATGGAGGACCATTTAAGAAAGGGGAGCTGCTAAACACTGCTGGGGAGAATGCCTCTGAAATATTCATGCAGATGCTGAATGTCAGAGAATCTTTGTAGAAACCCTGGTGTTTGTGAATGATCTGTATTCACCTGTGTCATCCATAAGACAACTCCTTGCATTTCTCTCTTTTTTTTGTAAAAAAAAAATTAATTATTTTTTCACAGTTACATTTTCACAAACAAAAACAGCAATTAACTCACATTTCTACCAGATCTAAATTTACACAAGTACCTTTACACAAACTTTCTCTTTGAGATTCTTTAAATCTCTGGACTTCTCTCCATTCCCTCTCCTGATTCCTTATATTAACCAAGTTCTTCTGCATTTCCATACTTATACTTTTCCAATTATTATTTCCCTTAATTTTATCTTGTTTTCTGCTAGTTTCAAGCATTTATTTAAAATCCTGCCAACATAATCAACTTGTTGACAGTATTTTTGCACATAAACAATAAACAATTCCCACTCTTTTTTAAACCTCTTGTTGTCGTCGTCTCTTTGTCTCATTTCTCTACCAGATTGCATGCTTTCCAGATTTCCCAGCTGTCCCTCCTTCCCTGGAAAGGGCAGTTTCCTGGTTGCCTGAAAACAACTAATTAAATTAAGCCTTCTTCGTTTTGGAACTGCAGCATCAAGCCAAGTCAGGGCTATGGAGATACTGGGACTGTTGGAAGCTGGAATATTGGCTGTCCTTCTTTGATGTAGAGAAAAGGCGCTCCTGGGAGTTATAATACTGCACCCTAAGGGAGGAAATACTCTGTGTGCATCTGAACCAGAAGCTATCTTGCTCCTGCTTTAGTGCTTTATTTACGCTAGTAGATTAGGAAAAGTTGCCTGAGAGGATTCATATGTGCTAAGCTCAGCACTGCATAGCAGCCAAACAAAATGCAGGCCCTGTGTTGGCTCTGCTGCTACCTGCTTTTGCATACAGTAGCAGATGGAGGTGGGGTCAGGGTGACTCAGTTGAAAGAGCAGATGCATTCCTAGGCCTAAGATGTTTGGGTACAAGGCTCAGGCACCCCCCAAACTCGGCCTTCCAGATGTTTTGGGACTACAACTCCCATCATCCCTAGCTAACAGGACCAGTGGTCAGAGATGATGGGAATTGTAGTTCCAAAACTTCTGGAGGGCCGAATTTCGGGGTACCTGGCTTAAACGTCCCACTAGAGTATGACAATGAAGATGCAATTTTTCATACTGATTAATTGAGTGCTGGATCCTTTTTACATGAAATCTTTCTTAGTTCCCATAGTTATCAGTTCCCATATGCTTTTTCATGACTTTCAACATAGTAAAACCCACAGTGGACATTCTGTGGAATGGCTCCCCCCCCCATTAGGCCCCATGTATTTACATTTCTCTCCCTTAGGGAATGCTTAAAATAGTGATTGTTTTTTTTTGCCCAGCAATTTATTATGAGCTGTGCTGAGGCAAGGATGCAATGGAGAACATTTCTGATTGAGGGCACAAAGCTCTAAGGATTCCTCCATCTGTCCTTGCTGAGGGGAAGAGCACACTCATTATCCTCACCCAAACAAAACAAAACAAAACAAAAAACAAAACTCAGAAATGGCAGATGGGCTTTACGAAACAGAGAAGTCTCCTCATATTCCAGCATTTTCACCATCAGGCAGTTCCTATAGAAGAAACTCATTAGCTTTGAAGGTCTTGCTTGGCAAACCATAGACCATAGCTCCATGGTAGAATACACTATTGCACACCACCCCAATCTCTAAGCTGTGCGAGATTTCACAGGTCCAGCTGCTTACTCAGAGTTTGTGTTTCCTTTGGAAATGAGGCACAGCAGAGACTGTGGTGCCTTTATGAAATATGGTTTATTTACACATATATACAACCTGAACCTACATAGCACTGACACCCCAAAAGGGGTCTTGCTTCTCCTATAGTCACAGCAGCCTTGGATTCGAAAAGACTCCAGCCATGGCTCAGCCTCTCTCCAGATTGCTGCAACTATTCCCACCCACCACCCCCAGCCTACATCATCCCCAATTGCAATCCTAAACTTTCCACTTTGCTTCTGGCTCTACTAACTATCTCAGAGCTCAGGAAGGGAATACACCCATTTTCTGGCTGGCACAGGTGTATTGGCACATATAAGAATCATATATATAGCATATATTGCACTTTCCGCCTTCTTTTTTCACTTTATTTTGTACAACTGAAAATAATAATAATAAAAGTTTAAGCCACCTTGAGTCCTGGTTCTGGGGAAAAGGAAGAAGAAGAAGAAGAAGAAGAAGGAGGAGGAGGAGGAGGAGGAGGAGGAGGAGGAGGAGGAGGAGGAGGAATAAGCCTCACTAAACTCAGTGGATCTTACATCTGAGTGGACTTGAATAGGGTTCTGCTGTTGGCAGCTAATTTGCTAGCACAAAATCGCCCTCCGTCCTTCCATGAAATGTGAGTCGCTGCTTCTCTTTGGTGCTTCTCTTTAGAGCTTAAATTCTCAACAGAAGGCCAGTGTTCTAATGGCAACTCTAATGGAGTATATGGAATTGGCGGAAATGACTGGCAGAATCCGAGACCTAGGAGAAGAGTTGGTGGAAGAAGACTGGAAGAAATTTAAAGACTATCTTCAGAAATACTGTAAAATTAATGAATGTTAAAATGATGTTGGATTGAAAATAAGTGGCATTAGCAACAAAGTTAATAAGAATATGCAAAAATGAATTGATAATGGATGAAAATATAGAGTTATAATATGTTAAGATACAGAGTTAAGATAAATGAAAGAGGGCAAGGATTTGCTGATTTGATTATTTAAATGGGAATACGAAAAGGGGAGGTGTGAGGAGGCCAAGGAAATAAGCTAATGAGTTCAAAGTTACAAAAAATGGATTTGTTTTTAATTCTTTTTTAGCTATTTGTCTTTTGTCTTTTGTATTTTTATTCTCTTTTTTCTTTTTCATGTATTTTTTTATGTTCTCTTTTTTGTATCTTTTTCTTTTTATATGACCTTTTTTCATTTTGTAAACTTATGTTTTTGTAAAATTTCAATAAATATCTTTCTAATGGCAACTCTTTGCAGAACAGTTCCACGTGTGGAATCTTGATCGGAAGGTGGAGCCCCCAGTCACTGAACCCCACGCTTCTAACAACGCTGCTATGTCTAAAAGCAACCAGGAAGCAAAGCCGGGTGGCAGCCAGCCCTCAAACCATCCGAGCCTTGGCTGAGCTCCAGCCATTGTGCGCCCTATAAGCAATGCACTCAGTTATGCAGCACCAAACCGGTCCTTTCCACTGCAGCAGCTGAAGCTGCAACCACAAAGGAGAACTTCATGGGCGGACAGTGGGGTGCTTGTAACCTGAGCACACAGCCTGTATTGTGGGTCCAGGAGCCAGATGGCACCTCCTACACTCTAGCATTTGCACCAAAAACCATTTCTTCTCCAAAGGAGGGATATTGTGCTGGGCATTTTCAAGCTTTTCTTGAAAATTTCATAAAACAGAAATGGACTTGACATCTGAAGAGGCAGGATGATCCTCCTCTTCAATGGAGATTTTGACAGTAACGGTGTGCAGATGGGCCTGTGTTGGGTGGGTGACCACATGTTTCATATTTCTACTCTTTGGTTGTGTGAACTAGCCCTAAATTACAAAGGAGCCAGTTTTGTTGATCATAAGCATCATGGAGGCTGGATGAATAGAAAGTCACCTGCATTCTGTTGCCACTTTTTATTTTATATTTAAATTCCTCTACAGTATTTCAAAGTCTTAGCAATAAAATGTCTTCTTGTTGTCTTAAGAGTTTTAGGAAATGGAATATTTACCACACTGCTCAGTTGCTATTCTTCTTTTTTAAAAAAGAAGACTGTCTTTAGCTGCGCTTGCTGTTTTGTAATGTTGAAATGATCACCAATCTGCCATCCTTTCACCTACTTTCCTCCTTAGCAATATAAAATATCCCAGATGTACCATGGTCTGTCTAGCCCAGGGTTTTGTCTAAAGGCTCAGGTGTCAATCACCTGCCAAATTGGTGCACCAGGGTGGGGAAGATAAAGATCTGGCCTGCTGGGCTAGAGAGATTTACCGGTACTTTGTCTTCCCTAGAAAGTAGTGTGGAGTATTATTCCATCCCTCTGTTACATAACTGATACGTTCAACAGCAAATTCCCACCTGCTGTCTTCCTGAAGTCCCAAAGCTAGTTTTACCGTGGCACCTGTTTCCTTCTGAGTTCCAACAATGATGTTCTGAACTAGTTAATGCTGTTGAAGCTGGGAGTTTGACTGACTTTAAAAACCCTGAAGCAAACCTGTCAAGAATCGATAAAGACTGGACTGAAACAAATGGTCCCATCTCTAGTTGGACTAATGGTCTGACAGATTCCTGTGTTTCTAGGTCTCCCCAGCCACTTTTCTCTTAGGCTCAGATAGAGGGAGTGTGCTCAGCTGGGAGAAAATGGGTGAGGAATGCAGGCAGATAAGCTGCAGCAGGAGAAGAGGGTTCAGTGCTTCTCACCCGTGTGTTCCTTTTGCTCTTACAAGCAGGCCTCATTCAGTGCTTTCTGTGTGATAGGAGCTCACCAACATTTAAAAGAGGGGTCTGGAGTCATAAGGTCTAGTTTTGGTCTGTTGAGGGAGAAAAGCAAGGTACCTGTGGGCTCTGTGAAAATTGGTGCCAATTGGCAAAGTATGCCAAATAAGAGTTCTGTTATTTGTAGAAGAATCAAGCACTGGTGTGTATCAAGACAATAGGCCTAGGTGAGTTGCATTTCTTATCCCTAGGTGGGGTTTTTTTTAACTCAGCAAGACTGTGCTCCATATATAACCCTTTAAAAAACCCAGACTTTTAATGTTCGCTTGGTTTGAAAATTAAAGACATGGGCAGCAGCAAGAAAAATCTTGCAAACAATCTCTTTTCCATTTGGAAAATATTTTATAATTCTAAAACAATTCATTCATTTTGCCATTAAACCATTTTTAATGGTTTAAAATATTCAGTCCTTTACTGTCAAAATGCAGAAGCACTGTGAACTCCAGTAATAGTGGTTAATGCTTTAAATCTGCAAATGACATCTACTTGTTCAATGCATGATAACAGATTAATAGAAAGTCAGTCTTTTACACCATAAAATATTCAGCCTGACATTCAAGGCTGACTGGAAAGGAGCCTTTAGTGTATGATTGATAGGAAAATCAGGGAAATTTCTTTGCAGTCTGCTGACGTAGAAATCCATCTATCAAGGGAAGGAGAGCTCAAAACATCTGGCTGTAAATTCTGTTGCATTGTTTCAGTGCCAAAAATCATCACCTTCACTAGGCAATGACTTTGCCACGTGTACTTTTTGGCATGATGGGAACAAAATCAACTAGAGTTTGGTAATTAGCTGCTCCAAACCAACAAGATGTCAAAACTAATCTTAGCCCATTGGAAAGAAGCACAGAATAAGAGAAAGGAATTAAGGCAGAAATTATGAGAAGCTGTCAAGTTAGTAAATGCTATTTGAGAATTCATTTGTGTGGACTATGTCATGCAGCCTTGCTAACAATGATCCTCGGGCTACTCTAGATAATATGTTGGATAGTAAAAACATATTAAATATTTAGGATAACTGTGGCATCAGGGTTCAGTGTGAGTCAGAGTTCAGCCCAAGAATCTATATTTGTTGCTCAAGCTCTCTCAGGCCTGAGACATGTGAATGACTGTTATATAAAATAGTATCTCTGAGCATGTAACTCACCACTGGGGAATGACAAGTTGAGAGGCAGGGCTTCTGCACCTTCCAGAAAGCTTTGGACTGAACTTAAGCACAGTATTCAATATTTATGAAATCAGTCTTTGGACTGGTTTGCATTTTGATATGACAGGACCAAGCCACCAGAATAGCTACTTCATTCTAATTCAAATGTGTACCTCTTAAAGAGCTTGCAATGCAAGTAAAATGTACTGTAGATTCAAAGTACTTCAAGCCAGTGGAATGTCATGCTGGAAAATGTGCATGGCTAAAAGGGTGGGCTTATAGCTGCATGTGGGCAAGTGTTGGTAGTTATTCACTTCCATATGCCCATATTCTTTCTCAAGCCTTTCATCCAGAAGTGGGATAATAGAGCAGGAATGCCTTGGAGAGCAACACTGAGACCATTTTTCAGAGCAGGACCAGTACTGTCATTTACTGGATGAGTTACCCGTAATTGATGGGTCTTCCTTGCTCCTGCAAGTCAGTGAGGTGTTAATGAGGCTTTCGAGTTTGTTTGGATGGATTAGCACAGCGGAAGGCAAAGAATGAGGAAAATAATCCAATAAGTACTAGATATATCTTTCCTTTTCTTTGATGGGTTCCTACTTCATGCAAACTGTTTAAATGGTAGCAGTTCTTTGCAAAATGCTTTGCCTTTTTCATTAAAAGCATTTCAGGTAGTGGATTGCATTTCAGGTGGCAGAAAATGCGCTAAAGCTCAATGCACAATCTCCTTTTGTGCAACTGTTCTGCGTCACTGACTTCTCCTTGAAGCAAACTCATAGGAGTCCATAAACCTTTGCCTACTCCACCAAAGGACAAATTTGGTGTCAGAAATATAAAGTTGGTGTGCCTATGCAAGCAAATATGTGTGTCCCTTTTGCTCACATATGTAGGAAGAGTATCCTCTGGAACCCGAAATGTGTTTCCCCAACAATTCTATTTGCTCCCAGCTGTTTACACAGGCTGCATGATGGAGGTGAAGAAAGGTGTGAAGCCCTAAGGTAGGGCCCTCCAGATGTGATTGGGCTCCAGCAAGCATGGCTTATGGTTAGGGATGATGGAGTCCAGACACAGGCAAACTCGGTCCTCCTGATGTTTTGGGACTTCAATTCCTATCATCCCTGACCACTCGTCCTGTTAGCTAGGGATCATGGGAGTTGTACTCCCAAAACATCTGGAGGGCCAAATTTGCCTATGCCTAATGGAGTCCAACAACTCCTGAACTGGTTTCCCAATCTAAATAATGCCCTCCCCCCCCCCCAGTTGTTATTTGACTTGCAGGTGAAAACTGTTCCTTGGCAAATAGAAGCTTGGGAAAAATTTAGATTGGGAAGATGGCGTAGAAGAAAAGGATCAAACCTCCTTTCTCCCACTGCTACTATGGGTTGCCATATCTGCTTTAACCTAGAAATCAACCAAGCCTGGGAAATCCAACCACACACACCTAGCATCTGATCTAGCTTGGCCCTTAGTAGAAGAGCAGATCAGAACAACATTACTCACTGCACTTTGAATAGTCTAAGGACAGACATTCTAAATGGCCTGCAGCATTTTCTGTTGTGTGTGAGAGCACTTCTGTTGCTCTGGGACTAGGAGCATTGCTCATGAACTCAACAGAATTGCATTATCAGAGGTACTGCTTCCTTGCTGCCCTGAATGTGCACCTTCTCCTTTCCTTTTGTACCTCCTGCTGTAAAATGAACAGACTTAGAGATGGAAAAGAGGGGGCACAATTTAAGCTTTTATTTCTTTTAAAAAATGCATTAAAGAGAATTGATTTCTGAAGGAGGAGGCTAGGTTTATTTTTTACCTGAAAAAAACAAGGCTATTGCATCCTAAAAATAGGTACCAAAGATCACATTCTTGAGTAGAGTGTATAGCTTGATTTGTTCTTTCTCACACACAACTGACCTTCGCTTTCTAATCACTGATGGATGGTTGGATTTGGGGAGCTGTCATTTTAATTACCCAGTGCCCCCAGTTTAGTGACACTCCTGGGCATTGTGGGTAAATAAAATAGCAGCTCTGTGGGAAATTGAGATGGCAGACTGTCCCTCATCCCTTGGCATGGGGGCGGAGAAGCCCACCAGAAGTCATTTTGCCAAGAGTCCCCTCAAATCTGGAGCCAGGCCTGCAAGGTATCAGCTGATGATTATGTGAGAGCCATCCCACATGCATGAGTGTGAGGGCCACCCCAAGATCATAAGCACACACCGTTGTTTCAAGGTATGGTCTAAAGGAACACCAGGCTGAAACTAAGCAGTGACTGGATGGGAACCAAACAGAGGCCACCTTGGGTTCAGTGATGGAAGAAAAGTAAGGTATAATTGTAAGAAAAATGAATAAGCAAATGGTGCTTGTGGTGATATAAGACACTATGAAAATACTGTCAGAACTGCTGTTCAATTGCAAATCATCCCTCACTCTTACAGCCATCAAAGAATGAAACTGAATATGCATATGTGAACAGACTGGTGAGATCTGGTGAGACCTATGAACCAACATACTTTCTAAAATTGGGCAAGCCTTTTCTCTCTCTCTCTCTTAAACCCTTGTAAGGTCTCTCAGATGGCTGCAGCTTACTTGGAGGCAGGAACCAAATTCACCCAGCGCACATCAGCAGCGTGACCCTGATCTCAGCTGAAACCCTTAAGCTCTCTTGTACAACAAATAATGATTAACAGAGAGGAAAGTGCTCGGGGGTCCTTTGGGAGTAAGAGAAACACAACATTCTGCTTTGATTTGCTTAGCCTTTCAAGCAAGAAACGTCAAGCTGCTATGCCAGTGTGGCTAACTAAGCTCTGAGGCAAACTCGCTGGGTTTTTTATCCTGAATGGCCTATTGAAAATGACAGCACAGGGATCCCCTGCAGGATAATCTCTCCTCTGAATGAATATTTGATATGAGGGCTATCCCTTTATAACTGTCTGTGTCACTACCAACTATTAATCTGCAAAAGAAATTACAAGATCAGGCATATTTAGGGCAGAGGGCGAAGGCCAGGCTGTGCCAAAGCAGGGAGTCACCTAATCGCTGAGTATAACTGAAGCGTGAGATGTACTACGAGATTACAAACATACAAGGTGCAGGAACATCTCGCATTATGGCAAGCCATGGGATTTTTTAATGCCTGGGTGACCTAACAATGCTTGGTAGGGTGCTGTTTTCCGCATACTGCAAAACTGTGTGCTTGCAGACAAGCAAAGAGATAGGCTGGAGATATTGTGGGCCACCATAAGAGCTTGTATGCTTTATGTTGGTTGTGGCTACACTTGTTATTGCACAAAATTGGAATGTTTCAATAGAGTTGCCCGTAGATTCTTGGTACAGTAAGCCTTGGAAGACAGCAGTAGCAGAGAAGCCGAGCTGGCCATCGGATACACACGATCAAAGGGCTAGTGAAACCAGAAACATTTCTTGCTGCCTGGAATGGCTTTCTTCCTTACGCTATGAAAACTAATACAAGATGATCCCCTAAAAATATGTTTCAGTTTGGAAAAAAGAATAGCAGGCAAGGCCATAAGTAGGTATGACGAAGATTAGGAATGTATACTAAGTTAGACCATTGGTCCTCTAGCTCAGTAGTGTCTACATCCGGCTTCCTCAAACTTGGATGTTTTTGGCGTACAACTCCCATGATCCCTAGCTAGCAGGACTAGTGGTCAGGGATGGTGGGAACTGTAGTCTCAAAACATCTGGAGGGCCAAGTTTGAGGAAGCGTGGCCTACATTGACAGGTAGCGGCTCTCCAGGCTTTCAAGACTAGGATCTCTCCCAGCCCTACCTAGAGATGTCAGAGATTGAACCTTGGACCGTCTGCATTCTGATTTACCACTGAGCTGTAGTCCTTCCCCAAGATTGGGGTTGGTGTATAAATGGATACTTGTAATATCAGTATTATCATTTGCAGTTCTTGGAAAAGGATCTTCTCCTTTGGTCTTTGGAACAAAACACAGAAAGATGCAATGTCATTTTGCTGTTGAACTTTGTGGTTCTTTATAGGTTTGTATGATCACACAAGTGATAATTTAAAAAGTACCATTGCTAACTTCATGCTGGGGAGTCTCGTGGTAGTGAAACAATTGTAATTGGAAAAACCTTCTGTGTGCTCATTCATGTAGTTCCTTAGGCAAAGGAATAGTGAACATCCTTCTTGCTCATGCTGGGGTTGTTTCAAGGAATCTTTACAAATAATTGAGAAGATTTTATGTAAACCTGATGGGGTTAGTACAGTGGTACCTTGGTTGTTGAACAGCTTGGCTCCCGAACAAAAAAGCTCCCGAACACTGCAAACCTGGAAGTTAGTGTTCCAGTTTGTGAACATTTTTTGGAAGCCAAACGTCCAACACGGCTTCTGTGGCTTCTGATTGAGTGCAGGAAGCTCCTGCAGCCAATTGGAAGCTGTGTCTTGGTTTTCAAATGGTTCTGGGTGTTGAACAGAGTCCCAGAAAGGATTAAGTTTGACAACCAAGGTACCACTGTACTTGGGCTTAGGGCATGGTTGCTTAGCATTTAGTCATTGCCATTGTTGGGTTGCTCCCAGTTTGGTCGTGCTCTTCACATAAAAACATGAAAAGAACATAGTAAGGGCCTGCTGGATCAGATCAATGGCCCATCTAGTCCATCTTCCTGTTCTTATAGTGGCCAACCAAATGCTTATGGGAAGCCCATAAGCAGAAGCTGAGCACAATGGCACATCCCTCCCACACAACCCCACCATATCTGTTTCCTCAACATTATTGGCTGGATGTGGTCTTCTAATACTTTTTGGTCCTCAAGAGAACTCTGCCATTTTTGTTTGTAGTGGTTTCTCCAGCAGTGGCAGGAATCTGAGAAGTAAAATTGGAGCCTCAAGTAAGTGGGAGTTCCAGCACAGTTGAGGTATGGCTGTGGGTGCATAAGATTTGTTGAGCATCCAAAGGGTTCTGCAGTTTTTCTTGGAGTCTCTGTGCCTCCAAGGTCCTAGCCCAACACTTTTAACTACTCTGACACCATTGAGCTCAGAATTGCAAGTAAGTGCTACTGAACTGCAAAGCCAGCCCTGGTTTCTGAGTGTAGATCTCTCCTTGTCTCCTGCCATATATGAGCAGCATTGTTCCAGGGTGTGGCTAGAACAAAGAAGTCCCTGGCTTCCTCTGTGATTAAGAGCGGGACATACTTATGCACACATCCATCCTGAACATGACAGGTTTTAATGGACCATGGTATAATGAATACTCCGGCTAGCCTCAGCACAAGTTCTCAACCTGCACCAATTGATTCTGCTCTGACACAAAATCCATTAGGGACCCTGATGTACAGCGAGAAGAAATAAGTGTGTCAGAGTGCAGCCATACACAGTGGCTACTTCAGCTCTGATTTATAGTGACTCTTTCTGCTGTTACTTTCCTCAGTAGTTGCAGATTCCTATGGAATAATCCCTGCTAAGCTTCTTGAGTCGCCATGTCTCAGGAGGAACAGCGGGGAGGCTGACATCTATCTTATGGACCTTATGGAGAGAGAAAAATGCATTTTCAAAAATAAAAATAAAAATCTCTGGTTATGTAAAAACAGAGCCTGCATTTTTACATCGACCAACAAGGACTACTGTGTCTTTGCAGCTCAAGCGCACAGGTGTGATGATACTGGAAGGAAATGCATCAGTTGCAAACTGATTCATTCAGGGCAATGAAGTGCTTCTCAAACTTACTATACATTGGACATTCAATGCCCTAATGCCTGTTCTGCTAACAGGCAGTGATTCCTTCTCTAGAATGTCAATGTCTTTGTGGATCTAAGGAAATAAAAAATATGATCCATATATTATTATTTCCAATATAATTCTTATGGGAATGTTTACCAGCCGTGGTGACTATGCTCTGCCTCTGTGGTGGGAAGCAGTAATGCTTCTGAATACTGCATAATGCTTCTGTTTTGTATAAAGACACAGGAATGAGACCTGCATCTGCATAAATATACAGACTCTTAAGCAGTTGTAGGCATGATCTGCTAAAGAAAATAGTTGCCGAGTTTTCTGTTCATTCTGATTCTGAAAAATGCTTCTTGAGAGCCTGGTTTCATTTTGAAAATGAAAGCTCATTGCAGATTGATTCTGCATGACTAGTTTACAGTGTGTCCATCTGAAAATGGATTGAAGTGGTCCAGGCAATGTGGGTATGGGCATAGCCAGGATTTATTTTAGGGGGGGCAGGCTTTATGGGGGGGCAGAATCGAGTTATCTGCGACAGAATTGGTCAGTTAGTTAAGATGAAATTGTATAGTATAGCAAGAAGTCACCACTTCCTTCATCATTCACTTGCTGGGAGAAATCAAGGGATTCAAATGCACCTAAAGTAACTACACACATCTTTCTGGAAAGTAGGATCTGGAACTAATCTAAATTGAAAGAAACATGATGAGGATGAGACTGAATGATTCTGCACTGAGAAAAATGACATTTTTTTTGCTACAAACAGCTTAGTATGCATGCAGTCATAGAGTAAAGACAAAAATCCACATTTAACAAGAGGAAGCTGGCCAGATGCATACAAGACTTTGTAGGCTGAAATCTACATGACATGATTACATCCCACCTCTATAAACTGTTTTATCTCGCTTGAAATCATTCATTTGTGTTCAGTTGCATTGTGCTGACTTATAATGGGATTCAGTAAGCAATGGTGATACCTTCAGTTCATTGCTTCCCCATTTTCCAGTTCCTTTGATTTTTTTGTTTTAAATATTCAGTGGAAAGGAAAATGTGGTGCTTATTTTTAGAACTAATTCCTTATTAATACTTTTTTTAAAACAACAGCAATCCAAGCAAGTAAACATTTTGCCCAGGGCTGTAAGCCATTAGGAACTGCCAAACAGCAAATGGCACAAGAAAGCAGTCAGTGAACAGAAACAGGCTTCAATTAATAGAGCACCCCTGCTGCCAGGGCAAACTTTCACTACTGCAAGTGGGGGAAATTATTTATTAAGCATTCACGGTGAATCTGGAAATGCTACCGCTGAGAAATGGGAGCTGTAACAAAATGTTGCAGGGTGGAATGCTCCTGTTCAGAATTCCATCCAACCAGCCATGCCCTTTTCTGGATACTCCATTTCATAACCCCCCTTTACTTTTCCATCTTATTCACCCAAGAGAAACTGAGAAGCATCATCCTGTGCTCACTGAGCATGCTGAATCCTACTGAGTTGTTTTAGGGTGATTCCTAAATTGTTTTTGTGCTTCTTTGAACCCCAAGCATGCTGAAACCACCTCCTCCTTTGTCACTTCTCTTTTGGATGCATAAAAATAAGCACTCAAAGAATGAATTTTCTATTAATATAGATAAGTGTTGTGAGTTCTAGTAGCAAAAAATCACATAGTAAACATCAGACGTAACCCAGAACCCCCGTATTCATGATCATCTAACAAGAGAGCAATGACCGCTCCCCGCTTAAAACGGGGGGCGTCCTTTGCGTGGACGCGCGCAGCCCTAGATCTGGAGCGGCCCTATCAGCATAGGCTTGGCTTTGCCTTCCCTCAGGTGGGATACCTGGAGGTCCCCGCCTACCTCAGTCAGTTGTCCAATCCCACCTGGGGGAAGCGTTGCCAAGGAGACCAGGCCAGGTAGGGGGAGGGATTACCTGCCCACACAATAGAGGGAGGATCTTACCTGGGAATCCTCACTTGGCTCCGGAGCTTCTCCCACCCCACCCACCCTCAGTTAATGTCTTCCTTTGCAGGTTAACTTTTCTTCATAGGTTTTGCAGGTTAACTTTTCTTCACAGGTATGCGGGCGCTGCTATGATAAGGTCGCTGTTAAAGGGCCGGAAAGGAATTTCCCTTCATTGGCAGGTTTCGCCTTTCCCGTAGCAAAACGTCACAACTTTGGCGGTATCAGGCCTTGGGCGGAATCCTTTAGTCCATCTTCCTCTTTGCGGCGGCGATACCAAGGTTCCCCGTTAAAGGGGTTTCTGAAGGGAGGCTTTGACCATATACCGAAAGGTCGTCATTGCTCTCCCCTGCAGCGGCGACGTAACGGGGGCGGCTGTCTCTGCTTGAACATATGTTCTCCAGAGCCGGCCCATCCCCCCCCCACACACACTGGATAACCCTGAAGCTCCCTAGGTCCCCGGCTGGGGACTGGGGAGGGAGAACGCCCAATGCCTGAGCCAAGGTCTACCCACATTTGAAATTTAATAAAGTTGTGGCCAATTTAATCCCATAGCACGTTGTCTTGAGTCGTTATTCCACATGACGGGGGGGACCGCTCGGGATCTGGGGACTCCGCCTGTCCACGCAATACTATCCCAATTCAGACAGAACTGCTACAAGCAGAAAAATAGTTCTCATAGATTTCTCTGTAAATAGAAAATGTATCTGTCATTTTTATGATTTTTGGGATATGGAAGTATAGAGGCAAAGCAAGGTTGCACTCCAGAAACCATTTAAGCTGAACTGCTTGAGTTGAGCCAGTTGCTATGGAATTAAATTCCTTACAATATGGAGTAACTCACGAAGACATTAGAGCAGAAGTAGGAAAGTTTTGGTCCTCCAGATGATGCTAAATTGCAACTCTCACCAGTTCTAGCATACATGAGCAAAGAGTGATGGGAGGTGTAGTTCAACAACTTCTGTAGGGCCTCATGTTCCACACACCTGCATTAGCGTCTGGAACAGATTAGAGATCTAGTTGCAAAGAGGTTCTTTAACCCTTTTCCCACTCCATTTTGCTGTTTGTTGTACTGTGACCCTGCTTTGCTTTCTGCTCTGGTTACATCTTTGCTAAACTAGCTGGAGTCTTAAGTTAATAATTGCCCACCCCCACAACATACAAAACATTCTGCTAGTGCAAGACCACCATAACTATTGTTCATTTTATGTCTCTGGAAAAGCCCAGCATACAGGAGTCATCCAGCTCATTTGATGTCTTGGTTTGAAAGCTGATTCATTTGCAATAAGGAGATGCTGCTGACCTTTTAGAGAGCCTGGAATGTCAACAGTTATCTTTATCTAGAAAGCAACTACAGCCCCTTGCTGTGATACCTCCCATGTTGACTGCTGCGTTGCCTTGATCTTGACCTTATGGAGAGCCATGAATATATGTGGCACAACCCAACAAACGGAGAGTCCTAGGCATGTGGTTTTATGGAGTCCATTGGCTTTCCACAAGGCATCTTGAATAGTAAGTCGAGGTGGAGCCACAGGCTGGCTTGGTCTTCTAGCCACCTAACCCTGATACCCCAAGGTCAAAGATGAGCTGGAAAATGTTTGCTGCTCTAATTAGAAGCGTAATGGCTGAAGATAATTTAAAATGAAATGGAGAGCAGGCTGGCTTAGAGTATCCAGTGTGAAGGAGGTCAATGAATTAGCCTAGAAGGACCTGCCACTTCTTGTCTGTCTTTGTTCATTAGTAAGCTCAAAAATAACCCATGAAAGTCGAAAATCTGCTTTTCCAAAGAGGCAGCACTTCTATTGTTTGGAAGACAATTACAGTAGCACATGCCCCTTCCCATTCTCACCTCCCATCTCCCTTACCCGATATTCTCTGCTGTATTAAAATTATTCTGGACAATTATTCGGTAGCAAAGTTAAAGCTGAAGGTTTCTAATAATGTGGACTCAGTATTTTGTGGTTTGTGGACTCTGCGTCATCATCATCACCACCACCACCATCATCATAATTTATTATTTATACCCCACTCATCTGGTTGTGTTTCCCCAGCCACTCTGGGCAGCTCCCAACAGAATATTAAAAATAAAATAAAACATCTAACATTAAAAACTTCCAAAAGAAGAGCTACCAAAAGAAAAATGGACATTATTTATGTATGCTACAAAAGTGGCAAGAATCTTGATTGCACAATATTGGAAGATGGAAGAAATAGCATCAAAGGAACAATGGCAAGAAAAGCTGATGAACTATGGCGAATTGGCTAAGCCAACAGACACACTATGAGAGGGAAAAAAGGACTTCAAAAATTTCTGGGAACCATTTACAGTTTATTTGCAGAAACAACAGAATGCACTGGATTCACTGGCAGGATTTGAATAAACTTTCACAATTTCATTTGAGTAACAGATATTTTAGAGAAATGATAAGGGATTTTATTTTTGTGTAGGAAAAGCAGGATACGATAAATAAAACTAAATAACTCAGCAGAGGGGGAGTTGAGGGAAGTCCAGAGGAGGGGAGGGAGAATAATTGTAAATAACATGATGAATAACATGAGATTTGTATCATTAAGTGTTATAAAATTCAATAAATATTCCAAAAAAATATTAAAAATAAAATAAAACATCTAACATTAAAAACTTCCCTAAACAGAGCTGCCTTCAGATGTCTTCTAAAAGTCTGTTAGTTGTTTATTTCCTTGGCATCAGATGGGAGGGCATTCCATAGGGCGGGCGCCACCACCAAGAAGGCCCTCTGCCTGGTTCCCTGTAACCTCACTTCTTGCTGTGAGGGAACTGCCAGTAGGCCCTCAGAGCTGGACCTCAGTGTCTGGGCAGAATGATGGGGGTGGAGACACTCCTTCAGGTATACTGGGCCGAGGCCGTTTAGATCTTTAAAGGTCAGCACCAACAGTTTGAATTGTGCTCGGAAACATACTGGAAGCCAATGTACCAGTAGGTCTTCCAGGACCGGTGTTATATGCACACAAAAGTGTGCAAAGGACAGGTCCCTCCTCATCTGCCTGTTACACCTACAAGTGGCAGTCAATTATCCAGTTAGCTTGTTTTCACAGTTCAGTCTGACTACCAAATGATCTGTTTGCGTCACCAGTTAAACCTTCAGCATTGATCCACAACTAATGGGCCCATTGGTATTACCCACTTAGCCATATGGAAGGCTCATATCTGAGCTCCAGCCTTTGCCATAGGAAGCTTAATGCAGTATAAGGCCTGTGCTACAGGCTTTTGGGGTCATGCAATATAGACCATGGACCTCTGCACTTCATTTTATGCCACAAGGCTCATCCTGCTAATATGAGCACCTTGAAGATCCAACTGCTTGTGCTTTTGTAGGATGTGTGCATAAATGGCACATAATAAAATCCTCCTTCCTGCTTCCTGAGCGATTGTGAATATAGATGCATTGAATATTGTGATAGGCTGGACAGGGAACCAGTTTTCTTTAAAAAACAAAAACAAAAAAACCACATTCATTCTTTCTGCTCCTTCTCTGTTACTTTTAATCGACAAAGACCTGCAACTGTTCTTAAAGGATTAGTAATAAATGCAGACAGCAAGAGTTCTCAGATGCAATGGAAATTGTTCAGATTAGGCAAACCCTACAAATGGAATTAAACGATTAGGCATTATTCACACAGGAATGGCATGAAGGAACTTGGGGGTCCATTTTTGATGATGAAGCAAAGGAGAATTTGCCACCTCAAAACAACAACAACCCTTCATTCTTCTAAAGTTTGTTTTGCATCACTCTTTTCCCAACTGGACTGTAAAAGGTAAGGGACCCTTGACAGTTAAGTCCAGTCATAGACGACTCTGGGGTTGCGGTGCTCATCTCGCTTTACAGGCCGAGACAGTTTTCCCGGGTCATGTGGCCAGCATGACTAAGCCACTTCTGACGAAACCAGAGCAGTGCACGGAAATGCCATTTACCTTCCCGCCGGAGCGGTGCCTATTTATCTACTTGCACTTTTTTCTGTGTGCTTTCGAACTGCTAAGTTGGAAGGAGCTGGGACAGAGCACTGGGAGCTCACCCCGTCGTGGGGGTTCGAACCGCCGACCTTCTGATCGGCAAGCCCAAGAGGCTCAGTGGTTTAGACCACAGCGCCACCCGCGTCCCTTCAACTAGACTATAGTTATCTTCAAATTGCAAGGGAGCAGATGCGACTCCGAAGAGGGTCTCTTGAGGCTACGGCATTTTAGAGAATTTTCATTTCAAGTGATTTATTTGGGGCATAATGTATTATTTTGTAAATTCGTTTTAAAGCTGTTATCTGTTAATAAAGTGTCCTTTTTGTCTATTCTATGACAAATCTCCCTTCTTTTTTTTCTGTGTTCATCAGTTTTATTGCTTGCAAAATGTATAAAAGGGAAGGCAAGACACAACAAGACAAAGAGTGCAATTGAAATAATTGAAATCAACCGCAAAACTTTTGTAAGTTTCAATAGAGATGTATCGCACCATAAACCTATTCACTACGCTCATGAGTGGAAGGAAGGTCGTAGTCTCAGGTCATAGTTTCTCAGGAATAAATCCCATTGAATATACATTTGTAACATTTTAGTTGGTCCTAATAATGTGTATTACAGGCCTATGAATGTACTTTCCTTCACAGAGAGCTCAAGCACACAAGCTGCATGCTGCAAAAGTCATTCTCTCAGTTATTACAGAAATTGTGCCTGTCAGCGTCAGGGCTGTTTGATTCAAATAGACTTGGTAGCAGAACACACTGGCTTGAAGGCTCTGAAACATTCCTAGAGTGAGCCTGTAAATTTGTTTACCAGGGAGTCTGAGCCATATATTACAAGGAATTCTCAAAGCTTCCTATTTCTGCTTAATTTTGATAGCTGCCACATGGTGAAGCCACCATTGTCTTTGCAAAATCTTTGAGAGGTATGTGAATTCCTCAAATCATAGCAGGGGCCTCTTCTCCCATGCCCACAGAAGATGCACTATGAGCCTGTTTGCTCATCCTGGATTAAACTCTTTCCAATGAGCTGTAGAGAACATGTCTGAGATTTCTCTAGCCATGTTCTTCTGTGTAAGTAAATCTCTCCTCTCTAGGAATCCCATCCACACCATACATTTAAAGCACTCTTATTACACTTTTACACTCATGGCTCCCTCTGCCCAAAGAATCCATGGAACATTAGTTTGTTAAATGTGGTAATTATTGCTCTGGGATGGGTCTTCCATCAACTCCAAGCACCTTTAGCAAAGTATGGTTCCCAGGATTATTTTGAAAAAGTCAGGGACTTTACAGTAGTATTAGTGCACTTTAAATGTTTGGGGTGTATGGGACCTCTGTCACTTTCATCTTGTGTTTCCATGAAGCGTCTTTCTTTTGCCCCTGCCATATTGATGCATGGAGACTGCAATCAGGTGTGCATTTAACTGTTTCCGCTACACGATGGACACATCTCCCAACACTTGGGGGTTTGGGAAAAGGGGGACCGCCAACCACATTAAGGAGTGTTAGAGGTTTGAGTCATGAATTGCCATTCTCCTCCCAGCTTTATGCAGACCAGAAGCAACTAAATCATCCACATCTAGAAGCAGACTTTGAATATATTTTGTTGCTTTTTATTGACACACTAGCAAGATAACATCAGTGGTAATAGGTTTTTTTTTTTTTTAAGCATTTCGAAGTTGGCATTTCAACTATAGCCCATAGTAACTCACAGGGCTTACCCCTGGATGGATGGATGGATGGATAGATAGATAGATAGATGATAGATAGATAGATAGATAGATAGATAGATAGATAGATAGATAGATGATAGATAGATAGATGATAGATAGATGATAGATAGATAGATGATAGATAGATGATAGATAGATAGATAGATGATAGATAGATGATAGATAGATGATAGATAGATAGATGATAGATGATAGATAGATGATAGATAGATAGATAGATGATAGATGATAGATAGATAGATAGATAGATAGATAGATAGATAGATAGATAGATATCAGGTTCTGAAATCATAAAGATTCCTCATTGTGACATTATGGACATTTGGAGAAAGAAAAGTAAACTGCAGGGCTGGCCTTGAGGATGGCACAAAGACTTAATTTGTAGTTTAGGCTTCTTGCCGTGGCTGTGCAGCCCATTGCCCAGAACCATGCTAGCATTAAACAGCTGTTGTCTCTCCAAGCTGCTCATCTCTGTGATTTTCCCAAACAGGCACTGACAACCCTGGGAGCTGAGCTGCCAGTTTACTCGCTGTTGTTCTTACTGCTAGAGAACTAAAAGGGTGAGGGGGCTTCTACACACTCTCTTTCTTCATCCTCGTTGGGCAGCTTTCCACAGGGCCAATACAAGCAACTATAGCTCCTCTGAAGGTTGGCATCACAGGTGTACAGCACTTCTGAAACACTGGGGCTTTCTTGGCTG
Organism: Podarcis filfolensis; assembly: GCF_964270895.1. Classification (NCBI taxonomy): domain Eukaryota; kingdom Metazoa; phylum Chordata; class Lepidosauria; order Squamata; family Lacertidae; genus Podarcis; species Podarcis filfolensis. Next base: position 63,113,252 of record NC_139609.1, read on the forward strand.
GCAAGAATTGCTCCTGGCAAAGATGCCATGACAGCAACCCCAAGGATACTGAAAACCTTCAGTTATCTGTGCATTTTCCTCACTGCTCCTGCTCCAGATGAATGAAGAAGGAAGTGAGGATTGCAGTCTTCATATATGCCCAACCACAATGCCATTTGGCACACACCTCTGTGAAACACCCCCATTGCCGGGACTGACTACATCTGTTTTCAGATGGACACATTGCATGGTAATGCAGGATCAATAGTAAAATAATAGAAGAGAATTGTAGAGTTGGACCCACCCCAGGGTCATCTAGTCCCACTCCCTGCTATGCAGAAATCCCAGTTAAAGCATCCATGCCAGATGGCCACCCAATCTCTGCTTAAAAACCTCCAATCTACATGAACTCTTATTTTTGGAATTGAACCAGCTTCTCAAGAAGCTCTTTTCAGAGGGGGAAAAATGCAATAGATCTAGAAGGATGCATTCAGTCTCCATATGATAGCTCAGCTGGTAGAGTCCAAGACTCTTAATCTCAGGGTCATGGGTTTGAGCCCCATGTTGGGCAAAAGGTTCCTGCATTGCAGGGGGCTAGACTAAATGACCAGCTCTACAGTTCTATTATTCTTTGATTCTAGAATGAAATGTTTCTCCAATTTCTCCAGTTACATCTGTTGATAATTTAAGGGATTCTGCAAACAAGGTGCGATAATGCTGTGTTTGTCTTTATTACCTTATTGATGCTTCATCAACAGGATGTCTTTATTCTTACAAAAATGTATTTCAAAAAACAGGATTTCTTCAAAAGGGGAATCTGACATGCTTGTACTTCAGAGTCCTGCATTCAAATCCCAACATTTTGCGGAATGCTCTGAAATGTTGTCTCTGCTCTTCCCACAGCTCGGTATTGGAGTAAATGAGGTTTTGCTGATCTAATTCTGTGATCTATGCATCAAAGCAGCCTTCAAATAACTTCCATTTTTCACCGCTTCTTGCTTAAAGAAAAAGAGAAAGAGAAGAAGGGGGGCAGGGAAGACTTTTCCTGGTGTGCCGGTGAATGAGATTACACAAGGGACCATTCGGGACACAGAAGTAAGACAGAGGAGTTAATAAGGAAGTGTTAGACAGCAGTGCCACATGTCAGATCAAGCAATATTGCTTCTGGCTGTATGTGTCTTGGGGGGGTGTCACATGCTAGGGCCAGTTTCTGCTTTACATCCAGCAGAATTAAATGATAAAGCTTGTGTTGGATGACATAATTTCAGGCTGGAGATGTGAAGGAACATTTTAAATGTGCTATCCATTGTTGGGGAGGGGGAAAATAAAGCAACATAATACACAGAAATCGTTTGTTAGAGAAAAGAACATTATTCCTCCATACTTGACACACTAGTTATCTGTGTAATTAATATGTGGGGGCACATTCAAACCTTCAACCCCACCCCCAACCCAGCTGAGACTGAAGGGCATCATTCAGAAAAGTAATTTCAGGACTGGTCCTACCATGAGGCAGAGCAAGACAACTGCCTCTGGCAGCCAATGCTAGGCCATGGGAGGCAGAAATGGTGGTGATGTTTTGGTATGCAGCATGTGGTCTACCCTGTACTGCCTAAGAGCTACTGTTCTTGGTTGTGTTGTATGTTGCTGGTTCGTAAGAAGCAGTTGCCAATCTAGTCAACTTCTGTATATGGAATGGGGAGTGCAAGGAATGCCATCTTGTACTTTACTTCAGGCAGCAAAATTTCTTAGGTCAGCCCTATTATGCCCTTTAGTACAGCAAATGTTCCTTTGGATTGTCTTGTTGGTGGTGGTGTTCTCTTGAAGGTTGTTTCCTACACAGCCAACTTCTCAATTGACATCTTCTTGGTTATTTTTGGGCCTTGTGGCCTCAAATGCTTATAATGAGGAGGACACAAGTGACAGTGAACTTAAAACCTTTGCTTGAGCGGATGCAAAAAACCCCAAAGAAATTTAAGAGAAGGCCCAAGCAGAAAATTGGGGGGGGGGATAACTTCCCACCAAGAAGGATTTTGCCCTGGTGTAACTTTTCTTGCTCTCAACAAATGGCTGCCAGCTCCATTGTATAAATAATAGCATCCATCCCCCGTCCACCCTGCTTTTGCAGCTTAATCATCCCATTTTCCCTTTTAATATTAATTAAACATTCCTTGGGGATTGTTTGCATCCTAATTAAATCGGGAGCTCACGAAAGCTTCAGAAGGAAACAAAGCGAGTATTGGGGGGTGGGGGGAGAAGGAGAATTCCACATTTGCAAAGTCAGCTTGTGATAGCTTGAGAAAAGAAATCAAAGTTATTTGAGTGTGCGCACATGCGCGCGCACACACTTCAACCTTCATCCACTGGAGATACTGCCTGGGCTTTGAGGAATGTGTTTTTGGGTGAAGGAGGGGGAACAAGAGAGAGAAACAGGGGGTCTTAATTTGAGGGTCCAAATGGTTGCCTGCTCCTCTCCCCCCACCTTTCAGTTTGATATCTTTGGCAAAAACCCACGGATGGTATCAAAGGGCCAATTAGCTGGCAGCTGCTGTGGAAGGAGGGAGGGAGGAGGAGAAGACAAAGGGATGTGAAAAGAGACAGATGAATATATATATTCATACTAGGAATGACAATCAGAACGATAGCAGCTGGGAGGTGAGCCCATCCTGTAATAGTAGGTTAGTGAGGAAGTCTCGTCTCGCCTTATGGTGCTACATTAGGGATGAGATATTCATGCCTCCCTGTGTCAGGAGGTTAGGCAGGCGCTATAAACATCGTCTCCAGTTCCTCCAATGTGGCTGCCTAACCTTAGTGTGTGTGCAGTCCAGAGGAATAGTATGTTAAATTTCAGTGTGGGAAATAGCTTCCAGTTCCCCACTGGATTTAAATCCCACAGTGTAACTTAATTTGCCTCCAAGGCTTAATTTGAACAAAGGATCTGCAGGGGTCCACACCACAAGGTCAAAGCCACTAGGAGACTCTAGTGCCTCTGAGCATATGCCAAGTGCATTTTCTCTCTTTGAGTCAGCTGTGCAAACAAGTGATCCTCAGGCATGATGGTCCCATCTGATTCTACTCATGTGTGGGACTCGGCATCAACAGAGCTACAGAGAATTGAGGGGAGAGTTTCCTATATAGAGGGTTGCAGTTTTCAGGCAGACTGGGTGAAATCTGGCTGCCTCTCACCACTTTAGGTGAGGGGGGGCAATTGGGGAGACAGAATCCATCTGTGGAGATATCTCCCAAAAGAGGCATGCCTGGTACCAATAACATTTTTAAAAATATGATTATTTGCACCAGGCATTTGCAACCTTTCTATTCTCCCAGGCTTTAAAACCATTTTAACTAATTCAATATTGTTTTCAATTGGTATCGTAATGCTGTTTGAAGATCAGATTGCATGGTTTCATTGATATATTTGTACTCTTTGTAAGCTGCCCTGGAAACATTGCTGAAGGGTGATAGGAAAACTAGCAAACAAACAAACAAACAAACAAACAATTGTCTCCATTGGTTCTTCACCTATGGGCTGAACTATTTCCTACAGAGATTCTTCCCACGGAAGAAGAGTTATGCCCTGGTAGCTTTCCTTGCATAGTTTCTGCCCCAGGTGTCCATGAGGTTGAAGGATGGTGTTCCCCACCATGTTATATTAGAGTGAATGTCCAAAATCTGGTTAATGCTGATATTTATATGAGAATGCTGTGCATTTCGGAAAACCTTTGTGAATTCCTGCAAAGAGATATACATTTGCCTCCTTTTCAGACATATGCAAGTGAATGTCAATAATCTCAGTGCGATAGTCATCCCTGCATTTCTCAATTTCCTCACGTTTATGCAATTTATCCACGATGCTCAACATTCATCAAATTTAAGACAATCACAACAACTCTGTAAACAACAAAGGAAAGAACAAAGGACATGTTCAGTGCACTAATGATATGCTTAAAATACAAGCAAATCGTTTCAGGTTTGGTGAATAAAGTGAAAAGCCATCCTTCATTTTGAACCTTGATGAACAGAAGGAAATTCCCCCCAAAGCAGGAAATGGAAATTAGTCACAATAGTCTATTGGACAGTTTGAGTCACTCAGGGCCAATCAAAACACTCCTCACGTCTCTCAAGCCTCGTTGATCATTGGTATCATAGGGATCTACTGAGAAGTGCATCTCAAATTATGCAAAGTACTTAAATCCAATGAGAGGGTGTCCTCCACCCTGCTTCTACAATATAGTTAACTGAGCAAGAAATAGAGCAATAAATAAATGCAGTGCCTTTTTGTTGTTGCCGTTGCCTGAAGGTCATTGCAACTCTTTGTGCACAAGTTTGTGTTGATGGGAATTTTCAACATACCAAAGATTGTGTTTATCCAAGCTCTATGAAAAGCTACAGAAAATTCAAGATGTGGGCTTGAATCAGTCACACACCAAAAACCCATTAGTAGAATGGGTGGTTTATATGGAAACAGTTCATGGACGATCTGATTTGTAGCAAGTTATGTTTTTACATAGAAAAAACATGTTTTGGTTTTATGTTTTGAGTTTTTTTCTTTTTCCAACTGTCTTCCTGGCTCTCTGAGGTCATTCCCACCTGCTCCCTTAAGAGCCTCTAGAGAACTGACTTCTTCCCCTTCCACATCCTCAATATATGTATCTCTCCCGCCTCCGCTGCCACTTATTTTCCCACACACAGCTGAACGTTATTCACGCAGTGAAGTCAAGCAAGAAAGCATACTTTGTCTCAACGGGAGCAGCCGCACGGCAGCACCCACGAGAATATTTTAGGATCCCACATGAGTCAGTGGGAGAAAAGTTCCTGTGAAGTGGAAGAATAAACAAATACCATGGCTATGAGCAAACATTTGACTTGCAGAAAGTTCTGAAGCTGATATTTCAGGAGCATCTGTATGCCATCAACATTTTACAGATGAAAATTGGGACACAAAAATGTCACCCATAAAACCTTTCTCATCAGTCCAAAGAGCATAAACCACTGAGCCTCTTGGGCTTGCCGATCAGAAGGTCGGCAGTTCGAATCCCCATGACGGAGTGAGCTCCCATTGCTTGGTCCCAGCTCCTGCCAACCTAGCAGTTCGAAAGCACGCCAAAAAGTGCAAGTAGATAAATAGATAGCGCTCCAGCGGGAAGGTAAATGGTGTTTCCATGCGCTGCTCTGGTTTCGTCAGAAGCGGCTTAGTCAGGCTGGCCACATGACCCGGAAAAACTGTCTGTGGATAAACGCCGGCTCCCTCGGCCTGTAAAGCGAGATGAGCACCACAACCCCAGAGTCACCTGCGAATGGACTTAATTGTCAGGGGTCCTTTACTTTACCTTTTACCACCATACCACCTGCAACACTGACCTACAATGCTGAGCAATCTCTACTTACCGGATGCTGCAGTTAATTTGCAATAGTCTTGGTTACAAATTCTGGTAGTTACCGTACTCCTTTTAAAGCCCTAAACTATCAATGACCCTCCAGATATTGTTGGGCTTCATGCTCCCATCAATCCCTGATAGTTCTCTTCTGCCTCATGTAGATGTTTCTGTTTTGGCAGACATTTGACCTGCCAAATTGTAGAAGTTCTAACTTTTCCTGGTTTTTTAAATAGTCTTTATATGCTGCCACTTGTCGCCATTATGACTGTTGTCTTGGGCTGCATACAAAGCATACATTTAAGGCACATAGCTTCCCAAAATGAATCCTGGGAGCTATTGTTTACACCTCACAGAACTGCAGTTCTCGGCACCTTAACAAACCACAGTTTCCTGGATACTTTGGGGAAAGCCATGCACTTTAAATGTGCTTCAAATGTATGGCAGCCCTGTTTAGGGAAGTTTTTAATGTTTGATGTTTTATCGCATAGCCAAGTAAGATTGTCTTCCATAAACACCGGTGTTAACAATGAGTCTGTAAGTGACTGTGGAGGCCAATTCTGGATCCACACGTCCTTCCACCAAAGGGACATTGGTTTCTGGGCGGGAATTGATCATGGTGTGGATTTGCCTAGCGTGCCTTCCTCTTAGCATGTTTCTCCCTTGCGTCCTGAGTTTGAGTGTCTTCAAAGCCCATGACACCTTTGGTAAAGGCTGTTCTCCAACTGGAGCGCTCGCAGGCCAGTGTTTCCCAGTTGTCTGTGTTTATAGTACATTTTTTAAGATTTGCCTTGAGACAGTCTTTAAACCTCTTTTGTTAACCATCAGCATTACGCTTTCCATTTTTGAGTTCAGAATAGAGTAGTTGCTTAGGAAATGTAGGGTGTGTGTAAAAGATATAAGCAAAGGTTTGGATCATAAGTTGTCACAAGTGCAACTCCACCGAACAACTGTAGGTTGCTCTTGCAAGAGTGTTGTTGAGCATTCCATAGTTGCTTGTCTTGGATCCTCCCTGTTCTCACCCAGCAAAAGTCTCGGGTGGGTTTGCTCCCGCAATGAGCCTTGTCAAGGCAGTCTGCACATTTTCTATATAGTTTTATTCCCAAGGCAATTATCTGGAGCTGCTGCTGCTGTACCACCTGTTTTCCCTTTCCTTGTGCAATCAAAATGGTAATTATTAGCAATCTCCATGTGTGAGTGATAGAAGGGAACTCAACCTCCTGTGAGCAAGGGTGCCTAGAGGCTCAGTTGTCAGATTCTTTCTGCTTGCACCACAGGGGCTCACATAGCAGAGGGCACTGCAATGCCTCTGGCAGACTGCTTCTGTCCTGTGTGAGGCAGGCTTGGGCCCAGTGACACTGAGGCCATGTTTCCTTGCCTTCGTGAATGTATTGGCTCCACCCATACCTGGCTGAGGTGGGAACGTTATTGAGATCTAGTTCCATAAAAGGTGGTAACAGTGGTGTTGCAATGGGGTGGTTGCTTGGAGTGTGGTTTCTTGCCATTGTTTTTCAAAGTTTTCCTTTTCTCTGGAACTTTTGTGTGAGGAGTGCATAGGATCCCATTGTTACTTTGAGGTGACAAAAGCTGGTTGCTGGCTTGCTTGGACCATAGGATTGCCTGGCCAGTTGTTTTTGCTGCTATATTGCATTGTTATATCACTTCCATAAGTTTTGTTAGCCACCTCAGTTTTTTTTAAAAATAAAATAGAAATATTTTAATTAAAATATATTATTATTTCTTATTTCCACTTTTTATATTTCACCTCTCTTCCCAGTGGGAGCATCTCATTCTCCACTGTGTTTATCTTTATTTCCCCCCTCCTGGTCTGAGTTCCACAAAGCAGGATCAAATGTGGGTATTTTGATTCACTTGTCATTGTTTTGAAGATGCTGATTCATTGCCAAGCTGAGTCACATCCAATTAGCCTTGTGACATCAAGTCACAGTTTAAAATAAATCAGTAGTAGCAACAGACTTGCTGGGAACATAATCCCTACCAAGAGCGATAGAGAATTTCCCTATATCTGCTGGAGTGCTCAGAAAGGAAGACATAAGATATGTTTGCACAAGAACTGGTGTCTGTGTGGTGGGGAGTAAATGACATATTACTGGCCTTAGGCATTTTGGTGTCATTGGTAAAATGTTGAAATTGAACCATCTCAAGTTCTCCTTTGTTTCCTCTTTCTTGCTCAAAGAAACTACCTCGTCCCTATGTCCCACTTTCAGGTCAACTTTCAGGCCATTTGTGTCTCAAGTTTGTGTGTCAAGTGCCTCTAGGTATGTGGCTTCCCCATAACTATGGCTTCCCCATAACTATGGGATATTCTTCTCCCAGAAAAGCTCCAAAACCTGCATTGATTGAGATGTACACCAGTAACTCATGGAGATTCTGGTTGCTTAGGGCCCTGCACTGCTCTCTGGAAATTAGTTTTCCACAATTGGCTGAGAGTGGTGGTTCTAAACAGCAGCTAGTAAGTGCTTTATTATCCAGCAAAAAAAGCCTCCCATTGTTAATGTCCTTCTATTCTGTTTTCTTAGAAGTAATTCCAGCTTAGTAAAGGTCCCCTGTAGTGTTTTTCAGTAATAATAAATAATAATAATAAAATTTTATTTATATCCCGCCCTCCCCAGCCAAAGCTGGGCTCAGAGCAGCTAACAACAATAAAAGTAACACAGTTTACATAAAATCACAATCAATTAATTGAAATACATTCTAAAATCAATTCAGAAACAAATTAATGGCAACCATTGGGCTAGAGTTCTGTGAGGATTACCAAAGGAGGGGGTCAGACTGTGCCTTGGCCAAAGGCCTGGTGGAACAGCTCTGTCTTGCAGGCCCTGAGGAAAGATGTCAAATCCCACAGGGCCCTAGTCTCTTGTGACAGAGCGTTCCACCAGATCGGGGCCACAGCCGAAAAAGCCCTGGCTCTGGTTGAGGCCAGCCTAACCTCCCTGTGACCTGGGACCTCCAAGATGTTTTGTTTCTTTCTTGCAGGTTCTGTTGGTTTATTACTTCCTGCTCAGAGCAATAACAGCCCCATCAGAAATTCCCTCCATGTGTTCCCAGACAGATGGAGTATACTGGGGAGGGGGGAGGGTACACATGCTGAACCCCCATTCCCAATGCTGGCATCCCCATTGATTCTGTCCTCTTGGCTTCCCCACATTCATGAGAAAGTTTGAAATAAGAACTATGCATGTTCGGCTGTAAGAGGCTTGGATTTTGTCTTACACGTGGAAGGAAGAAGCTCTGATTCCTTTTCTTTCCTTTCCTTTTCTTTTCTTCTCTTCTGTTCTGTTCTCTTCTCTTTTTTCCCCCTTTCCTTTTCTTTTATGATAATGCTATTTCACAATTGATTGGGATGAAATCAGTAATTAAAGCACTTCCTTCTCCAGTGGAGAAGGAGAGAACAAAAGCTGAGTAATTAATGTACAAACAGAAGGCTATCCACCAGCACTACTGCAGTTGTGCTGAACAGGAAGCAATAACAAAGCAAAAACTGACACTGGACAAGCTGGCATTATAAACTGGATTATAAACCATTGTTGAAAAAAGATGGGGGCACAGAGAAGATACTGATATGAAACAGGTTGGCAACAACTTCTGTAAAAAGTGAGTGAACAAATTATGGCAATGCAAATGAAACAAGAAATGTGATAGCAAACCTTGGCTATTGTTCCTCAAGAAATTATTATGAGTGGCTGTAAAAATATTTTTTCATGAAAATCATGATACAGAAACTCCTTATTGTCTGCAAAGTATCTGACAGCCTCCTTGATTATATACAATACTGAACTCAGAAAAGTAGTTCAAGAAGGGTGTAAACAATGAGAAAGAACTGCAAAAACAACATCAGTCTTTCAGAATTCGCATACAGTATACCTGTATACCTGTATACCTGATGCACATGCTATGAGAAGCTATGAGAAAGCAGCACAGCTGAGGAGGATCAATTTAAAAAAACAGCTACTCTTGGAGATGTAAGGGAAGTAGCAAAATGCATTACATAAATCTCTAGTGGACAGTAGCTTTGCCTAATGGAGTGGACAGGCTGATAATAGGATTTGCATGCTCAGCTTCATTGCTCTCTCTGCTTCAGGGGATGGTTTTTCTGTGGCTAAAATGGTCAAAAGATAGTAAATCCAAGGTAATGGGTAGGTTAGGACAACAAATGGTGATCAGCACACAATCACCATTTGCGGATTCCTCCCTTGAAAGCTTATTCTGTGGAAGATCACAGTATGGTTCATAAGTCTGAAGACCAAGTATCCAGTCAGTAGTGATTAATTCTTAGTGGAGGGACTGTATGGTAATGGAAAGAGCAGAAATACATATCATGAACATGCTTTTAATGAAAAGGCTAGTGTCAGGCTGTTTTTATTGTAATTATCGGTATACTGTAATTTATTTTTTATAAATGTTTATATTTTTGTGTGTTTTTATCAGTTTATTTTTATCTGTAAGTTGCCCTGAGTCCCATCAGAGAAAAAAGTGGGCTTTGTATAAACAAACAAACAAACAAAATGAACAGCAAGATTACAAAGCTCACCTCTAAAGCAAGTAAGACAATAGGGCTAAATCAGTTCATAGGTTAAAGGTTTGGACTTTGGGGGGTTGAAGTTGCAAAAAAGACTAGAAAGAAGTAGGGTTTTTTTGGGGGGGGAACACAGCATAATACCTGAGGGAAAACAATAATGCAGTATTTGGTGTGATGGTGGGGCACTTGTGTGTGTGTGAGAGAGAGAAAGAAATATGGTGTGGAGCGTCAGGAATAAAATAGTGAGCAAATGGTGTCAATACCAGGGGAAAGTTGGTGTGAGGGCACACTATGAGTCAATAAATGTTGAGAAGATTGGATAACATATTTGGAGAACATATTTGTGGCTAAAATGGAAATTATTCCATATTCATTTTTTATGCAAGCCTATTCCCCTTTCACGGCCACTTGTCCTATTTTATGCCATTTGCTTTTATAAAAATAAATGACAAGGCTGCTCTTCTTTTAAGCCTGGCTAGTGAGGATTTTAGATCGATCACCGACAAATGATACAACACGCTGTGTTTCTGTTAGGAAATACTCTGGAGCAAACAAAAAAGCCTAATTAAGCAAGACAGATTGTCATGTTAGTTACCCTTTGGTTCCAGATGTTGCATTAGTGATGTTGATCTGATGTCACATGTGCATCAAAGCCTTATGGGAATGTCCAACAGGACCGGCTTGCTCATGTAGATAATGTGACTTGCATAGAGCACTCTCACCTTCGTTTCTGCTGCAGTGGGGTGATTGTAGGACCCAAATACACGTGATGCTACATGCGTCACTGACGATCACATCCATGTTTATTGTTTATTTAGCAGCAAGGGAGGAGAGGATGGATTTTCATCAAGACTATAATGTGCAGATAGGGGAGGTTTATCCCTTCCCTCACCAGTCACACTGCCATGGAAAATGGCAATGAGCAATTGGGAAAGCTCCCACTGTTGTCAATTGCAGTACAGTGGTACCTCGGGTTAAGAACTTAATTCGTTCTGGAGGTCCATTCTTAACCTGAAACTGTTCTTAACCTGAGGTACCACTTTAGCTAATGGGGCCTCCCGCTGCCGTTGTGCCGCCGCCACGCGATTTCTGTTCTCATTCTGAAGCAAAGTTCTTAACCCGAAGTACTATTTCTGGGTTAGCGGAATCTGTAACCTGAAGCATCTGTAACCTGAAGTGTCTGTAACCTGAGGTACCACTGTATTGGGAGGATGAGGGAAGTACCCAACATGTTGCTCTCCAGGCTCCATCAGCCCAAGTCAGGACAGCTCTGGGTTAAACTTTCCTCCCCTGTGCACTGCAGTGTAACGAAACCCAATGAAATGTGTCCTCCTTATTATTAAACAGACAAAACGTGATTGCCAGTGAAACACTCAGCATCACGTGTAGACCCTCAGAAGGCTACGTGAGGATAAGCTCCAATTCTCCTGCATTTGCTTGATATCCTTCTTTCGTATCCAGCTTTGCCAAATGGTCATTTCAACGTTACCTGCGTATTTAATACGTAAACTATTTTGACCTCCCTTTTCTGCCGAGGCGCAGTGGTTTTTCTGCTTTAGTGATCAAAGCACAGTGATGTGCAGCTTTACATGAAATGTTACGCTGGCAGAATGTAGAGCCCATTACAATCTTGTTCCTTGGGAGCAAACATGTTAGCTGGCACAAGCTGTCGTCTGCGGCGTAAAGAATTATTGGGTTGGAAGCAAGGAGAAGCAGTCCTTGCCCTACATGCTACTAGAGGAAAACTCAGCCATACACAAACCTCGCATGATGACTACCAGGCTGCCCGTCCTCCTGCCCAATGCTTTCAGGTTTTATAAGTCATAACACTGCCTTCGGGAACAACTACTTCTAGGAATGTAAAAGGAGCTTTGCTGGGCCACACCAAGGATACATTTAGACCAGCATTATATTTCCAACAGTGGACAGACAGATGCTTTGGGATACATACAAGCAGAGCATCAAGGCAGCCTCCCTCCCCACAAAGGCAAAACTATGTTTTAAAATTAAGCTGTATAATTCCTCTTTTAAAGTCATGCAAGCTAGCATTGCCACATCTAGTGGCAATGGATTTCTCTACTTTCACAACCTCCTTTACCTCAGCTGCTTCCACTCTGCTTCGCTCAAAGCGCAGACTTCGGAGATCCTAAGCATTAAGGCTCTAAGAAGTTTCTTCCTTAGTGTGAATCCTTTCTTTCCTCCTGTACCTCTTTTTTGCCCCTTCACCATAACAACAACTAGGTTATGGGGACCTCTCTCAGTGAGGCTCAGTTTAAGGCATTAGTAGTAGCATATAAAGACCTAAATGACTTTCGATCCAAGCACCTTAAGGTGCAAATCCCTCAATATCAACTATGTTGGTCTCCACGATCAGCAGGGGACCCTCTATTGGTGGTACCACCACTGGGTGCTGCCTGGTTGGTGGTGACCCATAACAGGGCCTACTTGGTGGTGGTTCCCTGATTATGGAATGCTCCCTGATGAGATGTGTCTTGTTTCATTATAAACATTTTTTTTGGGGGGGGGGAATTAAGCATTCCTGTTCACCCAGGCATTTGGTGGCTGAATGACAATGTTCCTGGCAACCTTGAAATCATTAGCCATGAGGTTATGTGTCTATTTTTTTATGATGTGTTTAATATTTTAGGTTTTTAAGTAAAATATAAATACAATTAAAATATCTAAGTTTTAGTTGCATTGTTTTTGGTTATTTGATGCCCTGGTCTCCTTCTGGGTTGAAATGCTAATGCTAATAATAATAATATGGCATGACCCAGAATGGATTTTTTTAAAGTATCGCCACAAGCTTTGATGCTGAATGAGACTGCTGGCATTCCCACCATGTAAGCAGAAGTCAACTGGAATGCAGGGTGGAGAGCAGTGAAAAGAAGCAAGGAACTCGCTATGGCAAGAGTTAAATTCTGATGAAGTCCTACTTCTTTATATGCCAGAGAGCATGCAAAGCAAATTAATGGAATTGCTCAGTCTGGTGTAGTGCATGAATCCATTCTCCGCTAATGCATAAAGTAAAAAATAAAAAGTAGAGCATAGTACATGGCGTGCCAGAGGGGATGGGCTGTGCTTTACTGATCCTAAAAAGACATCTGAGAACTCATGAGCATGAGCTTGCTCCAGAGCAAGAACTAAAAGAAGAATAAATAAATAAAAGAAACAAAACAAAACCTTTTAGTGTCCCTGTGTCTGTGCAGATGCCGATGGAGATAATGGAGCAACTGCAGCCCAAAGAAGTAAAAAGCCACAGAAGCATTAAAAATCTCCATCTTGCAAATTGCTGGCTTCTTAAAAATGAGTTTAATGTAGTGCAGGCAATCCTGGATTTTGACCAAAGAGCAGGAGTATGGCAGTAGTATTGGTTGGTACTTAAGCATCCTGTCCTGTGCCAGTTGTGGTCAATGTGCAGAATCACCTGGCTGCCTACTAGCTACCGAACAGTGTTCAAGGTTCTGTTACCAAAATATATAACCTAGAACAAGTTAGGATCAGGATAGTGAGGCATCTGATCAAGACTTGTATTTTAAAATGAGCTTAAAAATATATATATATTTGCAGATGCTTGTGTGTTTTAATGCCAGGCAGAAGACCAGCTGTCTAAAAGACTGGCAGATGTTTATCTTCCTGTTCAAGGGCCCCACTGATCTATAGCAGTATTTCAGGGTTGTAAAAGGAAATTAGAGGCTGGGAGCAAAAGGTCACACTGACCATACAAATTACAGAATACAATCAAGCTGCAAAAACACAATTAAGAGTTGGTAAATAGTAAGAATTATTGTGCCTCCCATTAAACTTGAGCCACATTTTCATAAGGTTAAAAGGGCAAGAGCTAATAGAAACAGCAGCTGGCTAGGGAAAGAGGCTTCTCTCTGAAGCTGCTTTGAAGCTTCAGAGAACTTAGAGAACTTAGCTTTTACTAAGTTCCTTTTTACTTTGAAAAGGCCTTTGCTTCTAAAAATCTACATATGTTATGTATGAAATATATTGGCTTAAATGTAATTATGCAAAGGATTTAGAAAGTAAGAAATGTTAGATTCTTATCTTAGATTCTTATTTCATAGATGGTGTGTGAGAAGGTGAACCCAAGATCTCTTTAAGATAAAAATTAAAAAACCATGCACCATCTGTTTTAGCCATCTGTTTTGCAGTGAATAGGGCAATAGGGCAAAAGGTGAAATGTTAATTAAGGTGCCTTATAGAGGCAAATGTAAGATATATGACTACTTATTTGCCATTTATAGATAGAAGGAAATATAGCTCTTTGTCTCCCATAAAAGGCAATAGGAAATGGGTGTATCTTTTATGATTGGTTCTAGCAAACAGCCAATAGGAATTTCAACCAGGCTGATTGGACAGAGGCAGCCAAAGGAGGAGCAAGGGGGCTGAGCTGAGGAAATATAAGTGCTGACCATCAGGGCTGGAGAGGGCAGAGCTTTGGTAACCATATACCACTGTGTCTCTCATTTATTTGTCTGACAAATAAATTATTATTTTAATTTCTCTATTGCTGCGTTGAATATTTCATTCCAGCTAAGCGTTAACCACAAGCAGGGTGCTACAATATATGTTAGGCTGCTTTTCTTTGTACAGAACCAGTCGATCTTTCTGACCATTGGAGAAGGCCCATGTGGTTGTATTGTGTCTGGCAGATTACTATCTAAAAACAACTCAGAAACGGGCCTTTTCCACAGTGGCACCAGCTCTCTCAAACACCCTCTCCTGTGCAGTCCAAGAGGCATCAACTGTGACATGTTTTAGATGCTTTAAAAAAATTGTTTCTTTATTCAAATATCTTAATGTTTTGATTGTACTGCTCAGAATTTTGCTTTCTGGATTTTTACTGAGATATCGGCAGTGTGTATTTTATTTATATGCTTTTTATAATTGCAGGTATATGCAGGTTAATTCTGTGTCCAAGGTGGCTGTCTATCAGCTCTACCTGGTACACAGGCTGAGACCCTACCTGCCCACGGACTGTCTCACCAGAGTGGTGCATGCTCTAGTCATCTCCCGCTTGGACTACTGCAATGCACTCTATGTGGGGCTACCTTTGAAGGTGACTCAGAAACTTCAATTAATCCAGAATGCGGCAGCTAGACTGGTGACTGGGAGTGGCTGCCGGGACCACATAACACCGGTCCTGAGAGATCTGCATTGGCTCCCAGTACGTTTCCGAGCACAATTCAAAGTGTTGGTGCTGACCTTTAAAGCCATAAACGGCCTCGGTCCTGTAGTCCTGTATACCTGAAGGAGCGTCTCCACCCCCATCGTTCAGCCCAGACACTGAGATCAAGCGCCGAGGGCCTTCTGGCGGTTCCCTCATTGCGAGAAGTGAGGTTAAAGGGAACCAGACAGAGGGCCTTCTCAGTAGTGGTGCCCGCCCTGTGGAACGCCCTCCCTTCAGATGTGAAGGAAATAAGCAGCTATCTTATCTTTAAAAGACATCTGAAGGCAGCCCTGTTTAGGGAAGTTATCAATATCTAATGCTGTATTGTTTTTAACACTCGATTGGGAGCCGCCCAGAGTGGCTGGGGAAACCCAGCCAGATGGGCGGGGTATAAATAATAAATTATTATTATTATTATTATTATTATTATTATTATTATTATTACAGTGGTACCTCGGGTTAAACACTTAATTCGTTCCAGAGGTCTGTACTTAACCTGAAACTGTTCTTAACCTGAAGCACCACTTTAACTAATGGGGCCTCCTGCTGCCACCGCACCGCCAGAGCACGATTTCTGTTCTCAACCTGAAGCAAAGTTCTTAACCTGAAGCACTATTTCTGGGTTAGTGGAGTTTGTAACCTGAAGTGTATGTTACCTGAAGTGTATGTAACCCGAGGTACCACTGTATTATTATTACTTCACAAGCAGCTTCATTTTTTAATTTTAAGTCATCTATCAGCTAATTAAATAAATAAATAATAAAGTAATATTGCCTGCTAATGCAGACACTGTTGTTTGTACACACATAGTTGCACACCCCTCTCTATCTTCTACCCAGAGGCCAGCAAGAAGCACTTTTGGGGGGCAGGGGGGCAGTGCTGTCATGTAAGAGCACGGTGCCCAAAAATGTGCACTTTGGAGCACCGCACAAGATTGCAGCCCCCCCCCCCCCGCAAATTGCTTTTTCGGTGTGGGATTGCGGCCCCCAAAATAACCACCATGCTCTTGCATGAAGAAACAGGATGTCCTGGTTGAGGGGTATGGAAGTACTAGACAGAACTGTTGCAGCTGCATTCAGCCAGCCCTCAGCAACCCTATCATTTTGTTTTGCCAGAAAGGACATTTTACCATTAAACCTGCGTGTGCCTGTTGAATTGGGTGAGTTTTTGTCCTCCTTTGTTCGCTGTTGCTGATGACCAGTTCTGCCATTGCCTCTGTAACAGAATATAGCTCCTTCTGATCCAGGGGCTGATAATATGCCCCGAGACTAAATGGGAAGGTGTCAGAGTTAATAAGGCAAAAAGGCAAATCAGGATAGAACTGCTGAGCCTTTTAAGTTCACATTTTGCTAGCCTTTGACTCAAGGGGAAATCCCCAAGAGGGCACTGTCACCTGAGAAGATCTCTCAGTTTGCTTAAGTGCCTCCGACTAACCATTAAAGTCAATGCAGCATTGCATAAAAGCAAAGTGCTGGCCTTGTGTGACCTGTGAAGGAAAAGCAGGAAGCCATGCCAGGCTGGTAATTACTGCATTTTATTGACTTGAAAAAAGGATAAAAAGGTCTGATTGAATGAGGCTTCCGTTGTCTCACAATGTCACCCATAAAAATTGAACAAGCAAGAAAAAGCACAACTTTCCCTTTCCTTCAGCCAGAGTTTGCTTGAGGAGTTCCATTACAGTGGAAGAAAAATAATTTTGTGTGAAATTGATTTGCAGATTACTATTCCTTTTTTAAATTTAATGTTATTATTCCAAGTCTTCAGGAGACCATATGTCTTAACATCAGATTCTGGATGTTGGAGGAGTCTCTAGCTTCAATGGGATTGGTATGGAAAATAAAGAGACTTTTATGTGTCCAATTGATCCAACATGCCCTGTAAGAAACACATTCTCTCAGACCTTGTGTGTGGAACATGGGATATGCCAGCCGAACCCACCTGCCTCCTCCTTTCCCCCTATACTTGAGTGAGGCAGAAAGGCAGACCTGCCCTCTCTTTTTCTGATTAGCTCTATCATGCCCACATTGCAATTGCCAAGAGAAGCCATTTGCATTCACAAGTCTCCCAGGCACATTGTGCCGTTCAATTCAGTGGCCAGAGCTGTGCAGTTAAGTAGCTAGGCTGGGAAGAAATGCCATGTGGTAATAAGCATATTTCATTTCTTCCCCAATCCTCAATTTGAAACACCTCCAGCTGTGTAAGAGCTAGTGATATGGACAGGTTCCAAGATTTGCCTTGTAGCTGGTATTTTTTTGGGGGGGGGAGGGGAATCTGATCTGATTCTGAAACCCTCTGGGGTCTGTCTGCTTTGATCTGTGATTTGGGTTCTGAGCCACTCTGTATAAAATGAAGCCTTGTTCCCACCCCGCACCCTACACTCACTCTTTTGGGGAATAAAAACAGTTATAGTTTTTCCCCTTTTGCTAGAAGTAGCTGAAATTTTCAGGCATGGGAGACCTTTCAGAGTGGATTAAGCCTTCAAAATTGCAAGTTGATGAGCTTTTTGGGGTGAGCAGAGGGAGCAACGGGAATCACTTTCCTTCATAATCCATATTAGGGTAATACATTAGACAAATGAAAAATTATAAATCCATATTAGTATCATGTATTTGAATGGAGAGAAGTAGATATTTCTTGTTTGCTCTTTCTTCCCTTAAAATCAATCCTATACTGAAGAGGCATTTCTGTGAGTTCAATCTATATTATCAGCCCCATTATCCCCCACATTACGCTCTGGCCCCCAGTAGGCAGCCCTGTTAAGGGAAGCTTTTAATGTTTAATAGACTATTGTATTTTAATATTCTGTTGGAAGAGTGGCTGGGGAAACAGTATTATTATAAATGATGATGATGATGATGATGATGATGATGATGATTACATGGGCTTAACAGACTCATGCAACAGCAGCTATTGCATTGCGTTAAAGTGTGTATAAAAGAGCATCACAGTTTTCACTATAATGAAAGATATAAAGTTTTATATGACTGATTCCTCCATCACCCTCACATCACTTTGTCTATAATTCAGCATGTTGTCTATTCCTGGAGCAGAGCATTGTTCAGCATATATTTGCTGGACCTTTTGTTTCCATTTGAAACCAAATTGAATAGCATTGCAGCTGTAGTTGCACTGCATTACTCCTGTGTGCAAAATTCACTGCAAATGCAGCCACCACTCCTGTCTGGCACCTTAATGCTCACATGTGTTCTATGACAGCAGATGCATCATTTCATCATGAACAGCAGAAATGGCTTTGATGGCATTTATTCTGATTTGCATCTTCTAATTCTGGCGAGAGGCTATGAGAGTAAAATGATGGGCTTGTAAAACTATGGCCAGCTGGCAATCCTACAAGGAGATATAAATTAAATTAATGAGAGGTGGCTCATGGGCCATACGTTGCCTCTATTTAGCAATATCTGCGAAGCACTATATTTTTCATTGTCACACAGAGTCTCCATTTTGCACAAGTAAAACGGCAGCGATATTCTTTCTGCCCCCTGCAAAAAAAAATTCCTAGGGCTTTATGTATCTGGGGAACCTGGCTGTTGACGTTCTAGTTGCCATCTGCAAAGCCTCCTTCTTGCTATCCTGAGACTGAGTCACAGCAGAGCTGCTGTTCCTTGAGGCGTAATCCATAGGGAAGGCCTACGGAAGCTGCCCATATAGTTACTATATTAGGACTGCTTCCAAGGCAACTCCCAGCACTGATGTTTCTCCATGGCTGATACAGCTGAAGAAAGGAGAAGAAATACTTACTTCTGCCGTGCACTTTAGCTTACAGTGTTAGGTTCAAATAAACCAGGAACAAATCTCCACTGGTGCATCCAAGGTTGGGTAAATCACTGTCTCTAAGTCTTGCAGAGTTGTTGTGAGGAGAAATAAGATAAGAACTGGAAAGATATGTGCCTGCCAATGACTGGTCCATCCTAAAAGTCAACTGATGAGTCAAAACCACAGCAGCTGGCTCTGGATTTCTGATGGATGGAATATGATGACAAGAAATGACAGTCTAGAAGGAAAGGGGTGAATTTTGATGAAAAGAGATAGTACTGTATTTCATTACAAGCTCCCAGAGACTGAATTCAAATCCAAATCCCCACCCTCCACCACCTGCCTCAGGATAAAATCGATGGCCACAGGCTGATTGATTAATATTGTGTTTCTCCAACTGCAGAGTTGACAGGACAGAAAGCTGGTGGTGTCACAGTCACTGTGCTAGGACAATTCCAGGCCACGTGGACGGATTACTCCTGGCATTTATATAAATGTATGCCCCACCTTTTATAAATATCTATCCCACCTTGACCTAAGGAGGTTAAGATGTCATTCATGGTTCTCCCCCCTTTCAGTTTATGTTCACAATAACACTGTGAAGTGGGCTAGGATGAGAGGCTGGCCCAAGGCCCCCAAGTGAGTGGGGATTTGAACTCTGGTCTTTATACTTTATACTATGGCACTATAAATCATGAAATGACCCTGGTGTGATAGAAAAGGGGCAAGAAGTCCTCTGAATGATTCCTTCCTGACCAGAGTATTCTGAACCCATTCACACAACCAGATCGCATGTGGAGAAAATGTTTAGCAATTCCTGGATCTATCATTTGGTCTGCAGGCACCTCTGTGAAGCGTGCCTTGTTCACTCTTGCAGTCTGATTGTGGCACACTGTGCTTGGGATTATATGTGTTCATTTGAAGGCAGCTATTGTGTGGCAGGAGGTGCCAGTTTTGGGAGAGGTTCATAATGTTTCTCTGGGCCCCTGTAATCTTGCGATCCTAGAATTTTATTTGGGTGGGCATCATCAATATTAAAGGGATGTTCAAGCTCTTTTTATCATTTGTTCTTGTGGCAGCAAAAATAGGGGGGATTCTAATACACCCGGAGGCCTGAGGTTCATTTATTATTCCTCACATAAACTGTGTGAAATAAGCCAGGGGTGGGGGAATGTGCTGTAATTAACGGGGTGGGGTGAGAGGTAATGGTGCTATTGTGTCGTGTGCTTTGCATTTACAAATCCTAACCAAGATGCAGGAATCTGATGGTGCCTCATTAAATACTTCTGTCAGGCTAATTAGGCACGTCCCTTCCCCAACAATGCAAAATCATTTTATGGAAATAGCATCAGGCAAGGGAAAAGCCCTTTATTATTATTTCAGGGAAAGTCACGAAGGCAGTGAGACAGCAATTAATGATGCCTTCAAAATATTAAATAGGGGGCCCCCAGCCGAAATCGATCAAGACGGTCTGTGAGTTGAGATTAGATGGAATTTGCAGCCAAGCCTGTGCTTTCACATTGTTCCCCTTCCTCGTTTGTCTCTCAGTCTGCACAACATTGTCAGTACTGACTCCCCTCTTGCAAGGCTTCTGCCAACTGTCTGACCCAGACTCTGCCAAAAACTATAGCTGTGACTCACAAATAATTCCTCCAGTATAAGCTCCATTAATTTCAGCAGTCCTTAACCCTTCTTTTAGCTTGAGTTATTAGATTCCATCTCAAATTGCGATTCCCATCAATTTCAGGCTTGATTTTTGTGACCCCAAAATTGGACTTGAGCATGTGGCAAATTTAAAGGGTGTTACAGCAGCCCATCTCCGATTCCAGCCAGTTCAATTTTCTATGTGGGATGAGGTCAGAGGGGAACATTCTTAAAATCCTTATAATAGACTTTTCTTGGTCCTGTAGTGAAGCAGACAGATGGCTGCTTCGGTTCACAACCATCTATGATGTGCTGTGAAGTCGCACCTTGCTTTGGGGTTCATGAGAATTGGCTGTAGGTTGGCCAATTAAGAGGAGTGCTGTGCTCAGGTAAAAGTGACATCTGGAATTGTCTACTTACTACTGTCCTAAATTCTGTGCAATACCCTTCCACCTTCCCTTCATTGTGTCACTATCCAAGACCAGCCCAAGATACTGTGCTTCCTGAAGAGAAGCACAAGATCATGCCTCTCCCCATTCCAAGTACAGAACACAACCTGGCTGGCAGCTGAATCTTACCTCAGTACTCAGTGAACAGACAACATTATCCACTGTACCCGAGGGCCACAGGGCATACATGGCAGGACACATGGTGTATTAAATTCTAGTGTCTGACAGAAAGAAGCAGCCAGGGAGCTCTAGAGGAATGGCCAGGGGGCCTGCTACCACTGCCCTCATTTTCCCCCCACACCTGCTGCCTGAGGCAGCTGCCTCATTTTACCTAATGTTAGGGCAGGCGCTGTCGCCAGCTGTCCCTTGAGAACTAGTAGGGGGGAAATGCTTCACTCAAGGATTGTGGGAAATACTTCACTCAAGGATTGTGTTGTGTATGATGTTCATGGCGCAAGGTCTTGGGTAGAATACTAGAATGGGCACAATACAGAGGCGAGTGCACACCTCAGAAAATTATGACTCTAGTCTAGACCACAGTGAGCCTCGAGTCCCATCAGATTAAAGCAGACCACCAACAAACTTCAGACAGTCCTGGTTAACAGGAGTTACCCAGTCAACAGCTGCAGGAGCTGTACAGTATCAAGGGAACAGACGTTCTGTGCAGTGTTGGAGCCGACGTGCGGGATGCTTGTGAACTTCTTCCCTCACAAGCTTTTAATATCTTCCCATAACCAGGGGAAATGTAATCAATATGGCTGTCTGAGGGTCTCTCAACTGCAACCTGGCGCAGGGTAGAGTTTCCATTGGCAATCTTTTCTCTCTCTTATATTCCCCCCTCCCGTGGCCCCACCAATATCACATAAAAGGGAGAGTGTTCTGATGCTTTTCGTGCAGCTGTCAGGGAAAGGCAGGAGAGGCCAAAGGTCTCTTTCTCAGGAGGAGTTCCAGTTGGCTTCCTTGTCAGACAGGAGGGAAACAGTGCTTGCTGACAGCTGTTGTTATGGGGGCTTTTGCCATTTGCGAGGAACCACGTGGCACAGCAAAATCGGCTCACATTACCTTATTTATAAACCCTGGAGTCGCAGGGCCTGCGTGGAGTTCTGTTGGCTGTGTGTGAGCAAGCAGGCAGTGGAGTTTACAACCATGAGAGACAATGACAGAAAGCTGTTTTACATGCCATGGGAGTGGCTCCCCATTTTCTTCATGTTCCGTGTAATGCTCTGGAGGTTTCATCCTCTTATATACAAGGACCCTTTGTCCATAAACGTTGCTTACAGCAGACTTCCCTAACATGGTGTCCTCTGGTCAGTTGATGGACTCCAGCACCCATCAATTCCACCCACGACTGTCTATGATGGAAGCTGTATTTCAACATCATCTGAAGGGCACCATCCTGGGGAAGGTTGCTTCAGTATGTCTCTCAAAGTCCAACAGCCACCAACTGTTAAGTATCTTTCCTGCTCACTTTATATCAGGGGTGGGGAACCAATAGCCCCCCCCCCAGAGGTTGTTGGATTACAACTCCCATCACTGACTTTTAGTTATGCCGGCTGAGACTGCTTTGAGTTGGCAGTCCAGGAACATCTACAGAGCCATAGGTTCCCTGTCTCTGCTCTCTAAACTGCTTGCAGGGTCCGACTACTTGAATCTCCTGGAATTTCACAAAGGCCACCATTTTTTTATTTATTTCACCATTATGTCTGCATATTGGTCTTTTACTGGGACAGGCTCTGCAGTGAGGATTTGCACCTTCAACATGTCTACTTTTGTCCTTCCTTCCTAGCCTTTAAAAAGCAGTTGAAGACATTTATATACTCCATGTTTCAGTAGGTCCACGTCTGGATCATTGTGTATCTCTTCTCTTCCGTTTTTAAAATGATTTTAAGATGGCATGGGACACAGAGTTCACCAATGCTCCATGGATTTATATTGTTGTTGCTGGCATCCATCTGTCTCAAGAGACAAACCACTGCGAAGGCACAGAAATGGCCTCCCCGGGGTGCAAGCCTGGGCAGTGTGTATGGAGGCCCTGGCTGCCCAGATGACAGGACCACCTCCCCTCCACCCGGCCTTGTGGATGTGGTCCAAGGGAAAGCAGAGTGATGCATTTAGGACCAGCTTGACTGCAAGTTGCTGCAAGGTGGTATCCAGCTGTCTTAGGGACTCCTACTTCAGATTTATGTAGGGTTTACTCCTGAGCCTTTTCTTATCCTGAAGATATCCC
Source organism: Podarcis filfolensis (assembly GCF_964270895.1). Lineage (NCBI taxonomy): Eukaryota > Metazoa > Chordata > Lepidosauria > Squamata > Lacertidae > Podarcis > Podarcis filfolensis. Next base: position 63,136,419 of record NC_139609.1, read on the forward strand.
GCAAGGTAACGGAGGTTTAGGATCAGAGTTTTCCTTCCCCTACATGGGCTACCTTCCCAGGTTGATGAGCCCCATCTGCCCCTCACTTCCCTCTACAGCACATGCAGAAACCACCTTCTTGACCACTGGACCCACTATTGGTCTCATCCGCTCAATCCGCCGGAGTCTGTCTTTGCATGCAGGGGAACTTCCTAATTCACCGAGGGTTTGAAATCCATTATCTAGTCAAAGCTGTTTCTGGGGTGTGGCTGCTGTCGCATGGACAGTTTCTAGCAGCCACAGGTGAGAGCTGAGGGCAAAGGTGGACAAACTACCCCAGAAGGAGCACAATGTGTCCCCCACCAGAGGTACTACCCCCTCCCTTAACTGCTCAAACACTCCTGATTATATACACCCTGAAATATATCTTTAATTAAAGCCGTAATACTCAAATTAAGCACCATGCAGATTTCTGTGATTCTTTCTGCCATAGTTTAGGGTTCAAAAAACAAAAACAAAAAGACTGGGCTGCTCCCCCCACCTCACAGACTCCCCTGTGTCTTTTCCCCATGGATGAAAACACAGGTTGATGAGTTTGAATGGGAAAATGACCAGAGGAGACAAAGTTCAGCAAACTTCTTGTCTTCCCTTCTCCTATTCAGACCTGCAGCCAGTTCGGCCTCCTTTGGGCTGAGGACAGAGAGTGGAAAAAAGAATCATGGAACTTCAGCGAGACATGCACGTTGTGCCTGAGCTAGCAGTCATCCACTTACCTATACTGACCTTAATGCAGCTGGGCATTTTCTTATGAAGTACTTGTACGTAGTAAGAAGACAGTAGGTACAGTAGTCAGTTATTATCAGCATATGGTTATTAACTATTTGGGGCATAGAATGCATTATATATAACGAAATGATGTCCATTAATTTGGGAAAGCAAAGAATGAGAAAGGGTTGCAGTTGTTGGAAAAATGGAAAGTGTATCATGCCTGTGTGCCCATAGTAGATCCTTCACCAGCTTTTGATTCCTTGTAAGGGCAAAAAATAGTGCTTGCCTTGTGCCTATGTTTAATTCATTTGTAAGCGGGGGGGGGGGGGCGGCGGCTCTCAGTTATAGTATCCTGGTGGCTCTTCCAACTTGACTGTTTGTCTTAGTGGAACTGAAACAGGAACATGATTTTATTAGACAGCACTGACATTCTTTTTTAAAAAACCCACGTTTCTGGCCCTCTCATTGCTTAGCAAAGTTTAAAGGAGTACATTAACTGCATAGTACTGTTTGGTTAAAATAAAATCAAGATTAGAACAACTCAAAATGTAGGTGTAAGTTCTGGCACAAACTTCCAGGTTGTATGAGTCAAACTGACCCCTATTATAATCTTAGAAAGAAAATAAACTTTGGTACACCCATTCAGCTTCCCAGGATGTTATGCCTTCATTCTTTTTTCCTAAAGTGTCACAAACCTGCGTTCTGTTTAAGTCATCTGCTCTTCATTTTACAGATGGGGAATGCAGGGCCCAAGAAAATCGGCCAGGTGTTAAGCAGTGGAGTTTGGGAATTCAGGGCCAGTCCCAACATCCAGTGAAACCATCACCACAGACTTACCACCCATTGTCACTTTTTCAGTTTTCTTTCTGAACCCTCAACTTCCTGCCATCAGAGACATGTGACATGCGGCTTCTTCTCCGCCTACAGAACCAAGGCATAATAAGAATTGTTCCACAAGTTTCTCACAACGCACAAACAGCCCCATCAAGCCATACGTGGAGAGAGGAACATCGCTTTATTAATAACAAACTCTTGGGAGAGCTGACCGCCGGAGAACTAATTTCTCACAAGACTAAACTCGTACAGAGTAAGAAATGCAAAATGAAACAATAAAGTCAAGGAAAGGTCTATTGCAACTTGGGACCTCAGTGTGGCATCAGAGTTTAAGGCTTTGAGGGCAAAATGAAGAGGTGAAGCATGTTTGGTAACCCTAAAGTTGCAGCGATGGGTTGGCTACTCACTACATAGCACTCCTTAGACACATTCTAGTACAGTACAGATCATGAGGGGTGAGCCAGAAAAAAAACGCTTTAGAAAAAGAACAGTCAAAACGCAATGTGGTTGTACAAACTTCACTCAAATCATTTCCCACAGCCTCTCTTCTTCTTCTTACAAATCCAACCCTCACTCTTAATTTAATTATCAAGTGCTTATTCATTTGCCCGGAGTGTGATCTAGGATTTAGTGCACACAGGAAAAAAGCAGAGTTAAATTGTAAACACACACACACCAGCTTGCACACACACACATACTGAGACGTAACATTCTCTTGCTACCTGAATCAGAGATGAACTGAAAATGTTTGGCAACCTTGAAGCCTGTGAAAGTGGGAGTCTAGAGGAACAGCTAATTAAGATGCTGCTGTGCCCCCCTCCTTCCCCAAATTGTGAAAGATTCTCTTAAGCATTAGTGTGGGGAGTTTCTGCATACAAACTGACTTCCTTTATCCAATAGATGTTAGTTGGGAAGTGATTTGTGTCAATGTATGGAGATCAACTCCTCCTCCCTTTCCTCACCCCAGTCCATGCACGCCAGATCTCTTTTTCTTCCACCTTTCTCGCTGTTTTATCTCCTGATTGGGGCAGAACAGTGGAGGCAAAGGAGATAACAAGTTCTGGGAGTTCAGACCCATACAGCTGTGTTAAAATCAAACCCTGACTGAGTGTGTTCTATTGTGTTGTGGATCTTCTTGGTGCAATGTTTGGCCTTGGCCTTGCCTGTTTCCTTCTTTTGGCACCTTTCTGCTTTGTCGTGTGAGTTTGCTAGGTTCCCATGGACCGGGAAGTAAAAGGTCCCCTTCTGTTTGCTTGCCTTTTTGGGCCTCTTTAAGATTTCGGCCTCTTTGTCTTCTGTCGGCAGCCAGCAAGGCTTCTCCTTCAGCAACCTGTCTCGATCTGGCCGGACGCTCCTTAAGAACTTCTTAAAGATATTGGCTGTGAGGGAAAACTTCCTGCAAAACTCCTGGGACCTGCTGCTTGACAGGGTTGTCTCGTTTTTCTCCACCTTTTTGTCTATCTCAGGCAAATCCAACCAGTTTCCAACCAAATCAGCAAAGATGTTGTCGCCCAAGATGAGAGGCTGTCGATTCCTGCTCTGAGACATTAGCGAAGAAGTCCAGTCGTTAGTCTCATCAGAGAACTGACATTCCCTGCACCCCGATCTACTCTCAGACCAGCTGTTTGTGTCTTGGGAAAACCAGCTTCTCGTCATGTGCTCACTGGACGACTCAAATGTCCTCGGAGAATGGTACTCTGCCGTGCTCACTGTTGATGAATGTCCGCTCGCATGATAATAGTCCTCACTGCTTATGCTGTTAAGGGAAGAAGCCATGTATCCATGGCTACTGTCTGGCAAAGTAATGCGGTGAAGCGGGCTGGCGGATTGTGACCCCTGAGTAGAGCACGAAAAGGCTGAGGAACTGCAGTCCTGCAAGTAGCTTCTTCCCAGCAGCTTCTCGCCCTGTCTGCTGGCTTCACACCTTGCCCTTGGTGCCTCCTTATTGTTTTGACAATATTGGTGCTGGCCGATTCCAGGAACCTGGCTTGGATTGCTTGAGATCTCCAGCTGTTCCAAAGCTGTCTGGACCTGGAGGAGTTTCAGCTCCTGCAGAGCACCCATCATGCAGTTCATCTGTTCATGTAGCCCGTCTCCAACCTCCTTCATGGAAAGCTGTTAGGAGAGGGGGGAGAAAAAGAGGATTTCAAATTAGTGCAGAAGAAGCCAAATGACAACAGCAGGTCTCACTGAGACAACAGAGAAAGAGAAGTGAACTCTGTTCTCTTCCACTCGTCTGGCTTTATATAGAGATCTATAAATATCATGCATTACTAGGCTGGATTCTTTCTATGTTTTCAGCAGGATACAGAACTGCAAAGAATTTGAAAGCTGTATAATCTGATCTGGTCGTTGGTACAGTTTTTATTCTATCTATCATCTATCTATCTATCATCTATCATCTATCTATCATCTATCTATCTATCTATCTATCTATCTATCTATCTATCTATCATCTCCTATGTTTCAGCCAACCAGCATTTGATTGAATTTCATCAGTTTCATTCTTCTTCAATGTGCACAACAAACTACTTCAGTATTACAAGTCAGCTCCCTGGGCAATTCCCAGATACTGAGTAAGTAGCACATAGTCCTCCACAGAGGCACTGTATGCCCATAATTTTTTTTGCAGAACTGTGATCTTTCGTTTTCTATTTTTCTATGCTGCCCCAGGCTCCTTTCGGAAGAAGTGCAGGATATAAATTCAGGGTTGCTGTTTTTTTAAAAAACTTTTTTTCATATCATGCATGCAATCAAGCATCAAGATTCCTTATAAAAAATTAACCCTATTACCCTGAGAAAGTGGCCTAGTTCTTACAAACAGCAGATGAAGTGGCAAATCTGGCTATGGGCAGTACCATTTCAAACTATGGGCAGGGGCTCCCATGATTATACACTCCATACAAAAAATTCCATGCACAAAGGCGGCTAGTATGTCAGGAGGAAGACATGATGTGCAAAGTTCTGCATCTGCAGGGAATGTTTTTGTATGGAAGAACATTCAGTGATCTGAGCCTGTACCTTAAATGTGAAATGGTGCAGTCCAGATACAGACTTACCACCTTATCTGCTGTTTGCAGAAATGTAAGTCATAGCTTCATATACTTCTGGCTAAGAAATGACAAAAATATATTATCAATGACAGTGATTATTATGACCATCATCAGTAAAGGGGATTATTGCTTTAAATATGCACACAAGTTTATAAACTTAAACAAGAAAAAAGGGGGGGTTCCCCCCGCCCTCTCCTGGGTTGCTTCCAGACTAGACCTATCATTAGCACGGATTTCTTGCTACCTTCCTGCCATGCTAAACACGCCGGCTATTTTCTGCAGCTTCTAAATTCTCCACTCTGCCCTTTCACTGCACGCTTTCCCTTACAGAGAAACCAGATCTGATTCCCAACGCGGCATCATAAAACAAACGGGCCATACTTCCTAACAGCTGCCTGCCACTATACCCTCTTTTTCTATCTTGCACAGAGCTGCAGGGAGAGAAGCTGGAACTCTTTGATGTGCTTAGCTTTTCAACCCGTTTCACGGCTGAACCTGCATCTACATGTCTGTTATCACCATGCGTTGTTCAAAAACTCACTGCATTCTCTTTAAGTGAGGGTTTGGGGGGAGCGTCTCTTGCTCTGCAGCTGCCCCTTTAACACCCATGCGCAAGGCTGGCAGCTCCATTGCCAGGCATTATCTGCCATCATTTCACTACATTAGCTCTGCTGCCTGCCAGTTCGGCTGTTTCCTTGGGAGCAGAGAATGCAAGATCTCGTCAGGATCAGAGAGGCTCGTACCGTGCTGAAACCGCTAAACGCACCCAGAAGCATGCAAGTGCCTCTCCAATAACTAAGGCTCAAAACTGGACCTAGAGAGGCAGCTGAAGAAGAAGCAAGAAACCCAGCTGCCTGCCAGCATATCAGAGCAAGGAGCTGCCAGGCTGAGAGGATGCTTCTCCTAACTTCTGATTAAATTTTAAAAGCCCTCTCCTTCTTGGCTAGCTCATAGCCAAAGCTGCAAAAACCTCTGCCGACTTTCTACACAAGTGATAAGCGTGTTCCTAGAAAAGAAACAGCTCTTCTGTTACCCACATGCAGAACCTCCTGGGAGCCCATCTGTTCTCTAAGCCTCAGAGAAAACTATCACCTTACCTCTTTCCAGATTTGCTGTAATGCCTCTCGTCCTAACCTTTCCCTGCCTTATTAAGGGAAGCCCCCTTTTATCTGGGGCTTTGCAAAGCTGACTTTGGAAACAGCTTGGCCCCTCATTGGACACTTCCCATCAAATCCCCTCGCAGGCCAAGTGGTGTAATCAAGCAACGAGGAGTGACAATGGGTCCTGCAGTAATGACTGGGGCTGACAGGGGAAGCCGGCATATGCTGGATGGCTGTGCTGTTCACTTCATTGATTCAATTAACTCCCCCGTTTTTTGGAGGGGGGAGGAAGGAGGGGTATCGTCACAAAGCACGCCTCATGTGACAAGGACCTATTAGGAATTATTAATATTTCAGGCGCGCTCATTCCCAGCGTCTGTCTCAAGAGAGGGAGATGATAACAAAGGAGCATAAGGGTTGAGTCCAATGGTCCAGATTTGGCACTCTCCCTACTATGGCCTGAGCTTAATTCCTAGCCAGGAAACTTTTCTCTCCTTTCATTTTTTCCAAATTCCAGTGGCAGAATATTTACCCAAATTTTACTTCTACCCCATTCAGCTAAAATATCATATGTAACCAGGCTGGGAACAAGGCCTTTCATTGGAGGTTTTGGGCAACCATTGTCAGTCACGTCAAATGGTCCTGAGCATGACGGACGACTGATTGGGCTCAGTAGAAAGAACTTGTCCAAGAACTATTTGGGTTTTCTTTTATGGGCACAATGAGATGAATACACACACACAGTGGTTTTTTCCAGGGGGTTCTCAAGGGTATGCAGTACCATCACCTGGTTTTCGTTGTTAAAAAGTGTGGCACTTACTATAACAACTTCATGGTGAGTACACACACACCAGTGTGTGTGTGTGTGCATGCGCGTGTGTGTGCGCGCGCACACACACACACACACACACACACAGACTGGATCTAGCAGTGCCAAAAGAGGGCACTGAGTTTTGCAAACATTTTCACACACACCCTTCCAAACGAAGTGTGTAGTTTTGGGGTAACTGTGCTAAGGATGCTCAGAGAGAAGACATGACGTGGTGCACCTGCAGCAGGACAACTGGATGCCTACATCTGCTCCAGCTGCAACAAAACATGCCTCTCCTGTATCGGTCTCTACAGCCACAGCAGGTGCTATAACCTTCCAACAGTTTGACTTCACCCCCCAAAGGTGCAATCCTTTATTGTCTCCCGGGACAGATGGATGCCAGCTTTATAGTTCCACTCTGATGTTACAATTTTTTTTTTTAAAAAAAAACAAACTTCAAACTTCACTTGCATTTTGGCATAAATCCTCAGAGAACGCGCCTGATGCTGCTGGAGGTGCTTTTAGCAGAAGTTATGCAAGGCTTGTTACATAAGGCATCCCGCAGCAAAATGTCTTAAAGCACTAGAGATTCTGTGTGCCATTTTGAGGCAGGGTGTGCTGTGAAGTGAGCTAAAGCATCTCAGTTAAAGCTGCAAGGGAACTCAAAATAATGGCTAATTAACAACGGGTCCCTAAACATGTCTTATTCATTGTTATGCACTTTTAACTAGCTGACTCCAGGAGTAATTGCTTCCAGCTGTTAAGATGAGACATTTAGGACCAGGATTTGGAGGCTCATCTCTTCGCCACAATCCTCCCTGCTTCTCACCATCTCATAAAGCCCAAGGAATGCGGAAATTACTGCTCCTTTTCCTCGCTCTTCTCACTGCTTATTTGCAAATCTGTCCACTTCAGCTTCTTTCCTTTCTCATTGTCCCCCATCTTAAGTTCAGTTCCCCACATTCCAACATCAGTGTGTGGATTTTTTGAAACAAAAACCCTAATAAGTTCAGAAGAGCCTGCTGGATCAGGCCAATGGCCCATCTAGTCCAACAAAGCGGGTTCTCCATCATGGAGAGCACGTGTTGCGATGGGAGCAACCATGACATGCCCTGTTGCTGGGCGGGTTAGTTTGGATGGCCACAAATTTGATTGGGCACCCCCAATGTTGCTGGGGGAAATTGATGGTTGCAATTTTGTTTGATTGATGGGGGTGCTATATAGGTCCCTGTGCGCAGCATTGAGCTTCTTCTTTTCACTGCACACATCAGATTACCCGCCCACCCTCCCTTTATTTAGGGTTTGTTTGCGCTGACCTTGCTATGCCTGTCATGGGGTCGTTTGCTTTGGAGCAGGAGCCCAGTAGGAATTTTACCATTTGGCTGATTGGCTGGTGCCATTTGGGTTTTGCCTACTGTGTAGCAAATCGTCACAACTTGTAAGTTGCGGTTAAGCATTGGTTAATTTTTTGGTTGGTGGAGGGGATGAGGTTGGCTGTGCCTGCCCCTTCAATGCTGCTGCTGCAAGGGTATTCCGTTAAAGGACTCCAGAGGCTTGCCATGCTTTTGTCCGTATCCCGGACAAAGAGCTAGGGCCACGCAAGAGCCCCAGGGAGCATTTGGGGAGAGGTGTGAGCTTGGCACCCAGCTTTATTCTCTCCCCAGAATTGTTTACCCTTACTGACTTCTGCACGGATGTGGTTGTCAGTTCTGTTCCTACCTCCAAGTGGGAACAGATAGTTGCTAACCAATGCCTAAGCAGCCACTCACATACTGTAATTCAATAAAGTTGTGGCCAAAATTATGTCAAAACCCAAAACAAAAATGATGTGTGAACCATGTTTTTATTCAGGGGTGTCTTGGGGGTCCTTGACACACAACCTGTTATCACAGAGACCAACCAAATGCCTTTGGGAAGCCTGTGCACAGTGTGAATGCAGCCCTGAGAAGATTGAGTCCAAGTGTTGTTTATTGTTTGAGAGTTGGGATTTGGATGCTAGAAACAGTCCATGGCCTTTTTGCTATCTTGTTTTGCCCCTTGCCGCCCTGATCTGACCCTATTGCAGAGCCTGACAGTGAGATCCAAAGACATTGGGGTGCAGACATAAACTGAAAGCCCTGGGACCGTTTCTTCTACAACATCTTAGTGGTTATCTTAAGGCAGAGAAGGCAGAATCCATACTTGTGTTGTTCTCACTACCAACTTCTGCAGCCCAGGCCTGAATGCAAAGGTCATAATTAATTGAAGAGCTGGCATTTTTTTATTTAGGTGAGCTTTATATAATCAGACACAATAGTTACATAAAGTGCCCTGAAGATAAACTTCCCATCAAGCCAACTGACAGGTATATAGAGTGGCATCTCCTGAAAAATTTAACGGATTTACTTAACTAAAGGAATTTTCCTGTGCTACTTGCTCTGAAAATCTTACACATGGGAAATGTAAGAACCCTATATTCCATATGCTAGCTAAATATCTTTTGCAGGAACAAAACAAAGTTATGAAAGCAAAGACGCAGAATATTCAGTTCTATACTCCTAAGGTCTATGCTAGTTTTAGACGAGTCCTGGCCCATTTTGTTCTCATTTTGTTCCTAGTTGTGTAATTTTCTGAGGATGAGACCTGAGGCTACACAAACTGCAGAATGGCAATGGACTTAGATATTTGTGTATATAGGAAGAAAGTAGTTTCTACTTAAAAGTTGTTTTTCCGTTGACAAAAAAACCCCAAAACATTTTTCTTGCCTGTTGTTAGCTCTACTGATTTTGGCTTACTTTCAGCTAAGAACCAGAGAAAAGGCACACAAATATGCTAAGCTTTTTTTTTTTTTTTGAATGGCTTACCATAAGTTTTTTTTGTTTGCTTGGCAGCACTCAGTAGTCTTGTAAATGTTTACTGCTTCAACTTTTGATTCACCTTACAACTGTATAAACAAGTTATAGGCTGAGATGAATTCAGGCTCTGGTTTTGAGGTTCTCACGATAAATGGCTGTATTGGAACTGCTTTGCAAATTAATTCCATGAATTTTATGCTATGTGTACTTACAAATCAAATAGGCTGTATCCAAAGCAATTGTGTTTTTGCACGACTGTAGCAATGAATTCTGCTTTGTGCAGTCTAACTTCAGAAGAAATGGGAATGGCAGGAGATGCAAAGGAAATAAAAAGGGAAGAGCTCAAGAGGATGTCATAGTGGAATTAGATGGCAGAGGTAGCCAATACAGTGCCCTTCAAATGTTGTTGGACAGCTCCCATCATCCATGAAGATCAGCCATACTTGCTGGGGCTGATGGGTGTTGAAGTCAAACAACATCTGGAGGACACCAGGTTGGTTACCCCAACAAAGCCTGCACTTGAATATGCAGATACTATCCCATGCCTCCAGAATCAGGTGGGCCTATATTAATCTCAATGTAATATTTATTTAAACAAAACAAAACATGTCCTTTCTGAAGACATAAACACAACTAAGGTTAACATCTTCGTCCATTTCAATTTTCTTTTCCCACCTTAACCAAACAATTCAAGTCTTTGGAAATGAGAACCTCATTTGAAACACTTGGTGTCTTATCTCCCTGCCGATCTATTTGTTTTTGTAAGAGAGCCAGAGTTTGCAATGCTTCCCTGGAATTCAGTGTCAGCCGATCCCCTTGAGACAAATTTGTTTTTGTTTCCAGCTTGTCACCACATCTGTGCTGCCCGGGACCGTGGTAATATTTTGGTACAGATGGAGGAAAAGAGGGATAACACGGCCCAGCTGAACTAGAAGCCAGAAGAAGCTTCTCATAATTGGAAGGAAGACAGATGTCCAGCCCCTGGATGAAAGAGGTGTTGTGAGAGGAAGTTATTGTTAAGTGAAACCCTGGGAACAGGAAAAGGGGGATTGCCATGGCAGCTTTTAATAAAGAGGGGGAGGAAACAGAACCCTCAACGAACAATATTTGGATTATTCGGAAAGGATGCTATAATCAGCACAAAAGGATTTTACAGAAATGACATCAATTCCATGGGGGTGATGTTTCTTGGCAGTGGCGGGGTGGTGCTGCTGCATGGATAAAGTAATTGATGCAGGTGCTGCATTCAAACAAATCTTCCAGTGAAGAAGTATGTATATTGGAATTTGCTAGTAGAAGACAAAAATTAAGAAAACAAAATGGACAATCCACTGCGTCAGCCCCTTTGAAACGAAAAAATGAAGAGAAACATGTCTGAGGACCACCTTGATGATGAGCCTACCCACTCTCTGAATTGGTTTGGTGCATTGTAAGTGCAAACGCAATATCAACAAAAACATAAGACTTGAAGCTGGGTGTTCTCAACTCTGACCCACTCATCATCTATTAGCTTAGTCCACTACTCGGGTTCATTCTAGATGTCATGGACAAACTATGTTTTGACCGTCGTGACTATGCTATGGACCCACTCACATCCTCCTTCCCCCCATGTGTTTGGATTCCCTCTCGCTTCCTGGATTGTTATAGCTATAGCTTGTAGTTGCATTTAAATCATGCAATCTTTGATTAATCTGATTAATTTGGCTCCAGACCAGAATTGGACCAGACAGCCCTACAAATTGAGGACTGCCTTTATACAATAGGAATGACCACCCTATTAAAGGTAAAGGGACCCCTGACCATTAGGTCCAGTTGTGACCGACTCTGGGGTTGCGGCGCTCATCTCACTTTATTGGCCGAGGGAGCCAGCGTACAGCTTCCAGGTCATGTGGCCAGCATGACTAATCCGCTTCTGGCGAACCAGAGCAGCGCACGGAAACACCGTTTACCTTCCCGCTGGAGCGGTACCTATTTATCTACTTGCACTTTGACGTGCTTTCGAACTGCTAGGTTGGCAGGAGCAGGGACCGAACAACGGGAGCTCACCCCATTGTGGGGATTTGAACCGCCGACCTTCTGATCAGCAAGTCCTAGGCTCTGTGGTTTAACCCACAGCGCCACCCGCATCCCTGACCACCCTATTAGGGTTTTAGAATTACATGCATTGAAAATTGTACACATTTTTTAAATAAAAAAGTATGATTCCTGATGCACATTTTTATCAGTTGAAAGCAATTTATTGAACTAACTAATGAAGTGCTGCAACTATATATTTTAGTTAATTTCTAAACCTTTTAAAAGGCAAACATGCACACTTACACTCTTGGGTGCAGATCTGCAGATATCCGGAGGTGTTAAAGTCAGTGATGCTCTCACCCTGCAGCAAGGGTACCTCCTCATTATGTGTGATTAAGCTGATGAGTTGCTTCTGGGTTGCACTAGTGCTAGAAAGTCAGAACTTTCCCCCCTCTCACCTAAATTAATCCTACAATTAAGCTAAAAAATTGTGATGCAGCTCTATGCAGTCCCAGTTTTACATTTCCCTTGGCGTAGATTCACTGAGAAGTTATATCTTGCATGATTTGTGGAGTGTCAACAGAAAAGCTATTTCTTTAATGTGCGTCTCTCGAGTGACTCAGAGCTAACAACTAGTTTCAAACTGTTTGGGACTAAGTGTGCCTTGAGTAATTCTCTGTAGCTTTGTAACAGACCAAAGGGAATTTAGCCAAAGGGTGCTAATCCCATTTCCCTGCATGGTAATCCACAGGAGCTTTTACCTTTTAGTCATATGAGTCAAAGGTAGTTTAAGGTTGGCGCCACATGGATAAGCTACAAGCTGCATTTCCATGACCTAAGGAGGAATGGCGAAGGCAGGGTAGCTGACTCAGCTTTCTTCCTGGCCTTATCCAGACCTTATCTGACTAAGTATGCAAAGCTACTCCCTCTCAACCCTTCACAATGTCTGATACAATTGCCCCTAAGCATACACTAACAAGCAACAATTATTGACTTGTCTAGGTTTCCTGTTCATGGTTTCCTTTTTTTTTTTATAATATATTTATTGAAGTTTTCAAATAAAGCATATATTAGATAAGCACAACTTATCATTGTCCATTTAACATCTCTCAATTGTTACATGGGACTCCCCCACACCTCCCGCATACACTTACATCATTATTAAATTAATTTCAAACAAATTATCATTTAACTCATCTTAATTAATAATCTTAATTTGGTTTGACATATAATTCAGCCTTAAATCTAATTTAATGGTAGACAATTGTCTGCACTGGCATCCAATTCAACACTCAGCCAAATTACAATATTTTTGTAAATAAATCTTAAATTTCCTCCAGTCTTCTTCCATCCTTTCTTCTCCCTGGTCTCGAATTCTGCCGGTCATCTCGGCTAATTGCATGTAGTCCATCAGTTGCATCTGCCATTCTTCCACAGTGGGTAGCTCCTGAGTTTTCCAATTCTTGGCAATTAATATTCTTGCTGCTGTTGTTGCGTACAAAAAGAATGTTCTGTCCTTTTTTAACACACTCTGGCCGACAATACCCAGGAGAAAGGCCTCTGGTTTCTTAGTAAAGGTGTATTTAAACACCTTTTTTAATTCATTATATATCTTCTCCCAAAAGGCCTTCACTCTAGGGCAGGTCCACCAGAGGTGAAAAAATGTTCCTTCATTTTCCTTACATTTCCTCCTGTTCATGGTTTCCAGTCTGATACTGCATTCCCTCCCTGTCTCTCTTTCCAGTGTTGCCTCAGAAGAGGAGGAGTATCAGCACAAGGCTATCTGAATTTTATGAATAAAAAGTAGTGTGGAGTACTCCTGTTAAGAGTTTCAGGTAGCCACGCCCTTTCCAGTATCCTTCATTCCATGTCCTCTCCCCATCAATTTTTCATTCCATCCAAAGCAGTCAGCATTCCATACAACTGAGCATCCTTAGTTCGTAAGCTGCATTGGCACCTTCTCCTAACCTCCCCGCTGGTGTTCCTGAAGGTATTTTGGGTATGGGGTGGTGGGTCTACTTCTACAAACATGGGTCTGCTGATCAATTTCTCTTGTGAGCCGATGGTGGCATTTTGGCTACATATTTGGTCATATTTGGCGAATGAATTATCTGTTAGTATACAGGATGTCAGCATCTTAAAAAGCAGAGACATCACCTTGCCAACAAAGGTCCGTATAGTTAAAGCTATGGTTTTCCCAGTAGTGATGTATGGAAGTGAGAGCTGGACCATAAAGAAGGCTGATCGCCGAAGAATTGATGCTTTTGAATTATGGTGCTGGAGGAGACCTTTGAGAGTCCCATGGACTGCAAGAAGATCAAACATATCCATTCTTAAGGAAATCAGCCCTGAGTGCTCACTGGAAGGACAGATCCTGAAGCTGAGACTCCAATACTTTGGCCACCTCATGAGAAGAGAAGACTCCCTGGAAAAGACCCTGATGTTGGGAAACATGGAGGGCCAAGGAGAAGGGGACGACAGAGGATGAGATGGTTGGATAGTGTTCTCAAAGCTACCAGCATGAGTTTGACTAAACTGCGGGAAGCAGTGGAAGACAGAAGTGCCTGGTGTGCTCTGGTCCATGGGGTCACGAAGAGTTGGACACGACTAAATGACTAAACAACAACAACAACATACAGGATGCCAATAAAGGAGAGTCAACTGTGAGGGAGAAAGAGGTAACTTTACAAGTTTGGTGGTCTAGAACAGAGAGCTGGGGGTGCTGGGAGCCCCAACATCTCCCTAAGGTAGAAGAACGCTGATCATACAGTTTAAAGAATCAGGTTGTGGGCAATGGCTGAGAATTCTGCCTGAGAGCTTGGACTGAACCTTCCTTGGCCATGCAAATCCCAATAACATACACAACATTCATACAATACAAATGAAAACAGAAATAAAACAATGGCAAACCATATAAAAATGTAAAAGCTGAAATTAAACCAGACACGGTTTTGGGTGCTCTGAACAAGCCCGCCTCCTTGTGATCTGAGCAAATCTCTATATGGCAAAAACATCCCTAGGGGGTCTCTAGAGATGGTCCAACAAACATTTCCGATGTGCCGCTTCATAATCTAGCACCACCCAAGCATAAAAATAAGCAATGGCGCATTTATGAACAGTAGCAAACCATTTCTCGCTGAGAGACATTAATCCAAGTGTTTTCAAGAGCAAAGGTCTTTGTGTGTGTTATGTGAGGCTGCATCCACAAGGAAAGAAGCCATTGCCTCTCACTGATCCCATTCTGGGCTGTCAACTTGTGAACCCAATTGCTCTTCAGCTGTGAATTCTGCCAGCAGAGGCAGAGACGGTAATGGGAGGTCAATAGGATAATGCACATTACTATAGCTGCATTTACACACTATTGCCTTGGTGGCTAATTGAGTTAACATCTAAATCTTACTGGAACGCCACCCAGACAGCCTCTCCTCAGGAAGTGTATTTTTCGAGCATGTGAAGTGTACATACAAATTGCTACATGGAAGCCAGTGAGTGTCACAGAAGCCAGGAGGAGGCAGCTGGCATACAAATAAAGGAGCTACGCTTTCTCCATCACAAGGAATGTTCTTCTGTTGTACTGTGATGTACAGGGCAGGGGTGGGCAGAACACTGCCAAGCTCTTGGATTTTCAGTCTCACACCTTCCATCACTGTTTATTTTGATGCAAAATTTGAGCTAAATACAACTCTGGGTGAGAAGGACAAATCCTCACTCTCCAATGTTTTGTAGAGGGGGTGATTTTAAACACGCACACATGCACACAGCCTTCTGCAGCTGCATGTTTTCATTACCTCGCTCTAATTGTAGATTCGATCTGGCACAAGGGCTCTGATGTGGCACTGCTGGCACATTGAATGGCTTTACCTAAGGCAAGTGAACAGTCACTTCTGGATATAACAAATTTTGGGCTATCTACAGCCCATCACTGAGGCAGCAGCTTACTTTGCTGTGCTTAGGTCTTGAGATACCCTAAAACAAGGACGAGGAAAGGTTTTCAGACTTGAGGGCCGCATTCCCTTCTCAACAACCTTCTGGGGGGCCACATGACATTGGTGGGTGGTGCCAGACATAAAAGTGAACAAAGCAATGCATGTAAATTTCACTTTTACATACTAAGGCTAGCTTCTACACAAACCTCTCTATCCTTCGTTTAGGGACGCATGATGCATTATTGACGTTCAAGGACACATTTCAGCCAGGCCAAAACTTTCAAGGAGGGTTCAAAGCAGGGTTAGTAAAGGGTGTGTGGCCTGGGGAGAGATTTGAGGGCCAGACAGCGTGATTTGGAGGGTCACATTGAATCCCTAGGCCTGAAGTTCCCTTCTGCTTCCGCTTCCCTTGCCTTACTTTGTCCCTGAATTCTATGGGCTGGATTGCCCTAGCCAGCCCTGTGCTGTGCAAGGACTTCCAACTGTACCATGGAGTTTCCTCTCCTCCCTCAAAATTCGCTTGGCATGGGGAGGGGGTGGAGAATCACCACAACAAAACGCAGGGATGTACTGTTCCATCTCTGAAGCTGCAATACATGCACAGATATAATGTTTGGAAGAAGAGTGATGTTGACTTCCATCCTGGGATTCTGCCTACCACTTCCACCACCCACACTTGCTCCCGTCTAATCTTCCACTAGACCACTCCTTCCCATTTATTAACACCACAACTAGAGACACTGGCATACCCATCTCTGATTCTGCTTCTGTACTAAACAGACAATAGCTGCTGCCTGTGGCATATTCATGACGTTGTTTTTGGCTACAATTTTCAGAAGGGACTCCTAGGCTGCTGATGCCCAGATTGCACCTTATTCCTGCTCTGCGGTGTTGTATCAACAACAGATGGTGGGCCAACAGGTTATAGGCTAACCGACTTCTACAAATCATAACCAAAAGTATATATAAAAATTATGTACAAGAAATGCATAGTTTAGAATAACGTAAAACCATGAAAACTTTAGGTTTTTCAGTGCCTATTTGTGAAGGGGAAATACTTCTAATTTTGGTGTGGTTTGAAGTGGGGTGGAATCAGATTGATGCGAAAATGGCTGCAGAACACTTTGAATGAATACCTGTGGAACTGACTTGGATTAGAAACAGAGTGATCTGTCTATCCCTACACCTGTGACCAAGAATAGCAATAAGCACAAGATAGAGGCTACCTGTGTCTGAGTGCTTGACCTAGTTAAGAAAGATGATCGTTGCATTTCCATGCCTTTCCTTCACCTGGAAGAGATGTGCCTTCAGTAAAAGGAATACACAGGAGATAGCACTATGTGTGTGGCATATACCAAACCCTTCCCTTGCATGAACAGCCTTTTGTCTCTGAAAGATCATTTTTTATGCAGGCTCCTTGCAAGTAAGTGATACCATCTTTTTCAGAGCCCGTAGATTTATATCAACGCCCAGCTGTGTCTGAGGATGCTGGCAGGCTAACAGCACTCATGCCGCATCAAAATCACGAAAGATTACTATTTGCAAAAGCTGCTCTGGGTTATGCATCCATGGGTGCCTGTGTCTCCCCAGGCCTATGCTGATGTAGGTCTTTGCCACTTCAGTTGAACTGATGAACAGGAAATTGGAAAGATACTGTCTCCAGCTCCCTCCTGGTCATTTGTTTTCTTTATCTGTAAGGCTGAAGAGCGATTTATTCCCTTCAGAGATTTTAAATCCATGGCAAAATTTATGAGCCAGAAATTAGATGAGCAGGATTTTATGTTTGACTATACACAGCTCTGCCATGGTGCTGCTGTCGGGTGAGTTTCAAATGGGATTCTTATATTACGTGAGTGCATGTTATTGTGGCACTAGTGCAATGGGTTAGGGCAGGGATGGAGGATCTGTGGCTCTTCAGATGTTTATTATGTCCATTTTTATTATTTTTATTTAGAAGAATGTATCCTCCAGTTAATCAAAGAATCCTTAAGTGGTGCACATAAAGCAATTTAAATCAATATAAAAATATAACCAGCAGAATTGAAACCAGGTGATTGTAGATGTTGTTGGACTCCAAACTCCAATGACCAGCAATGATCAGGCATGGGGGGAAGTGGGGTCAAACATCTTGGGAGGGAGGTGTCCCACGTTGCCCCTTCCTGCCCTTTGCTTCAGAGCCCTCTTCCCCCAGCCTCCACCCCTTTATATGCTCAATTCTTGCAAAAAAATAGGCAGAATGGAACCATACTGAAGAACAGCACAGTTATCTCTCCATAACAGAGTGCCTATCATTTTGTGAACCCATCAATAAAGTATATCACTGTGTGAAAAAATTACTTTTTTAGCTCTCCAATCTAGGCCCTTAACAAACGATATGTTTACCTGGAGGTAATCTATTCTGTGGTTTATTTATCTGCTTTTGATATATATGTTAGAGGTATGGCCCCTGATCCAGATCACACCATTTCTGATCAAAATACGTAACTCTCCTGCCCCACAACCTGCTAGTTGCTTCCAAAGGCCTTTGGGCTATAAGCATTCTGGATTTTTCCCTTGGGCCATCCTATACATGTCTACTCAGAACTAAGCCCCACAGAGTTCAAAGGGACTGACTCCCAAGTAAGCAAGTACAGTCTTACCTTGGAAGCTGAACAGCCTAGTTCTCGAATGTTTTGGCTCCCGAATGATCAAAACCTGGAAGTGACTGTTCCGGTTTTCGAACATGCTTTTGGAAGCTGAACGTCTGACAGGGCTTCCGTGGTTTCTGATTGGCTGCAGGAGCTTCCTGCAGCCAATCAGAAGCCGCGCTTTGGTTTTCAAACATTTTGGAAGTCAAACGGACTTCCGGAACAGATTCCATTTGACTTCCAAGGTACGACTGTATAGGCTTGCAACCTTATAACTGGTTTTTAACCTGCTTAAAGCTATCTTAACGAAAGTAGCTTGGGTAGCTGTTTTTACTCCTCCCCCCCTTTTTTATTCTGCCTTTCAGTATTTTGGTTTTATTTGTTATTATTATTTTAAAATACTTATAGGAAGTGTTTATGATTAATGCTTACAGACTTACAGAAGAACAGATAAAGAGACGATTCCATGCAATAATAAAATGGGTGGCAAGGGCAAAACCTCCCATAAATCTCATAGTCATAAAGCCAGCACTAATAGACAGCAGCGTATGGCTAGGTGGGACAACGGAGCTCACCTGACCTCCCAACAACAGTCACTGCTGCTTACTAGCAAGGGGGAGGGGGCAAGATAGAGGGGAGGTCAGAGCAGTGCAAATGCACCAGTAGGAGTGCTAGACTGACTCTGCCAGTGTGTTTGTATCACCTCTCCCCTCCCAGTAAGCAGCAGCACCCCAGGTGTCAGGAGGTCAGGTGAGTGTTGCTACCCCACCACGTTGCCTGCTATCGGTAATAAATACACATCCAACACTACATGATAGGTCTTATTTTATTTTTTGCAAGACTATCTGTCCGAAGGAACTCACAGCAGCAGGGAGAATTACTGGCGAATACGCCTGTGAAAATAAGATTTTTATTTTATTTTTAAAAACTTATGTAATCTACACTCCCTCATTAGTCTATCTCCAAGCAAACATTGAGCCAGATTTTTTTGAATGCGGCAAACAGTAGCACAGCTATTAATCTGCAGCAGTGTTATTCTGTCTGCGCCTCCTCCTGCCCCAGGAAGAATACAGGATCCAGTTGGGAGACTGCAGGATTGCCAATGGAAAGTCACTTTTGGGAACCTGGTACAGTGGCTAAAATGGACTGGTTGACCATCCACTGGACTGTTGTCGATCTAGCTGTGCCCTCTCTAATGAATGAAGGTGCCAGCTGAGAGGATCACGAGTTTCAAGCGCTTGTATTTGGGCAATTCAAATTATCTGAATGAAAGCCATCTGGAAAGAAATCTGAGTGCACCAGCGGTTATCAGCTTCCATGGGAAAACCCCCTATCCGGACACGAAAAGGTATTCCATTCATTCAGTTCACATTTATTTTAGGGTAGCTGTGATCATGCAGACGTTTGGCCAGGCTTTGACTGTGAGTTGATGGGAAGCCCAGTTCCAGCATATTTATATACAGAGTGTATTTATACAAGCAATATTTCACACAGCTCAGCACATGTTGGCAAAACTGTGTATCAACAGATGCTTCCTCTCAGCCACTGATCTGCATAGACAATGACTGCTCATGGGACACTCAAAGACGCTGAACGCATTGCAAGGATGTCAGACCGAAATGTACCAGGCTTTGTTCAGGTAATTATGTTGCTCGAGAACAGCAACAGCAAATGTGGAGTAAGCTTAGGGACACTCACACATGCAGTTTGCTACTCCAGAGCACTGCTCCTCAAAAGCCACAGGTATGCGATCATGTGGGCAAAACACAATGTGTAACCCAGGAGCATAGATGCTCAGGAACAATTCCTATGGTTATGGCAACACTTCTGGAGTTACTGCATTCGTGGAAAGTGCTTACGGCTAGATCATGAGCTATGTTTCTGCATGCTTTCTTATGCATGGGAATTATTGCATGGGCAGCGAACAGGTACCAAGATGCATGTAAGTTTCATAGCATGTTTATATAGTTGGTGGTAAGAACACAGCCCAGCATTTGAGGCACGGAAGGCCTGTTTTACTCTTAGCATGTCTCACTCAATAGGATAGCTGTTCCTAGCCCCCGTGTGCATCAGCGGAGCACATGTAAGTACGCTTCCCCCATTCCACCCCATCCTTTTACTGATGTGTTTAGTGATGTTTTCAAGTCACTTCTGGGTTCGGCACCAAGCACGATCACATATCATTCAGACGTGCGTTAATCAGTTGTTTCCTGTACATAACTCTGTGCTCCATACCAGCAATTCCTCACGGGGTGTGAGCTGTTGTTGTTATGGTGGTGTTTATATTTATTTCATTTTGTTTATGAATCACTTCTTATGAGGCACCCTCTGAAGCGATTTACAATATAACATATAGTATATAAAAACAGGTAAAACAATTGCACATATAAAAGCTTGCACCTGGAATAAGAAGTC
Source organism: Podarcis filfolensis (assembly GCF_964270895.1). Lineage (NCBI taxonomy): Eukaryota > Metazoa > Chordata > Lepidosauria > Squamata > Lacertidae > Podarcis > Podarcis filfolensis. The sequence goes on from NC_139609.1 coordinate 63,156,782, forward strand.
TGTTCTACAGGGTGCTTAGAGATCAGAAGTTCTAAACCATCACCAGCATTCTATAGAGTAATGATTTGTGAGTCTCTTTGTGTCTGCTTATACATATGTGCAGGGTTTGGTTTGCACCTCAAAAAGCATACTTTGGAAAAAAAGAACCATGTGCCAGTTATAGTTTGGATGTGGAAATCCTATTTCTTTTTTTGTTTCTTCTTTTTTATGTTTAAATTTGTTCATATATTATTCAGCACCAGATTTAGGGCAGTGTGGGCAGTTCCCCTGCAAAGGAACTGAGTCAAGGGGGTGCAAAATTGAGAAGATCCAGAGCTGAGAAGATCCATTTTGGGGCGCCAAATTTTGGCCTCACACAGGCCACCATATTACTCAAGCCCACCCCTGTATTATTTCATCTATATCCATCTTTCTTCCAAGGAGCTCAAGTTCATGAATCTCCTCTTCTGAAACTTTTCCTCACAGCAACCATGTCAAGGTACATTAGTCTGTGAGACAGCGATGGTCCCAAAACCATCCAGCGCGCTTCACATCGATTAGTGGTGATCTGAACTCCGATCTCCCAGATCCTAGCCCAAAACAGTTCCCCATACTATGGTGAACCCAACAAGAAAAAGGAAGGAAGAAAACCTTAAGCTGAGGCTGGCACTAAAGTGAGCTTTTTGACAGAATTAATTTCTCACATTAAGCCCTAACAATGTACGTTGTCATGATTACCAGCATCTATAAAGCAATAGGTTGAAACAGTCATCAAACAAAGCCAAGCTAAGTTCCTATCCTGCTGGCTGTCATTATGTTTCCCCTCCCTTACATTACCAACCATTAACAAGATTTGCTTCCTTAAGTGGGCCAGCCTTACAAGACCTCGCTGCAATCTGACATTTATTCTGCTCCTCTTGACACAGAAAACAAGTGCTTGTTGTGTCTGCATACTGCAGATCAGCATTTTATTCAATGCAAACTGGGAGCGTAAAAATGAACTCCTACTTAAACTGTGAAGAATACCATGTTTATTGTCCCTTTCTGGGGATATAAAAAAGGCTACTTTTGGTTCTGCTGCATTAATAACTCAAGTCATGACCTGGCTGGTAATGAACTAAGTGGTGGAAAAAGTCAGGGTCAACAGATTCAGTTCCCAGCCCCAATGCGTCCAGATGGTTCTAGCTATCTGTTAAATTGCTTGCCTTTTGGAAAAATGAAATTTCATCTATTTTAATTCAAGAGAGTATTGATTTGAAATATTTCACATCAGGAGAATGTAGGATGGCTTCTGTTAGCATAGTTCTCTTGTCCCAGCAAATTTACTTTATTGCTCAGCTAGATGGTATATGAGATCATAAAGATGTGAGCCCAAATCAATGCAGCACCTAAATCAAAGATCAAATCTAAAACCATTTACACATGTGCTAAGGCTGGAGAATACACCCGCAAGCCTTCATTAGGATGCTCAAATTATAGCACATGGCTGGGTCAGACTTCCAGAGCTCTGGCATCACTGGAGAGCAAGAATTTGTCAAGTTTATGCCGTAAGTATATTCAAATAGCACCCTCCCAGCTTACATGCATTCTCCTTATGTGCCTATTCATGAAGCACTGGGGAATAAATAAATAAACAGATTCATACCAAGAAATAGAATAATTGAATTGTAGAGTTGGAAGAGATCACAAGTGTTAACTAGTCCAACCCCCTGCAATTTAGGGATCTCAGCAAAAGCATCCATGACAGATGGCCATCCAACCTCTGCAGGAGATGAAGAGTCCTTGTGACTCATGAGAAGACCCTCCCCAGAGCCCAAAGAAGACGTCAGCAAGGGCAGAGGAAGCCCTGAAGATGCCAGAGGCACAGCAGGGCTTTGTTTAGGCTGCTCAGCCTCCCCGCCTAGCAGCTAACATGTGGGGTAGCTCAGCTGCTGCCACTTTCCCATGCATCCTCCATCTGGCCCCAGAGCTTCAACTGCAGATATTTTGGTCTGGATTGGGAAGAAAGCGGGAGAGCTGGAAAAATAGGCATTTAGCGGCTTTTGGAGGGTGCTCCCCACTGTATGTGATTTCACTTACGTAGCCCGGAACGTAACCCCCATGTAAGTGGGGAGATGCCTTTATATAGAAGGGGAAAAAACTGTTTTGGAGCTGGAGCCTGCAAAATCATATGGTGATTAACCCTGATGCTCAGGGATTGATCTTGCACTTTTGAAAATCAATCCAGTTCTCGAAAAAATTACTTCCAAGTCAATGTGCTTTTGATTCTGTGGTAAGAGTGTCATTCAGTTTCCATTAAAGCTATGGCAAAACTCCCACGGAATGTAATGATTCTGGCTTGCACTCTATGCAAGGCTGCCAATTTTTTTCCTTTTCTTTCCTGGCAGTACTGGGTACAATTTTAGCATTGCGTAACAGGTAAAAAGTCAGTTAGGGACGCTTTTTTTATCACTGCATCTCCGTGCTTCTTGTCTAGCCCTACCTGTCTAGCCTTATAATATTGGTAATCCCATTCTCCAGGCTACATCTGCCACACTTGAGTACTTCTGTGCACCTGTGCTTAACGGACGCATGAGGATATGACTCCAACCTGCGCCCTCTGAACCATGCCAGGCTCCCACGGCTCATGCTCTTGCACTTTGGGGCCAAGGCCTCAGGGTTGGGTGTGGTGCTGCCAGACAGTTATATTGCAGAAGATTTTATCTTTTCAAACGGGCAAACATTTTTCTCCCGTCAATCACAGGGAAATTGAACATAAGCACAGACAGAACCTGAGCAAGTATCCACAAGCCGCTTCAGAATCTTATTTAAATCCTGATAAAATCCATGGGAAACTGCCAGAATTAATTGTGGAGAGCATGGTCTGTTTCATTTTCAAAAAAAGAAAGAAAGATGCTATTTACTTTCCTTGAGTTGTTGAATAATCTAACTATACTTTGAAAACATGCTCTATATGTTTATTAATATACTGCGTGCGGCAGGGGGTTATTGTTTCGTTCTAACTATTTATTTGTGCTTTTATCTTGTATTTTTATCTTGTGAACTACCCTGAGATCTTCGGACGAAGGGCAGTACAGTCGTACCTTGGAAGTAGAATGGAATCCATTCCAGTAGTCTTTTTGACTTCCAAAACTTTCAGAAACCAAATTGTGGCTTCTGATTGGCTGCAGGAAACTCCTGCAGCCAATCAGAAGCCACAGAAGCCCCGTCGGACATTCAGGTTCCAAAAGAACTTTCGCAAACTGGAACAATCACTTCCGGGTTTGCAGCATTCAGGAGCCAATACGTCCAAGTTCCAGGGCGTTCGACAACCAAGGTACAACTGTATATAAATATTACTATCCCCAGCAATTCCAGGTAGAGATGGGCAAGACCTGCCTGAAACCATGAAGAGCAGCTGACAGTCAGTGTTGACAATACTAGGCCAGATGGACCAATGATCCAACCTGATATCGGGCATCCTCCCATGTTCCATATAAATGTGTTTAAGGGAAGTGTTGCGGCTGTGGGCTAGAGCACAGGCTTCACGTGCCAAAGTTCTGGAGTTCAATCCCTGGAGGACTGGGACTGCCCCTTGCCTGAACCCCAGCAGAGCTGCTGAAACTCAGTGTTGACAACACAGAACTAGATGACCAATGGTCTGACTCCGTAAATGGCAGCTTCCTTTGTTCTGAGATGTATTGTGCTGTGTACTTCTAGGAGGCCATTCTGGGAAAAACACTCAGGTTTCTCTTCAAATCATATAAACTAACAGATCATGAATAAAACTCTGAGAATATCAGCTTTCTGTTTAGAAAGGTGATCTGACGTCATGACCACAGGAGAAATTTTGGAAGTGGGGACAACAGCATAATGTCGTCTAGCAAATCAAAAGACGCGTTATATAGAAATGCATCTTCTTTCTAGAGATGTAATCTCAGCCTGGCCAATACAAAGCAACTGGGAGTCTCATTGGGTACAGCTGAGCCCCTCCCACCTTTCTCTTCTCCCATGATGTGGAATACAGAGCCTTTGTCCATCCAACTCCCTTGAAGTCAGCAGTGCCTGTTGTCTACTTGCATGGCTTGCTCATATGAAGGAGTACACTGTACTCAACAGAGGAGCTATTCACAGGTTATCCAAGGTAGATTTACTAAAATCAACTGATTTAGAGTACAGATAGAGTACAGATGGGGTGAATCTGTCACTTTAGTTTTTTCTCTTCCCCTCAGTTTTCCATTCTCAAATTGAGTTCTTCACATTTCCCCAACAGTTTGCAAAAAATAAAATTAAATCAATGACTAATAAATAACAACCTCATGAAAATCCACCAGCACTTTAGTGTGAATTTCTCCCACGAGACACGTATTTGTATGCAATTTTGCCTAATATAAACATTTTTGCAAAGCAATTTTCCATAAAATAATGCGTTCTTGTATATCATTTTCACTTATATATGTATTCTTATGGGTGCTTTAAACTAGTGTATGTGTTTTTTGTACACATCCCTTGGCTGGAGAACTGCATTGCAAAATTCAGAGACGTGTGAATTCTGAAGGAAGGCTGTGCATCAGTTCTCATAATGTGTCAGAAAGTGCAAACTAGGTAGGTTCACCTTTAAATGCAAACTCAATCAAATTTCTCCCCCATTCCTACTCTAGAGTGAGCAGCAACCTGAAACTCATTGATGTACCAATTAATTCCCATGCCAATTGTTCTTTACAATAGTAACATCTATGTCATCCTTCCCGATCCTAATGTTTGGGACAACTCCCTCCAACTACAGCTGTGCCTGCAAGATACTTGCAAGAGTACTCAAGTTCAAGTGTATCTATATGATTCTCATGAGATTGCTCCCAGGGCACAGATCCAGGAAAAAGAGCATCCCTCCTTGAAATTCAAATTTCAGAAGCCCCTTCAGCAAGTTGTAAGATCTTTTTTACTTTATTTTAAATAAAGTGTAAAGTTCATTTCACTGAAGCAGGCACTTAGTGATTAGGCATAAGGATGCACATCTTTTATGGTCCGCAAGCATTAAATTTAGATGATTAAAGTGCTTTGACTGTTTGCGTGTGTTTGCTTTGCATTATTTATACTTTGGATGGTTGTTGTGCACCATGTGCCAAATAACAGATAGAACTTTGAAAATCTAAGTGAATAAAATATTAGCACTTCTGAAACTGCTTGGAATTAGTACTTTTGGTGGTGGAGCAGGGAATCTATATTTCAGGGTCTGCTTACAAAGGCACAATCCTAAAGTGAAGAGTTTCAAGACCCAGGAGGTCTGGGGCAGTGGTGCCTGAGGGCCTGTAGGGTTCAGCAGAAGCCCCACTATGCTGATGGAAGGCAAGATATAGCACAAAAACATGCCGGCAGAACACCATGGGTTCTCAGGATGAGGAGCCGGACCTAAAGGACTGTTTGGTCCATGCAGGGGCCGTACTATTGGTGCATGCTGCCCTCTTTCTGATTTGGGAGCTTTCTGCAGCCAATCGGAAGCCGCGCTTTGGTTTTTGAACATTTTGGAAGTCAAACAGACTTCTGGAACGGATTCTGTTCAACTTCCAAGGTATGACTGTACAGGATTGTAATCCTATATATTCCTACTTGGGGCTTGGACTGGGCTGTAAATGGGACTCTGGCACTTTTGCACACCTCCACTAAAGCATCAATCCCATGCGCATGACACTTGAGCAACATTCTGGCACTTAAAAAGGTCTGCTTTTATGGTTCCAGTTAGAATTAAATCCCTGGCAGATCATGGTCTTAAGACACTGGAGCGCATTATAAATTCCAGTTTGGGCTGGCCCCACTTGGATTTTATTCACTAGTGTTGGTGGTAGTCATCTTTTGGATGTAAAGAAAGCTTTTGTATCCCCAAGCTCTTCATACCATTTTGACTCTTCCATGACCTTTCCCTCTCTCTCTCTCTCTCTCTCTCTCTCTCTCTCTCTCTCTCTCTCTCTCTCAGAACTGCAGTTGCTATTATTTATTCACATGTGACATGAACTTTCTTCTTCTTCTTTTCATAGCCCTGCTGAACAATTCCAGCGCTTTATTTAAAGACATCCCGATGCTTCATTACTAATCCATTAGAACAAAAAACTAGGGCATCAGATAGATGCATCTGCTGGTGGGCAAGCCCAAACATGTCACGGCAAGAAACACTTGTGCCTGAGCCGTGGGGTGGAGGAAGGGCAGAATGTCAGTGCGAGGTGCTCAGTATCGCACTCGTCAATCTCTGCCCAAAGGGCCGTTTACATCTAAGAGAGAGGTAACAACTCTGATCTCTTCTCCTTTTTGGAAGCAGTGCAGTCTAGTAATTAAGGTATTATATGTGGATCTGGGAGATAGGAACTTAAGCCACAACTCCGCCCCACTTTATCACTAGGTGACGACATTTGTTTAGTCTGTAGATGGTAATATGCTGGCGGGGGGGGGGGAGCACACGCTACCTTACAGGGTAGCTGCGAAAGTGGCTAAGAAAAGGGGGTTGTAGAACAATACGCAGATTAGAAGAGTTGCAGAAATAACATTCTTCTTGCATTTCTAAAGAAAATGTGCAGGATTTTGCAAAGCAGCTTGGCTGTGTCCTTAAGGGAGAAAGTCTGGGTAGAAAAAAATTCTAGCTGACTGGCCTGCCTCCAGCACCATAAATTAGATTAAGTGTCTGTGGATGGAACAGGCAGTGACAAGACAGGGAAGGAACTGGAATTGATTGGGTGGGAGTCAGAATGTGCTGCAAGGTATAGTGGTGGATCTCCACTGCCAAGGTAGAAAGAAGGGAGACATGACAAAGCTCTTTGCATCTCATCACTTGAGCATCATCACCTTTACATTGAAATTTACCAGGATTCCAGTTTTCTTTTATTTGTATGCACAGCTAGAGTCATTCAATACGGGTCAATGCAAATCTTTCAGAGTCAGCAGTGGAGGAATTAGGCTGTAAAATGGAAACACGGTCTAGCTGCGCAGTTGGGGAGACTCAGGTTCGAATTGTATGAACTTTGCTGTGGGTCCTCAGTTTTCCGTCTGTAAAATGGGAATAACAATAATGGCAACAGCTATCTGGTGCAGCTGGTGTGATGGGTAATGGACCTCAGATATTTCCAGAATGCCAGGCTCACATTCTATAGATGGAAATTTGATGTGAGGCTCAGCATTTCTTTTTAGGACACTGAACAAGTGGCGTTCGGCATCTTCCAGAACTGGATGTCGCTACTTTGCATGAAAATTAAAACGCTCCAGCAGGGCTATTAGCAAAACTGTACAATACCAAACAAAAAACGGAAGCTTAGCAGAGAAAGCCAATGGGAAATGATTGCCTTGTGGTATGCGCCTGCCTCTGAAGATTTGTAGGCACCCCTATAATTAAAAGAAGTGGCAGGCAACCAGAATGCCTGGAGAGATGATACGGCCACATCTGTGCTCTGGAAAAAAAAAAATGTTTCAGAGCTGGGCTACCAGAGGAGAAAAATTGATGAGTTACATTGGGAAGGAGCCCAAGGGTAAACCTGCCTGACAGGTCCAGGTTAGGAAGGAGAAAATGAATGGAGGTACACAGTTAGGTCTTGGGAGAATGCAGTTTTGATGTGGGTGTGTGCAGCTTTCTATCCAGTTAGATGCTCACACTAACAGCGCAAGAACGTGGGGAAGGAAGACAGTAACAGGTTGTGATGCGATGCCAGTTTATAATCCCTTTCAGGGCTCATGATAAAGGGCTCGGTGTCTGAACTGATTACAAAGTTCACCGCTCCCTGTCACAGTTAAACAAACAGAAGGCGATGCCTTTGCAGGAAGAGCAAAGGAGTGCGGCGTGAGGGGGGTGGCTGTCGGTGCCAGCGCTCCCAGCCAGAAAAGAGAAGAGGTTCCTTCTTTCGTGCTGAGCGTAAGACACAAACACACATAGAGAGAAGGGTTAAACACCTATTACTGTCAATGGGATTTAGCCACCGTGTCAGCGGGAAAAGCTAAACTGTGCAAACAGATCTGGAAACCACTTTCCGTGATGGAGTCGTGGGGGGGCGGGAGAGGACTGTGGAGTCTTCCTCTTTATCCCATCTCATCCCAGGGGCTTGGAAGGAAAGAAAAAATCCCACGTGGGGAAATTGGAGGCCACACAGCTGCAAAGGAAGGACACGGCGAGATCTCTAAACAAAGCCCGGGAAATAAGCGCTGTGCAGGAAGGAGAGCGGGAGAGAGGCAACATTCATTGACTGACACCCCCTAGCTGGGAAGTTGCAACCGGAGCAGGAGACAGATCCGAAAGGCAGACTCTATTTCCTCCTACCCAGTCCCCCAGTCCCTTCTTTTCCCGGGCATTTCTTACCAACTCCTGCTTCAGACGGCGTAGGTAATGATCCATGTTTTTCTTTTCCATCCTCACATCCAAGTCCATCGGGTAGCTCTGGAGTAATTCAGCTGTTGCAGGGATTCCGGCTCTTCCACCATCCAAGTCCGGCCAGGCAATCTTGAGAGGTGTTTTCCTCGCCAGCGCCAACTAATCCAGCGGCCCCTTTAAATGCCCATTGGTCACTCTGGATAAGAATATCGCTCTCTCCAAAAGTAGAAGGTTGGAAGTTTGCCTTCTCTTATTCACCTCACCAAGGAAAACCAGAAGCCCGATCTCCCCTTAGGAAAGAGATAAAAAGTTGAGATGGCACATGCACGCCGCGCGCGCTGAATCTCAGGCTTGCAGCGCGCGGAAAGCCTGCAAACACGGGCTGCAAACAGGCGTGCGCCCCGCGCCTAGTTGCCTCTTGCAGAAGCTGGCAAGAGAATGTGCTCGGTGCGCGAGCAGCGGAGCAGCAGCAGCAAACTGGAGAGCCCGAGAGAGGCAGGAGAGATCTCGACGAGCGGAGCGCGCGGGTCGAGCGTTGCTGGTGATTGGCAGCTCGGAGCCGCTTCGGCAGCAGGCGGCAGAGGCGAGGCTTAAGGAGAGAGCCGGCACCCAAGTTTGCGAGGGTGTCTTCTGTCTGCGCACCGGTAGGGAGATCCCGCCCCAGGGGGTGGGCCTGGCTTCTCAAGTCAGCGCAACCACAGACCCTCTGGGCTGCCTGCTTGGCTCCAGTGCGTTCCAGCTCTGCATGTCGGAACATAAGAAGAGCCTGCTGGATCAGGCCAAGCAATGGGCCATCTAGTTCAGCATCCTGTTCTCCTGTTCTCTCACCCAGTAGATGTTAGCCTTGTCGTCCATGAATTTGTCTAAAGCTCTTTTGAAGCCATCCAAATTGGTTGGTGGCCATTCCTGACTCCTGCTCCATTGTTCCTCTGTGCGCTGTCTGGCGAGAACCTTCCATCATCCCTCTTTCTTGGATCACAATTCTAATTTTATGAGAAAGGGAGAAAAACTTTTCTCTATTCACTTTATCTAACGTTGAGCATAATTTTATAAGCTTCTATCATGTCACCTCTTTGTCGTCTTTTCTCTAAACTAAAAAGCCTCGAACGCTGCAACCTTTCTTCATGGGGAAATTTATTGTTTATTTGATTATTTTCAGTATTTATGTGCTACTTTTCAGGCAGACCTCACAAAGCAGTTTACATAAGATTATTGCAACAGTAAGCACCACTTTTTTTAAAAAAACAAAAAGTTACAATAAAACAGATAAGACAACTTGTTTGTTTAGAAAAAGCCACTAGTGCTGATTCTCCTCTCCCCTCAGGACAAAGCAGTTATTCAGACACCCCAGTGGTGGCAGTTGCAGGGAGGGAGAGGCCACAATGGGAGGTGGATGGTGACAGTCCCTCAAGCTTCTTTCTTCTCTCCGTGATCATTTTGGTGGCCCTTTTAGGAACCTTTTCCAACTCTATGGTATCCTATTGGAGGTGAGATGACCAGAACCGTACACAGTATTCCTAATATGGTTGCACCATAGATTTGTTTGTCTGTGGTGCTCTTCCTTTCTGTTAAAAAGCTATTTAACGTTAGGTAGTTAAACTTAAAATTATTTATTTAACAAACCAACGAAGTTGAATGGAATCCATTCTGGAAGTCCGTTAACTTCCAAAATGTTCGAAAACCAAGATGCAACTTCCGATTGGCTGCAGAAAGCTCCTGCAGCCAATTGGAAGCCGCGTCGGTTGTTTGGGTTCCAAAGAACATTCGCAAACCGGAACACTCACTTCCGGGTTTGCGGCATTCGGGAGCCAAAACGTTTGACTCGCAAGGCATTCGGGATCCAATGTATGACTGTTTAAAGCTTTTTTCTTCTTCACCCCAACAGGTCATTGCCACAGTGAGACATATGTATGGAGGGAGCTATCACAGCCTCATATGTCTGTTCACCCATTAACTAAATCCACACCGTTGGCCCACAAAATCACCCCCATAGTCTGGCCATCTCAGTGCTCGAACTTGCTTGGTGGGCTTCTCGGCTAGTGCATAATTCCAAGCATAGTTGCACCGTTATTGCATCATGAATTCATCCTTCCAGTATTTTGCTATTAGCCCACTTGCTTCTCTATTCCACCAGCCACCACAGAATGAGGGTCCACCACATGGAACAAGGTTGGGTGCCTTACACAGGCAGGGCCAACACTTGGCGTGCACTGCAGCTTCAAGTGACGACTTGTGCACATCTTAGGAGAAGCAGGTTTCAGGACAGGCCTACCCATGTTAGGGGATCTCCAGTACCTTAAAGCTGAACTGAAAATAGGAGCACTCGGGTGTTTGTGTTCCTTTGTTGGTGGAAAAAATAAAAAAGTATCAGAGGGCAGAGCCAAGGGGATAGAACATATTTTGGTTTTGTTTGGGAGACTGAGTTAATTAGTGGCTATCTTCCATTTGTTATTAGCAGGACTGTATGCACTTTGCACACAAACACACACACACACTCCAGACTTTGAGCCAAACAATCAAAAATTCCGCCCTTCTGCTTCCAAGTGGTTTTCAAACACTTTGATTGTGGGACTGGGAGAGCAAAGGGCAATAGGAGCACGGGTCTTGGTAAAACAGCAGTGGGAGACAGGCAAATGCCAGCCCTGTGGCTGTGGGACCCCTGCTTAGGTACCTGAGATGTCTCAACACGCATCGTCCTTGTGTTCTCAAGCTTTGTTTTTCCTGTTAGAATAATTGATTTAAAAAAAATATTTAAATAGGTTCGGACATGCGTGGACACCATTTAATTCCTCATCACTCAGTTGATCAGCCTTTTATGGATCTGATGAAGTGCACTTGAGCCCGTCAAACCTTATGTCATAATAAATTTGTTCGTCTTTAAGGTGCCACAATATTTTTGTTTTTTAAGCTGCAAAGGACAAACATGGCTACTCTTCTGGAAACTGCTTGACCCTTGCTCACTTGTAGCTTAACGCATAAGCAGACCACTGTTGATCTGGCAGAAGGAAGGAAAACAGGCCACTGTTTGAGGCAATGTGAAGTGATTAGGTGCAAGGTCTGTGTAATCTACAGTAGCTGATCACATAGCAGCCCAGATTACTATTTTACCAAGACATTTTTACTTAAAAACATAGAATTTTCTCTGGGAATTTCCCATTCCCCTCACTGCAACTCTTATCCAAGTTTGCACTCCACATACCCCAAGGGCTGGAGACATTTTTTGAGAAGTCTGCCTTTTTATGATCTGTTAAGGGAGGGAGAGAAGCACACACACACACACCCCACGCCCGCCAGCCCAACCACCTTTCCAGCAAGTGTTTTCTTTACCAGCTGCTTCCAAACAGAAGCATGCTGAGTGAAAGCTGCCTTTCCCTGGGTCACGGAAAAATAGATTTTGATATCCAAGCTGTCTCTTTGGCCCTTTCCTCTTAAATCTTAACAGCAACGATAACTCATTGATTTACAGCATGATATGCTCTGCAGAGACTGTTGCCACAGTTGAACAATATTCAATCATTGGTGCTTCAGTGGAAGGTAATATTTGTTTTCGGGTACTCTGTAAAGCTTTCCCTCCCCCTGATATATGGAGTTCATTGCAAGATGGATAGGGCAGAACAAGAGTACAGTTGCAATTTCATAAATCGCAAGGCGTGTGATCCAGGGGAAAACAACCTTTTTTTCATTTTTTGTTGAAATAGTTTTAAAACATCACGAGCCAGATGCAAGATTCCATATGTGAAATTTAACACAAATGCATCCTAATGTTTAACTTTGCCCATAAATCTCTCCAGTGTCCCTTTTGATGGGAAGAAACCCAGTGATGATTAACATACAAAAGGAAAAGCTCAGTACTAGTAGGCAAGCTAATAGGCACTGCTCTAGGAGTTGGCTCATTCTAGAATGACGGACACTTCTTTTAATGTGCAACTCCAGCAAACCGCCCAGTATGGCTGTATGTTTGAGCTACCTGTTTGAATGGGGGCAGCTGAGACATTTGCGACTCTTGAGAAGGTCTACCTTTGAGAAGCAACACCTGGGAATTTTCATACATTGTTTTATTTCTCAAGGGCATGCAGTTTCTTTCATTGCCTTTGTCTGGCCAACATATGGATTATGTTCCTGCTAATATTACTGCGTTTCAAAGAAGCAGCTGCTCTTTGAAACAGCTCTGTAGTTTATAGAGGGGATAAGAGCGAATGCTGACACAGACACCACCAAGAGATGGTATAAAAGAGTAAATTTTCCACCTTTTGGAGTAGTGAGCTTTTTACATGTGCAAGTTCCATAATAGCATGTTTACACATGGGACGTGCGCTGAAAGATTCTGAAAATGTTTTAACCAGTAACATTTCCAAGCCTCCATGTAATATATGTTTAAATCTGTGCTGGGTGAAGTCATATCTCGCATAAAGGGCAGTCGGCAGAAAAGAGTGCTAGCCTCCATGCATGTGAATTATTATTTTTTTTAAATTAAGTTACTATGAATGCTTTTCATAAGTGAGTCTGTACCTTTTTATCTCTTAACTTGAACATGTGAATATGTTCAATACTGTGTAAGCTTGCGAGCTCTGCAAGTAAGGAAGCAACACATATATAAATATTAAAAGGGTTGACTTAATACATTCGTATATTTGTAGCTGGTGTGTTACGTTAGCTTACAGATTGGTGGGATGGGGAACATTTAAATTGGCAAAAACCATAGCTCAGTGGCAGAGTGCATGCAGAATGTCCCAGGTTCAATTCTCCAGGAAGGGCTGGGAAAGAATCTTGTCTGTAACCCTTGGAAGCCCCTCTCTCTGGCTATTATATTTTGTTACATATTCCATATGGAAGACAGCCCTGTCTTAACCTTCCAGATTTCTTCTCATTTATTAATTCCAAAAATATACCTTCCGTGCTAGTGATGTATAAAAATCTGGAGAGAGCTTTAAGGAAATCTCAACATTGTGCTTTTCATGAACTGCCCAAGAAGCAACATATAAGCACCAGTTTTTAAATTCAAGCAATAAGCCTTTATTATAGGAAAGTGGCTATTTAATTAAGAAGTGGTGCTCCAGTGTTTTCTAGCCTCTGTGAACAGATGCAGCCTGAAACATGGAAGTTGTCCCAATGAACTCAGTGACACCTACTTGCAATTACATGTACTTGGCCTGATACCTTTATTGTGACACTATTTAAAATGAAGTCCAAACTCCAAAGCCTTATAGCGAGACTTCCCCTTGGCTCCTGCTTAATTCATCACTAATCTTTTCACATCACCCCTTTATCATATTTTTTTAGCCCTTTTGATTTTTTTTTTTAATTTTAGAATTTCCATTATCTGAAACCAAATCTCTTGATTGCACAAGACTTTGTATAACTCTGAGCTGTAAGCTTCATATATCACTGGAAGGATCTTTTTTTTAAAAAAAAAACAAACAAATGAAGTCCCCTAGGGTTCCTTCCACCTTGCAAGTGGGAGATTTGCCAGTCTCAACTGTTGTCTAAAAATCTAAGCCAAGAAGCCACGGCCTCACTGCACACTTTTATCGTGAAATCTGTCTGCTCTTCTTGGCCAGCTGGACTCTCCCTATAGACTGTACAGATTAGGATATATATTTTCCTGGCTTTGCAAGGCTATTAAATGTCACATGGCAGCTTTGAAAAGCCACTTGCTTTCAGAAGACGCACACACATCACGACATTATATTAAGTAGATGAATGGAAAAATCTGTTTTCTGGTACAGGTTTCCAATACTGAAACCAATAGTGTTAAAAAGACTGAACCCACCATCCTGCCAATATTTTGTGTTGGAGGGTGACTTTGTATGCATGCATGGCTATGTATTCTATTTTACAGACCTCAGTTTGAAGGCATCCCTATATCTGAAGGACTGTTTGGTCAAAGTCCAGTTTAAAGATAAAGAACTAGAGAACTATCAAGCAGAGGCCACATGGTACCCATAAACCTGGACAGCAAAGGACCTAAAGTCACTCTGTCACTATGCTGAGATGCATTGTGTTTCTATTTAAATAATGACAATTCTTTCTAAATTTGCATAGCCTATGCACATTTCATGTATATCTACATCCTCTTTGGTCCTCTTTTTTTGTGATACTGTTAAGTGCCTCCACCTTAATAGTTTGTGTTCCAGGCTTTACAGAGCAGCCAACATGGAAGGTTGAAGGCAACTGAATGTTAGCCTCCAAGCCAAAGGATTACCTTTTCAAGCGTCTTCACTGTTCAGAAAGGGGGTGGAGCCTAGAAGGGGTGAGTCTGTCCAAAGAGGGATAAAAAGCTTCATTTGAGGGATACATGCTTCCACTTGACTCATCCCTAGAAAGCACAGGTCTGAGTGATTTTCTGTTTGTCCTGAACTTTTTGCCTTTGCTCTGCTGCTTTCCCTCAGAAAACCCACTCTTTAGTGCTAAATTGGAACAAACCGCAATCCACGGAAAATCCGACCGCCATTTGCTCTGATTCAGTACTAAACCGTGGTCTTGTCTGGGGAGGGGAGGGGTAGGAAGCAGTGGGGCAAATGGGGGTGTGGATAAGCCCTGTGTTCCAAACTAGAATGGAAAAAGCTATCTGCTTGGAGCTCTCCAAGGTCCAGCAACTTCAATCCAACCCAACCCACCTGACGAAACCACCCTCACATGTCCATGGGTAGGAAAAGACATCGAGAGATCATTGACTTCTGTGTATCCTAAGGGTCCATCAGCCATGACCACAAGTAGCAAGTGCGAGAGTATGATTTCCAAAATGACCCACAGCTCAGAAAAAGTACCCTAGCAGTGAGCAAGAGGGAGACCATCTTGTCTTCTATGTTGCCCCAATAAATGTGTTTATAAAGCACACCAGCCTTTTTAAAAATAAAAATCAGATGCTTCAAAAAGTATATGTGTTCTTTCAAGTGTTAAAATCTGCATTGAGCAAATATTAAGCTGTCCAGCATGTTCACAAATGCCCACAGGAAATGGCTTCACCTGGCAACTGGCAAGAGCATCGTTCTGAGGCCCTCATGCATAATTTGCAGAACCAGTGAGCTGTGTGATCCATGAGCAGGAAAAACATTTTCCTCCTTTGCTTTTGTTTGATTTGGTTTGGGACGCAGACGCCGGGGTTAGTGTTGATTCAACCCAGATCACGCCTGCTAGAACTGCAGAGGGGAAAGAGCAATCTTTGTGTCAATTCATAACAGCTGCTGTCCCCCAACCCCAAATTATCGTAGTACTTTTTAGCACCACTTCCTTTCATCTGGTATCCTTTAGCACATCTCCAGTGTCCTCGGCTGCAGCAGACCCTGAGTCATCAGATGAACACTGATTATACAATGCTCTTCATAAACCTATCCATCTCAGTTTTAAAACTTGTGAGAATGACTATTCCTGGGAGACAATGCCACATTTTTCAAAGTGTTCTTTTCACCTAGCATGACTCAGCTATTTCTATCGGAATAAAGTGCATCTCTCAGCTGCTAGAAGTGTTGTTTTGCATTTTTGTGCCTTCTGATTCATTGCACAGCCTTCCCAGGGCTCTCATTTGTTAAGTTGCCAGCAGTTAAGTTGCCAGCACTCTGGGTGTGTGTCCAGGATAGATCGTGTGTACACAAATTAAAACTTTTAATGTGCTTTTGCTTATATAATTGCTTCCACACTAGTCCACTTTCCTTGGAACTGCCATCCTTCATTCAATCTTTAGGGAGCATCCACTTGAGGTTGTTGCCAGCCTGTTGCATTTAAGTGTTTCTTACATTTTTCCAGGGCATTTGTGGTGATGGTCGTGAGGAGGGCTTAATAGGATGCAGATTGCAGCATCAGCATGTCTAGTGTAGACAAGCAATGTGACCCAGGATTTTGTGGCTCTGGTGACTTTACATAAGTCCTTTTAGACGGTTCCAGTGATTGCTGATGAGCATGAGTTTGTTGTACATCTCTTGGAGACTATTGCAATGGAGCAGTATATAAATTGCCTTAATTACCGTATTTTTCGCCCTATAGGACGCACTTTCCCCCCTCCAAAAATGAAGGGAAAATGTGTGTGCGTCCTATGGGGCGAATGCAGGCTTTCGCTGAAGCCTGGAGAACGAGAGGCGTTGGTGCACACCGACCCCTCTCGGTCTCCAGGCTTCGGGCAGATGTCCGCAAGCCTTGTGCGCCCGGCGGGAGTTCCCGCGGGCTCGCAAGGCTTGCAGGCAACAGCCTGCAGCCCGAAGCACAGGGCGCGCTCCGGAGCGCGCCCCGTGCTTCGGGCAGATGTCTGCAAGCCTTGCGCACCCGGCGGGAGTTCCCACCGGGCGCGCAAGGCTTGCGGATAGCAGCCTGTTCTGGGGGCTGGGGGCGGGGGAAGCTCGGGCTTCCCCCGCCCCAGCCCCGTGGCTGGGGAGGGGGGAAAATAATTTTTATTTATTTATTTCCCCCCCCCCCAAATGAGGTGCGCCCTATGGGCCAGTGCGCCCTATAGGGTGAAAAATATGGTAATTAATTAAATGTCTGGTAGGAGATTAGCAAGGAATAGCTTTGCTAATAGAGTCCAAAGGACACATTGGACCTCTCAGCCAGAGGTTTCCCAGTTTTAGTGAAGTAGCACTAGAAATGTAAAGAAAAATATGACCCCCTATACTCAAGTCCTCTGAGTATGATCCCACAGCTTCTTGTAGGAGTGAGGTAGTCCTTAAGGTACCCAAGTCCGAAGCTATATAGATTCCAAACTGTTAAGGCTGTGCAGCTGAGAAAAGCTACCAAGAGATGACAAAATACTAACCATAATTTCTATAGTTCAGTGTTATGTCTCCTGATCTATTTTGGCTGCCACAATCTGACTAGTGATTTAATTAACTGAGTAATTATGAATCCATTTTCCCATGGTCCTATGAAATAACAACAACAACCCACAAGTGCAAATTGGCTGACCATGTTAATGCAAACAAGTTGACCTTCTTTAATGTTTTGGAAAAATTTAACCAAGTCATTTTTTTTAAAGAGCACCATCAGAACTTTACTGCTTTGGGAGAATTTTGCTCGTTGATGTTTGCCTTGGAAATAAAGATGTTCTGTTTCACTACGGAATTCATTCTGCTTTAATTGTTTTGAGAAATGTTCAGGATGTAACCTGGTGGGAACCACATGGCCTTAATCCAATTCTGTTGCATGCATGTAATCATTAGTAGGCCATGAATTAGTAGGCACATCCACCTCTACACCAGAAGTTCTATGGGACCACCAAGACTAGTATTGCAAGACCACACCCTGTGGACAGAAACCTCATTCTGCTCATGGATCTCCTTTGACTTTCCTGTGAGCAGCGTTTTCCCCTGGAAAGGTGGCTAATAAAGTATAGGAAAGTAAAAACCAGAAGTTCAGATATCAGAGACCCTGATAGATCAAGTCAAAGTCAAAATATTCTTATGTGCCAGGCATTTGGGGTCAAGCAGCGAGTCCACTGTCTGTTCTCAGTACTTTTGGGCTGCTTTTTATGTACAGTGGTACCTTGGGTTAAGAACTTAAGTTGTTCTGGAGGTCTGTTCTTAACCTAAAACTGTTCTTAACCTGAGGTACCACTTTAGCTAATGGAGCCTCCCGCTGCCGCCGTACCACCACAGCACAATTTCTGTTCTCATCCTGAAGCAAAGTTCTTAACCCGAGGTACTATTTCTGGGTTAGCGGAGTCTGTAACCTGAAGCGTCTGTAACCTGAAGCATCTGTAACCTGAGGTACCACTGTATTTTTGTAAAAACTGATAGTTTAATTCTGGAAACCGCTCCACTATAAGTGACAAAGGGGGTCAAGAAATTTTGATAATGAATAAAAATAATTATAAAATGTAGCATTTACTGATGTGAACACCGTCACTTCCCATTTGGTTGTGTTACATTGACAATATTTTTATTCTATAGTGATAAGATGTAGATTCATGGGCAGGGCAATCTGAGGTAGGCAGGAGAGAAGGAATCTGAGGTGCAGGAATCACCAAATATAAATTTCTGCTGGGTTTGTGGTGGCAGAAGAGGGGAGGTCAAAGGCATTTCTCCTTTTCTTAACCTCTTATTTCCCTTTGATTTTGTTTGGGGTGGGGGACACCTTTACTCCCATACAAATATTCGCATACAATTCATACAAATATGCGAATACCAGATAAAGACATTTATAAACTATGTGCAACATTTTCGGCATTATTTATCATGTTACCTAGATTTATCTACATTTATCTGTGTGTTCTTTTGTGTGTAAAACTTAAGGATTATGAAGCCTATCCCCCCCCCCCCGACTATTTATATAAACAAAATTATCACAAGATATTTTCTGTGCTTTCCCTTTATTACTGATATTTTAATGATAATTGGTTTTTCCTATAGATTGTATAATGGCTATTAATGACATCTGACGCTATAAATAATGTTCATTGTTCTTATTGGTGGTGCCCCTGAAGAATTTTAATTTGAAACGTGTTGGGCCAATAAATTCTTTATTCTTGGGCACTCTTGAGATTTCATCCCCTCCCTTTCCCCTGCTGTCAATGGAAGAGGCACATTGCAAATGGAGGCACTACACCATTTTTATACCATCATCTCTAACAGCTCCTTATATTAGTCCTGCTGGGAAAAATGAAACACTTTGCCAATTGTCAGAGAAACTGGGATGTTAAGTGCTGCCCTAAAGCCTTGTCAACTGATGGGCAAATTACAGTGCCTTTCTCATAAAGAAAATGGATGCCAGAGATGCTCTGAGACATTCGTTTTGATGATGAATATGGAGGACACGTTCATGTCAGACTCAATGGCCTCTTTTCATTCTAGTGCTTTGATTCTGGAGAAGTAAAAATAGTCACCATGGAGATATTAAAACACACACACACTTATATACTGCTGCCCTGTAAATGAATCCTAGATGACACCAAAGAGGACTCAGTAGTTTCAAGCTAAGATTCAGGGGAGTAGGAGATGATTATCTCATTTAAAAAAGAGAAATGCCTATCAATAACTTAAACCAAAGACATATGAAAGGGATGCTATCGGATGAGGAAATCATTTGGGAATGGCAGAGATCCAGGGCCCTTGCCCTCAGCAGCTCTGCAGTTCCAAAAGCAACATATTTCAAAGCGAAGACAATTGTGGGCACCACTAATAATAATAATAATAATAATAATAATAATAATAATAATAATAATAATAATTTATTTATACCCCGCCCATCTGGCTGGGTTTCCCCAGCCACTCTGGGCGGCTTCCAACAAAACATTAAAATACAATAATTCATCAGATATTAAAAGCTTCCCTAAACAGGGTTGCCTTCAGATGTCTTCTATTTATTTAAAGCACCCCCCCCCCAGCAACATGGGAGCTGTAGATTAAGGCTGCTGGGAATTGTAGTTCTGTGAAGGACAAACTATAGTTCCCAGGATTTTTTTAAGGGTGTGTGTGCTGGAGTCTGCTTCCCCAGCACGTTCACTTCAGGTAACACACTGGCAGCGCAACCCCATGCCTCTAGCAAGATTGCACTTTTGACTCACCATCTGGTGAAGGGAGGGTTCAATTCAGCTCAGTATGTGTGTGTTCTTCTGCTGGGAACAAGCACATCAAAAGTGCATTGCAGGGCTGTTCAAAAGCCCTTTCGCAAACACCCCTAGGCTGCTCTTCGCAGAGGTTGCCTATCTCTCCTTCGCACCCAGTGCCCCCCAGCTTACAGCCCTGGAGGGCTGCAGGTGGCTCAACATGGGGTGACAATATCTTCAGAGGCATCAAAATCAGTGTATTCTGGAATGCTTCGGTCTGCCATCTAGATTCAAAATGGCGCCCGCTCATCAAAACATGGATAAAAACGGGCTCCTCCAAAAACAGGAACCATCATGTCAAACTCGGTGATGATATGCATAGAATGCATAGAAAATAGGCAGACTGATAGACAAACCACTTTCAAAAATATATGGTAGGCAGTGTGTGTGTGAGTATCCAGCAAGGGTTAAAAGCCTGGGGAAATAGCAATTAAAGGAATCTAATCACCTATCTAGAACATCAAACCATAGGTCAACACTGGAAAACTGCAAATTATTTCATTTTGGAACATACGATGCAAAAGGTCTGGTATACAGCCTTAATGGGGGGAAATCACTCAGTGTTTAAAAAGACTCAAATAAACAGTTTCAGACAACTTTGTCAACACTTGGTATTGTTTTATTCAATATATAAAGGTGCTGATGGCCTGGGAGACCCACCATCTACATATAGCGTATGAAAAGAAAGGCAAAATAAACATTGTGACCTGATATCGTTTAAGTAGTATAAAAGATAAAACATGGTGTAGGTTATTTGATACTTGGGGGCTGGGATTTTTAGAGGGGTGATTGATTTAATTTTCCTTGGAGACCATTGTAAGAGTGATACATGTAAAGTTAGTTCTGTGACTATTATATCATGTATTTATAATGGAAGAAACTCTCTCTCTATATATACATATATATATAAAGGTGGGGGGGAGAATGCATTATTTTTATCATTATCATCGCCTTCCACACACACACATCTCAGGCAAGGTGATGCACAAAATGCAATAAAAGAGCTAAAATGGTTTTGAAACAACACAGAAAAAAACAACGGATAAATTTTAAAGCAATACAAAATAGACGCCTATGATGGAGACCTAGCCAAACACCTGGGAAAGCTTGTTGAAGGAAAAATGTCTTCAGTTGTTTCTGAAAAGTACAGATACTGGCTGCCTGCCTATCTTGACAGGAATACTGTAACTCTGGAATACTCTGAATTACTGTGGATCTTCCTCTTGTTGCTGAATTCTGAATGAAATGCAATTTTAAACTCTTCAAAGGCAGCTCCACATGTTACACAGTAAACTGGAAGTTTAAACGTGGATAACGGAAGACGCACTATCTCTCTCCAGGTAAGTATCTCTGCCCTGGTAAGGATTCAGAAGATGTGAGGGATTGAACCTGATATCTTCTGCCTTCAAAGTGGATGCTCTGCCCCTGGGCTACGACCCTTCCCCATACTTTAAAGGTAGTGGCCTCAGCAGCTTGATCAAGGTCACAAGAGAGACAGCAGCAGGAAAGCTAACCTTCATCCCAGCGTGTGCACAAGTCCAGTCAAGTAACCTGATCTGAGCTCCTGCATGCTTTCTGCAGCCTTCCTGTGTCAATATGTTGCCTAATTGACTTTAATGGAGCTCTCTGCTCATGTAGATTTGTGTAAGCATAGATCAGACAGATGGGCTTGGGGAATCAGCAAGGACGCAGCAACAACCCCATTGCTGTCCCCTTTCACTGTGGAACAGAGAAAAGAATCTCTGCTTTGTTTACATGTCTGATTATTTTATTTTAAAAGCATGCAAAACAGTCTCAGGGTTGGCACATTTCCACTAAATATGAGTATTTTGGCAGCATTCATAAATACTTGGTGTTTTTGGTAGAAATATGAACCCTGTATTCCATTGTGGAATAAAGTTTACGCCGTTCATTCTTTTTAAGCTTTCTATAATTATTAAGGTTATTCCAGGTTGCCACCAGAGTATTATTGGTGGGAGGAACCAGCTGGGGAACTACTAAGGGGAAAAGGCTCAGAGCCCAGGGTACTGGTGGTGGGACAGCGATGAGTGGTCAGACGGAGAAGTCTGGGAAGAGGAAGTGTTGGAAGTGGAAGAGATAACAGGGTTCAGTGAGCTGGGAGAGTCGGCGGCAGAGAGAAGTCCAGAATCAGATGCAGAGGCTGAAGCAGGTGACTGGGAGGAAGGAGGTTGAGGCAGAGATGAGTCAGGCTGGTGAAGAGTCATGTGCTGCGACAAGCTCATCTCCCATCTTGTGCCCCAGAACCAAGAGAGGCATGAAAAGGACAGAGGACAAATTGGCTGCACACAGGCACAGTCTCCTATTGTTTGGGGAAAGCCCTGAACGGGAGGGGACTTAGATGACTGTGAGGAGGAGTGGACTTTCAGTCTCGGCAACTGATTTCATGGAGAAAGACCCACCAGGAATGAGCTGCTGTGGTCTTTAGGCCAAGTCTGTGGAGACCGTGTTTTTGCTAATCAAGAGTTAACTCCAACTTTGAATGGTGTGATTTACTGCTGGCTCATTCTTTGTACTGCCTTGTAGTCCAGCATTTTTCTGGTTATTCCGGTGCTGTGGTTGTGATGGTGCAAGGAGACATTTGGCAATACAAAAGGGAGTGTGTGAAGACTGGCACATGAAAACTGTGCCTGGGTCCCTCATTTATAGGGAAGGGGAGATGGAGAGGGTCCAGGAGCACACACTGTCTTGAACATGATGGGGAATAGAGTAGAGGATGGGGGCAATGGGGTTTGAAACTGTAAATAGCAACCTTCGCAACCATTTACAGAGGTTGTACATTTTTTTAAAAAAACCCAACAACAACCCAGTAAGTACATTGATGAGACAGAATATGCAATGTTTTGTGAACAGAAATATAATTGGGATAATACGAGATGCAGCATACAAGAAAAGGCACATAGTCAAAAAATGGGAGCAGAAATTTAATTGCATTATAAATTGCTACTAAAGGCTAAAATGTCTCAGGGTAACATTTTCAAAAGGTGAAGACTCTAAAGCAGATACAAAAACAGGCTCATCAACCCTCAGGATTGATACTTAGGTTACGCAGAATAAAAGAAATCAGCAATAAAAAGAGCCATAGGGAGGTAGCGAGGAGAGAGAATAATGGTCTGGCATGATGGCTATGCACTTATGAATTTCTTCTCCACTGCAAATGGTCTGTTTGGACACGAGAGCCCTACAGTCCTGGATTTCATGCAATCTAAAAGATTGATCTTAGTTGGCTTGATTGGCTTGAGATGTTTTATTCTGTACGAAAGAATGAAATCTCTCAAGAGTACCCAAATCGTAAATGGCATAATTATGACTGGCAGGGTCTACAAAACTAGGAGTATATTTTTCAATCTTTTGAAGCAACAAATATGAGACTATTTCTATTCCGCCTTTTTGCCTGACAGGAACTCTAGGGTGCTTACAGAGAAGAACAAGAACCACTAAAAACATAGAAAGAACAATTGTTGGGGGGGACAAAACACTGATAGCATTAAAACTATCCATCATCTATCTATATCTATCTATCTTTCATCTAATATTTAAAACATACAATCACAACAAACACAGCACGGTACCAGCCCTTTCATCAAATGCTAGAGTTGGAACAAGAATGTCTTCGCTTGCCAGCGAAAGGACAGTAAGGAGGGAGGCAGTTTAGCCTCTCTAGGGAGGGAGTTCCAAAGTTGACTGGGAGAAGCCACCACCAAGAAGCCCCTCTCTTGCATCTCTACCAAGCGTGCCTGTGAAGGTGGTGGGAGCGAGAGAAGAGAATCCCCTGAATATTTCAAAACATGGACAGGTTTGTATGAGGAAAGACAGTCTTTTGGGTAGCTTGGATGTAAGACATGTAGGGCTTTATAGGTCATAACCCGCATTTGAATTGTGCATGGTAGTCGGTGGAGCAGTTGTAGCAAGAGTCATCTACTCCTTATAACCAGCCCTGGTTAACAATCTGGCTGGAGAACGTTGAGCCTGTTGAAGTTTCTGAGCATTTTTCAAAGGCAGCCCCACGTTGAGCTCATTACAGGAATCCAAATGGGGTGTTACAAAGGCATCTGTCATTGTGGCCATTAAGGATGCCATCTTGACACCCTTAAAAGGTAAAGGTAAAGGTACCCCTGCCCACACGGGCCAGTCGTGACCGACTCTAGGGTTGTGCGCTCATCTCACTCAAGAGGCCGGGAGCCGGCGCCGTCCGAAGACACTTCCGGGTCACGTGGCCAGCGTGACGAAGCTGCTCTGGCGAGCCAGCACCAGCGCAGCACACAGAAACGCCGTTTACCTTCCCGCTATAAAGCGGTACCTATTTATCTACTTGCACTTAGGGGTGCTTTTGAACTGCTAGGTGGGCAGGAGCTGGGACCGAACGACAGGAGCTCACCCCGCCATGGGGATTCGAACCGCCACCCTTACGATCAGCAAGTCCTAGGCACTGAGGTTTTACCCACAGCGCCACCCGCGTCCCTTTGACACCCTTATTTAGTGTTAATTTAATAAAACAGTTGTGTTACTATACAGGCCTCCTCCTGTTCAGTGGAATCTGTATCACTACTTCTGTTCTGGGGTGCCAACAGAATTTTCTAGGCCTACTATATGTGGATTGGGTCCTTCAACCACTCACAAATGAGGACACAAGATTTGCATAGGCTTTGTATCATATGCAATTTGTATCTTCTTTTGCAGATGGAGTGGAGGGTTCAAAAACAAATAAGCGTCCGCACACATAATAAAATATCTGACAGAAAAAAATGTGAAAAGCTAGAACTTTCCCCATAATTGCATTTCCAGTCATAAACTGTAGAATTTCTGCCTGCTACACAGTTGTTAAAGGCTCCAGCATATCATAGGTGACTTGTCAGGAGGTCCTGTAAACATGTGACTATAGTTCCACTGGGATGCTCTGCTTGGTTTCGAAGAGGCCAACAGCACTTCCAGACTGCCACATGAAGGCTTGGCCACAATACTGTGTGCCTGGTAGACTAGGGATTTGTTCTACATCGGATGTGGGGAACCTTTGTCTCCTCAAATGTTGCTGAACTACAACTCCCATTGGACCCAGCAAGCATGACTCATGGCCAGGCAAGACAGGAGTTGTAGTTCAGCAACATCCAGTAGACCTAAAGTTCCCACACCTGTTCTACATTAACAGAATTTTAAAGACACTTCAACCTCGTGGTTTTTAAAAATAATAACAAAAAACCTTAAAGAGGATTTAAAGATACACAGCCTCACGCAATTAGTCTTGATTTAAATGACAGTTATGAAACTAGACTGGTGAGTCCTCAAACATGAAACACCGTGGCTAAGGATTTCAAAGCCATCTACTAGAGGATTTGAATGCATAAGTTGAGGGACCTGTGCTTTTAAATCCCCAGAGCTGGTGTGCAAATATCAACCTGTATGAGTGCTACATGGATACTAGCAATGGAGGCAAAATCTAATGGAGCATATTCATCCTCCTATTAAATCATGGATGCATGCTACGCTTCGGGAATGTCTTGGAATTGTTGGTGCTGAAGGCATATATATATATATATATAGAAAATTGTTACCCGCTATCCATTATAAAATAATCCTAAAGTGGGGGACAATGCCAATACAATACAAATAAAACACAATAAAACCATACAGTTGTCCATCAGTAAACAATAAAACAGGGACAGAGCTACCCTCCCAGACTGGATCTGAAGGTTGCATTAGGCAGAGGTGACCCTCCACCCAGCAATCCCAAATCAGCTGGCCTCTTGCCAGCTGCCAAATGTGTGAGTGGGCAAGAATCCATTCACGGCATCCTCTGCCAGTGGGAACAGTGAAAACAGCAAAAATGGGAAACTGCAAGCGCAGGTGCAGGGCTGAGTTGGCCCAGGATCTCCTGGATCCCAGGCTAGCCTGCCAGTCATTGTACAATAGCATCAAGCCTGAATCTGATTGTCTTGCTTCCCTTTTGTTGTAACTGCCAAGAGAAGCAGTTCACCTGAGTAGGTAACAGAGGATACTGTGTTACACCTCTCAGTTCACGTGTGATGTTAGTAACGCCAGGTAGACAAGAGGTAGCATCTGGAAAGACTGCTTCTGGTGTTGCTGGAGCAGTTTATGAGGTCAGAAATATGCATATGTGCCCTAGCTGAATATACCCTGTTTTATTTCTGACAGGCCAACTGTGAGCATAAACAGGCATTAAACAACAAAACAGGTTAAAGCATATTTCACTTCTGCTTTTCTCACAGCTTGTAGTATTTTATGGAAGTGGAACGAATCAGTCCGAATAAGTTATGCAAATCAGACAGATTAATTTTGTACATAATGCATGATTAGGGCACTTGGAGTGCATATTATGCAAATGGTGTCAACTGCGTTTGAGGGGTTAGGGTTTGGCAAACCCTATTTAAGGAGGAAGCAATTACTTGAACAACCCCCTCTACGAAGCTTGCAGGGTTGCCAAGTTGACATCCGTGACACCTCCAACAGAATATCAGTTACTAAATTAGCTGTAATATCACATGTCTGTGAGAGGAATGATTATCTTTCCCAATGCTTGCTCTGGCTGTCACTTTTCTATTGGTGTGTCACTATTTCCACTGCAGACACAAATCCATAGGCAGAAATATCTTGGTTTGATTTTTTAAACTATTTCCTCAAACAAGTCTCGCCCAAAAGTCAAAGCCAAATTTGCTTTTTATGCGGTTTTGAAGTGCCAGATTATTATGACAACTTGCAAAAGTGGAACCAATTATCTTTATTGCTGCTTAACAGAACACACAATATATATATATATCCCAAGCTAATGTAATCCATACTTAATTTTGCAGTTAGCAACCCTGAATGGCTAATTCTATAAAATGCCACAATGAAATGAAAGAATGGCCTGAAGATACAAACAGTTACTTTCAACAGTCTAATGGGTAAAGATGGCTTAGGTTGCCTCCAATCCAACTGGAGAAGCCAGGGACAGAAAATAGGACTTCTTGCGTGCATTGATTACTTCTAAGTAAGTATATACTGCATAGCAGCCAAAATCTACCAAATTTCTAATCAAATTATTTTAAAAACACAAACAGTATAACTGGTATACATTTGGCCTCATATAACTCCCTGAATGGTATCTGACTAAGTTTTACTAGGGACGCGGGTGGCACTGTGGGTTAAACCACAGAGTCTAGGACTTGCTGATCAGAAGGTCGGCAGTTCGAATTCCCGCATGGGGTGAGCTCCCGTTGCTCTGTCCCTGCTCCTGCCAACCTAGCAGTTCGAAAGCACGTCAAAGTGCCAAGTAGATAAATAGGTACCGCTCTGGCGGGAAGGTAAACAGCATTTCCGTGCACTGCTCTGGTTCGCCAGCAGCAGCTTAGTCATGCTGGCCACATGACTCGGAAGCTGTACGCCGGCTCCCTCAGCCAATAAAGCGAGATGAGCGCCGCAACCCCAGAGTCGGCCACGACTGGACCTAATGGTCAGGGGTCCCTTTACCTTTTACTAAGTTTTACTCAGAGTAGACCTACTGAAATTGTCATGTTCATTCATTTCAGTGGGTCTGTTCAGAATAAAACTCCATATATAGCCAAAATGGCACCACTCATGCGCAAGATGAAGGTATTAGCAAGCTTGGATGAACTCCAAGATTTGTAGGTACTCAACAAATCAGGGAGGATAACCCCTATGAGGGACCCCAAAACAGCCTAATGAATACAGAATATACTCTTGTGGTCACACAATGCTGAGTGCCTATTGTGGAGCAAGAAAGCGGGAGGAGAAATGCAGCGGAGTGCCCTGGAAATGGGCACAGCTGGCTGGCACCCTGAACAGGTGCATTCCACGCTGCAGCGTTTTATTGCAGGTTTCTCTTGTCTGCTAACCAAGAGCAAAGGGTTCCCCCCTCCCTGCAATCACTGATATGAATGGCAGCTGCATTTCAGAATCACTTAAAACCCACCTCCTTGCTTTTGAAGCCATAGCACAATTTCCCTAGCTAACAGATCACACTGTTTGCATCAGTGTTAAATTACGTATCGGGCTGTATGTAACACTGTATGCCAAATAGGCAAGGTTATTTATCGCATTGCCTTGGAGCAGAATGAACAGAGGTTGTTTTCATAAAGAACACTATAAATCGGGTCTGCTACCCTGAGGGATCACGCCCTTTTGCTAAAAGGTATAACTAATCATTTCAGCTGCTCAGAGAGGGTTTCTCCCTCCCCGCTCCATTTGTGGAATTTCAATTACAGGGGAGTGCTTTTATGTCCCAGTCATACATGACTGCAGTTACTCCTGACCAGGAAAATTTGCAAATCAAATGTTCCTTGTAGTTTACTGAAGGGATATATGTGTTCGCCCTTTTTTGGCAGATGCAGCAGAATATAAGGGTATGTTTTCTGAACACTTTCACCTCATGTTCCACATAAAAAACGGATCTTATGCCAAACTGAGAACTTGACAGGAATGAATGAATGAATGAACAACGGATGTTCTGGTAGCAGCAAATGTTTTTTGTTTGTTGGTTGGTTATTCCTGGAAATGAAACCAACTATTAATTTCAAAAGCACTTTGACAGACTTGTGACGCTAAGCTAGACCAGAGCCCAAGAGATTTGTAGTTCATGCACGCCACATACGAAGGCAATTCTGCAAGCAGCACGGACTAACATAAGAATGTAAGAGAAGTCCTGGTTGTTGTTGTTGTTTAGTCGTTTGTTAGTTAGTTGTTGTACGACTCTTCGTGACCCCATGGAGCAGAGCACGCCAGGCACTCCTGTCTTCCACTGCCTCCCGCAGTTTGGTCAAACTCATGTTGGTAGCTTCGAGAACACTGTCCAACCATCTCGTCCTCTGTCGTCCCCTTCTCCTTGTGCCCTCCATCTTTCCCAACATCAGGGTCTTTTCCAGGGAGTCTTCTCTTCTCATGAGGTGGCCAAAGTATTGGAGCCTCAGCTTCAGGATCTGGTAGCTCAGGCCAAAGGACTGCCCAGTCTAGAGTCCTGCTTTCTGCAGCAACAAGTTAAATTCTTATGGGAAGCACACAAGCAGGACATGACCGGAACAGCCCTCTTCTGCTGTTGATCCCTAAAAACTGGTATTATTTCAGAGGTATGTGGCCTTTGATCCTAGAGTTCGCACATAGCCATTATGACATGGGCTGTGCAGCTCCATCCATGGAGGTGATAACATGAAGGCATATGCACACTTACCTGGGATTAAGCCGTGCTGTACTGAATGGGACTTACTACTGAACAGACAGGTATGGATTGCATTGTTAAGAACTTAGGTCTGTTACGTTTTTTCCTCCACAGCCAATACCAGGACCACCACCAACAAAAGATATAGGGAGACAAGAATTGTGCCTGACAAAAATTTTCTTTCTTCACTTCTCAGCTCACCCATAACTTTAAATATGAGCTGACATCACAGAGCGGCTGCTCATTACATTAAGTGAAACAGGAGAAAGAAACTGCACAAACCCCAAAACAGCTGTTTCAAACTTTTCTGTTAACAAGATTGGATAGTTTATGGGGAAAGGAGGCTATATAGATTTTTCCTAGGAGTGCACTTGTGTTTCACTCTCTGGAAAAACAGGTTGCACATATTAATTAAAAAAACCAAGCAAAATTGTTTTTTTAATCTACTGTACATCCATATTCAATGTGCACAACAAAATTGTAAGTTAAATTGTAATTTTAAATAAGTTTTAAAAAGGTATACCTTACAAAAAGAACCCTTTCTCTTCCCTGTTCATGACATGGTTGCCCAAGGCATACAGTCTATGCTATGTCAATTTCACTTGTATAAATATATCCAAATCAAAAGGAATGCGAAAAAGAAATAAAATATGGAAGAAGTGTCCACTGCTAACAACCACCTCCATATACAAGGGGCAAACTACGCAGTACATACCATCGTGTGACACAACTAGAGTTCGTTTAAAAGACCAACTGCACCATCCTATAACGTGCACACAAAAGTAAGTCTAATTAAAGCTAATGGGACGTGCTCCTACGTATGTGGGTATAGGATTGCAGCCTAACTTAAAACTATGGTTTGACAATTCAGGATCATCAATCTTTTTGTTGTTGTTGAAATTAACTATAGTTTGGCTTCATACCAAGAAGGCTTTTCAAGGAGTGGGGAGGCTTTGAAATCCTGTACAGTGGTACCTCGGGTTAAGTACTTAATTCGTTCGGGAGGTCTGTACATAACCTGAAACTGTTCTTAACCTGAAGCACCACTTTAGCTAATGGGGCCTCCTGCTGCTGCCGCACCGCCAGAGCCAGATTTCTGTTCTCATCCTGAAGCAAAGTTTTTAACCTGAAGCTCTATTTCTGGGTTAGCGGAGTCTGTAACCTGAAGCGTCTGTAACCCGAGGTACCACTGTAGAGCTTCAAAGTGGGGAGGCTCAAAAAGCCTGCTCAGCACCAATCCCTTTCAACACAGAGATCAGCTCAGGGTAGGTTTTCCAAGACTCCTCACACCCACCCCTTTCAAGCCCTGATTGTGGAGCCTAAAAGGAGGGTTATGGGAGACTTGGAAGTCTGCCCCACGTTCATCCTTGCAAACTTTTGCCGCACCCCACCTGGCAAAGTTGAGAGTCTGTGCACACACAGGAGTGGGCACGACAAGCTGATAATTTTGCTGCCCCACTGTCCAACCTGCTGCTTGGGACACATGCCAGCTCTCTCTCCCCTGCTTGGTCCAGGCCTGCACCCATGATGAGAAGTCTTCTATGATTTTTGAAGTAAGAATGCAGTTTCTTTGCTCATAAACTGATACAGAACGGGAAGTTTCGTTGTGCACAGCTTTAGAAAAGACGCGTTTCTGAGCAGGGTGCACCCTCTTCTGGTAAGAAACAGCATGTGCAATTGTTATTGAACAAACAAAATTATGACGTGGATTTTGTCAACAAAGAGGTCTGTTGAGCCTTATTGACTACTAGCAAATGGTGATCAATCATCACCATGTATATGACTCCTTGCAAAAGTTAATCATATCGTATACAACTTTACACATGAGTCCCATTTGCTTGTAGGTTTTACTCCCAAGTAATTTTAGGATCGGTACCCAATCCGATTCATCTTTACACAGAAGTAATTCCCAACTTCTTAATGGATCTTCTACCCAGCATTCCCAAACTATGTGTGCTTAAAATGTAGAAGCCTCTAGCTGATATATATATATCACTGCATTTTATTTATGATTGTTATTAATCGAGGGCCAAATGTTCGTTTTATTAACACACTGATCCCGCTCTTTATTATCAAATTCCAATTCAGCTTACAAAAAATTCAGAAAATAAAAATAATAATAATATCTAGATCCCATTCAGGTAGAAGGTGCTTAAGAAAGAAAGAGAGCAGGTCTCTGCCCGCAGGTGCTTCCAATCGAGAAAAAGACACACTGGAAAGAAGCCTGAAAAGGAAGTGAAACGGAGGCAGCAACGGGGGCTTCTGCCATGAAAACACGAGCTTCAGGCAGTATATAGATGGAAGTAGCCCGCGATCGCCGCCTCCTCCTCCTTTCCACCCATCTTGAGTCTTGACGCTGCCTTAGATAAGCCCTTTATTTCTACCGCTTAGGTGCAGCCCCCCCCCCCACAAAGAATGGCTGCTTGGTTCCGCCCGCAGCCTAAAGGACCTACGCTCACTCCACCCCCACCCCTGTCTCAATGGTTCGGTCCTCTTTCAGCCAGCCAATTATCTCCCCCGCCCCCCCCCCCCCGCAATCCGCTTCCTCTCTCAGGCACTTCTCTGAAGCGATTCTCTCCCCGCCCCCCCGCCCACCGCGCCGTATCTTTTTTTGTGTGTGTGCTCGGCGCGCGCACCTCTGTCGTCACATCCGCAAGGTCTCGTCGCCCCTCGTTTCTTCCGACGCTTTCCCAGGGTTCCCGCTCTTTTTTCCAAGATGGCGGCTCCCGAGCTGGCTGCTGCTGAGAGCTGGCTCCGTACCCGGGACGTGCTTCTGCACGAAGGGCCCGAAGACTTCGGGTCGCTGCTGCTGTCGGCCCCGGTCCTGGAGGGGCTGAAAGCTGCCGGGTTCCTGAGGCCTTCCCCAGTGCAGCTCAAAGCCATCCCGCTGGGGCGCTGCGGCCTAGGTGAGGCGGGATGAGGGATTGGGAGGGCAGGTGAGGCCGTCGCCTTCTGCGGCAGGATCCCCAGGGTCAGCAGATCCCGATATGGATCTTTCTCTCTCCTCGCCCTTGTTCCTTGTGTAGATCTCCACTCCTTCCCTGGCAGGGAATGGACTGCCATTGGGGTTTTGGCTTCGGGTGCAAAAATGTCTTGGGCCGGCCCTGGGTGTAGAGTCTTTGTGCCAAAGGATAGGAGTGTGTCAGAAGTCAGGCCAAGAACTTGCGTTGGGAAGAAAAATGCTGCTGAGGCAGTGGAGCAATGTGGGCTGTAGAAGGTACAGTGGTACCTTGGTCCTCAAACTTGATCCGTTCCGTAGTCTGTTCCAAGGCTCGCTTTCCCATAGAAAGTCATGCAGAATGGATTCATCCGTTCCAGGCTTTTAAAAACAACCCCTATAAGCAATAAACAATGTACCTCAGTCACACAATCAATCAGTCAGTCAGTAGCTGAACTGGGTTCCACACAGTCAAAAAAACAAAAAAGAGAGCCACAAAACACAAAATAAATAGCAAAAACAGGCAGACCTCAGCGTAACACTCAAAATGGAACTGTGGCACTCAAATTGGAAGCGCAACACTCAAAACGGAGCATGTTCGGCTTCCAAAAAAAGTTCTCACACTTCTGGGTTTGCAGTGTTTGTGTTCCAAGTTGTTTGAGTACCAAGGCGTTTGAGAACCAAGGTACCACTGTAGCAGGCATTTTACCTTTCAGAGGGTTATTCCAGAGCTTTGTGCTTGCGTGTTTAAGGAGGCCTTTCTGAGGCAATGAGCCTTTTGCATATTGCAGTAGGCTCCTTAGCTAAGTGGCTAATATGCAAAACTGGGCTGTAGGTTGCAGGCCAAACTAAAGTGGCATGTGCCACGGATGCAACCATTGCCTTCTTCTGTCTTTGTGGATTTTTTTTTAAAGGCGTATGGTGAGAGGGCATGGAGGGAGATGGTCTATGAAAAACAGACAATAAAACATTTAAGTTGGGTCTGTGCAGGACTTTTGGATTAAAATTGATGTTTTGAGAATCTTATTATTGATTGAAGTGGTGTATACTCTGTACATGTCCTGGTATGCGGTGAGATGAGAAATCAAGCAAACACCTAGCATTTTACTTCCACCTGCATATTGTAGAGAAAGATCAGAAGTGAAGGGCAAGTTGCCTTCAAGAAAATTGCTACTGCAAGAAGACCCACTCCTGGTCCCCATTTGTGCTTGTACCAGCATAGGAGCTTTGTGTTATGTGTTTGTTTGTTTAGATGTCACTTGGAAGACACAAAGTTGCAAGATGAAGCTAATAATACTGATGAAACATCTAATCTCTGTTTTAATATATTTTAATGTGATTGGTGTACTGTAAATATTTATTCGCTGTTAGATGGATGACCGTTGGATGGTTTTAGCTTTGGAGCGGTGTTCCATTGAAAGTGAATTGGTTGCTGATGACATGACTGGCCTAATTTACTTGTCATTTGTCCTGGATTTTTGGTGGTGATCTTTTGGCTGCTTCTTGACATTTTTCTATTTGTTTACTTTTCAGATCTCATTGTACAAGCAAAATCTGGCACTGGTAAAACCTGTGTCTTCTCTACTATTGCACTTGATTCCCTTATTTTGGAAAGCCTGGTTACGCAGGTGAGCATTATAGTTTTGTGTAAAGTTTTGAGAGAAGTGATATCAGTAATCAATAACAAGATTATTTACAAGGGCAGTGCTATTCAGTGAGAGTTTCATTCTAGCTCCCTCATAGGTAAGCTTTATTATAACTAGATAAAGGTAGGTAGCCGTGTTGGTCTGCAGTAGTCGAAACAAAATAAAAACATTCCTTCCACTAGCACCTTAGAGACCAACTAAGTTTGTTATTGGTATGAGCTTTCGTGTGCATGCACACAAAAGCTCAGTTTATTATAACTGTTACATATGGATTTATGCTGATATTTAAGGATGCTTTGTAAGTGTGATTGGCACTTATTGAGGGGATATCTGGCTTCTAGCTGACTAAAAATGCCATCAAAGAAGTGTCACTTATTGGTCCCTCAGCTGTTACGGGAGCAGAGGGGTTAATAATCTAGGAAATATGATGTATTCATTTTTTGTTTGTTCTTCTAGTCTATTCACAGCTTGACCTTTTTTCAGATTTTGATCTTGGCTCCTACCAGAGAGATTGCTGTTCAGATTCATGCAGTTATTACAACTATTGGGATCAAGATGGAAGGCTTGGAATGTCATGTCTTCATTGGAGGAACCCCTTTAAACCAAGATAAAATGAGGCTGAAAAAGTGTCACATAGCAGTTGGCTCTCCTGGTGAGACAAATAAAATGATATGTGTTTATCAAATCTTGTATTGTGCTACAAAAACTAGTGGATGTTGTCTGTGCAAACATATTCACAGAGCAGAATTTGAAAACTGCACATAGAGAGTTAATCAGTCATATTTAGCAAGGTGCTATGTTTACTATTCTTTTGCAAAAGTATATTTATTTCAGTTAGATGTGTTGTATGCTTAAGATCCTAATGCAATTTTTTTTGTTGGCAGGGCGCATAAAGCAACTCATAGAACTGAACTATCTGAATACAGCCAGCATTCGTCTCTTCATTCTTGATGAGGCAGATAAGCTTCTGGAAGAAGGTAGTTTCCAGGATCAAGTCAAGTAAGAGTAGCCTACCAGTAATCATTATAATCTTTTTGTTTCTGAAACATATTTAGTTTGAAGTGTTTGTT
The DNA here is from genome assembly GCF_964270895.1 of Podarcis filfolensis. Classification (NCBI taxonomy): domain Eukaryota; kingdom Metazoa; phylum Chordata; class Lepidosauria; order Squamata; family Lacertidae; genus Podarcis; species Podarcis filfolensis. Next base: position 63,191,449 of record NC_139609.1, read on the forward strand.
CTAAATGGTGCTCCCCCCCTCTCTTTAGTTGGATTTATTCTTCTCTACCAGCCAATAAGCAAATGTTGGCTGTGTCGGCCACCTATCCTGAATCCTTGGCTAATTCTTTGACTAGGTACATGAGAGATCCCACCTTTGTGAGATTGAATCCCACGGACCCAAGTCTCATTGGTATGTATGATGTGCTCTTTGCATTTCTGCACAACCCTCCAAATATCTTAGAGTTGTATGCTTGATTCTAAAGTAGTAGTGGGGAACCTATGACCTTCCAGTTGTTGCTGGCCTTTAATTCCCATCATCCTTGATGATTGGCCATGCTGTCTGGGGCTGATGGAAGTTGAGAGTCCAACAGTTTCTGGAAGGCCATGCAATCACCACCCCAGTTATAGACTTTGTCACCTTGATAAATATGTGGTTTGAATTTATTGTCTGCCATGTTAATCCTCTATATCAGTGTTTCCCAACCTTGGGCCTCCAGCTGTTTTTGGACTACAACTCCCATCATCCCTAGCTAGCAAGACCAGTGGTCAGGGATGATGGGAATTGTAGTTCAAAAACAGCTGGATGCCCAAGGTTGGGAAACACTGCTCTATATAACAACTTAACCAGAATTATTGGGACAACCATTTATTATTGTTACATTTGTATCCTTTCCTTAAAGGAGTTTTTGTTTGTACAAATGATATATAAGCCCATCCTGTTTTGGTTAGGGTTGAAGCAGTACTTCAAAGTTGTGAATTCTCACCCGTTACCTCATAAGACTTTTGAGGAGAAGGCTGAACATTTACAGGAGCTGTTCAGCAAGATTCCTTTCAACCAGGCCCTGGTCTTCTCGAATCTACATAGCCGGTATTTTATGTTTTTTAAAAAATCTAGATTAGCTAAAATAACAATGAATTATTTGGGGTTTTATAGCAATGCTCCTGTTTCTGTAAGTGAAAGCCAATGCACATTAAAGTTGGTAAAGCTAGTGAGTTTCTAGGGCTGTAAGATTGGTCATCTATTGTTTAGTGTGTCATGCAGTATTGAATTGAATTAAAACAGTAGGATTTATTTCTAAAAATCTCATGCCTTTAAAACACACACCATATTTTTATGACTTAAAGACTAAGAGTTCATCATACATACAGCGGATGAAGTAATCAAGGGGAAATGATTCCAGATTAAATCAATTGTGCTTGCATCTTACTATGCCAGGAACAGTTTTGAGGAGCTGGCGAGTGGGACAGTCATGAAGTGTTATGCTATAAATACATTTACTGTATTTTCTTTTTCACTGTTTCAGAGCTCAACACCTAGCAGATTTACTGACTTCCAAAGGTTTTCCTGCTGAGTGCATTTCAGGCAAGTTTGCCTATTGATAATTTTTTCTTATATTAATTTCAGCAATGTTGTATGTGGAATTTGTTGTTTTCATGCACATGTGTAAGTAAGTATGTTATTTTAAGTTGCAATTGTATAAATATTAATTTAGGAGTAAGGCCCATTTGAGCTTGGTAGGAATTACTATGTATGTACAATAGATTAGAGAAAAGTGTCTGTGGAGGAGACACTACCCTAATGATTCTGCTAGTACTTTTGTTGTCTGGTCTTCATTTCTCCATTTGTTCGTCTTTCTCTAGGCAGTATGAATCAGAACCAACGACTTGATGCTATGGCCAAACTCAAGCAGTTTCATTGCAGAGTCTTGATTTCAACTGATTTGGTGAGGTTCCCCCACTCCACCCTGATGTCGAATTTTTAAAAAGTGTAAAGGTTTATAGATGTACTTCATATAGATCTGACTTTAAGGAAGTAGAAACTCCAACCAAGCTAGTGCGCTCATGTCTCTGGGAAATGTGCTAGTACATACAAATGCAATAGTATTTGAAACCGTACATTCTTTGCACTAAAATATGTTGTAAATCAATCTTGAGAAGAAGAAAATACTAACCACTATTTGATGAAGATATTTTCCCCATGCTCTTGTCTTTCCAAAGTTTAGTCTACTTCCAGCATATTTCTATTAAGGTTTGTATAGACAGTTGTGAGCAAAAATGAAAGCATAGTATTTTCAGAGTAGTCTCATTGAGGAAGACCCAGAGAAGTGTCATTTAGATGGCTTTGAAATTAGAATGGTTTAAATTGCAAAATTATATTAATGCATCCTAGGGAGCCTTGAACGCTCCTGATCTTCTGTGGATTGTGCCCACTTACTGTAATGAAACTATGCTGAAGCAATTGTTTTTGAGCAACACACCCAGCAGCATTTAGAAGATAACTGAAGGCAGCCCTGTTTAGGGAAGCTTTTAATGTTTGATGGGTTACTGTATTTTAATATTTTGTTAGAAGCTGCCCAGAGTGGCTGGGGAAGTCCAGCTAGATGGGCGGGGTATAAATAAATAAATAAATAAATAAATAAATAAATAAATGTAGTCCTTCAGAACTAGAGCAAATGGCTTGTTTTGTGTCTTAATGTGTGTAAATTGATTGGGAGGCTGCGGTATTTTATTCATGTTACCATGGAACAACTGAAGAAGTATAAATGTTGTGTTTGGCTTGTTTCCTCCTTACTACCACCTTTAACTTCACCCATCCTTCCTCTCAGACTTCCCGTGGAATTGATGCTGAGAAGGTGAATCTAGTCATCAACTTGGATGTGCCTTTGGATTGGGAAACATACATGCATCGGATTGGCAGAGCTGGGCGCTTTGGTAAATACTGCTTTGAGTTTGCTATGCAGTGGCAGGTGCTGGATCTACAACTCTTTCCAACTGATTTATCTCTCTGCTTTGTCACAGGAACTTTAGGGCTTGCAGTGACATATTGCTGCCGTGGGGAAGAAGAAAACATGATGATGAAAATTGCACAGAAATGTAACCTTCGGTTGCTTCCTTTACCAGGTACAAGTGTTTCTGGTGTGTGTAGGACCATGGTGCATTAATTTGAGCATGTCTTTATGCGGGGAGGGTGGGGGCAGGAAAACTGTGGCCCTCCAGAAGTACAGTTCCCATCACACCTGGTCGTTGACTGCTTGCTGGGGCTGGTGGAAGTTGAACAACAGTGGGTGAGCCACAAGTTCTCTGTCCCTGTCCTTCTGAATGGTGCTATAGTAAATGTTTCAGAGTTGATGCAGGTGGTTAAGCTGCAGTCTTGTACTTGCTTACCTGGGAGTAAGTCCCATTAAATTAAGTGGGGTTTCTTTTTATACTATGTATAGGTTTGTACCATAGGCACATTCTGAATCTTAAATATTTAGTTAATTGTTTCCTGAGTGGAAATAATGAATTGTTAAATCATTTAAAGTCACAGAATCATGGAATTGTAGAGTTGAAAGGGACCACAAGGGTCATCTTTTTGCCCAACATGGAGCTCAAACCCATGATCCTGAGGTTAAGAGTCTTGTGCTTTACCACCTGAGCTATCCAGTAAAGCTAGATTCATTGACAATATAATTAATAGCCCAGTAATTAAGACACTAAATAAATAATGCATTTGGTCAAATAAGGGAGCTGCTTAGTATGACAACCTTGTGACCTTCAACAGTATAAAAACTGAGAAGTCCTAAAGAGGACAGGAAACAATATTTCCAAACAAGATGAACATAGATTTAGGAAGATGTTCCTTTCTGGCAGAGCAGTTCAGCAAGAGAGGTTGTGAAACCTTAGCTTTTGGAAGCCGTCAAAAGAAGAAATTTGACTGTTTTAGATGGACTTACCCAGTCATTGGCTTATGGGATCATTATTCTTTAGCTCTGACTATTTTACGGCATTATGTAACATCTTTTGGCTTATAGCAATACTTTTGTAGGTATTGATCTTTCTTTTATTTTTAAACTACAAACTGTCTAGTAAAAACACCTGGCACACACTTTTAATCAAATGCTTGCATTCAAAACATGTTTTATGATGGTGTCACTTAGATATATTTGTGATTAGGAGAATTTCTTTGAAAAGAGATACTGTATGTTGCTCTTGACTAATAACATTTTTCTCTTGTGAAGAACCTATACCTCCTGGGCTCATGGAACAGTTTGAAGGCTGGGATGTCGAAGTCACTGCTGTCCCATATCCCAATGCTTCACTGCATGCATCTCTGTTGCCAGCTAAGAGACCGGAGGCGACCATGCAGCACACAACAGTAAGCACCAGTGCTCCTGTTGTTTGTGAAAATTCTGTTGCAGCCAAGCCAAAACAAGCCCTCAAACAGAAGCAATTACTTAAAACAAGAATGGAGGATACAAAACCAAAAATAACCAGGAAGCAACAGTCTTCCCATAGTATCACTCAGCAGAAGCGCCAAATAGAGCCTTGTCTTCAGACTTCTGGAAAGCATAACGAGGAGATGGACAGGGAAACATTAAAAAGCATGCTTCCCAAGATCCCTTGCTTATCATCATTTAAAGACCAGCAGTCCACCAGCACATGGAGCATGGCGGAGTTCATTGAGGATTATGAATACTTCATTAAAGAAGGCTCAGAGAGAGAAGTGGAAATAGTAAGAAGCTATACAGGCCCAGGAGAGCAGCATCAACACCCAGAAAGTGATACTAATAGAATTTATACTGAAACAGAATGCAGCTTACATGCTGCAAAAGCTCATGTATTGACAGGAGACTCTGATAGCGATAGTAGCTCTTACAGTTCTGGGTCATCCACCTCTAGCTGGGAGGACCAGTCATATAGTAAAGCATCTTCAGATACACAACAAAGAGACAATGGTGCGCTGACATCAGATCAGAAATGTGTTTCGCAGTTCACTGGTGTCCCTGAACCACCACAGTTCCAAACGAGTCCTCAGCTCCAGAAGATAAAGGAACAGAATGTAAAACAGAGCAGTCAAAGCCGCTTCCGTTGTACCACCAAGCCTTCCAAGAGCAAGAATTTAAAAAGTGTATCTGAAGTCAAACCTACTCCTTTCCCTGAGTGTGAAGATCGGAGTTATGAGGAATACTGGCGAGCATATTACCGGGCTTGGCGGGACCATTATGCAGAAGCTTCTCGCTCATACTACCAAATGTATCAGCGACCATCAAACTTACTAACTGCTTATCATGCCAATGCAATCTATTTTGAAGAGTTGTTGCGTGGTAACAGATAATGGGAATTCCTGCCACCCAAAACCTACTAGTGGAATCTTAAATCACCTTTCTGTTTCTGTTTACACTCACATATTTTCTTTATTCCATGTATATACTGTTTTGTATACTTTCCAGAAGGTGAAATGCTGCAATAGTATTGCTAATAAATAGTATGAAAATAGTGTTTTCTGTTGATACTGATTTACTCTTGGCATAAGATGCATGAGAAATCTGTTGTAGATTACTGTTCTCATTTATTTTGGGTTATGAACTTGGAAAAGATTACTGCCTTTACTTTTTTCCCTCATGTATGGTGAGCATTTTAATTTGTACAGAGGTTAACATGCTCATTTCTGGGTGTCAGATGTACCAAAATATATGGCCGCTTCTTCTTATTTCTCTGTAATCTCAGTTGAGTTGTGGGACTAATCTATCTTAAAATGCCTGTATTCCCATCCAGCAAATAGCACTCATTCTTTGAGAGGTAAAATGGAGCCTAATTGTCCAGAATGCTAGTTTCTTTCTCTGGATTCCCCATCTTTCTACTCTGAAGGCCTTTGTGGGTAACAGGGGCAAATAACTTCTCATTCATAGGATGGAGAGGGTAAAATGCTTAAAGATCTCAAGAGATTCTGTTTAGACCGTACAGTTTCCCTTAAGCTTGGTGAGAACTTTAAACTATTGTTTGAGAAATGGGTCAGAAAGAAACTTTAGAAAGCAATCCCTTTAAGAAAATACTTATTTTAAAAAAAATCTCAGGTATGATTTCTATTCTTGATGAAGTTCATTCTTAGAGCCTTCTTTATTGTATTATTATTATTATTATTAATAATAATAATACCCCACCCATCTTCCTGGGTTTCCCCAGCCACTCTGGGTGGCTCACAGCATATATCAGAACATGCTAAAACATCAGACGTTATAAATAATACAGGGCTGCCTACAGATGTCTTCTAAAAGTCAGTTGTTTATTTCCTTGACATCTGATGGGAGGACGTTCCACAGGGCGGGTGCGACTACTGTGAAGGCCCCAAAGATTGTTCTGTTTGCATTCTGTATATGTACAGTTCAGCATATCTATAACAAGTACGTACTTGAAATCTTGGCTTTTCCTTTTTTAAGGACAGCAAAATGTCTTTATTTCATTTGTCTTGAAGGTCCTCACAGAAATGAAGTAACTTAGGCTAACAGAGAATGATTGGCCCAAAGTTTGTGGGGTAGGAGGCAAGTTGTGATACCATGATCAATAACATTATGAAAAAGGCGTGACCAACTTGGTCATTTCCAGAAAAGCTGGGGAATTTCCAGAAAAGGCTTATCCACCTTGAGTAAGCTACTACCTCTTTCTAATTGGCAATTCCCTACTTCCTTTTAATCAATTATCATTTCAAACGACAAGACTCCTAGTGTACTACAGCTGTAGTGCTTCCTTCTGTTTAGAAGTGGCATAAATAAAAAAGCATATCTCAATTAACACATGTTGCTGATTTAAATAAATCTTAATTAAAACTGTATAAATAACACTTTTTGAGCTAGATTGGTTCAGCGATGTGATAGGATTTTTAACATATATAATAATATAAAAAACTATCATAATTGGATGGTACTCCAGGGGATACCAATATCAGGCCTGCCATGCATAAGGGAAAACTTTAATTAGAAATGAAATTGCATATTAACTGCAGCTAATTGCCCTGCTTTGTTTCAGCTGCTCTATATCCTATGCAAAACCATGATGTGATGGGAGACTGACAGGGTAAATGCATGAGTAATGGTGTACAGGGAGACATACCCCTCTGTCTTGTTAATTCAGTTCCTGCACAGGTTGATAATGTTCACACCCTGCAGTTTTTTTTTACCACATTAAGTTCATAATAATTTTTTGTCATTCCTCCCCCCAAATAACAGAGCCTAAAATTACAATTAACATGTGGCATTCTTGAAAAGATGTTGACAGTAAAAAGAGTTCCTTGTACGCATAAAGGTTGGGAATGCTTGTACTTGGGTTGCACAGTGAAAGACACTCATCTGTGTATCCTATTTGTGAGCTTCCACAAGCTTCCACAAACAGGTGGTTGCTGTTGGGATCAAATACTATACTAGTATCCTTTTTCTGTTCCAGCAAGGCATTACCTAAGACCTTTAACGGAGGTGCTGAGATACTTAACTGTTGAAGTAGCATTTTGACACACAACAACTGTAGTTTTTAATATAAAAGCATGCTTTTCATCCTACCAGATCTGCGTTTCACAATGGAAACAGAAAAATAGGTGCCACCTAGTGGAATATATGACTTACAACATGCAGAAGGAATGCTATACTAATGCTGTTGCTGAATTATGAAAATTCCTTGGAAGCTGTTGACTCTCTTCATTCATTCAGCAGCAATACTGGGATTATCCACTTTTCAGCTGTGTCTATACTGGACCTCTTCTACTTCTTAAAAGTATCACAATTGGGTCATAGCCTCCATTCAGGTTTTCCTCTTGTTACTTAAATTTATGTTCTTTGCTGATCAGTTATTAATGGTTCAAACTTCTGTAAGTTTTTTGATACTTTGCTTCTTGTTCCTTGTATTCCACGTGGGATTTTTTGAGTTGTGAGAATATTAAATGAGTCAGAGCCAGGTGTACTTCAGTATATTGTAATGGAGTCAAATAGCTTTCAATAGTTGTTTTCAGCTTTCAGGTCTGTGACAGTTTTGAAGATGCATTTTATATTTAGTTGTAAACTATAATGTTTGTAGCACATGACAGGTACTTTAATTGCAGCCTATGAAATATAGGGGAGAATTACATATTTTTAAACAGCCTAGGTTAAAAGCCTATAGTTAAAAGTTTTCTAGGTGTTGTATAAAGATTAAGAAAACAGCACAGTTCCTGCCTACAGGCTTGCACTGATCCCCAAATCCATGGTTGGGTGTTGCACAGGAAAAACTTCGGAGTAGTTTTTGGATAACTTTGCAGTCTGAAGGTTTCCACACAACTAGCAACACATTTTACTATATTTTATAGCATATATGAATGAAGAACTCCAGCCCAAGAGTGGGGCACCTCTGGCCGATGGGTCTAATTAGGCCAAGTCATGCCCACATGCCCTATACCTGATGTCATAAGATGCCAGATGTGTAACAGGTAAAACCTGGCTCGGCGAAAAACTTGCAAAGCCTTATTCAAAGAACTGTACAAACTAATGCCTTTAAAGGGTTTATGAGGAACCTGCCTGCAGAAGAGGTCAGCTGATGCCCTTGTGGTATTCTGATTGACAGGTGCTTGGCTCTGCCCACAAAGGGTTGGGGGTAGATAACAGTCTGGACTGGACTAAAAATGTTCCCCACCCTTGCTGTAGCCTGGGGATATGTATCAGTTCTATGACTGAAGTGATTGCAGCCCTAGTACAGGCTGATCAAGCTCCCTAGTGCGTATTTTTAAATAGCAAAAGTACTAGAGGAAGGGAAAAAAGCCTATATCAGCAATTAGTCTTTCAACCTCCCTAATTGTGCACTATGGTGGTTCTGCAAATGTAAGTATAGATGCTATTGGCACATGCTCCCAAAAAGAGTGCATGGGCCTGTTCCCTAGCAAGGGTGGGGAGCAGGAGGAAGTTGTTCTCTGGACACCTAAGAAGTTGATTGTCCTGAATCTGCTGCCTAAGAAAAGTGTATAGTTTGATGGAATTCATTGTCCCAAGAGGTCTTTAGGAGGCGATTAGAAAAAAGGCGGAGGATAGGCTTATCATTGGCAATTAGCTATGGTGACTAATTAGAGAACATTTAAGCACTATACTGCTGAATACCAGTTGTTGGGAAGGAGGGAAGGGCAACAGTTGGAGAGGCTATTGTTTTCTGGCCCTGCTTGTGGACTTCTGGGGCTATTCTGTCTGGGCATTGCAAGAAATGGCGCTAGACTTAGTGGATTTACTGTTAAAGCCATCAGCTGCTTTAAATCTCATTAGTGATCCCAGTTAAAAGAAATCTACAGCAAGAGTTCAGTGCTTTGTGGCACATATTCCATTTAATCCAGATTGGATACATCAGGTACAGCAGTGGCACAAGACGCAGTACTGTAAATGATATACAAGTTTCAACATATGCACTACAGTTTCAAAAGAAGACAACAGGAAACTTAGGATTCTTTAGAAAGTTTTTCTGAAACGAATCTACCTGCAGTTTTGTACAGTACAATTTTGTCTCGGTTGTGATGATTTGTAAGCAAAGCCCATTTAGAGTATGAAAATAGAAAATAATGCAGTTGAGAGAGAATTCTGGTAACAACATAAAACCTCTAGCGCAAACACCATTGCATTGGAATGTCTCACTGATTTATCAAAAATATACCATCACACATGTTCTGTAATATATTTCATTGGTCCATGGAGCCAGCTGCAACTCCAGTCATGGTAACAACAGAGAACTGAGAAAAAGGATATACTACGGATCTTAATCTCTCAGCTGCATGGCTGTTTGACCTGCCGTGGCAAGCATTAGTCTGCAAAGGAAAAGAAAGCAATACACACATATGCGCACATACGCACAAAATTATGAAACCTTTGACTGAAAGCAAGACTAGAGGATTATTTGTCATTTGGTCCCATGACTGATGACTACAATAATTAGACAAGAAAAACAAAAGAACTGTCGTGCTGTGTTAGGTCAACAGTAAATCTAGCCCCATGGTTCCTGAAATTCCACTCGACAATGGACTTCTCCATCTTTGTGTCCAATTCACTCAATCTGGACTTGGAGATGAAGACAGCTTGACCTGCATGTCCCCTTTTTTCTCATAGCATCTCTGACATCATGAGGAACCATCCACAAAAGATATCTTTCTTCTTTTGATGATTCCCCTTATAGCCTAAAGGAATTGCAGATCTTACTCTGGTTATTTGATATTTGTCATAGCTGAAGGCTTCAGAGTTTAACACCACAGAGTAATGACAGAGTCCCTTTGTTCCTCATTGTTTGATTTAAAAGGTGTGCCCATCTTAAGAGTTAAAAAATGCTGATCATCTTGATTAACGGCCATTGGTATATTTCCAACAATTTGTCTCCCTTAAAAACTAACTTCTCCAATCAGTAATTGCTCTAAATAATGAGACATCTTATTTGGCATCCCCCCTCGAGAAAACATTTTGTATACTTATTAAAGAGTTTTAATTGAGTTAACCAAATGATCATAAATTTAGCACTGAACTAGAGAGGAAGTTATTTTTAAAACTACCTGAATCTTATTGGTAGATAAACTGAGACGTTAAAAAGTCAGAGTGGCTTGTTCCAGGAGACACAGTGAGTCATGAACAGAAGTTCTGATCAGCAGTTTTACGGCACAGTCCTAAGCATGTTTAATCAGAAGTCCTACTCAGTTCAATGGGACTTACTCCTACCTAAAGTGTATAGAGGATAGTAGCCCTAATCACTGAACCAATCTAGAGGGAGTACCTCACTGGAGGTGACATTTGTCTATGGCCATTGCTATTGAAAACCTGAGTTACAAGGAGACGGTTCACTTTCCTATGACTGACTAGTTTTTGAGAGGGAAGAGAACAATAAGTTGATTATCTACTGATTTAAAAAGAACTCATTTTCCTGGGTAATACAAACCAACCGAAGATCTGTATACAATTACATCAATTGCAAAAAAAGGACACCTTTCTGTAGAAAAGTTTTGTACATCTAAGAAATACTCTTCAAAATTTTAAAATAAAAAATCCTCTTATTGCTTTTCTCTTTTTGGTGATTCCATGTCCCTCTTCTTTGTTTAATGGTTTTAAACTCAAAAATGGAAAAATTTGGTGGCAATATTAAAACACAAGATGGAATTTTTATTTTGTGTTGATGGAAAAGATGAGTTCAGTTGGATTTGCTCTATTGTTTTCGATCTGCTGTAGAGTTTGTTAGAATTTAGAGAGAGAGAGAAACTAGCTAACAGATTTTGGGCTCAGGAGGCTTGAGTCAGATTAAGATTTTGTCTATTTAGTTATTTCTCAATACATAGCAAAACAGTTGCAAATATTGTAAAAAGATCCATAATCCCCTACTTGAAAATGTAAGACTAAAGTCACATTCCCTAGGTTCTAAGATACTAAGCAGGGCAATGATATTTCAGGGGGAGAATGTTCAGGTAGTCACATTTGAAATCCAAAGTTAAGTACTTTTGATTTCAATAGGTATGGTAAGCATACTGTATTTTTAAATTTATCTATTGAAGTCAATGGGACTTAAAAGTACTTGGATTGTGCCCATTGTTTCTGATCCACCAGCCCCAATATACCCATTGATGTCCGCATATTCAGGAACATCCCTTTTCTAAAATCTGGGGAATGCCATACACTTTCAAAATTCTCATGCACACTGGTCTCTTGGCAGAAGTGAAGAGAAGTTGTGGATCATACTGACTGACAGCAGTGAGATGGTGTTTCAGGAATGGTGAATGGTCAGCATTTAGTTTGCAGTGATATGCTGGTACGGTAGGATGCCATATATGCAGGAAAATATTTTTGTCCAATTCTGCTTATGAAAAGTAATAGTCATATGAAATGTGATGCCAACTGCCAAGTGGCAGGAAGAAATGAATGTTTCAGAGCCCGTTTGGGATGGAAAATGCACTAGATCACTGGTTTTCTAAGACGAGAGAGAAAACACATAGCTGGATACGTCTAGGAAGGGCAAAATGATGGGTAGCACAGAAACCACATCTTACTTCACAACCAACAGGTTTGGAACTATTGCTGCTTTTTCTCACCCAGTTGTGGGACTCCAGGAGCTGGAGTTATTAGACAGTATCCACTGTTCTTCCCTTGCATATATGGAAGGAGCATTGCATTCATGCACCTTTCCGAACCTTTCCATAGGAGTAATTCTCCTGTGCCTTTCACAGAGCAAAGACATTATTTACCTCCCACTATTATTAAAATAACAGGCTGCACATCCTACAGCTACACTGCTAAAATCCAATAGAAGTCAATGTGATTTCAGCAGACTAATGTCTTGAGGAGGGGGACTGATGATGCAGACTGTTAATACTTCTGTATGTCTTTGCAGGAGGTATATTGCCTGGGACTTTTCAAGTGCTCCCTCAAGTGCACCACACACATGCCAAGGTCATGCTATAGATGGGCAAAAAGAAGTAACATTCCATCATTCCAAGAGACTAGACCAATTTTCCAAGCGACCATTGAACCCTCATTTACATTTGTGGGTTTGATGCAGACAAATTCATTTTGGAGGCTTGTAAGAAAAACCAAATTATGAAAACATCAGAATATTGAAATAAAGATCCTGATCCGCCAAACACCAATTTTCCAGTTTGCAAATTTGAATATTCTGGTGTTCTGATTTGCTGGAGCCATACAACAAAACCAAGAAACATGGAATTCTTGAAGTAAAGGCACACTCTTCTAGAATGCTCAGTTATAAAGAACTGCATGAAAAGCTCCACTTGCCAAAATGCCTTCTCCTGCAGAATAGGAAAGGTACAGGGTCCCCATCTCATCTGGCGACTACTAGTTCAGTATTGGCCTACTTGCTGTGATTTCTCATACTGGTCATGGATTGCAATGGTTAATGGCATCATAGTGCCTGTTGCTGTGTTCCTATAGCAGGGCATGCACTTGGCTAAAGGTTCATTTACTAGTGCATGGCAGCAGTGCTTTACTCAGCACTTGCACTCTTACTGCAGACCCACATTTGCCTACTGCCTCCCTGCAATGCTGCTGAACAAATACTTTTGCCATGGTGCAGGGAGGCAAAAGAGCCAGAGGCGGTCCTTTTCAGTCCATCCTGTAGGCCATGCGTGATAAGAACCATAACTCTGCATTGGAGATGGGAGTAGAAGTTTTTTTAGAAGGACTGGTTAGTATTGGACTGCGGCTTAATGAAGCCAGGCTCTTCTCCCCATATAAACTGTCATTTTATACCAATTACATAATCTGCAATCTTGTGATGAAAAGGGTTTGCTGTGACATATCCTGCATGTGCAAGGACACCTTGCATTTTAGCCTCCCTTTGCACAGATGTAAAAAGTCAATGCAATGTGTCAAGGGTAGTGAAGGACCAAGCTTCAAATTGACTAGGCAAGAGGTATAATGAGATGTGATGAAGTTAAACGAAGCAAAGGAAAGTTTAAATTGGGCATCACAGAGACTCTTATGGGTCAGTTCTCGTAGACTGTGCACCAGTTTCACTAGGGAAATGGCAAAAGTTTGCTTTCACTGGAGTGAATTAAACGGGATCACCCATGAGATAATGGAATGATTGGACTCGAGGACAATGTAGTACTTAATTTCTGAAATCAGAGGTACCAGAGCTGAAGTTTGTTCGCCACTGGCCCACAAACCTTTCCCCTAATCCTAGATGTGTGGGACTGGGGATAGGGGAGAGATACTACTCTGCAGACACTCAAAAGGCACATCCTTTACTTGTTCCAAGGCTAAACTGTGGCATTGAAAAAGGGTTCTTGGACAAACATTAGGGGGGTAAATTAAGGCCTGTCTCATATTACTAGAACAGTGGCTTTTAAAAACTGTGTCCTTGGAACCTTCAGTTCCTCAGAAGCTTATTGGGAATTTCTTGATAAGAAGACTGTTTCATGATGATAATAAATAACAAGATGAAAGATGAAAAAATATTTTTAAATAATTCCAGTGGCACATCAACTAAATATAAGCTTTCAAGGTATGAGCTTTCATGTGTAATACATACTTCGTCAGATACTCTGAAGCAGAGGTCGCTTCAACCTTATAACTATTGATGACTGTTATAACAGTTGGTCCCACAGGGAAGTTGATCTTTAAGGTGCCACTGGAATTATTAAAAAAATATTTTTTCATCTTTCATCTTGTTATTTATTATGACTATGACAGATCAACACGGCTGTCCACCTGAATCTGTTTCATGATGGACAAGTTCACATGTCCACCATTGCCATTTTTTCCTTACAACACAGTGACACAGTTGAATATTTTAAGGTGGACGTTCAGTATGTGCAGGACAATGTAGGCCTAACTGGCTTGGTTGTCACCTGGCATCACCTGTTGTCTTCTAGGATTGAGCTTGCAAGGGATTCTGTGGCCAATGCACCAAAATTCCTTGTTTGAAAGCTGAAGATGGAAGGGATTTTGGAATAAACAAAAACATAGCACTATAAGGTATCTGAGAAAAAAAGAAATAAACTAAGAAACAAGTTCGTTGTTAGTAGGTATCATACGTTACATTAAGTTTTAATTTTATTTGGCTGAAAGGTACATTTCATTAGACCTAGTTGTTTTTATTCCTTTTTGTGGCTTCCAAGCACTATTTGCTCAATGCTTTTAATTTAGATGCCGAAAAGCAAATCAGAATAGAAGTCTGAAAATAAAGACGATTCCCTCCTCCCCAATTGGAGCTGCTTATTATATTTTTTCTGAACATGATGTTGGGTTTGCAAAACCTCCATGTTTTCACAGCAACACAATTTCAGGATCAAAAACATTCTGGGCCACATTTTGTGATGGTTTGCCAAAAATGAAAGCTGCAAAGCTGCAAAAGACATTATGGGATACACAACCTAAAATACATTTGGAAAAAATTGAAAGGTTAAATGAGTCCGAAAAGGTTAATAAATCGTGTAAAATTTGTGACGAAAGAACACAATCCACAGAGCTCTGTATTATTGTAAGCCTTGTTGACATGGATAGAAGTCCCACAGGTTTGCACCCAGGGGAGGTACATTATGAGAACATCGGTATAAAACCTTATAGCTGGTTATGACTCACAGTCCTACGCTTTCTAAACAGTATAACAATATTTTAACAATTGGTGAACTATTTCTGAAACATATTTAACCATCTATTAACAGTGTTTTATAAATTGCTTAGAAATGGTACTCTAATATAAAGTAGATCCCAACAATCTAGAAGCGATCCTCCTCTTTGGCAGGAAATGATGCTTTAACAAGGGAAAGTCAAATATTGTTAAATTGCTTTATCCATCAAACTGATGCAACCCAGAGACTGTCACTAAGAGCCACAGGACTGTATTACAAAATGAAACACACTATCAGTCCATGCAAAACAGTTGGCTCCTGAAGTAATCCTACCAAGGACAGTTTCCACTGACTATCTGGCTACTATATACAATGGGAGACACTTCCAATACTATTAAATAAACACATATAAAACAGAAAAAAGAAAGAAAGCATGGGCATAGATTACAGAGTATTTCTGAACATCTGGCGCAGTTGCTTTGACTGATTTTGCCCTCTTTGAAACTTGTGTGTACAAGATTAAAAAATAAAATCCCCCCTAGGCTTACTTCTTTAGACTTTTTAAAAAATACAGAACTGGTTATTCTAGTCACACTCTTTACAAGCCAGTGATAACAAAATAATTTTTTTAAAAGCAGAAAATTGTGGTGGACTACAAATGCCTGTCTTTTCCCCAACAAATATTCCCCCCCCCAGCACATACAATAATTAGCAGACAAATACACTGTTTGCAACTGCAATTTGTGTTGAATTAAAAGGCAATTACAGAAAAAAACAAAACCCTGTCTTAAGAAAGAATGCCATCCACAATGAGAGTTTTATTGGTGCTTGTGTGTGTGTGACTGCATGCAGGTCTCTATTTTTGCTACTGCGCACTAAAGGCTGAAGCCTGCAAAGACACACTCATGCAAGAAAAGGGTACACAGTGAGTAGAACCCCTGGCTCTATAGGCACTACTTAAAGCTTGTCGTGGACCATGCAGATGGTACGTCTTTGCAGGGTTGAGCCCAGAAACAGGAAAGTGTGCTCAGATCTTTTGTAGTCGGAGTGTGCCAAGTTTTACGAATCCTCTTGCTTGCTCTCACCCACACACGCACTCACAAAAGAATGAAAACCAAATTCTCGTGACAAGGTGGCTTTTTTTTTTTTTTTTGCCTAAAACCTTCAGCTATAAAAGAAAGCAAATGTGTACTTTTGGTTGATTAAAAGATCCTGCTGCATGAAGGAAATAATAATAATCACAAAATCCGTTTTTTTTTCTAATCACCTTTTTCAGTCATATCCTCATGAATAAATATTATCCATTAAAAACCATTGAAAAGGTGCTGAGATACACAGTGTTATAATTCTGCTTCTGTATTGACTTTCTCGTAGCTATGACAGGATGTCTCTTCCACTTTCTGGAAACTCTTCTATGCCCCACAGCCGGGAACATTTCTTCTTCTTGTTGACAGACAAAAGAGAGCTCCTTCCAGCCAGCCCCTTCTAGCTTCCCAGTTCTTCTGAGCTCACTCTGCAGCATGAACGTGAGTTTGAAGGAAGCTGCCCTACCAGGCTCCCGCAGTTAATTCTTAGATGCCGGTCAGGTTGGTCTAGCTGTCCACCCAGCCACTCATCTAGGCACAATTTGCAGCAAAGGAGGAACATGGAGGTGGGGAAAGGGAGAGAAACGCCGGCCTTCCAAGCAGCCTCCTTTGACCGACACAGCCTTACAAAGCCGACACCTTGACAATGTTGCTGCTCGTAGCGGTAATGTTCGTTGAGTGGCCGGGGCTGGATGGGGCAGGCCTGCTTTCGCCTTCTGGGGTCAGTGCTGGAGGCGTCGGGATGCTGATGATTGCTGTGGTTATTTGGGAGGCTTTGCAGTTCGGTCTCAGCCCATCGTCTGATTTCATATTTAGGCTGGATCGACTAAAAGACAAAAGACAGCCGGGGGTGGGGTGGGGAGGATTAAAAGGACCAGAAGTTGCAAGCTGTTTGTCACAAGGGTTGGATAAAAAGGTAAAGGGACCCCTGACCATTAGGTCCAGTCGTGACCGACTCTGGGGTTGCAGCGCTCATCTCGCTTTATTGGCCAAGGGAGCCAGCGTACAGCTTCCGGGTCATGTGGCCAGCATGACTAAGCCGCTTCTGGTGAACCAGAGCAGCGCATGGAAACGCCATTTACCTTCCCGCCAGAGTGGTACCTATTTATCTACTTGCACTTTGACGTGCTTTCGAACTGCTAGGTGGGCAGGAGCAGGGACCGAGCAACGGGAGCTCACCCTGTCGTGGGGATTCGAACCACCGACCTGATTGGCAAGCCCTAGTCTCTGTGGTTTAACCCACAGCACCACCCGCGTCCCTCCAAGTGTTGGATATCCTCGCGCGATATTGTCTTTCTTAGAGGTTGTAAAGACTAAAGGCTAAAACTGGGTGGTGGACTGCAAAGGACTCTATGCAGCTAGGAACCTCTTCAAGCCCAGTTGGGGACATGGGAGATTTCTTGATAAATTGGCAGTACTGTAAAGGCATGGATGCATTCAGCAAGACAGGTCTAAATTCCAAAAGCCAGCATTTGGGGTCCTCCTTTCTGTTCTTTGGTTTTAGCCTGGAGGCTGTGGTGCAGCCTGCCCCATCAATGCATCTTGGGACAAGCTGCACCCAATGAGTTTCTGCTCAAGAGGTAGGTACTAAAGGCACAGTTAAAAAAACAAAAAACCCTTTGCCACCCAAAATACCTGGACAGTAAAAATGGGAGACTGCAACCTCCTCCAACCTGTAATTGAGGACTAGCCAAGAAAAACACATATATTGCCCATAGCTGATCTAAAAGCAACCTAAATAGGGAACAACACAGATTCATTCTTCACACTGATTAACGTCAACATGGAATCCTATCTTGTTGGGTCTAGCTGTTGAATATTCTGCCCAATTAATGGTTAATCCTGCTTTTGTTTCTGCAGCATGTCTACCCTTACAGGTCATCCTAGATTACTTGGCTGCCATTCTGTCTCTTTACTCCTTGCCCGGCTCAAATATCACTCTGCAGAAGTCCTAAGGGCTTGGCAGCTAGAAACATTCCTATTAAGAGCTGCACTGGTTGCATCCTATGATTAATTATGGAGTGGAAATGATAGGGTTGCTCCATAGCCAACTGCCTATCTGGATTTCAATACAAAGACAAAAAACTCTTTCAGTATGAAACCCTGGCTGTAATCTTAGAGTGACTTACGAAGAGGATCTTCCGAAACCTCAGTCATTCTAGGTATATCAGTAGGATCCTTACAATGGTTCAGTGCTCTTGACAGTTGCCAGCTGTACCCACACCCAAAATAAGGCACATATCATTAGGTTGAACTGAGGCTACAGCTTTCTTTATTTTATGAAGGCAATCTTCCCAAAATATGGAACTTCAGAGCTTGCAAACCTTTGGGTGCAGGCAACAAGCTTTTGCCTCCCTACATTTATAGGGGAGCATGACCCCCACTCCTTGTCTGTATCTGACTCTTTCTGTTCAGACTTCTAGCTGTGTTGAAGAGGGATATTTACTGCTGCTCCCCTGAGCCCCAAAGTTCTGGCTGCATAATGCAAACAAGCTGCAGAAAAGAAAAGGTATGACGCCCAGTGCCCCCTTACCTCACCTAGCTACACCTCTGGATTAGGCAGATTCATGGAGGAGAGGGCTGTCGAAGGCTACTAGCCATAAAGGCTGTGCTCTGCCTGCAAAGTTGGAGACAGCAATGCTTCTGGTTTCTGGAAATCACTCGAGGGCAGAGTGCTCCTGCAGTGGCGTAGGAAGGGGCATGCAGGGGATGCAGGAGTTATTTTTTCTAAAACACGTATTTTTACCATTTTGTCACACCCCCCAGTGATGACACCGGGGGTGGCCTGCACCCACCGCACACCCCCTTCCTACGCCACTGTCTCCCCCATCTCAGTGCCTCTAGGTGCTCTCCAGCGATTGCCCTTTCACCTCTTTCTCCACTCTGATCTGCCTGTTGCGGCCAGGATCCTATTACCTATCTTCCCATCACCAGTGAATGCTAACTACCATTGTCCTGATGGAGCAGATAAAAGATAAAGAATAATCTGGAACCAACCTGGGATAAATTCCTACTCTGCACATTTGCATTCAGCTAACCTTGTACTGGGACTTGGGTGGCGCTGTGGGTTAAACCACAGAGCCTAGGACTTGCCAATCAGAAGGTTGGTGGTTCAAATCTCCGCGATGGGGTGAGCTCCCGTTGTTCGGTCCCTGCTCCTGCCCACCTAGCAGTTCAAAAGCACGTCAAAGTGCAAGTAGATAAATAGGTACCGCTCCGGCGGGAAGGTAAACGGCGTTTCCGTGCGCTGCTCTGGTTCGCCAGAAGCGGCTTAGTCATGCTGGCCACATGACCCGGAATGCTCTCTTGCACAGGTGTAGAAATTGCAATCATTCTCATTTGAATGATGAAAACAGTTTGTTGGATTGAAGTCAGGACTCATTATCCATTTGAAAATCATAAGCATAGTAAAATCTGACCTGAGAACTGATTGATTTTGCGTTCTGGTAGTATCACTACTTGTATGTGGTTTTAGGAGGGGCCACAGAATTATTAATTTTATATCCCCCAACAGGGGGATCTGTGTGCTGTGCAGATGTCAGTGTTGGGTTGGGGAGGGTCCAGATGGTAGAATAAGCTTAGAAAATAGTATGAGCCACATTAAAAAGTGCAAAGAATGGTTTGCTATTATCCTATATGTCCTTAGCCTGAAGCAGATACACAAATTAAATGTGGGATGAAGAAATCGACCCACTCACAACACTACTGCACTTTCTTTTGCCACTTCAATTTTTAAGAATTAAGAAATTTCAGTTATCACCCATTTCCTGCTGTACACAACCATATTACCTGCAATCAAACCAATATATATTTCAGATTATTCCTATATGAACAGTTGCCTAACCCATATACCGTCCTCATTTCATTTAATAGTTGCATAACAGGAAAATATTAGCAGGTATCATTTTCGCCCCAGAACAGCATCTCCCTGGCAATAAGATCTGCAGCTGCTCATTTCTGCTTATTATGCAGCAAGGGCAAGTGTATATTAAAATTATCTTTCTCTTCCAGCAGTGTAGGCTTGACTGCTTTCTCCTTAAACACTATACAAGATCTCATTTGCTTTTGACATAAGCTGCCCTGACTGTAGGCTGATTCACACAACAACATGTTGGCCTATGTAAGAGTTTATTTCACAGTGAATTGTTGGTATTTTTAATAGCCTTGCAATGCTTAATATGATTCCAGACGGCAACTCTCCACATCTGACTCACTTTCTGAACGTTTTTCAGGAGGCAGAAAATTGCGATGTTTCGCCACGTTGAATGGGCCTTACGAATGTCCATGGCGGAAATCACCAAAGAAAGGTAGATTCAGATGCCTGGGTGTCACATGCTAGCCACTTAAAAGCTTACTATATGGTGCCTGAAACTGCTTAGGGGAAATGGTTATTTGTAGATTCTTAATCCTAGCATTACCAGCCATCTGCTTCCTGGCAACTGCCATGATACAGTAATGCTGAGAGTAGAGACATCTACCTCCCCACAGGGAGGTGCCAAACACTCATTTTCTGTATCTGTAACCCCCCACTTGTAGAATGTGAAAATGCGCAGTGCAAATCCTCATGCACGATTTTAAAAATGTCTTCCAATTTGCACTAAATTTCATTTCAGCTCTGCTATGCAGGACTTGTGGCATGGGAATGAAGGAATGGGTTTCCCAAACCCAAAAACTGACTCTGCAGGCAGTTTGAAACGGCCACCAAAATCCCTATTTTTCCTTAGCTAAAATCCATTAACTTGAGCTCTGAGTCAATGTATAAACAAGTGCTCAGAGCCCTCTCCTTTATCAGTTTGTGATGGCAAGGATGATCTTGGCTGTTCTAGTGGAGTAGGGATGACATGTCTAGGTCTTACGTCCTGACGCACAGACCTACTCCGGGAACAGTGCCAGAGTGTGTTCTTGGAGTTGGTGACCTCTTGCTCCAAGATAAGAGTGTAAGAACAGGAATAACCTTTTATGGTCAGAAGTACAGGAAGGAATACCCTTTTATGGTCAGAAGTACAGAAAGGAAAACCCTTTTATGGTTAAGAGTAACCAGAGCAGGACCATGTGTGATGTCAACCTGTATGCATAAGCTGACGTGGCTGGATTCCTGGGGAGGGGGGAGAGGGTGCCTGGAGGATATATATACTGCATGAAATTTCTCATTTCTTTGGATTTGCTGTGGACTGACCACGCAAGTGCCTTTCTGCTGCTCCGGAGAGCAGAAATAAAGAACTCTTTCTCTGAACCAACCCTCGGTGTCATTTGACTTCCTTCCTCCTGTCCGGGAGCAACGCAGACCCAATCGGTGAACTCCAATAAGACTACAGGAAAAGCATCCCGGATGCCAGCTCAACACACTGCCTGAATGAACTTGTCCCTGCTTGGGCTCAGAGACATGTCTGCTAAAACCCTCTTTCCTAGACCAAGGGGTTCCTCCTACCGTACCTTGTTGTAAGTGAGGGCTGCTCACTGCACTGGATGTGTATGGTGCTGAGCTCTTGCATGCTCCGCAGCCGGGTCGCTGGCACACTGGAATTAGGGAGGTGGGTTGTCTTCTTGCTGCGGCGGGAACAGCAGGAGGTGCTCAGGCCTTGGTGGCTCGAAAGGGAGGGGCTGCGGCTGGACGGGTAATTCTGCATCGAGCTCTCCAGGCAGTTCTGCTCAAACATCTGCTCGTCAATGAACTCATGGTTCTGTCAGGGAGAACGTCAGCAAATGTCAGGAACTTCCTGAGATGACTTTAAACAACCACCGCCACCACCCAGAGGGCGACTAAACTTTCAAACAAGGACCTTTGCATATTCTGTTTGGTCGTGCTTTTGGGAACCATGACATAACTCTCTTTCGAGAAGCCAATTGGCTCTTCAGCATTTGGCTGGTGGCACTTCCTGTAATGTTGAAATGGACACTTGCAGATGGAAACGTGCTCTATCCATCCATATCTACAGCCAACATATTTTTTTTCCTGCTCAGGTTCCTTCTCAGGCATTGGCAGGAAGTGCCGCCATTGTAGCTGAAGGTGGAAGACACTTATGCATTTGCTCAGTGGTCCTTCAGGTAATATCTGAAATGCGTTTGATTTCTGCTTATTTTCCCAAGGAAACCTGCTTTTTGAACACATATGTGCCCTTCTCATCCAACCAGTTTATACCCAGATACTGGCTGAGAGAGCTTTTTTCATTATGGATTAACTTCGCAGCCATAATTGTATGAGGAGCCCCAAATAGAAATGTCCTTGAGGGCTGCCCCTTGACTGTGGAACTTTCTTCTCTTGGCAGTACCTGAGTCTGCAATGCTGATATTGATTGAGTTTTTAGATGTGTTTTGGGTTTACTATGCTTCAAAAATAAGCCTATAAACAGACATTCAGGATTTTGTTCAGTGCCCAAATATTCAGCAACAGGAGTGTCTGTGCCAGAGCTAATGGCATGATGATCATATCTAGTATGACTGAATTCCTCAAGGGTGTATAAGATCATCTGGTTGTGATCTTGTCACTGCTAAGAACTACTCCTATTTGTGTCTTCCTCCATCTCCTATGCCTTATAAGTTGTCTACCGATATTAATGTTGTTGGGCAGGATAAAAATCCTGAAATTAATTAATTAATTAATTAATTAATTAATTAATATAAAGCTTGTACCCAACTAAGTTAGTCCATTAATCTCATTGGGTCTGCTCTGAATAGGACCAGAATTTGGATACAACCCAAAATAATTAAGAGTACTTCATGTGAAAAGTTCCATGATAAATCTTTCCAAGATAAATTTGAAGAAAGGTCTCTTACCTTATTGGACGAGAAATTAGCAAGTTTTTGTGAATATGCATCCAATTATCCAAGATGCATTGCTATTCCTCCCCCCCCCAATTAATCTTGTTTCTGGAGCTGTAGGGTGGAGTTGTGTCTAACTTTTTTCAAGTCTGAGAGAAGAGGAAGCACATATGTGTGGAAAATGTTTGAAGATTACTTGTGGGACTACACTCATTTCCCCAGACCAAAACTCTTGTCACATTTCATTCGCTTCATTTCGTTTCTGTCATTTATGGGTTTGAGCACCCCCTCCTACAGAAGGACTTACTCCTCAGAGAATTGTTTATTAAAATGTGAATAAACATAGAATCAGCACTTTTTCGCCTTTATGCACATCTCTAAATTTGATGCAATTTGTCCCAAATAGGGGAGGAGGAACCTCAAGCGAGGATTGCAAAGCACTCAGGTTTAGGTTCTACTAAAAGAAGTTCGCAGATGAAATTAAATAAGGTAGAGAGGAATGCTGGCATATGGTGCAATTTTACCATTATAGAAAAGAGACTAGTAAGCGATAAAGGGCAAGACAAAGACTAGCAAGAAGGCCAAGAAGTGGAATTCAAACCGGCAAATGTCTATCATATGCCAACCACTTCCTTTGCATGAATTTATTTATTTTTTTGAGCTTGAAGAAAAGGAAACCTGTGCAGGTTGTACCCCCAGCAGCAAATTGAAATGAAAAGCAATGCAACAAGCAGCACTGATGCAGACATACCCCAACTTTAGATGCTGTAGACAATTATTTTTTTACTTAGAGTAGATCCCTTGAAATTGGTGGACCTCAGTCATGTCCATTCATTTCAATAGGTATACTCTGAGCATTATGAACACTTGATACAACCATAGGCATTTAGTAAAGAATTGTCATGCTTCACTCACTCACTTTTTAGGGGAATCCACACAATACCGTTATCCAATTATTCTCATCATGAATTTCCCTGTGGTGTATCCATCTTTCTCAGACTGAAGAAAGTCCATCTTTATTCAGAACACAATCTCCATGGGCATAGCTGCCTAATTTGCCATATTTTTCAACAGGCGTGGTTTTTACGTAGGCAGCGAGATATCAGGAAAGTGAACTTAATCACAGCTCAGCACTTATAACATTTGTGATGGGTGCATTTTATGACGCGGGCATAATTTTTGTTTCTGAAACCAATCATTTAAATATCACTAAAACACTTTTCTGACTGTAGTGTGTTTTTTCTTGTTAAAAAAACCCCACCCCATAATGCTATAATGTTGTGGTTACAACCCTTAGTCATGGCAGAGGGTAAAAGCTTTTTTGAAAAAATCATTTTCCTAAAATCTGCATTCTTTTCATAAAGTATTATGGTCCTGCAGAATCGTTGTTGTTGGCACCCATCTGTCTTGAGATACAATGGAGTGCACCTCTGGGGGGTGAAGTCAAACTGCTGGAGAATCACAGTGCCTGCTGTGGCTGCAGAGACCAGTAACTTGCCACTGCTTCCTTCCATGTTGTTTTTGCTGCGTTAGCAGAACCAAAGTCAACTCCTTGAGGCGCAAGCCTGGGCAGTGTGCATGGATATCCAGTGTTGCCCAGAGAACAAGACCTCCTCCTTGGCCCCTCAGATGTCCAAAGGAAAGCAGAGCAATACATTTGGCACCAGCTAGACTGCAGGAGTTGCTGGAAGGAGGTTACCATATGACAGGGACGTCCAACCCCCAATAGACTGTGATCTACTCACAGTATAAAAAAACTGGCAGTGATCTACCCATTGTCAAAAAACAACTGGCAGTGATCTACCCAAAGTTGTGGAGCTTTCTTAGGAAGCCAAAGTTGTGGAGCTTTTTTAAGTAAGCCAAAGTTGGGTTGTTGTTTTTTTGCTTTTTTGTAAGGAGATTGCTGAGAGGCCAAAGATCAACCAGGATCTACCAGGAACACCCTGCAATCTACCAGTAGATCACAATCTACCTGTTGGTCTTGCCTGCCATATGACATCCAACCATCTTAGGGACTCCACCATTATACAAAATTTAACATTATGGTGGCTATACTGCTATATCTCTCATGGAAAAAAAAACCCCACTGGAAAAACGTTTTACTGATAATTTTAATATGCATAATAAATCAATCAATAAGGGTCATAAAATAATACCCACCATAAAGTTATACCGAATGTGTGCTGAGCTTCAAATGGCCTTACCCACAGCAGCTATGCCATGTCCACTGGTGTAGAAGGAACATAGGATGTACACATTGAAGGAGCTTAACAATCCCAGTAGTGCAGAAAGCCATGTGCAATTCTGCTTGTAGTTTACCACAGAAGGACAAAGACGTGTTAGCTGTCTGGCAGGAGCATAAGTATCTTGATTTTATCATGACCTTCTTGATTTAACATTATGAAGCAGAGATAGACCTAAGCAAAGCGGTTAGGATGGCAAATGTTAGGGAGAACGACATGGTTAGGGGAAAGGTGATGCAGATATTTTATAATCAACCCAGCTGAATAGCACAGAGCTGTCATTCTGTGCTTTCAGGTAGGAAGACAACTTGTGAGAAAGCTTCCACCTAGGACTCCAATTCCAGGAAAGAGGGGCCCTTCATATGTCACAGGACCTTTTTACCTGCAACTTTATTCTGTGGGACTATCATAATCTTTAAAAGCCTGTTAGTATATGGGTAGGGTCATGCCGGCAGGTCTTCCCATGTACTCGACACCTGGCCAAGATCAAAGGAGATAATCCTGTGGGACAGTGATTGGCAGCACCCACGAGGCACCAGGCTTTTGAACGTTTTGACAGCAGTTTCCACGCTACTCCCATAATGCGTGAAGAATACTCTAGAAATGTAATGTTGTGTAACCTAGAATAACAATTTTAGCCAGATCAGGGAAATATACATCGCACAAAACAGGGGAGAGATGAGTGGTGTCTTGTACTTAACACAGGAGCGAGAAAGGATAAGACCTCAGAACATACACAACTCCCACAACCACAAAGGGCAGATAACTTAACATTCATATTTAGCATATTCCTTTTTTGAGCTAGAAAGGGTGGGGAAAAAACAGATAAAGCTGTTTTCCATTTGACAGTCTTAATAACACTGGAAGCCACCAGAGAGCAAAAGAGCACCAGCATGCACAATCTGCTAAAAACGGGATCAACAACAAGGAAGGAAACAACACTCAAGACATGGCACAGAGACTGCAGCAAATGGATTGAATTAAGAAGGAAATACCTTGAAGGTGGAAGTTCGTACAGATAACAGGGGATCATCCCCAAGATAGGACAATCCCTACAGGACAACATGTCAACAAAAGATAAAAACACCATTGATTGTCCATCCCAGCATTCCAAAATCAACTCCCAGCATTCCACGTGGCATCACACAAGTTTGAATGGGCAATATGACCATTTCCTTTAACACATTTCACATTACACCAATAAGATGCTTGGGCTTCCTTTGAGAGCCAAGTGGCCCAGAATAAAATATTATAAGCCATTTATCTGAAGCACCCCCAGATGGCAGCACCTGAGCAACTAAAAGCCATAGAGCTGAATTAGAGTAAAATAAGTAGTGCTGCTGAAGAAAATATGGGATGTATTGTGATACAGAATAAGGGGTATGGCTCTTGAATTTATTTCTTTGCTTTATATTTGTTTATTTTACAGGTTTTGTTTTGAGCAATTGCCTGAGTTTGGAGATAATTAACCACAGCTTAGAATGACACTGAATTTCAACAGGCGTAGGTGATACAATGAATCTGATTTCTGGTTTGAGGAAAAGGTGAATTACCCTTTCAAAACTGTTGGTAAAACTCTTTTTATGTGTAGGTCATTCCTCATTTCGCTGACAACTTTGTACCATTGTAGAATGACACTTTGGTGTTTCAACAATCCATAAATTATCACAACAATTTCTTTTGTTAGTGCAATGCTTTCTTGATTGATTGATTAAGTAGGTATGATGGAAAGACATGCTTTTTCAGCACAAATGCTGACTGAACTGTTGTGATGGGTGCACTGAAAAACATACACCAAACATGCTGCATGTCAGTCTGTGGATGACAACTTCTGTGTTGAAAATGATGGATGGTTTAGGTCAGTAGCATACCCCTTCCTATAACCAAATAGCCATTTATCACTGATCAAAGTTGCAATGAGCCACATCTGATTCCAACCCCTGCCCCCCGATTTCTGACAAAGCATTATACATATTTACATTAGGATCTCAGCTTGGAGGATAGATGGGAAATAATTTATTATATTTCCTATCAGCTTAGTTCATATATATCTTGGTCATTAATTGCTTCTTTAACCAGTCGGCTTTAAAGGCACTAGAAACTCTTTTTCCTATTTCCCCCCTCCTCTGTTTATTATTATACTAACATTGACCCAATGGCAATCCCTTCAGTAGCTTCACATCATTGTTGAGACTGATGTTCTTTTCAGGCAACAAATATATGTAGAATCAATGCAGGGGACAGGAGTGGTTTGTGCCCTCTGAACAGAGCTTATGTACATACATGACCCAATCGATGCCCAGGTTGAAGAGGTTGGTTAATGCAGGAATTGGGCATTAAGTGTGGTGACGTCTGCAATTTGGAATTTCCTCCTCTTAAATAATAGGCAGGCACCATCTCTTGACTTTTGGTGCCTAAGACTTTCCTCTTTTAACAAGCTTTTTAAATTGCAATACTGAGATTTCCCAGTCTGCGTCTGTATTGGAATTGTTTTAAGGTGTTTAAATTATTTTGTCACTTGTTTGCTGCCCTGGGCTCCACTGGGAGGAAGGAGGCAATATAAATGGAATAATATATCAGTTTATTGTGCCCCTTTCCCCATGTTGATTCTACACACATTTGTTGTCTGAATAGCATTTGCATAAACAGTGCTCCTATTTCTTCACCATTGTTCCAGCTCCTTATTTTCTCTATAGTGTCCAAGGCAGCATACATAAAGATACCTACATTTCACTCCCCACAGTGACCTTGTGAGGTAGGTAATTTGTGTAAGGCCACGCAGCAAGATTCGTGGCTGCGGGAGAATTTGAATTGAGATCTCTTCACTCTACTTCCAACACTCTGTTTACTCCCATACCAGACTGGATCTCTGTTTATCCATTTGATATCAGGGATAGTAAACTTCATCCTTTAGCCTTATTCCCCCCCCCCCCCTTCTCAAATGAATATGACAGAAATGCACAGTGATGCTTGTTTATGAATAAATGTCTCATCATGGAGATATTACCCAAGGCATATTGATAGTGCTTATTTCTTGGGTGGGGGCGTTGAACATGCTCATGCAACACATTAGTCTCTGCAGTCCATATGTGCCATGCCTCTGGATGTGGTGCCTTCTACCTGCTCCTACAGCTGGCGGAAACGACAGCAAGATCAACATGGGCTGTGCATTCTGTACCCGCCCTTGAGTTTCCCTATGGGAAAAGGTATCTGCTTTTCTCACGTACGCTGCCTGTGTTTAGGGTGGTCTGCTGCTGCACTGCAGAAACAGAGGCACAGGCAGCTGGAGATGGATAATAATCTAATGTTTTGAAGAAGTGGTGTCGAAGGGGTAAAGACAACACAGATACGGGCCCCAATGCAGCTTTAGTTGTGGCCAAGTAGCCACGTCTAACAACTGAACGGGGATGTGCATTGTGAGGCTCATTCTTGCATTGGCTACCTGCATAGAAGACTGCTTTTATGTGCAGGTCTCAGGCAACTGTCACATCATTCTATTCCCAGGGCTGCTGTACACTTTTCACTGTAGTATGCAGTAGTTGAAATGGAAGCCTTTGCCCATCTTCTGAGCAGTACAGCTTTCACCTTGGAGTATGCCATGCTGCTTTGATTCCTGGGTATAATCCAACAACTTGTAGGCAGTGCAAGACAGGTGTGCACAGCAGGCATCTCAAGTTGGCACCCACCCAAAGCCAACTTCTAGTAAGGGCAAACCCTGAGCATCTCTGCCTTTAATTCTCGGTGGCAATATTTTGCTAGGCATCAGACTTTGGTGCTTTTTAAAAGGAAAGCGTCTGAAGGTCAACAAAGCAAAAAGACATGTTGAGTCCTGAGAGAAGCTACCTGTTGGGTTGCTTGGTGCAACACATTTTTAAAAAAAACATGGTGCTGGAACTAAGGCATGTATAAAATATTTAGCACATCCCATCAACTCTTAATAACATATTTTTATGTCTCCCAGGGTACATAAATCTATGTATTTGTGTTGTTTACTTTGTAGTATCCCTGCATCTTCTTCAATTGAAATCACCCCCAAGAGTGTGAGATTCAAAGTTAGAAGGCTTCCTGTTGCTACTTACAGTTGTTTTTTCCAAGCAGTGCAGTAGGTGGTGATGCTGACTTTCAATTATAGAAGTGGCTTTGCTGATGTTGTGTTCATCTTTCATAGATCCCTAAACAGAGAGAAAAGGCATTTGCAATGAGACCGCTGGCACAGAGAAAAAGGCAATCAGGTCTGCATCTGAAAATGCAGAATGGAAAAGATGAGCGAGGAAAAAGACGTGAAAAGCGCCCCCACCTTGTTAAATTGTAGTGTGAGAAGAGGCCCTAATCCTTCCACCCAGTTCTGGCCCAAGCCATGTTGCTGAACCAAAAATGGAGAAGAGCAGTACCAAGAGGACTGTAAGCCAGAGAAAGTGAGAGAAAAAGAGAAAGTTGGTGATGGTGGCGGGGGTCTTGAAGTGATTGATGCTCAACAAATTTATTTGTGATGAAATGTGGCCAACACATTTTGGCAGGGGCGGGGCTTAGTGGTGTAGCATCTGCCTTGCATGCAGAAGGTCTCATGATCAACCCCTGCCACCTCCAGGTAGGGTTGGGACAGATCCCTTGCCTCAAACCCTGGAGAGCTGCTACCAGTCAGCATGGACACTGCTGAGCTAGATGGCTCAATCGCCTGACTCAGTATAAGGCAGCTTCCTATGTTCCTGTATCACCTTCTCGAGGGCAAGAATCAGTATTAATTTGCACATCCACCTCTTAACAAGGGACCAGACATGAAGTTTTGGAATCTGCAAACAGGTAACTCTGCTATTCTAACAAGATCCAAACTGTGTGGCCTCCTATGAATCTGGGGCATAGGAACCTGTAACCTAATTTTTGGATTTTTGTGTGAGCTCCCTTGTCAGTTAATGCCCTATTCCTAGTTTTTCTTTGCCAGCTTGTTAGCTGCGCCAAGGGAATTCTGACCTTCTCATGCCCCCTCCAGCCATGTGGCAGTGAGTGGTTGAACAGGCCAGTCATCAAGCAAGGCTCTGTCCCGCCCCTGTTCTCCAGCCATGAGGCATTGGTGGGCAGGTATGAGGAAGCACCCCTTCGTCTTCTAGAAGGTGCCTCAAAGTGCTCATCACTCCCAAATAACTCAACCCCATGCTTGTCCACCAAATGGAAATGTGGGGAAACTACCAAAACTAAGCCAGAGTGAAGTAGGCAAAAAGTTTGCCATGTCCAAGGCCAACCAGGACCTCCAGGAAGAAAATCCTACATGGCCCTAATTAAGTGGTAACCAGAACATTTCCTACACTGGCTCTGAAAGGTGGGGAGGTGCGTGCAGCCCAAGAATCATCAGAAGAACTGAATGGAGGCAGCAACTAGGAGCCAAATGCAGCCCCCCTCCTTGCTAAAATGTTTTGCAGTTGACCTCCACGGTTCACTTTCAGGTCAGGGGACTGGAGGCAAAAAGTGCTGTCCCTCTCACCGCCTAAGCTGGGGGAGGGAATAATAGAGTGTGATTTTTACAGTGAGTTGGTACAATAAGCGGAAGAATGTGGTACACCAAAATGCATTGTATATATTTCACATGTAAAAAAATCATTTGAGCATCGTTTCAAGGCTTTGTCTCTCCCTTTTTGGCTTCTAAGACATGTCAAAAGGTGCGCCCCATGATCACTTGCCATGTTACAGAGGAGAATGAACCATGTGCACCCCCAACAATATCATTATCCAAAACAATACCCATTATCCATGGGTTAGTGGTGACCTCAGGGCATAACAAGCAGAGGGTCCCCCAAAGTATTGGTTTATTACACTTTGAAATAATGCATACTCACTTCTTAAGTGGGCTCCCCTATAAAGCCATTAAGTCCAGAGTCTAAAACTCCCTAAGTACATCACTGATTTGGCTTTGCATATGCCATTAGGCTAGCTCTCTGCCTTCTTATTTACAACATGAAAGTAAAACACAAACTATTTAATCCATGTTGCATGGTATGCAGTGGGGTGGGAAAGGAAATGAGAAATGGTTGATTCATGCAAAGAGAATGGAAAAATCTCCACATCAACTATTCTTTTCTGCACAGAAGTGTTGTAATTTACGGGAAGCAGAGGTTACTTGCAGAAAATGTAACTGGTCCTCATTTGCCA
Source organism: Podarcis filfolensis (assembly GCF_964270895.1). NCBI lineage: Eukaryota > Metazoa > Chordata > Lepidosauria > Squamata > Lacertidae > Podarcis > Podarcis filfolensis. The sequence goes on from NC_139609.1 coordinate 63,222,476, forward strand.
CACAGCTCTGCCAACAAGCCAGCGTTTCTGTGTCGCTTGTTAATGACTAATCTGAGATGTACACACAAGGTGTGTGGGATCCCCAGCACTGCATGGATGACAAGCAACTTCATCTGCTTGAAATAACTGGAATCTCAGCCCACGCTAAAGGTGAAGAGCTGCAGTTGAGTAGTTATATAGCTTATTAATAATCAGCACTTATGCAGAGCCAATATTTCTTCCCAAGACGTTTCACACCTGCATCGCCGTGAGAGAGCAGCATTCATCTTTTCCAAAAGGAAACAGAAGCCTTTTCGAGGTAATTACAGCTGTTGTTCCATCATTGCAGTGGACTGAAATGTATTCTTTCCCCAGCTAGTGGACCCTTTGACATTGTCCCAGCACTCAGTGGCAACGTTATATCATTGGCATTCTATTACAGTTCAGACTGCTGTGTCCAAACAGCCACTCTAAAGCTACTCTAAATGAATTTTTCAGCTGCTTTCTTTTTGCTTGTTAGTTTCTTGGGTGTGCCTGTCTAGGACCCTGGAGATGCCTTTCTAAGACGGGCAGGTCCACAGGTAGAGCACATGCCTTTCAGCTGTTGCTGCTCTGCAGCACCTATCTGTCATGGGGCTGTCAGGTGAGGAACGTCCAGAGTGAGGAATTAACTCTTTATTGTCAAAAGTACACTTGCAAGTTCAGAAAAGGCATGTCCATCAGTCCTACGTCTCTCAGCTGCTCCTACGTGTGTACCCGATGAGGCAGTTGCAGCAACAGAGAGGAGGCCCACCCCAACTTCAGCTCTCCCACCTGAGTTTTCTGCAAGCAGTCAAAGACTACGCCTGTGTGTAACCTTCTGCTCCTCCCACTTCAATCCTCTTTTGGTCCTGGGGGAAAGTGGAGCAGAAGAGGTAGGGCAGGAGTAGGAGGAGTGGCAGCCCTTGACTTTACACCAGCTTGACCTATCTTTAACTCCTCCTGTACCTGTTCTCCAATTCTGCAGCTTCTCCTGCCTCTGACTCTCATCTCCTGGCTCCCCCAGATCACTGATCCCTTCCTCCAAGTCAGTCTCCAACCTCTCTTCTCCCAGTGCCCACACCTCAGTGTCCAGCCAGTCCCTGGCACCTGTCTTCCCTGATCATTTTATTTCTAGGAGGACTAGAAACTTACATTGTTTAAAAAATGAAAGCCTAGGGTCATTAAAGGCTTTTGTGGCTTCTATGGTGCCTGCGCATTGCATTAGTGACCCGTGTTTGACAAGAAAAGCATACAGTGCATCACTGAGCCATGGTCCATCCTGAAAAGTGCTCCACTGCTTGAGTCATGTCAGTTTCCTTGCAGGCTGCCTCACTTCTTTTTCCATGCCTGCATCACCCCCCTCCACACCCCAAAAGAGTCCCTTGAGTGGCATAGCTATGCTGTTTGGGAGCTTCTTAAAATACCTAGGAACAAAGCATTGGATCAGTTTTCGAAATGTGTAACTATGGCAAATGAATATTTTGTTATCTTCACGCATTGTAACTGAAACTTGAAAAATACAGACATTTTCACCTGCTTGTTTAAGTGCAGTAAAGCAGATCAGCTGGCCTACCCTGGGCGACCTATTTTCCCGGCCTCATCAAACTGTTCTCCTAATAAGGACATCACCTATTTTAAAAAGTATCTGTTATGTCAGGCTCTGCCTGATAGGCTTTTGTGTATATTACAAAGCTCCAGATTTTGTGAATGGGCTGTGTACATCACTTACTTTTTGATTCAAGGACAAGGTTTGCCCAGAATTGGAGAGGAAGGAGCTAACTAGATGCAGGCTGTGAGGCCTTTATGATACACTGAAAATAGGATTCTTTCATTTCCCCTTTTCAGCAGCAGCAGCTCTAGAAACTACATGGCTAAGGATTGTGTGTGTGTGCTTGTTTAATTTAAACTCCCTGACCCTGAACTCCACCTCAATTTCACAGCATGTCTTCTGTGATCACTTCCATCAATTTATTTTTTGCGTTGAGTGGTTGGGATTTTCAAACACCATTAGACCCATTAAAATGGCAATTATGCATTCAAAGGAGCTCCTTAAACTTAGGCTGATGTTCAACAAGGTGTTTTAGGGAATCCCTTTCCAGTGTTGCCTACAGATTCTTAGAAAAATATGTATCATTACCATTATCATGATGCCACTATAGATCACTTTTATTGTATTGGCATGCAATTACAAAATCTTTTCTATATTGCATTTTATATAGCATTTAAAAAGTGTGCTTAGCAATCTCACCTTGGACTACATAAATCTCCAAACAACCATAGGGAGTGAGTCATTATTTCCAGAATGTACTTTTACAAGGTCATCCAATGGAATTGATGGTAGAGCCACAAGGAGCAAACACTGATTTTGTGCTTCAACATCAAAAGACTGGGAACAGAGAATGGTGTTAATGGCCTCAGGGACTGCAGCAAGGGCTATAAACTGGTGAGGCTGGTCCCTTCCCTTGGCTGGGCTCTCAATGCTGCCTTATCAGATTTCTAAGGGCAACTTCACACATCACAAAATTCCAGCACAGACGTTGCTTCCATGTTGGATACTGCATGTCTACTAGACATAGATTACAATGTGTAATAATCCTTCAGGCATGTAGATTGTTGCATGTTCATGTATTGGACACTTGTAGTCAACCACACACAAGCTGGGAATTGATGCTTGGCTAACATTGTTGAGAAACAGTGATTGAGTTTTGGTCTCTGTTGATATTTGGCTTTCATCCAGCTCTGCACCATTGTAACAAAGCAGTAAAATGAAATGAAATTCAGTTGCTGGACAGCATACATGACATCAAACTAAACAGTGGTTTGTTACCTGCTATTCATAATCCACCCCATCCCTTACACTTGCATGCATGCACACTCATACACACACACCAGTATGAGAGTTAGGTATTTGTCACAGTGCTTCTCACTACAGTGGTACCTCGGGTTAAGAACTTAATTTGTTTTGGAGGTCCATTCTTAACCTGAAACTGTTCTTAACCTGAGGTATCACCTTAGCTAATGGGGCCTCCTGCTGCCACCGCACCGCTGCTGCACGGTTTCTGTTCTCAACCTGAAGCAAAGTTCTTAACCCGAGGTACTATTTCTGGGTTAGTGGAGTCTGTAACCTGAAGCGTCTGTAACCTGAAGAATCTGTAACCCGAGGTACCACTGTATATCAACCAGCCTGAGCCCTGAGATTGGGTGGGCAGAGAGGGGGCTGCTTCTGGTCTCATCAGCTAAGGTAGCCTGTTGTGTGGGAACCAGGAGCAGGGCTTTCTTTGTGGTGGTGCCCCAGCTGAGCAACTCACTCCTCTTGGAGGTGTGGATGGCCATGGCATTGATGGGCTTCTGGTGCATGGGGAAAACTCACTCATTTTCCCCATGCTTTGCAGGCCACGCTTAGTTTATTATAATTTTTCAGTTTCTAGTCTTTTTTTACTGATTGCTATTGCTTCACTGATGGTTTTGAATTGTATCCGCCCCCCAAAACCTTATTGATCCATTTGTTTTGATGTAAAAGACACTGAGGTAGTCCTTGACAAAAAAGGTGATATATAAGAACACCAAATAAATAACTCAATAAATTGGATGCTGCCAGCTGATTTTTTTTTCTAAATGATGGTACATGCCCTCAGTGTTGTATCATTTGAACAGTAAGAAGACACTCCACAACCCAAAATCAGTTGGGCCCAGTATTTTGGAATCTCCATCACACATGCCTAAGAAGCTTATGGAATGCCCATAGGACTAAAATTAACTTACATAACAGATTAAGAGACAAGCAAATAGGAAAAGCAAGTCCTACCCTTAATCTATCCAGAAGGATTCCTCAGCAGGAATGCTACATTTGTTGAGCAAGACTTAGAAAACAAAAACCAGAGTTAGGAGAGGAATCTTTACTATTTAGTTATCAGCTCCTGCCATGGTCAGCTAGAGAGTAAATGTTGAAGGAAATTGAAAGAACTTGAGATGCATCTTCATGGACTCTGATAAAATACTTGAATCCTTTAGATCCTCCTGGATGGATGCATTACACTTTGGCAATGCTATAATTAATCCCTTTCCCCATATTATGAGGAGATTTGTGTTTCTTTAGAAACAGCGCATAGAAACTGAACGCCATAAAATGGCACCAGGGTTTAACTTTTGTCTTGATGTTTTAAAACTGGGAGGCTATTAGTTTTCAAAATAAGAATAATATCCACCGTGTCTCATTATGGGAGATGTTTAATGCAGGCTCTTCTTGACTGATTCAGAAATGTAAGCAGATTGTTCATAGCAATGTCTTCAGAATGGAGCTCATCTTGAGAGGGAAGGGTTCTAATTAAGATCCAGCAAACAATCTACTCTGTAACTTGCAATTAAGGAAATAATTGATTTACTGTAATGATTAATCATGTAATGCTTTCAGCTTCAACATTTCTGAACTTCAAAAAACAACACAGCTAATGTCAACCAACTCAAATCGGTTCCTTCAGTGATTAATGGGAGCAGACAGCCTAAGCACTAGTATTACACAAGTGCTCAGAGAAGCGTGGCTGTGAATTTCAAGAGTGCATTTGAGCAGAGGATGTGTCTCAGGTTGCTGTAGGCATCTAAAGCCAGACTCTTCATTAGCAGAAAAATCATTCTTTGCTGAAAAGAAGAAGCCCTGAAGAATATTTAGAGGCTGAGCCAGGACACCAAGACAGTCTAGCTCTGCCAAAAAATCCTCATTCTCCGTTTGCCCATTTCAGTCCAAAGGAACAGTCCAAGACATGTTGCCATGGCATCAAATAGTAAACCGTATCCAGTGTGCTGCTTCCAGTTCAACACACTGTATTTCAGAATGGGGGGAGAGATTTGCAAGCTACCGGGGGCGGGGGTAGCGAGAAAAGGACAAAGTGTGCTACATTTCATGGTATGAGTGGCTTTAGGCTGCAAATGCAGCAGAGAGTCCCATGGTACCACTTCACTATGGCACGAGCTTTCATATGCAAGAGCCTTAGCTTAGCAGATGCGGGAACACGACCAGCCTTCTGAAGTCTGTCTTGCAATGCATATTTGGCTCCATAATATTTCTGAGAGCCAGACAAGACAGGAAACATAGACTTCGCCTCTCAAACCGTTGGCTTTGGTACCATCATTTAGCTGCAGTACAGGATTAAGCAAAATGTGGCAGCGTATCCCAGTCGTTGCCCTACTGTGCAGCCCTTCTGTTCAGCAGTGGCAGAGCATATGCCCATGCTGCCCAGGGTGGATGTGCTTCTGAGGGGGGTGGGGCATGGGGCGCGCTCCTGAGGGAGCGGGGGGCATGGAGGGTGCCCTCCCAGGCATGGGATAGCTGCTCTGGTGCATGGAGCGGCGTGTGCGTCCTGCAGCCGGGGGTGGAGCGAGCCACCCACAGGGGCCGAGCAAGCCGCCGATGGCGGACATTAGGTGTGCCACCTGCCTACAACTGCCAAATGTCACCCCTCTCAGCAAAGATGCCCAGGGCAGTCCGCCCTCACTGTACCCCCCTTCCTCCTCCCCTGCTGTTCAGGACTCCAGGTAAACCTGGAACCAGAAGCTCTGAAGTGCCATTTTGGGTCTGAAGAAAAGAGGGGAGGTTTTAAGAGATATTAGCTACCCTGACCCACCTGCAGCCTTCCTCTGATTTGCTACATAAAGCTAGTAGTCCAGTGAACCATTGGGGATGGGGGTGAGGGCTGGAAAGCAGGTAGGAGGAGGGATGAAGCTGAGAACCCTTGACAAGGAGGATGGATGGATGGAGAGGTGCAGATATAAAAAGGGTACAGCAAACCATCTTACGAGCTTAGTTGCATTTTCATTACCCTCTGCAAGCAGCAACTTTTAAGAACATGAAAAAAGAGGGCAACACAGAAGTTGCTCTGTGGTTCAGCAAATTTGCAAACTTGTTTCTTATTTTTGTTATTTAAGCTTTCTTAGTTAAGCTTCTCAAAAACAAAACAAAAAAGCCTTTTTATGAGTGTCAAATGATTAGTTTCCCTGTTCATTTCCAACACCATCTACTATGGTACATATCCGTCACCTGAACTACTGGAAAATACGTATCAGTAAGCAAAGTGGAAACACCATGATATTTTTAAGATCTTGACGCAGAAGCTGGTACTTGAATTGGATGAATTCTACAGCTCTACTGTCAGATTCACTGAGAACCAATCACAATCTTGTTCATTCTGAGTGCTGCTTTGGGTGAGCGAAAACTGTAATGACACACAGCCATGTTTTTTGTTCAGTAGGACTAGATAAGTTCTGCAGAGCACTTTCTACACTTGAAGTGCTATAAGAATCATAACCATGATTAGTACATTTGTTTATTGCATTCCTGGTACTGTATTTTATGATTATTGTTTCTGATCTATGCTGTTGGATATGTTAGTAGAAGAGCAGGATATAATGAATTACTGCTCTGCAATTGTTAATATATAAATAATCTGCAAATTTCAGAATGCATTAAGTATCATATTCTCCAATTTATTTATTTATGTATTATTATTGACAGAATTAGAAGGCTGCGTCCAACTCTGTGTTACAGACACTGATCTCATTGGTAAAGGTCTCTCAGCGGATGTGACTTAGTAGCAAAAAAAATGAGCAGCAATATAAACAGGGCGGGAGAGGGAATCCAGTCAATTCTGCATGCCTTTTTTGAAGATAACATGGTGTTTTAAAACACTATGCAATCCTGGACATGATTTAAGATTCCTGCAGCATCTTCTCTGTGGCTGTGTTGTTAAATCGTCAAATCTTATTAACTCATCTGAGCTGACACTCGGAGCCTGAGCCAAGTCACGACAATACTGTGCTGTGTTCAAAGGGTTTGCTGTGTTTTGCTACCAATCTCTGTTTCTAGGATATATTCTAGGAACAGTAAATGCAACATTTAATACCGCTTCCAGTGGGTGTCACTGCCACCTGCATCTAGCAGGAAATAAGGCAATTGCCTGCTAGAGAATGAAAAATTGGTATCAACAGAATCAGGGCCAGATATGGTCGATTGCAAGGCTGAGCAAATGTTATCTCCTCCCCCTCCGCAACCCCCCCCTCACTGTATGTATTTATACAAGGGAAATACAACTTTGTATTTGCTTATAGTGATGGCTACCATATTGGGGTTGGCAAGCAATGAGAGCAGGGGCATAGCCCTGTGTGTGTGTGTGTAATTGTAATGTAAGAGAGGCTTCTGAAAATGCAATCAATAGTCTGTTCCTCCCCTCACCTATGCTCACTGGGCAGCAACAAAAAAGGCTAGGCTTGCAAACAAGCAACGTTTAATTAAAAGTGCAGGAACCTTTAAAAGCCTCAAAAGAGCTTTACAATCTGGCTGTGCAATTGTGTTTTATTACAGCAACAAAATTCTCACAACTCAGGTCTGCAAAAATGTAGGAGGGCAACAGAGAAGTGGCAATCAGGATGTTCTGCAAAGAAAAGTAAACAAAGGATGGCCATTCTAGTGAAAAGAACAATCCTAGCTGGTCAGTGTTTGAGTCTGGGGTGGAATTAATCTACCTCTCTCTCCAAGGCACCCCACACTTCCTGGCAGGCTTTCTTGTGTGCCTTTAGCAGCTGTGGAACAAACCAGACCAAAATTTAGCAGGCAAACTTTTCCTCACCTGCAGATGCAGAGATTGGGAAAGCTGCTGCTAAATTTTCCTTATCAGCCTACCATCTTTCAGATTGTTTCATGGTTCTGTTGAAAGGCATGCAAGTGACAAAAACTCGTGTCACAATTACTTTTTGAAGTCTTCAAGATGCCCCTGCAGGATTTGTGATTGTTTTCATCACAGTACACTGCATCGTTTAGATTTCTGTAACTTTAAAATGGTCAGTTACCTCAAGTGAAGCTGAGCTAGCAAAACAAAAGTTTGGAATACTAAAAAGGAGGGGGGGAGTGTTTTAAGTCAAGGCAGATTTAAAACAAAACAGGTGCCGAGCTTCAGAAAGGGCTGGTGGACTGGAAAGAAGGTCTAGAGATTTAAGGCTTTCAACACCTTTAGCAACTGGATTTGTTACTTCATGGGTAGAGGGGCCCTGCATTTTACTCTGACAATGTTGACTATGTGTTGTACCTTTTATGGGCTTTAAAAGCAGGAAGTATCGCTTCAGCTTGAACGTAAGAATGGTATCACAACCGTCTCAGCATGTATTATTGGAAATGAGAGCTGTAACACACACTATAGGTGCTACAGGTGCCTCCAAAAATGGTCCTGCATAGCATGTGATTCCTATTCTAGCTGCTCTATTGTCTTCTGAAGTTTATGAAGGAACCCACTACAAGCTGAATTAATGGTAACTCAAACTTTATTCGTGATGAAACATGGGAGCCTGCACAGAGTAGTTACTCCTCTAGCCAGATCTCCAAAAGCTGGCTTCCTCGGGCGGAGCTGTTTCTCTTGAAGGGGCCACATTGTCAGACATTTAGTTAACAATACATAAATTACAGTTGCACAATGGAGAAATAGATTGGAACCACATGGGAAAGTTTGTGTGTTTTGCCTGGGTGCTGGTGCGAGCAGTTCCAGGTTCTTATGACCTAGAGTGGGCTCCCTACCCTTCCCACATTGAAAGCATACATTTCCCTCATTCTTTGCAATTTTTAACACACCCTCTGCACCAGTTTCCTAAGCATGTGGAAGCCCCAAGGAGGTTTGTGCCAGAGTTTGTGCCAGAATGAAAGGAAAACAAGCAGCTGGCTTCTGCAGAGGGAATGAACAACCTCTTAATGGCCATGGTGCCCTGTGCTTAGGCAGAATTTACCTCCCACAGCAAGAGGAGTGGGCCAGAAGGATTAGAGAATGTGTTGCATCACAGTTCATTGGGCTTTTCAAACATCCAAGGTCTCCATGCCTTGTAAACTGCTGAGCTATTAGCACCAGCCTTGGCTGTTGGCAGAGATGTGGAGGTCCACATGCGCATCTTCATGTTACGGCTTGGAACACTCACCACAGGAAGGCCATTCTCACTGGTATCCCCATAGCAACCATAGTAGGTGCTGCTTTGATCCTAAGCTCCCTTGATTTCAAAATAACTGAACCTCCAGTTAAGTGTTCTCATACTCATAGTGTCAGGGCAGGCTGTGGTGCTTACTAACAGGTGTAGCGATTGCTGTGTCAAACATTTTCTGTTATAATGAGGCCCACGTGTGACAGATCAGATGAGTGAGCAAAGACACACGAGCTGTGCATTAGGTTGCCTCCATTAGGCAATTTTCCTTGACTGAGAACTGCTTAAAAAAAAAAAATCCTTGAAAATGTGTTAATACTTGCTCTGGCCTTGATTGGGCTTAATATAACAACCAGCTCACACTGATGTTACATCTGCTGAGAAATCTGATGAACTTCACACTTTCCTCCCTTTCATTGAGTTACTAAGATTAGCTTGAAAATACTTTGCTGTTAGACGTGAAACAACCACGGTGCCAGGTAGTTTGTGTGGGTAATGCTAGGAGACATTCCATCCTGCAGGACTGAAACCTTCAAGTCCTCATTGGCTGGGATTTAAACATCTGCAGTTACTGCTGTTTTCTGATATTTTCTGTATAGCTTGCCTTTGGTTCCCTCCAGATTTTGTTGGACTCCAACTCCCAACAGTCTCAGCTGTATAGCCAATGGCCAGGAATGATGGGAGTTGTGGTCCAAGAACATACGGAGGGCCACCAGTTCCCCATCTCTGTACCACCTCAACTACTCCTGAGTCAGAGTACAAGCTGTTCCTAATGGCTATGCAGCATTTAGCCATTTCTGTAGATAGTATAGATCAGGCACCCCCAACCTTTGGCCCTCCAGATGTTTTGGACTACAATTCCCACCATCCCTGACCATTGGTCCTGTTAGCTAAGGATCATGGGAGTTGTAGGCCAAAACATCTGGAGGGCCGTAGGCTGGGGATGCCTGGTTTAGATAGCTTGTCCATCCTTAAAAACACACACATATACCCCAGAGATTTAGCTCCCTCTCTAGACAGCCCGTTTTATTGCTAAACTGCTCTTGGAGCTAAGAAGTCCTTCTTAATGTAAAGCCTGAAGCTAATGTTTTCATAAACCCTGATGAGGGTATCATTGATGTAAGTTCTCTAAATTTGCTTCAGCAACATTTACACTAGTCTAAATATATTGAGGATACCAATCACAGATCTGGATTATTGGTACTCTTTGTCTTTCTGTCACCATTAAAGCACCAATCCTGTGCTTTCCACAAAAAGCCCAGTATGCTTCCATTGCAACTCTTTCCTTTCGCAGTTGTATTCCAGCTACCTACATTTAGCACATACAGTAAAATTATAGCATAATTATAGCACAGCTCAAGTCTGCCTACGATACTGACATAGGGAGCGACAATGGAAGAAGAAGAAGAAGGGGTGGATATGCTTTCAACATTCCTCTGAAAGGGCTTGCTTTTCCTGTACATACCGTCAACTCCAGGGCTTCATTAAGGAGGCCATTGCGCTTACTGTGAAGGTAGGCGTTGGAGCTGCCAGTCTTGGCCACACGGATCCTGGCCAGCCGGGCTTTCTGTGGAAGGAAGCAAGGTGGGGAGTAGGTTAGACTTCCATCTATATATCAACCTTGATTTCTTTTGTGTGAGTGATAACCATGATTTGTCTTCAGTTTTTGTTGCTTTAGAAGAGATATACTTTTCATCATACTGTACTTGTTGACAGTTTTATTATTTCCTACATTTTTTTTAAAAAAATACATGTGTCTTACTAGTTTTATTTTCTGAAAGAAGGGATGTGGGTGGCGCTGTGGTCTAAACCACTGAGCCTCTTGGGCTTGCCGATCATAAGGTCGATGGTTTGAATCTCCATGATTTTTTTTACCTTACTTTCTGAAAAGGAAAAGCTTTGTTATTCATTTTTTAAAAACTGTTTTCTATTCATGGAAGAGGAACATGACTGAAGCAAGGAACCAGGATTTCGAATGAAACATAAGACTGTGTGTTCTTCCAAAATTCCAGAGGCCAGATGTTGGGAAGAGCTGGGTTTGTTTTCTGAAAACTATAGAATCCTGGATCAGCCTTGAGTCTCAGTTGTGCTGTGTATTTAAAGCGGTACCATGCCACTTTAAACAGTCACAGTGAAAGTTCCCAAAGAATCTTGGGACCTGTAGTGTGGTAATGGTGCCAAGAGTTGTTAGGAGACCAGTGATTACCTCACAGAGCTACAATTCCCAAAGTTCACTTGGGAAGATGGATTGACTGTTAAACCACTGACAGAATTGTAGCTCTGTGAGGGGAAGTTGGATCTCTTAATAACTTTCAGCACCCTTAGCAGACCACAGTCCTCAGGATTCTTTGGGAGAAGCCATGGCTGTTTACAGTGGTACGATAAATTTATAGTGCAGATGCAGCCTTAGACTCATTGGATGACCTGGGTCAATTATATAATATAATAATAATAATAAATAAATAAATAAATAAATAAAAATAGTTTTTATTTATACCCCGCCCATCTGGCTGGGCTTCCCCAGCCACTCTGGGCAGCTTCCAAAAAAAATATTCAAATACTGTAATACATCAAACATTAAAAGCTTCCCTAAACAGGGCTGCCTTCAGATGTCTTCTAAAAGTCAGGTAGTTGTTGTTCTCTTTGACATCTGGTGGGAGGGCATTCCACAGGGAGGGCGCCACTACCGAGAAGGCCCTTTGCCTGATTCCCTGTAACTTGGCTCCTCGCAGTGAGGGAACCGCCAGAAGGCCCTCGGTGCTGGACCTCAGTGTCCGGGTAGAATGATGGGGGTGGAGACGCTCCTTCAGATATACTGGACCGAGGCCATTTAGGGCTTTAAAGGTCAGCACCAACACTTTGAATTGTGCTCGGAAACGTACTGGGAGCCAATGTAGGTCTTTCAAGACCGGTGTTCAGTATCTCCTAGCTTTATTCTAACGTTAACTTGGAATATTGATGCCCTATCTCAAAAGGTTATTAGGAAATAAAAAAATGAAAGCATTTTCTATGTTTATGGTACAGTCTTATGCACACTAACTTTAGTGGCGTTTACTCCCATGGTAATGCACAATGGGTCGGGCTGTAACGGCACAAACATTAGCATGTGCATTTTATGTATTTTAGGATTTTGACCCATTCTTCACTGTAAGGTCTCAAGGTGGGTTACAACAACAACAAAACCAATAAAAGAAGTAGAGCAGTTTATGTACAATTATAAAAACAAGTAAAACGATTCCAAGTGAAAGCAGCACAGCATGGATTAAATGAAACAGAAGAGGAGGGTCACATGAAAATGCCTTAACTATCAAAGACTAGGGTGGAAACAGTTAAAGTGGCACAATCCCATTCCTAGGACCATCAGAAACTCCCAGAGTTAAGAGCCATCTTGTTTTTGCTTCACACTGCAAAAGATATTAGGGTGGCCCTGTTTACTTTTCTACCCTTCCCTTCTTTAACATCCTATTTGAGGAAGACTTCTGTGAAACTAGAAAGGTATCTTGGTATTTTGTGCCTTTCAGTTGGTCATAATAAAAGACATGCGATGGCTGCTGTTTAGATTCTTTTCTATATGGACCGTTGTTGTTGTTGTCATCATAACTGAACCTATTTTTCATATTTTGATTATTCTAAGACACCAATCACTCTTCTTTTCCCATACGTATTAAGCTTCGTTTTCTCCTGAAACCCATCCAGCAATTTAGTGGGAGAAAAGTTAAACTGTGTTTCATTGTGCTTTCAGTAACTGGCTCTGATGCTTGAAATCTTTTGTGAAACATTTTGAATTCAGCAGCACCTTTTGGGCACACAAACTGTGCCAGTGTTACCAAGGTTACAAAGCATCTATCTCTGCTGATTACAGAAAGAAGGCTCTCTCTGTATGAAGAGAGGTCAGTTTGTGTCCCCCACTGAAATATACTTGGAGTCGAGTGTGGATTTCATGCTCTTTATTAAGTTCATAGTAGTGAGGAATGAAAGTCCCCCCCAAATATCTGCTTTATATACATTATTTACACAATGGCGCGCATGTGATTGGCTAATTCTGGGATTCTCCTGTAGGCCAATCAGGTTGCAGATTCACTTCCATCTGGAGCCGGATTGGGTGGCTCCTGCAGACCAATCATACTGCTGCATTGTTCTAGGACCAATCAGACTGCTGCATTCTGGACCCTATTGTTCTAGGACCAATCAGACTGCTGCATTCTGAATCCTATTGTTCTAGGACCAATCAGACTGCTGCCTTTTGGATCCTATTCAACTCAGTACGTAACACCCCCCCCCCACACACATATATGAACACACACATATAATTAACTGGTGTCAGATCTGGGTGCCCTCTCCCCTATAATTGCATATAGAGACGCTTATTTTTGTGGAGCAGGGAAATGAGCAAGTTATTCACAGAGCAATTGACATAATGAGAAACAGCAAACAAAAGTCATTATTTTAAGAAGCTGCTATAAGACCAATGTTCCATCTAGCTTAGTACTGCCCATACAAGTCAGCAGCTTTTTATTTAGTAGCAACAACTTATTGGTCAATTTTTACACAAAAAAGGTTTGCCAGTAAGTTACAACATTTTAAAGAACATAATCATGGATTTTATGTGTGACAATGATACGATTCATATCAACAGAACAGTTAATTAAACAGTTGGTCTGTGAGCATTTAGAAAAGGGATGCTGTGGTTATTAAGACCCAGCATGGGTTTCCTCAAAAATAAGCTATGCCAGATGAATCTCTCATATATATATATACAAGCTGGATGGATCAGTGCAATGCTGTGGATGTAGTGTATTTTGATTTCATTAAGGCTTTTGACAAAGTCCCCCATGATATTCTTGTGGAGAAGCTGGTAAAATGGGACAAGGTAACCTGTTAGGTGGATTTGTAGTTGGTTGACTGACCAAACCCAAAGAGTGCTCATTAATGGTTCCTCATCATACAGAAAAAAAGTGGCAAGTGGGGTGCCGCAGGGTTCTGTCCTGGGCCTGTTGTTCAACATCTTTATAAGTGACTTGGATGAAGGAATTGAGGGGATGCTCATCAAATGTGCACATGACACCAAACTGTGAGGGGTAGCTAATGCCACAGAACATATAATCAAGGTTCAGTATGACCTTAACAGAATGGAGAACTGAGCCCAAATTAACAAAGTGAAATTAAAAAGGGACAAATGTAAGGTTCTACACTTAGGGTACACAGGCTTCTTGTATGACTTGGCTGACTAGCTTGATCTACTATTTGGGCTTCTTTTCCATTGTGCCTGTTTCCTCCCACTCATACAACTAGGTAGCTTTAAATTCTGGGCTTAATTGTCATAGGAGGAACCGCTTATGAATATTACTTCACTTACCTCAAAGTTAATCAACTCAGCCATGGTGAATTTGGGTGTTTCCTTTGCTAAGTAGAGCCCTGCCCCCAAAGTCCTGCTCAGAGGGCACCCCTGGATCTGCTGAGGACTGCACAAAGGTTGTCCTGTATTGGGGTGTGGATAGGCTTGCTGATCTTTTGATACTTTTAGATTACATGTAAGCAGGGACGCGGGTGGCGCTGTGGGTTAAACCACAGAGCCTAGGACTTGCTGATCAGAAGGTCAGCGGTTCGAATCCCCACAATGGTGTGAGCTCCCGTTGCTCGGTCCCAGCTCCTGCCCACCTAGCAGTTCGAAAGCACGTCAAAGTGCAAGTAGAAAAATAGGTACCGCTCCGGCGGGAAGGTAAACGGCGTTTCTGCGCGCTGCTCTGGTTCGGCAGAGGCGGCTTAGTCATGCTGGCCACATGACCCAGAAGCTGTACGCCGGCTCCTTTGGCCAATAAAGTGAGATGAGCGCCGCAACCCTAAGAGTTGGTCACGACTGGACCTAATGGTCAGGGGTCCCTTTACCTTTAAGCAGTAGGCAGAGTACAGTTTGTCCAATCCATATTCTGCATGTGAGCATACTGCAGCCTTTGCCAACACCTTCCAGATGTTTTGGAGTACAACTCCCATCAGCCCCAGTCAGTGCTGGTTGGGACTGAGGGAAATTGTAGTCCCAAACATCTGGAGGGGGTTGGCAAAGGTTGTAATATACTCACATGCACCAGGATCCTGGAGGGAACCAGAATAATGAAGGCTGGTATATTATATGCTGCCTATGAAACTCAACTCTCAAAAACTTGTCACACAGCCCCTAGTTCATCTTTCCTTTCTTTGAAATAGCTGAGGTTTAAACAAAGCTGTTAAGTTAATTTGCAGTTAACATAATGAGGCTGTGGGTTGCATTGTAACTCAGTTCCATAGACTACCTACTGGAGTTCAGCTCACTGTACAGCCACCCACCCCCAGCAGCTGAGCTTCCATTATAAGGGGCTGATTGCTTTTGATTTCGCAATGCCCTCTATAGTCAGAGACCCACAGGACAACCCAGAATATGCTTTTGAGAGGCTCAATGCACTTGTCACACTCAGATATCTTTCACATGCAGTCAGAGCTGAATGGCAGCCACTCTTCTGATACAGTCCCATGTGTGCTGTGTGTGAACAATGCAGGCTACATGGGTCTTAAGCATGCTGAGTGTATGGAAAAGACCCACAATCTGCCCCACCGTTCACTTACAGCTGCAGCCACTCCCTGAAAAGCTGCTCATGAAAAAACAGCGATCAAATGGCTGGTTAAACAACAAAAAGATTAAATTAAAAAACAACATTAGTCCAGGTACATTTCTGAAAAACGATAATAAAGCAGAATTTTAATTTAGCCCTTTAAATACGAAATAGGTCAGTGTGTCATACTTTTTATTTGTCCAATTCCTAGCAGAACTTGTCTTGTTTACTTCTGTGTTGAATAAAGACATTGGTAAACTGTAGATATGTCGGGGGAGGCAGAAACTGGCTTTCCATTGTAGGGATTAAAATGGCCTCTTTTTGACTACTGGACACCAGGGCTGGCCCTACCAGTTGGCAGAGTGGAACAGCTGCCTCTAGTAGCAGATGATGCTTGGGAGGGTGCTGTGCCCTGGAAGTGGAAGCACCGCAGCAGAGTGAGGCTGTGGCAGTGAAGATCAGGTAGGAGCTAGGGTCCTGCCTCTACTTGTGCTGGCAGCAGTTTGGGCTCAGGCTGCTCTGTACACCGCTGCCAGCCCGAGTTGGGGAAAGAGGCGTACAGGCACGGCGTCCCTGCCTGCCCGCACACCTCTTTCTCTGGCTTGGGCTGTCCTCTTTTTTGCTCAAGATATGGCAACCCTAGACAATACACACTATACTGAGCTCAGTGTGGTGCAGGAGTAAAAAGAACTGGGGAGGAGCAAAGCAACTGTGAGCTCCTCTCCAGGAACCTGCATATTTGTGTAGTAACAGTAAGCCATAGATACTGGGGGGGGGGGGGGGGCGGAATGCATCCACATTTGATTTTTAGTTACAGGGCTGAACAGAATCATAGTGACTAATGCAAGTATCAGGTTCAGAATAGACCTCTTTAATCAAACAGCTTTTAAACTTCTGCTGATTTGCCTGGATACTAGATTGCTTTTCTTCATCTATGAAGAATTTTGTACCCCCGTACCTAAGTTGTTTCTCATTTTGCTGTGAGCACTTGCAATACTTGTACTGCATGCCATAGCAATAACTTCCCTTTGATTTGTTTTGCAGTCTGTTCTCGATGCACATTTACTCAGAAATAAATCCTACTCAGCCGAACAGAGCTTCTGCCCGTGTACATGTGCAACAGGTGTGCGGCATTTCAGCGCAATCTATACCATCTATACATACCCAGGCACTGATTTCAGTGAGACTATCTCCAGATAAGTGGGTATAAGATGGCAGCCTTAATTGCCTAAATGTCATTAAAGGTAATAATTATACAGTTAACTGCAAAATAATAAAAATTGACTACACTGAACTGTGCTTGCCAGGGTCCTATAGCACTCTCTTCCCTTTAATATGCCATGCCAAAAAGACACACAATGTAGCAAGGGGTAAATAGCTGCTATGGACACTTCTGAACATAATGAGCCAAGAAACATTATTAGTGTTTATGCATCAGTGAGTCTGGCACTCTATTAATAAGAATTGTTTAACCTTTTGAACTCTAACGTACATACACAATTTCTCAGGCAATTATGTGTCTCGAATACAGATTGGTCTCAGTTCGGTTACACGAAAGAAGCCAAAAGTCAGCTATATGTGGAGCTTCAAGGTACACCAGAGAGTCATGAAATTTGTTATTTACGGACAAGCATCAGCAACATGGTGCCCATGGGGCCACAGAGGCTTTCCTTGGCATCCACAGGGTCTTCTCCCCTTTCCAAAATCAATCTTGAAAGAAGCATTCTATTGTAGCCAATATAATAGGTTACAGTGTGTGCTCTGTTGCGGTGTGCGCATGGTGCCCATGACAGGTTTTCTGGTTTGCAAATATGCTCAAGTATCCAAAAAGGTGAGGAATGCTTGCTCTGGAAGCTAATGTTGAGTGTTTTGAAATAAGGGACATTTTTGTCCTGCTATGTGCTGTTAGCTTGCTATATTCTTTTCTAATAGTATCATTCTGGAATAAGGTTGGAAGGAAAAGTAGAGTTGGGTGTCATCAGCGTACTGGTGACACCAAATAGCCAAATTCCTGTCAACCTCTCCCAGTGGTTTCATGTAAGTATTAAACAGCATGGGGGGCAGAACAGAACCCTGAAGGACTTGCCTCTACAGGAAAGGGGTGAGTAAAACAGTGCCTCCAAGTTCCATCCCAGCAAGGTGCATAGCTGCCAACTTTTCCCTTTTCTTGTGAGGAATCCTATTCGGAATAAGGGGATTTCTCTTAAAAAATAGGAAACGTTGACAGCTATGGCAAGGTGGCCCAGAAGGACATCATGGTCCATGGTATCAAAAGTCACCAAGAGGTCCAGCAGATCCAACAAGGCAACCCAAACCATCTCTGTCCCATAGCTAGATTGAAATGGATCTAGATGATCAGCTTTCTTCAGAAACCCTTGGAGCTGAGATGCTTAGCTGAGATGAAACTCTTCAAAAGATGTCATCATCACATTGTTAAGGTCATATCAATAAGCCCCCCCCCCCCCCGCCGCTGAATCACCATTTAAAAAATGTTTGGGTGCATTTTCCCAACATGATGGTTGGAACTTTTCTGCCCATTCTACAAATAGAAAATTTGCACACACAAAAAGTCATTAAAGCATGCACACACACACACGATGCAACACACCAGACTATGCATCATAGATTTCATTCTGGTTCTCATCCGTTGCTATCTAATGGGCTACATACTGTAATGCTAATCTAGTGAATAAGTCACTTTCTATGGTGAAGGGCACAGAAAGATCACTCCCGCAATGACGATCAACTTAGGTTCACTTCCAAGGCCATATTATGAAAATGAGGAGCCACAAATAATTGATGTTACCACTCATGACCAATGTTTAGAGGAGGTTTTATTATTTTCAACCCCTTCCTTCTTACATCTAATGCCACTCAGGGCAGGATTTTCACTCTAATCATAATCATAGTTACGGTATCTGTATTTTTACAGTACTTTAGTATTTGGGTGGGTGCCGTTTTGAGCATACTTTATCATTTGCAAGGTAGCTGTGGGTAGTGTGTGTCTTTTCCTTTCCAACAAATGTTTCTCCAGTACTCTGCAACCTCCTAGCTGCCTGCAAGTCCTGATCTGAAAAAGCTCCATGGGAAGATTCACCTCATGATATCTTTCCCTTGGCTTAAATTGAAGCAACAGAGCATCACATATTGGTATGCTTGTTCTTTTGGTTTTTAAAGGAAACCCTTTTCTTTCTTTATCCCCTTAAAAAAATATGTACATGTATATGCCACTTTTTAATCTTTTGAGCCTCAAAGCAGCTTACAATAAAAACAATCAAAGATCATGATAAGAACAAAATTGCTATAAAAACACACAGTAAAACAGTAGCAGCAGAATTTCAAAAATACAAATGACAGTGGCAAATCCATTACTAAGGGTTCAAATTGTTCTGGTACAACAGGTTAGTTATGAAGACTTGTTCCGTCTTTGCATGTGGGGGTGCGGCTACTACTGCACACTGAATATCTCATACATTCAGACTGCAACTGATTTAAGATTCTTCAATAGCTCTTTATGAAGCTAAGGGTGAATTCTAGATAGCCATTGGGCAAAGTTTTATCAAAATGGGTAGTGTTTATGTACAATGTATAACTTAAATTATTGGCTGCAAACTTTCAGCAGAGATCAGGTGCCAAACCTGGTGATTTGAGTATCTGGGAAATCTGTTATTTTAGCTTTCTCCGTACATTGCCTTCCAGATTTGGTAATGTTCATGTCAACAAGCTCTAGTCTCCTAGCAACTTTCCCTGCCATTTCCACACTAACAGCGTACTTGCATCTATACACACAGTGATGTGCTCATCGAAGGGATCAGGAGAGGAGAAACAGCTGCACCAAAACAACATCCAAAAATAGGGTTTACAGGCTCTTATCACACTAGCATTTGTGAATCACCACCACGAGTTATTGATTTTCTTCAAGGCACATGCAGCCAATCAGCCAATATGTTTTTCAGCTTCTACAAATCTCTTTCCCAAGAATATCAGGTCGCACCGTGGCCTTAGAAATCAGCTCAAATGACTCAAAATAAAACAAACAAATCAAGGCATAACATTATGTTCCTACTGGGATTCTGTGTGAATGTGCTGTGTTGAAACCAGATTTGAAAATTTCAGTGGGGCACCATGACTGGAGAATATAGTACAGTAGAAGGTGCTAAAGAGTAAGAGGAGGAGCAGAGAATACAAAGGAATGCAACGAGGCACATGTGAAGTGGCCTGTAGCCACTGCTTCTGCCACCAGCTGCCTGCAAGGGCGCTCAGGCTGCCTCAGCCCATCACCACTGCCTGAAAGGGCACCCAGGTCCATGCCCACCTGCTCACTACCAGCCGCCTGCTGCCTTACCTTCACCAGTTCTCCTCTGGTACGATGAGGCCAATGTGCCATGAAGCCTCCGTTGAGGCTTACTACAGCCACAGATGTACTTCTGGCAGTGTGGCCAGGCTTCTGGAAGTACGTCTGCAGCCACGGCAGGCCTCAAGGGAAGCCTTGCAGTGTCGGAGGATGCCTTGGCCTTGTTGCAGTGGCAGCAGCAGAGAGCCAGCAAAGGTAAGGCAGTGGAAGGTGGGTGCAGCTTGGGTGCCCTTGCAGGTGGTGGTGGCAGCAGTCCAAAGTGGTCTGGACAGGTTTGTAGACGGCGGTGGTAGGCCATGTCATGCCGCATTGCACACACATCTTGGGGGAAGGTCTTTTCCGCTCTCTCAACTTTTGAGGGGCTCAGCCCCCTGCTAACAAGGGGCGGAGGACACCTCAGCCCTATAGAGTTGGTGCCAGTGGCATGATTACATAGCCCAGGCAACATTTATCATGATGCCATCCCATTCAGTACATCATCCCTGACCAGCAACAATGTGACTGATCTGGGAAGGAGAAAGAAGCAAGAGTGGGGTGGCGGTGGGGGCAATGGAGGCAGACTTTAACAGGGTTAAAGAGAAAGTAATAGAAAGGCTTGTCTCCCACTTGATTATACTCAGAAAAGACCACGGAAAGTAAAGAGCCCAAGTTAGTCATGCCCATTCATTTCAATGGATTAACATTGGATGCGACCCTCAATATATTAGAGAAATATTTCTGTTCCATCAAAACTACTATCTTCAATGTGAAAACTGAAATTGGGACAGCCCAGTAGAGCTCAGGTTTGCAACACCTTTACTAAATATAAGGCTTTTCTGTGCTGATTCTCTCAAGATTCGCCGCCCCCCCACTGGTGAATAAGCATCATCTGCATAATTGCCCCAGACACTCACATCCACTCTTTCTGTAGCAACTGCCAGAGCGTAATTAAGTAGTTATTGCACGTTAATGTGCAGCCAAGGGCAGTTTTAAATTTACTGTATGGGTCACTAAAACATGCCAACTGCAGGTCATCTAAAAATGTTCTGAGATGTAATTTCTTCTTTTTTGTCAGGGTACACACACAACTTTGAAAAAAAAACAGAGAGATGGCCCTTAAACTCATTTAGCCCGAAAAGTCTCTGCTAATTTTCATCAAACTGCAACGATCAGAGGCTTCTTATTACGTGACCCCTTTCCCTTTGGAAAGGAAAAGATCTCCAGCTTTAAAGAAGACGAGGGATGAAACAAATCCCCACATTTTGCTTTCATTTATTTGCTAAGATTTCTTACTAAATTGTCACCTGGGTGATGTGAACAGAACTTTTGTGTCCTCACGTATCAGAAGGTGCTTTTGCAGCCTGCTCTCCTGTTTGTGGACTGCTCTCCCCTGGGAGGCTCGCCTGCCACCTTCATGACATATCTTTAAGCACCAGGCAAAAGCATTTCTCTATAACCAGGCCTTGGGCTGATTAATATTCTATAGCTTGCTCACTGCTGCCAGACACCACCTGCTCACTACCTGCCCACTGCTCTCCACATGAGCTGGTGGAGGTACGGTGGTGGTGAATATATTTTATATATTTTTATATATTTTATATATTTTAAAGTGTTTTAAAGTGTTTTTTACTTTTTACTTTGTTGTACCACCATGAACGGTGGTCTGTATACATGTATTTTTATTTTGTTCCGTTTTATGTTGGTTTGGGGTTGGATAGTGAGGGGGTGGGGATTTGTTTTGTTGGTACAATTGTTTTTGGTTTGATTTGTTTTTCTATTTTGTAAATGGAGGTTGGTTTGAGGCTTGGGATTGCTACCGTAGTGGGGCGAGGGAGGTATGGCGGTGGGGGCAGATGTCATAGGCGAAGGGGATCGAGATACGGATATGCTCGTACCCCTTCCAATCTGCGCCCCATCCCGAGGGACAAAGGTAGGGTGAGCAAGGATTACTCACCTCCGTCACTGGTGTTGTGCAATGCCAGGTCTATAGGCAACAAAACCGCCACTCTGCGAGATTTCTTTACCTCGCAGGGGACCTGGCTTGTGTGACGGAGACCTGGGTGCGCGAAGGGGAAACAGTTACCCTACGAGAGATGGTGCCCCCGGGTTTCTCCGTCCTCCACCAGTCGCGGACTGTGGGCTGGGGGGGAGGGGTGGCATTATTAATCCGGGAAGATTGTTCTTTCAGGGCTCTACCATCGCCATCAATCCCCGGTATTGAATGTGTTGGCCTAGTGCGGGGCTCCGAGGTGAGCTTGGCTGTCTGGCTGGTGTACCGGCCACCTAGTGCACCAGCAGCCACCCTGTCAGGCCTGCTGGAGGCGGTGGCCGGCTGGGCCCCCTAACCTATTGGTATTGGGGGACTTCAACATCCATGCTGATGCCATTCCCTCCTCACAGGCTCTGGACCTGGTGTCTTCCATGGCGACACTAGGGCTCTCCCAGTTTGTTTCGGGCCCCACACATCAAGCAGGCCACACGCTGGATTTGATCTTTGGCGCCGGTATAGATGTGATCATGTCTCCTTCGATGAAGGTGCCATGGTCTGATCACTATGCTCTGAAAGCCAGGATTGATTTTCCACCCCCACCCTGCTTAGGTGGCGAGCCAATTTGGGCTCGCCCGCAGAGGCTGATGGACCCTGATAGATTCCGTCAGGCCTTGCGGGACCTTGCTCCCCCTGGCGACTCATTGACTGAGCTTGTTGAGGGCTGGAATATCCAGCTCCTAGCAGCCATTGATGAGATCGCACCTAGGCGCCCTCTGCAACCCCGCAGAAACCGGGCTCCCTGGTTTACCGAGGAGCTTCGGAAAATGAAGCGGGACCTCAGACGGCTAGAGCGAGTATGGCGGGGTGCCCGTGATGGAGCCTCAAGAACATCTTATAGGGTTTTTATGAAAACCTACGAGATGGTAGTGAAGGCTGCTAAGAAGTCCTACTTCTCGGCCTCCATTGCCTCCGCTAGCTCTCGCCCGGCGCAATTATTTAGTATAATTAGGTCTTTAACGTCCCTTGAAGGACAGCCAAATTTAAATAACAATTTGACACACAGCTGTGAGGCATTTGCGAGCTTTTTTGCGGAGAAGGTCCTGTTGCTCCGCCATGACCTCCCTGCCAATTTGGATACAATAAAGGAACTGGAGGCCCCTCGACTGTCCTCGGGTCCAGTATTGGACCACTTTGACTGGATATCCCCAGCCGATGTGGACAGACTCCTCCGAGCTGGAAAGCCCACCACCTGTCCTCTTGACCCGTGCCCGTCTTGGCTGATTAGAGCGTGTCCAGATGAGGTGCGGGCCCCCCTGGGTGATATCATCAATTTGTCCCTTGGCACCGGGATATTCCCAGGGGCCCGCACCTCATCTGGAAGGAGGCAGTGGTGCGTCCGCTCTTAAAGAAAACATCATTAGATCCCTTAGATCTATCCAATTACCGCCCGGTTTCGAATCTTCCATTCCTGGGTAAGGTGATTGAGAGAGCGGTTGCTGAACAGCTTGGTAGGTTTCTGGCTGAAACATCGGCTCGCGATCCATTCCAGTCCGGCTTCCGCACTGGTCATGGGACCGAGACAGCTCTGGTCGCCCTAACAGATGATCTCCGCAGGCAGCTGGATCGAGGCGGGTCGGGGCTGCTGATTCTTCTAGACCTGTCAGCAGCCTTCAACATGATTGATCACGAACTCCTGGACCACCGCCTTGCCGACGTGGGGATCCAGGGCACAGTCCTTCAATGGCTGCGCTCGTTTCTCTCTGGTCGGGGACAGAGGGTGGCGCTCGGGGGGGAATTGTCATTGCACCACTCCTTGGTGTGTGGAGTGCCTCAGGGTGCGATTCTCTCCCCGATGCTTTTAAACATCTTTATGTGCCCCCTCGCCCAGCTTGTCCGGAGTTTTGGGCTGGGTTGCCATCAGTATGCTGATGACACCCAACTCTATCTGTTGATAGACGGCCATCCTGACTCGGCCCCAGACACACTGACCAGATGTCTGGAAGCTGTGGCTGGATGGTTACGTGGGAGCCGGTTGAAGTTAAATCCTTCAAAGACAGAGGTCCTCTGGCTGGGACGGAGCGATATGGGATTGAGGGGGCAACTCCCATCCCTTGCGGGGGTGCAATTAGTGCCAGCATCGTCCGTTAAGAGTTTGGGTGTAATCTTCGATACCTCCCTCTCTATGGAGGCGCAGATTACAGCTATAACAAAGGCGGCATTTTTTCATCTCCGCCAAGCTAAGCAGTTGGCTCCTTATCTCTCTCGCCCTGACCTAGCCGCTGTGATCCACGCGACGGTCACCTCCAGACTGGATTATTGTAACTCGCTCTACGTGGGGCTGCCCTTGAGACTGACCCAGAAACTCCAGCGGGTGCAGAATGCCGCGGCGAGACTCCTTATGGGGTCTTCGCTACGAGATCATATTCATCCGGTACTATACCAGCTGCACTGGCTCCCGGTGGAGTACAGGATCAGGTTTAAGGTGCTGGTTTTAACCTTTAAAGCCCTATACGGCCTAGGACCCTCGTACCTACGGGGCCGCCTCTCCTGGTATGTCCCACAGAGAAATTTACGGTCTGCAAATAAAAACATCCTGAAGATCCCAGGCCACAGAGAGGTTAGGCTGGCCTCAACTAGAGCCAGGGCTTTCTCGGCCGCGGCTCCAATCTGGTGGAACGCTCTGTCACAAGAGACTAGGGCCCTGCGGGACCTGACATCTTTCCGCAGGGCCTGCAAGACAGAACTGTTCCACCAGGCCTTTGGTCAGGGCGCAGCCTGACCCCCCTCCTCTGGCAATCTGCACAGAATTTTGCTTAATGGTTGCCATCAATTTGATTTTAATTAATTTTATAATGAATGTTTTTAGAATGTTGGATTATTTTGATTGTTGTTAGCCGCCCTGAGCCCAGCTTCGGCTGGGGAGGGCGGGATATAAATAAAATTTATTATTGAATAAAATTTATTATGGGTAGGTGGCAGTGGAGGGCAGGTGGCGGTGGTGGCAGTGGGTGGGCAGACAAGTGGCAGGCAGTGGGAAGTGGGCGGGTGGCAGTGGTGGCGAGTGGGCAAGGATCTGCACTGAGGCTTCCCTGTGTTGGTTTCAGAGCCTCCACTGATGGCAGCCAAGCTTTCTCCAAACCCGGTACATTAGTACCTTGGTTTAAAACCATAATCCATTCCAGAGGTCTGGTTGTAAAGCAAAACAGGTTATAACCCAAGGCGCGCTTTGGCCAATGGGGCCTCCCCCCCCCCAAATGGGTTGTAATCCAAAAAAAAATGGGTTGTAATCCGAAAAAAGGGACACACACTTTCAGTTTGATGTGGTTGTAATCCAAAACAGTTATAATCCAAAGCGGTTGCAAACCAAGGTACTACTGTATTAATTCCTCCCAAATTCCTTCTATTTCTCCCCACTTTATCCAAGGATAAAATATGGCTGTGGCTGACTTTGATGAAGCAACAGCTGCCAAGCCATAGGAGAAACCAAGGAACATCAAGGAGAGGTGTAGACCACAAGGAGGTAAGGAGTAAGCCACAAATCGTGAGCATGCTTTCGTTTCCTGTTCTGTTCTCACAGACAAAGATGGGAAGCTGCTGCTGCTGCTGCTGCTGCTGCAGAATGCCTTATTGGTCCATGAGAACATTAGTACGTAGAGTCCATACTGCACAAGGCACTACTGCCAGACTTAGAGAGAACTGGTTTCTTGCAAGAAAGCAGAGCAGAGGAGAAGTCTAAGACATCATCATGCGCCTTCAGTGATCATGATTCTTTAATGAGCAAACTGTGAGAAATGCACTACTTTTATGGAAAGATGTACAGAAGCCACATTCTTCAAAATGAGTTACAAAAGAAATATCTAAAGGTAATACGATGCATGTTCATTTATGTACATGCACCCGATAGTTATAAGACCATCTCCCCTTCATATAATTATGAGGTATTCTCATAGAAAGCCAGGAACATTTGCAGATAATTTGATTGCAGAAAGAAATAATGAGGATGAGAGTGTAGTTCTTTTTAAACAAGGGGGAAAAATCATTTAGAACTTCTTCATTAGACCGCTGCATTTGGCCTGGGGGCAGAGGGGAAGACACCCTGATATCTGCCACTGTAAAATATTTAATATAAAGGATGCATATGGAAATTCAATTGGCTAGAACTCATTATATTCCTCTATAATTTGATAAAATGACTGAATGTGGCTACACCTCATTGTGGATCTAACTGCATTACTTTCCAAAGATAAAAGATTCCCTTCTCCTCTTATGTGGAACTTCTTTTTAATCTTATTTGCCCTTGGCCCTATTAAAGCAACTGATTGTCACTGCAAATGCTGTGCAACATTTCATCTTCTTGAACACAGGAGAACATCATTTCCAATCTATTTATAGAACAATGCAGAGAATATGGAACTCAAGTAAGCACAGGATAGACAAGACGATTAGAGAGACAGATAGCTATATTGGAGCGTGTCTAGTCACGTTTTGAACTGACTCAATCCCTTTCAAATGGATGGTAAAATCCCTCCCATCAGGCTACTTTTAAATCTGAATTAATCAGATTAACACATATTCATGAAGATAAAGAAACTTCACACATTCACGTTGGGGCAGATTTTGTCTCTGTGTGACGTTTCATCAGCATCCAGAATGGTGCAGTTGCAAAGCTGCCACACACCCAGTACTTTACTGGTCCAGAAAAGTCATATTGGGGTAGGAAGATAAGCTATACTGTGGTCCGAACAGCTGGTAAAAGCCAGATAGTGTCAGACTCGACCTATATAACCCATCAGGTTACACTCTGCCTCCATTCCTGCCCACCAAATTCTGCTTTGGCTGCACTGCCAACTTGCTAAATTGATTACTGATCGTTTCTTGGACCTGACACCATTCTATCAACCCATTCAGAAAGCCACTACATTTTTAACCACATTTTGTTACTTTGTGCATGTGGAAAGTGAAAGCATCCACTCCATACTAGAGAAAGCATGCTTTAGTTACTATAAGAATGAACTACTGCAATGCACTCAGCATGGGGCCGCCTTTGAAGAACATTCAGAAACTGTAACTTACCAAGGAAGTAGCAAAATGCTGGTCAGAGCTAGTCATTAGTGCCATGAAACAGGTTCACTGGCTTAAAATGGGCCAGATTCAACCAGCAGGTCCTGCTAGCAGAAGCCTGCACAGCGACTTCCACTAGTGCAGGGAGGCTTCTTTCCTCTATCCCTGCACCCCCTGTGCCCCCTCAATTGGCTCTGGAGCAAAGGTTTGCAAGAACCCCCAGAACAGCGATGGGATGTCAGAGAATTCTGATGAAAACAGAGAAAAGAGTAGAAATTGCTGATGTTCACTTATTCATCCCATGTCTGAAACAGATATGGTTATGAGTTTGTGGCAGGGGTGTGTGACTCCCCATAATACCTGGATTTAGTAAAAATTATAATTACTCAAGGTTTGATTAACCAAGCTTTGCCAAATGCTGAACCCCCCCAGATTTAGTTTATGTTAACAATCCAGGCCAACTTGGCATATCTGCAGAGATGCGCCATCAGCACGGGACAAAGTCTAGCGATGGCCCTTGAAAGAAACTATCAGAGGGCAAGACTGCCAGCTGTGTTTGTGTTAGTGGGCAGGGAAAAGAAAAGGTTTAGAGTTTCAGCTCAGAGGAGAGGGAGGACTTGCTGGAGCAGGCAGCAACAAAGGGACAGGCAGCATAGCTGGTTCCTTAGTTTGTAGACCTAAGCCTGCTGCTCTTAAAAGAGGAGCAAAGAATCATCTTGATATGTGAATGCTGGTAGTCTCAGGTTGCAAATATGTATAAAGAAACCATATTCCATAAAGACATTACAGTCTCCACTGTGCCTATTTCCGAAGGAAGATGAATTTAAGGTTCCAGTGGGAGGCAAATGGCAGCAGAACAGAAACATTGCAGCATGCAATGAATATGGGGCAGAATGGAAAATGATGCTTTCTTACATCCCTACTTTCACTCCACCCTTTTTAAAATAAGAGCTTCCTGTGGATATGTGTGCCTTGGATATTACTTTCATCATTAGCTGTATACAAAATCCTCCCTCCCCCCCAAAAAACTGTCAAATATCACAAAGCTCCTACTTGAGTGCCTTCTTTCTCTTTCTTTTTCCTGTGCCCTGGGTACACAGCATAGCTGTATTGGAGACATATTTATGTACTTGTACAAAGAAAAGCCCTAAATGACCTCGACCCAGTATACCTGAAGGAGAGCCTCCTTCCCCATTGTTGAGCCTGGACACTGAGGTCCTCCTCCGAGGGTCTTCTGCTGGTTCCTACACTGTGAGAAGTGAGGTTACAGGGAACGAGGCAGAGGACCTTCTTGGTAGTGGCACCCGCCCTGTGGAACACCTTCCCTTCAGATGTCAAGGAAATAAACAACTATCTGACTGGCAACATCTGAAGGCAGCCCAGTATCAGGAAGTTTTTAATGTTTGATGTTTTAGTATGTTTTGATATATGCTGTGAGCTGCCCAGAGTGGCTGGGGAAACCAAGCCAGATGGGCGGGGTATAATAATAATAATAATAATAATAATAATAATAATAATAATAATTACAGCAAGATAGGCAACAACATAACCATGTCCACTTATGGAAAATGGAAATCTAAAAGATCTTTCACATTTATCATCAAAACACTCCAGTTGCCATGGTGATTTGTTTCAGTAGCCTATGTTTCCAAATCACAGTGTTGCTACACATCTTCACTAGAATGGCTCCTAATTGTCCTAACTGGGGGCTAATGAAGCTTGAGCTGTTTATGTATGCCAAACGAACAGGCTGCTATAATAGAGACCTAGCAGGGAAATGTCTGAAATTGCCTTTCTGGTTCTCATTTTTGGTTATGCATCATGCTGATCTTGAGTCGAACAATCACATTTACACAAAGGAAAGGAGCTGGCTCAAAAGCCATCTGCGTAGTAAAGCAGATCTGATTCTGAGGGAAGCTCTGCAGTTGGAAAACATTTCATGGGAAGCAATATGCGTGAAGTCAAATACTCTGCTGTCTTTTGCTTGCCACTTGTTTCCCTCCTTCAACTCATATGCTATTTGAAGATAATGCAGGCACGTGCATAATTTGCAGAAGGTCTGAAGGTAAGCTGGCAGTTTAAAATGATGTGGGGGTCTGAGTCACGCCATTGTTTTAGGCATGGTGACTGCTGTGTGTGCCTGCCAGGACCATTTTGATCACACATGCAGAACTGTGGGCAGATCAGCATTCTACAGCACTCGGTGAGCCCTTGAAAATGCTCACACACAGCGGTGAGAAGACAAACTACATATGCAGAGTTCAGAGAACACAACCAGCAACTGGGCACAACCGTCTCAATGCTCAGTACTGGTGAGTGCACACAGTGGTTGCTACTTCCTATTGGGAACACAGGACAGAAATGAATGAAGTGGTTCCCTACATGGTAATTAGGAAAGGGTTAAGTCAGGGATGAAATAAAAGTGGAGTTGGGAAAGCAATGAGCTCTAAGATTTACCATCGCCCTCAATAAAGTCCTCCCTCAGGTTGTCTCTGGAGAATTAGGAGCAGATAAAATACCACTAGGCTCAAACTAGGAGCTTTCCTTCAAATACGCCTCTTGATCCTTGTAGCTCAGGTTTGGAGCGTTGCCTCAAGTTGATTCAAACAATTCTTTCAATATTCCTGATTCTCAGGTGAAGTTAATCAACAATGCATCATTTAAATCTGGTCTCACTTGTCATTACTCTGCTTAAGCAAATCCTACTTATTTCATCTTTGAGCTCTAGATGGCAACTACTAGATATCTCAGTTCTATAGTCCTGCAAGCAGACTTTGCTAGATCTGATCTACCTAGCTGTTCAGACTGCAGGCCCCTTCAGAAACTCTGCTTATTGCACATTCCTGATGATCTGCACACAAGTATGGGATAGGTATAAAAACCTATTAGAACCAAGAGTTCCGCATTGGTTATCTCCGTTAGAGATTATGTCGGTGAAGAAGGTAAACATGAGAAGTAATTGGATTACATATGGAGACTTAATAATTAAAGAAGGAGGTAAATGGAAGATAAAACCATATGAACAAGTTAAGGAATATGTTTATGACTGGTTGCATTATTTTCAAGTTAATGAAATGTTTAAAAAAGATATTAAAGAAAGTGGTTACACGGAAAAAGATTCAAAGTTTCAAACAGATATAATAAATAATGATTGTAAAATTTTGTCAAAAATGTATAAGATATTGTTAGATTGGTATACGAAAGATGAAGAAGTTAAAACGGTAATGATACAATGGGCCAGAGATTTTGGATATAATATACAATTCGATGATTGGGAAAAATTTTGGAAGGAAAATTTAAGATTTACTGCTTGTACCGCGTTAAAAGAAAACGTTATGAAAATGTTTTACAGATGGTATATCACACCGGTAAAATTAGCAAAAATGTATAAAACCTGTAATAAATGTTGGAAATGTAAAGAAAAAGAAGGAACGTTTTATCATATGTGGTGGGAATGTAAGAAAGTGAAGGGCTTCTGGGAGATGATATATAATGAGATGAAAAAAATGTTGAAGTACACATTTGTTAAAAAACCAGAAGCCCTACTTTTAGGCATTACAGGAAAGGAAATAAGAAGGAAGGATTACAAACTTTTTCAATACGCAGTTACAGCAGCAAGAATTCTACTGGCTCAGAAGTGGAAACAAGAGGAAATACCGACGAAAGAGGAATGGAGGATGAAACTAACAGATTATGCAGAACTGGACAAGTTAACAGGGAAAGTTAGATATCTTCGAGACCAAAAGTTCATCGAGGACTGGGGGAAATTTGTGGAATATCTGAAAAACACATGTGAAGTACAAACAACGCTAGTGGGGTTTAAAGAAGCACTGTAAAAACTGAGGTATATTGTTAAATGAAAAATGGATGATTGGAGGGGGGACTAATGGCAATACAGAACAGAAGAAATGCGTAAGCAAGAGTTAAATATGGATGATTGTCAGAGAAGTTGAAGTCCAAAAGTATGGAATTTGTGAAAATTTGGATTAAAATTGTATATTTATGTTAAAAAACCAATAAAAATATTATTAAAAAAAGATCTGCACACATGTTGGTTTGGGGTTGGCTGTATGCCATAATGTTTTCAATAATATTTGCACCCGCTTCATGTCCAATCTGTGCATGTGCTACATCTTCCTACTGAAATCCAGTAAGTTTTCATGCTACAAATATTTGTTTTTGTTTTTGCTTAACACACCTTTGTTGTGCTATGGTGTCCCTCTGGATGAAAAGCACTGGGGAAGCATTGGAGAACAACTAATAAAGTGGAATGATGCATAGATGGTCCAGTGTAAATCCACCACTAATGAACTATTATTGTTTCAATTACCTGTTGCAAAAAGCACCATTCTGGAGCGGCCCTTAATGATGTTTATTAATTAACTTTCCCCAAATAACAGCTTTTCTAGCAAGCTAAGCTCAAGGTGTCTAAATTAAAAATTGCAAACTAGAATAGAGCTCCAGTCTACTTTCCCATCTTGACTTGATAATATGAAGCATCACAAGGTATGATATATGTTGTTTAATTTTTAACTCACCTAGCATTTTTAATTGAAAAATTCATTGGGAGGAAGAAGGTGGGAACTTTGGGCACTGGAGCCATCAATCACAAATGGGTTTGGATATCTCCAGAAGGTAAGATCCTACTTTCACAAAGAGTCCCACAAAAGCCTAGTTTAGTTTTGCATTGTTTTTTTTAAAAAATGATATATGAAGATTTTCAGAGCTTGACAGCCTATCTGTTATGTCTGTGGCACCTCTATTGACAGATGTGTGAGACATCTTTCTCAGAGGCAATATGATGCCATAAATCTACTGTTAAACATTCTTCTACTCATCACTCTTCATCTTTGCCTGTCTGTTGCCATCACAGCTCCCCTGCCTCGGGGGACAGGACTGAGGTGCTGAGAATATCGCTGGTTTTTGTGTACTTCGCATAAAGCACACAAAAGGAAAGTGTAAAAGCTGCTTTCTTGGCCTCATTGTGCTATCTCAACCTTTCTCCGCAAACCAACTTTTTGATGATATGTAAAGACTCCCCCCCCCCCAAAGTTACAATATGATTTTGATATCATTTGACCATTCGTCTCTCTCCTTAAAGGATATTGCCTCCCACTTAATGCCAGAAATTCCATTTTTTTATGCTGCATTTTATTTATTTATTTATTTTCCCACCTGCTCCTCATGAGCTACAAGTTGCTTATGTGTGTGCCTAATACATTTCAAATAGTGAACAATAAGCACACCAACAAAAATAAAGCCAATAAAAATGCAAACTGAAACATACCATTCTACAGAAAAACAATTAAGCTGTCATAAAACCACAACAGCCAAAGGTTTCACAGCTTGAACCTTCAAAGCTGAACTCACACAAGTTTTCTACAGTCCCTAAGAAACCTGCAAAAACCACATAATCTTTAAGGTCCATCCTGTGCTAGTTCTAGGAGGGAAATTGAGTATGTCAGCCCCTTATTAGTCTTAAAATGAGGAGGGACTCATAGGCTCAGTTCATTCAGTGCTTTAAACCACAGTTAAGATTTAAGAACTTGGCCCAGCCCTACCTGAAGATGCTGAGTATTGGATTTGGGACCTTCTGCACACAAGGTCCCTATGGCTGTGCAATAAGAACACAAGTTAAAACTATTCAGAAAACTAAAACCAGCAATAAGCTAAAAACACACAGAAGCATTCTAGATGCCAGTTGATCTGGGTAAGCTTGCCTAAACAAAAATGTTTTTAGCAGGTGCCAAAAATAGTACAGTGAAGGCTCCTGCCTGATTATCAGTATCTCTCATGACGAAGGAGCAAGATGATGCTATAGGTTAACTGATGGTAGCAAATAAAAGAAAGTGAGAAGGAAGGCTATGAAGAAGACAATGGAGGTGGCTTGGTTGCAACCATCTGCTCCAGTGCTGAAAAAGCCTGCTGAGCAGTTGTATATGCCAGTTGATCTAAATGCCAATGTCCTCCAATGTAGCATTTCCCATCTTTTATAACTTGGCTCCCAAATCTTTTCTAAATGCTTAGGATCTACACACAAAAAGGGAGATGTTCTCAAAATCTGCTGTGGCTGCAGCGTCAATCTTATGTAAACCTAGATCATTGGCTAATAAATGGATGCATGCAATCTGGATTAAAAGGCTTGGGGGCTCAAAAGTATATTTAGCCCACAAGAAACAAAGCACTTGCTTCCCTGAAACCCAAAGTTTTATGCTCACGGAACTGACTGTTCCGGTTTAGTCCCTGTGAAATGCATCTCTAAACCCAAGCTAATCCCTCAGAGATTATCAGCTGTTTTAATATCTTTGCTGGCATCGCAAGTCGAGCCGTTAATCATAAATCTGCTTTAGCAGCGTTGCTCACAGAATATGTCGGCTTCCAAACACTTAGTTACATCTCTGCCTCATCTGGTGTATGCAATGGTAAAGACAATGTTTCTCTGGGTGAAAAAAAGGGGACAGTGTCCTTCCCTTCAGTGGGGAAGAACCACAGGAAAAGAGTGTCGTTGTGGGGGTTTTTCCTTAAAAAAGTTGTGTTTCTAGTCCAAACCAGTGCTGCTTCACTGCCATTTTCTGTTTTAAAACTGCGTTTCACCTTAGCAATAGCGATGGTCACACACAGCTAATGAGATTGGGCTAGGTGAGAATATTACTGAGGTCCAACAAAGCCAATTCATAGTAAAGGCAGCGCTTAATCAAAAGCCATTGCCTTCAATCTATGTTAGCTTTGTTGAATAAATCTCACTGGTGTTATTCTGTAGCCCAATCTGGTTAGCTGTGTGATAATCCTGTTGATACTTGGAAGAAGATACTTGAAAGAAAACAATGGGGGCTGAAGCTGCAGTCAATTGGGACTGCAAAGAGACTCACAATGAGGTATACTGCATGTGTTTTGGAGAGTGCAGGCAGCCATGATGTGTACTGGGCATGCCTTCTCTCCGAAGAGCCTTGGTAAAAAGATTCTGGGGGAAGGAACATGTGGCAAATCACTGAGAAAGCAGGCGTTTTATGGAATAGGAGCACGAATGATTCAACTCACAGTGTAACTGTGAGGAAGAACAATGTCAATTATTACCTTTTTAATCCCATCTTTCTTCCAAGTAGCCTTGAGCACAGTATGCATGGATTTCCCCCCTCCTTATTTCAATCCTGTGATTTAGGCAGAGAGCTTCTAACTCAAGATAATTCAAGCATCGCAGGAGAGCAAGGATTTGAGCAATCTCCCCAGACCATATTACCACAGTGAATCTCAGTGACTAATTCCAAAAAGAAATCTGTAGCAGCAAAAGGATAGATTTCACTGGTCTACAAGTAGCCACTTTATCAACGTCATAATGCATAAAGTACATAACGTTATAATAAATGAAGTACCCCACCCAATAAACACTATAATTTTTTTTATTCTGATATATAATAGGTGGTATTCAACTGTTAGTCATGACTAACTCAGATTTCACCCAGTAAATGGGTGTGTAACTTCTTACCTGCCTGTTTTCCACCTTCTGTTCAGGCATGCACACACATATATTCACACATGAGTTCTCTGTTTTATGTTTGTTTATGTTTGTGTGCAGAGGGTGTATACATGTTTGCATTGGCCATGCCCTCTTTGACCATATTCACTGCTAGTATGTGGCCCTCAGAGGGGTAGCTAACCATCAATGCAGCCCTAAGGCCCAAAGATGGGTAGGCACACCTGTGCTATATAAATATCCAAGAATATACTATTGGACCTCCAACACTTATGAATATGGGAAAAGGTGGAAAGTAAGTATGTCACCCACCTATCTGTCCTATCAATTTCTGATGAGCTAAAGATATCAAACACAAAGGCCAAACCAAGCCCTTGAAGTTTATTTAGCTGATTGGGGTTAGCTGAAAGAAAAATGCAAAGCAATGATGAAAGCCCACAGTGCATATGTGCAAGGTATCATCCTGCTCTCTTCCTTCCTCCTATATATATATCTATAGGTAGATAGATATAGTTCAAGTTTTGGAACGGCCAAGCTCAGTTGCACGTTTACCTTGTAAAATTGGCTGCCTGCCGATTAGCCCAAGGCTTAGAACATCGCGCAGGTTAGCAACAGCGTGGTCTGTTGATGCCCTTCCAAAACAAGCAAGTGAACAAACAAACATGGTAGGGAAAAAAATCCAGCCTTGAAATACTCTGAGGCTGGCTGTAGTGAATTAAAAGAGAAGAATGCCTGAGGGGGGAAAACAAACAAGCAAAAGAAAAACTCAAGGCATATGACTTTAGCCTAAGTAACCGTTACAAGCACAAGGATGTGAGAGAGGCCTGGAAATCTGATTATTGTAAGCTAGCCAGATTTGGGTATATTATATGCACTGCTTCATTCAGAGGAAAACAATGATAGCAGAAGAACTTTGGGGCAGAAGTCCAAGGCCCAACTCAGCAGAAAGATATACCGGTAATATTCTCTCATTGGGCTCCAAGGGTGTAGTGAATCACTCAAGTGCCCATTCCTGAGGCCAACAGTCCGCAAAGACAAGGAGAGTAGTAAACAAATTCAATTTTATTAACCTTAAACTTGGAAACCCTAAATGGCTTGGGACAAGGTTCTCTGAAAAATGGCCTTTCCTCACATATACCTACCTAAAGCTTAAGGTTGTCTTCAGAGGCCCTCTCTGAAACAGGTTTTAGGGAGAGATCTTCCTGGATGCTGAAACCCTGGTTGTGGAATAGCCTCATCAGAGAGGCTTTTTGTGGCTTTTTTTGAAGTCTGGTGAAGATTATTTTTGTGATTTGTGGTTTTCAAATCTGGGCTCAGTACCTGGTGCATAATTTGTTGTATTTTTAAAATGCTAAACTTTTATTTCCTGGCTGGTTAAACAGTTTTTGTGCTGCCATTTATTCATTTTGTTCTTATATTTTAATATTGTCTTTTATTCTTTTATTTATTGGGAGCTGACAGAGAACATATTACTGGACAATCTATATAAATACAGTAACTGAAGGAAACAAGCACATAAAAGAAGCAAGTTATTCAGCAATGCTAACTTTGAAGAATTGTTGGTATTTCCCCCTGCTCTGATTTATGCCTATCATTTGCAAAGTTCAGAATAGTGTACATGATGTTATCCTTACAACAACCTTGTGAGCTAAAGCTGCCTGCACACCATACAGTTAAAGCATATTTAAATAAAAGCAGGCAATGCCCTCCAAAGAATCATGGGAACTGTAGTTTGTTAACAATGCTGGGTGTGAGTGGTAAACTACAATTCCCACATTTCTCTCTGGGAAAACATGGGAACTGAAAGTGTTTTAAATGTATGGTGTGTACGTAGCCACAGATTAGGCTGAAAGATTGTGACTGGGAAAAGTCACCCAAGGAATTAAGAAGCTGAACAGGGATTTGAATCAGCAGGGATTTGAACGCAGATCTCCCCAGCCCTTGTCCAGCATTTGCTAATTATTATATTACACTCAGTATAAGCTTTATTGCAGGTAGAATTTCTGGTTGCAACAACAACCATAAAATCATTTGTACTATGCATTCTTCATTTTTCAGTGTCAGGCCTCAAATTTACTCTAATCACCTGAAAAAGAGCTTATGCTGCAATTTTCGATTAAAACCTTACACTTCCTACGAAGATGAGAACTTTGTGAGAATGATTTTGTAGTATCAGAATTAGCTAGTCTGTAAATTCAATCAGCTGTGGAGGATCCCTGCTGTCCCTGCCAGAAAGAAGGGTTGTGCCAAATTAAATGAGTCTTTTCAAATGTCTTTAGTGCACCAAATCCTTTCATTTCATGACATCCAACTACAGCAATAAAGATGCTCTGTATTGAACCAACACAGGGGCCTTTGCAATCAGTCTGAACAATGGCATTTCTTTGCTTGCTTCCAAACTCCCCAACCTCCTTCATTCCCCTCTCCTGTTAGATGAGCAGGGCTAAAGAGGATATACAGTCATTCCTTTGAGAAGCACGGTCCCAGTACTGAGAAGACCAATGGAACTAACAAATGGGATTTGTTGAACCTAATAGAATCTTTCTGCTTCAATGAGGCACTTCTACCTGGCTTTTTTTTTAAAGAAAAAGAAGGACAATCTAAGCAGTACAAAGGCCAAGACATGTGTCAGTGTCACTGGGGAGAATGAGACGTAAAATCTATTGTGCCACTTGGAGAGTGGGGGTGGATACTGCTTGGAAACAACTCTGTTGACAGATTCTTCGCTCAGTTCCTTCTCTTTCTTCATCACTTTGGACACAAATGACTTATTAGGCTTTCCTCTTGTACAAACTGCTAGAGGGCGAGGCCGGTGTCTTAGTGGAAGTAGATTCAGCTGGGCTCCCAACTGAAAGTGTGTTACCCTGTTTAGGGAAGCTTTTAATACTGGATGAATCATTGTATTTTAATATTCTGCTGGAAGCCGCCCAGAGTAGCTGGGGAAAACCAGCCAGATGGGTAGGGTATTAAAAAAATTATTATTATTATTATTATTATTATTATTATTATTATTATTATTATTATTATCACCCCCTCTCCCCCACCTCCCCAAGTACAGTCAAACCTCGGTTGTTGAACGTAATCCATTCCAGAAGCCTGTTTGGCTTCCGAAACATTTGACAACTGAGGCGTGGCTTCCAATTGGTTGCAGGAGCTTCCTACACTCAAGCGGAAGCCGCGTCAGACGTTTGGCTTCCGAAAAATGTTTACTTCCGGGTTTTCGGCATTCAGGAGTCAAAACATTCTAAACGTAGCTGTTCGGGAACCGAGGTTTGACTGTATTGAACTTAAAAACCTTGTGCCTTAGCAAGGGTGTGAGCCTGTGGCTTGCAGGCAAGGGTAAGCAGATATCTGGATCTCCTGCTGAGGGTCATTCAAAGTCCTTGTGCCATTTGTGCATGCCACCCCCTCCCCTACACAGCTACACAGTTTCCAGACTGGAGCATTAACACATCAGATTCTCCCCACATTCACGTCAAGGCAATCCCTCCCTCCCTTTCCCTTCTTTCTAATCATGAACTTGCAGGCATCATACCTTGCACCTGACAGACAAATAGATTATGGTAAAGAACTTTCGGTTGGTACAACCATGAAAAACATGGTGTGGAAAAAACAGTGAATCAGCTCCGGTGATTATTATGCAAGATTCTTAGGCCAGAGTTTTGAAGGCTGCCAGCATGCTTTTAGGTCCACTTTATGCTTCTTGTCATTGCCTTATCAAATCTTCAGGCCCTTAATATCTGAAGGACCACTTTCTTTCTGAACATCCTTGAGAGATACTCAGAATAGCGCTCAGATGCATCAATTCAGAAAATGTGACTTGTGTCAAACTTCAAAAGCACATGAGGAGTTATTTTCTGTTGTAGTTATAAGCTACAGCTACTTTTTACTCTGCACATATTTTTAGAGATCCTTCACAAAAGCACCTGTGAAGAGTAGAAGACAATGTTTCCAGGACTGTCCCCCTCACAGCATAGAGGATAGGAGTGATGTTGCTGTTTACTCTTCAGCTCTAAAGAGCAGGCAAAGGAGTTTTCTTCTAATCACTGAGTTCAGTAGAGGTGTTTTTTTTTAAAAAAAAACCAAAACCACCTCCTGCTTCTTGGAATTGCTCTCCAAAGGAGAAGGTGGAGGGTTTCCCCCCTCTCCATCTCAGCACTGAGCATCACGGTATTGCGATTGGGAGACAAAATTTCCTGCTCTGTAATGATTGCTCTCTAAAGAGTAGCCAGAGCACTTTATCTCCCAATCTCAGAGCTGAGATTGGGAGGCGGGGCTGTTGGGCAACTTTCTACAGCTTGCTGAGCCAGATCTGGCCTGCAGCCCACTAGTTAACTACGATGAGATTCTGGAAGTTTACCGTCTTCCGAAGCTTGTTTGAAACAGAGCCTCATTGTATTGCAGAGTCAATGCAAGACTTATTTCTCAAGGCTTGCTTGCCTTTCATAAGAGGAGGGCTGGTGTTGTTCCTTCTGTTTTTAGTT
Source organism: Podarcis filfolensis (assembly GCF_964270895.1). Classification (NCBI taxonomy): domain Eukaryota; kingdom Metazoa; phylum Chordata; class Lepidosauria; order Squamata; family Lacertidae; genus Podarcis; species Podarcis filfolensis. The sequence continues at coordinate 63,261,345 of NC_139609.1, forward strand.
GTATATGGGTTTATTGTAATACACTGTTGCTGGATGTTATAATTTTAATGTCCTTTTTTAAAAAAATTGGTACACCATCTTGAGGCTTGGACACACATTGCTGCACAGAATCAAATCAAATCAATCAATAAAAAGTGCTTAGAGGTGTAGCAACTATGTCAAACAAATTAGTGCTCATCTTATTTCACTCACTGACAAATATAAACACTGAATTATATCTGCTAATTTTGCAATGCATTCCATATATTTTCTCTCATTTATTCAGTTAGAATCTGCTATTTAATATTCATGAAAGTAATCACTATTGGATGGCTATTCATTTTTCACTGTCAGTCATATTATTTGATTATGAATTCTCAAATAAGTCAGTTTTCCATAATTATATACCTGCTCATGTAGGATTCAGCCTCAATAAAGTTGTATGTGCTTAACCAAACCACTGAACGCTTTGAGTTCAATGAGGCCTAAGTATGATCATTTCCTTCATTTCCTGGATTTGGTTCCTTGTATTTTCTTCCTTATCTGTTAATTTCTTCCTTAGTTCAAAACTTAGGTAATTGTCTGGTTACTGCAATGCTACAATCAATGGATTTCTTCAGCGTCAAAAAAAAATTGGTTTCAGTAAATCTCTGATTTACAAAACCAAAATGATTAGATTGTATGAATGCTGCTTAAGATGTTGAGTTTGAACTGACTTCAATAAAAATTGTAGTAATGAACACAGTTGCAAATTAATGAAACAAGTTTAGCTTTGCAATGCTTCCAAATTAAGGGGATTAAATGAAGCCAAAGAGTGTGTCTGAACACTTGCATTGGTACAAGTCTGAATTTGAAGATTAATTAAAGGAAACCAATCCTTCTAGCTTGGTTCAGCAATATTATGACTTCATTCATTCATTTCTAATTGCTATTGGGTGCCTTTGCACTCACATTGTACTGCCAGTTTGCAGCTTAAACTGGTCTGTCATTGGCCTTTCTGACTCTAGTGCTGTAGGTCATACTTGGGAAAGAGCTGGGGCTAGAGTATATGCTTTGTATGAAAAAGCTCCCAGGTACAATCCCTAGCCTTTCAAGGTAGTGTTAGGAAACTCTCAAGTCTGAAACCCTGGACAACCACGGAAAGTCAGTATAAACATTAGTGAGCTACAGGGACCAACAGTCTGATTCTGTATTAGGCACATTCCTATGTTCCTACAAGTTGTAGGTGGCTGTACAAGTTCTAGAATTCAAAATAAGGGCTGAAGCTATCATATGGAGTGCTGGAAGGCTAAAAATGGTCATCCATGGCAAATATTTTCAGCATCATGGTGCTCTACGTCATTTGCCAAGAAACCTTCAGAGACGCGAAGCACGGAAGTCTCACAACTTACCTAGGTCATGGCCCATGATGATTTATAAACTTTGTGGTCGGGGTATGGATTGCTCAATGCAAGAATTGTTTTGTGGTCTCCCCATGAGTTTTATGACATCCTTCTGTTAGGCCTTAATTGTTTTTGTTCTCCTAGAGAATCTTTCCCCAACCTGGTGCCCTTCAGGTGTTTTGCACCACAACGTACACCATCCCTGACGATTGTCAGTGCTGGCAGGGGTTGATAATGCATTGTAGTCCAAAATATCTGGAGGGCCCCAGGTTGAGTAAGATAGAAATAGGTGGGTAGAGCTGCCCTTTTTTTAAAAAGGCAGAATCCTGTATTTTTATTAATCAAGACACAAAAAGGGAGCCATTTGGAGGGAGGGGATGATTTTGCCCACCCCCTGTGTTCCAAATCACATATGACTGTTCTTCAGAGCCACCTATATTTCTTATCTCTTGTTACTATGCAGTATTAAAAAGCACTCCACAGTGCTGCCATTTTTGCAGCTTAGCCTTATATTTCCAAATGTAAAGCTCTGGATATGGCTCTGAATCTGGTCCTCCTGCTGGAATCTCTTTGTGATCCCCTTTCCTTTGAAACCTGAAATGGTACTTTTATGCCTCTGAAGATGAGCAATCAGCAATGCTTTCTTTTTGATGTAGGAGCAAAGCAAAGAGGAACGCGGGTAGTTTAATTCTCACTGAGTGGTCAGTGCACAAAGATTCAGAAGGACATCACTTCTGAGTCTGATGGGCTCCTGTTTAAGAGTGCAGGTACTGTTGTATTTTATCCTGTTATTTATTCTCATTATAAAATCTGAAATAAAAACATTTATTAAAAAAGAACGTAGGTAGGTACAAACAGATCAATGCAGCAAAGTGTTAATAGCCCAGTAGCGTATTGGTTAGAGCGTTGTAGTAGGATCTGGGAGACAGGGGTTCAAATCCTCACCCAGCCAGGAAACTAACTGGGTGACCTTGGGCCAGTCGCTTGCTCTCAGCCTAACCTACCTCACAGGGTCATTGTAATGACAAAATGTTGAGGGATCATACTGTGTACACCACCTTGAGCTCCTTGGAGGAAATATGGAATATAAATATAATAAAACACGCAAACAAAAAATGTGGAAATGTCAATTATCAGATCATCCCTGATTATTTAGCTGGTTCTAGATGATGAAGTTCAGGATTATCAAAAACTGGACCTCATGGGATTTTTTAATCCCATGAGCATCCCATGCCATCTTAATATAGAATAATAGGATTGAAGAGTTGGAAGGGGCACGAGGGTCATCTAGTCCAACAACCTGCAATGCAGGAATCTTTTGCCCAATGTGGGGCTCAAACCCACAGCCCTGAGATTAAGAGCCTAATGCTCTACCGACTGAGCTATACGTTCCCATCAGTGTGTGCTCTTTCTTGTATCTTTAACAGTCTTACAACATTGGGCACATGAAAATTGCTTACCTATTTAAACTTAATACAACTTTACTAATTCAGCAATTTACCTAGCACTGGGAGAATTAGAAATTCAAATGTGATGAGAAAACACACCGTGCTTGTGTTTATGTGTGTGTCAACAACGCTAAGCTGATAAGAGCAGCAATCAATCATGTTGGCATTGAAGTTAACAGCGCTCTTCAAAACAGATCAACCATCAGGAAAAAGGAAAACAAAACTTTCACCAATTGTTTTGGACAAAGGGCTTACAGTGCCACCCAAACCCAAGATCTTTCCAGATGAGTGAGTTTGGAAGAGGTTTAGGATTGCCATATTTTGAAGAGCAAAAAAGAAGATATGAACATTTGCCGACTTCTACTTCCAAAGCAACTACTCTATTCTGAACTTAAAAATGGAAAGCGTAATCCTGGTGGTCAACAAAAGAGGTTTAAAGACTGTCTCAAGGCAAATCTAAAAAAAAATGTAATATAAATACCGACAACAGGGAAACACTGGCCTGTGAGTGCTCCAGTTGGAGAACAGCCTTTACCAAAGGTGTCATAGGCTTTGAATACACTCAAATTCAGGATGCAAGGGAGCAACGTGCTAAGAGGAAGGCATGTTTGGCAAATCCACACTGTGATCAACTCTCGCCAATGTCCCCACTGTGGAAGGACGTGTGGATCCAGAATTGGCCTCCACAGCCACTTACGGATTCATTGTTAAAACCGTGTTTATGGAAGACAAACTTACTCGGCTACAAGTGATCGCCAAAGAAGAAGAAGACTTTTAGCTATGGATCGCTATGCTTACTCTCATTTTACATACCTATGAAAAAGAGAACATGCCCTGTAAAAAGAGGGCATATGGCAACTTGAGCTGCCTCAGCTGATTCAGACCCTGCTGGCATGACTCCCATATCGAGACTCAGCTGGAGATCTGCCAGAGTAAGTCGTTCATGCTGGCTCAGCTGGCATAACTTAAGATGGCGCAACTGAAGTCAGGCTAAATCCTCAAAATGGCCATTGCGGACAGCATGGTAGGTCAGGTCAAGGAGAGACATAAACCCGTTTCTTTCAGCTCAGTGACATAAGCTGGCAACTTTTGCCCTCACTGGCAAAAAGGGTTGTGCAAGTCAAAATCTATTCTAAAGGCTTGTTTCCCATCTTTCATACTCAGGCTGGCTAAGCCAGCCATAGCCATGCCCCTGGATAGAGTTTGGAATACAATGGTATCTCGGGTTACATACACTTCAGGTTACATACGCTTCAGGTTACAGACTCTGCTAACCCAGAAATATTACCTCGGGTTAAGAACTTTGCTTCAGGATAAGAACAGAAATCGTGCAGCGGTGGCGCAGCAGCAGTGGGAAGCCCCATTAGCTAAAGTGGTGCTTCAGGTTAAGAACAGTTTCAGGTTAAGAACAGACCTCCAGAACGAATTAAGTTCTTAACCCGAGGTACCACTGTAAGCTGGCTTACCTTAAACCAGCATAAATGCTGCTGGCTTCCTATATTTAGGATTACTTTGTCTGTATTTTTTTTTTGGGGTGGGACGACATTATTTGTTTCATTGAGTACTAGAATGAGCCTTGGGGAATATTTGGAGATGCTCATTGCCTATGAAATGGTCCTAAAGTCCTTCATTTCCTCCTACTGATTGAAAAAGAAAACCCCCAACCACCTCCAAATCAGCCACTCTGCATTAGATAAGCACAAAGGATCTATTCACCAGTATGTGATGTGTAGAAATAGTATATAACAAATAGATAAAATAATGCAACTGACACAACTGTATGCGGATATCAGTGTGCTTTAACAAATGGGACTAAAGCTGTCAGCAGGAATGGAAGAGAAAATTGCATCTGGAATGCTGACTGTCTCCAAAATTTGTTGCAACAGTTCCTACTCCTGATCCAAAAATCTTGGAGCACCAAAACGGACTGTTATACACTGGACAAGGCGAACCACAGATTTTAGGAGATCACAATAACATCACTTAGGGAATTACAGTATGTCTATAATGAAAATCACAGTGATTTGCAAGATTATTTAAGTAAGCAGAAGAATGCCATCATATTTTAAAAGTGTTTCTGTTCAGATTATGTGTGATCACAAGTGCTATATTAAGTAGGTGAAGTGCTATTTCTGTTAAATGAGAGGTCTGGAAGTGTGAACGTTGCTGCTGCTTATGAGCACAATAGGTATTTGAATGTTCTGGTAGGTCATGGATCTGGGGTGTTAACTGGATAGAATTTCGTTGCATTTTATGCTGTTTTAAGCTTTGAAAGCATGTACACAATGCACTCAGGTGAGAATGGATGTGGGTCTGTTTTTCTAATGTCAGATTTCTTGCAAAACATTACATTGTTCATTGGTAAGATGAACCAGGTTAATTCAATACCCATTGGAGCTTCAATTTACCCAACAGTGAGTGAGAGTTCAGACTGAATTGTTCAATCAGGAAACATTTTATATGTAATTTTATTTGTAATTTATTTGTAATTTATATGGGAGTACTGTGGAAAAGTGCTGGAATCAGAGTACAAAAAGCACAATCCAGTCTTCACTAGACGAAATCCAGGAATAATATTCAAAGAAAATGTGTGTGCAGGATAAAAACTCTCAGAACTACTTGAGCTGAAGAACTTTCCTCTGTACTTGAGGTACTGTAGATTTATGTCCTTTCTTCATGCTGTGAGATTTTTATACTGTAAACTGCCTTGTGATCTTCAGATGAAGGGTAGTATATAAATTTAATCAATAATAATATTAATGTAAGATGTAGCAGAGATGTATGCATTAGGAAATAAAGCTCTAATGATAATATGCTAATGCTTATCATGACAGCAGACTTCAGCACCATGACTTGCATGCGCAAATGGCCCATCACAGACTAAACGCCACAGGTACAGCTCATCTAAATCAAGCCTGAATGCAGCTAGCCAGGCATAGGCAAACTCAGCCCTCCAGATGTTTTGGGACTACAGTTCCCATCACCCCTGACCACTGGTCCTGTTAGCTAGGGATCATGGGAGTTGTAGTCCCAAAACATCTGGAGGGCCGAGTTTGCCTATGCCTGAGCTAGACATATCCACATAAGGGATGAGAAAACAGTGGCCCTCCAAAATATTTGGGATCCAACTCCCAACAGCCCCAGTCAATGTGGCCAATGGCCAAGAATGATGGCGCCAGTGGTCCACAACAAATGGAGGGCTAAAGGCCCCCTGCCCCTGTTGTAAAAACAAATAAACAATTGTTTGATCCCTAGATGTCCATTCATTTCATGGAAGACTTTTACCTCTACTGTCGACTTTTACCTTCTACTGTCGACAAGCAAAAGGAAGTGAGGGGCTGAAATAAACAGGATCTGTTCTGTTTCTTGGGATGCTGAGGGTGTACGTTTTGCCTTAGTCGCCCATCCTAGTCTTCTGTCATTGCCATCAACATACAATTATCATCCAGAGCCCCACTGTTACATAAGAAAAGCTTGATGTTGTATTATATATTTATTCATTAAATTTGTATATTTCATCTGAAGATCATATGGCATTTCACAACATAAAAATGCAACATGAGAACACAAAATAGAAAATAAAACAAAACTAACCAATAATACCCCCTCCCACAAACACATCAAAAAGGACAGAGATCAGTCAATGGCCTGGTTATAGAGAAATGTTTTTGCCTGGCAACTAAAGATATGTCATGAAGGTGCCAGGTGAACCTCCCTGTGGAGAGCATGCCTGCCACAACTTGGAAGCCACTGCAGAAAAGGCCTATTCATGTTTCCACCTTCCAGACCTCTTGTGAAGAAGGCTCATGAAGATGGGTCTCAGATGATGATTGCAGGGTCTGAGTTGGTTCATATGGGGAGAGGCAGTCCTTGAAATATTGTGGTCCTGAGCCATTTAAGGCTTTATGGGTCAAAACCAGCACTTTGAATTGGTCCTGGAAGCTAATTGGATGCCAGTGCACTCAGGCCAGGATTGATGTCATATGCTCAAATCATCTTGTCCCACTGAGCAACCTGGCCACCGGATTCTTCACCTGCTGAAGTTTCTGAATCGTCTTCAGAGCCAGCCCTACATAAAACGTGTTGCAGTAATCTAGTAAGTAGTACAAGTAAGTTGTATCCAGTGTAGTGCCAAGTAACTCCCCCATCAGGAGCTTCCCACTTCTCCCATTATGTGTGCCCCACAGCCTCACCAGATCTGCTCTAGAATGTTGAGGGAAAGCCCAGATCAAATTTTGGTGGCACATGTGGGGAGGAGAAGGGGGAAAATCCCACTGTGCAAGTGTGAAGATCAGACATTTACTTAGTACAGTACTACATTAGATACAAGCATTAAGTGTGTCTTCACCTGGTCAGTACAGTGGTACCTTGGAACTCGAATGGCTTGGTTCCTGAACAAATCAGCTCCTGAATGCTGCAAACCTGGAAGTAAGTGTTCCGGTTTGCAAATGTTTTTCAGAAGCTTAGTGTCCGATGCAGCTTCCACTTGAGTGCAGGAATCTCCTGCAGCTGATTGGAAGTCACGCCTTGGTTTTCGAACATTTTCAGGAGTCGAACGGACTCTGGAACAGATTAAGTTTGAGAACCAAGGTACCACTGTATATGGATGGGGACATGGCCTGGAACTCCTAAGCCACGTAAGCTGCTCTTTCTAAAGAAAGAGTAGGATATGAGTGGAATAAATAAAATAATGGCTGCTAGAAGGCCCCATTTAAAATCCAAAGCTTTTTTTTTTTTAACTCACATCAGGCGGTGAGTGAGATGCAAGGAAGCAGGCTCATGTTTTATTTATTTCCCCTTCTCTTACAGCTCCGTCATTTCCATTTGCTGTTTCCTTTTTGTGTTTATAAACTACATATTTAATAATAGATTGCTCCTCATTCTTTGTTGCGGGGAAAAAACAACAACAGCATCAGCTCATTATGGCTTGTGTCGCTCCACCTGTCACTTGGACTTACCATCAGGCACCGTGATGTGCAATAGCTTTGCTTTAGCCTTTTCTAGGAAAGACAAGGAGGTGCTGAGGTGCTATTAGAGCTAATTAGAAGAAAGTCAATTACCAGAGATTTTCCCCCAGAGGATTAAAAATGCTAGACAGTTGCATCAGCTGCCTTTTGTTTTATTTTCAGTTTTACTGTGAATATTATTTAATGTTCACTCCTGCCGGGGGGGAAAAAAAGAGCTTTTGTAGACCTTTGGAGTTATCAGTGTTTACCAACTAGGTTTTTTTGTTTTTTTAAAAGTTTGATATTGTCTTCAAAGTATAGCGAGTGGGCAGGGACAGGAACACTACTAAACCCTGTATGTCAACAGAATGGACCAGCCCTACTATTGGACAGAATGAGGTGACTGTCTCAGGCTGCTGATGCAGAAGGCAGCCATGGCTCCTGAGCTATTTGGCAATTCCCTTCTGTTGGAGAGCAGAGATGTGTAAGCAACATGGCCTGTCCTGCATCCTCTCAGGTAGCCTACAGCTAAGGTGGAAGATGCTATCCCAGTGGTGAAGCAAGAGTCAACTGCCAGTAGGGCTGGCTTGTGTATGTGAGAAGAGAAGCTGGGGGAACTGTCTTCAGGCAGCAAATTGTTTTGGGTGGGCCTTGAACAAAATGTTAGGTTTGTATTATGGCTACATGCCCAAAATGACTGCTCCCCTTCAGCCCCGTGAAAAGATAGGCTTCTTTCGAGCTCAAGAGCCAATAATGAAAGACCATCCAGGAAAGGAATAGGGCATGAGATGCATGGCCTAGGGCTGATGCCCCCCCCAATGGCAGGTAGGCCTACCAAGGTCTGCTCATGGAGGACAGGGCTCACCAGAGACCCCTTCAAGCCTGGAGCCATCCTGATTGCAGCACTAAGACATGGGTCACATGCATGAGTTTTAACTTATTTTAGTCTATTCTATTGTGGTTGTAATTTTATGTATGTTTTAAATTATGGTGGTATGGTTTTCAGCGATCATTTTATGGGCATTTTTTGTGAACTGCTTTGAAGTTTTCTATAATCTACTGGTATATACAATAAATGTTATGAAAATCCATCAATCCATCAATCTTTATTCTCCTATTATACACCAATCCACACAGCTCTCTAAACCAGTTCTCTCAAACCATGACTATATCTCCTCATCTACAGAACTCCATCCAATGTATGGTAGTAAAATTGCCGCTACTGATAATCAGAGGTACGGGTTGCAGATGTTCTTGCCTATAGCCCTTGCACAAGTAAATGCCATAAGTGGGCGTTACAGCTGACAGTTAGGTTCATACCTCCACTTTGTCACCTGTTAGAACCAGGGGCATAGCAAGGGGGTGCGGTAGGTGTGGTCCACCCCGGGTGTCCCTACTAAGGGGGGTGACAAAATGGTGGGCAGCACTCACCACGGGGCCTGCAGTGTGCCCGAGCCACGCATCTCTCCTGGGAGTGACGCGGTGGCTTGAGCGCCCGCAGGCTCCACGCTGCCCCAAATAGTCAGCCCATTGCCTCCTTCTCAGGTGTAGGGTGGCTGAGTGGGAGGAGGCAGGCAGACTCCTCGGAGGCCCCACGGTGCCCCCGTGGGTGGCTGACCCCACCTCTGGGCGCAGGGCACACGCGCCGCCCCAGGTGCCCGATTGGCTTGCTCCGCCGCTGGTTAGAACTAGTTCACAAAATTAGGTTCATCACATGATTTCATATCACCTGACTACACAACACTCAGGAACTGACTGTGTGAACAGCCTCCACTGAAAGGCATTACATCTGACACAAAGTGAACAGCATTTTCCAACTCGACATCTGTGATGACCCTTGGATGTTTCACTTGATCTTGCCATTCTTGAGTGATTAAAGTGCATGTGTTTTTTAAGAAGTGATTAAAGTGAGGCCCATTTTTTAAAAAAGTTTATTGGGCTGAAGAGAGGTAACTTCTGCCATACAATTTCTGCAGGGCTCATTATCAGTGACAATAGTATCATGTATGCAAGAGGGCAGCCTGACTACAAAACCGGTAATCCCCAGTTATGGGGAACTTAATGCTGACCATTGAAGTGCAAAACATGCTCATATAAGGTACAAGGAGGGTTCCGATAGGTGCAGAGTAAAGTTGCATTTCAAGAACTATGGTTGGGTGGGGAGATGGTGAGGTGCTGGGGTGGCAGAAGGTAAGAGGATAAAATAGGTATGATGATGTATTTTGCCTGTATAGCATGTGTGCCAATGGGAAGCTCTTGCAAACTCTTAAGACTCTGTTTGGGAATAAAATCAGATTAACTGGACTTGAACCCCCTGGGGAAATTCATCCCCCATAGCTGTTTTGCTAGACCTTGCCAGGATCAGTGAAGTAGCATCAGAGTTGATGATATCCCAACATGCAGCATCGCTTTCAGTGCATTTGCCTCTTACCTTTTGTGCTCGTCGCTTGTCAGCTCTTTGATTCTGATGGTAGATCCGGCTGAAGTTGGAAACAATAACTGGGACTGGGAGAGCAATGACAAGCACCCCACTCAGGGAGCAAATGGAGCCAAATATCTTGCCAGCAATCGTTTTGGGCACCATGTCTCCATAACTGGTGAAAGAGAAAGCAACAAAACAAGATGGCAGCATTAGGGCAAAGCTGATTGGATGAGACATTTGCAAAGTCAGCCAGCTGTAAATTGAAATTAGGACATGGGGCATTAATCATGTAGTTCGCTCTTGCATCTACGCCTTTGGTTTCATACATTTAATGATTCATCAAAGTATTTCTATAGCACCCTCCTGCAAAAACATCATGATGGCAAATAGCAACAGCAGCAACAAAACCCTTAAAAATAAAATCATTAAAATGACTGGCTACTCAGTAACATTTTAAACAACGACACAGTCTTGTTTGTATAAATTCCCAGTTCAGGGGCCCCTATGATGACTAGGACATTAACATGTTTGTGTGTGTGGAAATAGGAGTTTAAACTCTTTCTCCCCAGCTGTAATCATGATTCATACTGGGAGTTCTGTATCTGCAATTTACATTGGTTTTTAAAAAAGAAGACGCTCTCATTGTCTTGCATGCTTGTATTGCAATATATATATATATAATTCCTAAAGTTCCCCTGAATTTGGACTGTGTGTGTGTGTGTGTGAACAGGCTATTGGGCACCACAAGGGAGAGGGGAGATATACACACCACTGCATCTGCCCTAAAGTCTCTGCAATGCTATTTAGATCTCACCTTCACTGGTTTATTGTGGCAACAGCCTGCTTCATCAGATGCTCAGTGTAGCACTTTGGTAGAATAAACCCCTGTGGCTGAGTGCATAAAAGCAATCTAGAGCTCTGTGAAAATGACAGATGAGACTGTGGACCAAGTCTGCTTACTTTACATTCATAACAATCACATGCTGATGGATGAGCTGTTTCAGTTTTACCTGGTTTTCTTCCAAGCCATCCTGGACCTACCTATTCACAAAAAAAAAAGAAACTCCACAAGTTGATTTCATGTTTTGCATGACATTGTTTTCCCCTCATTGTTTTTTCTTTGTTTGCAATATACATAATTCATGAAAAGTGATTCATATACAGCTGATTATTTTTTTTACAATCCCAGCCCCCACAGAAGCACCATATGCCTACTTAGTTACATTTAACTTTTAAGTCCTTTCAGCTTTTAAACAAAAGTGCCATTCCATAAATCACCATGTGCTCTCAGAGGCCTAAAGCCATGTTCTATTGATGTTGCAAATGTAAAAAAAACTATGCCAAGCTGATTGAAAGTTAGTGATTTCCTTGTTTATTGTTGTCCTGATTATCCATCTTTCAAACCATATGCAGGTGCTTCAGTTGTTATCTAATTCAGTGTTTCTCTGACTTCTTTCCCCCTCATGAACCACTTGAAGGCTGCTGAGAGTCTTGGCAGACCATTTAATGCCTTTTCTGCCTCTTGCAGCAATTAGAATTCACAGCCCTGGATGCTGTATGATTCCTAATTGTATTTTTGGACACTTTGTGGACCACCTGACCACCTGAATGAAGGTAGCACAACACTGGTGATCCCTGGACCAAAGTTTGGGGGCCACAGATCTAAGTAGTGGACATGCCTGCATCATTTCTAATGGCTGCTTGCACATTGGAGTGTTGGAGAGTGCAACACTGAACTATATAAACCCCTAAGGTGATAAACACATATTGAATCCAAGGTGATACCTTTCAGCGTGGTAACAGATGGTACCCAGTTACAATTCAGAATCCTGAAAAGGTGTGCTGTGATGTGCTGGGATCATGACTGATGGGCCAGTCAGCTAGAATTAAAGAGATCCAATCATCTGTGCTGCATTATAGGGGAATGTGTCATGCTCAACTGTAAATCAGGATTCAGAATCCCAATTACCTTAGCTGTAATATGGCACTCGGTAAGCCAGGGCAGTCAATCATACTTGTTAGTCCAGAGCAGTTGCTGCCCTGTATGTTTCATTAGGGAATAACAGCCAGAGTTCTCTTTATAGCACTAGCAAGGAGAATCTCAACTGAGGCATGGAACACCTATCCAAAGCATCATAGAGGAACGCATGAAAGATTGCTCTGGTAGCTCACAAAATAGGACAAACTATGTAAAGGGAGTGCATTTTTGGTGATACTTTCCTTGCATAAGATAAAAAAAGAAGAAGAATGAAGCTGAGCTGGAAGTTCCCTTCTGCAAGCTGCAAGGGATATTGACACCCAAAAGAGGGAACTGCATCAGAAGAAGAAGAAGAAGAAGAAGAAGAAGAAGAAGAAGAAGAAGAGAAGGCAAAAGATGTCACAGGTAAAGGTAAAGGTAAAGGGACCCTGACCATTAGGTCCAGCCATGACCGACTCTGTGGTTGCGGCGCTCATCTTGCTTTATTGGCCAAGGGAGCCGGCGTACAGCTTCTGGGTCATGTGGCCAGCATGACTAAGCTGCTTCTGGCGAACCAAAGCAGTGCACAGAAACGCTGTTTACCTTCCCGCTGGAGCAGTACCTATTTATCTACTTGAACTTTGACATGCTTTCAAACTGCTAGGTTGGCAGGAGCAGGGACCGAACAATGGGAGCTCACCCCGTCGCGGGGATTTGAACCGCCGACCTTCTGATCTGATCGGCATGTCCTAGGCTCTGTGGTTTAACCCACAGCGCCACCCACATCATAGGTTTGCATAAATTTTGCATTTGCTTTTTTATATGCATAGCTGCAAATCTGGGAATGCTGATTATAATTCAATTGGACATACATTCAGGGACAGCCTACTCATTAAGGAGAGGCTGTTGTCTCAGGTGGCAGATTCAGCCCCCTCTGCTGCCGCTTGCCGTGCCCACCTCTGGCTGCTTCCTTTGCCTTTGCCTCTGCATCATGCATACACTTGTGTAGGTTATAGGGTCACCCAAGACAGAAGCTTATAGCAAAGAGGCTAGGGGACAAAGGGGGTTGCATATGAGGTGTTGTACTGGCATTTTTGCTGAATACCAGACCCATAGCACCCATAATAGTTCTAGCTAGTTTTCTAGTTCTGTTTATTAAAAAGGAATGGGCTGAATCTCATAATCTTGACTGCCAGCATAATTCAGAAAAATGCAAATGGATAAAAAAAAAAAGCCGGATTACAGGGGGTTGCTACCTTGGTGATAAACTATTGGGTTAAATTATAAATAGCATTTTGCTTATTTCACTATGTGCTATAGTTTATTAGTACAGTGGTATCTCAGGTTAAGAACTTAATTCATTCTGGAGGTCTGTTCTTAACCTGAAACTCTTCTTAACCTGAGGTACCACTTTAGCTAATGATGCCTCCCGCTGCTGCTGCGCCGCCGGAGCATGATTTCTGTTCTCATCCTGAAGCAAAGTTCTTAACCCGAGGTACTATTTCTGGGTTAGCAGAGTCTGTAACCTGAAGGGTCTGTAACCTGAAGCATCTATAACCCGAGGTACCACTGTACTGGTGTAGTGTGGACGTTTGGGTGTTGTTTTGTTTTTTGTTTTGTTTTGTTTTAATCATGCTTTGAATGAGCTATTTCCCCCTCTGTGGAAATGATAGCCTTCAGCTAAATAATAATGATTTGAAATTGAAATTGAAACTTTCGGCGGAAAAATGTTCTCAGCACCTTTAGGAACCAGCTAAATTAGTGGTTTCCAAAGCAAACTGTACCATTCCCTGGGAAGGGGATTTCCCAAGGGCTGCTAAGAAGCAAGGGGGTGGCAGAGGGGCACTGGAGATGACTATCTGACTTTGAACAGTTGGTATCAGTGGATCAAGTTCATTAATTTTGTTGATTTAATTAAACTAAATAATTTTAATTGGATTTAGAATAAATGTGCACTTAATTGTTTTGAATTTATTGTGTTATTATCTTCCTTAATGGGTCGTGTAAACCATTATTCCGAACAATGCTTTTTATAGGGTAGATGGCACTAGGCATGAGTTTATGGAACCAAAGGGATGGTAGTGCCCCAAATTTGGAACCACGGAGCAATATCAAAATTCATCTCTGAGCCTCCTGTTTTAAAACACATTCTGCCCAAGAGTCTCATGCCAGCACAAGAGCAGAGGAAGCTAGTTACTTTTGATCAAAACGGAACACCAGAAGCAGAAAGATCTGTATCTCTGAACTGAATTTGTTCAAAATCCTCCCCAATGGAACAAAATGGCGGCCCACTCTTCCAGACCGTCTCGCCAAGTCTGTATTTGCTGTCTCTTGCTCTTTTCACTTCTTCTGTGAAAGTGGAAGGCAGGCAGGGCAAAGCTCTAAAATAAAATCTCATGACACTGATCAGCTCTTGACTGCTGAGCTACCTTGTCCCTAGAGAAAGGCTTCCAGTGAATCCCCGAAAGCTGTGTGAGAGAGTGGCTCAATGTATGTGTGTGTAATTTTCAGAGTTCTGTAAATGCTTCACACATCATCAGCTGAAACCTAATTGTACCACACAGAGGCTTTGGGCTGGATTCGTCTAAGGCAAATGCACCAAAGCCTATTGCAATGGCTATGATCAATAAAACACTCTTTGCAGCTATTAACTTTTTAGACACCCTCTTATCCAAAGAGAGTTTAAAAGCCCTTGTTAAGCAACACTGCCTCAGCTGATGTCTCCTTTTGCTGCTCCCAAACAAGGCGAGGCATCAAATTAATCATATGCTGCGGATTTGAACTTGCAAACCCGGAGTGCTATTGAAAAGCTTTCTGCTGTTTACAGAGGACAGAACAATTGTTTGGTATAGGCTCCATTTTGATTGGTTTAGCTCAGTAGAACATTCATGCACATAAACTGTGAACCTTCTGAATACACAAGGCTTGAAAGGATAAGATATAAACCCACCCAATACCAAAAGGGTTAGTTTGGCATGATACTCGGATAAGAAGCAGCTTTCATGAATGACTAGATAGTTATGATATGAAACAGTCCAGTAGTACTGGTGTTTCTGTATCTTCCCATTCGTTCATTCTTCATTTTCAATGCAAAATCACTTTGCAAACCACAAACTGTACATGGTTGATGGTTGGCTTGGAGGGCCACACATTAGTTGTAATGGGAGAGAGAAGCCCATGGCTTTGGCCAATCGCTGTGTGAACTTCATATAGAAGTATCCAAAACACAAACTAGACTTTCACACTTATATGAGGGACTTCTAAACTATCACTCCCTAGCCAAATTTGTAATGCAGATAATTTAATGCTCTGGCATTTCATGAAACAGCTGCAGCTACAAAACACAAAACATAACACAAAACAATTTGCAAAAGAGAGAGAGAGAGAGAGGACCTTAACCCATTTCCTCATATGTCACAGTCAATTTCCTATCAACAGAGCAGATGTTTGATTCTTTGGCTCAGCCAGAGGGGACATAAACGGAAAGCTGGCAAAAGAGAAACTGTTTCTCCCCACTGCATTGGGGGCGGTGAGCAGCAAGCATACAGTCTTCTGATACAATCTGCACAGCACAGCCAAATACTGATCATTTGGGCTGTGAGGGTGACCACAGGCTTGACTGAGAGCTACGGTGGGTACTGGTAGCCATCCAATAATTCTTTGCAGTACTCAAAACAGAACCCAGTCTCCTGTAACCGGCTCAGTCTACAGATCATTTACTTTCCAATTCAGTTTCAACCAGGGCTAGTTCATGCATGCATGCACTCATCATTTGATGACTGTAACATCACTTGAGTACAAATGCATACCACAGGGTATGATGCCACCTCAAACACACCAAGAGTCGTGTCCAATGCTGCTAGCACAGCAGACTTCTGCTTGTGTAGCAGAACTCTGCCTTCCTTACTTTCCTCTGTAGCCCCCACACCTAGCACACCTTCAGTATCTGCTCCAGAGAGCATTCAGTGAGAGGAAATGAAGGGGAAGTCCCAATGAGCAAGTGGAGTTCTGCACATGCAGCTCTGGATACGGCCTCAAGTAATCATGGGATAAAAAGTAAAGGGATGCACCAGAATGTTTGAACCAATCAACCTATGAAAGCTACCTCTTCTGGGATTTTCTTTGGAGTCTGTTGATATAGTAAGTCACTTAAAAAATAAAAAAGCTGTCCCTTTTGTGCATCCGTTGATGCATTTACCAGTCTTAATACATTCCTGGTCACAATGTTTGCTAATCTCTCTCTTTTAGACGTAGCTTACAAGTTATGGAGAATCTGTAACCCTCCAGGTGCCAATGGACTCCCGACTCCCAACAGCCCCAGCTGGCATAGCCAATGGTCTGGAATGATGGGTACTGTAGTCCAGCAACACCTGAAGTGCCACAGATTCTCTCTCCTTGGTCTACATGGAAAGTTGTAACAGTGAAGATAGCTGGGAGAGGAAGATCCTGCCAATGCATAAGACAGATGTACTATGCATGTCATGGGTAGGGGGGACTTTTTGAGCCTGATGGCCACATTCTCTTCTAAGAAAAGTTCGGGAACCATGCGCCAATGGTGAGCAGGGCTAGAAGTAGGCAGAACAATTAACGTTAATTTTACCTTTGCACAGTAGGCTAGTTTCTACATATTTACACATTCTATCCTTCCTTCTTGTAAGCAATAAGCATCATCAAAGTTCAACGACACAGTCTAGCCTCTTCAAAACACTCAAAAACGATGCAGCACTAGTGAAGAGCATGGCCTGGGGAGAAGGTGCGTGCCAGAGGTGCATGTGGCCTGGGGAGATCCCAAGGGCCTGCAGAGAAGCCTGGAGGGCCACATTTGGGTGTGATATTCCCCATCCCTGCTGCATGCATTAAAACAAATGTCCTGTTTTCACGGTGTGGACTTTGAGGACCAATTGACTCACAGGTTGATTGCTTGGCATTTGATGACCTGGAGCTGAAAGGGTGGGCTAACTGCACTGAACAGCACAGAGCTTGAGCATTCACATGTGAAAATAGCGAAGACGAGGCAGATACAAAATGCTGAAGATTCATATGTGGACCCAGCCTTGAAATGTGATGAGTAGCCTTTGGGCGATTGTACCAACTCAGCATCATCCTGTCTCAAGCAGTTTTATTTTCAAGCTAGTACATTCATTGCTTCAGGTGGACAACAGAGTGGAACTTCCCTGACTGAATTTTGTGCATGAGTACGTGGCTTCCTAACTCCTTCATCAAAGAAGATTAACTTATAATGGAATAGTCATGCCCCTTCTGGCTCAATTAAAACTTCTGAAGCCAAGACCACAAAAACATGTTCTCTGTAATTAAAATGTGACTTGGTATAACTCTGTCGCCCACTCCTACCTTTTGGCTTCAGTTTCTAAGCAGTCTGTGGGTGCAGAGCAGGTTGATTCATACATTATGACAATGCAAAGCCTTTGCAAGTTGATTCTGAGTAGTTTGAATTCCTCATAAAGGAAACATCAGCCCTTGATGAGCTAAAACCTGGTCTCCACCGTAGATGGTCATTAAAGGTTCTTCTGAAACCATGGATTAAACACAACCGTAAAACAAAAGTATCCGTCATTGTGTGATCCACCTGAGGGAATGTTAAAATTGCCAACTTGCTCTTCTGAATGCCAGTCAGCTAATTATCCTCCGAGAAGAAAGGCCCAGTAATTGGGCCATGACCATATTATATATTCCTAGGAGCAAATGACGATCTGCTCTGCATAAGCAGATATGTAGTTTCTGCCAATCTCACAGTAGTAGGTGCTCTTGAAATTGGATCCAGGAACAAATAAATATATGGTTGGAATTGCTACTCAAAGTAGACCAATGCACATAAGTGAATCCAAGTTAGTTATGGCCAATAACTTCAATGGGTCTACTCTGAGAAGGACTAGCACTGTGTAACACCCATAGAGAATAATAATATAACTTATTTTAAAAAGGCCACAAAGCAGCAACTTCTTAATCAAACCCAGCATTGATTTTCAAACTGGGTCTCTGGGGCACCTGGGTTATTCTGACGCCAGTCAGGGGGTCCACCATGAGAGTACTAATCAGGGGCAGCTCTGGCATTAAGAGAACACTTATAAGCAGTGTGTATTTTAGGAAATGATGCCCCCAAAATGAGTAATTTTGTGAAAAAATACATACAAAAATAATTGAAATTTTCAAATTTTAAAAAACATGCATTGGACCACATGAAACTTTGGACCACAAAACCAAAATGGGTGTTGCTGAAATGTATTTGACCATAGCTGCTAAATCTTCACTATTGGTGGCATCTGTGGTTGGCTGGCACAATATTAATTGCTAGCTGCCTCCTTGTTTTTGTCCCTGATCAATAGTGCCAATACTACTAATAGCCTCACAGCCCATTTATAATAGATAAATTGCCGAGCAATCAAAAACATTGTATTTTCATGAGCATTAATTGGGCATTCTAAACCCATGTGTGTTCCACCCCCTGGTCCCTCAGCCAGGAGTCAGAGAACCTCGGAAGTCTTCATTAATTCATTTTTAAAAAGACAACTAATCACCTTGAAAGTTTTTGGTTTTTTTTAAAGGAAAGCCAACCAGCTAATAGTTCTGGTGAAAGCAGATTTTAAGTAATTAATCAATAGCCTCATTAGGGTTGCTGGGAGATAAAAGAGCATCTTATGATGAATGGCCAGAGGGCCTAACTTGCCCAGAAAGCAACATCAAAGCAGTCTAGGCCATAAAATGTTCTACCACTGCAGGCAAATGAAGAGCAGTCTTGTAGGTTAGGACACCACACCCTAACTTCAATGAATATAATCCTGGGGGAAATTGATCAATCTTTTTGTGCCCCAGTTCTAAAAAAGAAAAGAAAAAAAGCCTTTGCTTATTGCTTCATCCAGGGGATCTGAAGCTTTGTACCGTAACGTTTCCCTAAGATTCAAACTTGACCTGATATTCAGACCCAACATCAGCAGTCAAGCGGATCAGACACTGATCTGGTCAGTAGGAACCCTCACTGGCTTGACTTATCACAACTGTGTCATGGTGCTGAATCAGGATATTTAATCCTTTGTCTCCACCATGGTCCTGACCGAAATCATATACATACTGCACTGGTTATTTTCAATGGGAGTACAGCTTCCACTGGCAAGGGGTTGTGTGATTTCAGTTAGGACTACTGTGGGGATAAAAAGCTGAAGTCCCCTCTTCCATGCCACCATCCCCATCAGGATTCACCCCACCCCACCCTACCCTATGCCTACTTAAACAAAAATCAGCTGCACAAGCTTGAACTGTGTGACACACATAAATTTTGAAGTGGAGGAGCTCATCATGGCAGCCCAGATAGCCATGTCTCCCAGGAGAATCCAAAAAAGGGTGCTGAACTGTGCATCTTATAACAACCATGTAACACTGGTTTTTCAAAACTTCTGGTTGTCTGTATGCTACCAATATTTCTAGGTGTTACTGTTGACTGCTGAACCCTGGCAACCTGGGACCCAAATACCTGAAGAAACACCTTTGGTGGCATCCAGAGCTCTGCAGGAGAAGCCCTTCTGTTGGTTCTGCTGGTAACTGTGGTACAGGGCCTTTTCTGTGGCAGCCTCCTGGAAATGGGGTTCCCTCCCATCATAAAATGTGCCTGGTGTGGGCTTTGAGCCAGCTGAAGGCACCTCTCTTTATCAAGGCATTTGGAGACTGCTGATCAGAGTAACCCATTTGTAATTGGCGGACTGTTCTATGCTGTTCACATGGTATAGATTTTAGTACTCATCTTAATTTTTATTACTTTAGACTGTTTTATTGTTTGAATAATTTTTCTATGTGAGAAGAGCCCTGACATTACTTATGATGAAATATTTTGAACGAATTAATGCATGAACAGCAAAACTAAACACCTTCTACTACAGCAGTACAGTCAAACCTTGGTTCCTGAACATCTCCGTTATCATACGTCTTGACTCCTGAACGCCGAAAACCCGGAAGTAAATGCTCCGGTTTCCAAATGATTTTTGGAAGCTGAACGTGCTATGCAGCTTCTGTTTTGAGTTTCCTTATTGTATTGAGGCTTCTGCTTTCAGTTTTCAGTTGTCAAATGTTTTGGAAGTCAAATGGTCTTCCGGAACGGATTACGTTCGACAGCCGAGGTTTGACTGTACCACTTTTTTAAACCTTTATCTGTTGTTTTTTTTAAATAAACACTTTATATAGAGTTTGACTGCTCCCTTGCTGAACTGTTAAAGTGCATGAGCATTCATCTAGGACACTAAAAAGCACACCAAGCAAATAAAATAATGGCATTCTTGCCATTTCTCATACCTTTTGTCTTCTGCAAAAAGGCAATTCACAATGCAAGCCTAAGCAACTAACCCCCTTCGAAATAAGGTTATAATCTTAAAAGGCTGTGCACTCCTTTCTCCAGCACTGCAGTGCCACATTTCCCCCCTGAGCAGTTGAAACAAAACACAGGGTCAATTTCACTTCACAGCTTTTGAAAAGAAGTGAAATTGACAATATTCAGAAGCAATCCATCCATTTGCATTCCATTTAGTTTGAACTGAATGTGGCATTGCTAAGGTTTTCAGGAGAATCATGCTGAGGAGTCAAAGGGGTAGTCTTTGCTCAATCATGTTCATAAGCCCCTATTAGCTTCCAGGCACAACTCCAAGGTGCTGTTGCACTGCTACAGGAGCAAAAGCACCAGAAATAAATGTCAATATAACCTTATACACAACAGCTTGGATATGTGCTGAAAATGGGCTGGCTGCTCCATGCAAATGCAGCTGCTGTGAACTGACAAGCAGTCAAGCGAGAAAGTGAGAGGAGTAAGCAAATTCTTGGCTTGATTGGCCCACCTGCTTTCTATGCAGCACATTGCACAGAGGCAAAATAGGACGGTGGCTGGAGGGTTTCTTGCACCTAAGCAATCATACAAAGCACGTTGTTTACTTGACAAGATATAAACATTCTTCTTCTTATTGACTGAAAGGCTCTTCAGAAAACATTCTGTAGGCAATTTTTCCTGCTGCTGCAAAGATCTGCAGGGGGCACCAGGGCTTGTTTTGATGGATTAATATCATGCTGTGGCATCAAGCAAGGACCATGGTGTCTCCAAAATGAATATAAAGTAAATCATCTAGGACTAAAAATAGTATATTAAAAAACAAACAAAAAAACCCCATATTCATCATTATAGGACAGGAGTTTGGTCTACAGTGGTATCTCAGGTTAATTCAACTTAATCCGTTCTGGAGGTCCGTTCTTAACCTGAAACTGTTCTTAACCTGAGGTACCACTTTAGCTAATAGGGCCTCCCGCTGCCGCTGTGGCACGATTTCTGTTCTCATCCTGAAGCAAAGTTCTTAACCCGAGGTACTATTTCTAGGTTAGCGGAGTCTGTAACCTGAAGCGTCTGTAACCCGATGTACCACTGTACAACTTAGTTCACATGCCGGGTTTCTTGAATGTCTTGGGGTTAGCTGGAATCAGGGGTGAAGGAAGGCACCTGGTGTGGGGTGTTGAGGGAGAACTGCCCACAGGGATGGGGCAAACCTCCCAGCAGTGCACGCGCGGTGCCGCTACATACGGTGCATGTGTGGTGCCGCTACATATGGCACATGTGCAGCGCTGCTACATACCGGTGTCAGGGTGAGCTGCGCATGGAGGGGGTGATCTGCTGCGTGTTGCGGCATCGGTGGTGGGTAAGCTGCGTGGCGGGACGTGCGATCGGCATTGGGGCAGGCGATTCCCCATGAGCTGTAGTGTCGGGGCGGGTTTGTCTGCCCCCCTGCAGGGATGGTACCCGGGGTGCACCGCCCCCCCCGCC